>NC_092714.1:21578894-22778894 GCF_047496885.1 Scyliorhinus torazame | reverse complement strand
GTGTCCAGGAGCTGGGAGTGGTCCTGGTCATGCGTGCCACCCAGGCTGACACCGCATGGGTGGCGTCCACGGTGGAGGCAATGGTTGCGACGGTGTCAGACATGGGGAACGGTTTGCGAGGCCTGGGGCCTTCCGTGCAGGCGGCGTCTGTGGCCCAGGAAATGGCTGCCCTCTCACAGGAGGCCATGAGCCAGTGCCAGCGCCAGATGGCAGAGGCGCTCAACGCCATAGCCCAGTCTCTGCAGGCCATGGCCCAGTCTCAGCAGGCCATGACCCAGTCTCAGCAGGCCATGGCCCAGTCTCAGCAGGCCATGGCCCTGTCTCTGCAGGCCATGGCCCAGTCTCAGCAGGCCATTGCTGAGGGCATCGGCGCCAGTGGCCATGTGCGAGCCGGCGTCGCACTGTCACAGACAGGGTTTGCCAACACCCTGGGCTCCATGGCTGCAAACCTGCAGACCCCTGTCGATACCAGCATGGGCCTCCAGGACTGGCAGTGCCAGATGTCGGGGGGGCGTCGGATGGCCAGTCCGTTCGCATCCCCCACCCATGTAGAGGCCTGGGGGCCATCGGGCACCCCGAGGGAGGAGGAGGTGGTGTGGTCCATCCCGGCTCCCTCTGTAGGGGAGGTCCCGGTACACCGCGACACCTCGGACTCCCCCCCTTCCGTCCCAGGTGCATCGGGTGGGCAACGGGCAGGACAGGCTGGCAGCTCGCCATCCCAGTCGCCCGGGCCGCAGCCTGGCCCATCTAGGCCAGGACGCCCCAGGAAACGGCCGCCAAAGGGATCCAGTGTCAGAGGGCAGGAATCACAGGAGTCCACCTCCAGTTCTGCTGTACCGTCTGGGGAACCACGTAGACGTAGTCAAAGGGCCCGTAAGGCCAAACAATTAGACACTGAGTAAGTTGGCACGGGTGCAGGGCACAGATGAGTTTTAGGGGCTAGGGCACGTGCATGAACTCCTTTGGTTATTAAAGTCAATGTTACACCTACCGAAGCTGCCTTTGTGCTCTGTCCAAAGTGTGCAGGCGTGTCATGTACGTTGAGCGCAAGTGTGTGTGTGAGGGGTGGTCTTACCTCAGCCCCAGGTGAGTCTGCCCCCTTCCCCCTGGGCCGCCATCAACATCCCCCGGGCAGAGGACGGGACCGTGCGCTGCAGTGTCACAGCCGCATGCAGGGATGGTCCGGGTGGATGGTGGTACTGGTGGTGCTGGGTGGGTGGATGGGTGGGGGGTGTGGGTGGTCGGCTGTTGCCATGGTGTGCGGTCTGTGGCCATACTACCCGATTCCCACGGCCATCTAGTCAGTGAAGCGGGCGTCTATCAGTCTGTCCCGTGCCCGCTGGGCCAGCCGGTAACGGTGGACAGCCACCCGCCTGTGTCTACCCCGTCTGCCCTGACCATTGCCCCCATCCCCCTCATCTGGGGAGGACTGTGCCTCTTCCTGCTGCTCCTCCACTCCACCCTCCTCTGCCTGCGGCACATCGCCCCTCTGCTGGGCTATGTTGTGCAGGACGCAGCACACCACAATGATGCGGCCGACCCGATTTGACCGATACTGGAGGGCGCCCCCAGAGAGGTCCAGGCACCTGAAACGCATCTTCAGCACGCCAAAGCACCTCTCGATCACTCCCCTTGTCGCTACATGGGCATCATTGTAGCGGTTCTCCGCCTCATTGCGTGGCCTCCGTATAGGCGTCATCAGCCACGATCGCAATGGGTAGCCCCTGTCGTCCAGCAACCAGCCCCTCAGCCGGGGATGGCGTCCCTCGTACATGCCGGGGATGGATGACCGCGACAACATGAATGAGTCGTGCACACTGCCTGGGTGACGGGCGCAGACGTGCAGGATCATCATGCGGTGGTCGCAGGCCACCTGTACGTTCATCGAATAGGTCCCCTTCCTATTAGTGAACACGGCCCTGTTATCTGCAGGTGGCCGCACGGCGACGTGCATCCCATCGATCGCGCCCTGGACCATGGGGAACCCGGCCACGGCAGAGAAGCCCACGGCCCGGGCATCTTGGCTGGCCCGGTCCACGGGGAAGCGGATGTAGCGGTGCGCCATGGCATAAAGGGCATCTGTCACTGCCCGGATGCACCGGTGCACCGATGTCTGCGATATGCCGGACAGGTTCCCACTCGGTGCCTGGAATGACCCCGTTGCATAAAAGTTCAGGGCCACCGTAAACTTGACGGACACGGGGAGAGGGTGTCCCCCGCCAGTGCCACACGGTGACAGGTGTGCCAGCAGGTGGCAGATGTGTGCCACGGTTTCCCGGCTCATCCGGAGTCTCCTCCTGCATTTCCGGTCCGTGAGGTCCTGGTATGACTGCCGGGGCCGGTACACACGGGGCGCCCTCGGGTGCCTCCGTTGCCGTGGGGCCATGACGTCCTCCTCCCCCTCCTCGTCCTGTCGGTCAGGTGTCCCTCCAGCCTGGGCGGCTGCCGCCTGCCCCTCTGCGGCAGCCTGCGCCGCCTCTCTGGCACGCTCCTCCTCCTCCTCCTCCTCATCCAGGGCAACATAGACATGAGCGGCTGCCACCACGGCGGCCAACATCGCTGGATGATCTGAAAACATGACGGCCTGGTGGGGGGAGGGGAACGACGACATGTCATCATCGCCCATATCCCCTCCTCCCCCCAGCCAGGTGGCATGGACCGCATGGGTCCAACTGTTGGAGGCTGGCACCTGGCCAGGTGGACCAACTCACTTGCCCTCCCATCACCCTCCTCGGCACGGACCCCCCCCCAACCTCCACCCCGGCACGGACCCCCCCCCAACCTCCACCCCAGCACGGACCCCCCCCAACCCCCAACCTCCACCCCGGCACGGACCCCCCCCAACCCCCAACCTCCACCCTGGCACGGACCCCCCCCAACCCCCAACCTCCACCCCGGCACGAACCCCCCCAACCCCCAACCTCCACCCCGGCACGGACCCCCCCCAACCCCCAACTTCCACCCCGGCACGGACCCCCTCCCCAACCTCCACCCCGGCACGGACCCCCCCCCAACCTCCACCCCAGCACGGACCCCCCCCAACCCCCAACCTCCACCCCGGCACGGACACCCTCCCCAACCTCCACCCCAGCACGCCCCCAACCCCCAACCTCCACCCCAGCACGGACCCCCCCCCCAACCCCCAACCTCCACCCCAGCACGGACCCCCCCCACCCCCAACCTCCACCCCGGCATGGACCCCCTCCCCAACCTCCACCCCAGCACGGACCACCTACCCAACCTCCACCCCAGCACGGACCCCCCCCAACCCCCAACCTCCACTCCAGCACGGACCCCCCCCAACCCCCAACCTCCACCCCGGCACGGACCCCCCCCAACCCCCAACCTCCACCCCGGCACAGAGCCCCCCAACCCCCAACCTCCACCCCGGCACGGACCCCCCCAACCCCCAACTTCCACCACGGCACGGACCCCCTCCCCAACCTCCACCCCGGCACGGACCCCCCCCCAACCTCCACCCCAGCACGGACCCCCCCCAACCCCCAATCTCCACCCCGGCACGGACCCCCTCCCCAACCTCCACCCCAGCACGGACCCCCCCCAACCCCCAACCTCCACCCCAGCACGGACCCCCCCAACCCCCAACCTCCACCCCAGCACGGACCCCCAGCAACCCCCAACCTCCACCCCGGCACGGACCCCCTCCCCAACCTCCACCCCAGCACGGACCCCCCCCAACCGCCAACCTCCACCCCAGCACGGACCCCCCCCAACCCCCAACCTCCACCCCGGCACGGACCCCCTCCCGGCACTCCCCCCCGAGCCCAGCCTACTCTAACCACCCCCCCCCCCCGCCCCCGCCGCACACACACACACACAAGCCGAGACACACCTCCCCTCACGCAATCAGTCTGCGGCCACGCCATTTCCTGCCCAGAGCCAACCCCCGAGGCCGTCACTCACCTCCACGCTGGTCGGCGTGAGCCTGGAGCACCGGGTCATGCCGATGAAAAGGAGGTTTGCTATAGTCGACGTGAACGGTCATCACGTCGACGGGACTTCGGCCCATCCGGAAGGGAGAATATCGGCAGGCCGAAAATCGGCTGCCTTGCGCAGACCCGTGACATTCTCCGCGGCAGCGGCGCCATTAACGCCCCGCCGACTTTTCTCCCTTCGGAGACTTCGGCGGGGGCGGGGGCGGGATTCACGGCGGCCAACGGGCATTCTCCGACCCTCTGGGGGGTCGGAGAATGATGCCCAAGATTAGCTGAAAAATCTTTGCAAGAATGAGTCACTTTGGACATATTGCGCAAACATTGGGCGGCACAGTGGTTGGCACTGCTGCTTCACAGCTCCAGGGACCCGGGTTCAATTCCGGCCTCGGGTGACTGTGTGGAGTTTGCACTTTCTCCTCGTGTCTGTGTGGGTTTCCTCCAGGTGCTCTGGTTTCGTCCCACAGTCCGAAGATGTGCAGGTTAGGTGGAGTTCCTCCTCCAACCTGTGCCATCTTAAATTGCCCCTTAGTGTCCAAAAGTTTCGATGCGGTTACGGGGATAGGATGGACACGTGGGCTTAAGTAGAGTGCTCTTTCCAAGGGCCGGTGCAGACTCGATGGGCTGAACGGCCTCCTTCTGCACTCTGAATTCTATGATTCCAACGATTACAATCAGATGGAAGACCAGCGATGCAGCCAATGTAGTGTCAGGGACCATAGTTTCAGAATATCGGGTCTCCCATTTACGATGGAAGTGAGGAGAAATATCCTCTTCCAGAGAGCTGACAATCTTTGGAATTCTCAGCTTCAATCATTAAGTGTCTTCAAGGCTGAGTTTGAGAAATTTTAGGTCTTTAGGGGAGGCAAGAGTTATGTGGGACAGGCAGGAAAATGGAGTTGTGACGCAGATGAATGGAGGACCACGCTCAAGAAGCCAAACCCCTGCTCCTATTTGATATGTCCTTATGTTCTTACAGGACAAAGAGAGACTTGTACTCTGAGGAAGTTTAACTTGCATTTATAATAGACTTTTGCCCACATTACGCACTTTCTGAAAGCGTCAATTTAATCTGTGCCACACTTCTGTCTGTCGCAGTTTTCTAATTACACTTTATTGTTCCAGCATCTCTGGTGTCACCTCCGCCCGTCCCCCTATTTAGATGAGCTGCTGGGGTTTTGCTAGATTTTACGCTCCCCATCGAAATGTGTTATCGGAAAAGCTCGATGGTGAAATATTCCATACGCCTGGAATCTATTCAAAATAGGGAAAATAGGGAGTAGGCCTTAGAATATAAAATATAGCTTGGTGACCTTTCCAATAACGGACAAAGGAGTGTCTGACAGTGAACAATCAGGCTCAATAGAATTACTGGATGGAAAAATACTGTGGTTCACTTAGTTCAGTAGAATGATAATAGAGATATTATTATACGTGACAGGCAACTTCTATCAATTAGTCAAAATATGTTTTAATTTATTGGCTGCGTAATATCTCTACAACTATGACGACATTTAAAATTTCGTGGGCTGTGAAATATTTTGGAACATCCTGCGGTTTAGAAGGGTGCCTTATAAATGCAAGCGGTCGGATTCCCTGTTGGCTGGACGCCGAAATTGTGAAATGTGATTGGGTTAAAAATAAGTTCCGATGGCAAAATCCCAGCAGGCGCCAATTTGACGCCAAATCGCATTGCTCCGTTACCTCGACAGCGGTGTCAATGGGGTCCGGAACGCGTACAGTAAATACCGTTTGTATGTCATGAATGGGCCTGAGCCGGTATTCTCTGGGGCCTCCGTGATTCTCCGCCTCCAATGGGCCAAGTTCCTGACGGCGAGATTCAGTTGTGCTTTCAAAAATTGTGAAACCGGCGTTGTGGCTGATGAAGGAAAGAGGGGAGGTGGGGCACAGGCACCACTGTGGGTTGCCAGGCTGGACACAAGCCGGGCTGGCTGGGATGGGGGGACCATGCCATAGGCGGGGGAGGGGGGGGGAGAGGGGATGATGGGGTAATGGGTCGTGTGGCCGGTCGTGACCCCCCACGTGACTGGGGCAGTGTCCAGCCATGGAGCGCCATTGCCGCTGCCTGCAAGGCAGCCATCTTGCTGCGCACCATACCTTGCCGTCAAAAACTCTGGTTGAGCAGGGCGACAGTGCGATATATCTGGCAGATCATGGTGCACCTGGTACCGTGGGGGTAGGGCACCCGCTCCCGGTGGCCGTCAAGGTGACGGTCACCTTGAAAGTTTATGTGACAACATCCTTCCAGGTGACGAGTGGGGACCTGTCTGGGATCTCACATACCTCAATGCACAAGTGCATCAAAGCCACCCTATATGCCTAGGTGGCTCAATACATCTATTTCAATGTGCACCGAGCCCACCAGGATGCCGGGGCAGTAGGGTTCGTCGCCATTGTCAGGGTGCCCTGGGTCCACGGGGTGATCGACGAGATGCATGTCCCCCTCCGAGCACATACAGATGACAGACTCCTCTACACCAACCAAAAGGGGTTCTATTTGATGAACGTGCAGCTGATATGTGACCATCAGCTACGCATCATACACGTCAGTGCCCGATACCCAGGCAGTGTGCACGACACCTTCACCTTGGCACACGCGACGATTTCTGACATGTTCGAAATGCCCCTCCCCCCTCCCGGGCTGGGGGGCTGGCTCCAGGGTAACAGGGGTTATCCACTGCGGTTGTGGTTGACGACAATGATCCGGAGGCCACAGACCCTCGCGGAGACCCACTACAACAATGCCCACACAGTGACCAGGGGCATAATCGAGCGATGCTTCGGCCTGCTGAAAATGGGCTTTAGGTGCCTGGACTTAGCGCTAGGGAGGGGCCCTCCAGTATGATGCTGAGAGTGTCGCCCACATCAAGGCAGCCTGCTGCGTCTCCCACAACATTGCATCGTCAAGTGCCAGCGTTTTGGAGGAGGAACTCTAGGCCTGGTCAATGGCGGGACCAAGAGTTGGGTCACAAGGGCAGGTTCAGAGAACTGGAGTCAGAGGAACAGCTTTATCATCTTAATGACACAATCAGATGAAACTCAGTACATCAGGTTCCAAGTCAGATTGGGTGGCATTGACCGTGGAACTAGACTGGGACTGATTGCATTTTATCAACCTCCGAGCACTGGTGTAGTTACAAGTTTGAAGTTCGTCCACATGTCCACTGAACTCCTGCAAACAAGCAAAAGCCTTTCGAAGGATAATGCAGCAAGAGGTACACGTACTCCATCTGCTTGGCCTTCTGGCCGTGCTGAGGTGATGCTGAAATGGATTTTCTGATTTGATGAGTCTCTTTAGCCAATTTGAGAACATGTCTGTTCCTCTGCAGAGGGATTCAATCTCCTCCAATTCAGGCCTCTTGGACATCTCTGATTTTAGTCACCTACCATCGGTGGCCATTCCTTCAGCTGCCTCAGCCATGAGCTCCGAACTTCCCTCCCTAAGTCTCTCTCCCTCTCTACATCTCTCACACCCTTTCAAGATTCTCCTTGAACCCGGGGGCAGCGCAGTGGCACAGTGGTTAGCATTGCTGCCTCATGACGCCGAGGTCCCAGGTTCGATCCCGGGTCACTGTCCGTGTTGAGTTTGCACATTCTCCCCCTGCTTGCGTGGGTTTCGCCCCCACAACCCAAAGATGTGCAAGGTAGGTGGATGAGCCACGCTAAATTGTCACTTAATTGGAAAATATGGATTGGGTACTCTACATTTAAAAAAAAAAGATTCTCCTTGAACCCTACTTCTTTTATCAAATTCTTAGCCATCTATCTCAGTACCTCCTTTTGCGGTGAGATGACAAATTTTGTTCAAGAATACTTCTGTCAAGTGTCTTATGAGATTTTCCTATGCAAAAATTACTACATAAATGCAGGTATTGTTATTGGGTTGGGTTTATGCACCGCTAACAGCTGTGTTAGCTTAGCAAAGTAAATTTGCAGACAATTTCGTCAATCACGACTGACCAGGGAGTGAGCTTGGTTCCGACCTCGGTTCAAGGGCCTCAGAGACAAACTTACACTGGCACAGATCCTGACTGGCAGAAGGCAGAGAGTGAGGATAAATGGGACTTTTTCAGGACGACAGCCGGTGACTAGTGGTGCACCTCAGGGGTCGGGTACTGGGACCACAATGTTTCACACTATATATTAATGATCTGCAAGAAGGAACTGAAGGCACTGTTGCTAAGTTTGCAGATGATACAAAGATCTATAGAGGGACAGGTAGTATTGAGGAAGCAGGGGGGGGCTGCAGAAGGACTTGGACAGACTAGGAGAGTGGGCAAAGAAGTGGCAGATGGAATACAATGTGAAAAGTGTGAGGTTATGCACTTTGGAAGGAGAAATGGAGGCATAGACTATTTTCTAAATGGGGAGATGCTGAGGAAATCAGAAGCACAAAGGGACTTGGGAGTCTTTGTTCATGATTCTCTTAAGGTTAAAATGCAATGTTAGCATTCATGTCGAGAGGGCTAGAATACAAGACCAGGAATGTACTTCTGAGGCTGTATAAGGCTCTGGTCAGACCCCATTTGGAGTATTGTGAGCAGTTTTGGGCCCCGTATCTAAGGAAGGATGTACTGGCCTTGGAAAGGGTCCAGAGGAGGTTCACAAAATGATCCCTGGAATGAAGAGCTTGACGTATGAGGAAATGTTAAGGACTCTGGGTCTTACTTGGAGTTTTGAAGGATGAGGGGGATTTTATTGAAAGTTACAACATACTGCGAAGCCTGGATAGAGTGGACGTGGAGAGGATGTTTCCACTTGTAGGAAAAATTAGAAGCAGAGGTCACAATCTCAGACTAAAGGGACGATCCTTTAAAACAGAGACGAGGAGGAATTTCTTCAGCCAGAGGGTGGTGAATCTGGAACTCTTTGCCGCAGAAGGCTATGGAGACCAAATCACTGAGTGTCTTAAAGACAGAGATAGATAGATTCTTGATTAATAAGGGGGTCAGGGGTTATGGGGAGAAGGAAGGAGAATGGGGATGAGAAAAATATCAGCCGTGATTGAATGGCGGAGCAGACTCGATGGGCCAAGTGGCCTAATTCTGCTCCTATATCTTATGGTCTAAATCCAGTATGATGCTAAGAGGATCACCCACATTGTGGCAGCCTGCTGCGTCTTCCACAACATTGTGCAGTAGAGTGCCAGCGTGCTAGAGGAGGAACTCCAGGCCTCGTCCAACGAGGAGGGTGCGGGAGAGGGAGAGGATGGGCAGGACATGGGGCCCAGGCAGGCAAGGGAGGCCGCACAATGTGTGCGCCAGAGCCAATGCCCACAGGGCGCACTGATTTTATCCAGCTTCACCAACTGGGGGATGAGGGACAGGCCAGGGGCACAGACCCTGCATCCCGCCCCCATCCCCCCTCCACTCCCCCGGCCACCTCCCGCCTGCAACTCTCTCCGTGATACATACCTGCCGCACTACACGATGTGGGCCCTCGGTTGGCAGCAACAGCGGATCTGGTCCATGGGATGGAGGATGATGACAACCCGCCCTGCGATGAGCTCTGGTGGCCCGCATTGTATGAAACAAAATGAAATTAAAATCGCGTATTGTCACAAGTAGGCTTCAATGAAGTTACTGTGAAAAGCCCCTAGTCGCCACATTCCGGCACCTGTTCGAGGAGGCTGGTACGGGAATTGAACCATGCTGCTGGCCTGCCTTGGTCTGCTTTCAAAGCCAGCGATTTAGCCCTGTGCTAAACCAGCCTCATTGACGAGGTCTGACTCTTGCCCACGGTAGCACTTTCCGCCATCCACCTGAGCGATCCCTGCAGGCGCGTTGGCCATTCCATCACACCGTCCCATCAGGTCCCTGGGATGAAGGTAGTGGGGATGGTCGGAAGGTGGGGGAGTTCAGGTGGAGGGTGAGGAGCCTGGGCCACCCATAATATCCACCCATTCCCCCTGCTCCCTCCCCCCCCCCCCCCACTCTACCGCACCCCATTTTTGGCCAGAGCAGACCAGCCCTCCCCTCACATGCATCAGACAGAGAAGCTGAACAGGTTGTAACAGTGGTAACAGGTGGTTAATGTGACAATATATATGCAGATTTGTGCTCTAGCCCTATAACTAAACTGTGCCCTGCACCTGTGCCAAGTTTAGTGTCAAACTTTCTGGTCTTACGAGCCCTATCGCGATGTCTTGGTGGGTCTCCAGATGGTACAGCAGGTGTGGAGGCAGCCTGCTGAGATTCCCGCACAAGACCTCGGTGCCTGTTGGCGGACTTCTCGGGTGACTGGGGCCGAATGGGCCCAGCTGCTGCTCGAGTGACCCAAGTGGTGTGATGCCACCCAGTACTGCCCACTACTCACCAGATGCGCCAGGGACAGGAGTGGGGGAGTCCAAGGTGCTGCAGTGTTCCGGTACCACCACTGTGGGAGTCACCACCATGGGCCCCATCATCTCCTCCTCCCTCGTGATGCCCGATGGCCCCCAGGCTAATCCATGGGAAGGGAGTGTGAGCAGAGCTATCGCCTGAAGAACCCCTGCCACCTGGTATTGCCAGTCCTGGAGGCCCACTCTCGTCTCGACTAGGGTCTGTACACTCGTGACCATAGAGCACAGGGAATGGACTGTCTCCATCTGGGACTGCGCCACATCACCCATTGATTGTGCCACTACCTTCTGGGTTTGTGTCACATCAGCCAATGACTGCGCCATCTCCCCCTGAGACTGGTCCACCTCCTTCTGCATCTGTGCCAAGTTGGCCAGCACCTGGGCAATGCCACCGACATTCCCAGCCATGGCCTGCTGTGACTGGACCACGTTCAGGAGCGCCATTATGATGTCCAGGTGGCTCTGGCACATGGCTGCCTGTGAGGTGGTAACCTTGTCCTGGGCCTCAGCCACTGCCTGCACAGATTGCACCAGGCCGTGGACATGCTGATCCATAGCCAAAACCGTCGCCCCCAATGCCTCCAACGCGGTGGCACCCGTGCGGTGTTGGCCTGGGTGGCACGTATGGTCGGTACCACCTCCTGCTTCTGCACACGGTTGGACACTTCCACTGCACCTGCCGGTGCTGAATGCTCGCCGACAACCCCTCATGAAGTCCTTGGCTCTGCGACTGCATCTCCACATTCGATGGGACCGCTCCCATCTGGACAGCAGCTAGTTCCTTGGATCGGCCTGCCCTCAGACCCCTCGGCAATTCCAACTCCACTGGATCAGCTGTGTGGTGCGCACCAGAGAGTGTCCCAAGAGCCTCTTCACTAAAGTGCCCAACCGAGGTGAGTGTCTCTGGGTTGGTGGAGGGTGTTGGAGACCGCTGTGACGGGAAATCTGTGTCAACCTCCGACTCGAGCTCCGGGGTCTACTGAGTCTTGGGCGGAGGGCTGCTCTCCTCTACGTTTCTCGGCTCACGGTGGGAGGGGTGCTCTGGCTGTGGGTGGGGGACACTGGACGGATGCTCCCACTCTTCAGCGGCTTCTGCAAGACACAAGGCAAGACACATGATTAGACCACGGGCCGGGGTGTGGTAGTGATGAGCGTGTGGGTGGGGATTGGTGAGGGTGGTTTGGGGTGAGGGTGTTTTGTTGGTGAAGGTGGTGTGGGGATGAAGGTGGGGTGAGGGTGGTGTGGAGCTGTGGATGAGTTTGGGGGTGAGGTTGGTGTGGGGGCGAGGATGGCGTGAGGGTAAGGGTGGGGGTAAGGGTGGTGTGGGAGTGAGGGTGGTGAGTGTGAGGGTGATGAGGAGATGATCATTTTATGATTCTGCTGGAAAAGGAAAGATATTAGGAAGGTTGATTGAATGCTCAGTGGTAAAAATGGGTTTTGCGGAAGCCTTTAAAATTGAGAGGGTGAGGGGACAGGGGATTTCTGGGCTAGAATAAGGGAGGGAATTGTGGTGATATGCATCACTGTAAATACACAAGGGGTTAATGTAAATACACTACAACTAAGTAAACACTAGAGGGAGCACCAGAGATGTCATGACATGCAGACATACATCTAATGAACACACAGAATAGGACATGACCAATGGCCAGTCAAGACACCCAGAGGTGACACTACCACAAGGGGGCATTACACAACCCATATATAAGGACAGGGCACACATGCTCTTTCTCTTTCCACAGGCGACACTTAGAGAGTAGGACAGAGGCACATCAGAAGCATCACACCCATCGCATGGCTTAGAGCAGACTGGTTAGTTAGACTGAGTTACTATAGCAAGATTAGCAGGAGAGTCGAACTCATAGAGAACTGTGCTAATGGTTCAATAAATCACATTGAACTTAATTCAAAGCCTGGAGTATCTTTTGGTCAAAGCTGCATCGAGTTGCAGCCTGTGTTATCCCAGAGTACATAACACATCAGGAATGGGGCAGCACGGTAGCATTGTGGATAGCACAATTGCTTCACAGCTCCAGGGTCCCAGGTTCGATTCCGGCTTGGGTCACTGTCTGTGCGGAGTCTGCACATCCTCCCCGTGTATGCGTGGGTTTCCTCCAGGTGCTCCGGTTTCCTCCCACAGTCCAAAGATGTGCAGGTTAGGTGGATTGGCCATGATAAATTGCCCTTAGTGTCCGAAATTGCCCTTAGTGTTGGATGGGGTTACTGGGTTATGGGGATGGGGTGGAGGTGTGGGCTTGGGTAGGGTGCTCTTTCCAAGAGCTGGTGCAGACTCGATGGGCCGAATGGCCTCCTTCTGCTCTGTAAATTCTATGAATTCTATGATAGAAACAGACCACCAATGGCGGGACCAAGAGTTGGATACAAGGCCAGGTTCAAATAAGTGGAGCCAGAGGAACAGCTTTATCATCTTAGTGACACAATCAGATGAAACTCAGTACATCAGGTTCCAAGTCAGATTGGGTGGCATTGACCGTGGAACTAGATTGGGACTGATTGCATTTTATCAACCTCCGAGCACTGGTGTAGTTACAAGTTTGAAGTTCGTCCACATGTCCACTGAACTCCTGCAAACAAGCAAAGGCCTTTCGAAGGATAATGCAGCAAGAGGTACACGTACTCCATCTGCTTGGCCTTCTGGCCGTGCTGAGGTGATGCTGAAATGGATTTTCTGATTTGATGAGTCTCTTTAGCCAATTTGAGAACATGTCTGTTCCTCTGCAGAGGGATTCAATCTCCTCCAATTCAGGCCTCTTGGACATCTCTGATTTTAGTCACCTACCACCGGTGGCCATTCCTTCAGCTGCCTCAGCCATGAGCTCTGAAATTCCCTCCCCACGTCTCTCTCCCTCTCTACATCTCTCGCACCCTTTCAAGGTTCTTCTTGAACCCTACCTCTTTTATCAGGTTTTTAATCATCTATCTCAGTACCTCCATTTGGTGTGAGATGTCAAATTTTGTTCAAGAATACTTCTGTGAAGCGCCTTATGAGCTTTTTGTATGCAAACGTTACTATATAAATGCAGGTATTGTTGTTGGGTTGGGTTTATGCACCGCTAACAGCTGTGCTGGCTTTGCAAATTAAATTTGCAGACAATTTTGTCAATCACGACTGAACAGGGAGTGAGCTTGGTTCCGACCTCGGTTCAAGGGCCTCAGAGACAAACTCACATTGGCACAAATCCACTAACCTCACAGAGTGTTCGGAACTGACCTCAAACCATTGCGTTGAGAGCCAGATACAGACTGGCCGTAATCCATCAGCCTCTGAGACAGATTCAGCACGGCGACTGACCTCAGACTTTGGGCCAACTTCAAGTCGGCCTCGATCCATCAGCTTCGGAGCCTGACTGGGATTCCCTGGTTTATAAACCTTTGAGCCAGATTCAACCTAACCCGGTTCATCAAATGCATAGGCGCATGTAAACAAATCTATAATTGCGTTAAAAGGAAGAAACAAACTTGCATTTCCATGGCACCATTCACAAGCCCGCTTTACAACATAAGGTCTCATGGGATTAGTCAGGATGGGCATGTATTCAGGACTGGTTTGCAGACGGGAAACAGAGAGGAGGAATAAACAGATCATTTTTGGGTTGGTGGGTTGCAACTAGCTGGGTAAGGAAAGGTTCAGTACTTGGGCCTCACCCACTGGTAGTCCAAGCTAATGACTTTAAATAGCTGTAAGAATATGAAAATGAAAAATGAGTGAAATGAAAATCGCTTATTGTCATAAGCAGGCTTCAAGTGAAGTTGCTGTGTAAAGCCCCGAGTCGCCACATTCTGGTGCCAGTTCGGGGAGGCTGGTACGGGAATTGAACCATGCTGCTGGCCTGCCTTGGTCTGCTTTCAAAGCCAGCGATTTAGCCCTGTGCTAAACCAGCCCCTAACTAGACAGAATATAAAGAGGTTGCAAAGCAACATAGGCAGGTTGAACGAGTGGGCAAGAGCATGACAATAGAATATAATGCGGTCGGAGTGTGAAGCTGTTTACTTTGGAAGAAAAATTTACAAAGCAGATTATTTTTTGAATAGTGATGAGACTGGGAAATGTATGTATTCAGAGGTATCTGGCTAACCTTGTACATGAATCACAGAAGATTAATCCACAAGTAAAGCAAGCAATTTCTAAAGCAAATTCTGTGTCAGCCTTGATGACACAGAGAGTGGAGTATAAGATTGATTACTGTAATTATACAGGCACTCGCTGAGCCCACAACTGATGTACTATGTACAGTTTTGGCCTCCTTATGTAGGGAAAGGGAAACCAAGCCAAAAAGGGAGTGCTGCAAAGGTTCACTAGGCTGATTCTTGGGATGATAGGTCTGTCCTATGAGAAGAGATTGAGCCGACTGGACCTGTGTTCTCTAGAATTTAGAATGACGATGACCCCATTGAAATATCTAAAGTTCCTAAGAGACTTGATGGATTCTGTGATTCAATGATTTGATGCTCAATTCCAGTTCCCCACCTTATCCCCATGACCCTTGACTCCCTCATTGATTACAAATCTGTCTATCTCAGCCTTAAATTGCCTAAAGACCCAATGTAGCTCCTTCATCAGGTGACTCACTTGGCCAACTTCTGCTCCACTCACCTGATGAAGGAGCTACGCTCCGAAAGCTAGTGATTCCAAATAAACATGTTGGACTTTAACCTGGTGTTGTAAGACTTCTTACTGAACTACATAGATGCCACTAGTGAAGAATTATGAGACAAATAGGATTCCTAGGGGGCTTGACAGGGTAGGTGCCAAGAGTTGTTTCCCCTTGCTGGAGAGGCTAGGACCAGAGGGCATTATCTCAGAGTAAGAGATAACCCATTTAAGACAGAAATGAGGGAGAATTTCTTCTCTCGGGAGGTAATGAGTCTATGGAATTCTTTGCCGCTGAGAGCTGTAGAGGCTGGGTCTTTAAGCATTTTAAGGTTGAGATAGATTTTTAATCAGTGGGGGAGTCAAGGGTCATGAGGATAAGGCGGGGAACTGGAGTTGAGCATCATATCAGAGAATCGCTACAGTGCAGAAGGAGGCCATTTGGCCCATCAAGGTTTCACCGGCCCTCGGAAAAAGCACCCTACCCAGGCCGACTACCCCGCAACCCTGTAACCCGAACTAACTCTTGGACATGAGGGGTAATTTGGCATGGCCAATCCACCTAACCTGCACATCTTTGGACTGCGGGATGAAACCGGCGCACCCGGAGAAAACCCACGCAGACACAGGGAGAAGGTACAAACTCCGCACAGACAGTCACCCGAGGCTGGAATTGACCCTGGATCCCTGGCACCGTGAGGCAGTAGTGCTAATCACTGTGCCACCCCTGATCAGCCATGATCTCATTGAATGGCGGAGCAGACTCGTTGGGCCGAATGGCCGACTTCTGCTCCTGCATCTTATGGTCTGGTAAATTATCTCTACCCCTTTCATAGCTGATGGTGTATTTGTAAAGATAGACCACATTAATGTGGGAGCCACTATCCTTAAATGCTGAGTGACTGCAATAGGTTTGTTCAAACTAGGTCATTTTAGCTGGTCCCGTGCCAACTAAGCTCATAATGCAAAATGTGGCTTAAGGTGGTAATTCATGATGGCCATGTTGGAAGAGGCCAGCTTTTACCTCCTTTCCAGAAAGCAATTGCGAGCTGGCCAAACAGATTATAAAAAGGACATTGATCATTTCAGAAATGTATATTTGCACTGAGGAACAGTATTAGCCTATAGCACTACTAACCGCGTGCGTGTGTAAGAGAATAGGTTCTTTTATGTAGAAGTTAGTACATATTTTGCAGGATAATCATTCAGCAACTTGAACCCTTCTCAAGAACTCCACTTGGCTGCTCAGTGACTGAATATACCATTGTGAGATGGGTTGCTTTACTGAACATCAATCCCCAATTCAATGTTGGAATCACACCAGTCCGGGTCTTGCAGTGGGAGGGACGACAATTGGGCCTCATTACAATTGTGTCGTTTACGATAGTCACTGCACTGCAGAGTAAATCACCCAACTAGTTTTGGAGGATTCTCTTTGGCTTAAACCTTCTACCTTGTCCATTTGGGCCGAACCAGCAGTTCAGTCAGTTCTCTTTTAGGGGACTGATTTGAGTGCCAAGTTTCCAAAGACTTTGCTCCCAAGCCAATTTTAAGAAATTCAGACCTTGGTCTACTTTCGATTTGTTACCACTGTCCAAGTATAGTTTTACAACGGGCCTGATCTAGTGGCTGTTTGCCACCGGCCACCAAATCCGGCAAAAGAGCATCGTGCCAGCGAAATCTCGGTTTGAGATCTCCCCCGCCGGTGACGCCATCATGCCCAGAAAACGCGTGAACCTGATTTCCATTAATTTAAATGTACTTAAATGGCTTTACACCGTAGTGTCCGCCCACGATGCATCCTCCCTCCTGATGGTGTGACGTCAGGCCGCACAAATCACTGCTGGTTTTCAGAAGCTAAAACGAGCCATGATGACCATGCCGGGAGTGCAGAGATGACCGAGACCCCAGGGGTTGGGGTCCAAAGCTGGGCATTACCCCCTGGCAGGACCAAGTGGGCACCAAAGTGGTAATTGCCAAGTGAGCACTGCTGGGGGTGACACTCTTCTATTTGCGGGCGGGCGGGGTTCACCTTATGTGTGGTGGGGGAAAGCATTGATGACAACACCGGGGGGTGGGGGGTGTATGAGGGGACAGTGCATCTGGACACTTCTGTGGTGAGGTGGGAAGCGGGAGAGAGTTCCCCCTAATCCTTCCAAGGTGGGGGGATTGCCTCCTGATACTTCCATGGTGGTGGGGATTGGAGAAGGGGCAGAATGCCCTCTGATACTTCCATTGTGCAGAGGGAGTGGTTAGCACTGCTGCCTCACAGCATCAGAGACCCAGGTTAGATTCCGTCCTCGGGTGACTGTGTGGAGTTTGCACATTCTTCCCGTGTCTGCGTGGGTTTCGTCCGGGTGCTCTGGTTTCCTCCCACAGTCCAAAGGTATGCAGGTTAGGTGGATTTGCAACGCTAAATCGCCCTCAGATGGAGTCAAAGGGATAGGGCGGGGGAGTGGGCCTAGGTAGGGTGCTCTTTCAGAGGGTCGGTGCAGACTCGATGGGCTGATTGGCCACCTTCTGCACTGTAAATTCTATGATCCTATGAAAAGCTGTAAGTTAGGAAAATTTATTGCCATTGTTTCTATAGATGTAGAATGATCTGTACCCTTCAGAGCTTCCACAGTCTAATTCCAAAAAGCATGCCACCGTATAAACTTTGGCTCAAGGAAAAAGTAGTTATAATGTAGCTATGAAACTTGAATCCTAAAAAACAATTGTCATGGAGCAAGATTGGTGATTAGGAAGTTGTTTAATTTGATGCTAGCTGCTGAAATTCTAACAGGCCGATTTCAAAGAAGTAGAGTATTTAATCCTCGAATAATATTGAGCCCATCAGATATAAGGTTGCCTTTTCAACTCAGAAGAAAACAGTTCCCAATTAAGCTTTCATATTCCATGACCATAAACAATCGCTCGGCCAGACTTTGACAACAGTTGTATTTATATTTCTAAGCCTGTTTTTACACATGGGCAGCTTTTTGTACGTATGAACATAGGAACGAGGAGCAAGAGTATGCCCCATGCCCCATCAAGCCTGCTCTACCATTGAATAAAATCATAGCTCTTCTAATTATAACTCCAACTCCACATTCCCTCCTACTCCCGATAGCCTTCCACCTGTAGCCACGTAAAATGTCTGCGTTCCGATTAATCTGGCCAAAACCCAGTTTGAAATGGCTAACCCGAAAAACTGCTGGGAAAAGCAGCTAACAAGACACAAGCAGGCAGCTGCAGACAGTATTGCATATTCGGCTCTGTGGAAGTTAGCCCAGATCGATACTCAGGGCTATCAACAGCCCATCAACCCAGGTATTTGCAGTTACATTCAGGACTGTTTGCAGCCCAGCTATACAGACATCTGCAGTTAAATCGGCTATCCCCGGGAACAATTGCAACATATTAGCAATTGAATACCGGGCCAGACCTGTCGGCTCCTGCAGTGGCCAAAACAAAGACAGGTGAACGACCACCCCCCCGATCGAGGAATCGCCTCACCATTGGACACATCGACCCCAGGGATTGGGGACAAATCCAATCACTTGGGACTCAGGGTCAAGGGCCGCCCCGGGAGGCGGGAAGCCCCTGGGCCCTATAAAAGTGAGGGGCCAAGTTCAGATCTCTCTCTCTCTCCTCCTCGCCTGCTCGAGACCTTCGCAAGAACAGCAACCGGCAACAGTAAGTTTGAATCCAGCGATCGCTATCCGGTAGAGACACCTAGCCACCGACCTGTAGCAGCCTTTTGAATCCCGCGGGCCAGATCTGATTGGACAAGCCATTCATTTCCCTGACCTGGTGGGCTCTTCCTAAGTTAAGTATTGGCCAGTAGTGATAGGTTTATTATATAGAAAGTAGTATTAGGATATTAATATTGCTTGTTGTATATAATAAATGACCGTTGTTTTAATCCTTACTAAGCGGTGTGCTGTATTATTAATCATAACCTAAACTTGAACCACGTGGCGGTATCATAAAGATACCTGGTGACTCGTGAGCAAAGGTGACGTAATCAGAGCAAATACCCCCTTGCTTATCAAGAATTTATCGAGCTTTGCCTTCAAAATATTCAAAGACTCACCAATTAGATAATCAGCTTCTTTTTTATTCTTCCTGCCAAAATGCACAAGTGCACGTTTACCCGCAGTATACTCCATTTTCCAGATCTTTGCCCTCCCCCTTAATCTATCTCTATCCCTTTGTAGCTTTCTTACGTCGTCTTCACAACTTACTTTCCTACCTAACTTTGTGTCATCAGCAAATTTAGCCATCTTGGTTTAAATCCCCTCATCCAAATCATATCTATTAATTGTAAAAATCTGGGGCACCAAAACTGATCCCTGGGGCGCACCACTTGCCACATCTTTCCAACCAGAAAATGGCCCATTTATGCCCATTCTCTGTTTCCTCTTAGCTTTTTCCAGCGTGAGAAGTATTGATTCTTGTGAAAGTCTCTGGTGAGAGAATGATTGCAAAACCGGTATTCAAAAAAGTATTGCTGCAATAAAGATAGAAAGTTGACTGCAAATGTTCTGCGGGACTTTGCTAATTTAAAACTAAATCAATCCCAAGCATGCTATTAAATTATTTCACTGAAGTAGCTTGAGGAATTTGATGGAGTTTGGGACATAAGAGAGGTAAAGAGGCTGGCTAAATGCGAAACAAAAGCTCTGTTCATTGCTAATGATATTAATATGGTTGAGCAGTGATTCGGTGGTTGCACTCTCGGATCTGAGACAGACGTTGTGGGTTAAAATCCCACTACAGAGATTAAAGCATAAAATCCAGGCTAATGTTCTCGGTCATATGCCAGGGATGTGCTGTCAGGGGTGCCGTCTTTCAGTTGAGATACTAAATGAAGGTTTCAGCTTCCCTGTCAGGTGGATGTGAATTATCCTGTGCTACCATTTTGAAGAAGAGTAGAGGGGTTCTCCCGTTTTCTGGCCAATATGTGCCCGCCCGAGACAGATTATCTTGTCAATCTCACTTTGCCAGTTGTGGGATCTTTCTGTGTCAAAATGGCTGCTGTGTGGCCACATGTCAATCGTGCTTAGTTGGCTGTCGAACACCATGGGACATCTTGAGGTCGTGAAAGGTGTTATCAAAATTTATTTTCCCTCCCTTAGCAAAGTGAATATGAAATAGGATTGCGAGATGTTGACTCCATGTACAGTGCCATCTAGAGCACAGGCTGAGCAACTGCTTTCACGTTAATAGGCTACATGCAACTGCGGCAGAATTATCAGGCCTTGAGAGAAATGGCCGATTCATGTGTTCTCTTATACTGTGAAGAAACCAGAGCCAAATTACCTAGGTTGCGAACTGCAAAAATAAAGAGCTGCATGGATGGGGGCAACAATGGGGTGGGAATGGGGGTGTTGTCCTTGGTGATTGCTGGTGGTGGCATCGTTCTGGTAATGCAGATTCTATGGATTTTGTCTCTAGGTGTACCCAATCCTAAATTCAGATTGTGAGGGAGCAGGTTAGTCTTCCACTCACTGCCCCGCATCCCCACCATCTGTCACACCCGGCACTATGGAATATTATGAACTTTCAGTAAATACTTTCAAAAATTGGACACAAACATGCTATTAAGGGGGCTGCTGCAAATCATTAGATTTTTGCATTTGGGTTATAGACAGCGTCAGATCTCTGGCGAATACCTAATTTAGTATGGACACAGATGAGGTTACCTAACAGTCATTTGTGGAATTCACACAGCCCATTGTTTAAGGATGGGTTAACAACTTAAGACTATGGATTTTCCAGACTGCCTATCTCAATGTTTCATACTGGACCACAGGGAAGATCAAAACTCATTGGTCAACATCAAATTTCCATTTCATCATGATGATCTTCCCCATCTAAACCAGGCTGGGTAAGCCTCAGAAGTGTTAACCCAGCAATCATGTGATCAAAACTGGTTTCAGGGATTGCACGATTATTGTCCTATGATCCCAGCAGATCCATCAGAACTATCAGTTGTCAACCAGTCTGAAAACTAGACTCTGAAACTAATCATCAAGCCTCTAAAGTAACGTCCTGTTAACATTTCAAACTTTACCTGAGACACAATCTTTAAGGTTTTTGATGTCAAGAAACGTCATAAGCTGTTGTGAACCTTTTACCAGACCATGACTTCAAGTTTAAATTATTGAATTAATTCACAACGTCATAAGTCTGCCATGTGGGGAACCAGAAATCTTAAAGCAGAGACGGAATTAACTTTAATCTGTCGAAGTGCACAACCGTTATCTGTATTCAATCATTGTATGTCTGAAGGATCAAGTGAGCGATGTTGCATTACTTTGGAATAAGTGTTTGAGGATAAATAACCTTCTTCATTTTAAACTCATAAAAACTTGCTGCTGAATTATTTAATTGGAATACAGTCTCCAAGGATATGAAAGCCACATGTTAAGAAAGGTAAATACCTGCCTTGATTTAAAGTCAGAGGGTGAAGACTCCAGTTTCCAGTGAGCTTTGGGCCGTTTTGCATATGTGTCAGCTAGGAAGTGGCCACATACGTGCAGTTAGTTATTATAAACTCTTCAGACCAGGAAAAGGTCCTGTGCCCGTGCAAAGAAGGAAAATAAGCAAAGAAGTGAAAAGGCACAGAAAAATTGGTCAGGTGACTAGAACCAGAGTGCCATCCATTCCGAGGAAGGTGTCCCAGGAGGCAGGGCACATGCTGGGGCACAGGAAGAGGTCCCAAAAGAAATCCCTAGGCAGGGAAAAAGTCAGGGATCAGAAAGAGATCCCTGAAGACCATTTGAAAGAAATGAGCAGAGCAATAACCCCCGAGTTAGAGAAAAGGCTGCAGAGATAAAGACTTCAAGGAAAATGGAGAAGCCCTGAAGATACAAAGTGGCCAGCTGAAGACTGGTGACTCCATACTGTGGGCCTTTTGGAGCAGTGGTGCTCTGCTTGGCACAGTCGAAGAACTGAAATTTTTCTTGGAAGGTGAAGTTTGAGTGTACTTGGAGATCCAGGGGAAAGGAATCTCAGAAGGTGAGACTGAAACCCCGGAGGTGGTTCCTTGTTGCATCTGTCAGAGTGTGAGCGGCCTTTTGAGAGAATTCCAAGACAAATGTGGAGATTGGAAAGCCTCATGAGAAAGGCAAAGGGCTGGATAGTCCAGTCCTCCAGCCACTGTGAGAGGTTCACCGGCGGTGGATTCCCCGTCGCTTGCCAATAAGGTTTCCATTGGAGGGCCCGACTGCTGAGATCCTTGGCCGGCATCGTGGCCCAAGATAATAAGCAGACCCGCATCACCCCCACACCACCGGCAGCTCATCACCCACAATGTCGAGAAGCTCTACAAGCTACTGCGAGGGGGTTACCAGAGCCCAGGGTGGTGTCCAGGCTGCACTGCTGCCCAAGAAAACTGGGAAACGCAGAGAGTGAAATACATAAAAGATCTTTGTGATGAGTGCTTTACTTTGTTCCCCTTCCTAACAGCAACAAGTTGATTGGGAACAAACAATTTGGTGCAGACGATTGTTGATTAAAGATATATCACCTTTCATTGTTCACTTGCTGTTGGAGGTATGAAGAGGAGTTTTGAAACACACCAAAAATTTTCTGGGACACTTCGTCAAGACTTGTCCATCAACAAATATTCCATACATTGTCTGAGGACTTCATCCAAAAAGAATCAGCACTACGCGATTCTATTGTACTTATCATGTCACAGGAGTTACCAGGAGAAAGGAAATATTTGGTTATTGCCATTTTTCAGGGTTTCACCTTGATCTGACTGTGCAATGGGAGGAGGGCCTAAGGCTAAACAGAGCAGTTCATTTCAGAAGGTGAGTTAGTCTCCTTCCCACTAGCCCTCTTTCCCTAGACCTCCCCTTTCCACCCCCCACCCCCCTCTCCCTACATACCACCTTGGAATGGAAACCATCTGGTCCTGGGGACTTGTCTCTTTTGTTAGTTTCTTCATTCCTGTTATTTTTTGTGAGTCACCACCCTCATTCAATGTTCATTTGATTGGGATGTTCAACATTGTATCTGTTTCCTCTACTGAAAATTCTGACAAAATGGCAACAAAATGAATCCAAAAAGGAATCCCCCCTCTTTGCGGATCCATTATTAACTACTAAATGTAAGAAAATTATAAAACACATGCGTATACAGATAGAAATAGAATTGAGTCCAAAATACGGAAGTAAAGAATGAAATATATGAAACATGAGGAGTAGATGATTCAGCATTGCAGCCATTATGATTTGTGATTCCAGTCACGCTGACTTCGACAGGTGAATAGTCGGTTTCAAGGTTCTGGTGTCCTGCTGTTTGGCTGCGCAGCTTGCCTGTTTCCGTCGTGATGTTGATCAGTGCAGATATGACGTACTTCTGTGAACAAATACGGATGCCACATTTACCCACTTGGGGAAGTTTTTCTGCTGGCTTTTATCCCAGTTTTTGCATATTCCTGGAAGGAAGAATCCACAAATCCATCTGAAATACTCACCTCCCATTGTCTACACTGGAGATGGCAATTCGTTTCTGCGTGCTTTAGAATTATCTTTGTCTGGAAACAGTGTAAGTTTCCATTGTCCCTCAAACTATCACCCATCAACATTTCAGCCAGTGACTGACTTCACATCCTGGCCATTTGTGGCTTGCATGTCCATTCAAAAAAGGCTTCCAGGTCTTATTCAAAGTTCAATATTTCCAGACATAATTAGCTGTTTTTCCTTCATTATTCTGACAATATGGGAAGGCACGGTGGCGCAGTGGTTAGCACTGCTGCCTCATGGCGCCGAGGACCCAGTTTTAATCCCAGCTCCGGGTCACTGTCCTTGTGGAATTTGCACATTGTCCCTGTGTGTCTCACCCCCACAACCCAAAGATGGGCAGGGTAGGTGGATTTGCCACGCTAAATTGACACTTAATTGGGAAAAAAAATGATTATGACAATGCCCAAGACGGTCTTCCTGGCTACCCTCACTATCCCTTTTTTAATCGACAGGTTAAAGTCGAAGCAGAATAGGTTAGAGTTGTTCAGACTGCGCACAACCATTTGGATTCCCAGTTTACACGGTCAACGAGGCTTAGGAAAGATAATTCAATAGTGAAGTCCCGCTGAATCCTGACTCTCAACTTCCATGTGGCACTGGATGCCAGGCCCTGCCATCTGTGCAGCATTTTCTGCACTCCCCACGACTGCCAATGAGTCCTGTCAACTGGGTCTCCACCGGTAGGTGGTAATGGAGAACAGTGATGTTTTTCAGGGCGGAGCCAGAAGTCATGGTGCGTAGGTTTTAGAGAGGGTGAATCCAGATGTTAAGCGTGGTTGGTGGGCTGGGATGTAGGCAGGCCTGCAGGAGAAGGAGCTTGAGATTTTGGCCTCAGGCCTATGCCAGGCCTGGAGACCAGGTAAGGGCAACTAGAGTGGGCATCCAACTGCTAGGGACCTAGGAGGACAATCTGGACAGCGCAGAAACGGCGAACCTGAGGAGCTCCCAGAATCTTCAGGGTCTGGATGGTATAATCTGGTGTTTGAGGGGGACGAGCAAAAGGAGTGGTACAAGTGTACCATTTCTCAACTTTGTTTCCCTGCTGCACTCCAAGTCCAGCTTTAAGCCCAATCCCAATTGTAAGGATTGGGGATAGGGGATGAAGTGGAACGGTTCAGGATCATGACCCAGCACTCCCACTGGATCAATTTACCCATTGTTTAACACTGCTGGTTTGAGGCAGGAGTTGTGTCGCAATTTGTTTCTGTATTTTGCAGTGCTGAGGAATGGTTGTCCATTGTCAGGAGTTTTTTTTTAAGATAAGCTTATTCATGAATGTACTGATATAGTTGGTGCCAGTGGAATTAAGGATCAGTGAGCTAGTGCCCTTGCGCATTCCATGTGCTTGTTTACGCGTTATAGTAATAGAACTGAAGATGCTGGAAATACTGAGCAACATCTCAGGAAATGAAAACAGATTCAGGCCCGTGAGGTTTCACCAGTAAAGCTAAGTTTGAAATTATTCCTCTGGGGCTTGGAAGTGTTAAACTCTGCCATCTCAAAACTCCCCTTCTCCCTGATTGTGAACACCCTTCACAACTCTTTGCCCGGGCAGCTCAATATTAACTAAGCTCGTATTGTGTCGATTCAGCTCTCTGAGACTGGAGCCACAACATCGGGACCGCCTCCTTGTTGTGGAAACGAGAGGCCGGCCATCAGAGTTGGTTACCTGTAAGTCAGAATTTTACCCGGTAAATTATTGGCAACTCCCAATGCTTGAGTTCATAGATGAAGAATGGTCTCAGGCAACAGAGCAAAGGGCAGTTGGCATCTTGAAGAAGGAAGGTTGGGAAAATATAATACAACAATATAATTCAAAATAAACTAAAATGCACCGCAAAGAGAAAGGATCCTTTGGGACTGGATTCTGGGGATGGTAAGTGTTAGTTTGGAGAATGGGAAGATTGCTTGGTTATTGTGCTAAAATAATCCCATTCACATTTCGCATCTTGAAGTGAACTATGAGTAATGAGATACAAAATTAAAGAGGGATGATGCTTCCATTGAGATGCTCTCTGGGAAGATGAAAAGTGTTTCTGTAGACTCAGTTGCTCCTCTGTGTGTGAATCCATTAGAATCTCTTGTGGTTTGTGTTCGAGACAGACACTGCAATGAATCATCACCACTTATTGCATGATAATAGAACACTTTATCTGTCATGAGAAAATCCCCACTTTGGGCTCAAGATGCCTTCATGGGTATTAGGAGAGCATCAGCCACAGAATCTGTCTCCTTGGCGACAATTGGTTCCTGTGTGTTGCAGACCTCAAGAAAAGGCATTGCAGTCTCTGATACTTCCGTCACTGGAACCAGCTTGAGGTGATGTCGGCGACTGCTTTTCAGAGTGTTCTGTTACCACGGAAATGAGCATCTTTGGCAGGAAAGATCAAAGCTGAGAAGTGCTATTTGCGTCAACCGGCACAATACCATTCACATACACTACTACCATTAATGTTGAGTTACAAATTGGACAACATTGCTGAGTGACATAATGATGTTTCCAGTTCAAACTAATTACACACATTTATGCAAAGAGCATGCTAATGTGGATGCCTGAATGCATGGTCTCCCAGTGATGAACGTGATCTTTGACTTCAAGTGACCATTATTTTATTGTCACTGACTGAATCGAGTTCAGCTTCCGAAGTTACAACACAACAGCACAGTATGGCCTCTTCCAGGTCTTTACCCGTCACTTTGTGAAGAGTTCTGCTGCAGACAATGAGCGGAAACACATCGAACACATTTGTAAGAAAGCGTTCAGTGCAAACATGCTTTGTAGTGTCGCCTCTATGTGCTGCACAACATATAGAGACACAACGCGATCGATGTCACTAATAAGAATTAATTTCTGAGTCATTTATTTTTCATTACGAGTACACTCCTACGTCAGGCACAGCACATTTTAGAGTAGATCATAGAATTTACAGTGCAGAAGGAGGCCATTCGGCCCGTCGAGTCTGCACCGGCTCTTGGAAAGAGCACCCTACCCAAGGTCCACACCTCCACCCTATCCCCATAACCCAGCAACCCCACCCAACACTAAGGGCAATTTTGGACACTAAGGGCAATTTATCATGGCCAATCCACCTAACCTGCATATCTTTGGACTGTGGGAGGAAACCGGAGCACCCGGAGGAAACCCACGCACACACGGGAAGGATGTGCAGACTCCGCACAGACAATGACCCAAGCCGGAATCGAACCTGGGACCATGGAGCTGTAAAGCAATTGTGCTATCCACAATGCTACCGTGCGTAAAACTCCTTCATATCGCCACCAAGTCTTGAATGAAGATTCCTCCTGCTTACTTTGTAACATTTATTTTCCATTTCCCATTCCAATCACTGTTATCCTTTCAGAAAAAGACTGCTAGTTTATTGTTAATTGCTACCATGTCAATGTCGTGGTTCTCCTGTCCCCCAGAAACTGGATTGATATCCCAAACACATTTCACATGGCTCGTTACGGTGGGGGGAAACGTTCCTCCCATCGGTCAGAGATTTCTTTGAACCGACGAGATCACAGAGACGAAAGGTCAATGGCTTAATTTCCTAAACAGTTCGTCCCTCCTGTCCATTTCACGCAATTCTTTTCATGAATTTTATAAATGGTCTGAAAACATTAGAGGATATTTTCCTTGGTCTTCATCTGAATTCAGAACATCACCTAGATTTAGTAGAATAGTGAAAAATCGAATGGGTGGCGAGGCAGTCTTGACTTTTTACACGTCAATGCCTATCCTTAATTGCCCTTGGCCGATGGTGAGCGAACTCTTTGAATACAACTGAGCAACTTCCTATGCCATATCAGAGGGCAAGTAGGAATCAACCACATTGCAGGGGTGCTGGAGTCACACGTAGGCCAGGCTGGGTTAGGATGGCAGGCTTCCTTCTGTGAAGAGTTTTACTGAAGCAAGCGGAATTTTTATATCAACCCAGTGGTTTCATGGTCACAGTTACAGAGACTAGTTTTTTTAATCCTCAATTTCATTTCATGAATTGAAGGTAAATTACTCAGCAATTGTCTGTTAATTTTTCGGCAAGTGACGTTGAATTTGTCGGTGGGTGGATATGGGGGTTATGAATGCAATGACCAAATTGTTTGGAAATTGAAGTAAAACAATTTCTCATTTTGATTGCAAGCTGGATGAAGAAACTCAGTGCAATTAGTTGTGTTTACAAACAACACCAAGCTAGAGAGATGGTATTGGGAGCTGAAACAGAGGAGGCGGCTAAGGATTTACTTGACGATAAGTGGAAAGAACGCTGTCATGTGACATATAATATGGATATAAATCCCCCATAAATGCTACAACTATGGTTTATATTTTATATCTTATTAATTCTTTGGGTGTAGGCAGCAAACCATGTAATTCTCATGGTTACCCTGAAAGCATTAAGTGTCAGCCATCGGCTTGTAGGAGCATACAGGTTAGATCAGGTCGGAGATAGTTTCTTTCTCTGAAGAATATTGGTGAATTTGTTTAACCTTACCACTAGTAAATAAATTATTAGGTTTATTAAATTTAACTTTACAGTGTGTCATGATATTTCATCCCTGTGACTGCTAGTTTATGACTATAAACGTGATCCTTCAGTATGAAAGTTAATTAGTGTTATTAATAGATTTCTGATCATTCTTAGTCGACGCTCTCAGTAGTGCAAAATAGTTTGTTCCCCTCACAGAACGTAGAAGCAGGGGGAGTAAGCCATTCGGCTCTTTGAGGCTGCTCGGCCCTAGGATAAGATCACAGCTGATCTGCTTGTAGTCTCAACTCTACATTTCAGCCTGCCCCCATAACCCTTGACTCCTTTCATCTTCCAAACTCTATGTAACTCAGCCTTGACTAAACACAATGACCCAGTCTTCACTGCTCTCTGGGGAAGTGAATTCCACAGACTAACCACCCTCTGAAAGAAGGGCGGGATTCTCCGCAATCGGCGTGATGTCCGCCAACTGGCGCCAAAAACGATGCGAAACGGTCCGGCATCGCGCCGCCCAAAAGGTGCGGAAGTCTCCGCATCTTGAGTGGCCGAGCCCTCACCTTGAGGAGTTAGGCCCGCGCCGGACTGAGTTATACCCCACCAGCTGGCGGGAAAGGCCTTTGGTGCCCCGCCAGCTGGCGCGGAAATGACTTTGCCGTGCGGCGCATGTGCGGGAGCGTCAGCGGTCACTCACGGCATCCCCGTGCATGCGCAGTGGAGGGGGTCTCTTCCGCCTCCGCAATAGTGGAGACCATGGCAAAGGCGGAAGAAAAAGAGTGCCCCCACGGCACAGGCCCGCCCACGGATCGGTGGGCCCCGATCGCGGGCCAGGCCACCGTGGGGGCACCCCCTGGGGCCAGATCACCCCGCGCCCCCCCCAGGACCCCGGAGCCCTCCCGCACCGCCTTATCCCGCCGGTAAGAGAGGTGGTTTGATTCTCGCCGGCGGAACAGGCATTCCAGCAGCGGGACTTCGGCCCATCGCGGACCGGAAAATCGCGGGGGGTGGGGGCTTCCAACCTGCGCGGCGCGATCCCCACCCCCGGCGAATATCCGGTGCCGGAGAATTCGGCAACCGGCAGGGGCGGGATTCACGCCAGCCCCCGGCGATTCTCCGACCCAGCGGGGGTCGTAGAATCCCGCCCCACATCTCTATCTTATAAAGGAGGCCTCTTGGGTGCGCCGGGTCGGAGAATCGCCGGTGGGCAGCGTGAATCCCACCCCGCCGCTCTGACGCTGGCTGCCGAAATCTCCGACGCCGGTTTTCGGGCGGGGGCGGGGATCACGCCGCGCCGGTCGGGGGCCGTTGGCAGCGCCCCCCCCCGGCAATTTTCCGGGACCCGATGGGCCGAGCGGCCACGCATTCCTGGCCAGTCCCGCCGGCGTGAAATGGACATGGTCCATCCCGGCAGAACATGGCTTGAAGGGCGGCTGGCTGAGTCCTCGGTGGGGGGGGGGGGGTGCGGGGGTTCTGCCCCCAGGAGGGGCCTCCACGGTGGCCTGGTCCGCGATCAGAGCCCACCGATCTGCAAGCGGGCCTGTGCCGTGGGGGCACTCTTTCCCTCCGTGCCAGCCTCTGTAAGGCTCCGCCATGGCCGGCGCGGAGAAGAAAGCCCCAGCTCATGCGCAAGAAACACGCCGATGGTTCTGCGCATGCGCCAACTCAAGTTGGTCCTTCGGCACTGGTTGGCGTGGCGCCAACCCCTTTGGCGTCGGCCTAGCTCACGGAGGTGCGGAGGATTCCGCAACTTCTGGCTGGCCCAACGCCGGAATGGTTCGCGCCGCTCTTGGAGCCAGCCCGCCAATTGTGGGAGAATCCCGGCCCTTATTCTTAATTTGTGTTGCCTAGCTTTAGACTCACCCACAAGATGGAACATTCTCCCGGTACCTAACCTATCAAATCCTCTCAGGACCTTACACATTTCAAAAAGATCACTTCTCATTCTTTTAAACTCTATTGATTGTGGGTCCAACATGATAATGACAATCGCTTATTGTCACAAGTAGGCTTCAAATGAAGTTACTGTGAAAAGCCCCTAGTCGCCACATTCCGTCGCCTGTTCGGGGAAGCTGGTACGGGAATTGAACCGTGCTGCTGGCCTGCCTTGGTCTGCTGACAAAGCCAGCGATTTAGCCCTGTGCTAAACCAGCCTATGTCTATCCGTTCTTCATTAGATAAGACTTTTGTCCCAGGCATGAGTTGAGTGACGCTTCCCTGAACTCCTTCCAACGCAATTATATCCTATAGTCAAAAAACATTCCAATACTGTATACGGTTCTCCAGTTGTGGTCTCACAAAGGCCATGTGCAGCAGCAGTACAACCTCTTCACTTTCATATTCCATGCCCCTTACAATAGACACCAATATTCCTCTTGCCTTCCTAATCGTTTGCTGTATCTGCATATTAACGTCTTCGGATTCATCTACCAGGGTACCCAAATCTCTCTTTCTCTCCGATTTCTGCAACCTTTCTTCATTTAAATAATATACTGGTTTTCTATTCTTCCTGTCAAAATGGACAAGTTCACATTTTCCCACATTCCAGACCATCTGCCAATTTCTTTACTACCCACTTACCTATCTATATCCCTTACCAGACTCTTCAACTCCGCTTGATAACTTACTTTCCTATCTATTTTGGTATCATTGGCAATTTTAGATATCGTATAATCGGTCCGAAAGTAAAAGTCATTGATTGGGGCTGCACAGTGGTTAGCACGGTTGCTTCACAATACCAGGGACACGGGTTCATTCCCGGCTTGGGTCACTCTCTGTGCGGAGTTTGCACTTTCTCCCCGCGTCTGCGTGGGTTCCCTCCGGGTGCTCTGGTTTCCTCCCACAGTCCAAAGATGTGCAGGTTAGGTGGATTGGCCATTTTAAATTGTACCTCAGTGCCCAAAATGTCAGGTGGGGTTACTGGGTTACAGGGATAGGGTTGGGGCATGGGCCTAGGTAGTGTACTCTTTCCAAGGTTTGGTGCAGACTTGATGGGCTGAATGGCCTCCTTATGTACTGTAGAGATTCTATGATTCTATGTAGATTGTAAGTAGTCATGGTTCCAGCACTGATCCCTTTGGCACTCCATTAGTTGCAGTTTCCAACCTGACAAGACCCATTTACCCTACTTTCTGTTTCCTATTAGTTAACCAATTTTGTATGCAGCCCCCTTACACCATATGCTCTTATCTTATGTTGTAACCTTTGAAATGGCACAGGATACCAGAGTCTCTTCATCCCTAATTACCCTTGAGAAGGTGATGATGGACCGCCTTCTTGAACCACTGCAGTCCTTGCGTTATAGGCAGGTTGGCATGGTGGCATAGCGGTTAGCACTGCTGCCTCACAGCGCCAGGGACCTGGGTTCAATTTGGGCCTTGGGTGACTGTCTGTGTGGAGTTTACAAGTTCTCTCCATGTCTGCATGGGTTTCCTCCGGGTTCTCTGGTTTTATCCTGCAGTCCAAAGATGGATGATTGAGGTGGATTGGCCGTGAAAAATTTCTCCTTGGTTTTCAAGGATGTGCAGGTTGGGTTACGGGGATAGGGTGAAGTGGACAGGGTGTGGACCTGAGTAGGGTGCTGATTGGGAAAGTTGGTGCAGACTCGAGGGGTCAAATGGCCTCCTTCTGCATTGCACGGATTCTGTGACCCACTGAGCTGTTAGGAAGGGTGAGCTCGGATGTTGACCCAGAGACAGTGAAGAAACGGTGATACAGTTCCAGGTCAGGATGGGATGGCTTGGATGGGGAATGTGCAGGTGGTGGTGTGCCCCTGAGTCTGCTGCCCTCGGGAGGGATTCTTCAGCTGGATCCGCCCGGCGACCGGAAATTCCCACATTAGGTCAATGGACCTTTACATGGTCCACGCCCCATCCGTGGCGATCTTCTGGCGGGAATCCAGCCCCTTATCTTTCTATCTGGTAGAGGTTATGGGTTTGAAAGATTCTGTTGAAGCAGCCTTGGTGAGTTGTTGCAGTGCATCTTATATATGGTACACACTGCTGCTACTCTGCATTGGTGGCGGAGGGAGTGGACCTTTAAGATGGTGGATGGAGCGACAATCAAGTGGGTTCTTTGCTAAATGATAAGTCCAAAAGCAATAGAATAAGAAGTCCCAGGAAGTCATTGTAGAACTATACAGGAGAAACAATAACTTGCATGTGATATCTAATCATTAACATACAGGAGCAATATTCCAGATGTGGAGGTGGTGTAGAGATGTAATCCCTTACACTACAGGGAAGAAAAACATCGCAGATCTCTGAGCTGTTCAGCTTTGAAAAGAGGGGACTGAGAGAGGATGGAATATTGAACAATATAGAGTATTTAAACCTTGATCATTGCTTGAAACTGAACAACCAAAGTACAGCAGGTGTAAGATTAAACCAATAGTCTGTCAATAGATGTTTCAGATCTCTGACTGAAGTGTGTTCATCTCAGCTCAGTTGCTGACACTTTCACCTCTGATTCAGCAGATCATGGGTTCAATTTGTTATGAGCCAGGGTTTAGAGAACCCCAAAGTGTATCATGGAGTTCACCTGACCCACAACTTTTAATAGATTGTGGTATGGGGAGCACACGGCCCACACTACAGGTGTGGTACAGCAGAAATGGAAAAGTATTTTTAAAGCATAACAATGTTTATTCTATGAACTCTAAGTTAACCTTTTTAAAACATACAGTGGACATCTTAGCAACCATCAATTCAAATACAACCCCCAAAGAATACAACACTAAGTAATCCTCAATAACTTCCCAAACAACATCCAGAAGACAAAAGAAATACCTTTTAACAGAAGCACATCAGGTTTACATTCACTACTGAAAACATTTATAATTCCGAATTCAACAAATGATCAAGAGATAGTCTTTTCATGGCAGAGAGAACAGCAGTACACCTGCTTTGTCTGGCTTCAGCTCCAACACTGAAAACGAAAGTAAAACACACCCTGCAGCAAACAGCCTACAACAAAAGTAAAAAGCTGACAGGCAGCCCAGCTCCACCCACACTCTGACATCACTGATAAACACCAATTTCTTAAAGGCACATTTCTTAAACACCCATTTCTTAAAGGTACTCTCACATGACAAAAGACCATTCCAGACATTTGACCAGGTAACCAATGCTGGCACTTCTATGCAGTATTGAGGGACTGCTGCATTGTTGCAAGTGCCATCTTTCAACTGAGGTGTTGAACAGAGGCCCTGGCAAACGTGAAAGATCATAAAACACTATTTTCTAAAATGAGGGTGCCAGTTCTTCCTGGTGCCCTGGCATGCGGCAACCAACATCACGATTACAATGCAATCTGGTGCAGGATCCAATGCACAAATTAGCTGGTGTTTATCACGACATTATAATAGTGACCACACTTCAAAATTACTTCACAGGCTGTGAAAGCACATTTGGACCTCCTGAGGCTGTGAAAAATGCCACAGAAATGCAAGCCTTTGGTTTTTCTTTGTCGGCACAATGAGGTGGCAGCATGGATCGTCTTCACCGGCGGATGGTATTGAGAGGGGTTGGGGAGGAGAACAGCTTTCATCGACTTTCCCGCAAAGTTTTCTCGGGGGGGATTGCATCGGTGCAGGCGACCTGAGCTCTGTAGCAAAGTCATAAAACTTTCCAAAGAATCTTGGCAGGTGAAAAAATAACTAACCACCTGATTTGTTCGGCAGCCAAAGTTCTGCTGGAAACTTTTAGGACACAGCTATGAAGCACAGGGTGATCACACGGTGATGTAATCCTTATGAGGATGTGCTGCATGAAATATAAGCAAAGGTAACCCAATCCCTGAGCACACACACCTGCGCTGAAGAAGAAATGGAATGTGAGCTGGATTAATCTGCAAAACTGTTGCATGAGTGTGGAGTTTGCAGGTAGGTGGCTATGAAAATGACAAGAGGTTTGGATGAACCCAATGTTTCAGTTAATAAATGCACCCCGTGAACGGGGAGAGCGACCCACGCTCAGAACAGAAAGGTATCTGGTTCAAACCCATCTGGTTCACTATTGCCCTTTAAGGAAGGAAATCTGCCATCCTCACCTAGTCTGGCCTACATGTGACTCCAGAGCCACAACAATGTGATTGACTATTAACTGCCAACCTCAAGGGCGATTAGGGATGGGCAATAAATGCTGGCACAGCCAGCAACGCCCACATCCCATGAATGAATAAAAAAATCATCTGTAGCCAATGTCAAATGAGCCCACCTCAGTCAAGGCAAAGGTTGAACTGCCTCATGAAGTCTGGACTGCACCTAGCAACAGTCACCACCCTTTAGACGTACCCCATTGGCTGGAAGTGACTTTGGGATGTCCCTGCGGCACGGGAGGCACTCGAGAAATAAACCTTCCCCTTCCTTTTGTGACAGAATGATACTTGAAAGAACTAAGAAAGTTTCTTCCTATCTATTTCTGACCAAAATAAAAAAGGTATCTTTCTCTAAATGGCAGCATTGTGTGCACTGGCTGGGAGTAGCAGCTCATCTCTACAGCACAAGGGAGCTGAATTCAACACACACTATTCAAACAATGAGATCTTTGCAGCATGTCAAACCTAATGGCTATATCTTGACTGGTGTTAAATCAGCATCTCTATGCTGTCAGACTGTTCCAAGCCAGCTCCAAAAATAGAATAAAAATAAATAAGTCAATAAAAGCATACTGTAATACTGTAATTGCCCACAACTCGGGGGCAGCATGGTGGCGCAGTGGGTTCGATCCAGCTCTGGGCCACTGTCCATGTGGAGTTTGCACATTCTCCCCGTGTTTGTGTGGATTTTGTCCCCACAACCCAAAAGATGTGCAAGCTAGGTGGATTGGCCACGCTAAATTGACCCTTAATTGGAAAAAAAGAATTGGATAGTCTAAATTTTTTTTTTTTTAAATTGAGCACAAATCTTCGCAACGTTCAATTGTTAAAGGGTCAATGCTGTTATGAATATGTGTCTGGCTCATATAGATATATACGTTATTAATGCTATGAGGAAAATTGCTTTGGTGCACATTATTCCTTGCCTTATGGAAAAATGATGTGAGGAAGCTCTTCCTTGAGAGGGTGCAGAAGAGATTTGCTGGAATATTACCAGGGATGAGGCATCGACAAGCTGAAACTGCCTGAGGTCCTCTTCTGAAATGGATGGAGAAGGTGAAAATACACGTGTCTCTACCCAACTGGACCTGGCTTGGAGCTCACTCGAAAGTACATTGGTGGCTTTCTGCTGGATGACACAGTCCAGGTGTCATGGGGAATCGGGGTTTGAATGTTGTCTTTGGATTGTGATGTAGGCATAGCAACAGCTCCTCTGGTTAATCTTCCAACTGAGGGCATAAGGATTCATGTATCTTTTGCCTCACCTGGAATTGGAACTGAATGAGTTCAGTGACCCATTGAGTTTCTGTTGCAATGAACTTGGAAAGTAGCTGAGTGGATTGTTGTCTGTCAACACTTCAAACTCTGCACCAATCAGAATGGGTCTGAACTACTGGGAAATAGCCCACAAATAGCCCAAAGATAACAGTCTGAGCAAAGCGATAACCATTCTTTTTTGCCCTTGAACCTGTGGCAGCCCTGTTCCGAAGCCAAGGAAATTGGTGTTGGTTTCTAGTATGAAAGGGAGATGAAAAACTGTAACAAGAATGGGTGGTGAGATTAATTTGCGCTTGAGAGTGCAAAAGAAGTCTTCACATGCTGGGGTTCAACTCCCTGTGATTTTACATGAAGAATTACGGCTTGTGTGTCCTTTTCCACCAACTGCCTCAATAGTCTTTGGTTTCCTCAGGTTGCCAAGGAGCAGGATGGCCAATTGTGCATTAATTTTCACAAACCTCCTATAGCCGCCAGCCAGATCAAGGAACCCACTCTGTTCTCTCTCTGTCTTGGGCCAGAGCCACACCCATATTGCTGAGGTTTTCTCATCGCCAGGACTGATCCTTTCCCTGGGGACAAAGTACCCAAGGTATCGTACTTTGGCACTTCCTTGGTTTGACCTTCAAATTAAGCTTTATCAAGTAGGCTAAGACAGTGTCTAGTCTTTCAAGGGTCTCTTTGAATTTTCAGCTGAAGATGAATATATTGTCCAGACACACACCAAGCGACTAAACATTAAGGTTATCAAAAGGCACATACATGAAGGTGGTCAAGTCATTACAAAGCCTGATTGGCATTCTTGTTTATTTGTAAAGTCCCCCCCCCCCAGTGACCCTTTGGAATGCTGTCTTTTCAACATCTTCCACAGCACGGGAGGTTGGTTATAACCATGGGCCAAACTGAGACCACATAAACACTTCGCACCTTTGAGGACTTGTAATGCTTCCTCAGTTCTAGATAGAGGGTAAATACCCTATGTGTCTTCTCACTGCTTGGCGGTAATCGACACAGATCTTCAGTTTTTCATCTTTCTTCCTCATGAGGATTATGAGGGAGGTGTATGGACTCGATGACTTTGAGGTGACATCTCGTGCCAAAGAGCTCCGCAAGTACCCCTGAATTCCGATGGTGAGGAATCTTTACCGGGCAGTCATCTACTATTCCTGTGGCTCACCAGGTCACAATACCCAATGTCATCATTATCCTTACTGAAAGCTGTCTGACCCCTGATGAGAATATAAATGAGCTGTCTACTGTGGTTCTCCTCCAACTTGCCCATGACCACCTCGGAAATGAGGTTAGAGATATCTTCCCCAGTCACTGCGCTCTCCACAGCAGTGGCGGGTTTAAGGATACCGACAGGCATTCTCAGTTGAGATAAACATCTTTATTGCTGAAATTGGTGGGACGGCTACCCTACCCTTTCCTCCCACAGTGACGAGGGCAGTTCCCAGAGTTACACTAAGTGGTAGCTCCGCTGCATGCGAGACATGAGAGCCTAATAAGAGCCAATGTCACCCAGTTGGGGCGGCTGACGTGAGAGTTCAAGGACAGGTAAAAGAACAGCCTGATTCTCTGCTATTCGAGCAATTTTAAAATCCAGTACAGGCTGATACACCTTGATTGAGGCCATTTGACTTCCTTAGGCCGCATTGTAACTTGCTGCTCATACTGATCACCATACCTGCCTTCCGAGGATGCCTGGATGTCTCTGAACAGGTTTCATCCTAACACCACGGGTATTCTCAACTTCCGTTTCCACTGGTGTATTGATTGTGTTGCGAACTACCCCAGGTTATGAAAAGTTTGATTGAGGACAGATAGTGGGAGCTCAATGCAGCCATGATAAGGGATTTCCAACCCTAGCAAAGCAAAAACTTGAATGAGAAAAACGATGTTTATTAGCTCACACCTTGGGCGGGATTCGCCCCTACCCGGCGGGGCGGGTGGTCCCGGCGCCGAGGAGTGGCGTGAACCACTCTGGCATCGGGCAACCCGGAAGGTGGGGAATCCTCCCCACCTTCAGGGGCCAGGCCGTCGCCGGCGCTGCGCCAACTGGGCCAAAGGGCCTCCACTGGCCGGCGCGAGTTGGCGCATGTGCGGGAGCGCCAGGGTGTGCTGGCATCATCCCAGCGCATGCGCAGGGGGGTTCGTCTCCGCCCCGGCCATGGCGGAGGCCCACAGCAGCCGGTGTGGAGGGAAAGAGTGCCCACACGGCACAGGCCCGCCCGCCAATCGGTGGGCTCCGATCGAAGGGCAGGCCACACTGGGGGCACCCCCCAGGGCTAGATCCCCCCGTGTCCCCCCAGAGGACCCCGGAGGCCACCCGCAGAGCCAGGGCCCACCGGTAAGTACCTAGTCTAATTTACGCCAGCGGGACCGGCCTAAAGCGGCCGGCCGCTCGGCCCATCGCGGGCCGGAGAATTTCCGGGGGGGCTGCTGACCGGCACGCCATGATTCCTACCCTCGCCAAAACCCCGGCGCCGGAGAATTCGGCAGCCGGCGGGGCGGGATTCACGCCGCCCCCCGTCGATTCTCCGACCCGGCTGCCGACTTCAGTCACTAGGTTTGTAAATTTAAACACAATATAATTTTTATTATTAAAGTAACTATGATTAAATAGGCAACAATTACAAGTGGCTAACTCCTATCTAATTTCTAAATTCCCCTTTTAACACACCCCACCTTCTACACACAAGCACACACAGACAAAAAAAACACAGGGGGGAAAAGAGGGGTGTAAAATAATGAGAAAAGTAAAATTATGTGTCTTTGTTTCAGATGGACATTGTCCAGAGGCTTTGAGCTGCCCTATTTGTGGCCTTGGTTTTTACCAAATTGTAATTCACAAGCCCTGGCCTCCAGCTCCTTGCTGCCTCTGCAGCGCTCGCTTCCTTCGAATGCATCTGGCTCAGCACATGACACCCCGCACCCCCAGCCTGCTGAAAATCCAATACCTGCATGCAGAGGCCCACGGGGGGTGGTGACTACTGCTCAGCACACTCCCCCACCAGTGCCACCTGCTGGCAGAAGCACTGCTACCTTAGCTTTAGGTGGCATTTGCCTCACAGGAACATGGGACCCCTGCTGAGGTGGCCAGCCACTCACTCACCTGATCGATCATGGAAGTGAACAGGCAGCACAAAGTTTATGTGTTTCCTGCATCAGTTCAATCAGATGAGGAATAATCACACATCATGGCGGGATTCTCCAAAATCTCGGCCAAGGTTGACGCCGGCTTAAACACCGGACTGTTTCATGCTGCCGTCAATGGGCCTCTTGGCCCAGTGATTCAGTGGGCCACAGGGGGCCAGCATGGCGCCGGAGTGTTTCACGCAGCTCCGGCTGCCGATACGGACCCTCAGGGGCCAGTTTAGCTCAATGGGCTAGACAGTTGGTTCATGATGCAGAGGAAAGCCAACAGCGCAGGTTCAATTCCCTTACCAGCTAAGGTTATAGGACGGCACAGTAGCACAGTGGTTAGCACGGCTGCTTCACAGCTCCATGGTCCGATTCCCGGCTTGGGTCGCTGTGAGTGTGGAGTCTGCACATTCTCCCCGTGTCTGCGTGGGTTTCCTCCGGGTGCTCGGGTTTCCTCCCACAGTCCAAAGATGTGCAGGTTAGGTGGATTGGCCATGATAAATTGCCCCTTAGTTGCCAAAAAGGTTCGGTGGAGTTACTGGATAGTGGGGAGATAGGGTGCTCTTTCCAAGAGCTGAGGAAGACTCAAAGGGCTGAATGGCCTCCTTCTGCACTGTAAATTCTATGATTCTATGATTCTGACTGAACTCCTATCCTGTCTTATCAAATAAATAAACAGCCAGCAACAATCCCATCAAAATTGTATCCACAGGGCACGGAATATTATTAGAACACTTCTGTCATCATTCCAGATGAGAGGGGTTAATGGGCATCATCTTAGAGATTTAGCTTTCCTATAGACCTCAGTCCCACAATGGGCAGCACATTTATCTACATGTGCCACACATTTGAATAGAAATTGAAAAAGATTTTTTAAATAATAATTACTGATAGTCAAATGATAGAATCCTAATTACGGAAACGACTGGCAATAAAGTCCATTCAGGCCCTTTGGGAGCCCGTTGTCTACATCAGTGCTAGAAAGGTCTAAATTCCCAATTCCTCCTTGTGGTGGTTCAGAGCCAGAGAATGAACATTCTCGCTTTAAGGAATCTGGATTGAAGTAGCTTCCCAGAACTGAGACGATGATGTGACAGAAATAGATGACTTTGTAGTTTATCATGGCCATGTGATATTTCTAGCTGGTTCCCACACTCGCAGCTCACTGAAGAAGAATAAAAAAAATGTGACTGATGAGACACACAGGCTGGAGGGTTTTCAACAATATTTCTTTTGAAATTCTGCAGCTTCCTGTACTTTGGTGCAGTTTCCCTCAAAGTTACCTATTCACTCGACATTGCTGCCTACGTCACGAGCAGCAATGTGTCATGGGAATCGGTGACAGCAGAACAATGTCACCCTGACTCAGCTGTGTTACCAGCACAGTGAACCTGTGTGGGATTGGAGGTGGGGGAGTGGGGGGGGGCTCGTTTTTGAGTCACACCATGACTGCTATCGGTGAACCATGGAGCAATATTACAACAGTTAGCAGAGAGGCTGAGTGACATCAGGCCTCGTGGGACAATTCAGGACAGCTCAAAGCCTGGCCCCGGTTCATGATCCATGACATCAGGCTTGCGCTGCTGCCCGATCCTAAAAGGGGTGAATGACATCTAGACTGCGTCATCTTGAAAGATACGAGGTACAAACTCGGGCGGTATTAACTCGAGCCTGAAGGGGAAAGGAACATAGCAACCAAGATCTGTCAGTAAAGTCTGCATCGATATTAGCTTTAGCTAGAGTGAGTGTGAAACCCACGCAGACACGGGGAGAATGTGCAAACTCCACACGGACAGTGACCCAGGGCCGGGATTCAAACTCGGGTCCTCAGCGCCGTAGGCAGGAGTGCTAACCACTGTGCCACGCGCCGTCCTGATTTTGATTTCTGAACATATGTCGGTCATTGGGCAGTAAGGTAGCACAAGTGATTAGCACTGTGGCTTCACAGCGCCTGGGTCCCAGGTTCGATTCCCGGCTGGGTCACTGTCTGTGGGGAGTCTGCACGTTCTCCCCATTTCTGCGTGGGTTTCCTCCAGGTGCTCCGGTTTCCTCCCACTGTCCAAAGACGTGCAGGTCCCCGAACAGGAGCCGGAATGTGGCGACTAGGGGCTTTTCACAGTAACTTCATTGAAGCCTACTTGTGACAATAAGCGATTTTCATTTCATTTCATTTTCATTTTCATTTCATTCAGGTTAGGTGGATTGGCCATGCCAAATTGCCCTTAGTGACCAAAAATAGGTTAGGAGGGGCTACTGGGGTACGAGGTTAGGGTGGAAGTGAGGGCTTAAATGGGTCGGTACAGTCTTGATGGGCCGAATGGTCTCCTTCTGCACTGTATGTTCTGTGTTCTATGTAACCATTTCTCAGATCAGGAATGTGGGGCGTGATTCTCCGACCCCCCCACCGGGTTGGAGAATCGCCGGGGGCCGGCGGGAATCCCGCCCCCGCTGTGTCGCGAATTCTCTGCCACCGGAGATTCGGCGGTGGCGGGAATCGCGCCGCGTCAGGTCGGCGGGAATCCCCCGGCGATTCTTCGGTCCGCGATGGGCCGAAGTCCCGCCGCTGTCAACCCATCTTTGGGACAGCGGGACACGGCGGCGCGGGCGGGCTCCGGGGTCCTGGGGGCGGGGCGCAGGGCGATCTTGCCCTGGGGGGTGCCTCCACAGTAGCCTGGCCCGCGATCGGGGCCCACCGATCCACGGGCGGGCCTGTGCCGTGGGGGCACTCTTTTCTTTCCGCCTTCGCCATGGTCTCCACCATGGCAGAGGCGGAAGAGACCCCCCCCACTGCGCATGCGCGGGGATGCCGTGAGCGGCTGCTGACGCTCCCGCTCATGCGCCACCCGGCAAAGTAATTTCCGCGGCAGCTGGCGGGGCACCGAGGCCTTTCCTGCCAGCTGGCGGGGCGGAAATCAGTCCGGCACGGGCCTAGCCCGTCAAGGTGAGGGCTCGGCCCCTCAAGATGCGGAGAATTCCGCACCTTTTGGGCGGCGCGATGCCGGACTGATTCACGCCGTTTTTGGCGCCGGTCGACGGACATCGCGACGATATCGGAGAATCCCGCCCCTGATCTGTGATGTATTGAAGGAAAAGATTTTGTTTTAGGATAGCTGTTGGTCTCCGTAACCTTATTGATAAAAGAGTAGCTTAAATCCCAGTGCTCTTTCCTGTCAGTCTCCCTGGGGAAAGTTATGAACTTGATTCCCCAGTGAACTGCCCACTGGCCCTTACTTGCCATCAAAATAACTGATGCTACTGAAGTGAACCAGAGTCTGAAAATTTAGAGCCATAATGACGTTCAGTGCTATTGGCAGTGTGGTTTACATTCTGATGTTCGGTGCCAGTTCCCACTGTGACAGGTAGCACAAATACAGCACTGTCCCCATGCTGAAACATAGCTACTGCACGCACTGCTCCTAAACTCCAGGTATGATGGTCGGTTCTTGAAACTGACGCCCTGTAAATGTTTTCTGCACCACCTTCCTGCAGTCCAGGCTAGCCCTTGCTACTCCTCCACATCCTCCTCATTCAGTAGAATCAAGTTTAAGGCCCAACAGCATTTCAAAAATTGGGGACAAGAACATTCAGAGAATCAGCCAAAGCTCTCTTCAATGGGCAATGCACAACTATTTAACAATTGCCAAAACAGCTGCAAAGTGGACGCAAAAGTAGCCCAGCCACCTAAACTCGCGAATTCTTTGGGCAAGATTCTCTCCTGCCCCGCCCATCGCTGGGATCGTCCGGTCCCTCCGAAAGGACACTTGTCTGGCTCGCTGCCTCCCCACGTCGGGTCCCGCCATGGTGAGGATAGGAAATCCCAGTCATTGGGCAGGATTTTCCATCCCCCCCCACCCCGCTACAGCATGTTTTACAGTGGCGGAGGTGACCCACCAATGGCCGGTAATGGTATCTTCCAGTCCCACCATCGTCAACGGGTTTCCCCATTGTTCGCACCCTTTGCTGCCCGGAAACCTGCTGGCGGGAACGACCGAGAAATTTTTGGCTATTTTATCTGGTTGGTTTCCTGACAGGAGTCACAAACCAGTTGGTGCGATTACAGCCCTCGTTTCCCAGAAGCCAGCCTGCCATCTGATGGTCTGGGTAGAATTCAACAGAGAGAGTATTGAAGATTGGCATGGCATGAAACATAACCTCTGCCAGGAAACCGGACACAGCACTGCGTGATTGCTGCCTCTGGTCCCCCACAGATTACAACGTTTCTGGGCTCCAACGCTGCTTCTCAAAGCTGCTTATCAACCCTCGCCTCCATGATGCACAAGGGCGGGTTAGGAAGATAGTGTTTCAGTCTCGCATGGCCATCAATTTCAGAAAAGGGCCCCGATTCCAGAGCCCAGTGCCAATAATAATATTTGAACGATTGAGTACTTTCTGCAGGCTGCCACTGGGGAAACCAATTGGTCGCACAGTCCAAAATGGTTTTACGCATTAAAAAATATTCAGCACGCATAAATCATAAGCAGCAATGATAATGGAGATTCCAGGAAAATGTGGTGATAGAGCTAGCATGCAGGCTGGATTGGCAAAGAACTCTGAAAAAAGGCCTGGGAAGGATGGAGGCCTCATGGGAATGTAGTAGGCCCGATTCTCTGCTGATAGACTCCAAGCGACACAGCTTGAAATTGCAGTGCTGACGTACAGACACCAGAAAGTTTGAAGTAATTGACAGGCCACTTTAAATATTGTCGCTTTTATTTTAAAAAATGCTGCTTCAGAGGCAGATGCCTTTTAACTTTCAGCTTACTTTTGCTTGGATGCCTGCCCTTCCCCCGCTCCTCAGACCTCCCCCCACCATGGGCTCAACCCCTACTTTGAGAAAAAGCTTTGGGAGGTTACTCTCATTCGGTCACGTAATCTTGATGGGTTATCACTGCTGTCCTAATTCACTTCCCTCAGGCTGCAGCAGTCCTCAGGGGGGCTGAATTACTAAAGTCAGTCACACTGTCTGAATCCTTTGATCATTCTACCACCTTGGAGCTGCTGCCGGGAAACAGGAAGAGAAAGTAAAGAACATAATTTAATTAGCGGCTCAAATTTCTGTGGACAGAATACTTTCTGACCAGGTGAAATATGAGCCAAATCTTCCAAATAACAGGGAATATTATTGTGGTTTGACCCACAGACACACCCTGCATATTTCGCGACTTTAAAATTAAGTAATATCTTTTACAATAACCATAGCACAGTAGGGTGAACAAATATGAACAATTTGAGCCCTTCTCAGATATGGTAACATGATAATATCATGCGCAGTACAACTGTGTCAGATTCATACCTTTCAACACGGACCGTGCTCATATGGAAGATTCTGGAACTTGCATTTATTTATTTAAAATGGATACTGATGAACTGTTAAGATGGCTCACTGAAAAATCAGAATTTAAGCATACTGACAGGGGGTTCCCCTTTAATGAATAGTAGTAGTCTTTCCACAATTAGTAGAATTTCCACAAATTCATTTGTGGAATTCGCAAATGCCATTGTGAAATGTTTATTGAAAACACACACGCCACTGAGCCCCTAGACTCCGTGGCCTGGATTTTCACCCTCAAGACTGGCATGGGAAGTCAGGATGGTTCCCGGCTAAACCCGCCCATCTTGGGAGAAAGTGCCAGCAAAGGCAGGATCTTCATTGCTGGGTTGTGGCGCCCGGGTGGAATCGGGTCAGCCAACCTGGGAAGAAATGTGCGGGCAGCCACAGGTGCTGCTGGATCTGAAAGCAGGCTGTTTAAAAGGCCTACCTTGGTGCTTTGGGATTTTGTCCCAGTGAAAAGAATAACAAGGCCCTCCAGGTCTCATCCCCTTCACCCTGAAAACTCTCTCCATTCTCCATCCATGCCATTGTGTCCCCACTTCATATCACCCCTCATGTCCACTATGCTAAGCTCTGCCCTTCCACCCACCCTCGAAGGCCTATCATGATGCCCCCTATGACGCATTTCTTCCTTGCACCAAGCCCTATTGTTCCTCATGGCCTAGCTCCACCCATTCACCCACCCGCTGAAGTTATACAAAACATTAGTAAGGCCATACTTGGAATACTGCGGACAGTTCTGGTCACCCTATTACAGAAAGGATATTGTAAACTAGAAAGAGTGTAGAAGAGATTTACGAGGATGCTACCGGGACTTGATGGTCTGAGTTATAAAGAGAGGCTGGATAGACTGGGACTTTTTTCCCTGGAGCGTAGGAAGCTTAGGGGTGATCTTATGGAGGTCTATAAAATAATGAGGGGCATAGATAAGGCAGATAGTCAACATCCTTCCCCAAAGGTAGGGGAGTCTAAAATTAGAGGGCATAGGTTTAAGGTGAGAGATACAAAAGGGTCCAGAGGAGCAATTTTTTCACACATTGGGTGGTGAGTGTCTGGAACGAGCTGTCAGGCAGTAGTAGAGGCAGGTACAATTTTATCTTTTAAAAAGCATTTAGACAGTTATATGGGAAAGCTGGGTATACAGGGATATGGGCCAAATGCGGGCAATTGGGACTAGCTCAGTGGTAAAAACATGGCGGCATGGACAAGTTGGGCCGGTTTTCATGCTGTCAGCCTCTATGACTTTATCTCATTGATCAAGCTCTCCTAAGATCTGCTATTGAATTGAATTTGATTTGTCACGTACCGAGGTACAGTGAAAAGTATTGTTCTATGTACAGTCCAGGTAGTTCCATGCATGAAAAAACATAGGACATGCATAAATACACAATGTAAATACATCGACACAGACATCAGGTGAAGCATACGGAGTGTAGGACTACTTAGCAGAGATGGACAGATCAGATCAGTCCATAAGGGGGTCATTCAGGAGTCTGGTAATGGGAAAGAAGCTGTTTTTGAATCTGTTCTCAGACTTATGTTTCTCCTGCCCCATGGAAGAGGTTGGAAGAGAGAGTAACCCGGGTGGTAGGGGTCTTTGATTATGCTGCCCGCTTTCCCAAGGCAGCGGGAGGATATTTTCATCCGGGCTAATTATAGAGTCCCCAAGTCAACTCAGTCGAAACATGTGAATTGAACGTGTGGACTATACAGGGGGGGGGGGGGAGATCAATCGTTCATGAAAACTAATCCAGTGAAAATGGCGAGTCTTCAACACGTGTGGAAAAGAAACACCAGAGGCATTCTAAGAAAATATTATTTATTTAAACTCTATTCTCTGGTATAGAGTTTTGTTTTATACAATGCAAGTGTAAAAAGACATGTAGGGCCGATGGAATGCAAATGGCCACATCATCCCCAACAGCAAAGGAGAGCAACCTTAGAAAGCCTGTGGAGCAGGCGACACAAGTGACCAAGCCTAAACCCAAAGGCTGGTCAACGCAGTTAACAAACCCCCGACAATATCCTGTATGTACTCGAGAAAACGGCAGTATCAGAGCTGTGAAATACAGGAGATGGCAGTAAAAGTGCAGCACGCTCCAATGCTCGCTTGCAGAGAGCTTCTGGGAAAATAAAGTCTGTGCAGCTCTATTCTTTCTGAAGGCTTTGCTGGTGGAGTGCTCCCAATGTAGGAGATTGCTCAAGAATATTGAGGCCCATTCGAGATTTCACTGAAATTTAACAAGTTGCTGCAGACTAGTTCGGCACAACATCGTGGGCCGAAGGGCCTGTACTGTGCTGTATAGTTCTATGTTCTATGGCTCCCCATGCTCCCCTAGGCCAAGCTGTGGCACTTTCATGCCCATTGAGCCACTTTACACTTGATAGGACCAATGAACCCCTTAGTGGTATGCATGACAAAAAGCTTTGAAAAAAAATCATTGATAACAATCTCCTATGTTTGAAAACAAAATTCGGCACTACAAGCTAATAAAAATATCAATCATCCATTTGAAGATTCAAAAATCAAAAATCATTGAAACCACTTAACTTGTGTAAACAAACATTGTCAAATCAACAGCAGAGAGCCTGAGCTGTCATTCAAACAATATTTATTTTGGTAAGCGCATGTTCTAGTATTCTAATAGCTATCTGGGCTCTCAGCCAAGCACACATAATGAGGCCAAATGCAGGCTTTTGACAGCAACCAGAATTTAAAGACACTCATAAAACCAGACAGTGCAGGAATGAGGCTGGGAACCCCAGAAAGGGAAAATGCAAGCTTATGTCTCCATGTTTGCTGTGCAACAAAGGAAATTAGATGAGGCTAATGAAGTCAAGTGTGAAAGACAACCATCCATCTTCTATTGTACATCAATGGTCATTTAGCTCCCAGCATTTATGGTTGGACATTAGCCATTGACCATGTGACTGAAACTGGTTTCTGTTACCAAATTCCTTTTATGCCAAGACTCAGAAGAAACTGGGGCATCTGTAGAATAACACCGACAAGACAACAACTGCAGAGACGGTTATGCCGCCTTTACCTTTTAAAAAACAGGAAGCTGCAATGTCTTTTAAAAAGCTTTTGAGCCTGATTCCAAGAGCTCTGGGTTTAATTGGAAAGAAATTGGACCACTTGATAGAAAATCCATGAGTGCCTGACTTCATGACCTGCTGAACATTCATCTCTTCAAAGGAATCCTGCAGTAACCCTAATATCCGACTCCGGTTAACTGAGCTCATTTGAACTACAATTAAAGAGTAGAAAATACTTCCCTTTTCACCAAAACCACTGAATATCCTACAATAAGGTAAGCATGTGAACTGTTCTTTGATTGAATATTCATAGAAGTGCACTATCTTCTTTAACTGTACCTTTCATGAGTATGTGCTCTGTGATTGACTGTTTAATTTTTTTGGGCTGAGTGTGTGAATAAATAACCCTCTTTATTTAAAACCCATAAAGCCCTGCTGCTGGAACTGTTAAATTGACCATATACTAACTAGAAACAAATATCTACCTTGCCAAAAAGAAACCACACTGATTAGGGACAAAAGGGAATTAAGTGCTTCAATTTATCTCTTCTCCTCTGTCCATAGCACTAAAATTAAGTAAGAGGAATAGAGAGTGCACTATACAACCCAGAGAGTAGAATAAGATGACCGTGTATAAGTAAAGCCTACAGCCCAGATTCAATAAGGAGCAACGAGAAAAATGTAGGAAAACATGTAGAAGGCCCGAAAACATGTGTGTGGATTGTGATGTGCTGTCTGTACTTTAGCTTGACATTGGGGTGGCTGCCGGCCTCAGTGATGGGAATGGTGAAAAATAGCAGAGAGCAGGCTCCAAGGTTCTCTGGCACAGCACTGGAGGCCTTGGTGAAGAAGGTGAATTTGATTTGATTTGATTTATTGTCACATGTACCAAAGTACAGTGAAAAGTACACAGTAGGTACATAGTAGACAAAAGGAAGAATAAACAGAGAACATTGACAAATGGTACATCGACAAACAGTGATTGGTTACAGTGCAGAACAAGGGGCCAAACAAAGCAAACACATGAACAAGAGCAGCATAGGGCATCGTGAATAGTGTTCTTTCAGGGAACAGATCATTCCGAGGGGGAGTCGTTGAGAAGTCTTGTAGCTGTGGGGAAGAAGCTGTTCCTATGTCTGGATGTGCGGGTCTTCACACTTCTGTACCTTCTGCCTGATGGAAGGGGCAGCATGGTAGCACAAGTGATTAGCACTGTGGCTTCACAGCGCCCGGGTCCCAGGTTCGATTCCCTGCTGGGTCACTGTCTGTGCGGATTCTGCACGTTCTCCCGTGTCTGCGTGGGTTTCCTCTGGGTGCTCCAGTTTCCTCCCACAGTCCAAAGACATGCAGGTTAGGTGGATTGGCCATGATAAATTGTCCTCAGAGGCCAAAAAAGGTTAGGAGGGGTTATTGGGTTATGGGGATAGGGTGGAAGTGGGGGCTTAAGTGGGAGGGTGCAGACTCAATGGGCCGAATGGCCTCCTTCTGCACTGTATGTTCTATGTTCTATAAGGCAATGCCTGGTTGAGAGGGGTCTCTGATAATGCTGTCAGCCTTCCTGAGACAGCGGGAGGTGTATGCAGAATCAATGTGGGGGTGGCAAGTTTGTGTGATGCGTTGGGCTGAGTTCACCACACTCTGCAGTTTCTTGCGATCTTGGACCACAGTTGCCATAGCAGCTGTGATGCAGCCGGAGAGGATGCTCTCTATCGCACATCTGTAGAAGTTTGTGAGAGTCGATGCAGACCTGCCAAATTTCTTCAGCTTTCGTAGGAAGTAGAGACGTTGCTGGGCTTTCTTGACTGTTGCATCAACGTGAATTGAAAAAGAGGGATTCTCTATCCACAGATGGCCAGGACACCTGCCAGACAAACTCCACAAAGGTAATGGGAGCAATGTAGGGCAATGTGGGGAGTACTGAAAGAAGATCAACAACCTTACAAGTATTCACCGTCATTGACCTTATTTCCACCACCTTTACCTCTAACTTCACACACATCCAGACGTGAAACGTTAGCTCTGTTCTCTCGCCACAGATGCTGTCAGACCTGCTGAGATTGTCCCGCATTTTCTGTCTTTGTTTCAGATTCCATCATCTGCAATAATTTCCATTTATCTTGGTTGGAAGAGAAAGCTAGATCCGAAGAGACATTGGAATCTGAGTGGGATCAACCCAATGTTCCTTTCTTACCGCCAAAGAAGCGTGAAAGTCCAGGTAGACCGGGAAAGACTTGGGAAGATGCTGGAAAAGTTGGGACTTTGCTCCTTACAACAGAGAAGTTCAAGAGGTCACCGAAAAGTGCTGTCCAAGAGGTTTTGATAGAATGCATAAGAACTATTCCCTCTAGTGACCAGGACTAAGTATTTTCAACTGATTTCTTGAAAACAGAACTGAAATGGATACATTCTGAATAAATGATGTTCCCTTTAAAGTCGAAGATGGAGTAGTTTCACACTCGCTGTTCACCCATTGATATTGCACAGTTGCTTTCCCAAAAATACAACAAACATCCGCTTGCAGATCGGGGAGAGTGTTTAGATCATTGGCAGAAGATTTGGAGGGGAAATGAGGAGAAAGTTCGAGCTGGAAAGCTCAGCTTGAAAAATTGATGGACGTTGGTTGCAAAACTGGTGCTTACCGACTTGCCAACAAAAAGGTAGGGCTGTGGGTCTGAGCACAAGTGTCCTTACAAAGAGATAGCACAGGCACACTGGGTGGAATGGCCTCGTTCTGTGCAGCAAGATTGTACGATCCGATAATCAAGTATCCAAAATGCAGGACTACTTAAAAATAATTGCAGTATATGAAACAACATGTTTTAAGGTTGGATATTTGGCAGGAGAGGCCGGGGGTTATATATAAACGCCTCGGCGTTTATCCAGGATGTAATGTTTGTATTACTTTGTGCTCTTCCACATAATAAATATAACAGTCATAGACCATATTGCCAGCTGTTATATTCTGCTAAGTATTTTCAACTGATTTCTTGAAAAAAAAATGAAATTGGTACATTCATAGATTATCATAGAATTTATCATAGAATTTACAGTGCAGAAGGAGGCCATTCAGCCCATCGAGTCTGCACCGGCTCTTGGAAAGAGCACCCTACCCAAGGTCAACACCTTCACCCTATCCCCATAACCCAGTAACCTCACCCCACATTCTGAATAAAGTTCCCTTTAAAGTAGGAGATGCAGGAGTTTCACACCAAATGTTAACTCATTGAGCTTATTACGGATGCCAGAGCCGATCCCAGCAGTGGCTAGGATATTGGACCAGAACCACAATGTTTTTTTTGTTTCTAAGACTGTGTGGAAAGATCGATTAGCTCCAGAATTGATTGCAGGAGAAATAGGGTTTGGTTATTCTTATAAACAAAACTTTATTGTAATAAAAAGAACAATAATAGTTAAACTTTTAAACTTTAAACCTGACAGGAAAAGCTCACAAGTATCTCTTAACCCTAACACATGATTTCCCATTAAACAGCACGTAAAATGACCATACAGCTCTCAACTCCATTTACACAGGCAGACAAAACTAGTACTTGCATTACAGACCTTAATATTCCTGCTGTCAGTGAGTCTCCTTCAGATCCTTTCCGAAAGCCTATCTCTGCAGCAGTTTCTTCATGGCATCTCAATCGTTCTCCAAATTCTTCTGCCCCACCTGTTCGAACAGGATTCTTTTATCTCTCTAAGCTCTGTCCAGCCCCACAAAGATGGTTCTGTCCAGATGTGCCCAGATTTGAACTCATCAACGCTATCTGGACTTTTGATTATCCACTCCCTTTTACACAAAAGAACAGAGCCATGTTATGAATATTCACCTAACCTCCAATTTATGGACAAAAGAGACCATGAGATTCTGTAATGGGCTAATGGCTGGTCAGACAAGATTGTCCAGGAGCACAATGGATCTTGAGTGAATTACCCTGGCTGAACAGGGATATCCTATTTATTCCCACAAATGAGTTCAAGTCTGAATGGGAAAATATAGCTCAGGCCAGATGTGGTGCATCTCTGACTCAGGGCTAGTCTTTTACCCTCAGGCTGTTGACCCCTAAATTGTCCACTACATCTTTGATCCAATTTCCTAACATCTCCCCATCGTCACATAGAGGCTTAGTTACACGCCTTTGCAATTGTGTTAGAAGACATAGAACGTAGAATTCCTACAGTGCAGAAAGAGGCCATTTGGCCCATCACATCTACACCGACCCTTTGAAAGAGCACCCATAACTAGGTCAACCTCCCTGCCATATTCCCGTATCCTCACCTAACCTGCACACCATTGGACACTAAGGGCAACTTTAGCATGGCCAAACCACCTAACCTGTACATCTTTAGGTTGTGGGAGGATACTGGAGCACCCGAAGGAAACCCACGCAGACACGGGGAGAACATGCAAACTCTACACAGACAGTGACCCAAGGCCAGATTTGAACCCGGGACCACTGCACTATGAGGCAGTAGTGCTAACCACTGTGCCACCATGTCACCCATAACTCTGTCCTATCTCCTTTCTCTTATAGCCGATTGAATCATAGCTGTGGCGAGATGTAATTGAGGACCCTGCGAAGGGTCATCAGGACGAAGCATGCAGAGCATGGCATTTCTCCAGTTCTGTGTGAAAGGTGTACCTCAGCTATTCTGCCTTGCACATTCTACCCCACTCTGTGTTAGCACCTCCAGTTGGCGTCACTTTTTGTTTTGAGTTAGAACGTTGAGGGTTTAAGCTTCCCTCGGTTGATCCATATTGTGCTGCTAATTCGAATGCATCATCCTACCCAAGGCTACTTCAAGTGTTGATCACTCCTTGTGCGGAAACGTGTTTCCTGACCATAACTGGACCAGCCATTTAAGCAGCGTGACGACTAGGACACAATAGCAGCTCACTGCCCAACCTCGCAAAGTTATCCCATTGCCTGCTTGATACAATACGATGGAATACCCTTCACCTCCATGAATGACTGCAAGGGTAACAACACTCAAGGAGCACGACACTACCCAGCGCATAAGAGCATCTCATCCTAAGTAGCCAACCTCCCGCCTCCACAGATTTGCCGTAGCTGCAGTGTACACCATTTACACCATGCATTGACGCAACTTTCTGATCCCTGTAAACTATGACCTCGACTTCTCAAAGGATCAGGGCAGCAGGTGCATGGAAGTATCAGCACCTCCAAGCTTCTCTTCCAGTGACACATCACCTTAAGTTGGACATCGATTGCTGCTGTGCCTTTGTGGTACTTTTATCCATAATTTGCCAGCTTTCTGTAACTTCTGCTGAAGGTGTGGTCTCCTTGCTGCATTATAGGCCCAAAGGGAACATTCTCTCAGTTAAGTACGCTTCACGTGATGGGCCATGAGATAGCGTGTGTCAGCAAAGTAATGATCATTTTGGCTGAGGTTAAGATTTTTTCAATTCGAAAGGCAAGATACGGGTGGGGGAGGGGTGATTTCCCTCGCATGCTTGACAGCAAAGACCTCAACTGCCAGCAGTAAACGGCAGGTGCACTGATCAGGAAACACATCACCAAAACTACCTGACCCATGGAAACAGACTCGATGTGCACACGTAAGATACATCTCACAGGGGTGAACCGCCATCGGAAGCACGATTCCTTATTTATTTCTTCCCTCGCTAGGCGTGGTTCAGTGGACGGTCCTGCGTGCAAAGTCCCGCTCCAGGGACATGAACACAAAGCCTGGACTGGCAGCCCAGTGCAGTACTGAGGGAGTGCTGCAAAGTCGGGGTGCTGACTTTCTGATGGTACAAAAGCTGAGGTCCCATCTTGTCCCCTCAGGGGGGCACAAAAGATCTGCTGGCTCTGTTTGAAGAAGAGAAGGGGAGTTTTCCAGTGTCCTGCCAACATCGAGTCCATAATCAACGCCTAAAAGCAGATCGTTCTCACGTTACTGATGGTGGCATCTTGCTGCGCACAAATCCACTGACGTGTTACCCAACATTAAAACAGAGATCGCACTTTAAAGGTGCTTGACTGGCTGCAAATTACTCAGTATGTGAGAGGCGCTATATCAGCGCAAAGCTTTCTTTTTTCCTCCCCAAACCAGGAACATTGAAGCAAATTGTCACACCCTGCTGCAGCCCAGTGCTAGGATTAACGAATCGAAGAAGGCTTTGCAACAATAGATTATCAATGCAGTTCCATCCATAGTTTAAAAAGACAGCTGTCGGGCAAGCGGAAACCCCTGGGAATCCACCTGAAACCTCAAAGCTTGCCTGTGCTATTGGGCTGCAGTACTCTTCAGGGACCCATAGAAGCATCCATTTTGGAAGGAAGCCACCTGGTTTACCCTGCCTGTGCTAACATTTTGAATGATTTCAAAGTCGCTTGCCCGCATTTCCCCATAAAACTTGCAAACTTCTTCCTTTTTAAGTATTTACCCAGTTCCCTTTTGGAAGTTCCTGTTGAATCCTCCTTTCAAGCAGCTCTCTCTATCCACCACCCCCCTCCACACAAACACACACACACAAAACTAAGGCAGGCAGTGCACCCTTAAGTAAAGGAAGAAGAAGCGGCCCATAGGAAAAGAAGGCTTTCATCTTTCAGAAGTTGTTTTGTTTTTTTGGATAGGTTCCTCTTCTCCCTCTGCGAGTGTGGGACACAGTTCAGCCGTGACGGCTGCTCCTGAATGGCCCCATCCTCAGTCAGTGATAAGGAGGCTCCTTGTAGTTTAAACCAGTCAGTTAAACGTAAGGGCCTCCCTGTTCCAGCAGGGGAATGAGGCCCCCTTTCTGTGAGTGAAGGGCTGCAGAGTCAGTGAAAGCGCGAGCTGTGGGTGTTTAACTTTCAATATATATGTATATATATATATGTCTGTGTGTGTGCCTGCGTGTGTACTTGGGCAAGAGAAACAACAGCAGCATTAAACCCAGCGCTAACAAAAATATAGCTACGCACTTTCACTTTGCCAGATATAATGTAAGTGTGTCTTTCCTAAGGAGCGAGTGGAAAAAGTGCTTACAGGAAGACACAGGGCTTTCTCTTTGAATTAAAAGAGGTCTTTTTTTTTGCCTTGGGCAGGCGTGAGGCTGGAGGACTGCCTGTTGCCAGAAAGGGTGTTTCTAAATGGCTTCTGCAATCTGTCTGGCTGCAGCAGGTTCGAACGAAGAAGGCTCCACCAAGTTTGTTTGCACTGTAACTTTGAGCAAGCATTTTCTGTTCTAACCTCCCTCTGGAAGGCGAAGTACTTGATCAGCATTTAAAAGCATGTATCGCTACAAAGGAAGGCTCTGTGTTCTAACATATGATTTCTCTAATTGGAAAAGAAAATTCGCTTGGATTTTTTTTTCATGGAAACAGTTTTCTTAACTTTTTAGTACTGCTTAAAAATACATACGCTGAGCATGTGCGTAACAAGCTGTCGGATTGGGTATGAAGCCGCAATGACAGATTTGTTGTCGATAATAACTAAGAATAAGGATTTTTTTAAAAATCGGTTTGCTGACTGATAACCATGGTAATTCAGGAACCTTGGCTCTGAAGGTATACAAGGTGAGGTGAGGAGTTTATGTTGAGTATTTCAAAAGGTTGCATCAGCTTTCTTTATCAGGGCGATGGTAGTGCAGGGAAATAAAGTCTCCTGGTCTTTCCCAGGCATTCATCCCCATAGTTTTACCCAACAGATCAGACCAGAACAGTCTTTGGGTTCATGGTACAGAAAACATCAGAAATAACTTGCATTTATACTGGGCCTTTAACGTCGTGAAACATCCAAAGATAATTTGGATTTGGATTCATTGTCACGTGTACCGAGGTGCAGTGAAAAATATTGTTCTGCGTACAGTCCAGACAGATACATGAATAAACATAGGACATACATAAATACACAACATTGGGTGAAGCATACGGAGTGTAGTACTACACAGTGGAGAAGATGTGTGGAGAGATCAGTCCATAAGAGGGTCATTCAGGAGTCTGGTAACAGCGGGGAAGAAGCTGTTTTTGAACCTGTTTGTGCGTGTTCTCAGACTTTCGTATCTCCTGGTTGGAAGAGAGAATAACCCGGGTGGGAGGGGTCTTTGATTATGTTGCCCGCTTTCCCAAGGCAGCGGGAGGTGTAGATGGAGTCAATGGATGGGAGGCAGCTTCGAGTGATGGGCTGTGTTCACGACTCTCTGTAGTTTCTTACGGTCTTGGGCTGAGCAGTTGGCATACCAGGCTATGTTGCAGCAAGATAGAATGCTTTCTATGGTGCACCTGTAAAAATTAGTAAGAGTAAATGTGGACATGCTGAATTTCCTTCGTTTCCTGAGGAAGTGTAGGTGCTGTTGTGCTTTCTTGCTTGTAGCATCAACATGGGTGGACCAAGACAGATTGTTGTTGATGTGCACACCTAGGAATTTGAAGCTGTCAAACATCTCCACCCCGACACCATTGATGCAGACAGGGGTGTTTACAATACGATGTATGATAGGGGTGTGTAATTCACTGCAGCCACCTAAAATGGCTGATTCCCTATTAATTTGGCCAAAACCCGATTTAAAATGGCTAACCGAAAAGGCTGATGGGAAAAGCAGCCAACAGGACACAAACGGACAGCTGCAGACAGAGTAGCGTACTCGGCTCTGGGGAAGTCGGCCCAGATCGATACACAAGACTATTAGCAGCACATCAACCCAGACATTTGCAGTTTAATCGGCTATCCCCGGGAACAATTGCAACATATTAGCAATTGAATGCCGGGCCAGACCTGTCGGCACCTGCAGTGGCCGAAACAAAGACAGGTGAACGACCACCCCCCGATCGAGGAATCGCCCCATTATTGGAGCATATCGAACCCAGTGATTGGGAACAAGTCCAATCACTTGGGACTCAGGGTCAAGGGCCGCCCCGAGAGGCGGGAAGCCCCTGGACCCTATAAAGTAAGGGGCCAAGTTCAGATCGCTCTCTCTCTCCCTTCTTCACCTGTTCGCAACCTTCGCTAGAACCTTCGACAAAGAACCGTAAGTCTGACTCCAGCGATCGTTACCCGATAGAGATTCCTAGCCATCGACCCGTATCAGCCTTTTTGAATCCCGCAGGCCGGATCCAATTCGATAAACTATTTGTTTCCCTGACCTGGTGGGCCATCTCCTAAAGTGAAGTATTGGCCAGTAGTGGTAGGTTTTGATATAGATAGTAGGATTATTGTGTAAGTATTGATTGCTGTACATAATAAATGACCGTTGATTTCAATCTTACTAAGCAGTGTGCTGACTTATTAATCATAACTCGAGCTTGAACCACGTGGCGGTATCAGAAAGATACCTGGCGACTCGTGAGCAAAGGTGACATAATCAGAGCTAATAAAACTAAGGCTAAAAAGAGCAACATCTTTTTAGAGCACATTATCAAACAAAATTTGATGATGAAATTGAGACACGCACAACAGGCTACAATTGGAGGAGCGCAGATATCTTGGACGGGTGTAAGATTGATGGAAGTTGCAGGGATAGGGGGGAGGAGAGGCCATCCAGAGATTTGAAAAGAAGAATTCAAACTTCTAAAATCAAAGCATTCCACTACGACCGTTTGCTGTGGGCTGGAACTTGAAGAACAACCATTGCCATGTGTGCTTGAAGAGCTGGGAGCTCCCATAGAACGAAGACCCAGCAAAAGGTCAGCTCCTCCAGTCATGGAGACATCAACTAAATGTACTTCCCATCAGTGAATTCTACTTCACTGACAAACTCACCACCAGGACAGGGGCTATTCCTGGCAGTTTCATGTCATGAATTTGTTTATAAAGCCTTTGTGCTTTTTAAAAATCATTTGATGGACGTGTAAGATAAGGAGCTGGTTACATTTTTTCATTCTCCTCACATGATTTCTTAACTGACTGCTATATTCTGGCAACCTGTTCCCTGTCATTCTTGGTAAATTGTTAAACTGTCAGAGTGTTTCAGCATCAACACCAGGGGAGCCAATCAGTCAATCAGCTGAACATTGACTGAAAATGCTCAACTAAAGACGAGAGGCCTGATTTTAACCTAGCCTGCCCAGCAACAGCAATAATTGCCGATTAGATCACCGAGTCACAGAATTGTTACGGTGCAAAAGAAAGTCATTTGGCCCATCATGTCTGCACCGACACTGCAGACAAGCATCAGAACTTAGTCCCTTCCCCAGCCTTTTCCCTGTACCCCTGCAAATTGTTTCTATTCAAGTAATCATGGAATGCCCTCTCGAATGCCTCAATTGAACCTGCCTCCACCACACTTCCAGGCAGTGCATTCCAGACCTGAACCAGCCATTGCGTTAAGAAGCTATTTCTCACATCACATTTGCTTCTTTTGCGAATCCTTTAAAATCTATGCCTTCTTATTCTTGATCCTTTTACAAGCGGGAAAAGGTTCTCTCTATCTACTCTTTCCAGCCCCCTCATGATTTTGAAAATCGCTATCAAATCTCCTCTCGGTCTTCTTCTCCCAAGGAAAACAGTTCCAACGTGTCCAGTTTATCCTCATAACTGAGTTTCTCATCCCGGGAACCATTCTTGTGAATATCTGCTGCATTGTCTCCAATGCGTTTCCAAAACAGAACAGTACACAGTATTCCAGCTGATGTTAAACCGGTGTCTTGTATAAATTCAGCATAACCCCCTTACTCTTGTAATTTACGCCCCTATTAATAAAGCCCAGAATACTGTATGATTTATTAACCTCTCTCTCCGCCTGTCCTGTCACCTTCAATGGTCTATGCTCATATGCACCCAGGTCCCTCTGCTCCTGCACCCCTTTTAGAATTCAACCCTTATTTTGAATTGTTTCACCATGTTCCTCCTACCAAAGTGCATCAACTCACATTTCTCCCCATTGAACTTCACCTGCCACCTATCTTCCCACTCCACCAACATATCCATGTCCTTTTGAAGTTCGACACTGTCCTCCACACAGTTTACAATATCTCCCAGGTTTTGCATCATCCACAAACTTTGAAACTGTACCCTGCACACCAAAATCAAGGTCATTAATATATATCAGGAATAGCAAGGGTCCCGATACTGAGCCCTGGGAACACCACTACAAACCTTCCTCCAACCCCAAAAATATCCATTGGCCATTACTGATTCCTATTATTCAGCCAATGTTTCTACTATCCCTTTAACATTATCATGGCACTTTACATGTGTTGTCAACAAAACCGAAATTTAGTCAAAACTGTGGGCTTTGTGGAGGTCTTTAAGGAGGAGAGAGAGTTACGAAGGTGGATCTTAAGGGAGGGAATACCAGAGCTTAAAGCCTTGGCATGGTGGCCAATTGTGGAGTGATCAGAATCGGCGTTGCGCAAGAGAGGGCTAGGGAGGGATGAACCTGTGGAGGGACTTGAAAACAAGGAAGATTTGGGGTAACCAGCTGCCTGTCATGATATTCAGATGAACATCTCAGCACATACATACACGCATAATGATGGACAGATCAACGGACCAATCAACACACAAAACATGACAGCCAATCACGGACAAGAGCATACACAGTACAAAGCAGTGAACACAACACTTCCTGGGCACTCGAGCAGGAGAAGGCTCAGGGCACAGACCTCATTGCCAGCCACTCAGAGGTTCACCATGTGCTGAATACCAGAGTTTAATATGTTAATAGTTCATTGAAATAAAACTGCGTTGCACCATTCGCAACCGTGTTGGTTCGTCTGTGTATCAGAGTACCCAACACTTCATGATACCAGGAGTGATTTGACACCTACCCACAAATCTGCCATCCTGCGCCATGGACACCGTCAACACACCGCAGCCGCTGCAATTCGCTGGGAATCTCGGCGTAAATTGGAAGTTGTTCAAGCAGCGCTTCCAGATCTTTCTGGAAGCCAACGAAAGAGAGAGCGCCTCGGACACCAGGAAGATCGCCATCCTCCTCACCACCGCAGGTCAGCACGCCATCCATGTCTACAACTCCCTGGTGTTCGCGGAAGGCGAGGACAAATCCAAATACAAGACGGTCCTTCTCAAGCTCGACCAACACTTCAACGTCGAGGTCAACGAAAGCTTCGAGAGATATGTCTTCCAGCAGCACCTGCAAGGTAAGGATGAGCTCTTTCAGTCATTCCTTACGCATCTCCACATCCTCGCGCAGTCCTGCAGTTACGACACCACCTCAGATTCCATGATTTGGGACCAGATCGTTTTTGGGGTCGCCTCGGGCACCCTACGCCAGTGGCTTTTAAAAATAAAAGGCCTCACCTTCGCCTCCACAATCGAAGCCTGTGTCCTGCACGAAAACACGACCAGCCGCTATGCCCAATTTCAGGCAACCGAATCGGCGCGGCGGGGGTCCTACGCGGCCGGATCGGCGAGCCAGGTGCCCCACGAGGCCGAACGGGTCCAGGCGATCGAGTTCCTCCCGGCCCCCGGCCCGGACGACGTCGGCCATTTTGACCGCTTTTCGGGGCCTCCCACGCTTGTGCGTGCCAAAACCTACAGCAACGCTGAGGGACGTAATGCGCAGGCGCGCCCGACGCAAGACCGAACTGCGCATGCGCAGTGGCGCAATGAACGTCAGGACGTCACGACGTGCGGCAACTGTGGAGTTGCACATTTAAAGCGGCAATGTCCTGCAAGAACCCGACAATGCCTACGCTGTGGCAAGGTGGGCCACTACGCTGCTTACTGTCGAGCAGCTCAACCTGTTAATCTTCCAGAATTCCGACAACCTCGCAGGGACGTGCGGACCCTTCAGCCTCCCCATTACGAATCTTCCCCAGACGACATCCAGACGGGTGACACAGATGACCGAGACGTCTTCCGTGTTGCGGTCATTGATGGGAACCGAGTTAACACGATCAATCCGGGTGATGAATGGTGTGCCACCCTGACGGTCAACCGATCGCCGATAACTTTCCGCCTGGACACTGGCGCTTCCGCCAACCTCATAGCATGGTCAGCCTTCTACGCCATGAAGGTCAGACCACCAATTTGGCCGTCCCGGTGCAGGATGGTCGACTACAACGGGAACGTTATCCCGGCTATGGGATCCTGCCAGCTCCAGGTGACACACAACACACACACGGCCACACTCTCATTCGAGATAGTCGGCTCATCGAAGGACTCCCTGCTAGGTGCACAGGCATGCAAGGCTCTCCACCTCATGCGACGAGTCCACTCTCTCTCACCAGACGGAACGTCTGACTTCTCGGATGCAGAGTTTAATGCACAGCTCCAATCGCTCCTCGCCCACAACCAGGAGGCATTCGAGGGCAAGGGAACACTGCCATACACCTATAGAATTCGGTTCAAACCAGACGCCACCCCAGTCATTCACGCACCTCGCAGGGTCCCTGCGCCACTCAAAGACCGCCTCAAGCAGCAGCTGCAGGATCTCCAGGACCAAGGGGTCATATCCAGGGTCATGGAGCCCACGCCGTGGGTCAGCTCCACGGTGTGTGTCAAGAAGCCCTCCGGCGAGCTCCGGATCTGTATTGACCCAAAAGACCTCAATAACAATATTATGAGGGAACAATATCCCATACCCAAACGGGAAGAGATCACGAGTGAAATGGCCCAGGTGAAAATATTTACCAAACTGGATGCCTCTAAAGGCTTTTGGCAGATCCAACTAGATCCGTCCAGCCGAAAGCTGTGCACTTTCAACACCCCTTTCGGCAGGTTCTGCTACAACCGAATGCCATTTGGCATCATCTCGGCATCCGAGGTCATTCATAGGATCATGGAGCAGATGATGGAAGGCATCGAAGGGGTGCGCGTCTACGTGGACGACATCATCATCTGATCCACCACACCACAGAAGCACATCTATTGTCTCCAACGCGTCTTTGCACGCATACGTGAAAACAGCCTGCGCCTCAACCGAGCCAAGTGTTCGTTCGGCCAAACGAAAATGAAATGAAATGAAAATGAAAATCGCTTATTGTCACGAGTAGGCTTCAACGAAGTTACTGTGAAAAGCCCCTAGTCGCCACATTCCGGCGCCCGTTTGGAGAAGCTGGTACGGGCTGAAGTTCCTGGGGGACCACATTTCCCGGTCAGGGGTCCGTCTCCCGTCATGCAGACAAGGTGAGCGCCATCACAGCCATGCTGCAGCCCGCAGACAAGAAAGCAGTACTGCGCTTCCTAGGCATGGTCAACTTCCTGGGGAAGTTCATTCCCAACCTTGCCTCCCACACGACAGCTCTGCGCCACCTCGTCAAAAAGTCCACAGAGTTCCAGTGGCAACACACACACCAGCAGGAATGGGAGGAGCTCAAACTCAAGCCCACCACAGCACCGGTATTGGCGTTTTTCGACACGTCTCGTGCCACTAAAATCTGGACTGATGCCAGCCAGTCCGGCATTGGGGCAGTGCTCCTGCAGCGGGATGACACTGCGTCATGGGCCCCAGTCGCCTATGCCTTGCGGGCCATGACCCCACACAGAGCAGCGCTACGCGCAGATCGAAAAGGAGTGCCTGGGCTTGCTAACCGGTTTAGACAAGTTCCATGATTATGGGAATGGTCTTCCCCGGTTCACTGTTGAAACTGACCACCGCCGCCTGGTCAGCATCATAAACAAGGACCTGAAAGAGATGACCCCTCGCCTCCAGCGCATCCTACTTAAACTCAGGAGGTATGACTTCCAACTGGTCAACACCCCAGGGATGACCTTATCATTGCGGATGCCCTATCCAGAGCAGTGAGCACGCCACCAGATTCGGAGGGGTTCGTATGTCAGGTCGAGGCGCAGGTGGCCTTCACATCGGCAAATCTGCCAGCTGACGACTCCAGTCTGGCCCGTATTCGCCGAGAGACTGCGGCCGACCCCCTTCTACAACGTGTGATGCGCCACATGACGGGAGGGTGGCTCAAAGGGCAGTGCCCGCAGTTCTACAATGTTCGAGACGACCTGGCCGTAATTGATGGTGTCCTTCTGAAGCTGGACCGGATTGTGATTCCGCACAGCATGCACAAGCTGGTTCTCGACCAACTACACGATGGCCACCTGGGGGTTGAGAAGTGCAGAAAGAGGGCCCGAGAGGCGGTATACTGGCTGGGCATCAGTGACGATATTGCCAATATGGTGCTCAACTGCCCAACCTGCCAAAGTTTTCAGCCGGCGCAACCTCCTGAAACGCTTCTGCCCCATGAGCTGGTGATGTCCCCCTGAGTGAAGGTGGGTGTGGACCTCTTTCACGCGCTTGGCAGGAACTATGTCATCGTCGTTGACTACTTCTCCAATTCCCCAGAGGTCATACGCCTACACGATTTGACGTTGTCCGCTGTCATAAGGGCCTGCAAAGACACCTTTGCTCGCCACGGCATTCCGATGACGGTCATGTCGGACAATGGGCCCTGTTTCGCCAGCCAGGAATGGTCATCGTTTGCTGCCTCGTATGGCTTCACTCACATGACGTCTAGCCCTCTGCACCCCCAGTCCAACGGAAAGGCGGAGAATGGCATTCACATTGTCAAGCGGCTCCTCTGGAAGGCTGCTGCTGCTGGATCGGATTTCTGCCTCGCTCTGCTGGCCTATCGCTCGGCCCCACTAGCCACTGGTCTCTCACCAGCCCAGCTGTTGATGGGTCGCGCCCACAGGACTACTGTGCCTTCCATTCTGGTGCCCAGAATCGACCATGCTCCGGTACTGCACAGGATGCAACTGCAGCGCGGTCGCCAGAAGAGATCATATGACACACGGGCAACTGATCTTCCCGCCCTGGCCCCTGGAGATGAAGTCCGCATCCACCTACCAGAAGGTTGCTGGTCAGCACCTGTCGGAGTTCTCCGACGTGTGGCTCCCCACTCGTTCCTGGTTCGCATGCCTGATGGATCCGTTCGTAGGCACAATCGCCGGGCTCTTCGCCTGCTTCCACGCTCACTATGAGACCTTACACTGACACCATGCCCCCCTGTTGTTCCTGATTTTGACTTCGTGGAGCTGCCTGCCACCATGCCCCTTCCGTCGTCGCCCGTGGCCAGGCCCGTTCCTCAGCTGGTGGTTCCAGACCTACCCTTGAGGCGGTCAACCCGAATTCGTCGCCCACCTACTAGACTGGACTGTTCATCCATTGAACTCATGCAACCACTTTGTTCATATGTTTATGTTCTTATCGTTACAGGGATTCGTTTTATCGTTCAACATTTCCCAGTTCTTTGTTTATAGTACAACCTCGTTGTTATGTCACACCCGACATCGCCCCTTGTATATTGTTAAGCCCCATGTACATGCTGTAAATATTGCACACACACACATTTAGCTACACTCAGTACACATCTCTCTTTATAAACACGTAGGCACATAATCCTGTAAAAAAGGGGGGATGTCATGATATTCAGATGAACATCACAGCACATACATACACACATAATGATGGACAGATCAATGGACCAATCAACACACAAAACACGACAGCCAATCACGGACAAGAGCATACACAGTACAAAGCAGTGAACACAACGCTTCCTGGGCACTCGAGCAGGAGAGGGCTCAGGGCACAGACCTCATTGCCAGACTCTCAGAGGTTCATCATGTGCTGAATACCAGAGTTTAATATGTTCATAGTTCATTGAAATTAAACTGCGTTGTACCATTCGCAACCGTGTTGGTTCGTCTGTGTATCAGAGTACCCAACACTTCTCGGCCCATATAGGTCAACGAGCGCAGAGGTGAAGAGTGAACGGGGCTCGATGCCAGTTAGGACACGGCCAGCTGAATGTTGTATGATTCCAAGCTTACGTTGACTTTTATAGTCATTACATTTTGCCATAAAATGCAGGAGCTTTTTTTAAAAATGTCTCTGTTCATTGGAATTGTTAATTTTAAGGCCTTCTGAACCGAAATCCTCAAAATGAATGCTGCCTGCACAATCTGGTCTCTATTGGCAATCTGTTATTGTCGACTCCAAGAGCATATTCCAGCATTGTCGCCAAATCCAACCCCACAGTGAGCAAGTCCCTGGCACATAGCTAAACTTGGTCTGCCTCAGATCACACTGAAATTTCTATCAGATCGCTGTTACTTCTCCTTAATAGGTGAGAACTGATCTTTAATCACAAGTATATCATTCCTGTGTTTGTCAGATGTCTAGTTCGGAATGAAGATCAAAGGGCAGCTTGAGTCTCCCACCTCTTGATTCAACCGGGACCCTTAACCTCTGAAAGTGGTGCTGTGTGACAATGGCCAAGCTAATGTTTCAATGCTGTTTGCCGTCATTGAAAGAAGACAAGAGACTGTTGTCCAGGGTCCAGGTCCTTTCATAAAAATTAAAAATGTCTGTTAAATATTGATTAGAATGATTGGTTCTATGTTTTCAACCTGTGTGGAGCTACCCAGCAATAACCTCGGACGGGATTCCGCATGCCCCCACCTCCTCCCTCCCCTCCCCCCCACCACTGTTTTCTGATGGTGGAGGCAACTCACTATTGACCCACCGCTGGGATCGTCCGGTAGTGCCGATGTCTACGGAATTTTGCATGGCTTGCCCAGGGCACCTGCACCAGGAGATAGCTGGAAGATCCAGGCGGTGGGGAGGGTTGGAGAATTCCACCCCTAGACATTTATGACTGACCCTGGCGTGGAAAACGACAGGAGTTGAGTGGTGACACTTTAGCAAAAGCAAAATACTCAGGAAATTTGAAGTAAAAACAGAAAGGTCTGGGAAAAAACGCTGATTAAATGACAAAGTTGTGATTGTAGTTAAGAAACAAATCATCGGTCCAGAGTAAGTGTCTGAAAGCAAAATCATCCGACCAAGATACAGATGAGCATGTGGCGAAAAAATAAATAAGTGTCAAAATGGAAGAGAGAATTTGTGGTCTAAAGTTGATGAATTCAATGCTGAGTGAGGAGGCGGTAAGGTGCCTAATTGGAAGATGAGGTGCTGTTCCTCCAATTTGCACTGGGCTTCACTGGAACTTGCAGCAGGCCAAAGACAGACATGTGAACATGAGAACAAGATAGTGAATTGAAATGGTGAATGTCAGGAAGATCGGGGTCATGCATGGAGGCGTTCAAAAAAGCGGTCACCCAGTCTGCCTTTGGTCTCTCCAATGTAGAGGAAACCACATTGTGAGCAGCAAATACGGTCGACTCAATTGAAAAAAGTACAAGAAAATCACTAGTTCATCTGGAAGAAGTGTTTGGGGCCTTGGATAATGCGGAAAAAAGAGGTAAAAGGGGCGATGCAAGAAGAAAGAACAAAGAAAATTGCAGCACAGGAACAGGCCCTTCGGCCCGCCCCGTCTGCGTCAATCCAGATCCTTTATCTAAACCTTTCGCCTATTTTCCAAGGATCTGCTTCCCTCTGTTCCCCGCTCGTTCATATATCTGTCTAGGTGCATCTTGAATGATTCTATTGTGCCCGCCTCTACCACCTCCGCTGGCAAAGCGTTCCAGGCACCCACCATCCTCTGCGTAAAAAAATTTCCAAGCACATCTCCCTTCAACTTTCCCCCTCTCACCTTGAAATCGTGACCCCTTGTAATTGACACCCCCACTCTTGGACAAAGCTTGTTGCCATCCACCCTGTCCACAGCTCTCATAATTTTGTAGACCTCAATCAGGTCCCCCCTCAATCTCCGTCTTTCCAACAAAAACAATCCTAACTACTCAACCTTTCTTCAGAGCTAGCACCCTCCATACCAGGCAACATCCTGGTGAACCTCCTCTGCACCCTCTCTAAAACATCCACATTCTTCTGGTAATGTGGCGACCAGAACTGCACGCAGTATTCCAAATGTGGCCTAACCAAAGTCCTATACAACTGTAACATGACCTGCCGACTCTTGTACTCAATACCCCGTCCGATGAAGGCAAGCATGCTGTATGCCTTCTTGACCACTCTATCGACCTGCGTAGGCACCTTCAGGGTACAATGGACCTGAACTCCCAGATCTCTCTGTACATCAATTTTCCCCAGGACTCTTCCATTGACCGTATAGTCCGCTCTTGAATTAGATCATCCAAAATGCATCAACTCACATTTGCCTGGATTGAACTCCACCTGCCATTTCTCCACCCAACTCTCCAATCTATCTATATTTTGCTGTATTCTCTGACAGTCCTCCTTGCTATCTGCAACCCCACCAATCTTTGTATCATCTGAAAACTTGCTAATCAGACCACCTATACCTTCGTCCAGATCATTTATGTATATCACAAACAACAGTGGTCCGAGCACGGATCCCTGTGGAACACCACTCGTCACCTTACTCCATTTTGAGACACTCCCTTCCACCACTACTCTCTGTCTCCTGTTTCCTTGCCAGTTCTTTATCCATTTAGCTTGTACGCCCTGAACTCCATAAGACTTCACTTTCTCCATCAGCCTACCATGGGGAATCTTATCAAACGCCTTACTGAAGTCCATGTATATGACATCTACAGCCCTTCCCTCATCAATTAACTTTATCACTTCCTCAAAGAGTTCTGTTAGGTTAGTAAGACATGACCTTCCCTGCACAAAACCATGCTGCCTATCACTGATAAGTCTATTTTCTTCCAAATGTGAATAGATCCTATCCCTCAGTATCTTCTCCAACAGTTTGCCTACCACTGACGTCAAGCTCACAGATCTATAATTCCCTGGATTATCCCTGCTACCCTTCTTAAACACAGGGACAACATTAGCAATTCTCCAGTCCTCCGGAACCTCACCCGTGCTCAAGGATGCTGCAAAGATATCTGTTAAGGCCCCAACTATTTCGTCCCTCGCTTCCCTCAGTAACCTGGGATAGATCCCATCCCGACCTGGGGACTTGTCCACCTTAATGCCTTTTATAATACCTAAAACTTCCCCCTTCCTTATGCTGACTTGACCTAGAGTATTTAAGCATCCATCCCTAGCCTCAACATCCATCATGTCCCTCTCCTTGGTGAATACTGATGCAAAGTACTCACTAAGAATCTCACCCCTTTCCTCTGACCCCCACGCATAAATTCCCTCTTTTGTCTTTGAGTGGGCCAATCCTTTCTCTAGTTACCCTCTTGTTCCTTACATACGAATAAAAGGCTTTGGGATTGTCCTTAACCCCGTTAGCCAAAGATATTTCATGACCCCTTTTAGCCCTCTTTATGCACGTTTGAGATTTTTCCTACTTTCCCGATATTCCTCCAAAGCTTCATCAGTTTTAAGTCGCCTAGATCTTATGTATGCTTCCTTTTTCATCTTAGCTAGCCTCACAATTCCACCCGTCATCCATGGTTCCCTAATCTTGCCATTTCTATCCCTCATTTTCACAGGGACATGTCTGTCCTGCACTCTAATCAACCTTTCCTTAAAAGACTCCCACATTTCAAATGTGGATTTACCCTTAAACAGCTGCTCCCAATCCACATTCCCTAGCTCCTGCCGAATTTTGTTATACTTGGCCTCTCCCCAATTTAGCACTCTTCCTTTAGGACCACTCTCGTCTTTGTCCATGAGTATTCTAAAACTTACGGAATTGTGATCGGTGTCCCCAAAGTAATCACCGACTGAAACTTCAACCACCTGACCGGGATCATTCCCCAATACCAGGTCCAGTGTGGCCCCTTCCCGAGTTGGGCTATTTACATACTGCTCTTAAAAACTCTCCTGGATGTTCCTTACAAATTCTGCTCCATCTACGCCTCCAACACTACATGAGTCCCATTCAATGTTGGGGAAGTTAAAATCTCCCATCACGACCACCCTATTGCTCCTACATTTTTCTATAATCTGTCTACATATTTGGACCTCTACCTCACGCTCGCTTTTGGGAGGCCTGTAGTAAAGTCCCAACAATGTTACTGCACCCTTCCTATTTCTTAGCTTTACCCATATTGCCTCAGTGCTCAAATCCTCCATCATGCCCTCCCTAATCACAGCTGTGATATCATCTCTGACCAGTAATGCAACTCCTCCACCCCTTTTACCTCCCTCTCTATCCCTCCTGAAGCATCTGTACCCTGGGATATTTAGTTGCCAGTCTTGCCCTTCCCTCAACCAAGTCTCAGTAATACCAATAACATCATATTCCCAGGTACTAATCCAAGCCCTAAGTTCATCTGCCTCACCTGCTACACTTCTCGCATTAAAACAAATGCACCTCAGACCACCTGTCCCTTTGCGTTCATCATCTCTTCCCTGTAACTCTTCCCCTTAGTCACATTGAGTTTATTATCTAGTACCTTACTGGCTTTAGTTGCTGCCTCTTTACTGACCTCTAACTTCCTAATCTGGTTCCCATCCCCCTGCCACATTAGTTTAAAACCTCCCCAACAGTGTTAGCAAAAGCACCCCCTAGCACATTGCTCCAGCCCTTCCCAGGTGTAGACCATCCGATTTGTAATGATCCCACTGCCCCCAGAACTGGTTCCAATGTCCCAAAAATCTGAACCCCTCCCTCCTGCACCATCTCTCAAGCCACGTATTCATTCTGACTATTCTTGAATTTCTACTCTGACTGTCTCGTGGCACTGGTAGCAATCCTGAGATGACTACCTTTGAGGTCCTACTTTTTAACTTATCTCCTAACTCCCTAAATTCTGATTGTAGGACCTCATCCCATTTTTTACCTATATTATTGGTGCCTATATGCACCACGACAACTGGCTGTTCACCCTCCCCCTTCAGTATGTCCTGCAGCCGATCTGAGACATCCCTGACCCGTGCACCCGGGAGGCAACATACCATTCTGGACCACAGAAACGCCTGTCTACTCCCCTTACGATTGAATCCCCTATGACTATAGCCCTGCCAGTCTTTTTCCCGCCCTTCTGTGCAGCAGAGCCAGCCACGGTGCCATGAGCCTGGCTACTACTGCCTTCCCCTGGTGAGTCACTCCCCCAACAGTATCCAAAACGGTATACCTGTTTTGGAGGGAGATGACCGCAGGGGACACCTGCAATGCCTTTCTGCTCTTTCTCTGCCTTTTGGTCACCCATTCCCTGTCTCCCTCACCAATCCTAATCTGCGGTCTGACTAACTCACTGAACGTGCTATCCACGACCTCCTCAGCATCGCGGATGCTCCAAAGTGAGTCCATCCGCAGCTCCAGAGCCGTCATGCGGTCTAACAGGAGCTGCAGCTGGACACACTTCCTGCACATGAAGGATTCAGGGGCATCGGCCGCGTCCCTGAACTCCCACATTGAGCACGAGGAGCATAACACGGGTCTGGGATCTCCTGTCATTTTTACTCTTTACCTTAACTGATTACAAATATATTATCAAATAATGAATAAGTGAAAGGAATAAAGATTTTACTGACCAATCACAATACTTACCAACACACGAAGAGTTAAATTTCTCCCAGCTACTGCTAATTGGAGCACTTTCCTTACTAGCCAATCAGGTCACTGCATTGCTGTGATGTCACTCTTCAAGGTAAGTTTTTTAAGTTTTTAAAGAGGTAAACTTACCTTCCTGACAGACCCCTGGCCACTGCTCCCGCCGCAAATCTGAAGGCCGCTTCTCCGGCAGCTGTGTCCCCGTCGCTCTCCTCGCGCTCTTTTACTCTGTCCTGTGATTGCATGGGAAAGTGTCATGGAAAGGGGGGCGAGGGTGAGCTGTTGAGGATGATAGAGCAGTGGACCAGGGCGACAAGAAGGGAGCAGTCCCTTCAGAATGCTGACAGGGAAAGAGAGGGGAAGATGTGTTTGGTTGTGGCAACACACTAGAGATGGCAGAAATGGCCATTAAATGGTCATTTAATTTCCTGCATCTAATCCTAACCTTACTTTCTTTTTTGTTATGCCTGATCGTCCTCCACTCTTTCAACAACATAAAACCCATCAAATTTCTGCCTGTCTTCAGCTCTGAAGATGAGCGACATTGAACTTGAAACATTCACTCTGTTTCAATCTTCACAGATGCTACCAGATCTGCTAAGGTTTCCCAACTCTTCATATTTTGATTGTATCTTAGTGACTCTTCAATCCCGAATATAATATTCTTTAAAATGTTCCACAACTAATGTCATTTATTTGAAATTGCTGACTTGTCATGGTGACCATATTTCGGCCTCATGCACTGAATTTAGTCAAAAACACTTTTCATATACTCTCACAACACAGGTAAATATATGCCACATTTCTATATTTAATTATCAAATATAGACCATCATTCAGTGATCAAGAACGTATGACACTTACAACATTCGCAAAAAACACTTGCACGCTGTGCTTTTTGACTTAAACGTTTGCCAACAAAAGCATAAACAGGTTAAAGTTCACATGTATAGGTCCTTATTTTTCTTATTAACGAAAAATATAATTCAATTAGTCACTCACATCTGGATCCCAAATGAGCCACATGTGGCCAAGTGATGAACATATCGGACAGTATTGCCACAAGCAAAACTTTGACTGGGATTGTAGCCTTTGACAAAAAGTTAATGAGAAACACTTATCACTTTGGAAAGTCCCACTTATGAGGAGAGACTGCAGAAATGGGGATATTGGAATATAGGTTAAGAGGAGACCGATATTTTCAAATTATGAATGATTTTAATTTTTTTTAAATTCATTCATGAGGTGTGGGCTTTGCTGGCTAGGTCAACATTTATTGCCCATTCCTAATTGCCCTTGAGAAGGTGGGGGTGAGCTGCCTTCTTGAATCACTGCAGTCCATGTGGTGCAGGTATCTGAAAGACATCAATTTAAAGGCTGGAACTTTTCACTTTGGAGACTATTGCCGTGACGGGTAACATGGGCGAAATTCTCCTACCCGCCCCGCCACATTTCTGCCCCGACCGGCCGCCGGGATGCTCCGTAACACCGGCCGGTCAATGGGGTTTCCCATTGTGGGGCAGCCCCACGCCGTCGGGAAACCCCCGGGCGCCGGCAAAACGGAGACTCCCGCCGGCGGAGAATGACGCCCCATGTTTCTCGTTGGGCGACGGGGCAGGATCATACATTTTCCAGCTCATTAATTAGGCAGCTCGGTGAATCTTGTGGTGGGGGTGGGCTGAAAGTTGCCTGTCGTGCCATTACCATATGGGGTCAAAAATCCTGGCGCCATATATAAATGGAACCACGACTGACATTGACTCATTGCAACCCAGGAGCTCTGCATTACCCCTGGCCACAGCTCGTACTGAAGAATCTGACAGATATAAACATTCGCATCCCAGGACATACAAGGGCACGTCTGGCATTGCTTTTTGCCAATCTCTATAAAAGAGCACCCGTGGATGGGCCAGAGTTCGCCATTACAGTGGTCCATGTTCATGACACTTGACCTTCTGAGGGCGTGCCACCCCTACTGCTCAGACCTTTGCTCTTCCTGCCCCTGTGCACACCTACGAATGGCCTTCCTTTTCCTCACCTCGTCGAGAGCCATTACCAAGGCAGGGTTGCCTGCAGCCTGCATCACCAACGTCCCAGTGGATCTGTGAATTTGTTGAAGGAGTACATTAAGTGATCGTGTCCTTTACAGGTTTCTCCCCATCTCAATGCCAGCAGGCAAGCCCTTCACCTGGCCTCCATCTCGACATGACATCACCACTCTACCTCTTCCAGGGAAAGGACATTCCAGAGGACCAAACGTGTGTCTTCCTCCTGTTCACACATGAATATGTATAAAACCTTCCCTTTGACCCTGGACTGAAACCCTCCCCGTGAAGCTGACACCTGTTACTGTCCCTATGCCCATACTGCCCCTACCCCCTCCCATTGTCTGAGAAGTTAGAATGTTCAGTTTTCCCACTGTATATAGTGAGCTTCACCTCTTCTGTGACTTGGAGCTCTGTAGATGTTGCATTCTTCTTCTTGGGAACCAAGAATAACTTCACACATATCGGGTGCATTAGCAAATGTTTTAATGAGCTTTAACCTTTAATCAGCCCATGCGTGGGCCCATCACTTCAGGGAAGAAGGGTATAGCTGCAATAGCACAAGAATTAGAATGAAATGTAGGAGGAGTGAGTGAAAGATTTATTGAGATACACGATGGAAAGGAAACTCGACCCCTAAATATGTTATTCACTCGTGGATCTGAGCAGAGATAGGTGCTCTTCCTAATGATCTATGAATGTTTCTATATGGTGCTTCCCACTTCAGCTGAGGTGGAGGCAGGCAGCTGATCACGTTGCTTCCTGGCTTGGGGACCAGAACATCTCGGGTTGCCTTCAGCTTGGAATGTCCCAACATGATGAGCGGGTCCTGCACAGTTGCAGGATCCTCCCTCTGTGCTGACTGCATCCTGCGAAGCTGCTGTTGACACCAGGAGTGCTCTGAGAGGAACCCCTCTGCCAACAGAAGGCTGCCACTACACCTCCACGTCTTGCCTTGTAACTGCTGTGTGAAGCTCATATAGGCAAGGTAGGTCTGAATGTACCTTTAGCATCCACTGAGAGGTCTGCTGGCACTGGCTCACCATGAGGTTCATTAACCATAAGGGGGATTATGGTAAAGTCACTGGACACTAATGCACTGGGAACACAAGTTCAAATCTCATCAAGGCAGCATTTGGATTTCAAATTAAGATAATAAATTGGGAATGAAAAGCTCATGTCAGTTATAGCGAACATAAAACCATTGTTGATTGTCATAAAAATCCATCTGGTTCACTAATTTCCTTTGACAACAATGTGTTTGACCGAAATGCCCTCTGAAGTGGCCTAGAAAACCACTCAGTTGTATCAAACCACTCCGAAGCCTTAAAAAAAATCCCAGGCAGACCACACAGCATTGACTTGGACACTGGAAACAACAATGACACACTCGGCTGTGCCAATCCTGCAGAGCCCTCCTTACTAACTCCTGGGAGCCTGTGTCAAAGTTGGGCGAGCTGTCTCACAGGCTAGACAAGCAACAGCCTGACATAGTCATACTCACAGAAACATTGGAGTTGGGGACCAAGTGCAATGTGTCCAAGTTTGCAGACGACACTAAGGTGAGTGGTAAAGCAAAAAGTGCAGAGGATACTGGAAGTCTGCAGAGGGATTTGGATAGGTTAAGTGAATGAGCATCTGGCAGATGGAATACAATGTTGACAAATGTGAGGTTATCCATTTTGGTAGGAATAACAGCAAAAGGGATTATTATTTAAATGATAAAATATTAAAACATGCTGCTGTGCAGAGAGACCTGGGTGTGCTAGTGCATGAGTCGCAAAAAGTTAGTTTACAGGTGCAACAGGTGATTAAGAAGGCAAATGGAATTCTGTCCTTCATTGCTAGAGGGATGGAGTTTAAGACTAGGGAGGTTATGCTGCAACTGTATAAGGTTTAGTGAGGCCACACCTGGAATATTGCGTTCAGTTTTGGTCTCCTTACCTGAGAAAGGACATACTGGCGCTGGAGGGTGTGCAGAGGAGATTCACTAGGTTAATCCCAGAGCTGAGGGGGTTGGATTACGAGGAGAGGTTGAGTCGACAGAACTGTACTCGTTTAGAAGGATGCGGGGAGACCTTACAAAAACATATAAAATTATGAAGGGAATAGATAGGACAGATGTGGGCAGGTTGTTTCCACTGGCAGGTGAAAGCAGAACTAGGGGGCATAGCCTCAAAATAAGGGGAAGTTGATTTAGGACTGAGCGTAGGAGGAACTTCTTCACCCAAAGGGATGTGAATCTATGGAATTCCCTGCCCAATGAAGCAGTTGAGGCTCCTTCTTTAAATGTTTTCAAGATAAAGACAGGTAGTTTTTTGAAGAATAAAGGGTTATGGTGTTTGGGCCGGAAAGTGGAGCTGAATCCACAAAAGATCAGTCATGATCTCATTGAATGGCAGAGCAGGCTCGAAGGGCCAGATGGCCTACTCCTGCTCCTAGTTCTTATGTTCTTATACCTTACAGATAATGGGTGAGATTCCTGGGAGCACAAATCAAGAACTGATTCCCAAATCTTCGGCATGCAGATTTATGCATGGCGAGGATTTAGAGGGATTCCTGAGAGAATCCTGCTCATAGGCTGCCATTTTGAGCAGGCAGCCTAATAGCGACGCACCTTGGCTGGCCACCTCCGCCCCTGAACCCCCCCCCCCCCACTCCCGCATCGCACTTCAGCCCCCTATCCCCGGGTAACCTGGATTCCCCCCTCCCCCAAGCAAAGGAGTGACCCAATCTGCACCCCCCACAGAAGCCCCCTAAATAAGGAGAGACCCGCTATATAAAGAGGCCCCCCTAAAGACTCCCTACCTAAAGAGGCCCCCCCAGAGACCCCCTAAATAAAGAGACCCCCAAGACCCCCTAAATAAGGAGACTTCCCAGAGAATCCCTGAGTAACGAGACCCCCACAGACCCACACAGCAAATAGACCCTGTCTGGAAGCTAGACAGTAGCCCAGATAGAGGCAGTGAAAAATTAACTATTGCAACACTCATCTGGGCAATACACCTACTGGCTCAGACACAGGAAACATCCCATGTCAATTCCTGGAAAGAGAAACCAGCCAGCTGTGTTTAAACCCTCAGATACTTGAGCTGAAAGCCATTCATTCATTTCTTTACTGGGCTGTGATTGACAGCTTCCACACACACACAACTGTCAGCTTTGCTTCATTCATCTTCCTTCACGGTTGAGTAATTCCAACCACAATGTTTATAAACATCAACCACTTCAAAGAGAGTTAAAAGTTGACAATTTCCAGCTGACCACTTCAAAAGTACTCAAGCGGGGGCAGAAGTATTGGAAACGGATCGGCGGCTGGCATCGATCATTATTTCGCCCTGACGCTGGATGTAGCAGATCAGCTGATGAATCAGCGCTACTCTGTGTTGAACACCACTTGGAGGAAGTATGAAGGGGGGCAAGAGCACAGAATGTACTCTGCGTGGGGGACTTTAACGTTCATCACCATGAATGGCTCGGGAGCACCACTACTGACCAAGTTGATCGAGCCCTAAAGGCCATGGCTGCTAGAGGGGATCTGGTGAGGGAACCAACTAGAGAGAAAAACCTACTTGGCTTTGCCTCACTAACCTGCCTGCCACAGATACATCTGTCCATGGCAGTGTCAGGAGGAGTGACCAACGCACAGTCCCTGTGGAGACAAAGCCCCATCCTCACATTTAGGATAACCTCCATGTGTGGGATGACTGCCGTGCTAACTGGGGTAGATTTTGAAGAGATCTTGCAACTCAAATCTGGTCATGCATGAGGCACTGTGGGCCAACAGCAGCAGCAGAATTGTACACAACCACAGTCTGTAACCTCGTGACCTGGCATATCCCCGACTCTACCATTAGGACCAAGCCAGGAGAACAACCCTGAGTAAAGAGTGCAGGAGGATGTGTAATGGGCAACACCAGGTGTCACTAAGAATGTGGAGTCGACTTGGTGAAGCTAAAAGACAAGACAACCTGCCTATCAAACAGCGGAAGCAGCATTCACCGGGCAGAGTTCAGTGATCCCATAAACAACAGGTCAGATCTAAGCTCTGCAGTCTGCTACATCCAGTCATGAGTTGTGGTGGACAATTAAACATCTAACTGGAGGAGGAGGAGACTCCACAAATATCCCCACTCGGCTAGTAAATCCAAAGATTCAGGCTCCTGCTCTGGCAACATGGCTTCAAATCCCACCTCAGCAACTGGTGGAATTTAAATTAAATAATTAAATCTGGAATATGGAGCTCAGCCGTGGTGACTTTAATAGTCACTGAGGAGTCCAATTCGTGAACACAGAGAACAACTATTTATTGTTTTAACCAACTATATACACACAAAATTTAGTTTCCAGCCAGGACTAATCTACCTCAGTTCCCACCTGGGCCGGCTTTTATGGTGGAGTCCATTACTCTATTGATACGGGCCCCGGGGAAGTTCATATTCCACAAGGTTGGTAGGTAGGTTAATTGGCCGACCCAGTAGGTCTCGTGCGGGTTATACCATCCCTGCCCTCCAAAGTCCGAAGGCTCTTCTGAGGGGGGTGGAGCAGGAGGGCACCGGCTTTTCTTTCCTGTGGCTGTGTTTTCTGCATCTGCACGACTTCATCCGAGGGTGTGTGCCGCATCGGGGTACGCCATTTCCTTGCTGAACGCCTGGTACCACGACTGGCAAACATTCTCCGTTCACCGTCGGAAACTTCCGATGTCTGGGTTTCCACATCTGAGTCAGAGTCGATGACTTCTGGAATCTCTGTGTCAGCCCCCCTCAAGGGCTGACACATCACAACCCGCCGGTGTAAGGGAGATCTGTTTTGTAACCGGCTCCTGTGGAGGAGATTGGAGTACTATTAGCCACCTCTCCCTAAGGTTGTCCACATGCTTCTTCATACTTCGATCTCACGCTTGGATTTGGTGTGAGGCAGGTCCGGTCGGCCGAATTACCGCCCCATGAACCAGGTGACGTCACCGAAGTTCCGGATATAGACTGGTCCGAGCCGTCTGGTCTGCGTGTGCCTGTCTGGATTACGCCCCTTTTTCTCCTTACTGCACTGGACTTTCCCGCCAATATGTTATGGTCACATGTGATGCCTCCCCGTAAGGCATTGGTGCTGTGTTCTCACACCGCATGGATGACGGAAGGAACGACTTGTCGCATTTGCATCCAGGACGCTGGCTGCGGCGAGTGCAACTATGTGCCGTGAGGCTGAGGCGGGTCTGGAGTCACCCGCCCAGCAAAATGTTCTGTCGGTGCTGCCCCGAGTGCGGTATGTGTGGAGCCGCAACAACAAAACAGAATTATGGCCAGCTGTGTTTTCATGGACCCCGAGGTCTGTTTTTTGAACCCCGGTTTAAAGTTTGCCCCGCCCTTTCAGCCAGTCTGTTTGAGGCCGGGAGGTATGGGGCTGCGCGGATATGTCGCCCTACCCACATTGGCCTTCATAAAACCGCCAAACTCCTTGCTGGTAAAGGGCGTGCCGTTATCCGTGACCAGCACATCCAGTTTGCAGTGCGTATGAGAGCCAAAGCATGACGATTGTCACCCTCGATGTGGTGGATGACATCTTGTGGACCTCAAACCATTTTGAATGAGCATCGACAATCATCAGAAACATAGACCCCAGGAAAGGGCCGTCAAACTCGGCATGGAGCCCATCCAAGGATGGCCCGGCCATTCATGCGGATGAAGAGGTGTAGCGGGCGCGATCTTCTGCTGCTCTTGGCAGACACCGCACTGTTGAGCAAGTCGCTCTCTTTCCCCATCTAGGTCTGGCATCCAGACGTAACTCCCGCTGAGCATTTTCATCTTTGACACACCTGGATGCCCGTTTTGCAGTTTGCCCAGTATGGGACCCTGACCCTGGCGAGGGCCTATGGCTCGAGTTCCCCACAGGAGGATGACGTCTTCTATGCTGAACACCAATGTCTTGGTCAAAATGAACTGCAATTCCTCAGGCAACCTCTGATGCAGATCTCCGTATGACAGGATGTGATGGACCTCTGACAATATGGAGGCTTTCTGTGTCCACTGGTGGATCTGAGCCACTGTGACCGGCAAAATATCCATGAAATTCACCATGGCAACGACTTCATCAGCCTTAGGGGGGGAACGGCAGACGTGTCGGCAACGAGAGTCTATCCAACGCATCGGCATTTACGATCTGCGGCTTGGCCTATGCTCAAAGGTATATTTGTATGCAGCCAGCAATAGGGCCCACCTCTGTATCCCGATGATCGCTTGTCTTCTTTAAAGAGACCCACTAATGGCTTGTGATCCCCGGAGTGGGCGTCTGGCGAATCGCATGCACCATCTCTTCCACCAGGTGCAGACCACCTTGGTCAATGTGGCATCCCAAGTAGATGACTTCACTGGCATGGAAGACACACTTTCCCATTTTTAGGTGGACACCCATCTCTGAAAAACGGCGGGGGATCTCCTCAAGGTTTCTCAAATGTTCTCGCTCCATGGCTCCCATGACCAAAACATGGTCCAAGTAAACCGTCATGCGTGGCAGCCCCCTCAGAATGTTTTCCATAATGCATTGAAAGATGGTGCAAGCCGATGACCCTCCTAATGTCAATGATGTATACTCATAAAGGCCGCTGTGGATATTTATAGTCACGTTTTATCGGGACTCAGGATCCAACACTGCTTGGAGATATGCGTGGCTCATGCCGAGTTATGTAAATGAATAGAACCCCAGCCAACCTTGCATGGAAGTCTTTGATCCATGGCATCAGATACCTGTCCAAGCAGGATGCCCTATTCACAGTCAACTCATAGTTGCCATAAATTCAAACAGTTTTGTCCTGTTTCAGTACAGGGACTACTAGTGCCGCCCAATCTGCGATTCTTACCGGCCTGGTGACCCCGAGGCCCTCCAGTCGATCGAGCTCTACCTCAACCTTTGCCAGTAGCCAGCTAGGCCCGAAAATACCGGGGCTGTGTGTCTGGGTCCATTTTATAAAAAATTTAGAGTACCGAATGTTCTTTCAATTAAGGGGCAATTTAGCATGGCCAATCCAGCTACCCGACACATCTTTGGGTTGTGGGGGTGAAACCCATGCAAACACGGGGAGAATGTGCAAACTCCACACGGACAGTGACCCAGAGCCGGGATCAAACCTGGGATCTCGACGCCGTGAGACAGCAGTGCTATCCACTGCACCACCGTGCTGCGCTCGTCTGGGTCCACTTGAATTTTGGCCATGGCAGCATCGATCTTTCCCAAACCGGCTTGAAAAACTTTAGAGTACTTGCCCAACACCTCGCAAGGGACTCTGGAGCACATCTGAAACATCTGCTGCCAATCCAAGCAGAGGCATTGCAGCCTGTCATAGCCTAGTAAGCTCAGTCCAGGCCTTTTACGGCAGCCGGACAGACTATTGCCTGTAGGTAACCGGGGTCATTGTCGCCCCGCTATGGCAAGTTGCTTCCTCTGTTTAGGTCGCCAGCCTTGCTTCCGTATCTCTCAAACCTACCCATTGTACTCCGAATTTAATTTGTTTGAACGTCTGTTTCCTGTCCATCGAGACTGCGGCTCTTGCGTACAATTCCATCTCCAGGCGATGACTGTTCACTTCAATGGTGCTCCAAATAGAGGCCATTTGCTGTAATGCAGTCCCGTTGCATTCATTGTTGTCGTGTTAGTCCAAATGAAAAATCTGAGCTCTGGATTGGTGTCTGCCTTGGGCAGGGCGGCGAGACAGCCCTCGCAGTCATACTCGGCAGTTTCTCCGCCTGCCCCACATCGACAGGAGTCTCCTTCTACCCACTTGGGGGAAGTATCTGCCTGCCTGTCCCAGTCCCAGACCATCAGCCCTGGCTTTGGCGGTGATCAGCCCAGGGCAGGTTAGTGGGCATTCTGGTCCAGTGGGGGAATTGCACGTCAGGATGGTACGCGTCCCATACTGTTCACTTCCATCCCAGAGGCCGCCTGGAGCTCCTGGACTCCCTTTTCCGTACTCTCCCTGCAAAGTGAGATTTCCACTACTTCTTCAAGGTCCAACAGTGGCTCAGCCAGTAACTTCCTCTGGGTCATCATGTTGTTCACCCCCCCAAACCAAGCAGTCCCACAGGAAGAGGCAGGCCATAATCATAAAATTCAGCACCTTTCCGTAAACGTGTCAGGAACTCTGTGACAGACTCACAGTGTTCCTGTCAGCAGTATTGAAATGGTACCTTTGCACTATGACCGGTAGTTCAGGGTCATAATAATAATAATAATCTTTATTGTCACAAGCAGGCTTACATTAACACTGCAATGAAGTTATTGTAAAAATCCCCTCATCGTCACACTCCGGCACCTGTTCGGGTACACTGAGGGAGAATTCAGAATGTCCAATTTACCTAACAGCACATCTTTCGGAACTTGTGGGAGGAAACCGGAGCACCCGGAGGAAACCCACGCAGACACAGGGAGAATGTGCAGACTCCGCACTGACAATGACCCAAGCCGGGAATCGAACCTGGGACCCTGGAGTGTGAAGCAACAGTGCCACCGTGCCACCCAATATGCTGCCACCAATATGTTTGTCACCGAGATGGCCAGCTCCTCGAATGACTTGGAGTCCGGGACTGTGGCCTACGTCAGGATTTTTATTAGACTAAAAGTAGAGGCCCCACTGGCGGTCAGAGGTATCACCGTCTGTTGCTCATCTCGGTCTATAGCGTTAGCCTTGAAGAAATAGCGCACCGTATATTGCGTCCAATCTTCCTCGCTGGCGTCAAACACATCCTGTCTGCCAAAGTGCAGCATATTGAAAATGGCGCAAACCAGTAGAATGAGAGGTGAAGGCCGTGTTTTCGATATATAGCAGTGCCCACTGTAGTTCCACTTTTACTCTCATCGCCAATTTAATGGTCACAGAGGCGTCCAGTTTGTGAACATAAAGAAAAACTATTTATTAATTTAAACAGTTATATACACACACATTCAGGTCCCAGCCAGGCCTATTCTAACTCAGTTCCTCTCTGGACCGACTTTTATGTTAGAGTCCATTAATCTATTGACAGGCCCGTCTCTCATTGGGAATCTCATATTCCAAGAGGCTCACTGGGAGGCTAATTAGCCCATCCCCGTAGATCTTGTGCAAGTTATAACAGTGACCACGGCAACTATAGTAGATTGTTATAAAAACCTTTCTTGTTGACTAATGCTCTTTAGGGAGTGAAATCTGCCATCCTTACCTGGCCTGGCCTCCATGTGACTCCAGACCCACATCAATGGGGCAGACTCTGGAATGGCCAAGCAAGCAACTCAGATCAAGGGCAATTGGCGAACGGCCACACACGCAGGCCCAGCCAGTGTCTCCCACATCCCATGAAAGAAAATATAAATGTTTTTTAAAAAGTCGTACTCTCTCTTCCATTCGTTTACACATTAATTTTACTCTCTTGCTTCATATAGGCTCTACATTCTGCTCTCCGTTCCATTGTGGTGTTCTCTGCTGCTGCCTGTTCTCAAAAAGTATTCTTGGATGTGAATTGAGTAAATCTGTGGTCCCTGTGGGGTCTGTGTCAATAGAGAGTGATAGTTGTAGATCAGGTCACACAACACCGCAGCAGTAATTCTCCAATCCACATTCCCTTCCACTAGTGAACGTCAGTGGAAGCATTTTGCACTGAATTAGCTGTCAATTACATTGCCCCTTTCCGCTGGGCATAAAACAGGTGTTTTATGTATTTTATTCTCAGCTTTCAAAATAGCCCCAGTCGCACTGATTAAGAGTGACATTTAATTACACTGGAGGATGGTCGGAATTCTTGCTATCAACTCAGATCAAATATTCTTAAGCGCTCACAAGTGTAGCCCTTTCATGGAAACCTACACTTTCAACTACTCTCACACACAGCTCATTAATGCATATCCCCATCTCCAAGTGCCCTCATGGCCAGCCCTTAAACACTCTCACACTCAACTCATTCATAACAAGAGATTCTCTTGACATCCGCATTTCAGATCCTATTCATACCGATCTACACTTTCTAATCACTTCACATTCAGTCCTTTCACAGATTCTATCATTTTTAACATTTACATATGTAGTGTTGAGAAAAAGGAACTTCACCATAGCATTTAAATTTCCACCCGATGCAAACACTCAGACCCATCAGGCTTTCAAAATGTCCCTTTCTGGTAAGGTAATGCCTCAGGACAATCACAAATGCGATACCTATACATTTCTCAATATTTTCAATAGCGCAAACGCTGTCCTGATTTTGAGGCAGACAAGAGAGCCTCTCTGACTGCACGAATATGCTGGAAGAGGCCCGAATCTGGAACTCCTGTCCCAAAACCGAGCCTTTCTTTTTTCCAGGATGGATCAGAAATGGGAGTGCATTATAAATCGTAAATTGTTCACGGAGACAGCTACCCATATAAATCAACAGTTGGCTACATTCTTTGATCAGGTAGTTATCTGAACACTGAGGTGCACAGATTTTACCTGGTACAAGCAGCCCTGAATCGTGTGGATTCATTTTGATTGCCAGGATACCCTTTAGGAGAGATTAGGAACACTTTGGGGTAGGTCAGGAATTCTCTGATGCAGGCCAATTGCCCTTTGGGATTGCTAAAGTTAGATTTGATTGTGCATAAAACGTGTATTGAAGCTGTCAAGCTATCAAAGAACTGTAAAACCTATCAAGGGATTTAACTCTGCTGGGCTTTAAATTTTAAAAAGTCTTAATGTAATAAAAATTGGTGCTTGCTATTTCACTCTGTCTGCTGACATAAACCTGAGGGTTATCATTATGGGACTTGTGCTTTTGTAACCTAACATGATCTCCATGGGATGTCAGTTAAGTTAACAGTTTGAATGACAGCTCCATGTGGCTACAGAATAGGATTGTTGTTTTCATGTGAGATTTGGGGTTAAAAGAATTTCAATATATTGAATGGCTTTTATTTTATCATTGTCAATGTTTTTGTAAGTAGTGACATCATCATTAGACACAGAATCTTATTTTATGTCAGCATAGCCCCTGGGATTTTCCATTGGCGGATACTACATGAGTTGACATGGAAGGGGTAAGGGCAAAGGGTGATGGGTGGGGGGGTGGGTAGCCACTAAATTAGCATAGGAGTTATGAACAGCCATGGGGATGAGTGGGAACAGAGTCTGACATGTGGCATGAGGAGCCGTAAAGGATAGATAGAGGGGCATAGGGTTGCATTGGGTATGGGGGGCTATTTAGGTGGGTAGAGGGGCAAAGGGTGACATTGACGTCGGAGGTGTGTTATTGTAATAATGCAATTTATTATTTACAATACAAGATATGTGGTACCAATCACTCTTAAGGGATTGAGTACATATGTTGTTGATTCATTTATTAAGACGAAGCACATGAGAACAGTTACACAAAGGCATGAAGCAGGAAGACACTTAAGTTATGTGTGTATGCTCTGCTCAAAGTACATAACACTTCCCTTCCAGTGATGTCATGCTTAAAGCCCAATAGTACAAAAGCCCCCAACTCCCACCCTTACCCATCGAATGATATTCTGACCATCCAGGCCTTATTTTCTCATGTCGGGTTCACGGATACAGGAAATGTTCCAATTTTGCACACCCGACCCGGGAACAAGAATCCAAGCCTATATGGAACACCCACATCATTTGCACTTCTTGCTAAAATGCAAAGCAATTGGATGGTTTAAATACTGCAAATTCAGTCCATAGGAGTCTGTGTTTGGTGCAGTAAGGACATTTTTATAACCTGGGATTAATCAGCTCATGGGACATTTATGAGACTGGGGGATTGATATTCCCAAAGGGCTATGGGGACTACACTCCCCCACTAAGGGGCAGGTCGCCTCCTTTTATATCCTGCAGAAAATTGGTGGGTCACAAACTGTGAGTGACTCCTGTAGTAGAGTAACTGCTCTGTCCTCTTGTTCTGTTGCATTAAACTTTTTTCCTTTGACTTAACCTGTTCGGCTCAATGTGGACTCTTTTCCGGACCTTATCATAGAAATGGTGGGGTCACAATATCACAGCATGTCTTTGTAGACACTGCAGAATTGGTTACTGATCCCATAGTCAGCTGCAACTGCAATTCAAAGGTACAATCACAGCGTAAGTTCCAGTGCCTCACTGGAAGCATCATATGGGTGAGTTCCCCCTTTAGCTCATAAGAAACATGCTTAGGATTTTGCAGACCAGGGGCGAAATTCTCCCCCAACGGCGGGATGCCCGCCGACTGGCGCCAAAGCTGGCGCAAATCAGACGGGCATCGCGCCGGCAAAAAGGTGCGGAAGTCTCCGCATCTTTGGCGGCCTAGCCCCAACATTGAGGGGCTAGGCCGACGCCGGAGGGATTTCCGCCCCGCCAGCTGGCGGAAATGGCGTTTGTTGCCCCGCCAGCTGGCGCGGAAATGCGGCGCATGCGCGGGAGCGTCAGCGGCCGCTGTCAGTTTCTCCGCGCATGCGCGGGAGCGTCAGCGGCCGCCGAAAGTTTCCCGCGCATGCGCAGTGGGGAGAGTCTCTTCCGCCTCCGCCATGGTGGAGGCCGTAGCGGAGGCGGAAGGGAAAGAGTGCCCCCACGGCACAGGCCCGCCCGCGGATCGGTGGGCCCCGATCGCGGGCCAGGCCACCGTGGGGGCACCCCCCGGGGTCAGATCGCCCCGCGCCCCCCCCCAGGACCCCGGAGCCCGCCCACGCCGCCTGGTCCCGCCGGTAAATACCAGGTTTGATTTACGCCGGCGGGACAGGCAGTTTCTGGGCGGGACTTCGGCCCATCCGGGCCGGAGAATCCAGCGGGGGGTCCCGCCAACCGGCGCGGCTGGATTCCCGCCCCCGCCCAATCTCCGGGAGCGGAGACTTCGGCGGGGGCGGGGGCGGGATTCACGGCGGCCAACGGCCATTCTCCGACCCGGCGGGGGGTCGGAGAATGACGCCCCAGAACTTTAAGAACAAATCCTACCTCTGAATGCTTTTAAAATGTCCTACAATGTTGCACTTAGATAAGAATAGAAAAGGCACCGGAATGTGGCGACTAGGGGATTTTCACAGCAGCTGCATTGCAGTGTTAATGTAAGCCTACTTGTGACAATAAAGATTATTATAAATATTATTCTAGAATGCTGCCTGGAAATGGTACAAATCAATAAGTCTGATCATTTTAATCATCATAGAATCCTTACAGTGCAGAAGGAGGTCATTCCATCCATTGTTTATGCACCAACCCTCTGAAAGAGCACCCTACCCAGGACCAATCCCCCTCTCTATCGCTGTAACCCCACCTAACCTGCACATCTTTGGACTGTGGAAGGAAACCGGAGCACCCGGAGGAAACCCATGAAGACACGGAGAGAAGATACAAACTCCACACAGACAGTCACGCGAGGCCAGAATCGAACCTGGGACCCTGGCGCTGTGAGGCAGCAGTAATAATCACTGTGCCTTTTTCTATCTATTCATCCCATCCACAATCTTCTCGCCACTCTCCAGATATTTTTCTTCAATACCATTACTTCAATGTGTTCCCTGGTAATTTCTTTAGACACAATACCAGACCCTAAACTTCCTGATTGATCGTATGTTTCTCCTGGGTCTTTGAAATAAACAGTCAACCAGTTGTCTGGATCAGTTCTGTCAGTTCCATTCACAAGGGTGAATTTCTGTTCCGGATTTCATTGGGTGGGATCAGCAAAGGGAGCGGAAAATCCTGCGAGAGGCCTAAATCGTGATTCACGCCGACACATTAGTCTGAAGCGTCTTTCCCCGCCCCCTGCCAGTGGAGAAATGGGAATCCCGACTTTGACTGTCGTGGTCTCCATTACAATAATTTTGCATCTGATTATTAGGCCATTCACATGATAATCCCCCTCCATTACATTATCCATTCACACCAATGTCATTCATGGCAGGTCTCCCAAAGCGTGCACCTGGTGAGCAGGGCCACCAGAAGAACTCAGGTGAGTGCATCACTCATGCATGGCCCCTTCCCCCTGACCCTACCTAGGCAATGTCCTCTGGCACTGGCTGCACACTGCCCCCTGGCACTGCCTGGGCACTGCCCTCTGGCACTGCCTTGGAACTGCCCCTGGCACAGCTTCAGGCACTGCCCAGGCACTTCTCCGGCCTTCCCATCTAATATATGGCTGGTGCATCGTAAATAAAAATTCCCTCCTCCACCTTGATAAGCCACTGACACCACCTGCACACCAAACTCCCCTCACTTCTCTCCAACACTCTTGATCAACACTTGTCCTTTATAAATGTCCTCAGAAAGCAACTCTTCAACCAAGAATACAGTCACCTGCCATATGAAAGATGCGCTGCAGCAACTCACCAAGGCTCCTTCGACAACATTGTGGCCATCTAAAATGGCCACCCGCAAAGGACGATTCGAATTGTGGTCAGGTTGAGAAACAGACAGGACACAACTTGCATATACTGCAAACAACAACTCAGACTTATACAGAAACTCACACCTGCTGGAGGCCACTCACAGGTCTTCCCGGGACAATGGGTTCCAGGTTGAAACTTATCATAAGTGGCAGACTCGGGGGTGCCTGTTTGCCTTATTTGGAAGTGCCTATGTGCCTTGGACAATAATGGCCATGACCTACTAGGACCCGCCCAGCCATCAAGGTACCCGCCCCTAATTGGCCAGGATCGATTAAGGTAATCAAAATCCAATCGATCCATTAGATCCCTCCCTGGGGCTGCCCAAAAGGGTGCGATAAATCGGAGGATAAGAAGAACTGCGCAACCAGCATTCTGTCTCTTTTGGACTGGCTCTATCCACCAACCAGCCAAGTTCACGGACCCGTGACCTCCACCTAAAGACAACACTCAGCACAGACGATCCAGCTAACCTCCAGCATCCACACGTGATGAACCAGATAAAAGCCTTAGCTACCCTGCACAGAGCCGGTCACTTGGAAGTTAAGTAAAGGTCGTTTAAACTGATAGATCTAGTCTCAGTGTAGTAGCGTGTGATTTATTAAGCATCGAACTAATCCTGTTTTCAATAATAAACTGTGATTACACTAAATACTTGTGTGGTCATTTGTCCAATACACGGAACACACTCGCACACTGTGGTTATTATTAATAGTAATAAAGATAGAAGTCAACAACATCTTCCAAACCCACAACCTCTACCACCTAAAGGACAAGGGTAGTAGATGTATGGGCACATTACCAACTTCAAATTCCCCCCGAAGCCATCCACCATCCTGACTTTGAACTATATCTCCATTCCGTCACTGCCGCTGGCTCAAAATCTGGCACTCCCTCCCGAACAGTGCACTGGGTATACCTACACCACATGGACTGTAGCAGTTCACCACCAACCTCCCAAGGGCATTTTGGAATGGACAATAAATGCTGGAGTTGCTAGTGACGATCACAACCCAAAGCAAAAAGGTATGGCTTGGCAACTGTTTACCTTTCTAATGTCGTCCCTTCTAATGCCAACCTTGGCTTTATGGTGGTACACTCAACCCTGAGTGAAAATATCATAGGTTCATAAGTTGTAGGTGCTGGAAAGCTGAGCACTTAGCCTACGAAACACCACAGTGTGGTCCTGAGGGAGTGGTCCACATTGAAAGTACCGGGTGGAATTTACCAACCACCCCGCCGCGTGTTTCTCGGCAGGGGAGGCGGCGCATCCGCTGGAGCTATTGGTCCCGTCGTTATCAATGGGGTTTCCCGTTGACAGCACCCCTCACCACCAGGAAGCCCGTGCGCTGGCGTGGGACCAGAATTTCCCACTGTTGTGAACAGCCAGTAAATCCCACCCATCGTCTTGGAGACAAGATGTTACACCAATGCTCGGATGTCCTTTTCAGATGCTTACAGGAGACACCATGATATTTTTAAAAGGAGAGTATGAGTGGAGTTCTGCCAGTGTCCCGGCCAAGATTTCACCCTCAACCATCATTAAAAACAAACAGCACCTGCACATTTATTTCCCTTTTGTTTATGGGATTTTTGCTGTGCCTAACTTTACTGATCTTTCTATTATGTTGTTGACTACAAACAATGTGCTTAATTAATTGTTGAGTGTTTTGGGATGTCCTAGGGATTACAGCGCTCTATATTCTTTCTTCTCTGTCAAATGCCATAGCTCTTTAGTCAATATAAATGTACATGCGTGGTGGCACAGTGGTTAGCACTGCTGGCTCACAGCGCCACGGACCGGGTTCAATTCCGGCTTTGGGTGACTCTCTGCGTGGCGTTTGCACTTTCCCCCCGTGAATGCGTGGGTTTCCTCAGGGTATTCCAGTTTCCTCCCATAGACCAAAGAAGTGCAGGTTAGGTGGATTGCGGATGCTAAATTGCCCCTTAGTGTCCAAAAATGCGCAGATTAGGTGGGGTTACGGGATAGGGTGTGGCAGTGGGTTTGGGTAGGGTGCTCTATCAAAAGGGTCGGCGCAGACTCGATGGGCCAAATAGCCTCCTTCTGCACTGTAGGAATTCTAATTCCATATCAATACTGTTATATGGAATATGGAATCATCAGAAGCACAGAGATCCAGAGAAATCTGGGCGTGCAGGTCCACAGATCCTTAAAAGTGGCAGCACAGGTGGAAATGGTGGTAAAGAAAGAATATGGCATACTTGCCTTCATCGGACGGCGTATCGAGTATAAAAGCTCAAAAATTATGTTATAGTTATATAGAATGTTGGTTCGGCCAAATTTAGAATACTGTGTCCAATTCTGGTTACCGCACTACCAGAAGGACGTGGAGGCTTTGGAGAGAGTACAGAAAAGGTTTACCAGGATGTTGCCTGGTATGGAGGGTATTAGATATGACGAGAGATTGAATAAACTGGGATTGTTCACCCTAGAGAGACGGAGGCTGAGGGGCGACCTGATAGAAGTTTATTAAATTATTCAGGGTATAGATAGGGTGAACAGTTGGAGGCTTTTTCCCAGCGCGGAAATGACAATTACAAGGGGGCACAAGTTCAAGGTGAGGGAGGAAAGGTTCAGTGGAGATGTGCGGGAGAAGTTTTTTACACAGAATGGTGGTGGCCTGCAATACACTGCCAAGTGAGGTGGTTGAGGCAGTTACTTTAGCGACCTTTAAGACTTATCTGGATAGGCACATGAACAGACGGGGTATAGATTGATACAGGCGGTTGGTCTAGCGCACGGTCGGTGCATGCTTGGAGGGCTGTTCTTGTGCTGTATTCTTCTTTGTTCTTTGTTTGTTCTTATTACATTACGATTGTACATTCTCAAGGAAATCAAAACTGGAAGAGGCGTTATCACCACAAGGCCAGCTGAAGTCGCTCATTTTACATTATCATTCAAACATGTTTTCTGCCCCGTGAAAGCAATGGTCATTGCATGTAGCCATTAGTGGAATAACTTCATATCCTTACTCTGTGAGCCATGGAGAAAACACCTTCCATAATCACAACACTTAACAGTCAGTTGAGCATTTTTGGGAAGTAGTTATTATTGTAATGTAATAATTACCAAATTATCTGACTGTAGATGTTAGTTAAGCGATAAATATTGTCCCAGGCAACCCTTCCCTTCTTTGAACACTTTAGCACCGCTGCAAATGGTATGTTGGCCTTAATTGCAAGAGGACTTGAGTACAGGAGCAAGGGAATTGTACTGCAACTCTTCAGGGTACTTGGTGAGACCACACCTGGAGTATGCTGTGCAGTTTTGGTCTCCTCAATCTAAGAATGGAGATACTTGCCATGGAGGGAGTGCAGTGAAGGTTCTCCAGACTTATTCCTGGGTTGATAGGATCGTCACATGAGAAGCGGTTGGGTTAACTGGGCCTATGTTCATTGGAATGTAGAAGAATGAGAGGGGATCTAATTGAAACATTAAAAATTCTGACAGGGCTGGAAGAGCAGGGATGACGGCCCATAACTTCCTGCGAGCGGCAGAAAGCCACGTGCCGCTGATTTTAAAAGAGAAATGTGCACACTTACCTGCGCTCCAATGAGGTGATGAACCTTCCTTTATCTACGGAAGTCTGGGGCCTCTTGCGCTCCGGTCTGTGCAGGCTCCAGCGCAGCGCTGGAGCGCAGCCCCACCCCCTTATGACACAGCCAGCTCGGGAACGCCCATTGAGGGCAGGTATTTGAACAATAGATGTAGATAGAAAATAACAGGTAACATTTTTAACAAGTGTTTTAAAGGTAGGTAGTCATTTTTTCACAGTTTTTTTGCTCTTTCTTTTAAACAGGCATTATTACTGTTGTTAATTCTTTTAAAGTCATTTTTAACTCTTTTTATGATTAAAGGTGATTATTTATAAGTGAACGGTTTGGTTATCTGTTTCAAATCTGTGAAACTATTTAAATCTGCACTATATTATTATATAATTTTAGGTGTGACATGCTTAAAAATGTTTGTACGTTTTCATTTAGATTATAGTCACAAAATTTTAAAAGTGTCCCAGGGCTTTTTGCTACCACTGTCCTTGTAACCTATGTTTTTTTTTTGATTAGTGTTTATAGAATCGCTACAGTGCAGAAGAAAGCCATTCGGCCCATCAAGTCTGCACTGACACTCCCAAAGAGTACCGTACCCAGGCCTATGCCCCCACCCTATCCACATAACCCCACCTAATCTTTGGACACTGAGGGGAAATTTAGCAAGGTTAATCTACCCGATCTTCACATCTTTGAACTATGGGAGGAAATTGAAACATCCGGAGGAAACGTCGGTGGCACGGTAGCATAGACGCTAGCACTGCTGCCTCACAGCGCCAGGGACCCAGGTTCAATTCTGGCCTTGGGTGACTGTCTGTGTGGACTTGGTGCGTTCTCCCAGTGTCTGCCTGGGTTTTGTTCGTGTGCTCTGGTTTTTCCAAAGATGTGCATGTTAGGTAGATTGGCCATGTTAAGTTGCTCTTTAGTGTCCAGGGATGCACAGGTTAAGTTCCTGGGTTTGGGTGGGGAGTGGACTCATATAGGGTACTCTTTCAGAGGGTCAGCGCAAACTTGATGAGTCGAATGGGGTGGGTGACTGATTGGCTGCAATACCTGTCAGAGAGATAGTTCCCATTAGTTTACAACAGGCTTGCAAATATTGACTGAGGCATTAAACCTTGCGAAAGCATTTGAAGTAATCACTGAGGCTTCTAAGTATGAACATTACATCAGGGAGGCTGATAAACAAAACAGCTGAAAATACATTGCATAATCCAAATGTACTTTAGCTCTGAATCAGCTGGTAGGACAGGTGTGCCAACATTAGTAACCTTGAAGGAGACAGTAGCACCAGTATTTGAGGGCCTGATCATCTGAAACCAACTCCGCTGTGCCCATATGCTTGGGATGTCAGAGTCCCGACTGCCAAAGCAAACCTTCTTCACCCAGCTCAAGGAAGGATCCCGAACAAGAGGAGGACAAAGGATGCTCTTCAAAGACACTTTGTAGGCTTACCTCAAGAAATGGAACATACATGTCAATGTTTGGGAGACCCTTGCTCAAAAGGGACCTACTTGGAGGAATCTCCTGCTTGAAGGTTCACAATTCTTCGAGAACACCCAACGGCAACAGGAGGCCCGGGAAAGGAATGCCGCCACTCAGCATCCAAGGACCAATCCCACCTTTTGGAAACTCCTACCAAGTGAGTGATTGAAGATGCGGCTCTAAGATCGGGCTCATCAGCCACACAAGGATTCACAGAACTCGTGACCACTAACACTGAGTATCTTAGGTGGGTGATAGAAATTGACTATTCTCGTCAAATATAAGAGGTTTAAATGAGAACTCATTCAGTGCAACTATAGCTGGGAATCCGCTAAGGGTTAATTCAGATAACACTCTCTAAATTCTTTCTCAGGTTTTACATTTTGCAAAAACTAGAGACTGAAGATCAGTGACGCCAACTAGCAAAACGACCCTATTGTATGTTACTGCTTTCCCAGCCTAGACAGTTCCGATTCCATGGTAATACACAGTCTAAGATCATAATGCCCTGAAGGCTGTGTTGTTTTCTAATTGATGTTGAGATGCAGGTGTTGATTATTTGGAAAATTGGCAAGCGATGGAATGGAAAATTCACACCAACTTATTCAAATACATCTCTCTCTCAAAATTGACAGACAGACACTTCAGTCGAATTGAGTGAAGTATAAATTAGTTAAAGCCAATCAGAGATGAAAAGAAGGTGAGACTTTAAGATAATAATCTCCTTAAACATCACTTGTCGGGATGGAAAAATCCATTCCGGAATCAATCTATCTATTTCTGAAACGTATTTTCTTCGCTTGCTTCTGCTAAATTGCCATTTTTCTTTTGATTAAATCAATCAGTAATTTTGTACTTTGTATCATGATTTGAAGAAATTACCACGATCTGTAATTGTATTTTAAACTCAACTACTGTATTCGCGAAAGACAATCAATCTGACCTAATTTTGTGATGTAACCAAAGTTTACCAGTCGACACTAAAGTTGACAAATAAAGTTCAACGAAACTTTGTCTAAAAGCACAGCCTGAATCTCTGTTATTTGGGCACGAAGAAGGGATGCCGCATATCCAGGGTTCCGAATAGACACGGAGATCCATCAGTGGGAAATACATGTTAGCGAGTGATCACCGCGTTCTTCCATTATAGTCGCTTTAATGGAATTAACAGCCACATGACAAACCAAAGTTAAAAAAAATGTATCTTCCTTTCATTTTATTTTCATTTTAAACATATTTATAAACGCTGAACACTAACCTTACAAAACATTAGCCTCCCAAAAAATGTCTCCTGGTGTCTCCTGCCTCTGATAGATCAAACGTTTTCAGTGTAAGTAAAAAGGTGTAAATACTCACCTAAAATCCGGGTAAGTGACCCAAGTTAGCGGTGTGGCTGGGTTTTTTATTCAGCTGCTCCAGCACATCACAGGCTTCAAGGTGTCAGAAGAAACTGAGTTTGAATGGCGTGCGCTTCCATTGCGCATACATTTACGCCCGCACATACGGGTCGTCACGCCGTGCATGTGCAGCGAATCAGCAACTCCAGTAACAGACAGGAGAGGAAGTTATCGATTTTGCGATGGTCCGCCCCCTCAAAAACGGCGTACGCAGGGCCGTTTGGACGGCCTCAGGACATCACCTGAGGCCCTCCCCCGATGCTCCGCCCCCGATGAGCCAAGTTCCCGACGGCGTGTGCTCACATAATTCGGGGACCTCGCATGGTGGCTGCGGACTGAGCCCAGCACCATCACAGTCGGGGGGAGCCGTTCTGCTGGCAGGGGGGACTTCGGCGAGGACTGGGGGTGGTCCTGGGGTGGCGAGGCTGGTTATTGGGGGCCAATTTTTGGCAGGCCGGGTCCACGTGCCATGTTGCATGGCGCAGCCATGGACCCGGCCACTCTCCAGCCGGATCCGCAGGTGCGGCTGCTAGCCCCCCACCGGATGGAGGATCGGTGCATAACCGCAGGATCGGAAGATCCAGTCCAAGGTGTCTCAGGATATGGGCGAGGCCATTTAGGATTGAGGCGGAGAGAAATTTCTTCATTTAGAGGGTGGTGAACCTGTGGAATTCTGTTCCCATTCTCTATGTTTCTGTGTTAACTCCTGGCACTGATCACCCCATCACCAGGAAGCTGCACGTGCGCACTTGGCGCGCACTGTGCCAGCGATGGATGTGCGGTCATGTTAGTGAGTCAGTCTCAACACACATTTGTGCCTGTGAAAAGAAACGTCACTTGAGGCATCCTGCTCAAGTAGCCATCCTATTCACCGCTGCACGCTCCCTCCCTTACCAATCGCAAATTAAACTATTTTTTGTCTAAACATGGCAGCTTTCTTCTCCCGGTTTCAGTTGCTTGATTGTTGGGAAAAGTGTAGGAATTTCAAACTCTACTGATGATTAATTTCTCCTACTTTAAAACCTTGAATTGAGGCATTTTATTGAACACAGCTTAAGACGATTTGAGTCAATAATAACTCCATCATTTCTGCACTGGGGATAGTTTCTTGCCCAAAACAAAGCTGTACATAGGCTTTGAAATACTTTGAATATTTAATGTGATATGGCACAGTGGCTAGCACTGCTGCCTCACGATGTCAGTGACCCGGGTTCAATTCTGGCCTTGGGTGACTGCCAGTGTGGAGTTTGTACATTCCCCCAGTGTCTGCGTGGGTTTTCTCTGGGTGCTCCGGTTTTCTCCTGCAGTCCAAAAATGTGTAGGTTAGGTGGATTGTCCATCATCAATTGCCCTTTAACGTCAAAGGATGTGCAGTAAGGGGGCGGGATTCTTCACTCTCACGCCGAAGTGGCCACGCCGTCGTGAACGGCATCGAGGTTCACGACGGCGCGGAACGGCCCCGGTCCCGACCGATTCAGGCCCTGACAATGGGCCAGTATCGGGGCCGCGTCATCTACCCGCGCCAGGCCTTGTCGCCCGTGTAAAAGCGGCGCCGCATAGATGACGCGGCCGGCGCCGCATAACGGACGTCACCCGTGCATGCGTGGTTGCCGTCCTCTCTCAGTCCGCCCCGCAAGAAGATGGCGGACGGATCTTGCGGGGCCGCGGAAGGAAGGAGGTCCTCCTTCAGAGAGGACGGCCCGACGATCGGTGGGCACCGATCGAGGGCCACCCCACATTTGAGGTACCCCCGGTGCAGGATACCCCCTCGCCCCCCCCACAGGCCGCACCCCCAGCTTCACGCACCGCCCACGACTGCAGCGACCAGGTGTGGACGGCGCCAGGGGGAACCCGCCGTTTTGGCCTGGCCGCTCAGCCCATCCGGGCCTCAATAGCGGGGGTGCCAGAGAATCGCCATTTTCGGTGTCTCCGGCGATTCTCCGGCCTGCGGCCCGCGAAACCCGACCGGGCATTTCCCGCCGCTTAGGAGAATCGCGGGAGGGCGTCGGACCGGCGTCCCCGGAAATTTTGGCGGCCCAGGCGATTCTCCCAACCGGCGTGGGAGTGGAGAATCGCGCCCAGGATGTGGGGTTACGGGGATAGGGCGGGGTGAACTGGAGAGTGGATATGGGTAGAATGCTCATTCGAGGGGCCAGTGCAGACCTAATGGTCTGAATGGCCTCCTTCTGCAGGGATTCTATATGAAACAACATGGGAAGAGAATCTATTGAAGCAAACTATGGCAGGTAGTTTTGCTAATGTGCACTAAAGTGTGAAATGAAAGCTTCTTCCCGTCCTTCTGTCTTGACCTACCACATGGTTGAAGACATCATGCAAAGTGTCACCAAACTCAGTGTCCTCAATAGGCCACACAAACTTTAATATCACCCTATGAGGATAGACAAGGCCCTGATGCAACATATTATCAAAACGGTGGCACATCCAACTGTGCAGTGCTCCCTCGGTACTGCACTGGAATATTGGTTCAGATTTTGTGTGCACGTCCTTGGAGTGGACTATAAACCACAGGCTTCTAACTCAGAGCTGATGACGCTTCCAACTGAGGCACATGTGTAACTGAATGTGAAATGGACAGACCCTGGAACTCTGCAGGTGTCACCGAGAACCTTGGGAAACTACATAAAGACCATTGTCCACAAGTGTACCAGTTTTCTGTTGAAGCCACAGCAACATCGCAAATTCTCTGTAGAATTTATTGATTTTGGGAAACAGGCTGTTTGAGTTGCGTCATCACCCATCAACTTTAATCTTATCTCGTTTGTGCTTTTCAGAGCAACTTTAAAATCCACTTACAATACCAGCACTGAGTGCCAGATATGTGCCTCACTGTATCGACCTGTCTATATATATATATGTATACATGGGGTATGTAGCAGTTTGACATTTTCTTATTCTCTCTCTTTACCCCTCTGGTCCTCAATGAGTTGCCTCTTGCTGGGGCACAGCTCTAATGTATTGAAAGGCCCTCCTATTGGGCTCATTATTGTTCAACTTTAATCTGCTCCCGTCCAGCATCGGCACACATGTACTTACAGGGGGCATCGATGAGTATTGGGACGTGAGGAGCATTATCAAACAACATTTAACACAGAGCCAAATAAGGATGTATTAGGATAGATGAGAAAAAGCTTGGTCAGAGAGCTAGTAGCATTTCAGCAGCATCTTAAAGGAGAGAGACGTGGGGAGGGTTAGGGAGGAATTCCACAGCATAGGATCTAGGCAGCTGAAGGCACAGTCCCAAATATTTGGTGCAAAGAAAACCATTGCCTATCAACTTAGGGGGCGTGATTCTCAATTTGGGAGAACATAGGGCTGGATTCTCCGATTGCCAACGCCAAAATTGCATTCGCCGATTGCTCGGAGAATCCGTTTTTACAGCAAAATCGGGGCCGGTGCCGTTTTTCAGATGCTCCGCCCCCTCAAAAATGGCGTAATCGCTGAGTACGCTGCACGGTGTTGGGATGACCTCAGGACGTCACCTGAGGTCCTCCCCCAATGCTCTGCCCCCAATGGGCCGATTTCCCATTGGCGTCGGTCGCGTGTGCTCACAATTTTCGGGGACCTCGCATGGCGGCTGCGGACTATCAAGGAGGAGCCGTTCCGCTGGCCGGGGGGGCTTCGGCGGGGACTGGAGGGGCTGGTGGGAAGTGGTCCAGGGGTGGCGAGGAGGTTACAGGGGGGTTACAGGGGGGCACTATCTGAGAGGCCGGGTCCGCTCATGACCAGCGCCATGTTGTATGGCGCCATGTTGTACGACGCGGCTGTCGCAGGTCGCCGGCATGCGCATGCATGGCCACGGACCTGGCCATTCTCTGTCCATATCTGCAGGTAAGGCTTTACGTGGCATGGCTGCTAGCCCCCCACAGGGCGGAGCATCGGTGAGGGGGCAGAGACGACTTTTTGGTTGTAAGACCAGACACTTCCTCCAGACACAGCTGCAAAATCAGAGAATGTAGCTATATGAGGTTCCCCCACCAGAGGAGAATTGCTACCAATTTATATTTTGGAAGCAATTCAGTATTTTGTGCCTTGCAAATTTATGCATGGTGAGGAATACGAGATATTCTCGCTATCGGGCCGCCATTTTGAGCGGGTGGGCCCGATAGCGAAGTCCCGTGGCCAGCCATCACTCCCCCCGCCCACCCACCCCCGCCCCACCCCCCAGACTGCATCAAAGCGGCAGTTGCCATGGAATCCAGGCCAGTGTCTTGCTCAACCTTCCTCTCCCCAGTGTTGGTGTCGACCTGTAATGTTAAGTCGTCTTTTCTCTTTTCTTGGATCCGTCCCATCTCGGAAGAATTTTCTATTTTTGTGTCAGATTTGCAATGTGCATGTTTTGTTCTCTCTGTATCTCTATTGAAGCTTACAAATTGGCTGATTACGAGGAGTTAAAAAAAAAAGCCCGGGGCTGCTGCAAGAGATTTAGCAGGAACACTGTGAGCCAGCGAGAGGGATAAACAGCATACCTTCCAGATGACATAACGTGAGCTCTTCCATCCGTACTTCTTTCTTTCCCCTCGTGATTTACCAAAATTTTTAAACAAGAAATCCAGCAAAACTCTACTTGAATGACAAATTGCTTTGTCAGATCACACAACAATATATCAAATCATTATCTGGAGCAGTGTTTTATCTTTCAAGAATTCTGCTTGATTGGAATGCTTGATTCATTGGTTAGTGCTGTCCCAACTGGAAGGTTTTCCTTCAAGCTAAAAGAATGATCTCCGACACTTCTTGAGCTCTTGAGGAAAGTTCGCCCTTTCGCACAATGAGCTGTCATGTTCATTAACACTTCCAACGCACTTGTCATTCCAACAGCTCTTTCACACCATGCCTTTTCGTTGCTCTTCAGTGAGGGTGTAAATTGATTCCCAACAGGGTTATCTTCAAGCTCTGGCGTACTGACAGCTTACTGCTGAGACATTGCAGAGTCTATCTCTTGCTCAAATACGGTGATGTTCTGTAGCTTACAGATACTTGTCAAATAGCCCACACTGACACATGAAGATTGGGCACATTGCAGTCCCAACAACTCAACTTTCCTTGGCATCTCAAGCTGCTTAACGGGATCATAATCAGACGTATACCAACGGAAAACCACATTCAAGAGAGGAAGGTAGGAGAGTGAAGACTAAGAGGTTGGAAAAAAAAGAGATTACACTTTGTTTTGACACATGATATATAAGAAGCATTCATTATTGTACAGTGGTGGAGAATAGAGGATGGTCGTATGTGGCCTGGGAATCACCTGCCCACCATCCAAAGGTGGAGTGGCACAGGGCGTCCGTGGATGGGCAGGCACCAGAGGGTTGTTAATAATAATGTTTAGCAGCTACTGGCACCATGCAACTTGGGCAAATGTAAATTACATTCCCCGAAGACAATAAAGGGGATATTTGGGGAACAATTCTATCCATTAATGGAAATGTTCAAAAGAAATGGATATAACACCAGGAACTGGCTTTCTGGGATGAATCCTGGGATGCGTAGGGCAGAGGTCCAGTCAGTAAGGGCCTTGAACTTCACTTGTATCAGATACTGGCTGGTAAGGAGGATTTGAATCTCAGTCCTCTATGCCACCTTCAGGGTGTTGCTTGTGGGAAATTGAGTGATCGGGAAAGGGAGGGAGAGGCAACCAAGAGAGAAGGGCAATGGGGAGGGAGGGAGCTCATAGTCGCAACTGGAGATTTGAGGTTAGTCCTTTTTTCTTAGACTCTAAGTGTAGGACTAGGGGCTTTTCACAATAACTTCATTGCAGTGTTAATGTAAGCCTATTTGTGACAAGAAAGGCCATTATTGTCACATACTCTGCTATCGGACTAACACTGGTTTATTAGCACTGCTTCCAGTCAGGTTACAGAGTAAGCATGTTGCTCTTAGGCATGATTCCACCCTCTCTCTTGAGAGTCTAACACTTGACTGGCCAATGTCTGTTGTACATCATCATCCATGTCATGCATTATCGTATCCCATCTGCTGTTCCTTTATGCGACATCTCTCCAAAATGTGCTAGCCTACCTGTTACCAACAACGTGAAACCATGGCCGAAATTTTCTGACTCTTCCCATTGGCAGGATCTTATGGTCCCACCGATGGTGGACCTCCCCCTTCCCGAGCAGCGGTGGGTGTAAGCCATGGGAAAAACACATGGCATCAGCGGGGCATGGCAGACCACCTCCACCACAAGACACGCCACGGGGTGGGGGGGGGGGGGGGAGACAGAAAATCCCACCCAACATTAACTATTTACATGATATTTCCTTTCTTACAGCTACTGATTCTAGATAGCTCCAACTCCTACTCTTCCCCTCCTAAGTCATAATCCTGGGGGATTCAATCTCCACAGTCTTCTCGATCATTTGGGAGACATGGGAGCTTTCTTCAGCATCTGGTCGGGCATCATCATCTGCAGAATAAGGCAATACTTTAGCATCATTGCTGTCAGCATTGCTGGATAGCAGAGTATAGGTTTCAGGATGACTGAATTGTAAGGACAACAAGGCCCTTTCACTAAAAAACTGATCCTAAAGAGAAGACAGAAGAGAATCAACCTTTCCACCCTCTGGGACTAGAAGAGAAGAACTCAGGACACTCAGAGGAACTTGTTGCTCCCTCAAAGGACTCATAGAATAGAATCCCTATAGTGCAGAAGGAAGCCATTCAGCCCATCAAGTCTGCACTGACCCTTTGAAAGACCATTCTGCCTGTGTCCACTCACCCATCCATCTCGTCCCATCTCCGTAACCTCATAAGCTAGCCTGCACATCGCTGGACACGAAGGGGCAATTTATCATGGCCAATCCACCTAACCTGCACATCTTTGGAATTTGGGAGGAAAACGGAGCACCTGGAGGAAACCCACGCAGACATGGGGAGAACGGGCAAACTCCACACAGACAGTGACCCACGATCGGAATTGAACCCGGGTCCCTGGCACTGTGAAGTCGAAGTGCTAACTACTGTGCCACTATGCTGCCCCCTGGGAGAAAGCATCAGGGAAGACTGTCACAGCTGTGCCAAAGACTGAAAAGGCATTGAACAAAGAACAAAGAACAAAGAAAAATTACAGCACAGGAACAGGCCCTTTGGCCCTCCAAGCCTGCGCCGATCCAGATCCTCTATCTAAAACTGTCACCTATTTTCTAAGGATCTGTATCCCTCTGCTCCCTGCCCATTCATGTATCTGTCCAGATACATCTTAAATGACGCTATTTACCACCTCCGCCGGCAATGCGTTCCAGGCACCCACCACCCTCTGCGTAAAGAACTTTCCACGCATATCTCCCTTAAACTTTTCCCCTCTCACCTTGAACTCGTGACCCCTAGTAATTGAGTCCCCCACTCTGGGAAAAAGCTTCTTGCTATCCACCCTGTCTATACCTCTCATGATTTTGTAGACCTCAATGAGGTCCCCCCTCAACCTCCATCTTTCTAATGAACATAATCCTAATCTACTCAACCTCTCTTCATAGTTAGCGCCCTCCATAACCAGGCAACATCCTGGTGAACCTCCTCTGCACCTTCTCCAAAGCATTCACATCCTTTTGGTAATGTGGTGATCAGAACTGTATGCAGTATTCCAAATGTGGCCGAACCAAAGCCTTTTACAACTGTAACATGACCTGCCAACTCTTGTACTCAATACCCCTTCCGATGAAGGAAAGCATGCCGTATGCCTTCTTGACCACTCTATCGACCTATGATTAATCTAGGACAAAGGTTCGGCACAACATCGTGGGCCGAAGGGCCTGTTCTGTGCTGTATTTTCTATGTTCTATGTTCTATGTTCTATCGACCTGTGCAGCCACCTTCAGGGTACAATGGATCTGAACACCCAGATCTCTCTGTGCATCAATTTTCCCCAGGGCTTTTTCATTTACCGTATAGTTCGCTCGTGACTTGAATCTTCCAAAATGTATCACCTCGCATTTGTCCGAATTGAACTCCATCTGCCATTTCTCCACCCAAATCTCCAATCTATCTATATTCTGCTGTATGCTCTGACTGTCCCCTTCACTATCTGCTACTCCACCAATCTTAGTGTCATCTGCAAGCTTGTTAATCAGATCACCTATACCTTCCTCCAGGTCATTTATGTATTTCACAAACAACAGTGGTCCCAGCACGGATCCCTGTGGAACACCACTGGTCACAGTTCTCCAGTTTGAGAAACTCCCTTTACTACAACTCTCTGTCTCCTCTTGCCCAGCCAGTTCTTTGTCCATCTAGCTAGTACATCCTTGACCCCATGAGACTTCACTTTCTCCATCAGCCTACCATGGGGAACCTTATCAAATGCCTTACTGAAGTCCATGTATATGACATCTACAGCCCTTCCCTCATCAATCAACTTTGTCACTTCCTCAAAGAATTCTATTAAGCTGGTAAGACATGACCTTCCCTGCACAAAACCATGTTGCCTACCACTGATAAGCCCATTTTCTTCCAAATGGGAATAGGTCCTATCCCTCAGTATCTTCTCCAGCAGCGTCCCTACCACTGACGTCAGGCTCACCGGTCTATAATTTCCGGGATTATCCCTGCTACCCTTCTTAAACAAGGGGACAACATTAGCAATTCTCCAGTCCTCCGGTACCTCACCCGTGTTCAAGGATGCTGCAAAGATATCTGTTAAGGCCCCAGCTATTTCCTCTCTCACTTCCCTCAGTAACCTGGGATAGATCCCATCTGGACCTGGGGACTTGTCCACCTTAATGCCTTTTAGAATACCCAACACATCCTCCCTCCTTATGCCGACTTGACCTAGAGTAATCAAACATAGAAACATCGAAACATAGAACAGTACAGCACAGAACAGGCCCTTCAGCCCTCGATGTTGTGCCGAGCTTTGTCCGAAACCAAGATCAAGCTATCCCACTCCCTGTCATTCTGGTGTGCTCCATTTGCCAACCAATAACTGCTCGAAAGTTCCTAAAGTGTCCAACTCCACTATCACAGCAGGCAGTCCATTCCACACACTAACCACTCTCTGAGTAATGAACCTACCTCGGACATCCCTCCTATATCTCCCACCCCGAACCTTATAGTTATGCCCCCGTGTAACAGCTACATCCACCCGAGGAAATAGTCTCTGAACGTCCACTCTATCTATCCCCCTCATCATTTTATAAACATCTATTAAGTCGCCTCTCATCCTCCTTCACTCCAATGAGAAAAGCCCTAGCTCCCTCAACCTTTCCTCATAAGACCTACCCTGCAAACCAGGCAGCATCCTGGTAAATCTCCTTTGCACCTTTTCCAAAGCTTCCACATCCTTCCTATAATGAGGTGACCAGAACTGCACACAATACTCCAAATGTGGTCTCACCAGGGTCCTGTACAGTTGCAGCATAACCCCACAGCTCTTAAACTCAATCCCCCTGTTAATAAACACTAACACACTATAGGCCTTCTTCACGGCTCTAACCACTTGAGTGGCAACCTTCAGAGATCTGTGGACATGAACCCCAAGATCTCTCTGTTCCCCCACATTCCTCAGAACCCTGCCGTTGACCCTGTAATCCGCATTCAAATTTGTCCTACCAAAATGAATCACCTCGCACATCTATCCCGAACCTCAACATCCATCATGTCCCTCTCCTCGGTGAAAACCGATGCAAAGTACTCGTTAAGAATCTCACCCATTTTCTCTGACTCCACGCATAACTTTCCTTCTTTGTCCTTGAGTGGGCCAACCCTTTCTCTAGTTACCCTCTTGCTCCTTATATATGAATAAAAGGCTTTGGGATTTTCCTTAACCCTGTTTGCTAAAGATATTTCATGACCCCTTTTAGCCCTCTTGATTCCTCGTTTCAGATTGGTCCTACATACCCGATATTCTTCCAAAGCTTTGTCTGTCTTCAGTCGCCCAGACCTTATGTATGCTTCCTTTTTCCTCTTAGCTCGTCTCACAATTTCACCTGTCACCCATGGTTCCCTAATCTTGCCATTTCTATCCCTCATTTTCACAGGGACATGTCTGTCCTGCACTCTAATCAACCTCTCTTTAAAAGCCTCCCACATATCAAATGTCGATTTACCTTCAAACAGCTGCTCCCAATCCACATTCCCTAGTTCCTGCTGAATTTTGGTATAGTTGGCCTTCCCCCAATTTAGCACTCTTCCTTTAGGACCACTCTCGTCTTTGTCCATGAGTATTCTAAAACTTACAGAATTGTGACCACTATTCCAAAAGTAATCCCCGACTGAAACTTCAACCACCTGGCCGGGCTCATTCCTCAATACCAGGTCCAGTATGGCCCCTTCCCGAGTTGGACTATTTACATACTGCTCTAGAAAACCCTCCTGGATGCTCCTTACAAATTCTGCTCCATCTAGACCTCTGACACTAAGTGTATCCCAGTCAATGTTGGGAAAATTAAAATCACCTATCACCACCACCCTGTTGCTCCTACATCTTTCCATAATCTGTTTACGTATTTGTACCTCTATCTCACGCTCGCTGTTGGGAGGCCTGTAGTACAGCCCCAACATTGTTACCGAGATTTCAATGAACTCAAGCGATGGAGGACAAAAACAATAAACCTGCCATAAGGCTGTCAGGAAAAGAAAAAGAGATGATTTCCCAATTATATTTAGGGAGGATTGTCTAGTTTCTGTGGGCAGTGACAAGAGAGGCACATTTCTCTCTGTATGAGGTTGCTCCACTCTGAACAATGGGAAGAATTACTGAGAATATGGAAATAAGACAGCCTCATCTTCTGTATTGAGATGAATTTCCTGCAAACAATATACTTAGGGACAAAAATGCTCAACAGGATTCTAAAGTTTGATTAACCACATTAACATCACAGAAATAGTTGTACAATTACCAGATAAATAGTTCTTTAAAAAAAGGAAAACCATTTACCTTATGTCATACACCTTCATAATAAATATTACAACCTAGAAACCCCAATACAGTTCAAATGCCACTAACAAATAAATTTAACAAAACAGGTTTCCCTTGCAGTCCTCTGTGTAGAGGCGTTTTGTGAGAGACCCTTTCAAGAGCAGATGTAGTACACTTCTATCTTGTCAGACCCTTCTGCTCAACCTAACAGCATTTAGCAAAACCACAAACTACAGATAGACCTGGCTCCTCCCATTAATAACATCATCTGTATCCCACTGAGTTGTCCCATGACCTGCTTAGCTCTGAATTAACACAATTCCTCAAATTATCTATACTCAGCGATCCATCCAAAAAATAAACACTATTCCATTAGCCCTTTATCTGTAACCAAGGAAGTGGTTGGAATGAATGATTTCCTCACTCTTATGACACCCTAATTACAGCTTTAGCAGACACACAGTCTGGTACCTTAACCTCAGTCCTTTAATAATATTACTGCAACAAATATATACCTTAACCCAGGCTTTTAATAACATACTCCAATAGATGTATCAGACAATATATATAGTAAATTATTACATTCATCACACCTCAGTTTGAGTTCCATAAGGGCCACTCAGCTCCTGATCTCATTACAATCTTGGCTCAAACGTGGACAAATGAACTGAACTCGACAGGTGAGTGAGAGTGACCTTGATGTCAAGGCAGCATTTAACATGGTGCCCATCAAGGAGCCTTAGAAAAACTGGAGTCAATGGGATCATTAGGAAAATATTTTGCTGGTTTGAGTGATAAGGCACAAAGGAAGATGGTTGTGGTGGTTGGAGCTCAGTCATCTCAGCTCCAGGATATCACTGCAGGAGTTCCTCAGGGTAGTGTCCCAGGCCCAACCACCTTCAGCCGCTTCACTTCCTTTCCATCATAAGGTCAGAAGTGAGATGTTCGCTGATGACTGCACGATGTTCAGCAACATCCACGACTCCTCAGATACTGAAGCTTTCCATATCCAAATGCAGCTAGACCCAGACAATATGCAGGCTTGAGCTGACAAGTGCCAAGTAACATGTGAGCCACACAGGTACCAGGCAATGACCACTTCCAACAATAGAGATTCTGACCCTTGACCTTCAATGACATTCGCGTCACTGAATGCCGATTATCAACATCCTGGTGGTTCCCCTTGACCAGGAAATGAATTATAGATAGATCATAGAATTTACAGTGCAGAAGGAGGCCATTCGGCCCATCGAGTCTGCACCGGCTCTTGGAAAGAGCACCCTACCCAAGGTCCACACCTCCACCCTATCCCCATAACCCAGTAACCTCACCCAACACTAAGGGCAATTTTGGACACTATGGGCAATTTAGCATGGCCAATCCACCTAACCCGCACATCTTTGGACGGTGGGAGGAAACCGGAGCACCCGGAGGAAACCCACGCACACACGGGGAGGATGTGCAGACTCCGCACAGACAGTGACCCAAGTCAGGAATCGAACATAGGACCCTGGAGCTGTGAAGCAATTGTGCTATCCACAATGCTACCGTGCTGCTCTAGCTCTATAAATGCTGTAGCTACCAGAGCAGGACAGAGGCTGGGAATCCTGCAGAGAATTACTCACCCCCTAACTCTTCAAATCCTGACAACAATCTACAAGGCAAAGTCAGGGATGTGATCAATTATTGTGCACTTGCCTGGATGAGTGCACCTCCAAAAACACTCAAGAAGCTTGGCACCATCCAGGACAAAGCAGCCCATTTGATTGGCACCCCTTCCATTAACATTCATTCCTTCTATGTCTAAGGCACAGTAGCAGCCATGTGTGCCATCTACATGCTGCACTGCAGGAACTCACCAAGATTCATTAGACAACACCACCCAAACTGATGTCCAAACCGATAAAGCCAATTCCAGCCCAACAGTCTCAGCCCTTGGCCCCTAATTACTATTCAAGGCTGGCTGCTCCCGGTAGTGTGCGGGCGTTGTGTTAGTTCTTAGAATTCTTAAAGTTTCCCAGTCAGGGCAGCGCTGTAGCATGATGGTTAGCACTATGGCTTCACAGCACCAGGATCCCAGGTTTAATTCCCAGCTTGGGTCACTGTTTGTGCAGAGTCTGCATGTTCTCCCTGTGTCTGCGTGGGTTTCCTCCGGGTGCTCCGGTTTCCTCCCACAAATCCCGAAAGACGTGCTGTTAAGTAATTTGGACATTCTGAATTCTACCTCTGTGTACTCGAACAGGCGCCGGAATGTGGCGACTAGGGGCTTTTCACAGTAACTTCACTGCGGTATCAATGCAAGCCTACTTGTGACAATAAAGATTAGCCGATACTTGGGAACATCACCAGGAAGGTCCCCTCCAAGCCACTCACCACCCTGACTTGGAAATTTATCAGCCATTCCTTCACTGTCGTTGGGTCAAAATCCTGGAACTCCTTCCCTAACAGCACTGTGGGTGTACCTACACCATATGGACTGCAGCGGTTCAGGAAGGCAGCTCACCACCACCTTCTGGGCAACGAATGCTGGCCTAACCAGCGACTCTGACATCCTGTGAAAGGTCTATGAGATGCTCACCCGCTTTTCTCTCTGCATTTAACAGCACCAGCAGAATTCAAGGCAGCAGGAAAGGAAGGAAGCCTTTGTTCCGGTAGCAGTGAATACAGGAATAGTATCCCTTTCAATATTACACCAACATCTTTCGCTGTATCAGCCAACGCCAACTCCATTACCCACACAGTTGTCTCAGGCCTGGATTGGGCAACTCCCCACACTTCATGTTGTTTAATTGGATAGCCCCTGGGCCACAGGTTCCTGATTTTGACAGGTTGACATGAAATTATATGCACCTGGCATCCTAATGCACAATGAAGTCAGCTCACCACTACATTCTCAAGGCAATTAAGTATGGGCAATGAATGCTGGCCCAGCCAGCGATGCTCATATCCCATAAATGAATAAACCATTAAGGTCTTGAAGGGGATGATGACTGTCTGCTGCAGTGTCTTTTGTACTCTCCACCTTTGGCCTTACTTTGTGAGAGACTGAGAGGTCTATAACTTCCTTGTCTGTTTGGGTCAAGTGGACGGTATCTTTGTGAAAGAACGGAATTTGCTGGTGATTGAATAAACTTCCTCAGCTTCCAAAGGAATCCCAGCCGTGAGCAATGTCGGAGAATCCCGGCAGATGTCTCCGCCACTGCCACCGTGTTCTGAGATTAGTCTTTTCGCACCGGACTCAGGCATGGGATTTGGTTCTTATAGACAGACTGTAGACATACACTGGAATCTGCTTAACATTTGTTTATCCGCACGACTTCTAAACAGATTACACAGGAGGCATGTTGTCCCTAGGCATGCTCCCAACTATCTCTTGAGTCGAACACAAGACTGACTGGTGTCAGTGGCACATTATCAACTTTGTCATACAACAACATATCCTATCCATTAAGGTCAAGGTGGCAACTGGGCTTGTGAATGTGGTGGTGGAGGTGAGCCATGGTTTTAATCTGCAGACTGTATGTAGTTAAGTATGTATTAAAACCTTTAGGCCAGCACCGACTACATTCGTGGAAAAGTAATTTGTAAAGGGAGCATTCAACAGGCCTTTTATTTATATGCACATAACATCTATGTATGGTTTTAGGTTCAGACCCTCCGGACCCCTCTTTTCAGAAGATATTAAGACAGACAACCAAAAGCTTGAATAAAGGGGTTTTAATGTGTCTTAAAGTAAGCAAGAAAGATGGAGAGTTGGAGCAGTTTAGGGAGGGAATTTCATGGCTTAGGGACATGACGGCAGAAGGCAGATGGCCGCCGATGGTGGAACGATTAAAATCTGAGATGTTCAAGAGGCCTGGAATAGAGCAGCGTAGACATCTCAGACGATTGTAGGGCAGGAAGAAATGAAATGAAAATCACTTATTGCCACAAGTAGGCTTCAAATGAAGTTACTGTGAAAAGCCCCCAGTCGCCACATTCCGGCGCCTGTTTGGGGAGGCTGTTACGGGAATTGAACCGTGCTGCTGGCCTGCCTTGGTCTGCTTTCAAAGCCAGCGATTTAGCTCTGTGCTAAATGACTGTAGAGATACAGAAGGGATGTACAGAATTGGAAATGGTACACGATCGTGTGGGTCAGCTTTAATGCTGAGGTCAATAGGTTGGAAATAACACAGGAGAAAAATTTCCAATTTCGCTGCCAAGGGCAGGACAATGCAAATAGCATGAAGAGGATTGACTGCTCGGGTCGTGGAACATCGGAAAAAGCCAGGAGAACTCATTTTGGTTTCATTGCTGGGGTTTGAGCTCTTTCAGAAGCATGGGCAGAATGCATTAATCAAGTAGATTCAGTCTGTAGGAACCAAAATTAAAGTGGAAGGTAAAGAGAGTATAAATAAGAATTGGCAACAGAATTTTAGTATTGCTAAAATCAAGGACGCAATCTTCAACAGGACCTCATTACTCGAGGGTGAGAGCAGCAGGAACAATTTTGTGGCTTAGCACAGATTTATGTCCAACTGCCATTGTGGTGCTGTTGTCATTAATGGCACATTCATAACAGTGGCTGCATCCATCCTCATCCTCAGTAAATCAGTGAATGACTCTCTTTCACTGAGGCGATTGGTCGACTCTTAAATGGGTCCTGTTTTCATCGAAAAAGTGCTGATGCTTTTTCACTTGGTTTGAGAACGGAAATGGGAAACGCTTTTCTTCCCAGTGAGATTACTGAGAGCGTGCGGATATGATACAGAAATGCGAGTCTTCTGCGCGATTTCTGGTACTGCCTTGTGTTCACATGGGCTCCAATTCACTGGTTACATTATAGAGAAATTCTCCCCGTGTGTCGGTGCAAATGTTCACCAATTTGTTCAAATTCAAATAAATATTTCTCCATCAATATTAGCCAATAAATCAAAGGTGTCGACAGGATTGGTAAAAATAAATTTGATAAATCATGAACAGCCAACAAGTTAGATGAACTCTGAGCTTGACTCTCATGCATTCTCCTGCTGGAAGTCTGACAGGTTTACCTCAGTTATAATGTAATTGGAGAATTCTGAATGTTGTCAGGTTGGTTGCTGCATGTGGGTACAGACCTCTTCAGGATCTGAGGAGTCAGGGATAGAACTGAACATTGTACACTTCTCACTCAGCTGAAGATGGTTGGACCATAGAATCCCTGCAGTGCAGAAGGAGGCCATTTGGCCCATCAAGTCAGCACTGACCCCCTGAAAGAGCACCTTACCTAGTTTCATTCCTCTGCCCGATCCTCATAAGCCTGTTACCCCACCTATCCTTTGTATACTAAGGGGCAATTGTATCATTGCTAATTCACCTAACCTGCACACCTTTGGACTGTGGGAGGAAACCGGAGCACCCGGAGGAAACCCATGCAGACACAGGGAGAATGTCAAACTCTACAAACACAGTCACCCAAGGCCGGAATTGAACCCAGGTCCCTGGCACTGTGAAGTAGCAGTGCTAACACTGTGCCATCATGCTGCCCCGACCTAGGACCTAGGACATAACTCTGAGGAACTCCTGCAGTGATGCCCTGGAACTGAGATGATTGACCTCCAACAAACACGTATAGGTATGCTTCCAACCATTGGAGAGCTTTACCCTGATTCCCATTGACTTCAATTTTTCTAGGGCTCCGCAATGTCACACTCGCCCAAATGCTGCTTTGGTGTCAAAGGCACCAAGGTGTCAAACCCTTACCTCACCATCCGAGAACCTGCTTCTGGTACGATGTCTGATGCCTGACTACCAATGATTTTCTGCCCATTGGAAACCAAGTTGCCCGCTGTTTGCACTTCCCCACAGGTAACGCTGCCTGCCAGTACTGCGTATTGGAAGCTAAATCCCGTCATCTAATGGAAGTGAAAACTCCTTCCTAATTAGAGGGTGAGACAAGAACTGTGCTAAGCAATGCAGCAGACAGATACTAGAAGATTGCTGCTCGCTAACAAAGTCTTCTTGAGTTCTGTAATGTTTTTATAAAGGTTCATATATTAAGCCAGCACACTCCACCATCTGACAGGGTCCCATCTACGAATCATCATTGGGAGGTCTATCTACATTCAGTAGCATCGGAGCAACTCCAAACTGTTTCCCAATACAGATAGTGAGTGTAACTGAATTACGTGGCCAGCTCGGACCTGCTGCTTTATTCCTGTTCTTATATTTAATTGCGGTTTCTATCTGACTAAATGAAGTTCTTGGGGGCCACAGTAAGTAGCGCCTCCCACTCTGAGCCAGAGGCTCCTTGTTCAAATCCCACGTCAGAAGTCGATGGCCAAGAAAGGGCTGTCCATAACGTGGTGAAATAGCAGGGGCTGTTTAGCACAGGGCTAAATCGCTGGCTTTGAAAGCAGACCAAGGCAGGCCAGCAGCATGGTTCAATTCCCGTATCAGCCTCCCCGCACAGGCGCCGGGATGTGGCAACTAGGGGCTTTTCACAGTAACTTCATTTGAAGCCTACTTGAGACAATAAGCGATTTAAGGGTTAAGAGTCTCAATCTATAAATCCTCCCAACACACACCGATGTTAGGAGGTAATAATTGGAGAGATTCCTGGCCAGCCATGTAGAATCACAGAAGCATAGAATTTACAGTGCAGAAGGAGGCCATTAGGCCCATCGAGTCTGCACCGGCCCTTGGAAAGAGCATCCTACCAAAGCCCACACATCCACCCTATCCCCGTAACCCAATAACCCCTCCTAACCTTTTTGGTTACTAAGGGCAATTTATCATAGCCAATCCACCTAACCTGCACATCTTTGGACTTGTGGGAGGAAACCGGAGCACTCAGAGGAAACCCACGCAGACACGGCGAGAACGTGCAGACTCCGCACAGACAGTGACCCAAGTCGGGAATGGAGCCTGAATATTTGTATTCGGTGAATATTTGTAGATGGGGTGCCAATCAAGCGGACTGCTCTGTCCCCGATGGTGTTGAGTGTTATTGGAGCCGTATTCATCCAGACAAGTGGAGGGTTTTCCACCATCTCCTGACTTGTGCCTCATAAATGATGGACAAGCTTTGGGCAGTCAGGAGGTGAGTTACTCATCACCGAATTCCCATCCTCTGACCTACCAATGTCAGTTCAGCGGAAGATCCATGGTAAACCTGGACAAACTGCTCAAACTGGCTTCCAACCGTTTTCTCTGTGGACTGCCCTGCAAAGACACGGACAGCAGTTAATCGGGAACCTCACACAAGTATTGAATCACATCATTCTACCATTTCATAGAACCATAGAATCCCTACAGTGCATCAGGAGGCCATTCAGCCCTTCGAGTCTGCACCGACCCTTCGAAAGAGCACCCTACCCAGGCCCAATCCCCCATGCTATTCCTCCAACCCCACCCTAAGAGCAATTTAGCATGGCCGATCCACCTAACCTGCACACCTTTGGACTGTGGGAGGAAACCGGAGAATGTGCAAACTCCACACAGTCACTGGCGCTGTGATGCAGCAGTGCTGACCACTGTGCCGCCGTGCCACCTTAAATGATTTCATGGTTAGGCTTGTAAATCCAAATTTTGTTTTGTTGAATTCAAATATGACTATCTGCCCAAGCATTACCCGAGGTCTCCAGGTTACTACTGCCATGATATTACCACTGTGCCATTGTCTCTCCTATGAGAAGAAACTGTTTTCATTGTTAAGAGGGTCATCGATTTCAGATAATTGGCACAAGAAGAAGTGAGAAGATGAGGAAAACGTATCTCCTGCAGCAAGTTGTTATGATCTGAAATGCGCTGTCTGAAAGGATGGTGGAAGCATATTCAATAGTAACCTCCAAAAGAGAATTGAATCAATACTTGAAGGGAAAGCATTTTGCAAGGGGATAAGAGACAGTGTGGCTTTAACTGGATAGCTATTTTACAAAGCCAGCACAGGTGTGATAGCCTGAATGGTCTCCTCCATCTGTGTATAAGTAAGGTTGGAATTGGATTGGGATTGGATTGGATTTATTTAGTGTCACGTGTACCGAGGTACAGTGAAAAGTATTTTTCTGCGAGCAGCTCAACAGATCAGTAAGTACATGGAAAGAAAAGGAAATAAAAGAAAATACATAATAGGGCCACCACTGTTGTGGTGGACTCACTGGTAAAAGTGAAACTTCAGTGAAACTTAGCTGAGCTTGCCAAGCTGATGAAGGAAAATTAGCCAGAACATTTTTTCGGCCTGAGCGAAGGGGTGTAAGTATCCAGTGTGAGGGCACGGGGGAAACACATGCACGTTTAAAATGAGGAAGTTATGAATAAGGAGGGCTGTCAGGTGGAACCTGCTTCACCAAAGGCTCATCCAGGTGAAGAAACAGTTATGACGGAGGGCTGGTCAAAGGGTCAGTGAATTCCAGAGAAGCAATCAGATATCATTGCAAACAGAAAGGGATTGAGGGATATGGTGTGAAGGCGGGTCATTGTGGAAGGAATGGAATGTCTACCCCGCTTCATTCCTGACGAATCTCTATGTTGACATGTTGACACTCTGGGAACTGACAATCTTAACAATACGTGGGATTTGCTACTTACATACTTCAAATAGTTGCCTCCCATCTTGAACACATCGGCTGGTTGAAGCCGTCACTCAACACATCACGGACAACCCACTCAATGCAAATGGCACATCATCCTGTGCTGGCCGGCCACAGGGTATTTTTAGGAATCTGGGTGGGACATTGCGAGCTGTAAGCATTAACACAATCAGCAGGCAGAGGTGTTGGCCAGCTATTTGTTTTGGGCTTCCTCCCACATTGGATGTCGATGACAGCTCTCTGTTCTCAGGGGCTTGAGTCAATGACAGGTATTATTTCAAGCTTTATTGAGCTTAGGCTGGAAGGAAAGAAAACTTTCGGTAATCTGGGTGGGATATCTTTACAATTGGGGCCATGTAAAGCAATTAAACAGATTAATAAACCAAAACCTCACGGATGTCTATAAAAGAGATTTTACGTATTAGCTTATTTCGCTATTGGTGAATGTGGATCACTATAATTTTAAATTGTGTGTGTGGGGCGCAGTGTGTGCATCAACTTTAATGTACTACACTGTTGTGGTGGACTCTTATCAATTATGAAATTGTGTTTGAGCCAATTAGTGCAAATGCAATTTTTACTTCAGGCAATACATAGATTTCTGGGGCAATGGGTAGCATCCCTCCTTCTGAACTAGAGGTTCTGGGTTTGAATCCCACCCCAAGACCTGATGGCCAAGGGAGGTGAACATAGAACATAGAACATAGAACATTACAGCGCAGTACATGTCCTTCGGCCCTCGATGTTGCGCCGACCTGAGAAACCACTCTGAGATCTTAACCCGACCAACAGGTTGAGTGTCAACCTGCAAAATCCTTCCAGCCCACCAATTGCAGGCGCTAAGAGTGGGACAGACCCCATGCTTGATGCGGAGTGGCGCCCCTCAAGCGAGAAGCCTCTGGTGGCAGGCGAGCTACAACTTCCAGGTAGAAATCGCTATGGGAACAGATGAAAGTCTGTCTTGTGCCCCACTGGATGTGGGAACTAAAACCAGAGCACCAATGCATATAATGGAGGTGAAACTAACTTTGTGTGCAAGTAGGGAACAGCAAATCAACAGCCCATTTCACATCTCTCATGATTGACTTGCTATCATCGCCATAGAATCACTACACGACCCTCCCAAAGAGCACCCTACCGAGACCTACTCCCCCTCTCTATCCCTGTAACCCCATCTAACCTCCACATCTTTGGACTGTGAAAGGAAACCACAGCACCCGGAGAAAATCCACGCAGATACAGGGAGAATGTGGGAACACCACACAGACATCCAAGGTCGGAATTGAACCTGAGTCCCTGGCGGTGTGAGGCAGCAGTGCTAACCAGTGTGCCGCTGTACAATGACACAAAGCCAAAATTACCCTCTGTTGTACAGAGACAATGTATCGGTCACAATCTGGAGAGAGGATTTGTGTCGTCAATGGGTTCACATTAATATACAAAGATTTGTGTGTGTCCAGTATAGGTATAGGGTTTGATTGTCCGTCCTCCCAACCACCTGTTTTCCGGCAGCGCGTTGTTCGCTGGCAGCGGGATTCTCTGATCCCACAACTGCCATTGGGAATTTCCACTGAAGCCATCCCACACCACTGGGAAACCTGCAGACAGGGGTGCGTTGCCAATGGACCAAAGAACGGCCGGAGAACATCCAGGGCGGGATTCTCCCAAGGGGCGGCTAAGTGCCGACGCCAGAGTAAGAACGGGAGTGTTTCACTCCGGTGTCATGGCCCGTTCCGGGACCCCATTCTGCAGCCCACAGTGGTCTAGGACGGCGCTGGAGCTCCCTCCGCCGCCCCAGCTGCCGACCCCGGCCTGAACCCGGCGCCATGGGGTCCGCGCATGCGCAGTTGGGCCAGCGCTAACTAGTGCATGCGCAGTGGCCTTCTTCCCCGTGGCGGCCCCCACACCAAATGGCGCAGTGCTACAGGAGCCAGCGTGGAGGAAAGGAGGCCGGGGGGCAGAGAGGCTGGCCCGCCGAACGGTGGGCCCCGATCGCGGGCCAGGCCACTACGGAAGCCCCCCACCAGGGTCGGACCCCCCTCCCCCCCTTCTCACAGGCTGCACCTGGACCCTTCAACGCCAAGGTCACGCCGGCTCAGAGGATGTTAAAACGGCGCCGGTGGGACTCGGCTTTTTGTTGACGGCCGCTCCGCCCATCCGGCATTGCGGAGAATTGCGTCCCGGCGTCTGGGTCACGATCATCATAGAGTGACTGTGAGTACCCAATACAGATAACTCTATTGTATGGGTCCCGATCAATATAGAGGGATGTGTGCCTCCTCAGTACAAGTAATATCAGTGTATATACAGAAGTGTACATATGGTGTGAACATCGACACAAGAATAATTTAAGCAGACAACATGCCTAATCCACATTTTCAATCTCCCTGTGTTTCAGGGAGTGTAATTTTCAACTCGGTCTAAGATCCAGGGCCAGTCGCCTGACTTTAGTTCAGTCGAAATATGACCTTTCAGGCAACATTCTTGGGAAGAGGTTGGAAGTGGTGGGGGGTCGAATGATGGGAGGAGCGGGAGAGGGTGATTTGGTGCTGGGGCGTTGCAGTGGGAGACAGTTGTTCAGTTTACGAGGGGAATGAGGCTGGGGATTTGAGGGTGGGGGCAGCAGTGGTGGAGGGAGAGGGTTCGGGTGCAGAGGGTGGGACATGAAGGTGGGGGGCTGAGATGAATGGTTTTAAGTGTGCAAAGGGAGATCCAGCAGCAAGTGGGTCCCAACAGATTGAGCAGACATTTACTGCACCGGAGCATATGTGAGGGTGCTGCTCTGTCCTTCTCATGGGCGGCCCTTCTCATGGGCTGACCTCATGGGCTGACCTCATGGGCTGACCGTCCCATGGGCTGACCTCATGGGTTGACCTTCTCATAGGCTGACCTCATGGGCTGACCTCATGGGCTGACCATCCCATGGGCTGACCTTCTCATGGGCTGACCTCATGGGCTGACCTTCCCATGGGCTGACCGTCTCATGGGCTGACTTCATGGGCTGACCTCATGGGCTGACCTTCTCATGGGCTGACCTCATGGGCTGACCTTCCCATGGGCTGACCTACTCATGGGCTGACCTTCTCAAGGGCTGACCTTCCCATGGGCTGACCTTCTCATGGGCTGACCTTCTCATGGGCTGACCTTCTCATGGGCTGCCCTTCTCATGGGCTGACCTCATGGGCTGACCTTCTCATGGGCTGACCTCATGGGCTGACCTTCCCATGGGCTGACCTTCCCATGGGCTGACCTTCTCATGGGCTGACCTTCTCATGGGCTGACCTCATGGGCTGACCTTCTCATGGGCTGACCTCATGAGCTGACCTTCCCATGGGCTGACCTTCTCATGGGCTGACCTTCTCATGGGCTGACCTTCTCATGGGCTGACCTCATGGGCTGTCCTTCTCATGGGCTGACCTCATGGGCTGACCTTCGCATGGGCTGACCTCATGGGCTGACCTTCCCATGGGCTGACCTTCCCATGGGCTGACCTTCTCATGGGCTGACCTCATGGGCTGACCTTCCCATGGGCTGACCTTCTCATGGGCTGACCTTCTCATGAGCTGACCTTCTCATGGGCTGACCGCATGGGCTGACCTTCCCATGGGCTGACCTTCCCATGGGCTGACCTTCCCATGGGCTGACCTTCTCATGGGCCGACCTTCTCAAGGGCTGACCTTCCCATGGGCTGACCTTCTCATGGGCTGACCTTCTCATGGGCTGACCTTCCCATGGGCTGACCTTCCCATGGGCTGACCTTCCCATGGGCTGACCTTCCCATGGGCTGACCTTCTCATGGGCCGACCTTCTCAAGGGCTGACCTTCCCATGGGCTGACCTTCTCATGGGCTGACCTTCTCATGGGCTGACCTTCCCATGGGCTGACCTTCCCATGGGCTGACCTCCCCATGGGCTGACCTTCCCATGGGCTGACCTTCTCATGGGCTGACCTTCCCATGGGCTGACCTTCCCATGGGCTGACCTTCTCATGGGCTGACCTTCCCATGGGCTGACATTCTCATAGGCTGACCTCATGGGCTGACCTTCCCATGGGCTGACCTTCTCATGGGCTGACCTTCCCATGGGCTGACCTTCCCATGGGCTGACCTTCTCATAGGCTGACCTCATGGGCTTACCTTCCCATGGGCTGACCTTCTCATGGACTGACTTTCCCATGGGCTGACCTTCTCATGGGCTGACCTTCCCATGGGCTGACCTTCCCATGGGCTGAGCTTCCCATGGGCTGACCTTCTCATGGGCTGACCTCATGGGCTGACCTTCCCATGGGCTGACCTTCCCATGGGCTGACCTTCTCATGGGCTGACCTTCTCATGGGCTGACCTCATGGGCTGACCTTCTCATGGGCTGACCTCATGGGCTGACCTTCTCATGGGCTGATCTCATGGGCTGACCTTATCATGGACTGACCTTCTCATGGGCTGACCTTCTCATGGGCTGACCTTCTCATGGGCTGACCTTCTCATGGCCTCTTCTTGAACTAGGATTAGATCTGGGGTCTGTAATTAGAGCTTTGCCTGTAATTAATACAACTCTCATTTTTAATTGCTCTCCTCTCTCTTCCCTTAAAATCGCTTTCCTTGACCAAGATTGTGCAATTATCTCCTTCTGTAACTTGGTGTCAAAATATTGTCCGATAAGGCTCCTGTGAAGTGTTTTGGGTAATTTCATTATCTTAAAGTCGCTATGAAAATGCTGCTGATAAACTCCACCAATACACTGAGGGAAATGAAGGGGAGAGACTTGGAATTTGGGGCAAGGGGAGGGGGAGGTGGAGAGGTGTGGATGAGTGAGACAGGAGATGCGGAAGGGAGGAAGTGGACTTCCTCATCAAATAGACTCTCCAGGTATTATTTCACTGCTGTTTGTGGAATCTTGCTGTGTGTAAATGAGCTGCCGTGTTTTCCCATGCTGCAACAGTGCCGACACTTCAGGAATAGTCTGATGACTGTAACATGCTTTTGCATATGCGAAAGATGTGAAAGGCACTGGATACTACAAAGACGATGGGCCCAGACAATATTCCAGCAATAGTCCTTGTCATGATATTCAAACATACATCATAACACAGACATAATGATAGACAGACCAACGGACCAATTAGCACACATAACAAGAGCAGCCACAGTATAAGACAAGAAACACACGCTTCCTGGGCAGTCCATCTGGAGACAGCACAGGGCCAGGGCCTCATTAGCAAGGCACTCACACAGTCACAACGTGCTGAGTACCAAGTCTGATGTATAAATAGTTAGATGGAATAAAACTGCGTTGTACCAATCGCAACCATGTTGGTTCGTCTGTACCTCAGAGCACCCAACACCTCATGATAGCAGAGGTGAATCGATACCTACCGGCAAATCTGCCATCCTGAGCCATGGACACCCACAACAAACTGCAGCCGTTGCAAGTCGCTGGGAACCTGGGCACAAATTGGAAGCTCTTCAAGCAGCGATTCAAACTCTTCATGCAAGCCAATTAAAAACAGGGCGCCTCGGACGAAACAAAGATTGCCATGCTCCTCACTACCGCAGGTCAGCACGCCATCGATGTATACAACTCCTTGGTGTTCGCGGAAGGTGAGAACAAAGCTAAGTATCACACGGTCCTCCTCAAGCTTGACAAGCACTTCAACGTTGAGATCAACGAAAGCTTTGAGAGGTATGTCTTTCAGCAGCGCCTGCATGGTAAGGATGAGCTCTTTCAGTCCTTCCTAACGCACCTCCGCATACTCGCGCAGTCCTGCGGTTACGACACCACCTCAGAGTCCATGATCCGGGACCAGATCGTTTATGGCATTGCCTCCAGTGGCCTACACCAGCAGCTTCTAAAAATTAAAGGCCTGACCTTAGCATCTGCAGTTGAAGCCTGTGTCCTGCATGAGAATGCGACCAGCCGCTATGCCCAATTTCAAGCGACCGAATCGGCACGGAGGGGGTCCCACGCGATCAAATCGGCAAGCCAGGCCGCCCAAGAGGCCGAACGCATCCAAGCAATCGAGTTTCTCACTGCCCGCGGCCCGGACGAGGGCAGTCGTTTTGCGCGCCTTTTGAGGCCTCCCGCGTTTGTGCGCACCAAAACCTACGGCAACACTGAGGGATGTGCTGCGTAGGCCCGCCCGATGCAAGACCGAACTGCGCATGCGCAGTGGCGTAACGAATGCCATGACGTCATGACGTGCAGCAACTGTGGAGCTGCACATTTAAAAGGGCAATGTCCTGCAAAAACCCGACAATGCCTACGCTGTGGCAAGATGGGCCACTACGCTGCCTACTGTCGAGCGGCTCAACCTGTTGATCCTCCACATCTCTGACAACCTCGCAAGAACGTGCGGACCATCCAGCCTCCACATCACGACATCCAAACCGACGACACAGATGACCAAGACGCCTTCCGGGTTGCGGTCATTGATGCGAACCGGGTCAACACCATCAATCCGGGCGATGAATGGAGTGCCACCCTAACGGTCAACCCGAATTCGTCGCCCACCTACTAGACTGGACTTATGAGACTGTTCACACGTCAAACTTTTGCAACGACTGTTTTATAACCTGTCACTGTTTTATCGTTACAGGCCTCGTTTGATCGTTCCAAATTTCAACGTTGTTCTTCTTTTGTTATGGTACAACCTCGTTAGCATGTCACACCTGACATCGCCCCTTGTATATAGTTAAGCCCCATGAACATGATGTAAATATTACGCACACACACCTTTAGCTGCACTCAGGACACATTTATATTTATAACCACGTCGGCACATAATATTGTAAAAAAGGGGGGATGTCATGATATTCAAGCATACATCATAACACAGACATAATGATAGACAGACCAACGGACCAATTAGCACACATAACAAGAGCAGACACAGTATAAGACAAGAAACACGACACTTCCTGGGCAGTCCATCTGGAGACAGCACAGGGCCAGGACCTCATTAGCAAGACACTCACACAGTCACAACGTGCTGAGTACCAAGTCTGATGTATAAATAGTTAGATGGAATAAAACTGCGTTGTACCAATCGCAACCATGTTGGTTCGTCTGTACCTCAGAGCACCCAACACCTCAGTCCTGATGATTTGTTCAGAACATGTTACGCCCCTCGCCAAGCTGTTCCAGGACAACTAAAACACTGTCATTTACCGGGAAATGTGGAAAATTGCCCAGATATGTCCTGTACCCAAGAAAGAGGACAAATCTAACCCAGCCAATTACTGCCCCATCAGTCTACTCATGATCATCAGCAAAGTGATGGAAGGAATCATCAACAGCACAATCAAACGGCACTTACTCAGCAAGAACCTACTCACTGATGCTCAGTTTGGGTTCCTGACCTCATTACAGCCTTGGTTCAAACATGGACAAAAGAGCTGAATGCCAGAGGCGAGGTGAGAGTGACTGCCCTTGACATCAAGGCAGCATTTGACTGAGTATGGCATCAAGGAACCCAGCAAAACCGGAGTCAGTGGGATTCAGGGGGATGATCTTCCACTGGTTAGTTAGAGTCATACCTGGCAGAAAGGAAGATGATTGTGGTGGTTGGATGTCAGTCAACTCAGTCCCGGGACATCACTGCAGGAGTTCCTCAGGGGAGTGTCCTAGGCCCAACCATCTTCATCTGCTTCATCAATGACCTCCCTTCCATCATAAAGTCACTGATGATTGCACAAAGTTCAACACCATTCACAACTCCTCAGATACTGAAGCAATCCATGTCCAAATTCAGCAAGACCTGGACAATATCCAGGCTTGGGCTGACAAGCAGCAAATAACATTCGTGTCACATAAGCGCCAGGCAACGATGATCGCCAACAAGAGAGGATCAATTGCCCACCCGAAGTGCCCACCCCGAATTGCTCTCGAGGAAGCAGTTAACAGTCAAGCACATTGCTGTGGGTCTGGAGTCACATGTAGGCCAGACCAGGTAAGGGTAGAACATAGAACATACAGTGCAGACGGAGGACATTTGGCCCATTGAGTCTGCACCGACCCACTTAAGCCCTCACTTCCAGCCTATCCCCGCAACCCAATAACCCCTCCTTCACTGAAGGAACTTAATGAACTAGATGGGTTTTGATGACAATCGGCAATGGTTTCATTGTTTTCGTTAGACTTTTAATTCCAGATTTTTATTGAATTCAAGTTTCACCATCTGCAGTGCCGGGATTTGAACTCGATGCCCTGAGCATTACCCTGGGTTTCTGGTTTACCCGTCCAGCGACAATACCACTGCACCACGGCCTCCCCTTTCTATTGGAGCGGAAAGTGGTATGCTTGGTTCAGCCTGTCCAGGAACAGCACCTCATGTGGGGAAACGGTACTTCGGCTTCACCTCAACATGCACTCACACTGGTTTGTCATTTATTTTAAACCATGGCTTTAAGTTCTCGCACCCTCAGCACAGCACATAGAGGGCAGCACGGTGGCGCAGTGGGTCAGCCCTGTTGCCTCACTGCGCCGAGGTCCCAGGTTCGATCCCGGCTCTGGGTCACTGTCCGTGTGGAGTTTACACATTCTCCCCGTGTTTGTGTGGGTTTCACCCCCACAACCCAAGGATGTGCAGGATAGGTGGGTTGGCCACGCTAAATTGCCCCTTAATTGGAAAAAATGAATTGGGTACTCTAAATTTATTTTTTTAAAGCGCAGCACGTAGAGCAAGTGGAATATTCCACCGAACAGCTAATCATATGATTGTTATTTTGAACTTGCTTTTACAACAATCGATGATAGCTGGTCATGGTCATCATTACAGGGACTAACTTATTCTTATTAATTGAATTTAAATTCCATAGTTTTAAGATGGTCCTTTGGAATTTCCTATCAGATTTATTTGCTGATCATCTTCTATTTCTGATTCTCATTTTGGGACACTTTCCTCTTGAGTTTTTACTTTAACCCTCACAGTCCCTCAGGCTCCTGGAGTGAAATTCAAACCCACAGCCTCTGGCTCAGAAGCAGGAACACCCCCCCCCCCCCCCCCCCCCGCCCCACTGCACCACAGGACCTCCCTTTTGAGCTTGTCTCAGGGTTCATTATAATTTAAGAATGAATGGAAAAAGAAGCCATCTCATTAAGATTTAACACAGCGTAATGCAAAGCAGCCTTCAGCACACAGCCCTCTACTTATCAATCACGTCAGCCAAACCCCTGCCCCAAACAGACTGGAAGTAACTGATCAATGTTCAGTGCTGGCTACTGGTTGTTGAGGGAGCGTCTCGAGCCAATATGAATGACAGTAACTTCAGCGTGGAAAATATTTAAAGGCTGTTTATTAGAAGGTGATATATTATAAAGATGAAAAATGTAAACGGGTGGGCAATGAACCATTGGCTGGTCTGGAAAATAGGGGGCGGAACTCTCCCAAATTCTGGCTGTGTCAGGTTCAGGCTGAAAATCAATGTGCAGCTCCCCAGATGCACAGCCGGGTTTTAAACCAGGGACCCGAGTTCAAATCCAGCCTCGGGTAACTATCTGTGTGGAGTTTGTACGGGTGCTCTGGTTTCCTCCCAGAGTCCAAAGATGTGCAAGTTAGGTGGTTTGGCCTTGATAAATTGCCCCATAGTCCAGGGATGTGCAGGTCAGGGTAGGGGGTCCTGGGTGGACGGGAGACTGGGCCTAGGTAGGGCGCTCTTTCAGAGGGTCGATGCAGACTCAATGGGCCAAATGGCCTCCTTATGCACTGTAGGGATTCTATGATTCCAGTGCAGTACTGAGGAAAGACTGCACTTTCAGAGGTGCGTCCTTCAGATGAGCCAATCTACCAAAGCACCGTTTACTTGCATGAGCATAAAAGATCCCACAACACTATTTTTAATTAGAGCAGGAGAGTTATCCTCGGTAACCTTCAAACAACATCACAAAAAACAGATCACCTGGTCAGTATCATATTGCTGTTTGGCTGACTGTGGACTCTTGCCGTGTGCATATCAACAGCTGCATTTCCTATCCGACACCTCAAAAAGTACAACATTGGCTGCTGTGAAGCACTTTGAGATGTCTGGTGGTGCTACAAATGCAGGTTTGTCACCTGGCTAGTGCCCTGGGCCACTTGTATCACATTCAAGGTGCTATGTAAATGCAGGGTGTTGCTGTCAGGTGCCTTGTTAGGGAAATCTGCAAGATTCCACTATCGAATTTGCTTGGTGGGTGGTGAGCAGGGATGGGGGGAGGGGACGGTCTTTTCAATACAAATCCGAATTTAAAAAGAAGGCTTTGGATAGAACTAACTCTCTCCAATCATGGATGAAATAGTCTAATGGGTGTCGTACAAAGATGAACAAACAAAATGCTGAGAGATCAAGTCCCACTGGGCAAATGGTGAATTCAATAAATCTTCCAATTGGTGGACGGGCACCTAAAAATGGCAACGAAAGATCTCAAGGTGTTTGTAAAATCTTGAATTTTGGCTTTGTTGTGCAAGGGGCCAGCATGAACTCAATGGGCCGAACAGTCTCCTTCTGTGCCGTAATGACTCCATGGGCCTATGACATATGACTTTACCCTCACACATTTTGGGTAATTCTCAAGGCATATGCTGAGCAACATAGATGCCCCAATCCTGACACCATTAATCCAAAGGCAAATGACAGCTTCTAGACTCCTGGTTAATTAACCTGGGTCCAGGCTGATGGCTACTCAATTGGTTGCAATGTCAATGACTAAATATTAAGGGGTTATTTTTAAGTTATACAATCAAGCTGATCGGAAGCAGCCACTGAAAATATATTTTTGATTTGGGGATGAAGTTTGACAATATTCCTGTCTCCGTTACTTCCCGTTTACCTTCGTGGTCGAGGTACATCGTAGAACATAGAACATACAGTGCAGAAGGAGGCCATTCGGCCCATTGAGTCTACACCGACCCACTTAAGCCCTCACTTCCACCCTATCCCCGTAACCCAATAGCCCCTCCTAACTGGTCACGAAGGGCAATTTAGCATGGCCAATCCACCTAACATGCACGTCTTTGGACTGTGGGAGGAAACCGGGCGACCCAGAGGAAACCCACGCAGACACGGGGAGAACGTGCAGACTCCGCACAGACAGTGACCCAGCGGGGAATCGAACCTGGGACCCTGGCGCTGTGCTACCGTGCTGCCCATCTGAGTGGATGCGCATCTGCTTTTTCTGTTGGTGCAGAGATTCCAATAATATAAAAAGGAATTCGATCTGTTTTACTCCAGTTCAAAGTCAGTTGGCAGCATAGAGCTTCACCATGTCTGGCAATAAAATGCCAAACGCGGGTGGGAGTAATTTTCAGCTTTACCAGCTGGGAGTGCTTCACCTGCTCACTGTGGGATTTACAGCTTTATATTGAGTTGCTCCTACTGCCATAGGAGCTCCGTATGCTGACACTGAGAATCATTTTCCAATCTAACTATCCTTCACCTTGAATGAACATGAAAATTCCCAGTTAACCTCTCCTTGATGCTTGCCCCGGCTTAATGCACTGCCTCGCGGTCTGAAGGTTATGTGTTTAAGTCCCACTTCAAAGAGCTGAGCGGAAGGTCTAGGCTGATAATTCAGTGCAGCACCAAGGGAGTGCTGCACTGCCCGAGATGCCGCCTTCTGCATAAGACATTAAACCAATGCCCTGTTTGATTTCGGCGGGGGAACATTTAAGATCCCGTAGCACGGTTTCAATACAGAGCAGGGAATTCTGGTGTCCTGGCCAATATTTGTCCCTCAATCAACATCACTAAAGCAGATTATCTGGTCAGTTTACTGTTTGTGCGAGTTTCCTGTGCACAATTTGTCCATCGCATATCTTTCATTATGTTTGTATCCACAATTTAAATCCACTTTGTTGGCTGTCAATGCAAGTGTTGAGAGGGAGACAGATGCTAAATAAAAACATAAAATGCTGGAAATAGCTCAGCCGGTCTGGCAGCATCTGTGGAGAGGGAAACAGTTCACCTTTCGAGTCTGCGGAGTTAAAGAGAGAGCGAAACTTGTTTTATAATGTTTGAGAGGGGGTGGGGAGGCTGGAGCAACATGGAAGATCTGGGCTAGGTGGTAGCTGGGAGAGGCTTGACAAAGGTGCCATGGACACACGACAAAGGCAATATTCTAGACAAAAGCAAGTCTTTCCTTGAACAATCCCTGGTCCCATTACTAGAGTCACCGCTCATATGTACACTGAAGGTGGATTTTAAAGAAAAATCATTGTGCAGCGCCCCTGCTGGCTACATTGGCACGTGCAGTTGGTTATCTCAGCCGAGAAGTCAGGTTCAATCACTGACGAGCGCTGAGTTTGCTGACCTCAGATCAAGCATTCACCAAGGAGCAGTTGTAATGCTCGATGGTGCTTTGGTTCCCATCGTTATTAGTGCCCCCTGGTGGAAACTCCATATGGTGCATGGAGAACAGATGTGAGCAGGGCCGACCTCCATGAACAGAGGGCCTGTCACCAATTTATGCCTCAGCTAAAACACTGCAGCATGACATTGAACACCCGGCATGAGAAGAATTTCGGCCTATCAATAGGAATTGTCTTCAGGAGATAAAAATTAAAATAAAAGCAAGTGGGTGGGTAAACAGCATTCAGATTGTTCCAGTTATTAATCCAATTTCTCAATAGAGGGCAGTAAAGTCCATTTAAAAATCTCTCGCTAGTGTAAAGACTGAGATCGATTTGCATTGCCTCTATCACCACCAGATGGCACCATGAGCTCAACCCTGAGCTTCAGCTTCACCTGCACAATCTGTGCTGCCCTATATTCAGAGGGAGCTATTTCAATCAACATAAGAGTACATTTTTTAATACTAACAGGGAATATTACTGACCTGACAGTATAAAGATCAGAAGGCTAGTCAGAATGAACAACAAATAGCACATCCGGGTCCGCAGGGAATGTGAGAGCATCTGACGGTCTCTGATCAGTCTCTCAGTGAAGGATTTTGAATTATGGAGTCACTGAATTATCCTAGAGTCACTGACCAGTCTCCTTGGCGAGGGGTCTGTGTCCTACAGTCATTGACTAGTCCCTCAGCAAAGTTCCTGGAAGAACGCGCTCACCGAATTTCCCGACAGTCACCAGTCAGTCTCCTATAAAAGGGATTTGCGCCACGTAGTCACCAAGTTAACTCACAGTCCGACAGTCAGTGTCCAAGTGCATCAGGACCAAAGTCCAATTGCCCAGAGATTTATGTCCCTCTAATACTGTACGGATGTAGATGCATTGAAAGCAGCTGAGAGTAGGTTTACCATGTTAATAACTGGAATGGGGGCGGGTTGTCCAATGAGGAAAGGTTGGAAAGACTAGGCTTGGGTCCGCTGGAGTTTAGAAGAGTAAGCTGCGACTTGGGTGAAACATGTAAGACCCTGAGGGGTTTTGACAGGATGGATGCGGAGAGGATGTTTCCTCCTGTGGGAGAATCTAGAACAAGGGGTCTCTGTTTAAAAATAAGGGGTCGCCCATTTAAAACGGAAATCAGGCAAAATGTCTTCTCTCAGAGGTGCCGTAAGTGGTTGGCACGCTCTTCCTGAAAAGGCATTCGTTGAAGTAGAGACTTTGAATATTTTGAAGGCAGAGGTGGAGAGATCCCTGGTAAGCAAGGGGGTGAGAGGTTATCGGGGATGGGCGGGATGCAGATTTCAGGTGATATCAAATCAGGCATGGTCCTATTCAATAGCGGAGCAGGTTTAAGTGACTGAATGCTCTACCCCCTCTCCTTGTTCATATGTTTGTATGTAGCGCACCCGTCCTTCCTTCAGCTGAGATCTGAAGACCCTTTAAGTCACATTGAATTACAAAGAATTTAGAGTACAAAATTCAACCAATTCTTTGCTCTGCTAATGTTTCACAGATGTATCTATCCCCTACTTAGTTTATGTCACACAATCTATGTTTCCTTCCATTCCTTCATCCTTCATTCCTCTATCTAGATTTTCCTTAAAACCATTTATGCGATTTACCTCAACTGCTCCATGTTAATTCTATTCTTTCAGGGGATGTGGGTCAGCATTTGTTGCCCATCTCTAATTGCCTTTGAACTGAATGGTTTGCTCAGCCATTCCAGAGGGACAATTAAGAGTCAACCACATTGCTGAGGGTCTGGAGTCACTTGTAGGCCAGACCAGGTTAGGACGGCAGATTTCCTTCCCGAAAGGACATTACTGAACCAGATGGGCTTTTACAAAAGTCGATGATAGTTTCCACCATAGAGCAGATTTGAACGCGTGCAACCTCTCACACTTTTGGAATCAACCTTGTAAATATTCCTTAGTTGCTTGTATCTGCTCTCTGTACGCTCGTGGCCCAAGAGTCTCACAGTCTTGTTTGGCCACCAGAGATCAGACAGTGCAGACTTTGCACGTGTAAGAGTTTCCTATCTTCAGAAATGCACCTCCGATGTTACTGCCCATTGACGAGATCACTTCTAATTCCTTGCTATCGCCCTGATGTTCTCACTGTTGATCTTATTGTTCCCACACACTCCAAAGCTTTACATTCTGTGCAGTAAAAAAGGTGTATGGTCCAAGTTCCACCTCCCTATACATTGAATGGTACGGCGCAGAAACTGGTCACTCAATCCCCAGTTCAAGGTGATCGTCATCTTGACGGCCACCGGGAGCGAGTGACCACGTCCATATCCCCGCTCTGCCAGGTGCACATCATCTGGCACAGATGTTGTACGGTCTCGCTGAATAGCCAAAGTCTTCGGCGGCATGCTCGGTCCAGTAGGTCCTCGAGGGACAGACACCGACGGTATACGCGTGGCCTGATGTGAAGGCTCCTTCAGACATCATCCCCGGCCTATTGGATGCCAGCTGGCTCCTGCTCCTCTGGGGCAGGTTCCTGTTGTGCAGGGTCCTCCCTGAGCAGCTCCTGTGCCTGCTGCCTCAGGGCGTCTGGAAGGGCTGGTGTGGCCAGGCAGAAGGCAATCATTGCAGGCAGAATACTGAAGTCCATTCTCTGTGGGGGAAAAGTGCAGACATGTTAGCATGGTGAATAGTCCTGTGCCCATCCAGGTCTGGATTACGCCACAGCCCCAGCCTCCGCATGTCCCCCCTCCTAATCCCAATCCCGACCCGTCGGCCGTTCCCCTGATATTTTGCCTTGCACATCGCACCTCTCGCCCCATCAGTGCCTGGCACTGGGGAGCCTCTGACCCTGCCATCCATCCAGGGGTACCAGTGGCTGGCATTACCCATGCCAATGTTACGCTCTGCGGCCCCTGTCCTGTGGATGGCTCCTTGGGTAGGCCCTATGATACCCCACCAGCAGGGTGGCACCGGGTTGTGGTGTGGGAGTGGAGGGGTCACCTGTGCCTCCTTGCTCTGTGGCATGGGCACGGCTAGGGCCCTTGGATGGGGCTGGATGAGGAGGGGTGGGCACCTGTTGGGGCCAAAGCTGTAGTGTGTTGTGGGTCCTGGCTGTGGCCCAGGTTGGGTCATCCTAACCGGGGTCGGAATGGATGGGAGCAGAGGCACAGTAGGACAGAAGGGTTTGGAGACAGCTGGTGGTCATGTGGAGTGAGGTGGCTGATAGTGTCTCTGGTAGGGCCTCTGCCTTGAGAGGGGCTGTGTGTCAGGGAGGGTGCCAAAGGCCAGGGTGCATGCGTGCGCTGTCCGGGGTGCACATGCTCGTCCCCTGCTTCCCCTGCAGTGGGGCTATACTTCCAATGAGTGAACTGAGGAGTGGCAGCACCTGGTGGGCCATTGGGAACGCATTGCCATGCCCATCCCATCGGTAGTTCAACTGGGGTCAGGGTTCCCACGGGGCTGGCCTGGGCACCCATATGATATGTGGCACTTGTCATAATATATACCAGTATATCATGGTGCAGACACACACTGATGGACACACAGAGGGACCAATCAACATACACAACACCGCAGCCAATCACCAGTGAGAGCACACGCACCATTAAGACGGGCAGCACGGTAGCATTGTGGATAGCACAATTGCTTCACAGCTCCAGGGTCCCAGGTTCGATTCTGGCTTGGGTCACTGTCTGTGCGGAGTCTGCACATCCTCCCCGTGTGTGCGTGGGTTTCCTCCGGGTGCTCCGGTTTCCTCCCACAGTCCAAAGATGTGCAGGTTAGGTGGATTGGCCATGATAAATTGCCTTTAGTGTCCAAAATTGCCCTTAGTGTTGGGTGGGGTTACTGGGTTATGGGGATAGGGTGGAGGTGTTGACCTTTGGTAGAGTGCTCTTTCCAAGAGCCGGTGCAGACTCGATGGTCCGAATGGCCTCCTTCTGCACTGTAAATTCTATGATAAGACAGGAGGCATCAGAGTTCCCGCTCATTCGAGTAGCAGCTAGCTAGGAGCACAGAGCTCACAGCCTGCAACACAGACTTTCACCATGTGCTGAGTGCATTAACTGGTTAGGACAAGGCAAAGGTTTTAGCTAAAGCTAGTATCGTATTTACCCTCAGTTCAAGTATGTTTAAATAGTTAACCTTCTAATAAAATAGTGTTGCACTACTTCAAGTGTTGGTGACCTGCATGTGATCCAGAACACCCAACACATCATGATACCAGGAGTGGTTGCATACTTGCACTTCTTAGACCTACCTGCAAGTTATCTGCCTTCCGCCAGCAGTCCGTCATTCTGCAACATGGACAACATCAGCCCACCGCCGCCGCTCCGCATCGCCGGCAACCTCGGGGGCCAACTGGAAGATTTTCAAACAGCGTTTCCAGCTCTTCCTCGAAGCCACGGACAGGGAGGGCGCCTCGGACACCAGAAAGATTGCTCTTCTCCTCTCCACGGCCGGGGACCATGCCATCCACATTTTCAACTCTCACACCTTTGCAGATGACGAAGACAAGACGAAATTCAAGACGGTTCTCCTCAAGTTTGACACTCACTGCAGCGTAGAGGTGAATCAAAGTTTTGAACGCTACGTGTTCCAGCAGCGTTTGCAGGGTAAGGATGAACCTTTCCAATCCTTGCTAATGCATCTCCGCATCCTTGCGCAATCTTGCAGCTACGGGCCCACCTCCGACTCCATAATACGCGACCAGATCGTTTTCGGTGTTCAGTCGGACCCCCTCAAAGTAAAGCAACTCACCCTAGCGACCGCCATCGAGACCTGTGTCCTACATGAAAATGCCACCAGTCGGTACTCCCATATACAAATGGCTGGATGAGGGCAGCCATTTTGCGTGCTTTTCGCGGACTCCCGCGCTTGTACGCATGAAATGAGGGGACGGCGACGTGGAGGAACGTAATGCGCAGGCGCGCACCACGCATGACCACATCGCGCATGCACGGTGACGCAGCGAACGTGCTCATGTCACGACGTGTGGCAACTGTGGCTCCGCCCATTTAAAGCGGCAATGCCCCGCAAAATCTTGACAATGCCTACGATGTGGAAGACTTGGCCACTATGCTGCCTGCTGTTGAGCAGCTCAGCCTTCCAATTCATATCGCTTCAGCCAGCCTCACAGGAATGTTCGGGCAATTCAACCCACGGTCACCGAGTCCAATTCCGACCTCCCACACAGCAGTGACACCAATGCCCCGAAGATGCCTTTTCGAGTCGGTGTTGTAACGAGAAACAGGCTGTCCCCGAAGCAAACACACCAGCCGCTGTCGGTATACAGCATCGATCCAGACGATGAGTGGTGTGCCACCCTGACGGTCAACCGGTCCCAAATATGATTCCACCTGGACACTGGTGCCTCCGCCAATCTCATAGCGTGGTCTGCTTTCCAAAGCCTTTGTGTCAAACCAACCATTCTTCCATCGGCCTGCCAGCTATTGGACTGCAATGGCAACATCATTCCTGCTACCGGCTCATGCCAACTCAAAGTGACGCACAAGTCACGACAAGCCATCCTACCTTTCGAGATCGTGGGCTCCTCGAAGGTCTCTCTGCTTGGAGCACAGGCGTGCAAGCTGCTAAACCTCGTTCAAAGAGTTCACTCTCTCTCTCCTGATGACACGTCTGCCTTCGAGGACGCTGACTTCAGGGCGCAACTCAACGCCATCATTGACCAGCACCGCGACATCTTCGAAGGCATGGGCACGCTCCCATATACGTACAAGATCCGATTCAAACAGAACGCCACGCCTGTGTTGCATGCACCTCGCAGAGTCCCAGCACCCCTCAAGGACCGCCTCAAGCAGCAGCTGCAGGACCTCCAAAACCAAGGGGTGATCTACAGAGTTACGGAACCAACCGACTGGGTCAGTTCCATGGTGTGCGTAAAAAAGCCTTCCGGCGAGCTCAGAATCTGCATTGACCCGAAGGATCTGAATCGCAACATAATGAGGGAGCATTACCCAATCCCCAAGCGCGAAGAGATCACATGCGAGATGGCTCGGGCCAAGCTCTTCACCAGACTTGATGCCTCAAAAGGATTCTGGCAAATTCAAGTAGACAGATCCAGCAGGAAACTGTGTACCTTTAACACACCTTTTGGCAGATATTGTTACAACAGGATGCCGTTTGGGATCATATCTGCGTCAGAAGTGTTCCACAGGATCATAGAACAAATGATGGAAGGCATTGAACGTGTTCACGTCTATGTCGACGACATAATCATTTGGTCCAGGAGCACATCAGTCGCCTCCAGCACGTGTTCAGACGCATACGGGAGCAGGGCCTACGCCTCAACAGAGCCAAATGTTCCTTTGGTCAGACGGAACTCAAATTCCTAGGGGACCACATCTCCCAGTTGGGTGTGCGGCCGGATGCGGACAAGGTGGCTGCCATCACAGCCCTGAAAAAGCCAGAGGACAAGAAGGCGGTCCTCCGATTTCTGGGCATGGTCAACTTCCTAGGGAAGTTCATCCCTAACCTCACCTCTCATACCACAGCTCTCAGGAACCTGGTCAGGAAGACGACAGACTTCCAATGGCTTCCTGCCCACGAGCGCGAATGGAGAGAACTTAAAACCAAACTTACCACGGCCCCGGTATTGGCCTTTTTTGATCCAGCGAAAGAGACAAAAATTTCGACCGATGCCAGCCAGTCTGGCATGGGGGCAGTGCTCCTGCAACGCGATGAGGCCTCATCATGGGCCCCCGTTGCATATGCGTCACGCGCCATGACCCCCATGGAACAGCGCTACGCGCAGATAGAAAAGGAGTGCCTGGGCCTTTTGACCGGTGTCGTCAAGTTTCATGATTATGTGTACGGCCTTCCCCAATTCACCGTCGGGACCGACCATCACCCGCTGGTCAATATAATACAAAAAGATTTGAACGACATGACGCCTCGCCTCCAGCGCATTCTGCTCAAACTCCGGCGATACGACTTCCAGCTCGTATACACCCCGGGCAAAGACCTGATCATAGCCGACGCTCACTCCAGGGCAGTCAACACCCCGTGTGACTCTCTGACTAGCTACCTCACTCAATAACTTAAAATCATCCAGTTCACATCAGTGCAAGTTAGTATCAAATCTCAGCACTTCAATCTTCCAAATGAAAGCCTGAGTAAAACCAGGCATCAGATTAAAAAAAAATAAGTACAGAGCAAGTCTAGTTATGCTGTGTACCGGACAAGTTGTCTGTCATTGTACCAATCTATCAGAAAGGTTATGGAACAGCCATTGTCCAGGTTGCAGGAGGCTTTATTTGGCTGAACAAAAATGTATATCTCCTTGGCAACATCCCCCAAATGACAATACGTTAGCTTTATTGATTTGATTTTTTGAAAGCTGGGATGGTTGCCATGGTTTAGCACAGGACCTTAGAGAAGGGTTCAAATAGCTGAGGGCACTTTCTTTATTTAAGGAAGAACACTCAAAAGGTAAGTGCGTATGTATTTACAAAGGAAAAAGCTACAGGGCCACGGAGAACGACACAGGAAATCCAAGGTCCTCATGGTTGCGATGATTTGCTTCCGCTCCAGTTCAGCGGGTTCTGCAATGGCTGAGAATTCCAATACGCAATCTGGAGACTCTAACACATGCGGGGCTGGAGGTGCTTGAAGGGTTGGTAGGTGGACTGTTTGGACATTTGCGGGCTCCCTCTGATGCCTTGACTTCGCCTCTGCACATTCTCGACCAAGTCTCTAGATGCGTTTGCAGGTTCCTGAATGAACCACCTCCATTTTGGTCAGTCACACGATTCAGAGATGGTTTAAAGACATCCCTAAAGTGATTCCGTTGTCATGCTGGGTGTCTGTTGCCACAACCAAGTTCCAAGTCGAGCTGTTGCTTCAGGGGTCTGTTATCAGGCACAGTAACGACTTGCCCAGTGCGTCTGATAGCCTCCGCGGAGAGAGAAGGAGAGTTAGCGTTTCAAGGCTGTATAACTCTTCTTCAGAGCTCTGGACTTGAACTGTTGGGCACGATTTAACTGGGAAAAAAATCTATGTCGGGTTTTGGGCACCTTTAGCAGGTCCGACAGCTTCTTGGAGAGCGAAACGGGCACGATTTAAGGCCTTATTGCCGGGAAACACCACGCTATTCAATGACACTTTGCCTTTTCTTTTGGTCTCGAGGTGTTTCTCTCCGCCGAGTTTGCACATTAGTATTTTCCTGCCGCCAGGCCCAGCAGTCAAGGCACCTCGCGCATCGGGGTGCCATTTGTCTGACTGCCCAAATCGCCACCTCCCCTTTTCAGCCCATCCCTATTCTTGAACTCCAACCTCGGAGAGGCCCCCGAAACACTCTCTAGCCCTCCCTCCACCAATGAAGGGACCACCCCCTCCCGGGCAGAGCGCTGTCAGGGTGCCAGGGTGTCAATCAGGCAGTGCCAATGTTCCTGGGTGCCAGAGGATGTGCCAGGATGTCACCCTTCCCTGTCCCCGACTGCTTGGGAGTCCCTCATGGCCAGGGAGACCCCACCCTCCCCCAGGTGCCGTTACGACTGGTCCACGTTTGTGGAAACCAGTACTAAATGGCGCCCTGGCAAGTCTCACGGGCACGGCTGTTAGGTCCCGGGTGCCAGGAGAATCCCACAAATGCATATTTAAATGAGCCAAATGGCCCAGGATCACACCCAGCGAGGGAGAGATCCAGATTGCGATATCGCGTGAGGCTCCATTAAAACCCGGGAGGCAGCGACACCAAGTCGGGGGGCGGCAAGGCCATTAAATCACGGCCGTTAGCTCTGCTTCTCTCTCTCCAAGGTGACATCAGACTGCCTGAGCTATTCCAGCATTTTTTTAAATTTCTAATTTCCAGCATCTGCAGTATTGTGAGCGCGATTTAACTAAATGAGAACAAAGTTTCTCGGCAACGGCGAGAAACACATGGCTATACAATGCCGTTCGAGTTAAATAAGGGGTCTCAGCAGGGAACGCACGTCCGAGGCCGCACATAGCCCCATTTTCTATATCGAGCAGCTCCACTCACTTGAACCCCTCAGTAGAGCGAGAGATTGAGAGCCTGATCTCTGTAGCCCCAACGCAACACCCCACAAGCCTCAAGCACTATAGGAGGGTCCCTGCGCCCTCCTAACACCCACATAGGTTTTCTCTGGCAGACAGAAAATGCCAACTTGGCACCCTGACAGTGTCTCTGGTGCCCAGGTGGCACTACCAGAGTGTCAGGTTGGCAGTGCCAGGGCACCACCCTGCCCAAAGGGCATGCAGCTGGGGGCCTCTAATCCCCTGGGAGACCCCACATGTGCCGTTCCTGTCCAGTCCCCGTTTGTGGGGACCAGCACTGAACGGTCCTCGCCCGAGGCCTCTGAGACAAAGGAGGTAGATCCCAACTCCTCGGGTACCTCGGGAATCTGCATATTAAAGTGAGACTAGCTGTCTCGCCTTAATATACAGATTTGCGAAAAAGTGATCTGCACATTCTCCCCATGTTTGCGTGGGTTTCACCCCCACAACCCAAAGATGTGCAGGTTAGGTGGATTGGCCACGCTAAATTGCTCCTTCATCGGAAAATGAAAATATTTGGGTACTCTAAATTTATATGAAAAAAAAGCTGATCCAGCCCAAAATGGGCAGTATTTACATCGTAATGTTTCAAGAGATTGCGTTAGATCTCACAAGGCATTGCGAGCTGGACAGATCCTGTTGGATCGCGCCCTTAGTTTTTATGACAGCGATTTGTCCTGTCCAAAGGACTGGTTTTGAAAGGTTAGCATTTCAATGCTGGACGGGTTGGCTCGGGCGAGGATGCTGCTGTTGTACTGCCTTAATTACCATTGTATTTGGAGGATCTTGCAAATACTTGTCCATTTCTTTGAGGTGGCTGCCGTAGATTGTTTATGTCTCTGAAGCAAACAGGAGTGTGGGTATCAGGAGTGTGGGTATCGCTGCTGCCTGGTAAACCTTAGGTTTGAGAGCCTGGTTCTCAAATACTCTTTTCCTCAGTTGACTGAATGACACATTAGAGGCGATGATGAATTTCAGCATCTTTGACTTCCCTTGTCGAGGGGAAGCTGCCAAGATATGGAAAACAGTCCACATTTTCCAGGGTCTTACTCATGATCTTATTCAATGGGGGAGGTGTTGTGCTGTGGTTGCAACAGGTCCTTAATTTTCTGGGTGTTTAGTGAAAGGCCTGTTTTTCTAGATGCTTCAGAGGAGTGGACAAGACCTGCAGCTCAGTTTCTGAGTGAATGTACACACAAGCGTCATCTGAATATTGAAGCTCAATGACTGACGTTGGGGTGGTTTTGCTTTTGAATTGAATGTGACAGTCGGACAAACAATTTTCTCTGTTGTGTCAATGATATCCACGCCTGACGGGAACGTGCTGGATGGTGAGGTGCATTATTGCAGCAAGGAAGATGGAGAAGAAGGTTGGCACAATAATGCAGCCTTCTTTGACCCCAGTCTTCACTGGGGTGCACAGAGGATGGCAGAGGTGGGACTCAATGGGTCGCCTTTTCAGAGAGGCAGCTGGACAGAAGGTCTTCTGCTTCTCCTGGGCGGCATGAGTTAAAAAATTTAAATTCATCGACCACCCGGTGTGGAGAGGTTTTCTGAAGAAGGACATATTCAGACATAGTGCTCGGAGAAGATCTGTAGTCGATCTAGCTGGCTTCAAAATCTCAACCACCCACTTCCTGAAATACCTATCGAAACCTCACTTGAGCTCACTGACTTCCTCTGCTGTCCTTCTAAACTGTTTGTTCTGCACATTTATCACAACCAATGTAAAATGAATCTGAACTTCAAGTTCTACAGTTTCAGGTCATCTCCAATTGGCAGGATTCAATTTATATTTTTGTTTCATGGTGCGTGAACCACTTATCAACAACAACTAGCATTTCTGTAGCACCTTCATTGCAATAAAACGTCTCAAGGTGCTTTTCGGTAGCACTATCAGACTGAACCCCCAAAAGAGATATTATGTCATGTGAGAGTACCTTTAAGAAATGGATGTTTAAGCAATGTACCTTTAAGAACTGGAGCTGATCTTTTACTGAAGTGATGTCAGAGGGTGTGGGGGGGGAGCTAAGCTCACTTCTGCTTTTGGTTTCAGTTTGAGGAGAAAGCTGGGAGTGTCTGCGTGTTTTGCTGAGAGCTGCAGGAAGAAAACACAGAGCTGGTCTGCTGATGTCTGCAAATCCAAAGACTATAAATATATTGAATGTAACCTCATGTCTGTTTTTGAAGGTTGAAGTCTTTTGGATGTTTAAAGGAACAGTTTGAAGGATTATTTAGTGTTGTAGTCTTTTGGGGGTTATCTTTGAAGTAATGGGTGTTAAGATATTCAATGTTTGTTTTGTAAAGGTTAAATTGAGTTCATAGAATAAACATTGTTTTGTTTTAAAAACTATTTGTCCATAATTGCTGTATCACACCTGGAGAGTACGCCGTGTGCTTCCCACACCACAATCTATTACAAGATGGTTGAACTCCATGAAACACTTTGGGGTTTTGTTAACCCGGACCCATAACAATTATAACAGGTAGTCAAAGGTCTTGATGAAAAAGGTGGTTTAATAAATTAATAAATAAATCTTTATTGTCACAAGTAGGCTTACATTAACACTGCAGTGAAGTTACTGTGAAAAGCTCCTAGTCGCCACATTCCGGCACCTGTTCGGTTAAACGGAGTGAGAATTCAGAATGTCCAATTCACCTAACAGCACCTAACACCTAACACTTGTGGGAGGAAATCGGAGCACCCGGAGGAAACCCACGCAGAGACAGTGAGAGCGTGCAGACTCCACATAAACAATGACCCAAGCCGGGAATCGAACCTAGGACCCTGGCGCTGTGAAGCAACAGTGCTGCCCACTGTGCTACCGTGCTGCCCATCTCGCAATTGGAGGGAGAGTTAGAGAGATTTGACTGGCAAATTCCAGTGTTTATAAGGTCCAGGAGCTGAGAAAATGGTCACTAAACATGGAGCAGTAAAAGTTAGGAATGTGCAAGAGGCCGGATTTGCAGGAGTGCAGTTATTTGGTGAAGCCATGGAGGGGTTTACACACAGGAAGAAAACTTCAAATTTGAGACAGGGTTAATAACCTGGAAAACATTAGGGTGGGCGCCACTGTAGGAGATTGAGATTTAGAAATTGCATTGAAACAAAACCTGAAAATAAAAATCTTGATTTTATTTATTCTCTCATTGGATGAGGTCATCGCCGGTAAAGCCAGCACTTGTCCCTTGAACTGAGTGGCTTGCTGCGCCATTTCGGAGGGCGGTTAAGAGATAACAACATTGCTGTGGGCCTGGTTGCATTACTAAAAGTGACAGACTGAATTGCCAGATTGTAGTTTAAAAACCCATCTGTTTCACTCATGTCCTTCAGGGAGGGAAATCCTTACCTGATTTGGCCTACATGTGACTCTCGTCTGCATCCCAATGTGGTTGAATCTTAATTGCCCTCTGAAGTGACCTTGCAAGTTATTCAGTAGCATGCGGGCATCAGGGATAATCAATCTTGCCAGTGATGATTACAATCCAGCACTAAATAAATAATAACCCTGATTTTATTCCAGGGCAGGTTCACTCCGAGTGAGGGGCCTGAATAATCAGGCTGTTCAGATTGTGGTGCCCAGGGAGATTTTAATTCCCATGTTATCATTCACTGAAGCCGTTCTTTGCTCAGGAGATGGCAGCTGCAGTTAAAAGCATCTGCATTTTTCAGATCTGGACTAAAATTGAAATAAATTCCAATTAACAGCTTGTGGCTGGCTTAGCAACTTTAAAGTTCACTCATTGATGTCTGCATGGATTGCATCGGTTTCCAAGGCAACTGTGAATGCCTTTACCTCTGGCTGCGTTTCTGATCACTTCTCATAGCAACAGACCACCTGTAACCTTTTGAGGGCTCGGCGTGGCCATATGGCATGGACACGAGAAGTGCACACGGGAAGTGTGAGGGGCTGCAGCCCCTATTTCAGGATTCCAAAGAGCTAGTTTAGCACAGTGGGCTAGTTACTGGGGCTGGTTTAGCCCAGGGGGCTAAACAGCTGGCTTGTAATGCAGAACGAGGCCAGCAGCGCGGGTTCAATTCCCGTACCGGTCTCGCCGAACAGGCGCCGGAATGTGGCGACTAGGGGCTTTTCACAGTAACTTCATTGAAGCCTACTTGTGACAATAAGCGATTATCATATTATTATTATTAGCTGATCTTGGCCTTCTGCCTCCACTTCAGGATTCACATCCTGATCTTTAGTCAGGGGAACATAAGTTGGAGGAGCTCCTCATGGCTCTGCTCCTTGGCATGACCGACGTGATCATTCAAAGGTCCAGGTTGGACATGGCACATGCTGGGGAGGGGATGTGGGAGGAGGGGCTGCGGAGAGGTCCCTCTGACTACCCCCCTCTTTTCCATGGCTTTCTCTGCCCCTGAGTGACCCTGGTGAAGGAGAGCTTTGTGTCTGCCAGTCATCTTGAGGACTTGCTGGATGCAGGGGTTGGAATGCTTGGCCATGGATGGAAACAACATTATTTGTGAGGTCGCTTGCTTTGCTGGAGAGATTAAATTAGAAGAGACATGTCATCAGTGATAATCAAGGGTTAAAGACTCCTTGTTTATATTAATACCATGAAATAGATAGCCAAGCAGAATAGACAGACAAGTGACAGATCAAATTTAATATAGAGGTTTGTGCGATGACGCATTTTGGCTGAAGGGAGAGGCAATGTAGACTAAGACACATTTTTAAAGAGTGTACAGAATAGAGGGATGGTGGGGGTGAGGGGGGAGGGGTATGTAAGCAGTTGTTTGGCAGTACAGAACTTGAATTTTGGTTTGGCCAGCATTTATTGCCCATCCCTAATTGCCCTAGAGAAGGTGGTGGTGAGCTACCTTCTTAAACTGCTGCAGATCCCGTGGTGTAGGTATGTCCAGAGTGCTGTTAGGGAGGGGGTTCCAGGATTTTGACCTAGCGACACTGAAGGATGATCACTTGGCTGGATTCTTCGATTTTGATGCTATGTCCGGAGCATATGTCCCGGCTTTACCTGCAGATACGGGCGGAAAGTTGCCGGGTCCCTGGCAGCGGTCGCGTCTTACAACATGCCGACAGCCGTGGGCAGACCAGGCCTGCCAGATGGTGTCCCCCTGTAGCCCCCCACGTCACCCCGAAGCACCCCCACCAATCCCTTCAGTTCCCGCCGAAGACCCCCAGCCAGTGGAATGGCTTCCCCCGCCCCGACTGTGGTGGTGCTGGACATAGTCCGCAGTCGCCACGCGAGGACCCTGAAAACTGTGAGCACACGTGCCCCACGCCATCGTGAATTCGACCCATCAGGTGCAGATCATTGGGGGAGGGCCTCAGATGACGTCTTGAGGCCGTCTCAATGGCGTGCGGCATACTCAGTGCTGACGCCGTTTTTGAGGGGGCGGAGGATCTGGAAAACGGTACCGCCCCGATTTCGGAGTCAAAGTGGATTCTCCGACCAATTGCCGAATGCTAATTCGGCATCGGCAATCGGAGAATCCAGCCCGATATATTTCCAAGCCAGGGTGGTGCGTGACTTGGAGGGGAACCTCCAGTTGGTGCTGTTCCCCTGTATCTGCTCCCTTTGTCCTTCTAGATGGTAGTGGTCGTGGGTTTGGAAGGTGCTGCCTCAGGAACTTTGGTGAATTCCTGCAGTACATCTTGTAAATGGTACAAACTGCTGCCACTGTGCCCTGGGGTGGAAGAAATGAATGTTTGTGGAAGGAGTAACACTCAAGTAGGCTGCTTTGTCCTGGATGGTGTTGAGCTTCTTTAGTGTTGTTGGAGCCGCACTCATCCAGGCAAGTGGAGCGTAATCCATCACACTGCTGAATTGTGCCTTCTAGAGTCAGGAGTGAGTTACCTGCTGCAGCACAGTAGCATTGTGGATAGACCAATTGCGTCACAGCTCCAGAGTCCCAGGTTCGATTCCGGCTTGGGTCACTGTCTGTGCGGAGTCTGCACATCCTCCCCGTGTGTGCGTGGGTTTCCTCCGGGTGCTCCGGTTTCCTCCCACAGTCCAAAGATGTGCAGGTTAGGTGGATTGGCCATGATAAATTGCCCTTAGTGTCCAAAATTGCCCTTAGTGTTGGGTGGGGTTACTGGGTTATGGGGATAGGGTGGAGGTGTTGACCTTGGGTAGGGTGCTCTTTCCAAGAGCCGGTGCAGACGCGATGGGCCGAATGGCCTCCTTCTGCACTGTAAATTCTATGATAATCTATGACTCCTAGCCTCTGCCCTGCACTTCTAGCCACAGTATTTATGGAGCTAGTCCAGTTCAATTTCTGGTCAATAGTAACCTCCAAGATGTGGAAAGCGGGTGATTAAGCGATGGCAGTACGATTTAACGTCAAGAAGCAATGGTTAGATTCTTCTCATGTTGAATATGGTCATTGCCTGACACCCGTGTGGTGCAAATCTTACATGGGTGACCTGGATATTGCCCAGGTCTTGCTGCACTTGGACATGGGCTGCTTCAGTATCTGAGGAATCGCAAATGGTGCTGAACATTGTGCAGTCATCAGCGAACATCCTCATTCTGACCTTATGATGGAAGGAAGGTCATTGATGAACAGCTGAAGGTGGTTGATCCTCGGACACCAGTGTACTGGAAGTGAGATGATTGATGTCCATCAACCACAACCACCTTCCTTTGTGCCAGATATGACTCCGATCAGCAGAGAGTGTCCCCCTGATTCCTATTGACTCCAGCTTTTCCACGGCTCCTTGATACCATACTCGGTCAAATGCTGCCTTGATGGTAAAGGCAGTCACTCTCGCCTCACCTCCCAAATTTATCTCCTTTGTCCATGTTGCGTCCTCGGCTGCAATGAGGTCAGGAGCTATGCAGTCCCGGCTGAACCCCAACCGAATGTCTGTGAACAGGTTATTGCTGATTAAGTGTCGATTGATAGCACTGTTGATGACCATTTCCATTACTTTATTGATGATCCAGAGTAGAGTGATGGGACAGGAATTAGACAGGTTGGGTGTGTCCTGTATATTGTGCTACGGAAACACCTGGGTAATTCCCACATTGCCGGGTAGATGCCAGTGTTGTAACTGTACTGAAACAGCTTAGCTGGCGGTATGGCAAGTTCTGGAGCATAGGTCTTCAGTATTATTTTCAGAATACTGTCAGGGCCCATAGCCTTTGCAATAACCAGTACCTTCATCCTTTTGTTGAAATCAAGTGGAGTGAATAGATTTGGCTGAAGCCTGACATCTGTGATGTTGGGGACCTTCGGAGGAAGCCTCGATAGAACATCACTCGGCACTTCTGGCTTACGATTGTTGCGAATGCTTCAGTCTTATCTTCTGCACTGATGTGTTAAGCTCAGTTCAAAAACGTGCAGTCTAAGTGAACTGGCCATGCTAAATTGTCCCTTAGTGTCCAAAGATTAGGTGGGGTTACGGGGATAGGGCGGGGTATTGGGCCTAGGTAGGGTAATCTTTCAGAGGGTCAGTGCAGACTTGATGGGCCAACTGGCCTCCTTCTGCACTGTAGGGATATTCTGTGATGATTCCTCCATCATTGAGGATTATGATATTTGTGGAGTCTCCTCCTCCAGTGAGTTGCGTACTTGTCCACCTCCATTCAGGGCTGGGTGTGGCAGGACGACAGAGTTTAGATCTGATGTGTTCGTTGTGGAATTTCCTAGCTCTGTCTATTGCTTGCTGCTTATGCTGTTTGACAAGAGTGTTTACCAAAGCACATTGGTTTCTGGGCTTCATAAGTAAATACAAATACAATACAAGTACAAGTAAATACAAAAATAAGTAAATAAAGTGAATACAAAAGCAGAGAAGTTATGCTAAGCTTTTATAAAGTCCTGCTTAGCCCACAACTAGAGTAAAGCATTTAGTTATGGGGCGGATTCTCCAAACCTCCACGCCAAAATCGAGATCAGCACGTTGGGGAAGAATGCCCGTGATTGGGTCCGACATCGAGACGCGATTCTCCGCCGACCGGAGAATCGGCGGCAGTCGCGCGCGTGCAGTCGATGTGGCGCCGGTCGTGGGCTGTTGAAAGAGGCTCCCGCGCCGATTATCTGCGGTCGACCGGCCGAGTTCCCGCCAAGTTCCGCCGCATCCCGCCGCCGTGGTTCCCGTATGGTTACACCCGGCGGGAGCTCGGCGTCGTGGCTGCGGGGGCCGCCCTGGTGGGGGGGGGGGGGGGGGCGGGGAGATCAGACTCCCGGGTGGCATCCACGATGGCCAGGCCCGCAATCAGGGGCAACCGATTGCCGGACTCTTGGGGGGCCTATCTTCTTCCTCAGCGGTCCGCTGTAGGGCTCCGCCATGTTGCGCGGGGGCCGGCACGAAAAAGGGCACCATGCGAATGTGCGGACCCGCGGCCAGAAGTGCTGGGGCCTGTATCGGCAGCCAGAGCTGCGTGAAGCACTCCGGCACCGTGCTGGCCCCCTGTGGGTTGCAGAATCGCTGGGCCAAGAGGCCCGTTGACGTCGGCGTGAAACACTCCGGTGTTTACACCGGCGTCAACACTGCCGCGTTTTGGGAGAATCCCGGCTCTGTTCACCACATTTTTGGGAGAATGTGAAGGTCCTTGAGAGGGTGCAGTGGATGGTTCCAGGAATGAGGGATTTTAGCTGCAAACTGAGGCTGGAGAAGCTGGCGGTGGTTCTCCTTGGAGCAAAGGAGATTGAGGGGCGTTTTGATAGAAGTGTACAAGAGTGTGACAGGTACAGGGACTGATAGGCACAGATTTAAGGTTTTCAGCAAGAGATGCAAGGGGAATATGAGGAAGAGGTCTTGTTATGCAGCCAGTGGCAATGACTTGTTCTCACAGGGTGCAGGAGCAGAGATGATAATGATTTCAAAAGGAAATTGAATGGACACTTGCAGGGTAGAGTGGGGGAATGCAACCAACTTGAATGTTTCATTGCATTGGTCTTGGTGGGCCCAATGCTGTAAATGACTCTCTAGGCCAGATTTTCAAAGAGTCAGAAAGACTCTGTGGACCTTAAAAAATGACCCGGGCGCAGATATCCTGCTCCCAAATTCCGACAGGTTCAACTATTGTTGATCGGGGAAAGGGGGTAAGGCATGATTCACACTACGGAAACCCAAACTCAGCAAGGCCCTTTGAACCTCGTGCTGCGTTCAAGCAGACGCAGTGCCCACTTTTGCATTGCATCATTATTCCCTTTGTCATTTAATCCGATATAAATTTTCTTTACCCCCCTTCCCTTTTCCTAGCTCTTCATTTGATCAAAATCTTTTAAATCTCTAATATCTTCCAGTTATGATAAGAGAATGGAGGAGGAGAAAGGCAACTGGCCCAAGCCTGTTCACAATTTGGTGACTATGGCTTCAACTTTCATCAATGTCATTTCCCCACCTTATCATTTAATTCCCTTAGTACTATCAGAAATGGCAATGATATTTTAATTGGATCTTGTGGTTGAGACTCTCAAGGTTATCTAACCCTGGATCACCAGTGATTCAAGTGAAATACAGAATGCTATTTTCTGTAGGCCTATATACAGAAATGAAACAAATGTTGCAAAGGTCAAAAGGCTTTTAAAAGTAAAGTAATCTGCTAAAAGCTGAATGCTGCTTTTTCACAGATAATAAAGGCCACTGAACTGTAGTGGAAACAACGCATTCAGACTATGGGATATCTGTCTGAGAGGCCTAAGGGTCACAAAACAGAGCTGAACCCAATAAACAGCCATGCTTCAATGGACATACAATTATATTGTTGAGTTTTCCAGCAAAACCTTACCTAATTAAAATGTCTGCTTTGATGCAAAGTTAGAACCTTAGTGAAGCCTCGTGTTTCCATGAGTCTCAAAGGAAATGAAACCAGACGCAGGAGGCAGGTTGACTGTTTCAAGGGGTTATAAAACTCAACAACAGAGAAAAGATGTTGGTTATGATTTAAATTGTTTGAGGAAGAAAATTCCAATTCAGCGATTTAGGTTTTTAAAAATTAATTTACGGGATGTGGGCGTGGCTGGTTACGCCAGCATTTATTGTCCATCCCTGGTTAGCCTTCAGAAGGTGTTGGTGAGCTGCCTCATTCAACCTCTGCACTCCTTGAGGTGTAGGTACACCCAGTGTGCTGTTAGGGATGGAGTTCCAGGATTTTGCCCCGGCGACAGGGAAGGAACGGCGATATATTCCCAAGTCAGGGTGGTTATTGACTTGGAGGGGAACTTCCAGGTATCTGCTGCTCTTGTCCTTCTAGATGGTAGTGGTTGTGCTTTGGATGATGCTGTCGAAGGAACCTTGGTGAATTTCTGTAGTGCATTTTGTAGATGGTACACACGGCTGCTACTGTTCGTCGGTGGTAGAGGGCTTGAATGTTTGTGGAAGGGGGAGCAATCAAGCGGGCTGTTTTTCCTGGATGGTGTCGAACTTCTTTTTTTTTAAATTAATATTTTATTGAAAATTTTTGGTCAACCAACACAGTACATTGTGCATCCTTTACACAATATTATAACAACACAAATAACAATGACCTATTTTATAAACAAAAAATGAATAAATAATAAATAACAAAAATGAAAACTAACCCTAATTGGCAACTGCCTTATCACAAGTAACACTCTCCAAAAATATAATTTAACAGTCCAATATATAATTATCTGTCGCAACGACCTATATATATTATACAGTATATATTAACAAACCTGAGAGTCCTTCTGGTTCATCCCCCCCCCCCCCCCTCCCCCCCCCCCCCCCCCCCGATCCTGGGCTGCTGCTGCTGCCTTCTTTTTTCCATTCCATCTATCTTTCTGCGAGGTATTCGACGAACGGTTGCCACCACCTGGTGAACCCTTGAGCCGACCCCCTTAGAACGAACTTAATCCACCCTAGCTTTATAAACCCTGCCATGTCATTTATCCAGGTCTCCACCCCCGGGGGCTTGGCTTCTTTACACATTAGCAATATCCTGCGCCGGGCTACTAGGGACGCAAAGGCCAAAACATCGGCCTCTCTCGCCTCCTGCACTCCCGGCTCTTGTGCAACCCCAAATATAGCCAACCCCCAGCTTGGTTCGACCCGGACCCCCACTACTTTTGAAAGCACCTTTGTCACCCTCATCCCAAACCCCTGTAGTGCCGGGCATGACCAAAACATATGGGTATGATTCGCTGGGCTTCTCGAGCACCTCGCACACCTATCCTCCACCCCAAAAAATTTACTGAGCCGTGCTCCAGTCATATGCGCCCTGTGTAATACCTTAAACTGAATCAGGCTTAGCCTGGCACACGAGGACGACGAGTTTACCCTGCTTAGGGCATCTGCCCACAGCCCCTCCTCTATCTCCTCCCCCAGCTCTTCTTCCCATTTCCCTTTTAGTTCATCTACCATAGTCTCCCCTTCGTCCCTCATTTCCCTATATATATCTGACACCTTACCATCCCCCACCCATGTCTTTGAGATCACTCTGTCCTGCACCTCTTGTGTCGGGAGCTGCGGGAATTCCCTCACCTGTTGCCTCGCAAAAGCCCTCAGTTGCATATACCTGAATGCAATCCCTTGGGGCAACCCATATTTCTCGGTCAGCGCTCCCAGACTCGCGAACTTCCCATCCACAAACAGATCTTTCAGTTGCGTTATTCCTGCTCTTTGCCACATTACATATCCCCCATCCATTCCCCCCAGGGCAAACCTATGGTTGTTTCTTATCGGGGACCCCCCCAAGGCTCCAGTCTTTCCCCTATGCCGTCTCCACTGTCCCCAAATCTTCAGTGTAGCCACCACCACCGGGCTTGTGGTGTAGTTCCTCGGTGAGAACGGCAATGGGGCTGTCACCATAGCCTGTAGGCTAGTCCCCCTACAGGACGCCCTCTCCAATCTCTTCCACGCCGCTCCCTCCTCCTCTCCCATCCACTTACTCACCATTGAAATATTAGCGGCCCAATAATACTCATTTAGGCTCGGTAGTGCCAGCCCCCCCCCCTATCCCTGCTACGCTGTAAGAATCCCTTCCTCACTCTCGGGGTCTTCCCGGCCCACACAAAACCCATGATGCTCTTTTCAATCCTTTTAAAAAAAGCCTTCGTGATCACCACCGGGAGGCACTGAAACACAAAGAGGAATCTCGGGAGGACCACCATCTTAACCGCCTGCACCCTCCCTGCCAGTGACAGGGATACCATATCCCATCTCTTGAAATCCTCCTCCATTTGTTCCACCAACCGCGTTAAATTTAACCTATGCAATGTGCCCCAATTCTTGGCTATCTGGATCCCCAGGTAACGAAAGTCCCTTGTTACCTTCCTCAATGGTAGGTCCTCTATTTCTCTACTCTGCTCCCCTGGATGCACCACAAACAACTCACTTTTCCCCATGTTCAATTTATACCCTGAAAAATCCCCAAACTCCCCAAGTATCCGCATTATTTCTGGCATACCCTCCGCCGGGTCTGCCACGTATAGTAGCAAATCGTCCGCATACAAAGATACCCGGTGTTCTTCTCCTCCTCTAAGTACTCCCCTCCACTTCTTGGAACCCCTCAACGCTATCGCCAGGGGCTCAATCGCCAGTGCAAACAATAATGGGGACAGAGGGCATCCCTGCCTTGTCCCTCTATGGAGCCGAAAATATGCAGAGCCCCGTCCATTCGTGACCACGCTCGCCATCGGGGCCCTATACAACAGCTGCACCCATCTAACATACCCCTCTCCAAAACCAAATCTCCTCAACACCTCCCACAAATAATCCCACTCCACTCTATCAAATGCTTTCTCGGCATCCATCGCCACTACTATCTCCGTTTACCCCTCTGGTGGGGCCATCATCATTACCCCTAACAGCCTCCGTATATTCGTGTTCAGCTGTCTCCCCTTCACAAACCCAGTTTGGTCCTCGTGGACCACCCCCGGGATACATTCCTTGGCCAGGATCTTGGCATCTACATTTAGGAGGGAAATAGGTCTATAGGACCCGCATTGTAGCGGGTCCTTTTCCTTCTTTAAGAGAAGCGATATCGTTGCTTCAGACATAGTCGGGGGCAGTTGTCCCCTTTCCTTTGCCTCATTAAAGGTCCTCGTCAATACCGGGGCGAGCAAGTCCACATATTTTCTATAGAATTCGACTGGGAATCCATCCGGTCCCCGGGGCCTTTCCCGCCTGCATGCTCCTAATTCCTTTCACCACTTCTTCTACCTCGATCTGTGCTCCCAGTCCCACCCTTTCCTGCTCTTCCACCTTGGGAAATTCCAGCCGATCCAAGAAGCCCATCATTCTCTCCCTCCCATCCGGGGGTTGAGCTTCATATAATTTTTTATAAAATGTCTTGAACACTCCATTCACTCTCTCCGCTCCCCGCTCCATCTCTTCTTCCTCATCCCTCACTCCCCCTATTTCCCTCGCTGCTCCCCTTTTCCTCAATTGGTGTGCCAGCAACCTGCTCGCCTTCTCCCCATATTCGTACTGTACACCCTGTGCCTTCCTCCATTGTGCCTCTGCAGTGCCCGTAGTCAGCAAGTCAAATTCTACATGTAGCCTTTGCCTTTTCCTGTACAGTCCCTCCTCCGGTGCTTCCGCATATTGTCTGTCCACCCTCAAAAGTTCTTGCAGCAACCGCTCCCGTTCCTTACTCTCCTGCTTCCCTTTATGTGCCCTTATTGATATCAGCTCCCCTCTAACCACCGCCTTCAACGCCTCCCAGACCACTCCCACCTGGACCTCCCCATTATCATTGAGTTCCAAGTACTTTTCAATGCACCCCCTCACCCTTAGACACACCCCCTCATCTGCCATTAGTCCCATGTCCATTCTCCAGGGTGGGCGCCCTCCTGTTTCCTCCCCTATCTCCAAGTCTACCCAGTGTGGAGCGTGATCCGAAATGGCTATAGCCGTATACTCCGTTCCCCTCACCTTCGGGATCAACGCCCTTCCCAGCACAAAAAAGTCTATTCGCGAGTAGACTTTATGGACATAGGAGAAAAACGAGAACTCCTTACTCCTAGGTCTGCTAAATCTCCACGGGTCTACACCTCCCATCTGCTCCATAAAATCTTTAAGTACCTTGGCTGCTGCCGGCCTCCTTCCAGTCCTGGACTTCGACCTATCCAGCCCTGGTTCCAACACCGTATTAAAATCTCCCCCCCATCTCTAGGTCCGGAATGCGTCCTAGCATCCGCCTCATAAAATTGGCATCATCCCAGTTCAGGGCATATACGTTTACCAAAACCACCGTCTCCCCCTGTAGTTTGCCACTCACCATCACGTATCTGCCCCCGTTATCCGCCACTATAGTCTTTGCCTCGAACATTACCCGCTTCCCCACTAATATAGCCACCCCCCTGTTTTTTGCATCTAGCCCCGAATGGAACACCTGCCCCACCCATCCTTTGCGTAGCCTAACCTGGTCTATCAGTTTCAGGTGCGTTTCCTGTAACATAACCACATCTGCCTTAAGTTTCTTAAGGTGTGCGAGTACCCGTGCCCTCTTTATCGGCCCGTTCAGCCCTCTCACGTTCCACGTGATCAGCCGGGTTGGGGGGCTTCCTACCCCCCCCCACTTGTCGATTAGCCATCCCCTTTTTCCAGCTCCTCACCCAGTTCCCACGCAGCTGTATCTCCCCCAGGCGGTGCCCCCCCGCCCATCCCCTCCCATACCAGCTCCCCCCTCTCCCCAGCAGCAGCAACCCAGTAATTCCCCCCCCCCGCTAGATCCCCCGCTAGCGTAATTACTCCCCCCATGTTGCTCCCAGAAGTCAGCAAACTCTGGCCGACCTCGGCTTCCCCCCGTGACCTCGGCTCGCACCGTGCGACGCCCCCTCCTTCCTGCTTCTCTATTCCCGCCATGATTATCATAGCGCGGGAACCAAGCCCACGCTTCTCCCTTGGCCCCGCCCCCAATGGCCAACGCCCCATCTCCTCCACCTCCCCTCCTCCCCCCATCACCACCTGTGGAAGAGAGAAAAGTTACCACATCGCAGGATTAGTACATAAAACTCCTCTTTCCCCCCTTTTTAACCCCCCTCTTCGCCCCCCACATTCGCCCCACCACTTTGTTCAAACGTTCTTTTTAATAACCCGCTCATTCCAGTTTTTCTTCCACAATAAAAGTCCACGCTTCATCCGCCGTCTCAAAGTAGTGGTGCCTCCCTCGATATGTGACCCACAGTCTTGCCGGCTGCAGCATTCCAAATTTTATCTTCTTTTTATGAAGCACCGTCTTGGCCCTCCTTCTCGCCACCTCCGCACTCCAGTCTTGATAAACGCGGATCACCGCGTTCTCCCATTTACTGCTCCGAGTTTTCTTTGCCCATCTAAGGACCATTTCTCTATCCTTAAAATGGAGGAATCTCACCACTATGGCTCTGGGAATTTCTCCTGCTCTCGGTCCTCGCGCCATCACTCGGTATGCTCCCTCCGCCTCCAACGGACCCGCCGGGGCCTCCGCTCCCATTAACGAGTGCAGCATCGTGCTCACATATGCCCCGACGTCCGCTCCCTCCGCACCTTCAGGAAGACCAAGAATCGTCAGGTTGTTCCTCCTTGCGTTGTTCTCCAGTGCCTCCAACCTTTCCACACATTGTTTCTGATGTGCCTCATGCGTCTCCGTCTTCACCACCAGGCCCTGTATGTCGTCCTCATTCTCGGCTGCCTTTGCCTTCACGACCCGAAGCTCCCGCTCCTGGGTCTTTTGTTCCTCCTTTAGCCCTTCGATCGCCTGTAGTATCGGGGCCAACAGCTCTTTCTTCATTTCCTTTTTGAGCTCTTCCACACAGCATTTCAAGAATTCTTGTTGTTCAGGGCCCCATGTTAAACTGCCACCTTCCGACGCCATCTTGGTTTTTGCTTGCCTTCCTTGCCGCTGTTCTAAAGGATCCACTGCAATCCGGCCACTTTCTCCTCCTTTTTTCATCCGTATCCAGGGGGGATTCCCTTCTGGTTTACCGCACAGTGTTTTTAGCCGTCAAAATTGCCGTTGGGGCTCCTATCAAGAGCCCAAAAGTCCGTTTCACCGGGAGCTGCCGAAACGTGCGACTCAGCTGGTCATCGCCGCACCCGGAAGTCGGTGTCGAACTTCTTGAGTGTTGTTGGAGCTGCAGTCATCCAGGCAAGCGGAGAGCACTTCTGACTTGTGCCTTGTAGGTGGTGGACAGGCTTTGGGGGGGTCAAGAGGTGAGTTTCTCTCCAAAGGATTCTTAGTCTTTTACCTACCCTGATAGCCACAGTATTAATATGGCTTGTCCAGTTCAGTTTCTGACCAATGGTAACCACCTGGATGTTGATTGTGGGGATTCAGCGATGGTAATGCCATTGAATGTCAAGGGGCGGTGGTTAGGTCCTCTCTTATAGGAGATGGTCATTGCTTGGCACTTGTGTGGCGTGAATATAACTTGCTACTTGTCAGCCCAAGCCTGGATATTGTCCAGATCTTGTTGTATTTGAACATGGACTGCTTCATTATCTGAGGAGACACGAATGGTGCTGAACATTATGCATTCATCAGCGAACATCCCCATTTCTGACCTTATAATGGAAGGGAGGTCAGTATTGGAGCAGCTGAAGATGGTTGGGCCTAGGACACTACCCTGAGGAACTCCTGCAGTGATGTCCTGGAGCTGAGATGATTGAGCTCCAACCACCACAACCATCTTCCTTTGTGCCCAAATTGGGCATCCATGAGCAGGTTATTGCTGAGTAAGTTCTGCTTGAGAGCACTGTTGATGACTCCTTCCATCACTTTGCTGATGGTGGAGAGGAGGCTGATAGGACTGTAATTGGCTGGGTTGCATTTGCCCTGTTTCTTGTGGACAGGACACACCTGGGAAAATTGCAGGGTAGATGCCAGTGTTGGAGCTGTACTGGAACAGCTTGGCTAAGGGTGCAGCAAGTTCTGGAGCACAAGTCAGGGATATTGTCAGGGTCCTTTGCAGTATCCAGTGCCTTCAGCTGTTTCTTGATATCATGTGGAGTGAATGGTATTGGCTGAAGACTGACATCTGTGATGCTGGGAACCTGTGGAGGAGACTGAGATGGATCATCCACTCGGCATTTCTGGCTGAAGATTGTTGCGAATGCCTCAGTTGTGTGAGGGTTTACTTAAAAGCTCCTTTCCTTGGATTGTCAGCTTTGTTGGGTTGATTTGAACCTGGGTCCCCAGAGCATAATAATAATAATTAGAATAGTAATAATCTTTATTGTCACAAGTAGGCTTATATTAACACTGCAATGAAGTTACTGTGAAAATCCCCTAGTCGCCACACTCCGGTGCCTGTTCAGGTACACTGAGGGAGAATTCACCGAACAAGCACATCTGTTGGGGCTTGTGGAAGGAAACCGAAGGAAACCCACACAGACACACAGAGAACATGCAGACTCCACACAGACAGTGACCCAAGCCGGGAATCGAACCTGGGACTCTGGCGCTATGAAGCAACAGTGCTAACCACTGTGTTACCATGCTTACTCTGGGTCTCTAGTTTACTAGTCCAGTGACAATATCACAATTCCACCCCCTGCCCATGAACACAGCTTCCATGGCCTTCAGGTCCTGAAGTGGGACTTGAAGTTGTAGCTTCTGTTCCAGAAGAAGGTTGCTACCCCCAGCCTCAGAATGAACGGTCAATGCAGTTAATTAAATTGAAAGAAGTATAAACAAATCGCTGTTTCACTTGAAAGAAATGTTTGGGCCTTGGACAATGAGAAGGGAGGAGCCAAATCCTTTTGTCATTCAGTCTGCCTTCCGCCCTAACAGAGGGATTTCCTGTTGATCTTCCTGCCCTCCACGCTCCCTTCCACTGGTTTAAAAAATCTTACATCTCGATCTCTCCTCAGTTTCCTCCCAGATGCTGACTGACCTGCTGCGTATTTCCAGAATTGTTTACTTTTGATATACTCCATCTCCCACAATCTTGCTCAGTCTCTTACCCTGTCTCTACCCCTCTGTTCCTCTCTACTTACTGCTCTGAGCTTACTTACCCCCCAGGCTCAGATCATCAGCAAACGTATTATGGTCAATCCAGGTCATTGATGTAGATTGCAGATAACTGGGGCTGGATTCTCTATCGCCCGCTGCCAGTATGGAGATCCCAATGCGGCGGAGAATTACGCGTCCTGCAAAAATTAGATTGGTATCCATTCTCATACTCCAGTCTCCCGCTAGCGGTGGCATCAAGGTTCGCGGCCCACGCTAGCCGATGGGTGCAAATAGGGCAAATTGACCCATTTGCATCCTATTAGCAGGCTAGGCACTGGGTTCTCCAGGTCTGCGTGATTCTCCGGTCCTCTGGGCCGGGATTCACATGGGCGAGAATTGGTGCAGGTATTTTCCAGTCTGGCCCTGGTAAGGTGGACCTCACGGTTGGCCAAGGGGGTTACTCTTTTCTGGAGTTGCCCCCAAAGTCCTTCCCACAATGCAAATCCTGCCCACCCTCACCAGACCCCCACCACCCCACCGTAGACCACCCATAATGGAGACACCCAGACATTACAGAGACGCCCGCCAGAAACCACCCCCCATTACAGCGAACCTGCCAGAGACCGCCCCCCCCCCCCCCCCCCCATTGCTAATATTCCTTCCAGTGATCCACATCAGAAACCCCCCATACAGAGACCCCCACCAGAGGCCCCCATTAACGAAATCACTGCCTGGAAGCCCGCCATAAGAGAGACCACTGCCTGGAAGCTAGAGAGCAATCCAGACAGAGACAGTGAAGCAAATCACTGCCGTAAAACTTACCTGGGTAATACACCTGCTGGCTCAGGCAGAGGAAGTGGCACCTGCAAATTCCTAGAAAGAGAAAACCACATCAGCTTTATTTAAACCCCCTCAGATATTTGCTCTGCAAACTTTCATTCATATCTATGTGAAATTGATTTCACTAGGCTGTGATTGACAGCTTTCACACAGCCAGATGTCTGGATTATGTAATCTCATTTCCCTTAACGCTTGAATGGATTTCAGTAGTCAGTAGTGAAACTAACCGTAATGTTTACAAACATCTAACTTTGATTGACAGCACTTGGACCACATCACAGACAGTTAAGTCCTTTCTGCAGAGAAAACAACAGGGAGTGAGAGCACCTAATGGGAGATTCCAGGCAGGTGCCTTTCTCATGGGTGCATTCCAGGCAGGGGTCTCTCTTATGTGTGTTCTCCTGGCAGGGGTCTTCCAGGCAATGGTCTCTGTGATGGGGGGATGGGGAATCTCTCTTATGGGGGTCTCTGGTGGCAGAGTCGGATGTGGGGCAGATCAGGTCACCCTCATACTGTGGGGGAGGGGGTGACACAGAAAATCGCAAGATCTGGGGGACAATTGAGTTGCATGGGGGAGAGGGGCAACTGCCAGACCTCACCTGCTCAGGATGGTGGCCCGATAGTCGGATTCGTGAGGGAATCTCTCACAATCCCAGCCGCAGGTCAAATCAGTGACAATGTATTTCTGGTGGGAGAACATAGGGCTGGATTCTCCAATTGCTGATGCTGAAATCGCATTCGGCGATTGGCCGGAGAATCCATTTTGATGCCAAAATCAGGGGTGGTGCTATTTTTCGGATGCTCCTCCCTCTCAAAAACGGCGTCATCACTGAGCACGCCGCACACCGTTGGGATGGCCTTGAGACGTCACCTGAAGGCCCTCCTCCGATGCTCCGCCCCCGATGGGCCAACTTCCCGACGGGATCGGATACGTGTGTTCTCAGTTTTTGGTGACCGCACGTGGCGGCTGCGGACTGTGTCCATCGCCGCCACAGTTTGGGGGGGAGCCGTTCATCTGCCCAGGAGGGGCTTAGGCGGGGGCTGGGGGGCCTGGTGGGAGTGGTCCGGGGATGGCAAGGGAGGTTACAGGGGGGCAGTATCTGGCAGGTCGGGTCCTCATGCGGCCAGCACCATGTTGTACGGAGACACCGCTGCAGGTCACCAGCGAGCGCAAGCGCAGCCACAGACCCAGCAATTCCCCATCCGTATCTGCAGGTAAAGCTGGGGGCTTTACGTGGTGCAGCAGCTAGACCCCCGCCGGGCAGAGCATCGGTGTGGGGGCGGCGCCGACTCTTTGGTCGTAAGTGTGGGCACATGCTCCGAACATAGCCTCAAAATCGGAGAATCCAGTCCATAGTCTCCCAAATGGAGGATCCTGTCCCTGATGCCTAAACATTGATACCTATCAAACCTCATTTGTTGAAAACTGCCATCTTGAAAATGATCCATTAAATCCGACTCTCCTGTCAGTTATACAATCCTCAACCCTTACTATATTACCCAACCCACATTAAACCTAATTCCATGGACCCGAATCTTGTGTAGCATTTCATGTGGTCCCTTATTGAATGATTTCTCGAAGTCCAAATATATGACATCCACATTACCTAACCTGTTAGTTACGCTCTCAATAAATGTTAATAGATTAGTGTCACACAATTTCCCTTGATAAATCTGTGTTGGTTCTGTGATTTTACCCCATTACTGGTGTGGGGTAAACTACTGCATTTTTCCTTTCCCTCATTTCTTGAACAGTAAGTCATGACTGGTCAACAGCATGAAACATTAACTTTATTTCTCACCCCACAGATGCTCTGACCTGCTTAGTGTGTTTTTGTTTCAGTGTTTGACCTGACCGATGAATATTGGCCAGGATATGAGGGTCGCTGGCTGCTGTACTTAGAAATATCTGAAAGGATGTTGGAATCAGATTTGATAGAAATTTCAGAAGGCCACTGGGCACGTACTTGAAGATTTCTTTACTCATTCACAGGATGCGGGGGTCAATGGCAAGATCAACATATATTGTTCAACCCTAATGGCTCTCGAGGAGGTGGTGATGCGTTATCTTGGTGAATTGTTAGTGTCTTTGTAGTGATGTTACTTGCACAACCAACAATGCTGTTCGAGTGTAAGTATCAGGATGTTCCTCTCGAGGCCTTGAAGGAAGAAAGAAATAGGGTTGAATTTTGTGACCTCCCCAATGACTAGTTTTGTGGTGGGTGGAACATTTAAGTGGACTCTGCCACCTTCCCATATCCACCCAGTTCAGTCCGTGATGGGAAAGCCCATGGACACCCTTCCTGACCAGCTGCCAATTGACGCTCTAAAATGTGCAATTCATGCCCATGTAAGGGCCTCGTTCCACCGCGGCTGGTATTAACCTGGCAGTTTTGCTTGTAGGATCCCTGGGAGTCCTCTGTTAAAAGGCACTCAGTGCCTGATCAAAGGACATAACATGAGGAGGTAGAGGTCCTTGAAAGCCAACCCCCTTCACCACATCCCCTGTAACCATCGCCCTGCAAACCCCTTTCACCATCTCTCACCTGTGTCCTTTGGTCTCACGTAGGTGAATTACCAGCAGCAACCACTTACTACCTGGTGGTGCCACTGACTATGGAAGAGCTTCCAGCCTCTGATTGGCTGGCAACCTTTGGTGGGTGGATTTCTCCCCTCCCCTGATCCTGGGGAAAGACCTGCCATTGGCTTGTTAAGTACCTGAGGGCAGAATATGCGGTGGCCTTTCTCAAAAGAGGGAGGTTGGGGTTTGGATTGGATTTGTATATTGTCACCGTGTACCGAGGTACAGTGAAAAGTATTTTTCTGCGAGCCGCTCAACAGATCATTAATCATAGCATTTGCAGTGCAGAAGGAGGCCATTCGGCCCGTTGAGTCTGCACCGGCTCTTAGAAAGAGCACCCTACCAAAGGTCAACACTTCCACCCTATCCCCATACCCCAGCAACCCCACCCAACACTAAGGGCAATTTTGGACACTAAGGGCACTTTATCATGGCCAATCCACCTAACCTGCACATCTTTGGACTGTGGGAGGAAACCGGAGCACCCGGAGGAAACCCACGCACACACGGGGAGGATGTACAGACTCCACACAGACAGTGACCCAAGCCGGAATCGAACCTGGGTCCCTGGAGCTGTGAAGCAATTGTGCTATCCACAATGCTAACGTGCTACCCAACAATGCTACCGTGCTGCCCACAATGCTACCGTGCTGCCCAAGTACAGGGAGAAAAGTACATGGGGAGAAAAGGGAATAAAAGAAAATATGTAATAGGGCAACACAAGGAATACAATGTAACTACATAAACACCGGCATTGGATGAAGCATACAGGGTGTAGTGTTAATGAGGTCAGTCCATAAGAGGGTCATTTAGGAGTCTGGTGACAGTGGGGAAGAAGCTGTTTTTGAGTCTGTGCGTGCGTGTTCTCATACTTCTGTATCTCCTGCCCGATGGAAGAAGTTGGAAGAGTGAGTAAGCCGGGTGGGAGGGACCTTTGATTATGCTGCCCACTTTCCCCAGGCAGCGGGAGGTGTAGATGGATTCAATGGATGGGAGGCAGGTTCGTGTGATGGACTGGGCTGTGTTCACAACTCTCTGAAGTTTTTTGTGGTCCTGGGCCGAGCAGTTGCCATACCAGGCTGTGATGCAGCCCGATAGGATGCTTTCTGTGGTGCATCTGTAAAAGTTGGTAAGGGTTAATGCGGACATGCCGAATTTCCTTAGTTTCCTGAGGAAGTATAGGCGCTGTTGTGCTTTCTTGGTGGTAGTGTCGACGTGGGTGGACCAGGAAAGGTTTTTGGAGATGTGCATCCCTAGGAATTTGAAACTGCTAACCATCTCCACCTCTGCCCTGTCGCGCCAACTCTCCAAGTCAGGATGGTGAGTGGCCTGGAAGGGAAACTGGTGGTGCTCCCATGTGCCTACTGCTCAAATGGTAGGGGCCATGAGTTTGGAATGTGTTTTGGATGTGGTGAATTGCTGCAATGCATCTTGTAGGTGGTTCACTCTGCTGCCACTCTGTGTTGGTGGTGGAAGGAGTGAATATTTAAGGCAGTGGATGGGGTACCAATCAAGCGGGCTGCTCTGTCCTAGATGTTGTCAAACTCCTGGGGTGTTGTTGGAGCTGCACCCATCCAGTGGAGAATATTCCATCACACTCCTGACTTGTGCTTTGTAAGTGGGGGACAAGCTTTGTAGAATCAGAAGGTGAGACACAGGGCAGAAATTCACTAATTAAGAAGCTGCCAACGACACCACCATCCACTGAGAAGGATGGCCCACCTGAGGGCTGGTAGCTTGGCGGCTTGGTCAATACCATCAATACAATATGAAGGTACTTCCCTGTTGAGGCTTCCTCTAAGGCAAAATAAGTGTTTTTATTCACTCTGCCAGAGCCAGGCAGGCACGCCTGAGCGACCGATAATGAGGTGGATGCAACTACATTCTCCTTCGCCGATGATGTAACCAGGGGTGGGGGGAGGGGGGGGTGGAGCCTGGGTGGCTGTTGTCATGGGTTGGCCTCTCCTTGGGCCATAGAGTGGTCATGATTCCACAAAAGAGTGGAGCTGAGTCCACAAAAGATCAGCCATGATCTCATTGAATGGTGGAGCAGGCTCGAGGGGCCAGATGGCCTACTCCTGCTCCCAGTTCTTATGTTCTTATAAAGGAGAACTCCACCCATACGATTTTCCGCATTCCAAAACATGACTTCAGAAACTATGAAGCTACAACACAAGATTACTTGGGTGCCAACCATAAGCAGCAAGTGATAGGCAGAGCTAAGCAACCCCACAGCCAACCGATCGGGTCTAAGCTCTGCAGTCCAGCCACATCCAGCCCTGAATGGTGGTGAACAATTAAACAACTCACTGGAGGAGGAGGCTCCACAAATATCCCCATCCTCAATGACGAAGGGGCTCAGCACATCTGTGCAAACGACAAGTCTCAAGCATTCTGAATAATCTTCAACCAGAAGTGCCGAGTGGATGATCCATCACGGTCTCAGAGGTCTCCAGCATCACAGCTGCCAGCCTTCAGCCAATTCGATTCACCCCACATGACACCAAGAAACTGCTGAAGGCACTGGATACTGTAAAGGCTATGGGCCCTGACAATGTTCCGGTAATAGGACTGAAGTCTTGTGTTCCAGAACTTGCCGCGCCCCTAGCCAAGCTTTTCCAGTACAGCTACAACACTGGCATCTACCTGGCAATGTGGAAAATTGCCCAGGTGTATCCTGTACACAAGAAACAGGACAAATCAAGTCCAGCCAATTATCGTCCTATCAGTCTACTCTCCATCATCAGCAATGTGATGGAAGGGTTCATCAAGGGTTATCAAGTGGCACTTACTCAGCAATAACCTGCTCACTGATGCTCAGTTTGGGTTCTGCCAGGTTCACTCAGCTCCTGACCTCATTGCAGACTTGGTTCAAACATGATCGAAAGAGCTGAACCCCAGAGGTGAGGTGAGAGTTCTTTTATTACATTCCTGTATCATCTTTTATTACACTTCTTTGTGTGTTTTGATATACTACGGAGTGTAATATGTGTTACTCAAACCTTGGTTACTGATGAGGTCTTCTGACTCTCGATGAAGAAGACTTGAACTCGTCCAGTAGTAACAAAATATTTATTGAGTAACTATAACAATAATTGCTTGAGTTCTTTACTTTAACATTGATACTAGTGATAAGGTTAACAAGATTTAACTCCAGTAACTATGCTTAACTACACTAACCATCTGAGATAATCTGATACTCCTGTCCTGGTCACAGTACATCCAAAAGAGAGAGGGAGAGACACAATGTTGTTGCTTTTATGCCCCTGTTGGTCCGGCCCTCTAGTGATCATCTGGTGCTACTGATTACACATTACCCCTTATGTACATGCACATACAGAGATCACTACATCCCCCTTTTTTTCTTGTGTTACATATTTTCTGTATGTTGTAAAGAAAATTGAACACACATAATGGATACAGTTTGCAATTGCATTACATAAAATCAATTAGTTAATCAGTCAAATGTTAATACATTTCGTCGTTAAGATTTTTTTTCCCGTTTGCTTGTGGTTCAGTCCCAACAAGTCATCACGAGGTGTTCGAATGGTTGAATCACTTCATTGTCTGATTTTGACTTCTTTTTCTATGCTTGTGGTAACAATTCTGTGTTACATTTTTGTTGTCTGCCCTGGACTTTTTCCTATGCTTGTGGTATTGATTCTGTATGTCATCTGCCTTGTCTGACCAGGACTTTTCCCTGTGCTTGCGGTATTAATTCTGTATGTCACCTGCCTTGAAAGCTGGTTTGCTTGTTTGTTGTGGAGCAAATGTGGATTTGTGAGATTCGTTGTCATGTTTGTACTCTTGTCAGTGTTTTGGAGTGTGCTGTTGCATTGTCCTTCATGTGCAGAGTTGTACCATGTTGTACAGGTCATTGTTTCATTGTTGTTGTTTCTGTCATTTCTGTCTTTGTTGTTTTCGTTGTTGTTCTTGTTGTTGTTTTTGTCTTGCTTGTTGTTTCTGTTTTTGTTGTTTTTGTTGTTGTTCTTACTGGTTTGGTCGTGCTTGTTGTTGCTGTTGTTGTCTTTGTTATGCTTCTTGTTGTTGTTTTTGTTGTTCTTGTAGCTTTTGTTGTGCTTGTAGTTTTTGTTATTGTTCTTGGTGTGCTTTTTGTTTTTGGAATTGCTGTTGTTGTTCTTGTTTCTGTTGAGATTTTTGTGGTTTTTGTTATTCTTGTTGTGCTCAATGACTGTTCCGTGGGGATCATTTGAGTCATTCTCAAAGTTATTGGTATTCCGTGTCCTTTGTGGTATCTGATGTTTCATTGAGCGTTTCATCTTGAGGAGTGTGAGAATGATCTGAAGTTGCATTGATCTTGGTGACATCAGTCATTTGTGGTTGATTTGCTTCCTTGGTGCTCCTCTTCTGGAGTCATTTCAGGTTCATTTGAATCATCTTTGGTTTCTTGGTGCTCCTCTTCTGGAGTCAAAATTTTCAAGATTTCATTTTCTTGTGGGTAGTTCAGAGTAAATGAGGTTTTAATTGACGTGGTCTCTCTGGACTCATGAGTAGATTTATTTTGAATGTTGAGTGCTTCTGTACAGATGAGCTGGGATCTGTCAGTCTTGCTGTGATCTTGCACATTGTGTATGCTGATTGTGATCACTGTGTTACTAATCGTACATACAGTGTTTAGACTTTCATAGTCTTTTTGTTGTTCACGTGAGCTTGGTAGACTTTCATAGTCTGTTTCTGGTTGCTCAGATAAGGTGGATAGACGTCCATAGTCTTCTTTGTGCACGGTTTGTGCTCTGGAGTCTTTAATTGCTTTCATTCTGGAGTCTGTCAACGAGCTCTCTGTGGAGTCTTTCATCGCTCTTTCTGTCGAGTCGTGCAGTGTTTTCTCTGTGGAGTCAATCTGTGCTCTCTCAATGGAGTTGTCAGTACTCTATGTGTGGCGTCGGTTTCAACGATCTGACTTGGAATCATGGTATTGGATTCGTCTACCATGAGTAGAGTCGTGTTGAGATTTTCAACCATGTTGCTGATACTATGATTAGCATATCCAAATAACTCAGCCATGTCTGAGTAGTATTCTTCAATATACAAATCATCTTTTTTTGTTTCGGATTTGTTATTGTGCTCTTCATGTTCAATGAACAAATCATCTTCTTTGGTTTCGGATTTGTCACTGAGCTCTCCACTTTGGGTGGTGCAAACTGTTTGTTCCAGGGTGCTGCGGCTGTTATTTTCAACTGCTGGTTGAAGTTCAGGCATTGTTCTGTCCTTCGAGTGTTATGGGCCAGGGTTTAGAGAACCCCAAAGTGTATCATGGAGTTCACCTGACCCACAACTTTTAATAGATTGTGGTATGGGGAGCACACGGCCCACTCTACAGGTGTGGTACACCAGAAATCAAAAAGTATTTTTCAAAGCAAAACAATGTTTATTCTATGAACTCAAGTTAACTTTTTTAAAACATGCAGTGAACATGAAAATGAAAATCGCTTATTGTCACAAGTAGGCTTCAAAAAATGAAGTTACTGTGAAAAGCCCCTAGTCACCACATTCCGGCACCTGTTCGGGGAGGCTGTTACGGGAACATCTTAGCAACCATCAATTCAAATACAACTCCCAAAGAATACAGCACTAAGTAATCCTTAATAACTTCCCAAACAACATCCAGACTCTTAGATGCACTCAGGAATGGGCAATAAATGCTGATCCAGCTATGAACGAATAAAAGAAAAATTGGGAACATCCTTCCTGCATTTACCCTGCCCCCCTCATTCTTCTAAACTCCAGCGAATACAATCCTATAGGAGGCAGGGAGATGGTTAGTTTCTCTCTTGTTCGATAGGGGTGATGTGTTTCGCCGTGTCGCCAGCTGGATGTTCTGTTTCTTTCATTTGTGTAAGTGTGAATATTATCTACCACTTATCTGCCCGACCTGAATGTTGTCCACATCTTGCTGCATATGGACAAGGACCTCTTCAGTATATGAGGAGTGCAAATGGTCCTGAGCACAGTGGGGGTCATCTGTGAATTGCTGACCTTATCATGGAAGAAAGATCATTGGTGGAGCAGCTGAAGACCTGGGGCACTATCCTGAGGAACTCCTGCAGCGATGTCCTGGCGCAGAAATGATTGGCCTCAAACAACTTCAACAATCTCCCTTTGTGCGAGGTATGACTCCATCCAGTGCAGAGTTTTGTCCTCTATTCTCATTGACCAATTTTCCAGGACTCTTCAATGCCACTTTCAGTCAAATCCTGCCTTGATAACAAGGGCAATTGTGTTGTTGTGTATTCGGGGTCGAGATGTATTACTTAGTGTTTCTCTGTTTAATTAAGAAGGTTTCTGATATGTTGGGTGCTCTGGGTCCGTGGAACACATACAGGCCACCAACTCTTAAAATAGTGCAACACTATTTTATTAAGTTAGAAACTGTTGAACATACTTTCACTGTGGGTTAACACAATGTTAGATTAAACTAAAGACCTATGCCTGTCCTAACCAGTCTATGCACTCAGCACATGGTGAAGATCTGTGCTGTAAGCTGTAAGCTCTGTCCTTGTAGGAGGCTGCATCCCGAATGAGCGGGAACTCTGATGCCCTCTGTCTATCTAGTGAGTGTGCTCAAATTGGTGATTGGCTGCGGTGTTGTGTGTGTTGATTGGTCTTGCTGTGTGTCATCAGTGTGTGTGTCTGCACCATGATATACTGGTGTATATTATGACAGTTACTTGAGACTGTAGTTCATCAAAACCTTTCTTGTTTACCTACAGCTCTATGCATACCTTTGGAACTCTGGATGAGGTTTGACTCCTCCTTTCCTCCACATCTCTGTTATTTAGTGATGTGACATTATAATCACAGTTACGTCAGCATCATGTGTGTCATGATATTCAGGTGAACATCACAGCACATACATGCATACATAATGATGGACAGATCAACGGACCAATCAACACACACAACACGACAGCCAATCACAGACAAGAGCATACACAGTACAAAACAGGGAACACAACACTTCCTGGGCACTCGAGCAGGAGACGGCTCAGGGCACAGACCTCATTGCCAGCCACTCAGACATTCACCATGTGCTGAGTACCAGAGTTTACTATGTTAATAGTTGATTGAAATGAAACCGTGTTGGTTCGTCTGTGTATCAGAGTACCCAACACTTCATGATACCAGGAATGATTTGATACCTACCCACAAATCTGCCATCCTGCGCCATGGACACCGTCAACACACCACAGCCGTTGCAAGTCGCTGGGAACCTCGGCATCAATTGGAAGCTGTTCAAACAGCGCTTCCAGCTCTTTCTGGAAGCCAACGAAAAAGAGAGCGCCTCGGACACCAGGAAGATCGGCATCCTCCTCACCACCGCAGGTCAGCACGCCATCCATGTCTACAACTCCCTGGTATTCGCGGAAGGCGAGGACAAATCAAAATACAAGACGGTCCTTCTCAAGCTTGACCAACACTTCAACGTCGAGGTCAACAAGAGCTTCGAGAGATATGTCTTCCAGCAGCGCCTGTAGGGTAAGGATGAGCTCTTTCAGTCATTCCTTACGCATCTCCACATCCTCGCGCAGTCCTGCGGTTACGACACCACCTCCGATTCCATGATTCGGAACCAGATCGTTTTTGGGGCTGCCTCGGGCACCCTACGCCAGCAGCTTTTAAAAATAAAAGGCCTCACCTTCGCCTCCGCAATCGAAGCCTGTGTCCTGCACGAAAACGCGGCTAGCCGCAATGCCCAATTTCAGGTGACCGAATCGGCGTGGCGGGGGTCCTACGCAGTCGGATCGGCGAGCCAGGTGCCCCACGAGGCCGAACGGGTCCAGGCGATCGAGTTCCTCCCGGCCCGCGGCCCGGACGACGTCGGCCATTTCGCAAGTTTTTCGAGGCCTCCCGCGCTTGTGCGTGCCAAAACCTACGGCAACACTGAGGGACGTGATGCGCAGGCGCGCTCGATGCAAGACCGAACTGCGCATGCGCAGTGGCGCAACGAACGCCATGACATCACGACGTGCGGTAACTGTGGAGCCGCACATTTAAAGCGGCAATGTCCCGCAAGAACCCGACAATGCCTACGCTATGGCAAGGTGGGCCACTACGCTGCTTACTGTCGAGCAGCTCAACCTGTCAATGTTCCCCAACTCCGACAACCTCGCAGGGACGTGCGGACCATTCAGCCTCCCCATTACGAATCGTGCCCAGACGACATCCAGACCAGTGACACAGATGACCGAGACCCCTTCCGTGTTGTGGTCACTGATGGGAACCGAGTTAACACGATCAATCCGGGTGATGAATGGTGTGCCACCCTGACGGTCAACCGATCGCCGATAACTTTCCGCCTGGACACTGGCGCCTCCGCCAACCTCATAGCATGGCCAGCCTTCTACGCCATGAAAGTCAGACCACCAATTCGGCCGTCCCTGTTGATTCCCAAATTTCTTTCTCTGTCAGTCTGACCTCAATAAAAGTTGAGATGGATTCGCACGTAAAAATAAGTTATTTATTTATCACATTCGTCATCCCGGTGCAGGATGGTCGACTACAACGGGAACGTTATCCCGGCTATGGGATCCTGCCAGCTCCAGGTGATACACAACACACACACACGGCCACACTCTCGTTCGAGATAGTCGGCTCATCGAAGGACTCCCTGCTGGGCGCACAGGCATGCAAGGCTCTCCACCTCGAGCAACGAGTCCACTCTCTCTCTCCAGACGGCATGTCTGACTTCCCAGATGCAGAGTTCAACGCACAGCTCCAATCGCTCCTCACCCACAACCAGGAGGCATTCGAGGGCATGGGAACACTGCCATACACCTACAGAATTCGGCTCAAACCAGACGCCACTCCGGTCATTCACGCACCTCGCAGAGTCCCTGCGCCACTCAAAGACCGCCTCAAGCAGCAGCTGCAGGATCTCCAGGACCAAGGGGTCCTATCCAGGGTCACGGAGCCCACGCCGTGGTTCAGCTCCATGGTGTGAGTCAAGAAGCCCTCCGGCGAGCTCCAGGTCTGTATTGACCCAAAAGACCTCAATAACAATATTATGAGGGAACAATATCCCATACCCAAACGGGAAGAGATCACGAGCGAAATGGCCCAGGCGAAAATATTTACGAAACTGGATGCCTCTAAGGGTTTTTGGCAGATCCAACTAGATCCGTCCAGCCGAAAGCTGTGCACCTTCAACACCCCTTTCGGCAGGTTCTGCTACAATCGAATGCCATTTGGCATCATCTCGGCATCCGAGGTCTTTCATAGGATCATGGAGCAGATGATGGAAGGCATTGAAGGGGTGCGCGTCTACGTGGACGACGTCATCATCTGGTCCACCACACCGCAGGAGCACATCTATCGTCTCCAACGCATCTTTGCACGCATACGTGAAAACAGCCTGTGCCTCAACCGAGCCAAGTGTTCTTTCGGCCAAACCGAGCTGAAGTTCCTGGGGGACCACATTTCCCGGTCAGGGGTCCGTCCGGATGCAGACAAGGTGAGCGCCATCACAGCCATGCCGCAGCCGGCAGACAAGAAAGCAGTGCTACGCTTCCTAGGCATGGTCAACTTCCTGGGGAAGTTCATTCCCAACCTTGCCTCCCACACGACAGCTCTGCGCCACCTCGTCAAAAAGTTCACGGAGTTCCAGTGGCAGCACACACACCAGCAGGAATGGGAGGAGCTCACCACAGCACCGGTATTGGAGTTTTTCGACACATCTCGTGCCACTAAAACCTTGACTGATGCCAGCCAGTCCAGCATTGGGGCAGTGCTCCTGCAGCGGGATGACACTGCGTCATGGGCCCCGGTCGCCTATGCATCGCGGGCCATGACCCCCACAGAGCAGCGCTACGTGCAGATCGAAAAGGAGTGCCTGGGCTTGCTAACCGGTTTAGACAAGTTCCATGATTATGTGTATGGTCTTCCCCGGTTCACTGTTGAAACTGACCACCGCCCCCTGGTCAGCATCATAAACAAGGACCTAAACGAGATGACTCCTCGCCTCCAGCGCATCCTACTTAAACTCAGGAGGTATGACTTCCAACTGGTCTACACCCCAGGGAAGGACGTTATCATTGCGGATGCCCTATCGAGAGCAGTGAGCATGCCGCCAGATTCGGAGGGGTTCGTATGTCAGGTCGAGGCGCAGGTGGCCTTCACATCGTCAAATCTGCCAGCTGACGACTCCAGTCAGGCCCGCATTCACAGAGAGACTGCGGCCGACCCCCTTCTACAACGTGTGATGCGCCACATGACGGGAGGGTGGCTCAAAGGGCAGTGCCCACAATTCTACAATGTCCGGGACGACCTGGCCGTCATTGATGGTGTCCTTCTAAAGCTGGCCCACCTGCCAAAGGTTTCAGCCGGCGCAGCCACCTGAAACGCTTCTGCCCCATGACGTCCCCCTGGGCGAAGGTAGGTGTGGACCTCTTTCACGCGCTCGGCAGGGACTATGTCATCGTCGTTGACTACTTCTCCAACTACCCAGAGGTCATACGCCTGCACGCTTTGACGTTGTCCGCTGTCATAAGGGCCTGCAAAGGCACCTTTGCTCGCCACGGCATTCCGATGACTGTCATAGCGGACAATGGGCCCTGTTTCACCAGCCAGGAATGGTCGTCGTTTGCTGCCTCGTATGGCTTCATACATGTGATGTCCAGCCCTCTGCACCCCCAGTCCAATGGAAAGGCGGAGAAGGGCGTTCACATTGTCAAGCGGCTCCTCTGCAAGGCTGCTGCTGCCGGATCGGATTTCTGCCTCACCCTGCTGGCCTATCGCTCAGCCCCACTAGCCACTGGTCTCTCACCAGCCCAGCTGTTGATGGGTCGCGCCCTCAGGACCACTGTGCCTTCCATTCTGGCACCCACAATCGACGATGCTCCGGTATTGCACAGGATGTAACTGCAGCGCGGTCGCCAGAAGAGGTCATATGACACACGGGCAACTGATCCTCCCGCCCTGGCCCCTGGAGACAAAATCCGCATCCACCGACCAGAAGGTGGCTGGTCAGCACCTGCCAAAGTTCTCCGACGCGTGGCTCCCCGCTCGTTCCTGGTTCGGATGCCTGATGGATCCGTTCGTAAGCGCAATCGCCAGGCTCTTCGCCTGCTTCCACGCTTGCTACGAGACCTTACACTGACACCATGCCCTCCTGTTGTTCCTGATATCGTCTTCATGGAGCTGCCTGCTACCATGCCCCTTCCGTCGTCGCCCGTGACCAGGCCCGTTCCTCAGCCGGTGGTTCCAGACCTACCCTTGAGGCGGTCAACCCGAATTCGTCGCCCACCTACTAGACTGGACTTATGAGACTGTTTATACATTGAACTCATGCAACCACTGTGTTAATATGTTTATGTTCTTATCATGACAGGAATTTGTTTTATAGTTCAATATTTCCCCGTTCTTTGTTTATGGTACAACCTCGTTATTATGTCACACCCGCCATCGCCCCTTGTATGTAGTTAAGCCCCATGTACATGCTGTAAATATTGCATACACACACATTTAGCTACACCCAGTACACATCTCTATTTATAACCACGTAGGCATTTAATCTTGTAAAAAAGGGGGGATGTCATGATATTCAGGTGAACATCACAGCACATACATACATACATAATGATGGACAGATCAACGGACCAATCAACACACACAACATGACAGCCAATCACAGACAAGAGCATACACAGTACAAAACAGTGAACACAACACTTCCTGGGCACTCGAGCAGGAGACGGCTCAGGGCACAGACCTCATTGCCAGCCACTCAGAGGTTCACCATGTGCTGAGTACCAGAGTTCACTATGTTAATAGTTGATTGAAATTCGTCTGTGTATCAGAGTACCCAACACTTCAATGTGCTTCTGATGTTAACTCTTTATTCTGCAGCAATTACTCTGAACTCACCTCTGGAACTAAGTCCTCCTGTCACGTTAGGAGCTCGGCTGTAATGAAGTCAGCAGTTAGAAGATCTGAAACTGCTGGTGAATGTGCAGGTTATCGTTGAGTACGTGCTTTTTGATAGCACTGTCAACAACATCATCCAATACTTTGCCGATGATTGAGAGATGACTGACAGGGTGACAATTGGCTCACTGGATTTGCCCACATATTTTTGTACATATTTTTATTAGGTTTCTCTTTTTTTTTGCAGTAAACGCAACAATGTAACAAAAAAATATCAGTGCAAAACAGGTACCGAAGAGAGTTATAGTGAACATAGGAACAAGGAAGACAGAATAAATTCAGGACAATATGCTTAAGGGACCGTTCAGGACACATGCCTTTATGCATTGTGATACCAAGACTAACTAAATGAAGTGATTATCCAACCTTTTGTGGACAAGCTATACCCGAGGGATTTGCCACCCGCTGGGTAGATGCTAGTGTTGTAGCTGTGCTGGAACAACTTGTTTGGGGTGTCACTATCTCTGAAGCAGAAGTCTTCAACACAGCCCAGATGTTATTGTAGCCTACAACCTTTTCGGTTTACAGAACCTTCAGCCATTTCTTGCTATCACATGGAGTGAATTGCATTGTCGGAAGTCATGGGCGGCACAGTAGTACAGTGGTTCGCACTGTTGCCTCACAACACCAGGAACCCGGGTTTGATTCCCACCTCTGGTGACTGTGTGAAGTCTGTACGTTCTCCCCGTGTCTGCCTGAGTTTCTTCCGGGTGCTCCGGTTTCTTCCCACAGTCCAACGATGTGCCAGTTAGGTGGATTGGACGTGCTAAATTACCCTTAGTGTCCCAAAAAAAAATCAAGATGTGTAGGTTAGAGGATATTGGGATAGGGTGGGGTACTGAGCTTGGGCGGAGTACTCTTTGAGAGGGTAAGTGCAGACACGATGGGCAGAATGGCCTACATCTGCACTGTAGGAATTCTACGATACCTGTGATACTTACAATTCTGGCTCCCCCATCATTGAGGGTGGGGATGTTCATGGTAGTGGCAGTCACCACTGATTTATATATTAGGTGCTTTCTGGTAAGGCCCTGTACTACAGGTACGGGGGTAGTTTCCTGCCTCCTGGCTCCGCCCAGTAGGCGGAGTATAAATATGTGTGCTCCTCGTACAGCAGCCATTTCGCCAGCTGCTGTAGGAGGCCACACATCTTAGTGTAATGAAGCCACGATTGCATCAAACTCTCATCGTTGTGTAATTGATCGTGCATCAATTTATTACACTAACGTTTTCAGAAGATGGACCTCCGCATCAAGCCGGATCGCCTGCAGCTGCATCCACAATCAGGCGACACCAAAAAGGACTTTGAACATTGGCTAGCCTGTTTCGAAGCTTACATCAGGTCTGCACCAAACCCAATTCCGGAAGCTCAGAAGATTCAGAGCCTCTACACACGGCTAAGCTCCAACATCTTTCCACTTATTCAGGACGTGCCGACCTACGAAGATGCCATAGCGTTACTGAAGGAAAACTACGCTCAGCGGACTAACACTCTCTATGCCAGGCACCTCCTCTCCACTAGTAGTCAACTTCCTGGTGAGTCAGTGGAAGATTTCTGGTGGGCCCTGATTACCCTAGTCAGAGACTGTAACTGTCAGGCCGTCACAGCCCTGGAACACTCGAACTTGCTCATGAGAGACGCTTTTGTTCCGGGGATAGAGTCGGATTACATCCGCCAGCACCTCTTAGAGGGGCCACGCTCGACCTTGCGGCAACCAAGAAGCTAGCGCTCTCGCTGACAGTCGCCTCGCGCAACATCCAGGCCTACACCCCCGGCCACGCGGCCCACCCCTTCTACGCATCGTGGACTCCGCAGGCGGCTGCCCCATCAGGGACCCCACTCAGCCAACCCCACGCCTGTGCCGCGCGGCAACCACCCAACGTCGGGGGCCCCAATTGTCACTTCTGTGGGAAGCCAAAACACCCCCGACAACACTGCCTGGCCCGGAGCGCCCTTTGCAAGGTCTGCGGCAAGGAGGGACACTTCACTGCGGTGTGCCAGGCCCACGCAGTCGCCGCTATAGTTCCAACCCCCCCCCCCCACGTACGGCCAGTGGGCGCCACTATCTTACCCTCCCTGGACTACGTGCGGCCCGTGGGCGGCACCATCTTGTTCGACCCCCACCATGTGCGGCCCGTGGGCACCGCCACCTTGTCCTCCCCAGGATCATCAGGCGCCGCCATCTTGTTTCCCCCATGACACCTGCGGCCCGTGGGCGCCGCCATCGTACAGGACCCATACCCTCCGGGCACCCCATCGCCTGCCACCATCGATGACCAGCTGCAACATAGCAACGGCCTCTACCAATGTGAAAATCGATGGGCATGAGATCTCCTGCCTGCTGGACTCCAGGATCACCGAGAGCTTCATCCATCCCGATACGGTAAGGCGCTGCTCCCTTGCGGTACACCCTGCCAACCAGAGAATCTCCCTGGCCTCCGGGTCCCACTCCGTGGCAATCCAAGGGTACTTCATAGCCACTCTCACTGTCCAGGGCGTGGAGTTCAGTGGCTTCCGCCTCTACATCCTCCCCAACCTCTACGCTGCCTTGCTACTCGGCCTGGACTTCCAGTGCAACCTCCAGAGCCTAACATTGAAATTCGGCGAGCCCCTACCACCCCTTACTTTGTGCGGCCTTGCGACCTTAAAGGTCGACCCACCTTCCCTATTTGCAAACTTAACCCCAGATTGCAAACCAGTCGCCAAAGGAGCAGACGGTACAGCACCCAGGACAGGACCTTGATCAGGTCCGAAGTCCAGCGACTGCTTCGGGAAGGCATCATCGAGGCCAGCAACAGCCTGTGGAGAGACCAAGTGGTAGTTGTGAAAACTGGGGAGAAACACAGAATGGTCGTGGACTACAGTCAGATCATCAATAGGTACACGCAGCTCGACGCGTACCCCCTCCCACGCATATCTGATATGGTCAATCAGATTGCACAGTACCGGGTCTTCTCAACTGTCGACCTAAATTCCGCCTACCACCAGCTCCCCATCCATAAGGCGGACCGCCCATACACTGCCTTCGAGGCAGTTGGCTACCTTTACTACTTTCTTCGGATTCCCTTTGGCGTCACCAACGGGGTCTCGGTTTTCAAAACGTGAAATGGACTGAATGGTTGACCGGTACAGGTTACGGGCCACTTTCCCGTACCTAGACAATGTCACCATCTGCGGCCATGATCAGCAGGGCCATGACGCCAACCGTGCCAAATTTTTCCACACCGCCACTCTCCTCAACCTAACTTATAACAAGGAGAAGTGCGTGTTCAGCATGAACCGCTTAGCCATCCTCGGCTATGTGATCCAGAACGGAGTTCTGGGGCCCCATCACGACCGTATGCGCCCCCTCATGGAATTCCCCCTCCCCCACTGCCCCAAGGCCCTCAAACGTTGCCTGGGGTTCTTTTCGTATTACGCCCAGTGGGTCCCAAATTATGCGGACAAGGCCCGCCCACTCATACAATCCACTCTTTTTCCCCTAACGGCCGAGGCTTACCAGGCCTTCAACTAATTTAGTGGAATTATTTGAGGACATTACCAGTGCGGTAGATAACGGGGAGCCAATGGATGTGGATTTCCAGAAAGCCTTTGACAAGGTGCCACACAAAAGGTGGCTGCATAAGATAAACGTGCATGGCATTAAGGGGAAAGTAGTAGCATGGATAGAGGATTGGTTAATTAATCATAGAATCATAGAATTTACAGTGCAGAAGGAGGCCATTCGGCCCATCGAGTCTGCACCGGCTCTTGGAAAGAGCACCCTACCCAAGGTCAACACCGCCACCCCATCCCCATAACCCAGTAATCCCACCCAACACTAAGGGTAATTTTGGACACTAAGGGCAATTTATAATGGCCAATCCACCTAACCAGCACGCCTTTGGACTGTGGGAGGAAACCGGAGCACCTGGAGGAAACCCACGCACACACGGGGAGGATGTGCAGACTCCGCACAGACAGTGACCCAAGCCGGAATCGAACCTGGGACCCTGGAGCTGTGAAGCAATTGTGCTATCCACAAGGCTACCGTGCTGCCCGCAAATAGAAAGCAAAGAGTGGGGATTAATGGGTGTTTCTCTGGTTGGCAATCAGTAGCTAGTGGTGTCCCTCAGGGATCAGTGTTGGGCCCACAATTGTTCACAATTTACATTGATGATTTGGAGTTAGGAACCAAGGGCAATGTGTCCATGTTTGCAGACGACACTAAGATGAGTGGTAAAGCAAAAAGTGCAGAGGATACTGGAAGTCTGCGGAGGGATTTGGATAGGCTAAGTGAACGGACTAGGGTCTGGCAGATGGAATACAATGTTGACAAATGTGAGGTTATCCATTTTGGTAGGAATAATAGCAAAAGGGATTATTATTTAAATGATAAAATATTAAAACATGCTGCTGTGCAGAGAGACCTGGGTGTGTTAGTGCATGAGTCGCAAAAAGTTGGTTTACAGGTGCAACAGGTGATTAAGAAGGCGAATGGAATTTTGTCCTTCATTGGTAGAGGGATGGAGTTTAAGGCTAGGGAGGTTATGCTGCAATTGTATAAGGTGTTAGTGAGGCCACACCTAGAGTACTGTGTTCAGTTTTGGTCTCCTTACTTGAGAAAGGACGTACTGGCACTGGAGGGTGTGCAGAGGAGATTCACTAGGTTAATCCCAGAGCTGAAGGGGTTGGATTACGAGGAGAGGTTGAGTAGACTGGGACTGTACTCGTTGGAGTTTAGAAGGATGAGGGGGGGATCTTATAGAAACATATAAAATTATGAAGGGGATAGATAGGATAGATGCGGGCAGGTTGTTTCCACTGGCGGGTGAAAGCAGAACTAGGGGGCATAGCCTCAAAATAAGGGGAAGTAGATTTAGGACAGAGTTTAGGAGAAACCTCTTCACCCAAAGGGTTGTGAATCTACGGAATTCCTTGCCCGGTGAAGCAGCAAAGGCTCCTTCATTCAATGTTTTTAAGATAAAGATAGATAGTTTTTTGAAGAATAAAGGGATTAAGGGTTATGGTGTTCGGACCGGAAAGTGGAGCTGAGTCCACAAAAGATCAGCCATGATCTCATTGAATGGCGGAGCAGGCTCGAGGGGCCAGATGGCCTACTCCTGCTGCTAGTTCTTATGTTCTTATGAGGTTATCGATTAGGGTGGAATATAATTCTACAGCAGCTGGGTGGATTTGCAGGCATTGGGAGGAAAACTGCAGTGTGGGATGGAATTGGACTTTTCTTTCGAAGGGTTAGCACAAACATGATGGGCTGAATGGCCTGTTTCCCTGCTGTCAGGGAAAGGCATTCCAGCTAGAACATTTACTTTTTCCATCATCATCCTGTCCCTGTTACCAACTAAGTTTCGAACCGTAACCCCATTTCACCCCACACGGTTATATTGGATGGATGTTTGGTGATGAAAATATGGAGCAATTTTTTTTTTGACAAAGAAGAAGTTATGCGAAAATATGAATCATTTGGTGTGTGGAAACCAGATGATAAAACCACAATGATTCCAAAGAAAATGAACAAAATTTAATGGAAATGTCTCTGACTGTCCAAATAATTCTGAAATATGTTGTGTTCGGGAGTATTCTCAGGGGTATTCCGCTGATTTTTGACATTAATAAAGAGGAAATTGTTCAGTCCTTCATGAGTAATTCACATCTAATCTTTATCTGCCTTCTGAAGCACCTTCCAATGCTTCATGTTTCACTTGTATCACTGGGGACCAGATATTCTTAATCTTCTTCCAGGACAAAAACTTTTAGTCCATTTCAAAACTTCTAATCCAGAGGTTCACAACATTGTTCAGTTGTCAGTCACGGACTTTAAAGCTGTTGGGGCTTTGAAGGCATTCATCTGCTACTCCTCTCCTCCATTTTGCTTCTCCTTTCACCCTTTTGCTGCTGAAGGTGTTGCTGTTCACAAGGAAATCTCTCCACAGAGACTGCAGCGTGACGCCATCCAAACCAAAAGGCCAAGGGTCGATCTTTACTGGGGTGCTGAGTGGGGAAGCCACGAGGAATTGCGAGAGGTTTGCCACCATCTTAATGGCCACCACCGGCCTACAAATATCCTATCGCAGGCCAAGGGCCTATGGGCTTTCCAATGTTCCTGGGCAGCTTGTCAAATGTGGGAGATTTGCAGCAGTCACGTTATCATAAAAAGGGAGACAACATTCCCATAAAATGAGATGCACTTTCTCAAAATGTGGATAACAGAGAGTATCATCAATGTCTCAAAGAACATAAGAATTGCTATACCATAAAAGTTCAAGGGTCACCCTAGTTTACCTGCTGGTATTGTGAGAGTAATAATACAACTGTTATGGACTTGTTGACTAAAAAGGGCAATCAATCTCATTCAGTTTATCCTTGGAAGGCCCAGATGTGAGGCAAGGGAAGCAGAATTTTATCGACATGCCTTGGGTCTATCCACCATAACCAAATTCAGGTCCCGAACCTACGTAAGCAGGCAGTGGGATCATGGGGGTGGGGGTTGGATTTTATCAGCGGGAACCAATTCAGCATTGAAGTTGGACTACTGTCACATTAATCGCAGAAGACCCCCTCTCAGAGCTGCCGGCAACTCCACAGCCTTGACCGTGCCCCCGATGGAGATGTCCAGCTTTGCTCTGTTGTAGTGCTATTGCTATATTTACTTGCTACAAATATGGCGGTTAATAAGGTCGCCTTTCTTAATCCTAATTATGAATATGCTTTCAGAGTCGCCAGGTGTCTCTTGATACTGCCACAAGGTTCAACCCGAATGCCGATCAAAGAGCCAATACACAGTTAGTCAGTTCAAAGTCAATACTATTTTATTTACACACAGTATGATTTACTCATGCACAATAACACTACAGGCTAAACTATATCTATCACTAACACCTATACTTAACTTCGGGTGCCCACTTAGGTCAGAGAAACAATGGCCGTTGTTCGGATCTGAGGCTGTTGGGTTCGAAGAGGTAACAGGAGTACAGCTAAGGTCATCAATCTGGTAGCGAGCGTTGAACTTGAACTTACTTGCTTCTGGTGGTGCTGGTGGAAGGGTCTCTCCGCTTGAGAGCCAAATCCAAGAGGCTGAACCTTTGGCGGGGGTTCCTTCTTATACTTGGAGGGGCTTTGCGCGCTTTTAGGCGGGCCTTAAACTTGGTCCCAATTAATTGGGCAGCTTCTCGATCACTGCCATCGATCTGAGCCAATAAAGGGGCGGGTGCCTTGATGGCTGTGTGTGTCCTAAGTGGCTGTTGGCCTTGCTTTGTTTGTGTCTTCTTGCTGGGGTTGTGGCGCTGGACTGTCTGGGACAGTATCGGCTACCTGAGCACTAGTTCTTTGTTTCCCGGAGATGGGCCATCAATTGGCCCAGAGTTTCGGTTCCGTCTGCAGTCTGTCTTCCAAATATACATTCAGGCTCTGTGCCTGCTTGTTGCTTTGCATTGTCCATTTTTCCCTGTATGCTCTGCGGGTGTCCATTTTATATACTGAAAGTGGCCATCCCAGTTGGCTACAGTGCCTTTGGGTCAAAAGCCTGGAACTCCATCCCTAACAGCACTGTGAGTGGACCTACAGTTCAGGGACTGCAGTTAAAACTAGGGGCTGTTTAGCACAGGGCTAAATCGCTGGCTTTGAAAGCAGACCAAGGCAGGCCAGTAGCACGGTTCAATTCCCGTAACAGCCTCCCCGAACAGGCGCCGGAATGTGGCGACTAGGGGCTTTTCACAGTAACTTCATTTGAAGCCTACTTGTGACAATAAGCGATTTTCATTTCATTTAATTTCAAATGTTTGAACATTACACATAGATTCAAGGTTACCTCGTCCTCCCAAGCACCCTGAAGATTTAACATATGTGGCGTAATGTCTCAAGGGAGGACACCTCTGCAGCTGTAGAGACTTTAATGCTGAAAATGAGGGTATATGACCATCTTCTCGGCTAAGACTCACATTACGCTCTGGAGCTAGCAATAGATTTAGAACTGTAACTTTTAGCCTAGAATTACTCCAGAAATCGAGGTCTCAGTCGCAGAATGAAGGGCCTGCCATTTACGGCCAAGTTGAGGAGAAATTTGTCATTCTGAGTATTGTGAAGCTTTGGAGTTCTCTATCACAGTTCTGGGTACCAAGCTTCAGAAAGATGTGAAAGCATTCACGAGAGTGCAAAGAAAGATCCATAACAGTGGTTCCAGAGATGGATAACTTCAGTTATGTATACAGTTTGGAGTAATTGGGACTGTTTTCTTTGGGGGTGAGAAGGTTGAGAGGAAATCTAATAGAAGTATTCAAAATTATGAGTGTCTGAACAGAGTAGATAAGGAAAATGTGTTTCCCATTAATGGAAGAATCGAGAACCACAGGGAACAGATGAAAGATGATTGACAAAAAAAGCAATGGATGACGTGAGGTGGAACCTCTTCCTGATGCAAGTGGTTAGGATCTGGAATGCGCTGGAGAGAGGTTCAACTGAGGCATTCAAAAGGGAATTGGCTTATTATCAGGACTGAAAGAATGTGCAGAGCTACGGGAAGAAGGTGGGGGTCTGACACTAGATACATTTCTTCTTCAGAGAGCTAGCACAGACTCAGTGGGCTGAATGGCCCCCTTGTAACAATTTTGTGACTTATGATTCTGAGATCTGTGGTTGCACAATTACTGCATATTGTTATCATCCTAGTTGCTATTAATACTGGACAAGTCTGATCCCATAATCAAACTTGGTCTGATCGAAACCATGGAGGAAAGTTGCTGAATTCACAGTAGTCTGCTGATGAGCCTTTCATGCAAATAATTAAATATCTATTAAAACAAGAACAATGCATTACAATATTCCAGACAAAAATGTTGGGAAGATCTTAATACAAACACAAGATTATTCAAATTTACACTATTCCTACCTCAGCAATAGCTTTACAAACACATAAACCAGTGAAGAGTTACCAACAGTTTGACATAAAGGACTGGCACAACTGCAAATGGTTTTCATCCAGTGAATGTCACTGGATCACTTTCATTAGGCAACAGTAAAACTTAAAGCGTTGTTCTCTCGAGAATCACTGGACTTCCATCCCCTATTTCTTTTAACCTATCTCTGAAAGTTCCAAGATTGTAAAACATCATTGTATATATACAAACAAACCCAAAGTCCTGAGACCATTCAGTCACAAGCCTATCCAGACTCCCAGGCACCAAGATTCATAAACAAAACTTAAAGTACCTGAAACCAATATACCTTTCTGAACACAAACACACATTTATATATATATATATATATTCAAATTGAAATTTTACATTGTTCATAATAGTATATTCAAAACAGAAATTGACAGGTTTCAGTCTACAGTTTTGAAGGGCCTGTGTGATGTCTGAATCCTACACAACTGGTTTCTCTTGATTTCTCTGTGCAGCTAATGTGCCTTAATGCATGGGAACCTTTTCTCCAATTTTTCTGCCCTGGTAACTTGCCCACATTGCTCTTCCTCATCCATCAGCCTAGGTAGCGAATGTTGATAGGTTATTCAATGATACAGATCAGCCCAGCCTTATGTGCTTAATTTTACGCATTTACTGGGGATGAAGAGCAATTAGACTTTTCCTTTCCCAGCCCAAGGCTACGAACATCAATTGCAGCATGTGAATATGAACTCTGTTAACTCCATATAGAATTAGAATCAAGCTTCCTGGCATTGCTCTTATTCATTGGGACATTGAAGAAGCATGCATTGGGCCCAAGCCAATGTTTGTGATATGAATGAAATAGTAGCCTTGCTATGACTGCAATTTGATAAGCACTGGAATTTCCACCTAAATATCTTTATCTCTCCACCTCTCTGCTTCTTTAAGACACTTCTCAAAATCTGCATATTTGAGCAAGCATTTGGTCACATAAGAAAAGGAGCACGAGAAAATCATAAGGTCCATTGAATCTGCCCCATCATTGATTGATTATGTTTGCTCATTTGTCCTAGCAGCTTTTTCTTTAGCTAGGTGTCAAACGTATTTGATAACGCTCCTGTGAAATTTTATTAAGTTAAATGCACAACATAAATGAAGGTCTGTTATTGAGATGTGATTGAGGAATTGGCAGATGTTCGCGGAAGTGATGACAATTTCTGTTTGATGGTGAAGTCAGATCAGAATGTTCAAGTTTCACCAGAGCGAAAACAAAATATCGGAGTTACGATTTATCTTTTTCAGGACTACGCGTATCTACAAATAGTACCATAATCATGGCCAGTCGATGGAACTGTTTATGAAACGGTTAATGCTTTGTTCGATATATATAGAACTGATCTGCTCAAGAATAGGGAGCACAACAGCAAAGCGATGGGCGGCATTGTGACACAATGATTAGCACTACTGCCTCACTACTGCCTCACAGTGGGCGGTCTTCACAGGGTGGACTTGGAGAAGATGTTTCCTCTTGTGGGACAACCTAGAACTAGGGGTCACTGTTTAAAACTGGTGTCACCTGTTCAAAGTGTAGCGAGTTTTTGAAGTTCCCTTCCTCAAAAGGCAGTGGAAGAAGAGTCTGAATATTTTTGAGGCAGAGCTAGATCGATTATTGATAAACAAAGGGGTGAAAGGTTTATGCAGGAAGTTACAGTCAGATCAGCAATGATGTTATTGAATGGCGGAGCAGGCTTGAAGGGCCGAATGGCCTACTCCTGCTCCTAATTTGTATGCTCGTCTGTTCATATTTTATGGCAATTAAAAGGAAGGACACACATGCTAACTGGTAAAATCTGAAAATGAGTCAGAAGAAGATTTAGCGTTATTTATAATAATACTCTTTATTAGTGTCACAAGTAGGCTTACATTAACACTGCACTGACGTTACTTGGAAAATACCCTAGTCGCCACACTCCGGCACCTATACACCTATACCTGTACACTGAGGGAGAATCCAGAATGTTCAATTCACCTAACAAGCATGTCTTTCGGGACCTGTGGGAGGAAACCGGAGCGCCCGGAGTAAACCCACGCAGACACTGGGAGAACGTACTGTTATGGGCCAGGGTTTAGAGAACCCCAAAGTGTATCATGGACTTCACCTGACCCACAATTGTTACTAGATTGTGGTATGGGGAGCACTCGGTCCACTCTACAGGTGTGACACAGCAGAAATGGAAAAGTGCTTTTTAAAAACAAAACAATGTTTATTCTATGAACTCAAGTTAATCTTTTTAAAACATACAGTGAACATATTAGCAACCATCAATTCGAATGCAACCCCCAAAAAATACAACACTAAGTAATCCTTAATAAATTCCCAAACAACATTCAGAAGACAAAAGACCCTTTTAACACAAAGATCTAGTTTAAATTCACTATTGAGAGCAGTTATCCCTTTGAAAACCCCAAATGAACATTCATAAGCTTGCAGAGATTCATACACATCCTGCTGTGATTTCAGCTTCTCCAAAACTAAAATGAAACCAAACCCACCCTGCAGCAAAAAGCCTAAAGCGAAAGTAAAAAGCTGACAGACAGCCCAGCTCCACCCACTCTCTGACATCACTGCAGTAATAAACACCCATTTCTTAAAGGTATGCCCACTACAGATATTTATATACACACCCATTTATAAACACCCATTTCTTAAAGGTACTCTCACATGACGGTGCAGACTCCGAACAGACAGTGACTCAAGCTGGGGATCGAACCTGGGACCCTGGCATTGTGAAACAACAGTGCTAAATACAGTGACACCGTGCCGCCCAAGTGGATGGTAAAATAGGTCTCTGACCTGGACCTGCCTGTTTTCACCTTGCGGAGAGGTTAAAGTTGCCCCTGATGTTTTTAGAACCGCAATGACATTTTCTTGGCCTTCCATTCAATGTTAACCTGTGAACAATTCCTGGGAGGGGCAGAGGGAGAATGGCTGGGATGTGGCACAAGTTAAAGGAGTTGTGGGAAGCCAGTCTGGGAATAATATTAATTTATCGATTTGGCATATTTTGAACCTTTGGGATCACATCGACATAGACATAGAACATACAGCAAGGCTGTTTAGCGCAGGGCTAAATCGCTGGCTTTGAAAGCAGACCAAGGCAGGCTGCCAGCACGGTTCAATTCCCGTACCAGCCTCCCCGAACAGGCGCTGGAATGTGGTGACTAGGGGCTTTTCACAGTAACTTTATACCTGGGGCTGTTTAGCACAGGGCTAAATCACTGGCTTTGAAAGCAGACCAAGGCAGGCCAGCAGCAAGGGTTCGATTCCCGTAACAGCCTCCCTGAACAGGCGCTTTTCACAGTAACTTCATTGAAGCCTACTTGTGACAATAAGCAATTTTCATTTCATTTCAGTGCAGAAGGAGGCCATTCGGCCCATCGAGTCTGCACCGACCCACTTAAGCCCTCACTTCCACCGTAACCCAATAACCCCTCCTACCCTTTTTGGTCACTAAGGGGAATTTATCATTCAATCCACCTAACCTGCACATCTTTGGACCGTGGGAGGAAACCGGGGCACATGGCGGAAACCCACGCAGACACGGGGAGAACGTGCAGTCTCCGCACAGACAGTAACCCAGTGGAGAATCGAACCTGGGACCCAGGCGCTGTGAAGCCACAGTGCTATCCCTTGTCCTACCGTGCTGCCCACCTCCATATTTATTTTCCTGCAAGTCATTAGTCCTCAAGAACAAGGGGTCACACATATAGGTAGAGAGGAAAGAGATTTAGAACTGGGATGAGGAAGAACCACTTCTCGCAGAGGGTGGTCAATTTGTGGAACTCACGGCCCCATACTGCAGTTGAATCTTAGTCATGAAATGGTTTCAAGAAGGAGCTGGATATATTTCTGATTTTTTTGAATGGGTTAAAGGGATATGGGGAGTTGGTAGGGACAGGGCTCTGCGACCTGAAGAGATCAGCTATGACCTGATTGAATGGCGGAGCAGTATGGAGGGGCTGAATTGCCTACTGCTGCTCCTAATTTCTATGGGAGTTTTTTATAGGCCTCCTAATAGTTCTAGGGATGTAGAGGAAAGGATGGCGAAGATGATTCTGGATAAGAGCGAAAGTAACAGGGTAGTTATTATGGGAGACTTTAACTTTCCAAATATTGACTGGAAAAGATATAGTTCGAGTACAATGGATGGGTCGTTTTTTGTACAGTGTGCAGGAGGGTTTCCTGAAACAATATGTTGACAGGCCAACAAGAGGCGAGGCCACGTTGGATTTGGTTTTGGGTAATGAACCAGGCCAGGTGTTGGATTTGGAGGTAGGAGAGCACTTTGGGGACAGTGGCCACAATTCGGTGACGTTTACGTTAAGGATGGAAAGGGATAAGTATACACCGCAGGGCAAGAGTTATAGCTGGGGGAAGGGAAATTATGATGCCATTAGACGTGACTTGGGGGGGATAAGGTGGAGAAGTAGGCTGCAAGTGTTGGGCACACTGGATAAGTGGGGCTTGTTCAAGGATCAGCTACTGCGTGTTCTTGATAAGTATGTACCGGTCAGGCAGGGAGGAAGGCGTCGAGTGAGGGAACCGTGGTTTACCAAGGAAGTGGAATCTCTTGTTAAGAGGAAGAAGGAGGCCTATGTGAAGATGAGGTGTGAAGTTTCAGTTGGGGCGATGGATAGTTACAAGGTAGCGAGGAAGGATCTAAAGAGAGAGCTAAGACGAGCAAGGAGGGGACATGAGAAGTATTTGGCAGGAAGGATCAAGGAAAACCCAAAAGCTTTCTATAGGTATGTCAGGAATAAGCGAATGACTAGGGAAAGAGTAGGACCAGTCAAGGACAGGGATGGGAAATTGTGTGTGGAGTCTGAAGAGATAGGCGAGATACTAAATAAATATTTTTCGTCAGTATTCACTCAGGAAAAAGATAATGTTGTGGAGGAGAATGCTGAGCCCCAGGCTAATAGAATAGATGGCATTGAGGTACGTAGGGAAGAGGTGTTGGCAATTCTGGACAGGCTGAAAATAGATAAGTCCCCGGGACCTGATGGGATTTATCCTAGGATTCTCTGGGAGGCCAGGGAAGAGATTGCTGGACCTTTGGCTTTGATTTTTATGTCATTATTGGCTACAGGAATAGTGCCAGAGGACTGGAGGACAGAAAATGTGGTCCCTTTGTTCAAAAAGGGGAGCAGAGACAACCCCGGCAACGATAGACCGGTGAGCCTCACGTCTGTAGTGGGTAAAGTCTTGGAGGGGATTATAAGAGACAAGATTTAGATTCATCTAGATAGGAATAATATGATCAGGGATAGTCAGCATGGCTTTGTGAAGGGTAGGTCATGCCTCACAAACCTTATTGAGTTCTTTGAGAAGGTGACTGAACAGGTAGATGAGGGTAGAGCAGTTGATGTGGTGTATATGGATTTCAGCAAAGCGTTTGATAAGGTTCCCCACGGTAGGCTATTGCAGAAAATACGGAGGCTGGGGATTGAGGGTGATTTAGAGATGTGGATCAGAAATTGGCTAGCTGAAAGAAGACAGAGGGTGGTGGTTGATGGGAAATGTTCAGAATGGAGTACAGTCACAAGTGGAGTACCACAAGGATCTGTTCTGGGGCCGTTGCTGTTTGTCATTTTTATCAATGACCTAGAGGAAGGCGCAGAAGGGTGGGTGAGTAAATTTGCAGACGATACTAAAGTCGGTGGTGTTGTCGATAGTGTGGAAGGATGTAGCAGGTTACAGAGGGATATAGATAAGCTGCAGAGCTGGGCTGAGAGGTGGCAAATGGAGTTTAATGTAGAGAAGTGTGAGGTGATTCACTTTGGAAGGAATAACAGGAATGCGGAATATTTGGCTAATGGTAAAGTTCTTGAAAGTGTGGATGAGCAGAGGGATGTAGGTGTCCATGTACATAGATCCCTGAAAGTTGCCACCCAGGTTGATAGGGTTGTGAAGAAGGCCTATGGAGTGTTGGCCTTTATTGGTAGAGGGATTGAGTTCCGGAGTCGGGAGGTCATGTTGCAGCTGTACAGAACTCTGGTACGGCCGCATTTGGAGTATTGCGTACAGTTCTGGTCACCGAATTATAGGAAGGACGTGGAGGCTTTGGAGCGGGTGCAGAGGAGATTTACCAGGATGTTGCCTGGTATGGAGGGAAAATCTTATGAGGAAAGGCTGATGGACTTGAGGTTGTTTTCGTTGGAGAGAAGAAGGTTAAGAGGAGACTTAATAGAGGCATACAAAATGATCAGGGGGTTGGATAGGGTGGACAGTGAGAGCCTTCTCCCGCGGATGGAAATGGCTGGCACGAGGGGACATAACTTTAAGCTGAGGGGTAATAGATATAGGACAGAGGTCAGAGGTAGGTTCTTTACGCAAAGAGTAGTGAAGCCGTGGAATGCCCTACCTGCAACAGTAGTGAACTCGCCAACATTGAGGGCATTTAAAAGTTTATTGGATAAACATATGGATGATAATGGCATAGTGTAGGTTAGATGGCTTTTGTTTCGGTGCAACATCGTGGGCCGAAGGGCCTGTACTGCGCTGTATTGTTCTATGTTCTATGTTCTATGTTCCTATGTCCCTCATATTAAGCTCCCCAATGTCACCCCCCCCCACCTTTGCCACTTTATCAGTCCCATTCCTCCATTTACCGTACTTAGAGGCTGCCTGATCAGTCACGCGGGAGGCCCAATCTATTTTGGAAGCCGATGCCTCATTATCTTGTGTGCGTTAAGCTGCATTCCCCCTGACTGGGTGCAACAACATCAGTCAATCCAGAAACTATAATCTCATCCGGAAGCAGATCATCCCGATGGAATCGAGGTGGAAGGGGTATTACAATCTCAGACTAGACCCCAACAGAGGCGAGGATAATAGACGGAAACCCCAATATTTTAGTGTATTTGTAAGACTGTGCGGAAAGAAGTAATTGCGTGAAAATATAGGGATTTTGGATTTAAAAACAAAACTTTATTATGAATACAATATTACATTTTGAACTTCACACCCAAAAAGAACAGTTTATAATGACACCTTAAACACTACTACTCAATTTCACATTAAACAACAAGATAAGAAACATACAGCTCTCAATCTATTTTACTGTGGGAGAATTATGGGCTCAGCGTCAGGCAGATCAGAATTCAACTCCTCTCTCCAAAAACTGCGTCTCTGAAGTTTTTCTAAATGTCTCTCTACATTCCATGGCCCATTCCAGCAATGTCCTCATCTCCCCAAGCTGAAAAACAAATTACCTTTGCAGGTTGCAAAGCGCATTAACTCCCCAGGGACTTTCACAGTCAAACCAGTCTATTAGCCCAGACCGAAAAACACATTCCTTTGTCAATTTCACTTTCTGGCTGCTAACAGCACCCAGGTCCTGCAAAACAGAACTCTTAAAAAAAGAACTGACCACTGCAGTCAAACACATGCTAATCCCAGGCTTTTAACCCTTGAATTGCCCAATACATAGAATCCCCCAATATTCCTAAAGCCTTCCAGTCATCACAGTGGGGTGGGGGAGGAAGGGCGAGAGGGAGGGAAGGGTTGCAATGGTGGAGGGAGTAGCATTGGGAAGGGGTTTTCACTGACTACATTGAAGGCTTCTTCAGCTGTCATGTAAAGTTTACTGAATGGACAGTTCGCTGGGCACCTGCTATACAGTCAGTCATTACCATGCCTCCCCATACATCAAAAGAATCCAATTTGCAGTGACACTCAAAGCGGAAATTAACAGAAACATTCAAAAATTATTTGTGGTTTTGAAAGGGTAAATAGGGAGAAACTGGCCTGGATTTTATTAATAATAATAATAATAATAATAACCTTTTATTGTCACAAGTATGAAGTTACTGTGAAAAGCCCTTACTCACCACATTCCGGCGCCTGTTTGGGTAAGCTGGTACGGGAATTGAACCTGCGCTGCTGGCCTGGTTCTGCATCACAAACCAGCAGTCTAGCCCACTGAGCTGTAAGTAGGCTTACCAGCTCTCTGGGGATGTGATGCGACGAGATAGGTGGGAGGAGGAAGCAGCCCTGTAAAAGGGCAAAAGGGGCATGCCCTTCATCTTCCAACTAGGATATCATCTAGTCAGTAAACCTTGCACCCGAAGGCCAATTGAGCTACTTCATGAAGGGTCTCTTCCTGCCGCTGGGTGAATTGTACAAAAGTGGGGTGGGTGGGAAAACCATCAGGCAAACCTTTGTGGCTTTTCAGTGGCCTTGGGTGGGGGGAGGAGTGGCACAGAGTTAATGGGTTTGGGGGGCACTCCTATTCGGAAACTCTTTTGCCCATGTCAGTGACCACCACTGTAAGAACAATGCCATCTGTCCTCACAACCTCACCCACCTCACAGATGCCCACCTGATCCGCCGCAGTGTCACCAGGTTCCACTACCTGGCTTGGCGGGCAGCCTTTTTCCCCGGTGTCCTTTATTTCCAGGGGAAATCTCAGTTGTAGCCACCACTTCCAGTGGTGCCACTGAGCTGCCGGTCCTCCAATTGGCTGGCTTGTGGGCGAGCAGCCATCTTCAACAGGAACAGCAGTTTCCATGGCAGCCAATTAGCTGGTTTCTGCTGATGAGATGTTGTTCAGGGTCTCGGAGACTACCAAAACATGGTTGCCCATTCAAAAACCCCAACCCCCCCCCCCCACAACCTCCTACTCCAATCCCGACCCTACGCAACCTCGCATTCCTTTTGGGCCCATCTTCCGGATCTAGGTACCGATCTATCCCCAGTTTGAATAGCAGGAGAGCCTGAAAGCAGCCAGCACTCATGCAGGCAATTCAAAAGAGAACCTAGAGAGATGAAGAGAAGCAATTCTTTCTGGAATGCATTAAAAGATGTCCAATAGCAATACTCAAAAGGAAATTGGATGAATACTTCAAGCAGAGAAATGTTCAGGGCTGTGGGGAAAGAGCAAGACAGTCGGACTTAGTCAAAGTGCTGGCATGGAAATGGTGGGTTTAATGGCCGTTTTCTGCGCTGCATTGTTCAATGAATGCAAGAGGCCTAATTCAGGCAAGGGCCTGGGCTGTCCATGAGAACATCGAGGAATACGGCGCCATCACCACAATAATTCAGCTCCTGCCTGGTTTCTGTTAGGCGAAAGGAATTGTAATCAGCCTTTACATGTTTATATTGTGCTTTTAAATCGAAAGCATTTAAAAGTAAGTTTGTGTACATTGGCAGGCTTGTGTGGGTTGGCACATCACATTTAAGCAGCGCTGACACATAAGTCACAGATAATAAAATTGATTTTACCGAGCTATAATACCTAGCAGGCGATACTTGAGTTTTACATGATATTCCCTCGCCATTGATGAAGGACAGACTGATCAGCAGTCCCAAGTTACAAATGAACAGAATCCTTTCAGCAGCCCTTGGTTCAAATCCAGCCGGCTCTTTTCTCAATGCAGGGAGTAACTGTGATAGTTACAGGGAGGATCAATCCCGGAGGTGCCCTGAGTTATTACACAGCTGCTGCTGCATCGGTCAGGGTGCCACAGTTGACCTTAGTGCCACGAGCCAAGTGAATACAAGATCACGATGGAGACAGGTTTTTACAATTGCACTCATTGATAACCTACGATAAAAATAAAATGGCCGGGATTCTCCCCCCCCCCCCCCCCCCACCCCGCAGCGTATCCAGTAGCAGAGGCCTACCATTGGCCAACGCCTGCAGGGCTTTGCGTGCCCGCAGCCCCTGCCACTGGGGAGCGCCCTGTGGTGGGGGCGCGCTCACCATTGATGGGTACGGAAGATACCGGCAGCGGGAAGGGCGGGAAAATTTAGTCCAATGTCTGCACTTGTGGATGGCAACAAATTTGCGAGGTCGGGGGGAAGGGCGGGGGGGTGGGGGGTTGGGGGGTCGATATGGAGAGGTGGACAGTGGGAAAGCCAGTTAGCAATGAGGAGAACTACAACAAATTCCAGGAAGAAATTAATAAACTCGCAGATTGGGTAAATAATTGACAACTGAAATTTAGCACAGATAAATGTGAGGTTGTACATTTTGGTAGGAAGATTGGGGGGGGGGGGGGGTCGCTCACTACTTGGAAGATACAAGTTTAGGTGGGGAAGAGGAACCGAAAGAGATCGCCAGAGTCTAAATACATCAATGACTAAAGGTTGTGCTACAGGTTAGCAAGGTCATAAAAAAAGCAAACTAAACACTCAAATTTAATACCAGAGGGATACAATATAAAATTAAGGAAGTTATGACGAATCTGTGTCACACCTTGGTTAGCTCATACTTTGAACACTGTGGGCAGATTTGGCTATCCTATTATACAAAAGGATAGAGTGCGGAGAAGATTTACACGAGTGAAACCAGAAGTGGTATATATATATATTATAATAATAATCTTTATTGTCACAAGTAGGCTTACATTTACACTGCAATGAAGTTACTGTGAAAATCTCCGAGTCGCCACATTCTGGCGCCTGTTCGGGTACAGAGAGGGAGAATTCAGAATGTCCACATTACCGAACAGCACGTCGTTCGGGGTTTGTGGGAGGAAACCGGAGCACCCGGAGGCAACCCATGCAGACACAGGGAGAACGTGCAAACTCCACACAAACAGTGACCCAAGCCGGGAATCGAATCTGGGATGCTGGAGCTGTGAAGCAACAGTGCGAACCACTGTTGCTTCACTGTCATAAATATATGACAGGCTTTGGCTCTTTTCTCTTGAAACAATAAAGCTAGGGGTTGACTTAAGAAAGTTTTTGATAGACTGGATATGGAGACAATGTTTCCTCTTGTGGATAACAGAAGCCTTCAATAAGATAGGTGCCAAAACATCCAGTAAGGAATTTTGTAGAAACTTCTTTACCCAAAGAGGGGGAGAATGTGGAACTCGCTAACATAGGGAGTAATTGAAGCAGATGATACTTAAGGGGAAGCTGGATAAGTAGATGCAGGAGAAGGGTTATGATGATCAACTTAGTTGAGAAAAGATGACAGGAGAATGGAGGCCCAAGCGGAACAAGCGAGCATGGGCTGGTTGGGCAGAATGACCTTTCCTGAGCCAGATACCCTACATAATCCTATGTAATTCTCTCACTCTGTGAATCATACTCATACTATTGCTGTGAAACTGGTCAGAGATAATGTCCAGATAGAAGCGCAGGGCGAGAAGGCAGGAGATGAAAATGGCTTGAATTTGGTCTTTATAAAGGTCCTAAGAACATAAGAACTAGCAGCAGGAGTAGGCCATCTGGCCCCTCCAGCCTGCTCCGCCATTCAATAAGATCATGGCTGATCTTTTTGTGGACACAGCTCCACATACCCACCCGCTCACCGTAACCTTTTATTCCTTTACTGTTCAAGAATCTATCTACCTTTGCCTTAAAGATATTTAACGAGATAGCCCCACCTGCTTCACTGGGCAGGGAATTCCACAGATTCACAACCTTTTGGCTGAAGAAGTTCCTCCTCAACTCAGTCCTAAATCATAATGCCAGGCTGACTAGATGGTCACAATGGCCTGTAGCTTCCCGAAATGCTGATGGACTGACAGTGAAGGAGAAAAGGAGGTAGTGAATCACTCGCTCATTATACAATTCACACAGGTTGATAATGCACTAACCCCACAGCAAACAGTCAGCCCTTCACACTCATGTGTTTAAATTCAGCTTCAATTTTGGGTCAGCAACTAACACTTTTGCATGAAGTTTAAGGTGGACAGATGTGATCTCAGAGAATGAGGCAAAGTGCACTTTGTACTGCTCGTACTGCTAATAAGTGATCCGACATTAATCACTTGAAAGAGCCGTCTCATTGAGAGGAACATTCTGACGAGTTAGTAAGTATGGCCTGTTCATGTTATACTGACACTGCCAGATTCTGATGAAATCAGTCCACCATATCCTGATTTATCAACCTGGGTCATCATCTACTTTTAAGGCTTTTAGTGAATGTAAAAGTACTTATTGCACAATTAACTTGGATGGTTGCCTGGTATCAGTTCTATGCATAATTAGCAATCTCATGCATTTTCTGAAACTCTGTTCATATTGTGCTACAGATTTTTTTTCTTCCCCACCCTCAACACCACCACCCCTCTACTCACTTAATTATATTGTGTATCAGGTCATGAAAGTCACGTTGTTCACTTCTCCATGTTCTTGCCACTGGGTCAGTTGCTCCTCTGGGTCAGTGTCTTCTCTTCCTGTTTAACGTTGCTCTCGACCAACCTTCTCAGCTTTTCACTGGACATGAAGGATTTACTCCCCTCGCCCACAGCAACTCCACAGCTCTCTTATGCGTCGGCTGGCTGCCTGCCAAGTTTTGGAATAAAGATTCTGGGTGCGACGCCCATCAGGTGGCGGCAGGAGCATCCAAGGAAGTCATCAGTCGGAGGTCTGCTGGATCCCAGGTCTCTGCTGCCCAGCTTCTGGACAAGGCTATCCCAGAGCTTAGTGTTCTAAGTGACTGACGGTGTGTTTCTCGACGGCCGCGTTGTCGAGATCGCGGCCCCATATTTAACGGTACTTAGCGCCGAAATGAACCTCCATGATCATCTCACCGTTACTGACCGTCCCGCTGTCTGATTCGCGAGACCCGTGCCTCGGCATCTCATAGCTAACAAGAGGGCGGTATGTGGTGCAATGGTTAGCACTGGGACTGCGGCGCTGAGGACCCGGGTTCAAATTCCGGCCCAGGGTCACTGCCCGTGTGGAGTTTGCACATTCTCCCCGTGTCTGTGTGGGTTTAACCCCCACAACCCAAAGATGTGCCGGTTCGCTGGATTGGCCACGCTAAATTGCCCCTTAATTGGAAGAAAAATAATTGGCTACTCTACATTTATTTAAAAAAACAAGAGGGAGCTGCTCTAAACGCTTCCTCACCATTCACTCCTGGTTAACATATGAGCATAGCAGCGCGCAGACCTGCTCCTTGCTTTGGGGATGCCAGCCTGGCAGTGTGGATGTGAGATGGGGTACCTTGTTCCCTCGAGGGGGGTCAGAGGACCAGCAGTAGGGTCACCAATACCATCTGGGAGGAAGTGGTAGTGGCTGTCAGTGTGGGCAGCGTGACCAGGAGGACAAGCATCCAATGTCAGAATAAGACCAACGACCTCCAGTGAGCTGCAAGGATAAGTTATCACCTCTCTCCTGGCATCAATTCCGCCTGCCATTGCTCAAATCCCCAACTCCCTCCTCCCCCAATCACTGACTGACACCTCGCACCTTCCCCCCATTGAGAGTGTTCCTCAGCACTCTCTAGCACCAGCAGCACAACCCCTCTATGTCCACTTGTGCTGCCCACCTATGCACCTGCTAAAGATCCCTAGATCCATCAGCGGGTGGTTCACAAAGACGGTTGTCCCCGAAGAAGAAGACAGCCCACAAAAAGTGGGAAAGAGCCAAGACAGGGGGGCAGAATCCCAGAGATCCGAGTCCTCACCCTCTATGAGGAAGGGGCTCTGGACTTCGCAGGGTTGACCGAGGAGAGAGCAATCACCGACAGCGAGGTAGGCCTGCACTGCAGAGGTGAGGATCCACTGCCCCTTCACCCAGATGACCTGTCTCAAGTGAGTTGTCCATGTCAGACAAAGTGATCCTTCCCTCTCACTGACCACATGTCCATTCTCCCACAGGATCGTCACCTGATGGGGCTGGGAATCATCCCCCCCTCTCCGGGTCTCAAGAGATGGCCTCAGAGGAGAGCTCCGAAGAAACCACCATCGAGATGCCACAACTATCACTCCCACCTTCCGCGACGGCAGAAACACACACCTCAGTGAGTGACGTTAGTGGCAGGCTTCAGGGCTATAATCAGGCAGGCACCACACAGTTGCTGATGCACATCAGGTGGGCGCAGGAATATCCAAAGGAGACAGCAGTCAGATGTCTGCTGGATCCCAGGACTCTAAGTTCCAGTCAGCTGCCGGGCTTCTGGACAAGGTTATCCCAAAGCTGGTGCAGTAGCCAGGACATGGCTGTGAGATTCAAGAGGGATGCCTACCACATTCCAGTGAGTGCATAGCCAACTGGAGGAGTCCCAAAGGCTACTGGCACCCGTGATGATGCTGACAATGCTTGGCACCGATGCCAACACTGTTAAGGTGGCAACCGCAGTGGAAAAATAAGGGGAAGTAGATTTAGGACTGGGTTTAGGAGGAACTTCTTCACCCAAAGGGTTGTGAATCTACGGAATTTCTTGCCCAGTGAAGCAGTAGAGGCTCCTTCATTCAATGTTTTTAAGATAAAGATAGATAGTTTTTTGAAGAATAAAAGGATTAAGGGTCATGGTGTTTGGGCCGGAAAGTGGAGCTGAGTCCACAAAAGATCAGCCATGATCTCATTGAATGGTGGAGCAGGCTCGAGGGGCCACATGGCCTACTCCTGCTCCTAGTTCTTATTTCATAGAATTTACAGTGCAGAAGGAGGCCATTTGGCCCATCGAGTCTGCACCGGCTCTTGGAAAGAGCACCCCACCCAAGGTCAACACCTCCACCCTATCCCCGTAACCCAGTAACCCCACCCAACACTAAGGGCAATTTTGGACACTAAGGGCAATTTATCATGGCCAATCCACCTAACCTGCACATCTTTGGACTGTGGGAGGAAACCGGAGCACCCGGAGGAAACCCACGCACACATGGGGAGGATGTGCAGACTCCGCGCAGACAGTGACCCAAGCCGGAATCGAACCTGGGACCCTGGAGCTGTGAAGCAATTGTGCTATCCACAATGCTACCGTGCTGCCCACAAATGCATTATGTTCTTATGTTCTTATGAAAGACTGGAGCACGAGGTCAACATCTTGAGTGGTAGTGTTCAAGGTATGGCTCAGTCTGTGACAATTATAGCTGAGGTCCTCGACATCATGTCACAGTAGCCGAGGGACATGTCCCAGGTACAGGTGGACATTTCCAGGGTTCAGCAGAGCGTGGCCAAGTCACTGAGGCGCCTTGCTGAGGGTGTCCACACCATAGTGCAGACAATGGGTAGGTGCCACGACTGGCAGAGACAGATGACGCTGAGACCTCTGGAGCTCACTCCAGCTGTCCCTCCATCCCATGGAGACCCCCAGACACTGCAGGCACCGTCAGGGAGGAGGAAGCGCTGGAGGCCAACGCGGGACCTTCCGGCAAGGAGATGAAGGAGGTCTCCAGTACTTACAAAGACCCCCTCCTGACACCGCTGCATCTCAAGAGCAGCAGGCAGGACAGGGTGCCCCGGCGATGCCTGTGACACAGGTAAGTCGGCCTCTGCCGTCTGGCTCCAGACCCTCCAGAGGATGTCCACCAAGGGCATTAAAGACCACAGGGTATGGAGAGCAACAGGCTGCCTCCATCTCTGATGTGTCCCTGGGGACACACCTAGATGCAGCAGTAAATCACAAAAGCACAAAAGATGAAGATTGATGAGCACAGACTAGTGGAGGGGAGGGGTGGCGCAGTGGTCATAATCTGTAGCTGGATGGAAAGGAATGTCCAATGTTCACTGTTAAATCATGTTATACCTCATGTACGTGAATCCTTTGTCACATTAATCTTCACAGTGGGCCTGCCTTAACCCCCTGCCCCCCCCCCCCCCCCCCGCAACCCCCCGCCCCCTGATAAACAGTGGTCCAAGATCAAACGCCCCCGTTGCAGACCCCGTTCAGAGGATGTGTGTGTGCGGCTGTCAGCAGATTGACAGCAGTCAAACTTTGGCATAAACTGAGGAGCACCAGAGCTTTCCTCACAGCGGGTGATCGGCACTCTCCTGCCTTGTATTGAGATCCACGGGCAGTGCCAAACTCCACACGGCCAGTGACCCATCACCCTGGGGTGGTGTTACACTGGGAGGGTGGAACAGGGTCGGAGAGGTGGAGGAAGGAGGATAATGGGGGAGGGAGGGAGGGGTTGAGTTGACGGTCAAAGCCTCGTCCAATGAGAATCGGATGTGGACGAGGGCCTCCGTGGTCCTCCGGGCGTGCCGGATCCTTGCTGTCACCTGCTCTCTATCCTCCGGTTCCTCCCCAGGCCGGACCACCATCCCCTCCTGGTCCGACTCCTCCTCCTCAGGCAAGGCCGCATGTCCCTCCTCCTCCAGCATATGGCCTCTCTGCTGCGCCAGGTTGAGGGCACAGCAGACTACCACAAAGTAGGCGGCCCTCCGGGGGTGTCCTGCTGTGCACCACCCAGAGTGGTCCAGGCATCGGAACCGCATTTGAAGCAGTCCATTGCACCGCTCAGTGACAGCACAGGTGGCAACATGGGCCTCATTATATCGGGTCTCCGCCCTCCGCACTGGTGTCATCAGCCAGGACCTCAGCCGGTATCTCTTATCCCCCAAAAGGCAACCTGTCACCCTGGGGTGGTCCTAGAAGACAATGGGAATCTCCAAGAATCCCAGGATGTAGCTGTTGTGCACACACGCTGGGATGCGAGTGCATGATCCAGAGGTGGCAGTCTTACATGAGTTGAACATTCAGCGAGTGGAAGCCCTTCACGTTAATGAAGGGCTCTCCCTGATGCCCCGGTGTACACAAGGCGACATGTATCCCCTGGACCTGGGGCAGCTCAGCAATGGTGGAGCATCCTCAAGACCGGGCATCTTGTTGGGCTTGTTCCAGCTCAAAGTTGATATAGTCTGCTACCCGGGCATATCGGGCACGCGTGACCTCACGGATGCACTTGTGAGCTGTAGCTTATAATATGCTGCACAAGTCCATGCTCAAACCCTGGAATGAACCCATTGCATAAAGGCTCAGGGCTGCAGCAACCTTCGCCGCCAGCAGGAGTGGCTTTCCTCGTCCTCCTCCACAGGGTGCCCAGTCGGCGAGGGCGGCTCCAATTCTCAGTCCTGCCCAACACCAATTCAGAATGGCAATATTACGCTGGCTGCCCTTTTTAGCAGCAGTCTGCAGAAATTGCAGCCGGATTGGGTCGGTGGGGCCAGGGGCACGACGGATGCTGTGGCCAATGGCAGCCTCTGCAAAGTTTAATGGTGGCATGCAGGGGCCGCGGAGGCATCACCCTCTGCAGAATGGCCAGCACTGGGAGACACAGTAGGCAGCATGGGGAGTTCCGGCAGCCAACAAGAGGACAGCAATGTCCTGAGAGCTCCACACTTTGCAGAGCCCAACACAGAGAACACACTCTCAAACCCCCAAAACTCCACTTGCAACTCCCAACTCCTCACCCAGCATTTGCTTCATTCCCCTTTTATCCCGTCCTTCATTCCAAAAAGTTAAAAAAAACATTGGTCTGCCTGCCCTGGATCCCGAGTTTGAAATCGCATGGCGCACATAAAATGTAGGTCAATTGAGGATTTAATCCCCTCAACAAGCAGCAGAACGGTTGGCAGGCACGCTGCCGATCCATGCCCGTGGCCACTGACCAGAATATCACGTGAGTGTGCAATAACGTCGGGGTGCAGGCCCGACATCATCACATGCTATCTTCCGGCCCGGAAGATGTCAAAATCTACCCATAGTGTGTAGAGTTTCATGCTAATTTCACTACTAAAAAGGTTTAGCTTTAATTTTTAGACCATGACCCCAGGTTCTGGATTGCCCTATCCTATCTGCCCCCTTAATTATCTTAAAACGTTCTCTCAAAATGCTTCTTAGTCCTCCAAATTCTCTAATCACTCTAATTTGTGTATTCTCTCCTCCTATTTAACCCATGGTGGCCTGCTAGGATTCTGGTATATCTGATCAGTCACAATAGAACATGGCAAGACTGCAATACTTTGACCATTAGCTACAACATTGCTTGACCTTATCCAGAGCAAGTTGCTTCCATTCATTAGCCTGTGTGTGGTCCTGTGCTTTAGCATCACTAAAGGTTGGCATTTTTAAGTATGCTGCTGCCTTCGTCATGCTCTCCCACACTCTCCATGGTGGGTCGTCTGGTTTGATGGTAATGACAGAGTGGGGAATATGCCTTGTCTTTGAGGTTATAGATTGTGTTGGAATTCTGCTTTTGTTGGTGGCCCACAATGCCACACGGATGCCCAGTTCTGAGCTGCAGGGCTTGTTCTTAACCTAAGTTATTGCACAACCCGATGGAGGGTGTCCTCAAGGTGATGGCGGGACTTGCCTGTACAAGTCAATCTTTCCAATGCTGCCAAGAAATAGATGCATTTGTGGAAGGTGGATTGGTGAGGATAAGGCAAGGAAAATTATTCTACTGTGCTGTTTCTCTCATCGATATTTGTAAGCCCCATCTGGCCACCACGTCCTTCCGTACTTAACCAGCTTGGTCAGTGGTGATACTACTAATCCATTCAGTGATGGACATCAATGACCCTCCACCTGTAGGAGTAGGGTTTGATCCATACACGGTTAATGTAGGACTGGATACAGTACTGCCCACACAGTGATGTAAGACAGCACATGACCCAGAGTCAGAGAGTCAGTCTGGAGAGGAGGGACAGAGATGTGTAAAAATTCAGGATGGAGTCAACCCCACCTGTAGCCTTTCCTCTATTTATGTATATAGTTATGAGTTGCGAACAAAAAGTTGCTATTGATATACCCAGGACTATGAAGGTTACGTCATGGTGTCCAAATGAGAATTCGTCACCACCGAATCAGTCTATGCATTTTATTTCCACAATGCTTCCATCTCATGGTATTCTATGTGAAGAAGACTGATGCATTGGCTAAGGAAGGGCAGTAATTAACAATCAGCAAAATGCTTCCTGCGAGATGGTAGCAGGGATTGGCGTGTTGGAGTGAAGAAGTCTGGGGGAAAAGGGGAGGCATGGGAGTGATGAGTAAGGATAGGAGGACCAAGGACGAGGTGGTTGGGGAAGGTGACATTGTTTGTTGGCTGGGGTCTGTGCCCAGGGGGGTTGTTTTTGTTGAAATTTGATGTGTAAAATTGTTAAAATTATAAATGCCTCAATAAAATATTTTCTAAAAAAAAGAGTGAAGAAGTCTTACTACAATGCTACCAGGCATTGGTGCAGGCACACCTGAAGCACCGTCTATAGTTTTTGTCTATTTCCCCAGGATGCGTCATTGATTGTTCTATGTAAGAAGTCTTACAACACCAGGTTAAAGTCCAACAGGTTTGTTTCAAATCACGAGCTTTCGGAGCGCAGCTCCTTCCTCAGGTGAATACTCGCTCCGAAAGCTCGTGATTCGAAACAAGCCTGATGGAGTTTAACCTGGTGTTGTAAGACTCCTTACTGTGCTCACCCAGTCCAACGCCGGCATCTCTACATGATTGCTGTATGAGAAGAGTGTGAGCAGATTTGGCCTATTTTCCTTTTGTTTCAAAGAATAAACAGCAATCTAATTCAAACTTCTAAAGCTCTCTAGGAAAAAGACAGGGTAGGTGCTGAGAAAATATTTCCCCTGGTTGGCGAATCTAGAACGTGGGGTCAACCTCAGAATAAAGGGACTTGGGACCAATTTGAAAAGGAATTTCTTCACTCAAAGGTTTGGGAATCTTTGGGATCGCTACCCGAGAGAATGTTCGGTTATTGAGTAGATTCGAGACAGAGGTCGATTGTCTTTTTTATTGTAAGGAAATTAAGACATATGGGATAATGTGAGAAGGTGGAATTGAAGGGAAAGATCAATCACGGTCATGCTTAATGGTGGACGAGGCAGGAAGGGCTAAATAACTTTTCAACTCTCATTATTCCTCATGAAAATAAAATGAAAAGCCCGCGAGCTTAAGTCTGTGACCTTGATGTGAGGAGTAAGCAAGAGGTGAGAAGGAGGTCCTTGGTATTAATAAAAAGCTTTCATGCTCTGAAGGATGCAGCAAATGGGGAGAATATTTAGGATAGAGTATTTGCAACTCAAGAGCAGTAAGGCCAGAGCAGCGCTGACAGTAGAGTATGAGACTAGCAATGGAGACTGAGAGGTCAGAGGAGGTCGATAGGATTATCCATTGAAAGATGGATGAATTGGTTGTGTTTCATTTTCACTTTGACGCACTTGTCTGCCAACACCAGTTTCCCAGCTTCCTGGAGATTAGGAGCTTCTCATGTTTCTTGGCTGAATTTTGATTTCAGCTCCTTTTTTTCCCCCAAAAAAGTACGGGAATTTGCATCATGAGTCTTTTTTCACACTGGTGACTGTATCAAAAGGGCATTTTGCTGGAAAGTCCCAAAGGTATTGATTTGAATACAAAACTGCTCAGATTTCTCTGGATTTCTGACTCTTTCTTGGTTCCACGGCCACCAGTCAGACCTGACTACTTTGAACCAGTGATCAATTATCCTACGTGAGTCTAGACAATTTGTGTTATTTTAAAAAAACAAAATCCACTGAGGGGGCAGTTGAGCGCTGCCAATCCACCTACCGTGCACATCTTTAATGATACCCACACAGACACGAGGAGAATGTGCAAACTCCACACGGGCAATGACCCGGGGTCGGGAGCGAACACGGGTCCTCGGCGCCATAAGGCAGCAGTGCGAATCACTGCGCCACCGTGCTGCCCCAATTTGTGTTGTCATGGCTGTTCGGCAATGAGCTCCTCACAATTCAGCTCAATGAAGCTTGGGTTGAAACTGTGACGCAAGACACATCAAACAAGCGCAATCACATGAAATTCCTTTATTTGTTGTGTTCCTTCTGCCTGGAGCAATTTTGTAACAACACATCCCATTGATACCTGGGTGTGCTAGCAAGTACCTATCATGGGCAAAATGCTGCATGTTCTTTATTACTGCTTTCAGCAGCAATGAGGTCAATTGAGTTGTCCCCCTCAGAGAGAGATTGAGATCAGCCATCTCAGCACAGACAAATGATTGAATTATGTTAATTTTTCACTGTAACTGTTGAGCGAAGAAGCTGGCACAAAATCACGAATCTGCTTGCCTATAATAAGAATAGCACAATGTCAAGGCTGAAGAGACTGAGCTTTCCTCTGAGGTGATATGCCTGTAGATAATATTACATGTACACAGCAGTGTGACTTCCCACCAGCAGATGGCGTAAGACATCAGTCAGATGACATCCGGCTACCCGCAGAAGATTGTCAGGCGCACACAAGGACAGTCGCACATAAGGGCAGTTCCAGGAGAGTCTAATGTTACTCTATGATAACTTGGTCTGTCTAAGGTTCCAATCGTTATCTAACCACGTGTACATTATTACATTCAGTTTGCTGGAAGTGATGACAAAGCCCTCAAGCCACTGGACACGCTGTTCGGAAAGAGAGCAAGCCAGCTCAGTGGACAGATGCTAATTGTAAGCTTGTGTTCCTCTTTGTTCTCATGCTGTGGCACCATGTGTGGCCTTTCATCAAATTACATTGTGTTCTTCTGACGAGAGTTAATGTAACCTCAACTCAGCCCTTAGCTTTTACTACTGTCATCACATATGGCCAATTGTTCCTTGTTTGGTTTTGCCATTTTGTGTAACTAGCCATTTTATTAAACCTCACAGTTATTGAATAATGTGTGAAAAGCAGAGGGAAGGAGCATACTCATGCAACGGTTTTGTGGTATGATTTGGACAAAGCGATTCTGCCCACTGTCTGAGCTCATGTTAACATGTTGTGTCACAAAGTAACAGGATGTGGCTTTGTCGGGAGCCCAAGGACAACTTAAATGGAAAGTAGATCCCTTTTATTATTTATAGAATTTCCCGGCATTCCCAGATATCAACTGTGGCTCTCTTGGCGCCACTCTCTCTGCTGAGTTTGAAAATTACGGGTATATGTCCTAAGCAGTAATTCTGGGCTGACATTCTCATGCATTACTGAGTGAGGGCCGTGTTGCAGGAGCGGCCATCTTCCTGTTGTGACATTAAATCACGAACCTGCCTCTCAGCTGGACATTAAAGATCACAGGGTGCTGTTTCAAAGGTTTTTTTCCAAAATGTTTTTATTGAGATTTTTGTGGTGTACAGAACAAGGGTAGGGGTGTCAATACATTTGAAGACAAATGGAAAAAAATGAGAAAGGAAAAAAAGAAAAAAGGGTAAAGAGAAATATTTACACACTGGTCTGCTTCTGCTGTTTACACCAGGGGCGAAATTCTCCGTTATCGGCGGAAAGTCCGCCGATTGGCGCAAAAAACGGCGCAAATCCGACTTGCGTCACGTCGGAAAAATGGGTCGAAAGCCTCCACCCGAAATGGGCTAGCAGTGACGTAACGGGATCCGCGCTTGCGCAGTGGTTCACGCCGTGCAGCGTCATACGCGCTGCACGGCGTGACGGCTCATAAGGCCGCGCTGCTCCCCCCCACCCGACCGGAACACCCGACCGCAACACCCGACTGGATGGCTGGCCGCCGCTCAGCCCCGAGGTTCGAGTCACGGGATGTGGAGGCGCTCCTGGACACGGTGGAGCAGAGGAGGGACGCCCTGTATCCCGGGCACGGCCGCAGAGATGCCCCACGCCACAGACGGCGTCTGTGGAGGGAAGTGGCAGAGGCCGTCACTGCTGCGGCCCTGACACCACGGACAGGCACCCAGTGCCACAAGAAGGTGAATGACCTCATCAGAGCAGGCAGGGTGAGCCTCCCCATATCCCCCCTCCCCCATATCCCCCATATCCCCCCTCCCCCATATCCCCCCTCCCCCATATCCCACCCTCCCCCATATCCCCCATATCCCCCCTCCCCCATATCCCCCCTACCCCATATCCCCCGTATCCCCCTTCCCCCATATCCCCCCTCCCACATATCCCCCCTCCCCCATATCCCCCCTCCCCCATATCCCCCCTCCCCATATCCCCCCTCCCCCATATCCCCCCTCCCCCACATCCCCACAATCCCCCCTCCCCCATATCCCCATAATCCCCCCTCCCCCATATCCCCCCTCCCCCATATCCCCCCTCCCCCATATCCCCCCTCCCCCATATCCCCCCTCCCCCATATCCCCCCTCCCCCATATCCCCCCTCCCCCATATCCCCCAGAATCCCCCCTCCCCCCATATCCCCCCTCCACATATCCCCCCTCCCCATATCCCCCCTCCCCCATATCCCCCATAATCCCCCCTCCCCATATCCCCCATAATCCCCCCTCCCCCATATCCCCCATATCCCCCCTCCCCCATATCCCCCCTCCCCCATATCCCCCTCCCCGCATATCCCCCCTCCCCCATATCTCCCCTCCCCCAAATCCCCCCTCCCCCATATCCCCCCTCCCCCATATCCCCCCTCCCCCATATCCCACCTCCCCCATATCCCCCCTCCCCCATATCCCCCATATCCCCCCTCCCCATATCCCCCATATCCCCAAGTGAATCCAGCCCTAACCTTAACCTCTGCAATGCACGCGCAACCGATGGCGTGCATTCATATACCTGCCTAACAGTGTTGCCTTTTACCCCTGCCACCCCCCCCCCCCACAGGATAAGCGCGCACACAACAATAGGGAGCATGTGAGGACTGGAGGAGGCCCCGCTGATGAGAGGCCACTGACCGAACACGAGGAAAGGGCCCTGGAACTGGCTGGCGGACCTGACGACCGGGAGGTTGCTGATGCAGAGGTCGGGGCCGTAGTAGCAAGTGAGCCACCGACAGCCCGTCCCCATATCCCCCCTCCCCTATATCCCCCTCTCCCGTATCACCTGATCACTGCCTGATGTCTAACCATGCATGCTTCATTGTGTATCGCAGGACCAAACGTCCAGGCACCCATCCCCGCAGATGCAGACCGCCCGCAGGATGCCCCTCGGAGGCCACGGGAGACGGAGAGACCTGGACCCTCCAGCATGCGACGCCCGCAGGATGCCCCTCGGAGGCCACGGGAGACGGAGAGACCCGGACCCTCCAGCATGCGACGCCCGCAGGATGCCCCTCGGAGGCCACGGGAGACGGAGAGGCCCGGACCCTCCAGCATGCGACGCCCGCAGGATGCCCCTCGGAGGCCACGGGAGACGGAGAGACCCGGACCCTCCAGCATGCGACGCCCGCAGGATGCCCCTCGGAGGCCACGGGAGACGGAGAGACCCGGACCCTCCAGCATGTGACGCCCGCAGCATGCCCCTCGGAGGCCACGGGAGACGGAGAGACCCGGACCCTCCAGCATGCGACGCCCGCAGGATGCCCCTCGCACACCACGGGAGACGGAGAGACCCGGACCCTCCAGCATGCGACGCCCACAGGATGCCCCTCGCAAACCACGGGAGACGGAGAGACCCGGACCCTCCAGCATGCGACGCCCGCAGGATGCCCCTCGCACACCACGGGAGACGGAGAGACCCGCACCCTCCAGCATGCGACGCCCGCAGGATGCCCCTCGCACACCACGGGAGACGGAGAGACCTGGAGCAACAGGGAGACGACACCCCCGTCACGTGCGGGAGCGACCACCCAGCGACGAGGGGGGCAGCCACAGGCCCCCGTCACATCCGAGCCAGGACACCACTACCCAGGACACCACTGCCCAGGACACCACTACCCAGGAGACCACTACCCAGGACACCACTACCCAGGACACCACTACCCGGGACACCACTACCCGGGACAGCACTGCCCAGGACACCCCTACCCGGGACACCACTACCCGGGACACCACTACCCGGGACAGCACTGCCCAGGACACCCCTACCCGGGACACCACTACCCAGGAAGACAAAATACCGGACAGTGACTCAGAGTGGATGGGTGGAGACGAACCCCCACCCCAAAGTGCCATGGACTCAGAGTGGGACGAAGAGCACGACACAACGCCACTGCTGTCACCAACACTCTCCACCATCGCAGAAACACTCACCTCGGTTGGGCACTTTAGTGATGAGGCGTCTGGTACACTCACTGGTGCGCACAACACAGCCGTCCCGGTACAGCAGGTGGAGGTAGGAGCAGCAGAGGGGCCGGGCGGTCGGAGGGCAGCCCAGCCCAAGTGAACATCTGCCGCCCAGATGGATCCCGGGTTCCTGGAGTTACCACACCCACACATAGATCCGATGCAACCACCGACACGGAGACGAGCGAATAGGGTGACGGGCGGCTTGCGGCGGCTGCAGTCGCAGGTGGAGGAGTCCACCCGCGTCCAGGAGCTGGGAGTGGTGCCCGTCATGCATGCCACCCAAACTGACACCGCACGGGTGGCGTCCGCGGTGGAGGCAATGGGTGCGACGGTGTCAGACATGGGGAACGGTTTGCGAGGCCTGGGGCTTTCCGTGCAGGCGGCGTCTGTGGCCCAGGAAATGGCTGCCCTCTCACAGGAGGCCATGAGCCAGTGCCAGCGCCAGATGGCAGAGGCGCTCAACGCCATAGCCCAGTCTCTGCAGGCCATGGCCCAGTCTCAGCAGGCCATGGCCCAGTCTCAGCAGGCCATGGCCCAGTCTCAGCAGGCCATGGCCCTGTCTCTGCAGGCCATCGCTGAGGGCATCGGCGCCAGTGGCCATGTGCGAGCCGGCGTCGCACTGTCACAGACAGGGTTTGCCAACCCCCTGGGCTCCATGGCTGCAAACCTGCAGACCCCTGTCGATACCAGCACGGGCCTCCAGGACTGGCAGCACCAGATGTCGGGGGGGGCGTCGGATGGCCAGTCCGTTCGCATCCCCCACCCATGTCGAGGCCTGGGGGCCATCGGGCACCCCGAGGGAGGAGGAGGTGGTGTGGTCCGTCCCGGCTCCCCCTGTAGGGGAAGTCCCGGTACACCGCGACACCTCGGACTCCCCCCCTTCCGTCCCAGGTGCATCGGGTGGGCAACGGGCAGGACAGGCTGGCAGCTCGCCATCCCAGTCGCCCGGGCTGCAGCCTGGCCCATCTAGGCCAGGACGCCCCAGGAAACGGCCGCCAAAGGGATCCAGTGTCAGAGGGCAGGAATCACAGGAGTCCACCTCCAGTTCTGCTGTACCGTCTGGGGAACCACGTAGGCGTAGTCAAAGGGCCCGTAAGGCCAAACAATTAGACACTGAGTAAGTTGGCACGGGTGAAGGGCACAGATGAGTTTTAGGGGCTAGGGCACGTGCATGAACTCCTTTGGTTATTAAAGTCAATGTTACACCTACAGAAGCTGCCTTTGTGCTCTGTCCAAAGTGTGCGGGCGTGTCATGTACGTTGAGCGCAAGTGTGTGTGTGAGGGGTGGTCTTACCTCAGCCCCAGGTGAGTCTGCCCCCTTCCCCCTGGGCCGCCATCAACATCCCCCGGGCAGAGGACGGGACGGTGCGCTGCAGTGTCACAGCCGCATGCAGGGATGGTCCGGGTGGATGGTGGTACTGTGGCCATGGGTCAGACATAGTCCAACGATGTGGAGCTAGGAGCTCATCGCAGGGCGGGTTGTCATCATCCTCCATGGCCTGCAATAGACACGCGTCCACCCGCAACTGTGTGAGCCCGGCCCGTTGTGCCGCAGGTGGATCGGCAATGGGGGGGGGGGTGGTGGTGTGCATGCGGGTGGGGTGGGTGGGGTTGGGGAGGGGGGTGAGGGTGCTGGGTGGGTGGATGGGTGGGGGGTGTGGGTGGTCGGCTGTTGCCATGGTGTGCGGTCTGTGGCCATACTACCCGATTCCCACGCCCATCTAGTCAGTGAAGCGGGCGGCTATCAGTCTGTCCCGTGCCCGCTGGGCCAGCCGGTAACGGTGGACAGCCACCCGCCTGTGTCTACCCCGTCTGCCCTGACCATTACCCCCATCCCCCTCATCTGGGGAGGACTGCGCCTCTTCCTGCTGCTCCTCCACTCCGCCCTCCTCTGCCTGCGGCACATTGCCCATCTGCTGAGCTATGTTGTGCAGGACGCAGCACACCACAATGATGCGGCCGACCCTATCTGACCGATACTGGAGGGCGCCCCCAGAGAGGTCCAGGCACCTGAAACGCATCTTCAGCACTTCTCTATCACTCCCCTTGTCGCTACATGGGCATCATTGTAGCGGTTCTCCGCCTCATTGCGTGGCCTCCGTATAGGCGTCATCAGCCACAATCGCAATGGGTAGCCCCTGTCGCCCAGCAACCAGCCCCTCAGCCGGGGATGGCGTCCCTCGTACATGCTGGGGATGGATGACCGCGACAACACGTATGAGTCGTGTACACTGCCTGGGTAACGGGCGCAGACGTGCAGGATCATCATGCGGTGGTCGCAGACCACCTGTATGTTCATCGAATAGGTCCCCTTCCTGTTGGTGAACACGGCCCTGTTATCTGCAGGTGGCCGCACGGCGACGTGCATCCCATCGATCGCGCCCTGGACCATGGGGAACCCGGCCACGGCAGAGAAGCCCACGGCCCGGGCATCTTGGCTGGCCCGGTCCACGGGGAAGCGGATGTAGCGGTGCGCCATGGCATATAGGGCATCTGTCACTGCCCAGATGCACCGATGCACCGATGTCTGCGATATGCCGGACAGGTCCCCACTCGGTGCCTGGAATGACCCCGTTGCATAAAAGTTCAGGGCCACCATAACCTTGACGGACACGGGGAGAGGGTGTCCCCCGCCAGTGCCACGCGGTGACAGGTGTGCCAGCAGGTGGTAGATGTGTGCCACGGTTTCCCGCCTCATCCGGAGTCTCCTCCTGCATTCCCAGTCCGTGAGGTCCTGGTATGACTGCCGGGAGGGGGATGGGGGGTCCGTGCCGGGGTGGAGGTTGGGGGGGGGGGGTCCGTGCTGGGGAGGGGGATGCACGGACCCCCCCCAACCTCCACCCCGGCACGGACCACCCCCCCCAACCACCACCCCGGCACGGACTCCCCATCCCCCTCCCCGGCACGGACCCCCCCCCCCCCCCCATCCCCCTCCCCGGCACGGACCCCCCTCCCGGCACTCCCCCGGAGCCCAGCCTACGCTAACCACCACCCCCCGGTACACACGGGGTGCCCTCGGGTGCCTCCGTTGCCGTGGGGCCGCGACGTCCTCCTCCCCCTCCTCGTCCTGTCGGTCAGGTGTCCCTCCAGCCTGGGCGGCTGCCGCCTGTCCCTCTGCGGCAGCCTGCGCCGCCTCTCTGGCACGCTCCTCCTCCTCCTCTTCATCCAGGGCAACATAGACATGAGCGGCTGCCGCCACGGCGGCCAACATCGCTGGATGATCGGAAAACATGTCGGCCTGGGGGGGGGGGGAGAGGAACGACGACATGTCATCATTGCCCATATCCCCTCCTCCCCCCAGCCAGGTGGCATGGACCGCATGGGTCCAACTGTTGGAGACTAGCACCTGGCCAGGTGGACCAACACACTTGCCCTCGCATCCCCCTCCCCAGCACGGACCCCCCCCCCAATCTCCACCCCGGCACGGACCCCCCATCCCCCTCCCCGGCACGGACCACCCCCCCCAACCTCCACCCCGGCACGGACCCCCCATCCCCCTCCCCGGCACGGACCCCCCCCCAACCTCCACCCCGGCACGGACCCCCCCCCCCAACCTCCACCCCGGCACGGACCCCCCATCCCCCTCCCCGGCACGGACCCCCCCCCAACCTCCACCCCAGCACGGACCCCCCCCCCCAACATCCACCCTGGCACGGACCCCCCCCCCCCGACCTCCACCCCGGCACGGACCCCCCATCCCCCTCCCCGGCACGGACCCCCCCCCATCCCCCTCCCCGGCACGGACCTCCCTCCCGGCTCTCCCCCGGAGCCCAGCCTACTCTCACCACCCCCCCTCCGCCGCACACACACACACACAACCCGAGACACACCTCTCCTCACGCATTCAGACTGCGGCCACGCCATCGCCTGCCCAGAGCCAACCCCCCAGGCCGTCACTCACCTCCACGCTGGTCGGCGTGAACCTGGAGCACAGGTTCACGCCGATGTAAAGGAGGTCTAATTTACGTCGACGTGAACGGTCATCACGTCGACGGGACTTCAGCCCATCCGGAAGGGAGAATATCGGCAGGCCGAAAATCGGCTGCCTTGCGCAGACCCGTGTCATTCTCCGACGGCTGCGGCAACATTAACGCCCCGCCGACTTTTCCCCCTTCGGAGACTTCGGCAACCGGCGAGGGCGGGATTCACGGCGACCAACGGCCATGCTCCGACTCTCTTGGGAGTCGGAGAATGACGCCCCAGTTGTCTTACATTATTTAAAACAGTGGTTACGGTTTTCTGTTTTTCATTTTTCCAATGGGCTTTTGATTCTGGATGGCCCCCCTGTTAACCCTAATGCTAACCCCTTCCCCTTTTCTTCCGGCCGCCCCTTCACCTGGCCGTCTAGCTCGCCTTATTGCCTTGTCTGTTCTTGTACCCTGCTCCGGTTGTGTTGGTGTGATGCCGTGTCTCGTGCTCTTTGTTGGACATGGTTGGGTTCCATTTCTCTTTGTTCTCCCCCCTCCCCCGCATCCCCCCCTTCCTTGCTGTATCATGACTACCTTCTCCTGCTCTTTGGCTTTTTGGCTGTTGGCTACAAACATGTCTTGGAACAACTGAGTGAATGGCTCACACGTTCTGTGGAAGCCTTCTTCTGAGTCTCGCATGATGAATTTAATTTGGAGAAATTCCGACGGGTCGGACAGCCAGTCTGCAGTTTTGGGTGGTGCTGTTGACCGCCAGCTGAGCAGGATTCGCCGGCAGAAGATTAGGGAGGCAAGGGCGTCGGCCCTCCTCCCCATGAATAGATCTGGCTGTTCTGATATCCCGAAGACCGTTGCTTTCGGGCATGGCACCACCCTGATCCCCACCACTCTGGACATTGCCTCAAAGAAGGCTGTCCAGTACCCCGCAAGTCTGGGGCAAGACCAGAACATGTGTCCTTGTTTCCCTATGTGAAACATTTTTGATCTGCAAGTACCTTAGTTCGTTCCCCACCATCAGCTGGAACTTTTCTGTTAGTTCCTCGAGCGTTGTCAGTCTGTTGTCAGTGTAGATGTCGCTGACTGTCAACGTCCTCATGTCCTGTCTCCACCTTCTGAAGGTGGCATCCATTGTCACTGGCATGAACCTGTGCTTGTTGCAGATGGGGCCTTGTCAGACATTTTGGTTAGCCTGAAGGGCTGTCGCAGTTGGTTCCAGAGTGTTGCGACCACCACTGGTTTCGTTGAGTATTTATTCTGTGGGGATGGAAGTTCCGCCGTGGCTAGGGCCCGGAGGGAGGCCCCTCTGCAGGAGCCCTCCTCCATAAGCACCCACTCAGCTTCTGGCTCCTTTATCCACCCCATTACCCTCACCACGGTCGCTGCCCAGTGGTAATATTGTAGGTTTGGGAGGGCTATGCCCCCATGGATTTCGATCTCTGCAGTACAATTTTGGGATCCTTGCATCTCCCAGGTGTTTGGCCTGTTTAAATGGCATTCCCTCCCTCTGTCTCTCCTCCTTGCGGGTTCACTGGGAAGATCTCACTTTTGCTCAGCTTGAGTTTGTAGCAGGAGAAGGCACCAAACATTTTCAAGAGTCCCGTGATTACTTCCATACTGCTTTGTGTGTCCGAGACGTGGAGGAGCAGGTCTTCCGCATAGAGCGAGACACTGTGCTCTCTGCCTACTCTCCAGATCTCCTTCCAACCCTTCGCTGCCCTAAACGCGACTGCCAGTGACTCGATCGCTCGGGACGAACAGCAGTGGTGCCAACGGGCATCCCTGCCTGGTGCCCCTGCGCAGCTGGAAGTACTGAGAGCTGGTGTTGTTTGTCCGTACACTCGCCATGGGAGTGTTGTACATGAGCTTCACCCAGGAGGTGAATCCTGATCCAAGCCCGGACCGCTTCAGTATATCTCTGAGGTACTTCCATTCAACGCTGTCGAAGGCCTTTTCTGCATCCAGGAGATGATCACCTCAGGTGTTCTCTCCCCGGTTGGGGTCATGATCACATTCAGCAGGTGCCTGATGTTCGATGTTAGCTGTCTACCCTTGACAAAGCCCGTCTGGTCTTCTGCTACCACCTCTGGTATGCAGTCCTCCATCTTCTTGGCTAGCATCTTGGCCAGTACTTTCACATCTGCGTTTAGCAGTAAGATGGGTCTGTAGGAACCGCATTCTGTTGGGTTTTGTCTCTCTTGGGTATTAGTGAGATAGAGGCATGTGCCAGTCGAGGCGGCAGTGTTCCCTTCGCCAGTGGATCTATGAAAATCTCCAATGGCTGTGGGGCCAGTACCATCGCAAATATTTTGCAGAAGTCTGCCAGGAAACCATCTGGTGCCTGCGTCTTCCCCGCCTGCATGAAGCTAATTCTCTCCATGATCTCTCCCAGTTCTAGCAGTGCATCCAGGCCCCGTCTCCTATCCTCCCCCACGACTGGCATGTCCAGTCCATCGAGGAAGTGCTTCATCCTCAAGTCCCCTGCTGGGGGCTCAGAAATGTACAGCCCCCGGTAGAAGGTATTGAATGCTTTGTTGACATTTTCTGACTCCGCTGCTAAGTTGCCTTTGCTGTTTCTAATCTGGGCTATTTCACTTGTGGCTGCCTGATTTCTCAGCTGGCGAGCCACCAGGCAGCTGGCTTTGTCTCCGTGTTTGTACAGGGTCCCCCGTGCCTGATGTAGTTGGTGTACTGCATTGGAGAAGAGGTCAAAGTCCATCTGTAGTTTATTCCTCTCCACCGGAGCTCGACGGGCGGGGCCTCGGAGTATCGCCAGTCTACTTCCAGTATGGAGGCAACCAACTGTTGCCTCGCCGCCCTCTTTTCCCTGTCCCTCCGTGCTTTATATGCCATACTTTCTCCCCTGATCACAATCTTCAGCATCTTCCAGAACGTGGACCTGCTGCATCCTCCACAACATTGTGCAGCAGAGGAACAACGAGCTGGAGGAGGAGGAATGCCAGGCTTCGTCCAACAAGGAAGATGCGGGGGAGGGGGAGAATGGGCAGGATCTGGGGTCCAGGCAGGCAAGGGAGGCCGCATGATGTGCGTGCCAGGGCCAATGTGCACAGGGTGCTCTGATTGCCTCCAGATTCATCAACTGGGGGGCGGGGGGTGGGGGGGAGGGTTGCTAGCCTGGGGCATGGAAACCTCATCCAACACCCACACCACCACCCACCTGCATCTTATTCCGTGATACATACCAGCGCACTATGGGGTGCGGGCCCTGGGTTGGCAGTAACAGTGGGTATGGTCCATGGAATGGACGATAATGCCAACCCGCTCTGCGATGAACCCTGGTCCCCGCATCGCATGGGACGAGGTCTGCCTTCTGCCCATGGTGGCAATTTTCACCATCCACCTGGGTGGTTCCTCCCTGCGAACTGGCCATTCAATCACACGGTCCCACTGGATCCCTGGGGTGATGATGGTGGGACAGTTGGTGTCGGCCCACCTCTCACACCTATCAGACAGAGCATCAAGACAGGTTGTCACAGTGGTAACAGGTGTTTAATGTGACAATGTATATACAGATTTGTGCTCTAGTCCCTAGAACTAAACTGTGCACTGTGCCAACATAACTAGTGTTTAACTTTCTGGCCTTACGGGCCCGAACGCTACATCGAGGTGGATCCCCAGACGATACAGCAGGAGTGGATGCGGCCTGCTGTGATGCCTGCCCTGCGACCTGGGTCGCCGTTGGCTGGCATCTTCTGGGGCGACCGGGCTTGGATGGGCCTGGCTGCTGCTCGGGTATCCCAGGTGGTGTGGTGCCACCCTGTTCTGCCTGCTGCCCACCAGATGCACCAAGGCCAGGAGAGGGGAGTCCGGGGTGCTGCTTTGTTCCAGCACCTCCCCCTGCGGTAATCCCCGGTACGGGCCCCATCACCTCCTCCTCCCATTGGGGTGCTCGATGGTCCCTGGGCTACTCCATGGCACGGGGGTGCGAGTGGAGATATCCTCTTACTCTCCCCCCCCCCCCCTTCATATGGCACTGCCAGTCCTGGAGGCCCGCTCTGGTCTTGACCAGAGTCTGCATGCTCGTGGCCATGGAGCACAGGGAGTGGACCATCTCCGCCAGGGCCTGCGCCTCATCACCCATTGACTGTGCCACCATTTCTCAATTTGTGTCACATCAGTCAGTGACTGCGCCATCTCCCTCTGGAACTGGGCAACCTCCCTCTGCGTATGCATCACGTTGGCCAGCACCTGGGTAATGCCGTCCAAGTTCCCAGCCCTGGCCCGCTGTCACTGGGCCACGCTCAGAAGCTCCACTGCAATTTCCAGTTGGTTCTGGAATATGGTTCCCTGTGAGGCGGCAACTCTGCCCCAGGCTCGGCCTGCGCCTGCACAGAATGCCCCAGGCTCGGCCTGTGCCTGCACAGAATGCCCCAGGCTCGGCCTGCGCCTGCACAGAATGCCCCAGGCTCGGCCTGCGCCTGCACAGAATGCCCCAGGCCTCGGCCTGCGCCTGCACAGAATGCCCCAGGCTCGGCCTGCGCCTGCACAGAATGCCCCAGGCTCGGCCTCCGCCTGCACAGAATGCCCCAGGCTCGGCCTGCGCCTGCACAGAATGCCCCAGGCTCGGCCTGCGCCTGCACAGAATGCCCCAGGCTCGGCCTGCCCCTGCACAGAATGCCCCAGGCCTCGGCCTCCGCCTGCACAGAATGCCCCTGGCCTCGGCCAGCGCCTGCACAGAATGCCCCAGGCTCGGCCTGCGCCTGCACAGAATGCCCCAGGCTCGGCCTGCGCCTGCACAGAATGCCCCAGGCTCGGCCTGCGCCTGCACAGAATGCCCCAGGCTCGGCCTGCGCCTGCACAGAATGCCCCAGGCTCGGCCTGCGCCTGCACAGAATGCCCCAGGCTCGGCCTGCGCCTGCACAGAATGCCACAGGCTCGGCCTGCGCCTGCACAGAATGCCCCAGGCTCGGCCTCCGCCTGCACAGAATGCTCCAGGCTCGGCCTGCGCCTGCACAGAATGCCCCAGGCTCGGCCTGCGCCTGCACAGAATGCTCCAGGCTCGGCCTGCGCCTGCACAGAATGCCCCAGGCTCGGCCTGCACCTGCACAGAATGCCCCAGGCTCGGCCTGCACCTGCACAGAATGCCCTGGACCTCGGCCTGTGCCTGCACAGAATGCCCCAGGCTCGGCCTGCGCCTGCACAGAATGCCCTGGACCTCGGCCTGCGCCTGCACAGAATGCCCCAGGCTCGGCCTGCACCTGCACAGAATGCCCCAGGCCTCGGCCTGCGCCTGCACAGAATGCCCCAGGCTCGGCCTGCGCCTGCACAGAATGCCCCAGGCTCGGCCTGCGCCTGCACAGAATGCCCCAGGCTCGGCCTCCGCCTGCACAGAATGCCCCAGGCTTGGCCTGCGCCTGCACAGAATGCCCCAGGCTCGGCCTGTGCCTGCACAGAATGCCCCAGGCTCGGCCTGCGCCTGCACAGAATGCCCCAGGCCTCGGCCTCCGCCTGCACAGAATGCCCCTGGCCTCGGCCAGCGCCTGCACAGAATGCCCCAAGCTCGGCCTTGCGCCTGCACAGAATGCCCCAGGCTCGGCCTGCGCCTGCACAGAATGCCCCAGGCTCGGCCTGCGCCTGCACAGAATGCCCCAGGCTCGGCCTGCGCCTGCACAGAATGCCCCAGGCCTCGGCCTCCGCCTGCACAGAATGCCCCTGGCCTCGGCCAGCGCCTGCACAGAATGCCCCAGGCTCGGCCTGCGCCTGCACAGAATGCCCCAGGCTCGGCCTGCGCCTGCACAGAATGCCCCAGGCTCGGCCTGCGCCTGCACAGAATGCCCCAGGCTCGGCCTGCGCCTGCACAGAATGCCCCAGGCTCGGCCTGCGCCTGCACAGAATGCCCCAGGCTCGGCCTCCGCCTGCACAGAATGCCCCAGGCTCGGCCTGCGCCTGCACAGAATGCCCCAGGCCTCGGCAAGCGCCTGCACAGAATGCCCTGGACCTCAGCCAGCGCCTGCACAGAATGCCCCAGGCTCGGCCTGCGCCTGCACAGAATGCCCCGGGCCTCGGCCTGCGCCTGCACAGAATGCCCCAGGCTCGGCCTGCGCCTGCACAGAATGCCCCAGACCTCGGCCTGCGCCTGCACAGAATGCCCCAGACCTCGGCCTCCGCCTGCACAGAATGCCCCAGGCTCGGCCTGCGCCTGCACAGAATGCCCCAGACCTCGGCCTCCGCCTGCACAGAATGCCCCAGGCTCGGCCTGCGCCTGCACAGAATGCCCCAGACCTCGGCCTCCGCCTGCACAGAATGCCCTGGACCTCAGCCAGCGCCTGCACAGAATGCCCCGGGCCTCGGCCTGCGCCTGCACAGAATGCCCCAGGCTCGGCCTGTGCCTGCACAGAATGCCCCAGGCTCGGCCTCCGCCTGCACAGAATGCCCCAGGCTCGGCCTCCGCCTGCACAGAATGCCCCAGTCTCGGCCTCCGCCTGCACAGAATGCCCCAGGCTCGGCCTCCGCCTGCACAGAATGCCCCAGGCTCGGCCTGCGCCTGCACAGAATGTCCCGGGCCTCGGCCTGCGCCTGCACAGAATGCCCCAGGCTCGGCCTGCGCCTGCACAGAATGCCCCAGGCTCGGCCTGCACCTGCACAGAATGCCCCAGGCTCGGCCAGCGCCTGCACAGAATGCCCCAGGCTCGGCCTGCGCCTGCACAGAATGCCCCAGGCTCGGCCTGCGCCTGCACAGAATGCCCTGGACCTCGGCCTGCGCCTGCACAGAATGCCCCAGGCTCGGCCAGCGCCTGCACAGAATGCTCCAGGCTCGGCCAGCGCCTGCACAGAATGCCCCAGGCCTCGGCCTGCGCCTGCACAGAATGCCCCAGGCTCAGGCTGCGCCTGCACAGAATGCCCTGGACCTCGGCCTCTGCCTGCACAGAATGCTCCAGGCTCGGCCAGCGCCTGCACAGAATGCCCTGGACCTCGGCCTGCGCCTGCACAGAATGCCCCAGGCTCGGCCTGCGCCTGCACAGAATGCCCCAGGCTCGGCCTGCGCCTGCACAGAATGCCCTGGACCTCGGCCTGCGCCTGCACAGAATGCCCCAGGCTCGGCCTGCGCCTGCACAGAATGCTCCAGGCTCGGCCTGCGCCTGCACAGAATGCCCCAGGCTCGGCCTGCGCCTGCACAGAATGCCCCAGGCTCGGCCAGAGCCTGCACAGAATGCCCCAGGCTCGGCCTGCGCCTGCACAGAATGCCCCTGGCCTCGGCCTGCGCCTGCACAGAATGCCCCAGGCTCGGCCTGCGCCTGCACAGAATGCCCCAGGCTCGGCCTGCGCCTGCACAGAATGCCCCAGGCTCGGCCTGCGCCTGCACAGAATGCCCCTGGCCTCGGCCTGCGCCTGCACAGAATGCCCCAGGCTCGGCCTGCGCCTGCACAGAATGCCCCGGGCCTCGGCCTGCGCCTGCACAGAATGCCCCGGGCTCGGCCTGCGCCTGCACAGAATGCCCCAGGCTCGGCCTGCGCCTGCACAGAATGCCCCAGGCTCGGCCAGCGCCTGCACAGAATGCCCCAGGCTCGGCCTGCGCCTGCACAGAATGCCCCAGGCTCGGCCTGCGCCTGCACAGAATGCCCCAGGCTCGGCCTGCGCCTGCACAGAATGCCCCAGGCTCGGCCTGCGCCTGCACAGAATGCCCCAGGCTCGGCCTGCGCCTGCACAGAATGCCCCAGGCTCGGCCTGCGCCTGCACAGAATGCCCCAGGCTCGGCCTGCGCCTGCACAGAATGCCCCAGGCTCGGCCTGCGCCTGCACAGAATGCCCCTGGCCTCGGCCTGCGCCTGCACAGAATGCCCCAGGCTCGGCCTGCGCCTGCACAGAATGCCCCTGCCCTCGGCCTGCGCCTGCACAGAATGCCCCAGGCCTCGGCCTGCGCCTGCACAGAATGCCCAAGGCTCGGCCTGCGCCTGCACAGAATGCCCCAGGCTCGGCCTCCGCCTACACAGAATGCCCCTGGCCTCGGCCTTCGCCTGCACAGAATGCCCCAGGCTCGGCCTCCGCCTGCACAGAATGCCCCAGGCTCGGCCTCCGCCTGCACAGAATGCCCCAGGCTCGGCCAGCGCCTGCACAGAATGCCCCAGGCTCGGCCTGTGCCTGCACAGAATGCCCCAGGCTCGGCCTGCGCCTGCACAGAATGCCCCAGGCTCGGCCAGCGCCTGCACAGAATGCCCCGGGCCTCGGCCTGCGCCTGCACAGAATGCCCCAGGCTCGGCCTGCGCCTGCACAGAATGCCCCAGGCTCGGCCAGCGCCTGCACAGAATGCCCCGGGCCTCGGCCTGCGCCTGCACAGAATGCCCCGGGCCTCGGACATGCCGATCCACAGTGAAAACCATCTCCCCCAATGCCTCCACTGGGGACGCCACCCGTACGGTGTTGGCCTGGGTGGCATGCATGTCGGCACCTCCTCCTCCTGTTGCGCGCGGTTGGACTCCAGCAACTGCACCTGCAGGTGCTGGATGCTCGCCGACAATCCTTCCTATCGTCCCTGGCTCTGTGACTGTATCTCCACAATCGATGTTACTGTCTGTTCTAGAAGCTCGAGACCCTCTGGACAGCAGCTAGTCCCTGGAATCAGCCCGCCCGCCGACCGTTTGCCCCCTCGGGAGTTCCTACTTCCACCTGCAGTACCGGATCAGCTGTGCGGTGCGCACTAGAGAGTGTCCCAGGAACCTCTTCACTAAAGTGCCCAACCGAGGTGAGTGTCTCTGGGGTGGTGGAGGGTGTTGGAGACAGCTGTGACGGAAAGTCAGTATCATCCTCTGACTCGAGCTCCGGGGTCTCCTGAGTCTCAGGCGGAGGGTCGGTTTCTGAGCTGCTCTCGTCGCTGCTCACAGGGGGGGGGCCCTGGCTGTGGCATTGGCTGGGGTGGGGAACATCGGATGGACCCGCCCCATCTCCAGCTGCTCCTGCAAGACACATGATTAGACTGTGGGCTGGGGGTGGTAGGGGTGAGCATGTGGGTGGGGGGTGGGGTAGTGTTTGGTGGTGAGGGTGGTGTTTGAGTGGTGTTGGGGGGAGTGATTGACACACGTGTCACGGGGAACCACGGCTCAGCAGGGTCTCACTTCCTCCCATGCAGCCGAACTCCACCCCGGTGACCTCCCTTTCCTCCGGGCCGCCAATCACGTGCAGGGCCCTCTGCTCTGCCGTGGTGAGAGGCCGCAGGTCTAGCTGTCCCCCTCCGGTCTTCTCCCACTTCCGGCGGCTGTGGGCGGCCTTCTTCTGGGGTGGTGGGGGCGGGGGGGATAGGAAACAACAGCGTTAGACAGTCCGACACATGCAGCCCAGGGGGTGGGTAGCATGTGGCCTCAGTGGCCAGGGCACCTGGCTCTGGTGGCCGGTATGGGTACCGCCATGTGGGGGTGGGGGTTCGCCCGCCCTCTGGGTTGGGGGGTGCGGAAGTGGGGTTAGTGCCAGGGGCATCGTGCTGCCTACTCACCCTGGCCGTCCTGAGGAGGTTGTGCATTTTTTGTTGGCACAGCTGGCCGGTCCAGATGGTATTTCCCACGGTGCTTACGGCCTCTGCCACCTGTGCCCAGGCCCGCCGAATGGCAGCGACTGGCAGCCTCCTTCCCGGGCCTGGGTAGAGGGTTACCCTCCTCTCCTCCAGAGCTTACAAGAGGCAGCGCCAGTTTTGCTGCCGTGCAAGTCCACAAATTCTGCGTTGGCGTCAACACTTGGTCCCATAAATGCAGAATCTCGGCCAAGTTGTTTCTTCCTTTAATATTCGCTTCTCTTCCGAATAGAAGATTTAAATGAATTCTTACTCTGAAGAGGCACTGGTTTCTGTGTCTAGGAGGCGGGAGGAGGATCTGAATCATGCCATGGAAGATGAATCATGAGGTACGGTCAATTGCCCACAAACATATAATGTGTTCCAGGAACAAAGAGTATTTAATGTTTGTCATCAATTACATCGTTACTGTGGTTAGGAGAGCAATAAACTCAGCTCCAGCTGCTGAAGCACCTCCATGTCCATCATGGTGGGAAATGTTCTATTGGGAGTCAAGGGAGCTCAAGGACAATCTGGAAGGTTTTGTCCATGCACCCACCACAGAGAGTCGTGGGTCTGTGGAAAGCACTGCCTGCAGAGGTGGTGGAGATTCAGGAAGGGCATTTAAGTGACTCTTGGACAGGCATATGGACAGTAGTAAATTGAAGGGGTGTAGGTTAGGTTGATCTTAGATTAGGATAAATGGTCGGCACAGCATTGTGGGCCGAAGGACCTGTACTGCGCTGTAATGTTCTTTGATGTGGAGGTGCCGGTGTTGGACTGGGGTGAGCACATAAGAAGTCTTACAACACCAGATTAAAGTCCAACAGGTTTGTTTCAAATCAGGTGAATCTGAGATAGATAGGTTCTTGATTAATACAGGGATCAGGGGTTGTGGGGAGAAGGCAGGAGAATGGGGATGAGAAAATATCAGCCATGATTGAATGGCGGAGCAGACTCGATGGGCCGAGTGGCCAATTCTGCTCCTATGTCTTATGGTCTTATGGAAAGCTTGTGTTTAAAACAAACCTGTTGGACTTTAACCTGGTTTTGTAAGACTTATTACTGTACTGTTCTATGTTCTATGTTAGTGTAGAATATGTAAAAGAATCAGGGGACAGAAGGGGATAATGGAGTTCAGTTAAAAGGTAATCAATCCTGATTTTATTTTGTGACTGAGCAGATTTGAATGGCTTTCTGGCCTACTGCTGCTCTTAGTTCTTAACGTCTTACATTATATATTTCAGAAGATCTAAGCCTTTTGTCCTTATGGACTGCTTAACTCCACACTTGAGGGCTGCATATAAAATGTAAGTTTTCCCTATCAAACATTGCCACGGCCAATGTTTACTGTTGATTCCGAATAGCCCTTAAGATGATGGAGAGCGTAATCTGTGAATAGGATTTATTCACCACTCATTACACTTTTGTATAAGTAGGTAGAAAGCAACATAAGCTAGCTCCTGTGAAGGTAAGATTCTCAGACCATGTATACGAGCAAGTAAAACCACAAAGTCCAAGTGAATGCCTCTGGCAATCCCAAATCTGTCACCAGGTTGTTGGATTATCCATAGGCATGTGATACTGAATGCAGCCAATCAGAGTGAAGTAAACTGCAAAGTCCGAAGAGATCATAAGAAAGATGTTTATTTAGCAAACAGCTGGATTTACACATCTCAGGGTCCTCACACCTTCCCGTGAGCTGCGACAGCAGCTGACCTGTTACACCAGAGCTGGTTAACTCGCAACCCAGTTAGCACCAGGGAACAGTCATTCCCGGCTGGATGAGTGCCATGCTGGGTTATAACACCCTTCCCCCACAAAGTACGAAAACCCGCTCAACCACGACCATGCAGGAGGGGACAGAGGAAAAGAAATGGAGGAGACCAAAGAGGACAGAAAACCAGTCGAACAAATCCGCAACGGCCAGAAAACAACAATGAAAAAAAAAAGCATTTCCAGCCCAACAAAGCACCACGAGAAATGGAGGAACAGAAGGGACCAGAATACACCCCACCAAACATCACGTCAGGCCCAACACCCCCCACCAACCACATAAAGGGCGAGGCTGCTAACAGCTGAGTCTGTGAATGGTGCGCACCATCGATCCAAGGCCTTACCGGTACCGTGTAACATTCAGCCACAAGAGGACCAGATTGGGGGGAGGGGGGGGGGGCAATCATCAGATAACGGCCAACACTACACCTCCATATGCCCCAAAAATGTTCACCACACATTAGCGTAGAAAAACTGCATCCACCGCACACGCAGGTAACTGTCGCCCCGGAATATATACAGTACCGATTCATTTAGGCACATCACACACAAAAAAACACAGGGTCCGCACACCCCAACAGTGCCTATAGGCACAGAACCTGCAGCCTTGTGGCCAATATCAACACCCATGTGAAATATCCCTGTAGTCCATCTCGTAGTTCCAACATCATGGAACTGTCTTTCCAAATCAAATCCACACTCACAAACCCAAACGACAGCCCAAAAGGGCAGCGGCCAACTTCAACAAGGACTCCCCCCCAGTAAACCATTCTGCCACAGCAAGTCGGCACCAGGAAAGCAGCCACAAATGGAAATGGATGCAAACATTGCGCGATCATCACCAGATGTCGCCTGATGACGTCGCCCCCGGTACTCCCGGATACATCAGACCCCCAAACTCTCCCAGCAAACACACTCCACAAGCCGGCATCAATCCTCGGCCCGGCACTCACCTGCCGTTTCAATACAGGTTGCTAAAGAGGGTCTCGCAGCAACGGAAATTCTGTATCTCGATCACCATTCTTAATAAATTTCAGGGAAAGCTGCCAATAGCTCCAATTCATCCTCGTCGCCAATGAAGGTAATGGCAAAGGGGTAGTCCGAAGACAACTTTAGAAAGGCTTTTATTCAGCATAGCAGCAGTATTTACACAGGGCACAGTTACACATCTCATGGTCTTCACTGATGTTGGTCAACGCACAGCCCACTTAGCACAAGGGAACAATCATCCCCTGCTGGCAGAGTCCCATGCAGGGTTGCAACACAGAGAATGGTTAATATGATCATTTGAAAAGGTAAGGAACATTAGAACATAGGATTAAGGAACAGGAGTAGGCCATTCGGCCCTTCGAGGCTGTCCTGCCATTGGATAAGATCATGGCTGATTATCACTGTGGCCTCAACTCCACTTTCCTGTCTTACCCTCAATAACCATGAAATCAATGTAACCCAACATTGAATAAAGCCACTGAACCGACCTTCACTTCTTTCTGTGGGAGAGAATTCCTCAGGTCAGCAGGGGGCTGTGGGTAATTTTGGGCTGAGGATGGTCAGGGAAGTCCAGCAGTGGTTCTCGTGGCACCTGGGATGATTGGAGCTCAGTGAGACCCAGGGGCATTGCGAGTTGAGTGAGCAGCGGAGCTCTGTTCAGGGCAGCAAGAGAGCTGGGCTCATGCTAGTGATCAGTAAACAAGCATGGAGTCTCTCTCCTGTCCCTTACCACAAAGAACAGCGCTCAGAGGAAATAAAATCTTCTGGAGAACATTTAGTTGCTCTATTCAATTCTTTCATAGATTATCATAGAATTTACAGTGCAGAAGGAGGCCATTCGGCCCATCGAGTCTGCACCAGCTCTTGGAAAGAGCACACTACCCAAGGTCAACACTTCCACCCTATCCCCATAACCCAGTAACCCCACCCAACACTAAGGGCAATTTTGGACACGAAGGGCAATTTTGGACACTAAGGGCAATTTATCATGGCACCTTACCTGCACATCTTTGGACTGTGGGAGGAAACCGGAGCACCCGGAGGAAACCCACGCACACACGGGGAGGATGTGCGGACTCCGCACAGACAGTGACCCAAGCCGGAATCGAACCTGGGACCCTGGAGCTGTGAAGCAATTGTGCTATCCACAATGCTACCGTGCTGCCCGTTTACTCAGAAGAACAATGGACCCAATCACCAGCAAGTAAACCCCCCACCCGCCCCCCCCACCCCACCCGCCCCCCCACCCCACCCCACCCCCACCCCCCGCAAGGTCGCACACCATCCTGACTTGGATTTATGTTGCTCTTCTTAATCTCTGGGTAAAACTCTTGGAATTCCCATAACAGCTGCAATGATACAAAAGGAACCCTCACCACCAAGCTCCCAAGGGCAATGAGGAATGGAAAATAAAAGACAGCCTTGTAAGCAATGCCCACCCTCTGTGATCCAATAAAGAAAAATCTGTACTCCATAAGTGGCCCTCCCATGGGCCCCAATAACTCAATTCAAGTTATGAACTGTTTCGTCATCTCACGAGGGGTAGAATTTCCTTGGAGATTCCATGATTTTCCATCACAACAAGGCAGAAATCCCGAGGAAAAGGGTGTAAGCAGCCAGTTATGCTGCTTCTCCCATGTTCCATCCAATATTCTACTGAAGATGCAGAGATGCCTCAGCAGGATTTGGACAGGCTCAGTGAGTGGGCAAATATGCATGGCAGGTGCAGTATAATGTAGATCAATGTGAGGTTATTCGCTTCGGTAGCAAAACAGGAAGGTAGATCATTATTCGAATTGGTGTAAATTGAGAGAGGTGGTTACTCAGCGAGACCTTGATCTTCCTCTTGCATCAGTTGCTGAAAGTAAGCGTGCAGGTTCAGCAGGCAGTAAAGAAGGCAAATGGTATGTTCGCCTTCACAGCAAGAAGGTTTGAGTATAGGAATGGAGATATTTTACTGTAATTGTATAGGGCATTGGTGAGGCCACACCTGGAGTATTGACCTCAAAGGATATTCTTGCTATGGAGGGAGTGCATCAAAGGTTTACCAGGCTGATTCCTGGGATGGCGGGACTGTCATATGAGGAGAGACTAAGTCGGTTAGGGTTATATTCATTGGAGTTTAGAAGAGTGAGAGGGGATCTCATAGAAACTTAGAAAATCCTAACACAATTAGACAGGGTATAATCAGAACATAGAACATAGATCATACAGTGCAGAAGGAGGCCATTCGGCCCATCGAGTCTGCACCGACCCACTTAAGCCTCACTTCTACCCTATTCCCGTAACCCAATAACCCCTCCTAATCTTTTTGGACACTAAGGGCAATTTAGCATGGCCAATCCATCTAACCTGCACGTCTTTGGACTGTGGGAGGAAACCGGAGCACCTGGAGGAAACCCACGCAGACACGGGGAGAACGTGCAGACTCCGCACAGTGACCCAGCGGGGAATCGAACCTGGGACCCTGGCGCTGTGAAGCCACAGTGCTATCCACTTGTGCTACCGTGCTGCCCTAAAGATGGTCCAAAACTAGGGGTCATAGTTTGAGGAGAAGAGGTAAACCTTTTAGGACTGAGGTAAGGAGAAATGTCTTCGCCCAGAGAGTGGTGAAACTGTGAAATTTGCTACCACAGAAAGTAGTTGAGGCCAAAATGTTGTGTAATTTCAAGAAAGAATTAGATATCGCTCTTGGGGCGAAAGAGATCAAGGGATATGGGGGGGAAGGCAGGATCAGGGTATTGAATTTGATGATCAGCCATGATCAAAATGATTGGTGGAGCAGGCTCGAAGGGCCGAATGGTCTCCTCCTGCTTCTATTTTCTCTGAATATTTTGAGGTTTGAAGTTACAACAAAACCATTGGGAGAACCCAGGGAAAACTAATGAGAGTCTCTTACTCACTGTATAATTCTTCCAACTGTCCACAATACTGTCTTGACACCCTGGGCTAGTGCGCAGTTAATTCCAACCCCACTTGACTTTGAGTCGCAACACAGATGAAATTACATTTTATTTAAAATACCCGAGGTCTTTGGTTGAGCCCAATAAACTACAGTCACCAGGTTTGTAACTTAAAAACAACTAACCTTTTATTATGTATTGTGTTTTAATTAAATGGATAGAAAATGTAATATCTACTATCCCATTCCCAACCCACTCTCTGCACCCACACAAACACAAACACCACTGAGGGGAAAGGGTGATGGAAAGGAAGAAAATATTAATAAAATAAAAGGATAAGGATTTTTGGTGCAGCGAGCTGACTTCCAGTCACTGAGCGGGATTCTCCGTCCCTCCAGATCCGTTTTCTGCCGCGGTGCGCCCACGCTGGCAGCGGGATTGTCCGGCCCGGCAGCCAGCCAATGGGGTATCCCCCACGCCACTGAGAAATCCGCGGGAGTGAGTGAGATGCCGGCAAAGTGGAGGATCCCGCTGACAGAGAATCCCGCCCAATGTCTTTCTGAAGTTCAGGCTTTTGTCTAAGTACTTTTTCCTTCTAAGCTATGAGATGGTTTTCTTTGGAAAGGTTGTCTACTTTCTCTGCAGCTGCAGCATCATTTCAAGTTCGCAGCAAAGGATATGCCAGGCACTCACTGCTTTGAGAACAAGACAGCAGTTCTTTCACTTCAGCAAGCAGGAGAGAGAGAGAGAGAAAGAGAGATCCTTTCACTTCCAAGGTCTGAACACTTCTGCCAAGTTCTCTCAGAAAGCATCACGCAGGAACCAATCACTGACTGTAGTCAGGTAGAACACTGTCCCTGGGCATCCTACTGGTTGCCAGTTAACTAATGAAATTGATTCCCTCCAAAGCTGGTTACTAAGATCCACTCGGTGCCCAAGAGTCTGGTTTCTCCTCTGCGAAATACAAAACCTGGGAACACAGTGTCCTGGAAAGCAGGCTATTTCAACTGAGCCTTCTCCAAAAAGACACATCCTTACTCTGGGTCCATGCACCAAAATAATAAAAGAACAAGAACAGAGGAAATAAACAGGAAGGAATCTTACAATACTCGATGATTTAGATAGTGATGGAATCGACGACTCTATGTTGGAAAGCACAGGAGGATCGGTATGCAGAGGACACAGGTTTAAAATAATTGGAAAATAAGCCTTGGGAGAAACATGGAGAATTTTTTGAATACAGTGAGTTATAATCTGGAATGTGCTGTCTATAAATGTGACGGAAGCACATTCAATCGCAATTCAAAGGAGAGTTGGATATGTACTTGAAAATTAATCCATTGCAGGGTTATGGGATAAGACCCAGAGAGTAGGACTAATTGGACATGTTGTTCAAAGAGTCAGCACAAGTGGGTCTCCTTCCTGACTGTAAGATTCCATTTTGGCATCCCTGCTTTACACAGCTTGGTGATGAGTTCATGGAATGGATTACAATCCTAACTTCTCATAGGAGCAACAATTTGTATTTAAACAGTGTCTTTAATGTAGTAAAATGTCCCAAGCCATTTCCCAAGACTCAATGGCTGCTATATTTCCCCCGCTTTGACCCATAATCCCTGCACAAATGCAGCGGGATCGACTGAGGCACCACAGGGATGGGTGCTCGGACCCCAGCTATTCACAATGTTGATTAATGATTTAGATGAGGGAAATAAATGTAATATCTTCAAATTTCCAGACGACACAAAGCTGGGAGGCAAGGTGAGCTGTGAGGAGGATGCAGAGATGCTTCAGTGTGATTTGGACAAGCTGAGTGAGTGGGCAAATGAATGGCAGATGCAGTGTAATGTGGATAAATGTGAGGTTATCCACTTTGATAGCAAAAACAGGAAGGCAGATTATTATCTCAATGGCCATATATTGAGAGAGGAGATCTGGGTGTCTTTGTACACCAGTCACTGAAGGTAAGTGCACCGGTAGAGCAAACGGTAAAGAAGATAAATGGTATGTTGGCCTTCATAGCGAGAGGATTTGAGTATTGGAATAAGGATGTTTTGCTGCAATTATGCAGCGCCTTGATAAGACTAGTGTATTTGTTGGAGTTCAGGAGAATGAGAGGGTATCTCATAGAAACCTATAAAATTCTCACAGAGCATGGCAGGGTAGATGCAGGAAGGAAATTCCCGATGATGGGGGTGTCCAGAACCAGGGGTCACAATTTAAGGATATGGGGTAGACTACTTAGGACTGAGATGAGGAGAAATTTCTACGCCCAGAGAGTGGCGAGCCTATGGAATTTGCGACCACAGGAAGTAGTTGAGGCCAAAACATATGTTTTCAAGAGGCAGTTAGATATAGTACTTAGGGAGAAGGAACCAAAGGATGTGGGGGAAGGCGTGGACAGGCTATTGAGTTGGATAATCAACCATGATCATAGTGAATGGTGGATCAGGTTTGAAGGGCTAAATGGCCCCTTCCTGCTCCTATTTTCTCTGTTTCAGCGTGACTCGGATGAATCACTCTGACACGGCAGGCAGTCTCCCCCTCATTTACTGCGGAGCAAGGCAGTGGGCTGAGAAGTTGCACAATTCACTGGCCTCTGTTTTCTCTGGGCTCTCTATTCAGCCAGATGAGCTTCTAGTTTTTGCTTGCCTCTCCGACTGCCCTTCCAAGCAGAAAGTTCCAGAGTTCAGAGCCATCAGCGACTGTCTCCCAGCTGTCAGCCAATGTCTGCCATCTTCATATCTTGCTTGCAGGTGTCCTTGTAATCGAGCTATGCATGCCCAGGAGCTCATGACCCAGTGGGCAGTTCAAGGTCTTTGGGTATACAGTGGCCGAGCTGGTGCAGACGTTGTTTGCTCGGCAATGGGTGCACCCTGATGGAATTAGCTCACTCCCTTTTAATTGGCGATCTTGCCCTTTGAAAGTTCCAAGCAGGGAATCTCCCGAAAAAGAATGTTCCCATTCATTCACATATATCTGGGGTCAACAGGGCTAATGGATATGAGAGCTCCTATTGAGGTTAAGTGAGGCAGCAAGGCTAACAAACATGGGCCTAGTTCCCGGCGGCACGGTTCACTTGTGCTTTTAAAAATCGTGAAACCGGCGTGGCGGCTGCTGAGGGGGAGGGGGGGGGATATGGAAAGTGTCCATAGTTTGCTTACAGTTGTGCTGATGGCTGGGGGGCTTCTGCCAGGGCCGGGGGGAGAAGCGGGGGGTGGCCAGGCGGTGGGCTGTGGGGGTGGGGTCGACGGGCATGGAACACCATTGCCACAGCCAGCAAGGCAGCCATGCAGCTGCACACACAGCTGACTGCCCACTATGGTCTTAGTGCCACAGGTCATATAGGTGTCCCCCCCAGTGTACCCCCCTGGGTTCCCTCTACGCAGAACCGGGTGCTAGCCCCTCAATAGTAGCGGAATCGGTCCAGGTGTGGCACCAGTTTTTCTGTCGTCAAAGTGCACAAATTCTGCCTTGGAGTCAACACTTCAGGCAAGATTCACTGTTCCCCGACGCCGCTGTCGTAATCGGCGATCGGGCGGAGAATCCCTTGGCACGGTGAAATCGGGGGTGGCGCAGGTTTGACGTTGGTTTTCTACACTGCGCCCCTTCTGAAATGGCATCATCGTGTCATGCGCCCGCATGCCGTCGGAACGGCGTTGGCACGTAACCTGAAGGCACTCCCCTGATGCTCCGCCCCCGATGGTCCACGTTCCTGACCGCATGGGGGACGTGTGGTCTCAGCGGTTGGGAACCCGGCCAGGAGCCAGGCTGCTAGCGGGTGGGTGGGGTGGGACGGGGGCTTCCGTGAGGGCTGGGGGACTTGTGGGAGGTGGACAGGGGGTGGCCATGGGGGCACTATTCGTCCGGTCGAGACCGCGCACAGCCGACGCCTTGTTTTACGGTGCGACCGCTGTAGGTCCTTGCCCTGCGCATGTTCAGCTCCGGACCCGGCCATTTTCCAGGTGCTCATATCGTGGGATCCGGGAGTTTTACTCGGTGCGGCTGCTCGCCCCTCACCGGTCGCAGGTTCAATGAGGGTCTGGTGCCGATCTTGCTGCCGTAAAACAACACAGTTCCCACGCCATCGTCGGCACGAAGCCTCAGAAACGGAGAACCCGCCTCTTAGGTCTTTTAAAATACAAAGAGAATAAACCAGCAAAGAAGTGCAAGTGGGATTGAGTTGGTTGAGAGGTGGATTGCCAGTGCTTGGAGGTGCATATGGACCATATATTGGACATCTGGTGTCGGAAGACTTTTCAAACATCAGGATTACATTGGTCTCTTTGGCTCCTGTACGTTCCAACAATACAAATAACACATTTAAAATCATCTTGTGTTTATTATAATAGGACATTCTGTTCCTTTTGTTACAGTTGTAAAATTCTTTCTCAACCTGTCTCCTGTTTGCTATTTTACCATGGTGAAGGTTGGGAATAAAAAAAACTGGTATTCACTGGAATTGAGGTGGGCACTGCACCTTAAGACCAAATAAACAAACAGCGAGGGACATTTTTAACCATTCACAAGCAGGTGGACTGTGAAAATCACATGGGTTAGATCACACTGGAGAACTGTGCATAATTATTAGTTAGTCTAAACAGGTTGAGGCCTTTTTCTCTTGAAAAGAGAAGGCTGAAGGCTCACCTGACAGAGAACAAAGGTCTTTCAGATACTGAAGGTTTGATAGGGTGGACCGAGAAACATGTTCCCCCTTGTGGAGTGTCCAAATTCAGGAGGCATGAGTGCAACACAGTCACTATATCTAATGGCGAATTCAGGATTAACTAATGGTTAGAAATGGCATATTTGCATTTAAGAGGAAGCTAGATGCACACAAGAGAGAAAGGAACATAAAGATATGGTGAGATGCTGGTGATGGGATAGGGTTTGTGCGGCATGGACGAGCTGAGCCGATGGCCGTTTTCCACAGCATCATTGGCAAAGACCCCAATCAAAGTTCCTGCCGTGAACGGGATTGTGCCTAACCAATATCAGGAGCTCACGCCCCACTCATAATTTCTCCCATCCCCTCCTCTTCCACCCTCAGATCACCCACCTACCTTCCTTTGTTGGTTGTGGATGTGTGCTATAGGCTTTCAAAAGATCGGCCTCCAGTCTGTCAGTCAGACTGCCAGGGACCAGCAAACAGAAACAAAAATTCAGCTTCCCAACCTCAAAACATGTCCCGATCGCAAAATGTAACTCTGGGCTAAAATCCAGGCCATAATGTTGTTGTGCTGGATATTTGGTCAACAAGGAATGTCTCGGCCATACCTTTGATAGTGAGATCTTCACGGGTGATTTGTCTCTTTCAGAAGATAAACACGTAAGGAAGCCAAAGTGCTTTTTTGACAAAGAGCAAGATAAGTTAGTACTCCAGAGAGTTTGAGAAGGCCGAAAGCCAGTCCTGACAGGTAACCAGAGCCAACTTCTCTGGATCAGCCTTGCTGGGCTCAGCAATCCAGAAGACAGTTCGAGAGAGCTGGAGGACTGTCAGCAAAGAAACACAAAACATCAGCAACCTAACCTGCAAGGAAATAACTGAAATCTTAATCAGCAGGGTTGGAAACTGGACCTTCACCCCAACTCACTCAAAGCCAACAAGAAGCACCTTGAAACTTTAGGCTGTTGAATTTTAGCATTTCAGAAAGATTATTTGTATGGAGTTGCACAGTGACACTGTTGGATTTTAGATAATTGCTGGGCTCTGTTGCTCTGGCAAGCTGCTTCTGTTGTTGAATCTGCCAACTTCATAATTCAGCTACCTTCTGTGTGCAGGGAGTTGGAACTCAGATGAGTTTCTATGCAATCGTTTCATAATCAATTGAGGTGGGATTGAAGGTGCCAACCTTAATCACTGTTACTGATCTGCGACTTCTATTCCCCAGTTAACTTCAATCAGAAACCATTCTAATAGCCCTTCCCCAATCACTTTCCCTAATACACACCTTCTATACCATACCAGGAATCTTCCCAGAAAACCCTTGAGTAGATAACGCTGACGACACTCTTCCAGTAACTCTCACCCAAAGTTTCCCCATAATCCCCCACTACTCTTTCGCCTTCCCTGAGAATCGATCTTCATAATACGTGCTGCATAATCTTCGTTTCAAATCCCTAACATTGATTCTAGCTCTGGGACCTTTGCCCTTGTAAATCTGCCTTTCATTGTCCCTTCATTCGGCTGTGACGAACTGCAGGACTCAGATCCAGATGTTGAACCGTGATGTATTCGTTTGCCACTCAATCACTTTGAGTCGGCTCAACCTTGCAATTGGGACTTTAAAATCTTGGGCCCGCTTTAAATCCTCGGGCCTTGTCCACCTCTCTTCAACGCCTTCCCTCAGCTGCATATCTTTGCATCCTGTTTGGCCATAAAACACTTGGACACATTTGGGTGGGCACGGGAGCAATAGGTCAGAAGGTGAGAGCGTTGAGGGAGAACTAGGGAATATGGACAGTGTGGCTCTGAGGCAGAGCAGACTGGGAGAAGTTGCTGAACACAGCGGGTCTGGTGGCCTGAAGTGCATATGTTTTAATGCAAGGAGCATTACGGGTAAGGCAGATGAACTTAGAGCTTGGATTACTACTTGGAACTATGATGTTGTTGCCATTACAGAGACCTGGTTGAGGGAAGGGCAGGATTGGCAGCTAAACGTTCCAGGATTTAGATGTTTCAGGCGGGATAGAGGGGGATGTAAAAGGGGAGGCGGAGTTGCGCTACTTGTTCAGGAGAGTATCACAGCTATACAGCGAGAGGACACCTCAGAGGGCAGTGAGGCTATATGGGTAGAGATCAGGAATAAGAAGGGTGCAGTCACAATGTTGGGGGTATACTACAGGCCTCCCAACAGCCAGCGGGAGATAGAGGAGCAGATAGGTAGACAGATTTTGGAAAAGAGTAAAAACAACAGGGTTGTGGTGATGGGAGACTTCAACTTCCCCAATATTGACTGGGACTCACTTAGTGCCAGGGGCTTAGACGGGGCAGAGTTTGTAAGGAGCATCCAGGAGGGCTTCTTAAAACAATATGTAAACAGTCCAACTAGGGAAGAGGCGGTACTGGACCTGGTATTGGGGAATGAGCCCGGCCAGGTGGTAGATGTTTCAGTAGGGGAGCATTTCGGTAACAGTGACCACAATTCAGTAAGTTTTAAAGTACTGGTGGACAAGGATAAGAGTGGTCCGAGGATGAATGTGCTAAATTGGGGGAAGGCTAATTATAACAATATTAGGCGGGAACTGAAGAGCATAGATTGGGGGCGGATGTTTGAGGGCAAATCAACATCTGACATGTGGGAGGCTTTCAAGTGTCAGTTGATAGGAATACAGGACAGGCATGTTCCTGTGAGGAAGAAAGACAAATACGGCAATTTTCGGGAACCTTGGATGACGAATGATATTGTAGGCCTCGTCAAAAAGAAAAAGGAGGCATTTGTCAGGGCTAAAAGGCTGGGAACAGACGAAGCCTGTGTGGCATATAAGGAAAGTAGGAAGGAACTTAAGCAGGGAGTCAGGAGGGCTAGAAGGGGTCATGAAAAGTCATTGGCAAATAGGGTTAAGGAAAATCCCAAGGCTTTTTACACTTACATAAAAAGCAAGAGGGTAGCCAGGGAAAGGGTTGGCCCACTGAAGGATAGGCAAGGGAATCTATGTGTGGAGCCAGAGGAAATGGGCGAGGTACTAAATGAATACTTTGCATCAGTATTCACCAAAGAGAAGGAATTGGTAGATGTTGAGTCTGGAGAAGGGGGTGTAGATAGCCTGGGTCACATTGTGATCCAAAAAGACGAGGTGTTGGGTGTCTTAAAAAATATTAAGGTAGATAAGTCCCCAGGGCCGGATGGGATCTACCCCAGAATACTGAAGGAGGCTGGAGAGGAAATTGCTGAGGCCTTGACAGAAATCTTTGGATCCTCGCTGTCTTCAGGGGATGTCCCGGAGGACTGGAGAATAGCCAATGTTGTTCCTCTGTTTAAGAAGGGTGGCAGGGATAATCCCGGGAACTACAGGCCGGTGAGCCTTACTTCAGTGGTAGGGAAATTACTGGAGAGAATTCTTCGAGACAGGATCTACTCCCATTTGGAAGCAAATGGACGTATTAGTGAGAGGCAGCACGGTTTTGTGAAGGGGAGGTCGTGTCTCACTAACTTGATAGAGTTTTTCGAGGAGGTCACTAAGATGATTGATGCAGGTAGGGCAGTAGATGTTGTCTATATGGACTTCAGTAAGGCCTTTGACAAGGTCCCTCATGGTAGACTAGTACAAAAGGTGAAGTCACACGGGATCAGGGGTGAACTGGCAAGGTGGATACAGAACTGGCTAGGCCATAGAAGGCAGAGGGTAGCAATGGAGGGATGCTTTTCTAATTGGAGGGCTGTGACCAGTGGTGTTCCACAGGGATCAGTGCTGGGACCTTTGCTCTTTGTAGTATATATAAATGATTTGGAGGAAAATGTAACTGGTCTGATTAGTAAGTTTGCAGACGACACAAAGGTTGGTGGAATTGCGGATAGCGATGAGGACTGTCTGAGGATACAGCAGGATTTAGATTGTCTGGAGACTTGGGCGGAGAGATGGCAGATGGAGTTTAACCTGGACAAATGTGAGGTAATGCATTTTGGAAGGGCTAATGCAGGTAGGGAATATACAGTGAATGGTAGAACCCTCAAGAGTATTGAAAGTCAAAGAGATCTAGGAGTACAGGTCCACAGATCACTGAAAGGGGCTACACAGGTGGAGAAGGTAGTCAAGAAGGCATACGGCATGCTTGCCTTCATTGGCCGGGGCATTGAGTATAAGAATTGGCAAGTCATGTTGCAGCTGTATAGAACCTTAGTTAGGCCACACTTGGAGTATAGTGTTCAATTCTGGTCGCCACACTACCAGAAGGATGTGGAGGCTTTAGAGAGGGTGCAGAAGAGATTTACCAGAATGTTGCCTGGTATGGAGGGCATAAGCTATGAGGAGCGATTGAATAAACTCGGTTTGTTCTCACTGGAACGAAGGAGGTTGAGGGGCGACCTGATAGAGGTATACAAAATTATGAGGGGCATAGACAGAGTGGATAGTCAGAGGCTTTTCCCCAGGGTAGAGGGGTCAATTACTAGGGGGCATAGGTTTAAGGTGAGAGGGGCAAAGTTTAGAGTAGATGTACGAGGCAAGTTTTTTACGCAGAGGGTAGTGGGTGCCTGGAACTCACTACCGGAGGAGGTAGTGGAGGCAGGGACGATAGGGACATTTAAGGGGCATCTTGACAAATATATGAATAGGATGGGAATAGAAGGATACGGACCCAGGAAGTGTAGAAGATTGTAGTTTAGTCGGGCAGTATGGTCGGCACGGGCTTGGAGGGCCGAAGGGCCTGTTCCTGTGCTGTACATTTCTTTGTTCTTTGTTCTTTGTATTTCTCTGGATGGAGAGTTGCTGTTTCATTAGAGTGAAAAATACATATAAAATACACAACAAAATACACAGTTTAAAAGTGTATAGTTTTTATTCTAACTTTCTTTCTTTATCTAAAAACCTTTTGTTAAAGATATGCCAGAAGGCATTAAACAACTAGGTGGTAACTGAATCAAATAACGCAGTGCTGCATATTTGTTTTCATGACTCAGCAAATGTGTATTTGGGTTTTGCTTCAATGTCGTGTGGATTGTCTATTACTGTATAAACCCGTTTAGCTCAGTAGGCTGGACAGCTGGTTTGTGATGCAGAGAGAGGCCAACAGCGTGGGCACGTACTGGCTGAGGTTATTCATGCCCCTCGCCTGAGGTGTGGTGATCCTCAAGTTAAATTACCACCAGTCAGCTCACCCCCTCAAAGGGGGAAGCAGCCTCTGGTCACCTGGGACTATGGTCACTTTAGTTATTATTTTACTGTACAAATCCATCATGTTTCACACTAGGTTCAAATTTCCTGGTAGGATCTAGTGCTGACTCACCATTTACAATTGCATCTCAGCCCCCAGTCAGACCCCATGGGAAAACCCCATCCAGCTCATCTGGTCTGCTCTAAAATCTGCTTTCAAGATTCCCGATGAGTCACAGCTGGTGCACTGAGAGCATGAAGAAGAAAGGTTTAATTTCCTCTGGTAGTGCGTTGTGTAATACATCCAAATAAAATTCCTTCGTGGGGCGGGATTCACCGAGCCCGTGCCAGGTCAGAGAATCGCCGGGGACGCAGGAAATTCCTCTGAAAGAGGCCCTAGAGGCGATTCTCCGCGGTCGACCAGCTGAACTCACGCCGAGTTCCGGAGAGTTCCGCCGGCGTGGTTCCAACCTGGTACCAACTGGCAGGAGCTCGGACCCGTGGCCGAGGTGGACGTCCTGGTGGGGGGGAGGGGGGATCTGACTCCATGGGTGGGGCCTCCACGGGGTCCAAGTCCGCGAACGGGGGCTTCCGATTGGTGGGTGCCCGCGATCTGGAGGGGGCCTACCTCCTTCTGCGCGGGCCCTCTGTAGGTCTCCTTAATGTTGCGCGGAGCCGGCCTGGAGACGGGCGTCACGTGCATGCGTGGACCCGCGCCGGCCGTGTAGGGCCGCCTTTCGACGCCGGAGCAGAGCACAACTCTCCGGCGCCATGCTGGCTCCCTGAAGACCACCAAATTGCTGGGCCATGAGGCCTGTTGATGCCGGCCATGATGTCGTTTAACATAGTCATTAACTAACTGATCACCTGCTGAAAATGTAAAATCAGGTCAACATTTTAGGATTAAATTTGCACCAGAGAAATGAATAGATTTTTAACCAGATGCTTGAGTCTAAAATTGAATCTGCAGTTTGGATACACCTTATATAATCTATCCAATTGCATTCCCATTTCATCATGGAGATAGAAATCTTGGAACCTCGATAACTGGTGGCAGATTCAGAACCTAAGAGCATAAGAATATAGGAACATAGGAACTAGGGGCAGGAAAAGGCAATTTAGCCCCTCGTGCCCGTTCCGCTATTCAGTACTATCAAGGATAATCTCTTCTCTGTAGCAACTCCACTTTCCTGCCTCTTCTCCATAACCCTTCAACCAATTGCTAATTAAAGATCTGTGTATCTCCTCCTTAAAGTTACTCAAGGTCCCGGTATCCACCACATTGTGGGACAGATTCCTCCAGGTCGCCGTAGTTTCCGGAACACAGTACTCACAGGCTATCTGGAGAGAGAAAGGGCCCTGGTCTTGGTTTGCAGCCTGTAATGGTTTTCCTGTAGATTCATGCATTCAGGTTCTATGCAGCTTCAGGACTACAGCACTCACAGCCTCGCTGGAGAGAGTGAGAAAACAGGTCTTGTCTTTCTGTGACTAGGACTCAATTGCTCCTTGAGGTCTCTGAGAACCCTCCGACTGGGATAGGATCCAATCACCACCTGTTACCAACACAGTACAGCCTTTTGGCCAATGCATTGGCCACCAGCCAGTCAATCAAATCTAGTCTCACCCATCTCTCCTTCTCTGGTGCTGAAAAATCTGAAGGTCCTGTTCAAACTAGCATAAACTTAGCAGAATGTTCCCGACTGTAACTTCTGAATTCCTCATTCTCGCTGCTGCTTGACTTAAAGACACATGCCCATCAATCACCCTGGATCAAAACTGATAACGGCAAAATGAAGGAAAGGGGAAATAAGGAAAGAAACAGGAAGGACACTTTACCAGGTAGATGCTTAGAAAATGTTTCCTCTTGTTTGGTAAATCTAGAACATGGGTCCACAGTTTCAGAATAAGGGCCGGAATTCTCCCTTCTGGGGACTAAGTCGCCACGACGTCAGGAGAACCAGCGCCAACCACTCCGGCATCAACAGCCCCCGCACCTTCGGTGAATCCCGCCCAAGGAGTCTGCAATTCAGGACTAAGATGAAGAGAAATGTCTTCACTCAAAGGGTTATGAATCTCTGATGAGAGTAATTGATGCTCAGGTGTTCAAGGCCAAAGTCAAAGAATGTTTGGGCACAAAGGGAATTACAGGTTTTTGAAGTCTCGTGTTTTGAGGTGTTTTGGCACTCTCTCCAATGCCTTGACTTTGCATCTGTATGTTCCTGATAAAGTCTCTTTTTTTAAAAATTTAGACTACCCAATTCATTTTTTCCAATTAAGGGGCAATTTATCGTGTCCAATCCACCTACCCTGCACATCTTTGGGTTGTGGGGGCGAAACCCACGCAAACACGGGGAGAATGTGCAAACTCCACACGGACAGTGACCCAGAGCCAGGATCGAACCTGGGACCTCAGCGCCGTGAGGCCGCAGTGCTAACCCACTGCGCCACCGTGCTGCCCCCTGATAAAGACTCTTGTCGCAATTGGTGGCGTCTCGAATGAACCAGGGCCAGCATTTATTGCTCATTCCCTAATTGCCCTTGAGGGGACATCCACGGTGCTGTGTGTCTGGAACCACGTGTAGGCCAGACCAGGTAAGGACGGCAGATTGGTTTCCCTAAAGGGCTCAGTGAACCAGATAGGTTTTTGTGCAGGTGAAGTAGATGTTGAAGATCAGCCATGATATTACCAACAGCAGAGCAGTCTTGGAGAGCAGCATGACTTATCCCAACTTTTATTTTTTCAATTCTTATGATCTTATATAATAAGTGAGCAATCTGTGTTCATGTTGACTGGGAGATAAGTATTGGACAGAAAACCAGCAGCATTCTCATCATTTACTTTGAATAGTTCCATGGGGTCTTTCATATCTATATGAGCGAGCAGTATTCTTTATCCAAAAGATAACGCCTCTGACTCCCCTCAGTACTGAACTTTCAGCCTGCATTATTTGCACAAGTTAAACCTTCAACATGCTGACTCATAAATGAAAATGTTACTTATTATGCCAAGTTTGACTGCTGATTATCGAATCCTTTCCAGGATTCTTCCTGCTCCTTTCTCAGTGAGTTTGTTAACATAACATTTAATACCGTCTTTTTGTTCCAACGGGCAATGTCCACCAGAAACAGAACACAGAGCACTCAAAATAAAACTGCATTGTTTCCTGACAGTCCATTGAAACAGTACCATTTTATTTTATCAGCTAGATATCAGTACGGGATCCATATCTCGAAGGAACAGCACACAACACTGGGCGGTGCCGTGGCACAGTGAGTAGCAGTGCGGCCTCACAGCGCCAGGGAGCCGGGTTCAATTCTGGCCTTGTCTGTGTGGAGTTTGTACATTCTCCCAGTGTCTGCGTGGGTTTCCTCCGGGTGCTCCGGTTTCCTCCCACAGACCAAAGACGTATGGGTTAGGTGGATTGGCCATGATCAAATGTCCCTGAGTGTCCTGGGATGTGCAGGTTAGGTTACGGAAATATGGGGATAGGGCAGGGGAGCGGACCTGGGTAGGGTGCTCTTTCAGAAAGTTGGTGCAGACTTGATGGGCCGAATGGCCTCCTTCTGCACTGTAGGAATTCAATGACAGTGTATAACCTATTGCAGCACACTGTCCCCACATCAAGATAATCTTGACGGAAACAAACAAAATAACTGGAAACTTCCTTCGATCAATGATGAGTAGCTGGAATGATCTAGCTTGGCTGGAACATGGTCCTAATTTATACCTGCAGTCACTCATGTCTGTGAACCAGGGCTGCTGCAATGAAAATCAACTCCAGAAAGAAATAATAGAGGACGGAATTCTCCAGCCCTTCCCAAAAGTACGTTCTTCCGTTCCTGCCAAAGCTGACCCCCTGCCGTGGGTTCCCTGGCGAAGGCAGGGGCGAGGAAAGCAGACCGCCATCAACTTCGCCATCAATTGGAAGATCCCGCTGGCGACCGATGGCTGACTGCTTCCGCTGTGGGAAAACCCACCAAGGTGGAGGCTGGAGAATTCTTCCCAAAGTGTTCCTTATATGTTTTATGCATAGCATACATGTGAGAGAGAGGATGAGGGACTTCGCCACCTAAGAACATCACAAAGCATTTTACAGCCAGTTAAGTACTTTTGAAGTGTAGTCTCAGTTGTAATGTAGAAAAAGCAGCGGCGATACTGTGCACAGCAAGCACCCACCAATGGCAATAACCTGCTCTTAGTGAAGTGGATTGAGAGGTAAATATTGATCCGGCAGACTCTGTTGACTTTGAAATGGTGTGCGAGCTTCCATATCCACCAGATCCGACAGATCACCGTTTTAATATCTCAAACTCCTTCAGCACTGCACTGGAGGAGTCATTTGGATTTTTTTGTGTTTAAGCCTCTGATGGGGAAGTTGAACCCACAACTGAGAGTCAAGAGTGGGGCTACAGAGCTGGAGCTGACACTGTTTCAAGCCTACCCTACAACAGCAGAAAAAGTTAAATCCTGACTCTCATCTCTCCTCGCACAACAGGGCAAAAAAGGTACCTAATGTTCTCTTTCCACTGGATGGACTGTTGTGGTTACATGAATGAAGTAACTTATGGATGACAGGAATTAAATTTGATTATTCAGTAAATGCAGACAGTTCAGTTCTTTGTTTCATTGCTTTCCGCCAGATGAGCAGGGATGTTTCAAAATAATTCAGACAGTTCGCAGATGTTTTGTTGCTTTTGCATTCCCCGAGTGTTCTTGTTGCTTATCCCGGACAGCTCGTCCTGATCCATTCCCCACACTGTGCCAATCAGCACTCAAACTGTTCACAGCCTTCTGTCCCATTATGTGTGCAAAGCAATTTCACAATCCATTCTCTTCAGTGGGCACTGGTTTATGCTCATACAATGGATGGAGCTGGTGAAGTACTGCCAGGGATTAAGGATTAGTTAGCAGGCAGAATAGGGCCGCATGGTAGCACTGTAGTTAGCACATTTGCTTCACAGCTCCAGGGTCCCAGGATTGATTCCTGGCTTGGGGCACTGTCTGTGTGGAGTCTGCACGTTCTCCACGTGTCTGCGTGAGTTTCCTCCGGGTGCTCCAGTTTCCTCCCACAATCCAAAGATGTGCAGGTTAGGTGGATTGGCCATGATATGTTGCCCTTAGTGTCCAAAAAGGTTAAGTGGGATAGATAGGGTGGAGGTGTGGTCTTAAGTGCGGTGTTCTTTCCAAGAGCCGGTGCAGACTCGATGGGCCGAATGGCTTCTTTCTGCATTGTAAATTCTATGAAAAGAGAGTAGAAATAAACAAGTAATTCTTGCCTTGTCAGGCTGTGGCTCGTAGGGCACCGCAAGGATCAATACTTAGTCCCCAGCCGTTCACAATATAGATCAATGATTTGGTTGTGGAGACCAAGTGTAATATTTCCATGTTCACGGATGACACAAAGCTAGGCGGGAATGTATGTTGTGAGGAAGATGCAAAACGGTTTCAAAAAGAATTTGGACAGATTGGTGAGTGGGCAAAAACATGGGAGATGGAATACAATGTGAGCAAATGTGAGGTTATCCACTTTGATTGGAGAACAGGGGCGGGATTCTCCGCAATCGGCGCGATGTCCGCCGACCGGCGCCAAAAACGGCGCGAATCAGTCCGGCATCGCTCCGCCCCAAAGGTGCGGAATCCTCTGCATCTTGAGGGGCCGAGCCCTAACCTTGAGGGGCTAGGCCCGCGCCGGACTGATTTCCGCCCCGCCAGCTGGCGGGAAAGGCCTTTGGTGCCCCGCCAGCTGGCGCGAAACTGACTTTGCCGTGCGGCGCATGCCCGGGGGCGTCAGCAGCCACTCACGGCATCCCCGCGCATGCGCAGTGGAGGGGGTCTCTTCCGCCTCCGCCATGGTGGAGACCATGGCGAAGGCAGAAGGTAAGGAGTGCCCCCACGGCACAGGCCCGCCCGCGGATCAGGGGCCCCGGATCGCGGGCCAGGCCACCGTGGGGGCACCCCCCGGGGCCAGATCTCCCCCCCCAGGACCCCGGAGCCCGCCCGTGCCACCTTGTCCCGCCGGTAAGAGAGGTGGTTTGATTCCCACCGGCAGGACAGGCATTCCAGCAGCGGGACTTCGGCCCATCGCGGGCCGGTGAATCGCCGGGGGGGGTGGGCCGCCAACCGGCGCAGCACGATTCCCACCCCCGCCGAATATCCGGCGCTGGAGAATTCGGCAACCGGCTGGGGCGGGATTCACGCCAGCCCCCGGCGATTCTCCGACCCGGCAGGGGTCGGAGAATCCCGCCCCAGGTGTATAGAGTATTTCTTAAATGGTGAGAGATTAGAAAGTGTAGATGTACAAAGGAACACGAATGACCTCATCAATCAGTCACTGAAAGCTAAAATATGATGCAGTAAGCTATTAGGAAGGCTAATGGTACGTTAGCATTTATCACAAGAGTATTTGAGTACAGGAGTAGTGAAGCCTTGCTTCAATTGTATGGATTCTTGGTTAGGCCGCACCTTTGATGCTGTGTGTATATTTGGTCTCCTTACCTCAGGAAGGATATTATTGCCATAGCGGGAGTGCAACACAGGTTCACCAGACTTGTTCCCTGGATGTTAGGACTGTCCTATGAAGAGAGATTGGTGAAACTGGGCCTGTATTCTGTCGAATTTTGAAGAATGAGAGGGGATCTCATTGAAACCTAGAAGATATTGAAAGCGAGCGACAGGGTAGATGAAGGTAAGATGTTTGCCCTGGCTGGTGCATCTAGAACCAGGGGGCACAATTTCAAAATAAGGGGGGAAGCCAAGATGAGGAGAATTATTTTTGTTAAGAGTGTACGCTTTTGAGTATGTTGAGAGCAGAGATTGAAAGATTGCTAAATACCAATGGCATAAAGTGGGTATAGTGTGTTTAATAAGGTGTGGGGAGTCCATGTTGAGCAAAATAAGAACAAAGTTTTATTCACACGTACGATATATACACGACCCAGTAGACCCCTACTGGGTTCTTGTGTAGCCATTGCCTTACTGGCCGACCTTATATACACTGGGTAATTGAGATACCCTGCCCCTAGCAGGGAAGCCCGTACTCCACAAAGAGCACAGGGAAGACAAGCATTCCCGCCCCACAGGTCCCGTGAGGGATATTACAGAGTGGAAAAAGGCATAGAATTGGATGATCAGCCATGATCATATTGACTGGCAGAGTAGGCTCAAGAGGCTTAATGGTCTACTCCTGCTCCTATGTTCTTATGTTTTTCAGTGTTTTGAGGTGCCTGCTGTCGGCTGTCCAAGTCCTTGAAACTTATAGGAGCACAGGGATCTACTGCCTGGTCATCCATGGCCTCAGTCTTGGGTTTGAGAGGCTGGTCCTCAAACATTCTTTTCCTTAGCCAGCCGAAGACAGAGCCGGCACATTGGAGGTGATGATGAATGTCATCACCTATGTCAGCCTTCAGTGTGAGGAGGCTCCCAAGATATGCAAAATGGTCCCACATCCAGTGATCTTAATCAATGGAGAGAGGCGTAGTGCTGTGGGAGATGGTTGGAAGAGGACCTTAGTCTTCCGGCTGTTTAGCAAATAGTCCATTTTTCACATATACTTTAGAGAAGGAATCAACAGTGACCTGGAACTCTGTTTCTAAGTGAGTACAAAACGAATGTCATCTGGACACTGAAGGTGTCATCTTTAACTGAGGTTAAAGAGTGATTTTGGTTTCGGATTGAAGATACATAGACTGCTTTCTGCACCAAAGGTTGTCTTCAGGCCAGTGGGCAATTTGCTGCAGGTGAGGAAAATGGAAAAAGAGATGCTAATCATTCAAAAATAGCTCCTCTGGATGTGACCTGTTGTTAATATTCCAAGGCATCAATTATGGGCAGCACGGTAGCATAGCGGTTAGCGCAATTGCTTCACAGCTCCAGGGTCCCAGGTTCGATTCCGGCTGGGGTCACTGTCTGTGCGGAGTCTGCACATTCTCCCCGTGTGTGCGTGGGTTTCCTCCTGGTGCTCCGGTTCCTCCCACAGTCCAAAGATGTGCAGGTTAGGTGGATTGGCCATGCTAAATTGTCCTTTGTATCCAAAATTGCCCTTAGTGTTGATTGAGTGGGGTTACTGGGTTATGGGGATAGGGTGGTGTGGGCTTGGGTAGGGTGCTCTTTCCAAGAGCCGGTGCAGACTCGATGGGCCGAATGGCCTCCTACTGCACTGTAAATTCTATGAAAATCAAACTGCTGAAGGAATTACTCTACTCAGAACTCAGTTGCAACAGCCAGGGTCCCAGGAGGCCAGCAGAAACACCATAGCGATGACCTCAAAGCATCCCTGAAGAGGTCAAACATCTCTACTGACTCATGGGAATCCCTGGCTTGTGACTGAGAAGGTTCATTCGGGGTGGCACCTATTGCACCGAGAGAAGGTAAAGTCAAGGATCGGAGAAAGCGCCAAAGTATCTCCATACACCTCATCTACCCGAGCCTTCGAGCACCATCTACCCTGCATGTGGCCGAGTCTGCCGATCACTCAGTGGACATACCAGCCATCTCACAACACACAGAATCAGAATGGAAGTAAATTATCCTCGATCCCAAGGGACTGCCCAAAAAGAAGATTCTCATGGAAAATGTACTCATAAAATCTTTACCATCAGCACAATCCTTTTGAGTTCATCTGTCAAATTTTAATTGGAAGTATAATGATACAGAGAAGGCTGACGGTAAACATAATATAGATTTATTTACAAGTATTTACAAGGGTTGTCGTAACGCAGCATCTCGCTCCCAGTGTAATCCTAGCTGGGAGAACTAGGATTGTTCCGGGCCTGCTTTTAACCTTTGCTCATAACGATCCCCAGGTGGTGGACCTCCATGAGTCCCATGGGAGATCAATGAAGCTTTCTCCGTGGTCCTCGTGGGGGCTATGACAGGAAGGAAATGCATTTAATGCCCATTCCCAGTTACCACAACTGGGTGGCTCAGTTAAGGCTGCAGTCAACCCCGAGATGTAGGATTGGAGTCACATATATTCCAGACAGGGTAAAAATGGCAGAATTCCTTCCTCAACAGACATTTGTGAACCAGTTGGATTTCCACTCCAATCCCACAGTTTCATGATTATTTTTCCTGATTCCAGCTTCTTATTTCTATAATGTTGTTGGATTGAATGTAAATTCTCAAACTGCCATGGCGGGATGCGAACTCAGAGGGTTGGATATTCCCCTTTGGGCCAGGAATTACATGTTGGGCCATTTCTCAATGTCACATCCCCACCTCCCGTATTAACTGCATGCACATGTTATTTTGCCACCCAGGAAGTTGGAGCTGAGCTTGAGATGAGGCCTCTGCCTCCTCAAGTAGACCCAACATGTTAACAAAGGCAGCCAGAAGCCAAGACTAGTGGGTCAGAAGGCCTGACACCATTCACTGGGACATTGGCCCAGTTCTATTCATGACTATTAAACTCCGAGCCCTCACCCTCAAAATCCCATACCCACTACCCACCCTCCTTCCCCCCCAATATTTGCCATGCCTCTCTAAGTCCCCAAAGCCCCCAAGTCTTCATGTATTCTTCATCCTCCATGCCCCTCCATTCCCCATGTCCCCCCCATCCACTTATCCAATATGGACAGAACGCACAGTACCGTCAAGTCTTTAAAATTTTCACGCAACTGCCAAAATAAACAATCATCCATTCAAAAAGAAAAATCCTCAAATGAGCTCAATGAACTGCGGATAAAGCACACAGCCATTAAAATTATTCCATTTGAAAAAAGTTTACTTCTGTCGATTTCTGATCAACCTGTCACAATACAGTCAGACATTCAAATACCCCTTCAATGAAACATATCAATCGAATGAATATCTTTGACAGCTGTTGGATTTGGAACTCAGTCAAGCATTCATAAGACACAACTGTGTGAACGAGCTCTCCAAAACCTTTAAAGCTGACTGAACAGATGGCTGGCCATCTGTTTATTTTTTTCCAAAGATTCAACTGATGGACTTCCAATCAAAGAAGCCAAGCATCTGATCAGCTTTTTTCAGAGCTCCAGCAGATGCCTGGACTCCAAAGCAAAGTAAAAATCAAACAAAGACAACAGGTTACAGATCACACATTAATATCTGATTCTCAATACTGTTGAATACATAAGAGTCCTTATTCAAAGAAGAAAGTATCCCCATGCATCTGAACATTTACACAATGTTGGTCAATTTAATGGTCAACTATTTTTTAAGGACGGAGCCCAGTGGTGATGCAGTGGTCAACATAGCTGCCTCATAGCCCCAATGATCTGGGTTCGTTCCGGCCTCGGATGACTGTCTGTGTGGAGTTTACACTTTCTCTCCATGTCTGCGTGGGTTTCCTCCGGGTCCTCCGGTTTCACCCACATTCCAAAGATGTGCAGGTTAGGTGCATTGGCCATGATCGATGTGAAGGGTTACAGGGATAGGGCGGGGGAGTGGGCCGAGATAGAGCGCCCTTTTGGAGGGTCAGTGCAGACTCAAGGGGTCAAATGGCCCCCTTCTGCACCGTACGGATTCTATGAGCAATTATTGCATTAAAGGCATAAATCATTTATTATTCAGCATCTAATTATGGCATTTGAATTTGGCTGTATCTTTTCAGTTTACCGGCCAAGGTCTCTGACTCCACTTTAAATTTCCTCCAAGCTCCACCAGCTCATTGACCAGATGTCAGGAACTTACCCAGCTCGCTGAAGAGCTCAAAATCAGGGCAAGGCAAAATTGAGGCAGACATTTAAAAGGCTGAACCCAATGTCACTTTGAGTGTGCATTGGGGTTGCGACCTGCCATGTTTCCCAGGCTTTTCAAAATTGTGGCTGCTGTGAATCAGCTGGTAAATCTCACCCCTCCATTTTTGGATGCCAACCGTGCAGCTAAAATTATTCGCCAAAGTCAGCAACTACACAACAACAAGAACTACCAACATTCAGATAACACCACTTCTGCAGTTACCTATTTAGGAATCCCAGATGTAGACCATCAAATCCAGGAGATTTGGCATTTTTCGATCCCATTAATTTCTTCTGTGCTTTTTCTTTATTATATTAAGATAAAGGGCTGCACAGTGGCACAGCGGTTAGCACCGCTGCCTCACAGCACTTGGGACCCGAGTTCGACTCCAGCTCGGGTGACTGTCTATGTAAAGTTTGCACTTTCTCCCCGTGTGTGCGTGGGTTTCCTCCAGGTGCTCCGGTTACCTCCACAGTCCAAAGATGAGCAGGTTAGGTGGATTGTCCATGTTAAAAATTGTCCCTTCGTTGACAAAGATGTTCAGCTTAGGTAGGATTACGGGGATAGAGCGGGGGAGTGGGCCGGGATAGGATGCTCTTTCGGAGGGTCAGTGCCGAATTGCCTCCTCTACACTGTAGGAATTCTTTGGTTCTATATACTTTAAGCTCCTCGTTCTCATTCCACCCCTTTTTCCCTATGATTTCTGGTGTGACTTTTGTGTATGCTACCGTGATGATAAACCCATACTATTTGGCTGAAATTCTCCGGGTCTTCCCACTGGTGGTATCTTCCAGTCCTCCGACAGTGACCCCCCACCCCCATACCACGTTCTCTTGTGGCAGAGGGTGTGTAGCATTCAAAACACTGTAGGCTCAGCAGAATGGAATATCCTGACACCAACCAATAGCAGGCCGCATCTGCCGCTGGAAAATATACCGCCGGACTGGGGGTGGGGTGTTGAAATCCTGCTCTTTGTATAGACTGTCATTTCTGTACTCCCCGTTATATTTTCTCTGATGACTGCCTCTATTAGGCCGATGTTCACTTTTGTTACTCTCTTCCTTGTTGCATACTTGTCGAAACACTTGCAATCTTTTCTTATATTCCTTGCTAGGTTCGTCTCACATTCTAATTTCTCGCTCTTCAGCAATTTTTTAGTCATCCTTTACAAGTTTCAAACATTCTCCCAATCCTCAGGTTAACTCTTCTTTTAATCTAATTCTATCTTTAGCCTCTTTAGTTTATTGAGGAAGGGCCATTTTTCCCATGGAGATAGTTTCTCAATGGATTGTAGATCTATGGAGAATTATGAAATAGTTCTTTAGAAGTTAACCATTGTTTAACTCTATGTTAATCTAATTTCTCAATGTAACTAAGCTAACTTGCCACACATACCTATGTAACTAGCTTTATTTTAGTTTCAGATGGAACTCTCAAATGCAATCTGAAGTTCCATCATATTATGATCACTCTTTATTAGAGGATTCCTTGTGAGATTACTAATTATCCCTCTCGCATTACACACAAAACAAGATTTAAAATAGTCTATTCTAATAATACTAATCTTTATTATTGTCACAAGAAGGCTTACATTCACACTGCAACAAAGTTACTATGGAACTCCCCAAGTCGCCACCCTCCGGTGCCTGTTCAGATACGCAGAGGGAGAATTCAGAATGTCCAGTTCACCTTACAGCATGTCTTTCGGGACTTGTGGGGGGAAACCGGAGCACCTGGAGGAGACCCAAGCAGACACAGGGAGAATGTGCAGATTCCGCAAAGACAGTGACCCAAGCGGGAATCAAAGCTGGGACCCTGTCGCTGTGAAGCAACAGTGCTGACCAATGTGCTATTGTGCCACCCTCTCCATGGTTGTTTCAATGACATATTGTACTTAGAAACGATCCCAAATGCATTCCATGAATTTATATTCTAAACTCCGGTAGACTTGCCAATTGGATTGTCAGTCTATATGTAGGTTAAAGGCCTCTGTGATTATTGCATTGCATTTGATACAAACTCCTCATTTCTTGATTAATGCTCTGTCCAGCATATGAATCACCGTTAGGGGACCGATAAATTACTCCCATTATTATTTCTCATTTACACTCATCTCCATCTGCTCTTCTGAGCCAAGTTTCATCCTCAATTTCTCATTCCTCCTTTATTATCAAGGCTGCCCTCCTCGCTGCCTGTTTTCTGACTCGACAAAACATTGAGCACCCCAGAATGTTTAGTTCCCAGACTTGTTCTCCATGCAGTCATGTTTTGTGATGGATATTGGATCAAACTCATTAATCTGCACTTGTGCCTTTCGTTTGCCCATCTTGTTCTGTATGCTTTGTGCATTCTGATCATTTGTCTTCAATTTTGTTTGAACCATTGTTCCCTGATTTGACCTTATTCACAATGAACTATCATCGTTAAACTCTTTTTGTGTCTTCCTGTCACACTCTGCTTTTCTTTATCCAAATTGTTACATTACCTTGACCTTACTCTATAAATTTATAAGTGCCGCCTCACCTGAATGCCAACCCCCAATTTTCTTTTTAGTTTAATATCCTTCGCACAACCTGACAGTTCATATCCTTGAGTTAAACCTGTTGCTCTCTAATGTGGTGATTCTGATATAATCACAGGGCAGAAAAGCAAATCTGTGCAGCACATGGGCCAAAATTCCCCCCCCCCCCCCGACTGGTTTTTAGGCAGGAGCAGGAGCATGATATTGAAGGAACGGGATTCATCCAGATTTTCCAAGTACCCTGACCTCGCAGTGATTTTACATTGGGGTGGGCAAGGCCTCAGATGGGAAGCTGGGCCCTACATCAATTGAAGCACTTATGTCACCAATTATTGACCACTTAAGGGCCGCTTCCCACCCATCCTCAATTTTTAAGCTGGCGAGAGGATTAACCTTGCTTGCTTGAAGCCTGAAAGTCAACAGACTTAGATCTCAGGCAGTGGGAGATGGGGAGGATGCCACCATCAGAAACTCCCTCCTGAAGGTGATTAAGTTGGGAACCCCCTCCCTTAAGGTCGGGTGGTCTCCATACTTCCTCCACAATCCCCGCCATCCTCCCCTCACACCCCGGCTTCTCTCTCCCCAGATCCTTATTGCTTCCATTCGTGAAACCCCAAGCCTTTCCAACTCTCCATACTCTGGGACCCCTTGAACTCACCTTGGCCTCAGGTGCCCAGCGTTAGTCTCAGTTCTCCTCATGCAATTCCTCTTCAGCTCTTGTTGCTGCAGGGACTGGAGAGTTTCCGGCCAATCAGATTGGCTGATCTCTAAGGTGGGGCTTCCTCCAACTGTTCAGATGGAGGGAAACAAGACCCCACCATCCGAAAAATTCAGGCCATGGGGTTCTAATTACCCAACTGAAAACAAATTTATTCTGGTTTGACTATATGTACATACATACACACATGACCATAAGAGGATGCTAATACACTCCTCCAGCCTCAATACAAATGTTACACAGAAGTTGTGTTTCGCAACCCTGGGAAAATGCGCAGTCAAATCCACGTCCACGTGCCGCGGAGTCACAACACAAGTGAATGAACCAATAATTCTTCGAAAAATTTCCAAAGTATCTGGCCCTTGGCTGCCCAATAATTACAGTCACCAGGGTTGTAAGTTTAAACGCAATGGCTTTATTTATAATGAGAACTGTATTGAACTATACAGTAAATACAACTGGATAACGACAAGCTAACACATACTACCCACTTTAACTGTCCCACCCTCTCCCCCCACATACAAGACAGACAAACACAGAAGGGTAGAAAGGGGTAAAATAATAAAGATGGAGGCCAAAAGATAAGAGTCTTAGTTTCAAACGGTGGTTCTTTAGCACATTTGATGATTATGGTCTCTGGTTTACAGCTGGTAATGATCTTCTTTTCAGAATCATTCAGTCAAGGTCCCACAGGTGGGAAAAATCAGAGCTCACAGGTAGCAGGCCTTCTGGATCAAACCAGGCCTTCAGCTCAAGGTTCACAGGCCGCCTATTTCTTTCTTGAGACACTTTCTTTCACATCAAACCCTGCTTCCAGCTCATGGTTTGAATTCAGGCCTTTGCAGTCTCAAGAAAATGACCCCCAGACTTGCTGGATAGATGGTTTTCCCTCACAATGGCCTTCTGGAGAGGATTAATTCGATATTTTTGGAGAGAGTTCATTAGATCCCTCCATTCAGGCTGCAAAATCAAAAGTGAAACCAAACGGGAACCTCGTGACTCTGAAAACATTCCAGTGGGATAATAGCCAAGCACCACCTGTTACCGGGCAGAGCACACACTTTTGGATCCATTGATGGGCCACCAGCCAAATAAATCAAACTGAGTCAGCCTGCAATCACCAGTCTAAATCAGCACAGCTTTCTGGATCCTTCTGTTTGAATTAAAGGTTCAGGCTGCTGCTTTCTTCTGCTTGAATTAAAGACACAGGCTGCCTTAAAGACATATGTCCAGAAGTCATCCGAGAATAAAAAATGTAATGGAAAAAATAAAAGGTGAAATAAGAGAATAAACAGGGAATAAACAAGAAGGGGCCTTACATTTGAAATCCCAACTTAAATATATTTATTTTTTTGCTCATATGTTTACAAATCCAACTTAACCACTTGTTTTCTGTTTCTTGGAGGATAACCCCATCCTTGGCACAAACCTTCAGAACTTTAGGAGGGACCCGGATATATTGAGCACGAGTCTAAGGAGAGTTTTTCTCCAGCAAGTACTGATTTTGCCCTGGGTTACCAATTTAAATTTTGACTTCATCAGGCATGTCAGTCTGATTCTGATTTGGATCTGAGTTTGTCTCAGGCACAACAACTATCCAATTAATCAGACACACCTAATTCTTCACAACCCTCCTCTTCTTCATGAACATCTGAAGGTAAAGGTTGAGCGATATGTACAAACTGAGTCTTTCCAATATCAAACACCTCGATCCACATCCTGACCAAATATGGGCGAGGTGAGCATATTTTCATGACTCTTCTTTAACCACTTACGATGATGCCCTTTCACCTTACCCTTTTGTTTCAACTTGAGCTTTCATTCGCTCGCTCTGTCCTGATCTTCACTCTTTCTGCCCGGATTCTTTCTTTCCAACTGACTGTGCTTGATGTGGATTCAGCAATGAAAACCTTGTTCTAGGCTGTCTCCTAAGAAACAATGTAATTGATGTTCTGATGATAGTGTGATGTGTGTTGAGATAAATGAGTAAAAAAAACAATTAACCGCTTTGTGATTGAATGACATCTGACATTTCTTCCAATCTGTCGCGTGCATTTATTTAACAAGAGCTAGTTTAACAATTTGTACTGTGTTCTCTACTGCTCCATTTGAAGCAGGGTGATACGTTGTTGTGTTTTAACTCATTCATTTTGCAAACTCTTCTGAACAAAGCTGAAGTACGTTGTTGGTGACAATTATTTAATGGAAACCGTAAGCAGCGAGCAAACTATGCAAAATACCTAGATTCTTTTATTTTTAAATTTAAAGCACCCAATTCATTTTTTCCAATTAAGGGGCAATTTCGAGTGGCCACTCCACCTAGCTTGCACATTTTTGGGTTGTGGGGTCGAAACCCACGCAAACACGGGGAGAATGTGCAAACTCCACACGGACAGTGACCCAGAGCCGGGATCGAACCTGGGACCTCAGTGCCGTGAGACCGCAGTGCTAACCCACTGCGCCACCGTGCTGCCCTGAAATACCTAGATTCTTGTGCATTGTTATTCACTTCATCAGAAACCATTCAACCCACTTCAAATGATGATGTGTCACAAGGGATAGTTGCTGCTTTCCCAAGAACACAAGATACAGAAGCAAGAGTAGGCCGCCAGGCCCTACAAGCCTTCCCTGCCATTTAAAATGATCATGGCTGATCTATGCTGGCCTCAACTCCTTCTCTGTGCCATTTCCCCAGAGCCCTCTTTTCCTCAATCTACCAAATATTTATCCACCTCCGCTTTAAATACTTCTAATGATCCAGACGCCACCACCCTCCTGGATAGAGAATTCCAGAGATTCACCACCTTATACGAGATTAAATTTCTACACACCTCAGTTTTAAATGACCTGTCCTTTATCTTGTGGCTATGTCCCCTTGTTCAAGACTCTCCCACTAGTGAAAACATCTCACCATTTACCCTGTCAAGCCCCCCCAGGATCTTATATGTTTGAATAAGGCCATCCTCACTTTTTTAAACTCTAACGTATACATACGTAGACTATTTTGACAATCCCCTCATCCCAGGAATTAGCTTGGCAAATCTCCTTGGGAATGCCTCCATTGTTACGTTATCCATTTTTATGTAAGGGGACCAAAATTGTACGCAGTGTTCCAGGTGAGGCCTCACCAACACCCTGCACAATTGCAACAAAACCTCTCTGGGTGCAATTCTCCCATCAGGACACTAAGTCCCGACGCCTGAGTGAAAACCGGAGTGTTTCACTCCGGCATCGGAAGCCGCTCCCAGCCCCCTATTGTCCCTCCCCCGGGGGGCTAGGAGCGGCATCGCGTCATTTACGCGCGCCAGGCCTTGGCGCCGCGTAAAAGCGCCGCCACATAAATAACGGCACCCGCGCATGCACGGTTGCCGTCCTCCCCGAGGCCGCCCTGCAAGAAGATGTCGGATGGATCTTGTGGGCGGTGGAGGAAAGGAGGTCCTCCGTCAGAGAGGCCGGTCCGCCGATCGGTGGGCACCGGTCGCAGGCCAGACCCCTTTTGAGGCCCCGCCCAGTGCAGGAACCCCCCCCCCCCACAGGCCGGCCCCCCAGCGTTCCCACGCTGTTCCCACCGGCAGCAACCAGGTATGGACGGCGCCGGCATGACCCCGTCGTATTGGGCAGGCCGCTTGGCCCATCCGGGCCAGAGAATCGCTGCTCGCCCGTTGCAAACGGCGAGCGGCGATTCTCCCAGCGGCCAGCCGTTATCCTCGCCGCGCCGGTTTGGGGGGGTGGTAGAATCACGTGCCGGTGCCGGGGTGGCGTGGCGGGACTCGTGCAGCGCCCCGGCAATTCTCCCACGCGGCGTGGGGGGGGGAAGAATTCCGCCCCCTATTTTTAAACTCGAACCCCTTTGCAATAAAGGCCAAAATGCTATTTGCCTTCTTACGACTTGCTGCACCTGCCTGCTAGCGTTTTGTGATTCATGCATCAGAATGCCTAGATCCCTCTGTCCCTCTGTACTTCACTCACCTGCAGTCTCTCTCCATTTTGCTAATAATCTGCCTCTTGATTCCTCCTACTGACGTGCATGACCTCACACTTCCCCACATTAAACTCCCTTTGCAAGGTTTAGCCCAATCTATCTGCTCCACTGCAGAATCACAATATCCTCATCACAACATGCCCTGAATAATTTTTTTAAATTATTATTTTAGCAAGGTTCATGTGTAGTCTCTGACGCACAAATACTGTTAATTTCTATCGTGGCAAGGCTACAATGGCAGTTTCTGTTCTACTGCTTGACACACTCTACACTGCTTCACTGCATCTTCTGTGTTCGTACCTAATCCTGGCCACAAAAGATAACCTCTCGCTCGACTCTTTGTCAAGCTCATCCCCGAATGTTGATCATGACGATCACATAGCGACTATGATCTGTACCTTTCAGGAATTACAACTCTGGGGCGTCATTCTCCGACCCCCTGCCGGGTCGGAGAATGGCCGTTGGCCGCCGTGAATCCCGCCCCCGCCCCCGCCGAAGTCTCCGCTCCCGGAGATTGGGCGGGGGCGGGAATCCAGCCGCGCCGGTTGGCGGGACCCCCCGCTGGATTCTCCGGCCCGGATGGGCCGAAGTCCCGCCCAGAAACTGCCTGTCCCGCCGACGTAAATCAAACCTGGTATTTACCGGCGGGACCAGGCAGCGTGGGCGGGCTCCGGGGTCCTGGGGGGGGGCGCGGGGCAATCTGACCCCGGGGGGTGCCCCCACGGTGGCCTGGCCCGCGATCGGGGCCCACCGATCCGCGGGCGGGCCTGTGCCGTGGGGGCACTCTTTCCCTTCCGCCTCCGCTACGGCCTCCACCATGGCGGAGGCGGAAGAGACTCTCCCCACTGCGCATGCGCGGGAAACTTTCGGCGGCCGCTGACGCTCCCGCGCATGCGCGGGGAAACTGACAGCGGCCGCTGACGCTCCCGCGCATGCGCCGCATTTCCGCGCCAGCTGGCGGGGCAACAAACGCCATTTCCGCCAGCTGGCGGGGCGGAAATCCCTCCGGCGTCGGCCTAGCCCCTCAATGTTGGGGCTAGGCCGCCAAAGATGCGGAGACTTCCGCACCTTTTTGCCGGCGCGATGCCCGTCTGATTTGCGCCGGCTTTGGCGCCAGTCGGCGGGCATCCCGCCGTTGGGGGAGAATTTCGCCCCTGGTTCCCCACATTGCATAACTTTGATCATTGGACTGAGGAAGAGTCATACGGACTTGATATGTTAACTATGTTTCTCTCTCCACAGATGCTGCCAGTCCTGCTGAGTTCTTCTGATTTTGGACACCCTGCGCTGGATTCTCCGATTCTGAGACTAAGTGCTGATACCAGCGTGGGAACGGTGGCATTTTACGACCGAAAAATCAGCGCAAAACGGCCACCGATCATCCGTTTGGCTGGGGGCTAGCAGGAAGGCAGCATAGAACACCCGGCTCTAACGGCTGATACGGCCGGGGAATTGCTGCACCGTGCAACATAGCACCGGCCGCGCGCGGACCCGGCCTGCAAAATAGTGCCTCACCTTTGGCCGGCTCGCGAGCCGCAGAAACCCCCCCAACAGTACCCCCAGCCCCTGCCAAAGTCCTCCCTGCCCGCAGATCGGCTCTCCCCCGACTATGATGCTGGACTGAGTCCGCAGCCGCCACGCCGAGTTTCCGAACAAAAATAGCACACGCGACCGACGCCGTCAGGAACTCGGCCGGTTGGGGGCGGAGCATCGGGAGGTGGGCCTCAGGCAATGTCCTGAGGCCGTCGATACGGTGTGCAGTGTACTCCTCGAGTACGCTGCTTTGGAGGGGGCGGAGCATCACGAATTTTTCAAATCCCTCACGCTTCCCTATCTCTGTCACCTCCTCCAGCCCTGCAGCCCTCTGAAATATTTGATCCCTTGAACATTCCAAATTTTAATCGCTCCGCTATTGTTTGCTCTGCATTCAGTTGCCCGGACAACGAGCTCCAGAGTTCCCTCGCTAAACTGCTCCACCTCTCCACCACACTTTCCTCCTTGAAACCGCTCCTCAAAACCTATGTTTTTGACCAAGCTTTTCATCATGTGACCTAATACCCTCTTCTGTCGCTTGGTATCACATTTTGATTTGTTGAGTTAAAAGCATTATATAAATATATGTTGTTGTTGCTACTGTCTTCCACTGTCACCTACACCGTAATAAGTAATGAACGGTTTTGGTAGCACAGTGGGGGCGGCACGGTAGCACAGTGGTTAGCACAGTTGCTTCACAGCTCCAGGGCCCCAGGTTCTATTCCCCGCTTGGGTCACTGTCTGTGTGGAGTCTGCACATTCTCCCCGTGTCTGCGTGGGTTTCCTCCGGGTGCTCCGGTTTCCTCATACAGTCCAAAAATGTGCAGGTTAGATGGATTGGCCATGATAAATTGCCCCTTGGTGTCCAAAAAGCTTAGTTGGGTTACAGGGTTACGGGGATAGGTTGGAGGTGTGGGCTTGGGTAGGGTGCTCTTTCCAAGGGCCGGTGCAGATTCGCTGGGCCGAATGGCCTCCTTCTGCACTGTAAATTCTGTGATTCTATGAATTATGCTGGCATCGCCAGGTTAATAGCAAATGCAGATGTCCAATGAATTGCATGTTTCATGGGTCAGAGAGTATCTCTCCTTGATGTTGTAAATCTGTTGTCAGCCTCTCCCAATAACAAATTTGGGCTTTCTTTACCATTCTCTTTGCCAGGACCTGGAAAGTCGGCCAAAATACGTTGTGTCAGAATCGCCACAAACTTAGCTTCCTCTGCTTAGAAACAATAAACCTTTCTGTTTCTCCAATTCCTGTGTCTAATCAAGTCTGTGGTCAGTGTGACATAACAGAAGTCTGCACACAAAATCATTCATCAGCACTTTACTGCAACCCAGCTGAAACTTGAACATCCCACTCAGCAGATCCAATCATTCATTGCAGTCATCCTCCAATTCATGGATCGCAGCCCACTGCGAGGAACACAAAAATAGTGATATATTGCAATCACAGAATTTACTGCACAGAGACAGGCAATTCAGACCAACAGGTCTCTGCTGTCCTGTATATTTCTCATCCGCCTTCTCCCACTCCTCTTCATCTAACTCCACAGAGTCTGCAATGACTTCACAGGGGGTATCTGTCTTCACTTTCAAACGCGACTTAGGACGATCCACAGCATTGTACTCCAGGGACTCCATAAGGGCAGTGGATCTGTATTTACAGACAATGGAGTCGCAGGTTGGAACTGTATTTACAGACAATCCCTATTGGAGTCACAGAGTGGAGCTGTATTTACAGACAATCCCCACTGGAGTCACAGAGTGGAGCCGTATTTACAGACAATGGAGTCGCAGGTTGGAACTGTCTTTACAGACAATCCCTATTGGAGTCACAGAGTGGAGCTGTATTTACAGACAATCCCCACTAGAGTCACAGAGTGGAGCTGTATTTACAGACAATCCCCACTGGAGTCACAGAGTGGAGCTGTATTTACAGACAATCCCTATTGGAGTCACAGAGTGGAGCTGTATTTACAGACAATCCCCACTAGAGTCACAGAGTGGAGCTGGATTTACAGACAATCCCCACTGGAGTCACAGAGTGGAGCTGTATTTACAGACAATCCCTATTGGAGTCACAGAGTGGAGCTGTATTTACAGACAATCCCCACTGGAGTCACAGAGTGCAGCTGGATTTACAGGCAATCCCCACTGGAGTTACAGAGTGCAGCTGGAATACAGACAATCCCCATTGAAAGCATAGGATGGATCTGTAGTTCCTTTTATTGACAGACAAACTTTGTCTAATGCAAAGATTCAATAAAGAAACCAACAAAGTAATGAAACGAAAAGAAGCCTCTTCACTATAATAATGTCCACCCTGACTGTAAAGAGGGTCATGTTAAGGCACAAGGGAATATAGCAAGGTTATATTATTTTAATGCAAGGAGTCTGAACAGGTCAGGCTGATGAACTGAGGGCAGTGATTAACACATGGGAGTATGATATTGCTATCGCAGGGACATGGGTGAGGGAAAGGACTGGAAGCTCAATATTCCAGGGCATAGTGTCTTTGGGGGGTGGGGTGCGATTATAAAAATGGGGGGTGGTGTTTCAATATTGATCAAGGAGTCAATTCTCCAGTGAAAAGGGATGATATTTTAGCAGGCTGCTCAATTGAGGCCATGTTAGTGGAATTTAAAAACAAAATAGGAGCAATCACATTGCGGAGAGTGCACTATAGGACCCTAAACAGTCAGGAAGAGCAGATATGTAGAGCAATCTCAGAGAAGTGTAAAAATAATAGGGTAATAATAATAGAAGATTTCAATTTCCCCAATATTAATTGGGATAGGCAAAGTGTGAAAGGCTGAGAGGGGGCGGAATACTGAAAGTGCACTAAGGAGAGCTTTTTGTGCCAGCACATAGAAAGTCCTACAAGAGAGGGGGTGGTACTTGACCTAATTTTAGGAATGGAGCTCGGCAGATCGTAGAGGTATCAGTGGGGAGCAGTTTGGTGATAGTGACCATAACTCGGTAAGATTAAAGGTAGCTAGGGAAAAGGACAAGGAAGGATCAGAAATAGACTTATGAATTGATGGAAGGCTGATTTTAATCATATAAGATAGAATCTGGCTAAAGTAGACTGGGAGTAGCTACTTGTAGGAACATCCAAATCAGAGCAATGGGAGTTATTCAAAAAGGAATTGGAGAGAGTACTGGGCCAACATGTTCCCGTAAAGGTGAAGGGTGGGTCCAACAAGTCCGGAGAACCCTGGATGTCAAAGGATATACAGCATTGGATAAGGAAAAAAAGAGAGACTTATGGCAGATTCAGGGGGCTCAAAATAATGAATGCCCTGGAGGAGTATAAAGGTGCAGGGGATACTTTAAAAAAATATTGGGAGAGCGAAGAGAAGGCGTGAAAAATCATTGGCAGGCAAAATGAAGGAAAATCCCAATGTGTTTTATTAGTATATTAAATGCAAGAGGGTAACCAGGGAAAGAGTAGAATCCATTAGGGACCAAAGTGGCAATCTGGGGCGAAATTCTCCGGAAACAGCGCGATGTCCGCCGACTGGCGCCCAAAACGGTGCAAATCAGTCGGGCATCATGCCGCCCCAAAGGTGCGGAATGATCCGCATCTTTGGGGGCCGAGCCCCAACCTTAAGGGGCTAGGCCCGCGCCGGACGAATTTCCGCCCTGCCAGCTAGCGGAAAAGGCCTTTGGTGCCCCGCCAGCTGGCGCGGAAATGACATCTCCAGGCGGCGCATGCGCGGGTGCGTCAGCGGCCGCTGACAGTTTCCCGCACATGCGCAGTGGAGGAAGTCTCTTTCGCCTCCGCCATGGTGGAGACAGTGGCGAAGGCGGGAGGGAAAGAGTGCCCCCACGGCACAGGCCCGCCCGCGGATCGGTGGGCCCCGATCGCGGGCCAGGCCACCGTGGGGGCACCCCCGGCGCCAGATCGCCCCGCGCCCCCCCCAGGACCCCGGAGCCCGCCCGCGCCGCCTTGTCCCACCGGTAAGGTAGGTAGTTTAATTTACGCCGGCGGGACAGGCATTTTAGCAGCGGGACTTCGGCCCATCTGGGCCGGAGAATCGCGGGGGGGGGCCCGCCAACCGGCGCACCGCGATTCCCGCCCCCGCCGAATATCCGGTGGTGGAGAATTCGGCAACCGGCAGGGGCGGGATTCACGCCAGCCCCCGGCGATTCTCCGACCCGACGGGTGGTCAGAGAATCTCGCCACTGGTGTGGAACCAAAGACATGGGTGAGGTATTTAATGTATATTTTGCATATGTGTTCACTATAGAGAAGGATGCTTTTGGTATATAAAACAGGGAGGATTGTGATATAATTGAACAGATTAGCATCGAGAGGGAGTGTGTATTAACAGTATTAGCAGGCTTAAAAGTGGATGGATCCTCAGGCGAAGCAGAGATGTATCCTAGACTGCTGTGTGAGGCAAGGAAGGGGATTGCAGGGGTTCTGATGCTAATTTTTAAACCCTCCCTGGTCACAGAAGAGATGCCAGAAGACTGAAGGACAGCGAATATGGATTGGATTGGATTTGTTTATTGTCACGTGTACCGAGGTACAGTGAAAAATATTTTTCGGTGGGCAGCTCAACAGATCATTAAATACATGGGAAGAAAGGGAATAAAAGAAAATACATAATATAAGTTAAGTAAAAAGGGGATCTGTTGGGGAGAGCTCGCAGAGCGTCGCCTCGCTCCGGCGCCATCTTGGTAAAGACTTAGCTATGGTGCCATTATTCAAGAAGGGAAGGGATAAACCAGGTAATTACAGACCAGTGAGTTTAACATCAGTGGCAGGGAAAGTATTGGAAGAAATTTCTTTGGGACAGAATTAATCTCCACTTGAAGAGGCAAGGGCGAATCAAGAATAGTCAGCACGGTTTTGGCAGGGAGAAATCATATCCAACAAATTTGATTGAATTTTTCAAGGAGGTGACAAGGTGTGTAGATGAAGGTAGTGCAGTTGATGTAGTCTACATGGACATCAGTAAGGCTTTAGATAAAATCCTGCAAGAGAGGCTGACAATGAAGGTAAGAGCCCATGGGATCTAGGGCAATTTGGCAAATTGGATCCAAAATTGGCTTTTTGACAGGTGGCAGAGGGTAATGGCCGAAGGTTGTTTTTGTGACTGGGAGCCTGTGTCCCGTGGTGTACTGCAGGGATTGGTGCTGGGTCCCTTGCTGTTTGCAGTGTACCTTCATGGTCTAGATGTGAATGTTGGGGTGTGTGACCGATAAATTTGCAGATTAAATTAAAATGGGTGGAGTGGTAAGTAGCGAGGAGGAAAGCCTTAGAATACAGGACAATATAAACAGGCTGGTCAGATTGGCAGCACAGTGTAAATGGAATTTAACCCTGATAAGTGTGAGGTGATATTAATAAGGCCAGGGAATATACAATGAATGGTAGGACACAAGGAAGTACACAGGATCAGAGGGACCGTGGTGTGTATGTCCAAAGATCACTGAAGGCAGCAGGACAGGTAGATAAAGTGGTTAAGAGGGTATGTGGGATACATTTCTTCATTGGCCAAGGCATAGACTGTAAGAGCAGGGAGGTTATGATGGAACACAGTTAGGCCACAGTTAGCGCACTGTGTGATGTTCTGGTTGCTACAGCATAGGAAGAATGTGATTGCACTGGAGAGGGTGCAGAGGATATTCACCAGGATGTTGCCTGGGCTGGAGTGTTTCAGCTATGAAGGGAGGCTGGTTAGGCTGGGGTTGTTTTCCTTAGAGCAGAGAGGATGTGGGGCGACCTGATTGTTGTGTACAAAATTATGAGAGACATAGATAGGGTAGATAGGAAGGAACAGTTCCCCTTTGTAGAGGGGCCAATAACCAGGAGACATAGATTTAAGGTAAAGGGCAGGAGATTTAGAGGGGATTTGAAAAAAAAACTTTCACCCAATGATGGGAGTCTGGAATTCACTGCCTGAAAGGGTGGTAAAGGCAGGAACCCTCACAACATTTAAGAAGCATTTAGGTGAGCACTTAAAATGCCACAGCATACAAGGCCATGGACCAAGTGCTGAAAAATGGGATTAGAATAGATAGGTGGTTGATGGCTGGCACAGACATAATGGGCTGAAGGGCCTCTTTAAGTGCTGTAAATTTAGACAACTCTATGACTGAGGAATAGGATAAAGTTCACAGTTCTATTCCCCTTACATGGTTCACCCCTTCTCGCATTCTGATCAGTTATCCTAATCTAATCATTTCTCGAATCCATTGTAATTATCCACTTCAGAATCCTTATTTGACAAATTATTCCATCATTGTACCACATTTAAAGTTGAAGAGAACCTACCAATGCTCCTTCCTGCCCTCCAATTTCCTTATGTTTCATTTGTATCCCATGATATTGGAACCCTTCAATTGTTCTTGTCATTCAGACACCCTTTCCACAGTTTGGCTGGGGAGCAGCAGAGAGAGAGAGGGCGAGCAAGTCTGGGAGAAATTGTCTGGCTAATATTTTCCATCCATTCATTAATGAATCTGAGGCTCGAAGCTCGATTGAATGGCAGCGCCATTGGGATGGCAGTACAACACCCACCAGAAGTCAAGGAACATCGCTGGATCCCAGATTACATGTGAGTGATGGTGGCAGTGCGGGGGTCATGGGGGAGCAGATCAGTAAAAAGGGAAGGGGAGAGCTGCTCTGAGCAAGTGCACACTACCCGATGCTGGGCCCCTTGAACAGGGCCTGAGTACCTTTGAAAGAGGCACATCCCCCACAACGGAGACGGCTCGGCATTGCCGACCAGTGGGACCCTTCTCTGGCGCTTTGTGTGGCACTCCCACCCCTGTCGCTGGGGAACCCCAGCCCGGGTGTGGGCCAGTCGCGGGGGTCCCTTCGGGGAGTAGTGGTGTGTAGAGCTACCATAGATCCTGAACTGTTCATGCACCCATCTCTCAGTCTGCAGTGCAAAGATACGAAGGAGCTCACAATCGGAGGGAGCAGGCCCAAACCGGGGCCATCATTCCAGTAATTCTAAGCTTCGTTGAGGAACAGGCCGTTGAACTAGCTGTGAAGTAGCAGGACCGTATCTGTGCTGAAGGTGAGATGGACCTCCTCTTGGAAGCCGGTGAGAATGCTTCCAGTCTGCAGCTGTCAGCTGCACCTTCTGAGTAATACATTTGCTTTAATTTAGGAGACAGTTTATGCATCCACTAAATCTTTTTTCCCCCCATTCCACGTACCAGCACAAAAAGAGTGAGGCCCACAAGAGATACCAATGACGGAAACAGCCCCAACCAGTGACGGAAGCCTCAGAAAATGCTCCATCATGGTGTTCACACACCCTCCATCAGCGCCAATACCATCACCTCAGTGGCTGCACGTTCTAGAGTAGACTCGAGATCACAATCTGGTGAGCACATCACCGACATAGAGCCACAACTGACAGAGGCAGTGACAGCCGAGATCTCTGACTCTCGGAAGATGGCTGAAGACCAGGACCTTGCTCAGCCCCCAGCAGATGACCAGCCTTTGGACTCAACACTGAGAGGCCCGATAACGATGCAGAGGCAGGCAGGAGGACATCAGGTAGAGATGCCACAGGCCAAACACAGACTGGGTTGAAGGCTGAGGAGTCCATCCATGTTCAGTTTGCTGTCATGTCTCAAGTATGTGAGTGCTTGGTTGCCTCCATGAAATAGGTGGTGGCTACCTTTAAGACCCAGGACCAGCGAACACACAACTGCTGCCGTATATGAGCTTGGACTTGCACCATGTTGCTCTGGTCATGGGTGCAGTGCTGCAGTGGATAGGCAAGAGATAGATAGGGCAGAATAGATAAAGGGAACCAGTAGATGTAATATACTTGGATTTCCAAAAAGCATTTGATAAGGTAACGCACAAAAGGATACTTAATGCGATAAGAGCCCATGCAGGTGGGATAGAGGATAGGCGAACTAATAGAAGACAGAGAGTTAGGATAAGAGGGGAATTCTCATGATGGAAACCTATAACTAGTGGAGTGACACAAGGGTCAGTGCAGGGGCCACAATTATTTACAATATATTAATAACTTGGACTTGGAAAGTGAATGTACTTTTGCTAATTTTGCAAATGACACAAAAATAGGTGGGAAAGCAAATGGTAAGGATGTCACAGTCTACAGAGGGATATAGACAGGTTAGGTGACTGGGCAAAAACTTGGCAGATGGAATATAATGTAGAAAAATGTGAAGTTATGCACTTTGGTGGGAAGAATAAAGGAGCTGAATATTATTTAAATGGAGAGAGACTGCAGAAAGTTGCAGCATGGAGGGATTTAGGGCTCATAGAACATAGAACATAGAAAATACAGCACAGAACAGGCCCTTCGGCCCACGATGCTATGCCGAACCTTTGTCCTAGATTAATCATAGATTATCATTGAATTTACAGTGCAGAAGGAGGCCATTCGGCCCACTGAGTCTGCACCGGCTCTTGGAAAGAGCACCCTACCCAAACTCAACACCTCCACCCAACACCAAGGACAATTTTGGACATTAAGGGCAATTTATCATTGGCCAATTCACCTAACCCGCACATCTTTGGACTGTGGGAGGAAACCGGAGCACCCGGAGGAAACCCACGCAGACACGGGGAGGACATGCAGACTCCACACAGACAGCGACCCAAGCCGGAATCGAACCTGGGACCCTGGAGCTGTGAAGCAATTGTGCTATCCACAATGCTACCGTGCTGCCCTTAAGAACAAATAAATCTACACTATATCATTTTACCGTAATCCATGTACCTATCCAATAGCTGCTTGAAGGTCCCTAATGTTTCCGACTCAACTACATCCACAGGCAGTGCATTCCATGCCCCCACTACTCTCTGGGTAAAGAACCTACCTCTGATAGCCCTCCTATATCTTCCACCTTTCACCTTAAATTTATGTCCCCTTGTAATGGTTTGTTTCACCTGGGGAAAAAGTCTCTGACTGTCTACTCTATCTATTCCCCTGATCATCTTATAAACCTCTATCAAGTCGCCCCTCATCCTTCTCCGTTCTAATGAGAAACCTTTCCTCGTAAGACCTACTCTCCATTCCAGGCAACATCCTGGTAAATCTTCTTTGCACCTTTTCAAAAGCTTCCACATCCTTCCTAAAATGAGGCGACCAGAACTGTACACAGTACTCGAAATGTGGCCTTACCAAAGTTTTGTACAGCTGCATCATCACCTCACGGCTCTTAAATTCAATCCCTCTGTTAATGAACGCGAGCACACCATACGCCTTCTTCACAGCCTTCTTCACAGCTCTATCCACTTGAGTGGCAACTTTCAAAGATGTATGAACATAGACCCCAAGATCTCTCTGCTCCTCCACATTGCCAAGAACTCTACCGTTAATGCTGTATTCCGCATTCATATTTGTCCTTCCAAAATTGACAACCTCACACTTTTCAGGGTTAAACTCCATCTGCCACTTCTCAGCCCAGCTCTGCATCCTATCTATGTCTCTTTGCAGCCGACAACAGCCCTCCTTACTATCCACAACTCCACCAATCTTCGTATCGTCTGCAAATTTACTGACCCACCCTTCAACTCCCTCATCCAAGTCATTAATGAAAATCACAAACAGCAGAGGACCCAGAACTGATCCCTGCGGTACGCCACTGGTAACTGGGATCCAGGCTGAATATTTGCCATCCACCACCACTCTCTGACTTCTATCGGTTAGCCAGTTCGTTATCCAACTGCCAAATTTCCCACTATCCCATGCCTCCTTACTTTCTGCATAAGCCTACCATGGGGAACTTTATCAAATGCCTTACTAAATTCCATGTACACTACATCCACTGCTTTACCTTCATCCACATGCTTGGTCACCTCCTCAAAGAATTCAATAAGACTTGTAAGGTAAGACCTACCCCTCACAAATCCGTGCTGACTATCCCTAATCAAGCAGTGTCTTTCCAGATGCTCAGAAATCCTATCCTTCAGTACCCTTTCCATTACTTTGCCTACCACCGAAGTAAGACTAACTGGCCTGTAATTCCCAGGGTTATCCCTAGTCCCTTTTTTGAACAGGGGCACGACATTCGCCAGGCTCCTCGTGCATAACTGACAAAAAACCGAGCATGCAAGTTCAGCAGGTAATAGGGCAGGTAAGTGGAATGTTGGGCTTTATTTCAAAGGGAATAGAGTATAAAAATAGGAAGTCTTGTTAAAACTATACAAGACAGTAGTTAGGCCACATCTGGAATATTGCGAACAGTTTGGTTCTCTTATCTAAGGAAAGATACACAGGCATTGGAGGCAGTCCAGAGAAGGTTCACTGGCTTGAACCCGGGTATGGAGGTTGAATAGTTTGGGTGTGCGCTCATTGGAGTTTAGAAGAATGAGAGGCGACCTTGTTGGGACATATTGGATTCTCGGGGTGGGGGGAGGGGGGATTGACAGGGTAGAGTGTTTCCCCATGTGGGAGAGTCCAGAACTAGAGGGCATAATCTCAGAATAAGAGGTCGCTCATTTAAAACAGAGATGAGGAGGAATTTCTTCTCTCAGACGATGGTGAATCCTTGCACTTCTTGTCCGCAGAGAGCTGTGGAGACTGGGTCATTAAGTATATTCAAGGGTCATGGGGATAAGGTAGGAAAGTGGAGTTGAGGAATACCACATCATCAGTCATAATCTCATTCAATGGCAGAGCAGACTCGATGGGCCAAATGACCTACTTCTGCTCCTATGTCTTATGGTCTTATGGACTTGTCCCCGTAATGTCCCGTCCTTGTAGGAGTAGGGTCCATCATGCTGCGTGAATTTGGCTGACTGTGCAGTCCTTTAGTCTACCATCTAGTAGAAGTTGGGTTATGGTGTGCTCTGTTAAAATGGTGACGGGGCTGAGTCCTGTTATGTACGCAAAGTGCTGAACAGCCCAAAAAACTGCGAGCAAGTGCCTTTCACAGGCAGAAAATCCTTGCTCTACCGGATCAAGAACTCGTGAGGCGTATGCTACGGGGCCTAAACGATCGTGTCTTTCCTGAAGGAGCACGGCCGAAAGGGTTCGGTCGGTGGTTGCTACCTCAATTGCGTATGGGGAGAGTGCGTCTGGGACCTGTAATGCGGGAGCTGTGCTCAGGGCTCGTTTTATTGCATCCACGGCATCCGTGTGCTGTGGAAGCCATTTCCACGGGGCTTGCTTTTTCAGGAGTTCAGAAAGAGGGGCTGCCTTTGTGGTAAAACCATCGATGTGGTTCCTGCAGTAGCCAACCAGTCCTAGAAATGACCAGAGGGCTGTAACATTATGGGGCATTATGGGGCAAGGGTAATTTAACAATGGAGTCAATGCGTTTCTGCTCGATCTCGCGTTTGCCATGGGTGATTACTGTGCCTAAATAAATGACCTTTTCCTGCAGAATCTGTGCCTTTTTGGGGTTAACTTTACATCCTGGGCAGCACGCTGGCGCAGTGGGTTAGCTCTGTTGCCTCACGGCACCGAGGTGCCAGGTTCGATCCTGGCTCTGGGTCACTGTCCGTGTGGAGTTTGCACATTCTCCCCGTGTTTGCGTGGGTTTCGTCCCCACAACCCAAAAGATGTGCAGGGTAGGTGGATTGGACACGCTAAATTGCCCCTTAATTGGAAAAAATGAATTGGGTACACTAAATTTATTTAAAAAAACAAAAGATTTTACATCCGGTTTCGTGAAGGAGTCCTAATAATTCGGTGAGAAGCAAAATGTGCTCTCCCTTAGTGTCTGTCTGCAGAAGTAAGTCATCTACATACTGGACCAGGCAATCGGGTCGGGAAAATTTAGCTAATCCATTTGCCAGCTGTCAGTGGAAAATGGAGGGGGAGTTGTGGAAGCCTTGTGGTAGGCATGTCCACGTGTATAGCTGTTGCTCGAAGGTGAAAGCAAATTTGTATTGGCACATTTTATCCAATGGAATGGGCCAAAAGCCGTTGCTGATGGCCAGAACCGTGAAACATTTTGACTGAGGTCCCTGTTTTAACATTGTCTCAGGACACGTGGCCATGGTGGGGGCTGCTAATGGGGTCACTTTGTTTAGTTCCCTATAATCGATGGTCAATCGCCATGATCCACCGGGTTTCCTTACGGGCCAAATCGGGGCTTTGTTAGTTGTGGTTACTGAGCGAAGTACGCCTTGGTCAAGTAAACTTTGGATGACTTTTGCAATTTCTCCCTCTGCTTGTTGGGGGAAGCCGTACTGTTTTGGGGGTTTTGGGTCGGGTCCTGTGATGTTAACTAAACCAGTGAACTTGCCGCAGTCGTGCTTGTGCTGGGCAAAAGCTGCTTTGTGTTTCTGTAAAACGTCTCTAATGTCTTTGTCCTTACTAATGGTTCGTGGATCGAACCAGAAGTCTCCTACTGCGCTAATCCTGTGTGCGTAGTCTCCAACTGTGAACGTGGCGGGGGCTCGTGCTGCCTTTGCCATTCTCCACACACATTTATTGACGGAGCCGAACGAAAGATTGTGGGAGCTCATAAAATCTATTCCCAAAATGTGTTCGGCCGTCTGGGGTATATCTACTAGAACAACGGGGTGTTTTGCCTTAATGTTGCCTATCTGAATATCCACAGGGGCCGTAATGTGTCCCTGCTGCAAGTGTCCTGTGAAGCCGCTAAAGATACTGGTGTCTGTGGTGGGCCATGTATCCCATTGGAACATTGTGGAGGAATTTAGCGTGGTACGGGACCCTTCTGTGTCCCAAAGAAATTCTACGGGATGTCCCTGGACTGTGCCTGCTACTACCGGTCTTCCGGACATGTCCCAAAGGGTGTCGCAGACCCAAGTTGGGAAGTCCAAACACCGTCAATCGGTGCCGTTCATATCTGCGTTCTCGGAACGGGCGCTAACACTGTGACTGGGCTTGGTTCTGTTTTTATTTAGGGTATTTGCCTGCTGGTTTCGCTGCTGTTTCTGGGGGACATTGCACTCTCGGGCGTAATGTCCTAACTGTCCACAATTATAGCATTCTTGTGATTTAAGCTGCTGTGGGCTGTTTCTTCCCTCGTTTACCCATGCGGGGTTTTGATGTGTCCAGACTGGATGCATGTTAGCATCTGCCTGCTCTTCCTCTACTTTTCCGTGTTCTGACCTTCCCTGAAAGGACTGTTCCCAAGCTCGGGATAATCTCTTTAATACCCATTTCTCATTATGTGTATCGTCTGAGGGGTCATAATTGGCGCAAGCTCTCTGTTCTGCTTCGGTCGCGTGGGAGACTAGGATACAAGTCCATTTGGCCACATTTTCTGATGTCAAATGGGCGCGGACTAACTCTCCAAATACTGCTGTAAAGTGGGTCCAAAGGCGTCCAGCAAACGTTGTTGGGTGCTCAGTGCTTTTCTGTCTGCATTTATTGAGTCCTTCTATGGGATCTCCCTTATCGTAGCCGATCGCTTCTAGGATCGCTGCATGCATTTCTTGGAGGGTGCTTCCTCCTACATTTTGTGGGTCGGGAAGGGCTGCCATGACTGAGTGGTCGAGGCTCAAAACTGTGAGCATAACTTGCTCTCTTTAGTCCAGGCCGTACATGGTCGCCTGTTGCTTAACATTCGCAAAGTAATGGTGCGGGTCCGATGTCGGTTGGAACGGTTTGATTTTGTAACACACGTCCCTTAATTGGGTGACGGTTAATGGGGTGGTGTACAGAAATTCGGGGTCTCCGTTTGTTGTGGCCCTGCGCTGTGTGGTGACAGGGTTCATGGGATTGTGCACTACCTGTGCGGTCGGGGGTTGGGGTGCTTTCCTTTTCTGGGTTTTATCTGGAGTACATGTTCCATGCACATAGCGATGGTCAGTTTCATTTAGCTCCTGCCAATCGGGGCCATTTTTCTGATCTATCTGGGGTCCAAATGTATCTTGGAAACCATTTTGTACTGAGAGCAGGGATTGCAGGTCTGCAATTTGCTTTCGGCATTTGGTGTGGTCCACCGAACTCTGCCTTTGTTCCGTCGTGGAACTGTGGAGTGCTCGTAGGGCTGCTTTTAAATCCTGACATTGTTTCTTTAATTGTTTGACTTGAAGTTCTGTCTCTTCTCTTACCAACACCACGCGTTGCTTGTCTTGGTCGGTGTCATGTGAGAGTACCTTTAAGACATGGATGTTTAAGCAATGTACCTTTAAGAAAACAGTGATGTCAGAGAGTGGGCGAAATCTCCAGTCGATTTCGGCGGGAGAATCAGCTGGTGAGTCAGTTTCAGCGGGAGCAGTGCGGAAGTGGTTGCTGGGAGGTAAGTCTGTCCTTTAAAAGCACTTGTCTTTGCAGGGGCAGGCCAGTCGATTTCGGCGGGAGAATCAGCTGGTGAGTCAGTTTCAGCGGGAGCAGTGCGGAAGTGGTTGCTGGGAGGTAAGTCTGTCCTTTAAAAGCACTTGTCTTTGCAGGGGCAGGCCAGTCGATTTCGGCGGGAGAATCAGCTGGTGAGTCAGTTTCAGCGGGAGCAGTGCGGAAGTGGTTGCTGGGAGGTAAGTCTGTCCTTTAAAAGCACTTGTCTTTGCAGGGGCAGGCCAGTCGATTTTGGCGGGAGTGGAGCTGGCTGGTTAGTCAATTTCAGCAGGAGCTGAGAAAATTTTTTTAAAAAAAAATTAGTGTTTTAGGCGGGAACAGGAAGTTGACCCGCAGACGTCTGGGAAGACCCTCACCAATAAATTCTGGTGGAGAGGAAACCCGAGACACTACACGTGTAGTGTCTCCCACCCGCCCTCCTCCTCTAACCTAATAATAAAACCCATCGGTCTGAGGTAAGTACCATATTTTATTATATTATTATTATTTTTTATAAAAAATTTAATTTAGTTGTTAGCCAGATCTTGGTAGAAAGTTAGAGGAATGGCAGGGAAGGGAGTGCAATGTTCCTCCTGCAGGATGTTTGAGGTGAGGGATGCAGTTAGTGTCCCTGCTGATTTTACCTGCAGGAAGTGCTGCCATCTCCAGCTCCTCCAAGACCGAGTTAGGGAACTGGAGCTGGAGTTGGAAGAACTTCGGATCATTCGGGAGGCAGAAGGGGTCATAGATAGCAGCTTCAGGGAATTAGTTATACCAAAGATTGGAGATAGGTGGGTAACTGTAAGAGGGACTGGGAAAAAGCAGTCAGTGCAGGGATCCCCTGCGGTCGTTCCCCTGAGAAACAAGTATACCGCTTTGGATACTTGTGGGGGGGGGGGACTTACCAGGGGTAAGCCATGGGGTACGGGCCTCTGGCACGGAGTCTGTCCCTGTTGCTCAGAGGGGAAGGGGGGAGAGGAGCAGAGCATTAGTAATTGGGGACTCTATAGTCAGGGGCACAGATAGGAGATTTTGTGGGAGCGTGAGAGACTCACGTTTGGTTTGTTGCCTCCCAGGTGCAAGGGTACGTGATGTCTCGGATCATGTTTTCCGGGTCCTTAGGGGGGAGGGGGAGCAGCCCCAAGTCGTGGTCCACATTGGCACGAACGACATAGGTAGGAAAGGGGACAAGGATGTCAGGCAGGCTTTCAGGGAGCTAGGATGGAAGCTCAGAACTAGAACAAACAGAGTTGTTATCTCTGGGTTGTTGCCCGTGCCACGTGATAGTGAGATGAGGAATAGGGAGAGAGAGCATTTAAACACGTGGCTACAGGGATGGTGCAGGCGGGAGGGATTCAGATTTATGGATAACTGGGGCTCTTTCTGGGGAAGGTGGGACCTCGACAGACAGGATGGTCTACATCTGAACCTGAGGGGCACAAATATCCTGGGGGGGAGATTTGTTAGTGCTCTTTGGGGGGGTTTAAACTAATGCAGCAGGGGCATGGGAACCTGGATTGTAGTTTTAGGGTAAGGGAGAATGAGAGTATAGAGGTCAGGAGCACAGATTTGACGTCGCAGGAGGGGGCCAGTGTTCAGGTAGGTGGTTTGAAGTGTGTCTACTTCAATGCCAGGAGTATACGAAACAAGGTAGGGGAACTGGCAGCATGGGTTGCTACCTGGGACTTCGATGTTGTGGCCATTTCGGAGACATGGATAGAGCAGGGACAGGAATGGATGTTGCAGGTTCCGGGGTTTAGGTGTTTTAGTAAGCTCAGAGAAGGAGGCAAAAGAGGGGGAGGAGTGGCGCTGCTAGTCAAGAGCAGTATTACGGTGGCGGAGAGGATGCTAGATGGGGACTCTTCTTCCGAGGTAGTATGGGCTGAAGTTAGAAACAGGAAAGGAGAGGTCACCCTGTTGGGAGTTTTTTATAGGCCTCCCAGTAGTTCTAGGGATGTAGAGGAAAGGATGGCGAAGATGATTCTGGATAAGAGCGAAAGTAACAGGGTAGTTATTATGGGAGACTTTAACTTTCCAAATATTGACTGGAAAAGATATAGTTCGAGTACAATAGGTGGGTCGTTTTTTGTACAGTGTGTGCAGGAGGGTTTCCTGAAACAATATGTTGACAGGCCAACAAGAGGCGAGGCCACGTTGGATTTGGTTTTGGGTAATGAACCAGGCCAGGTGTTGGATTTGGAGGTAGGAGAGCACTTTGGGGACAGTGACCACAATTCGGTGACGTTTACATTAATGATGGAAAGGGATAAGTATACACCGCAGGGCAAGATTTATAGCTGGGGGAAGGGCAATTATGATGCCATGAGACATGACTTGGGGGGGATAAGGTGGAGAAGTAGGCTGCAAGTGTTGGGCATACTGGATAAGTGGGGCTTGTTCAAGGATCAGCTACTGCGTGTTCTTGATAAGTATGTACCGGTCAGACAGGGAGGAAGGCGTCGAGCAAGGGAACCGTGGTTTACCAAGGAAGTGGAATCTCTTGTTAAGAGGAAGAAGGAGGCCTATGTGAAGATGAGGTGTGAAGTTTCGGTTGGGGCGATGGATAGTTACAAGGTAGCGAGGAAGGATCTAAAGAGAGAGCTAAGACGAGCAAGGAGGGGACATGAGAAGTATTTGGCAGGAAGGATCAAGGAAAACCCAAAAGCTTTCTATAGGTATGTCAGGAATAAGCGAATGACTAGGGAAAGAGTAGGACCAGTCAAGGACAGGGATGGGAAATTGTGTGTGGAGTCTGAAGAGATAGGCGAGATACGAAATGAATATTTTTCGTCAGTATTCACTCAGGAAAAAGATAATGTTGTGGAGGAGAATGCGGAGACCCAGGCTAATAGAATAGATGGCATTGAGGTACGTAGGGAAGAGGTGTTGGCAATTCTGGACAGGCTGAAAATAGATAAGTCCCCGGGACCTGATGGGATTTATCCTAGGATTCTCTGGGAGGCCAGGGAAGAGATTGCTGGACCTTTGGCTTTGATTTTTATGTCATCATTGGCTACAGGAATAGTGCCAGAGGACTGGAGGACAGCAAATGTGGTCCCTTTGTTCAAAAAGGGGAGCAGAGACAACCCCGGCAACTATAGACCGGTGAGCCTCACGTCTGTAGTGGGTAAAGTCTTGGAGGGGATCATAAGAGACAAGATTTATAATCATCTAGATAGGAATAATATGATCAGGGATAGTCAGCATGGCTTTGTGAAGGGTAGGTCATGCCTCACAAACCTTATTGAGTTCTTTGAGAAGGTGACTGAACAGGTAGACGAGGGTAGAGCAGTTGATGTGGTGTATATGGATTTCAGCAAAGCGTTTGATAAGGTTCCCCACGGTAGGCTATTGCAAAAAATACGGAGGCTGGGGATTGAGGGTGATTTAGAGATGTGGATCAGAAATTGGCTAGCTGAAAGAAGACAGAGGGTGGTGGTTGATGGGAAATGTTCAGAATGGAGTACAGTCACAAGTGGAGTACCACAAGGATCTGTTCTGGGGCCGTTGCTGTTTGTCATTTTTATCAATGACCTAGAGGAAGGCGCAGAAGGGTGGGTGAGTAAATTTGCAGACGATACTAAAGTCGGTGGTGTTGTCGATAGTGTGGAAGGATGTAGCAGGTTACAGAGGGATATAGATAAGCTGCAGAGCTGGGCTGAGAGGTGGCAAATGGAGTTTAATGTAGAGAAGTGTGAGGTGATTCACTTTGGAAGGAATAACAGGAATGCGGAATATTTGGCTAATGGTAAAGTTCTTGAAAGTGTGGATGAGCAGAGGGATCTAGGTGTCCATGTACATAGATCCCTGAAAGTTGCCACCCAGGTTGATAGGGTTGTGAAGAAGGCCTATGGAGTGTTGGCCTTTATTGGTAGAGGGATTGAGTTCCGGAGTCGGGAGGTCATGTTGCAGCTGTACAGAACTCTGGTACGGCCGCATTTGGAGTATTGCGTACAGTTCTGGTCACCGCATTATAGGAAGGACGTGGAGGCTTTGGAGCGGGTGCAGAGGAGATTTACCAGGATGTTGCCTGGTATGGAGGGAAAATCTTATGAGGATAGGCTGATGGACTTGAGGTTGTTTTCATTGGAGAGAAGAAGGTTAAGAGGAGACTTAATAGAGGCATACAAAATGATCAGGGGGTTGGATAGGGCGGACAGTGAGAGCCTTCTCCCGCGGATGGATATGTCTGGCACGAGGGGACATAACTTTAAACTGAGGGGTAATAGATATAGGACAGAGGTCAGAGGTAGGTTCTTTACGCAAAGAGTAGTGAGGCCGTGGAATGCCCTACCTGCTACAGTGGTGAACTCGCCAACATTGAGGGCATTTAAAAGTTTATTGGATAAACATATGGATGATAATGGCATAGTGTAGGTTAGATGGCTTTTGTTTCGGTGCAACATCGTGGGCCGAAGGGCCTGTACTGCGCTGTATTGTTCTATGTTCTATGTTCTATGAGGTCAGGTCAGCAATTTTACTTTTTAGATTTGCAGTTTGAAAAAGAGCTTGTGTGTGGCTGGGTGTTTCCAGAGAGCTGCAGTTTGAAAAGAGCTTGTGAGTGTCTGTGTTTTGCAGTGAGCTGGATCTGCTGTGATATCTGCCATGAAAGATTGTCTCTGGGTCACTTGGGTGATTTAAACTCATAATAGTAAAGCCTTTAACCTGATGTGATTCTATTTAAAGGTGTTAAGTCTCTTGGAAGTTTGAAGGAACATTTTGAGGAATTATTTACTGTTGGAATATTTTCTGAGTTATCTTTGAAGTAAGGAGTGTTAAGAGATCCAATGTTTATTTAAGATGTTAAGTTGAGTTCATGGAATAAACATTGTTTTGTGTTTAAAAACCCACGTGTCCATAATTGTAATCCCACACCTAGGGAACGAGCCATGTGCTAGGAAAAGCAACAAATTCATTAAAGGGAGAGGTTGAACAAAGAACAAAGAACAAAGAAATGTACAGCACAGGAACAGGCCCTTCGGCCCTCCAAGCCCGTGCCGACCATGCTGCCTGACTAAACTACAATCTTCTACACTAAAGGTTGGTTGAACTCCATGATATATTTTGGGGTTCTGAAAATGCCTCGCCCATAACAGTAGGCCTTATCGTACTGGGACTGAAAGCTGCTTAGGTGAGCGAGACAAGATTGGTGTTCCCGTTTGACATCAGCCATCTCCTTGTCCTTCGCCGCTAACTGCTCTCTGAGTTGCTTATTAACTTTCAAGCACTCGCTGACGTTTTCCTCACTATTCTTCTCTCTGTCTCGAATCTCTCTGCGGGGCGTCTTCATGACCTCCTCTGTGCCTCGCAATTGTGCCAAGCAGGACGTGATTGCCATCGGCTTACAAACTTTTCCTAAGCTTTTCTTATGAATCTCGGTCAGGTTATCCCACCATACTTCCGGGACCTGTTTCCTCATTTGTGCAAAATTCGCTCCAAAGGGGCCATCCTTTCCCTTTTAGATACTTCCGCCTTTCCACTTCCCATATGAGACACTGCTCTGATCTATTGGTCCTGGGGTTCATAAGGCGTTCCATTGCCTTCATTGCCATTTCTACTGTAATCTCTGGGTTTCTACCGTAAATTTGGAACAGGGAGGAATGAAGTGGCGATGCAAACACGGGTACGGCTCAAGCTAATTTCCGGTCTACAAAACTCCCAACAGTTTTACGCATAGCGAGGTTCCCTTATATCCCTTGTTAGTACGCATGCAAATTACACACTTCCGAATCTTGGAGGTTTGATCGATACTGGTCTTACGTTTGTGGTTTTTACTTTTTCCAATTGGGTTTCGAATTCAAAGTTGGGTTCTCTCAGAGTGACAAAGTCCCATCTGGGTCACCAGTAATGTTGCTATCTCTTAATGGCTATAAATATAGCGATGAATAAGGTCGCCTTTATTAATCTTAATTATGAATATGCTTTCAGAGTCGCCAGGTATCTCTTGATACCGCCACAAGGTTCAACCGAATAACGATCAAAGAGCCAATACACCAGTTAGTTACTTCAAAGTCAATACTACTTTATTTACACACAGTATGATTTACTCATGCACAATAACACTACAGGCTAAACCGTGTCTATCACTAACACCTATACTTAACTTCGGGTGCCCACTTAGGTCAGAGGAACAATGGCCGTTGTCGGATCTGAGGCTGTTGGGTTTGAAGAGGTAACAGGAGTAAAGCTAATGTCGCTCATGTGGTAGCGAGCGTTGAACTTGAACTTACTTGCTTCTGGTGGTGCAGGTGGAAGGGTCTCTCTAGTTGAGAGCCAATTCCAAGAGTGGGAACACATGGCGAGGGTTCCTTCTTATACTTGGGGGCTTTGCGCGCTTTTAGGCGGGCCTTAAACTTGGTTCAGTTAATTGGGCAGCTTCTCGATCACTGCCATCGATCTGATCCAATAAAGGGGCGGGTGCCTTGATGGCTGTGTGTGTCCTAAGTGGCCGTTGGCCTTGCTTTATTTGTGTCTTCTTGCTGGGGTTGTGGCGCTGGACTGTCTGGGACAGTATCGGCTACCTGAGCACTAGTTCTTTGTTTATCGGAGATGGGCCATCAATTGGCCCAGAGTTTCGGTTCCGTCTGCAGTCTGTCTTCTAAATACACATTCAGGCTCTGTGCCTGCTTGTTTACTTTGCATTGTCCATTTTTCCCTGTACGCTCTGCGAGTGCCCATTTTATATGCTGGAAGTGGCCATCCCAGATGGCTACACCTCTTAAATGCTGCTATCGTATCTGCTTCCAGCACCTCCCCTTGCAGCGCGTTCCAGGCACTCAACACCCTCTGTGTAAAAAGCGTGCCTCGCACATCTCCTCTAAACTTTGCTCCACACACCTTAAACCTATGTCCCTTCGTAATTGACTTTTCCAACCTGGAAAAAAGCTTCTGTCCACTCTGTCCATGCCACTCATAGTTTTGTAAATCTTCATCAGGTTGCCCCTCAACCTCTGTCGTTTCAGTGAAAACAATCCGATTTTATCCAACCTCTCCTCATAGCGATATCCTCCAGACCAGGCAATATTCTGGTAAACCTTTTCTGTACCCTCTCCAAAGCATACACATCCTCCAGGTAATGTGACGACCAGAATTATACATCTGTAGAAACTTGGAAGATGGCCACCATTATTTCTAGAGCCACTTTCTTAAATACTGTGGGATGTGGATTTTCAGGCCCTAGGGATTTATCAGCCTTCAATCCCATCAATTTCCCCAACACCATTTCTCTATTAATATTGATATCCTTCAGTTCCTCACTCTGCCTGTGTTCCACAACATTTCTGGTATCTTATTTGCATTCTCATTTGTGAAGACAGAACTAAAGTGTGTATTTAGTTGCTCAGCCATTTCTTTGTCCCCATTATAAATTCTCATGTTTCTGACTGTAAGGGACCTACATTTGTCTTCACCATCTTTTTCTCTTCACGTACCTAGGGATACATTTACAGTCAGTTTTTATGTTCCCTGCAAGGTTACTCTCACACTCTATTTTTCTCTTCTTAATCAATCCGTTGGTCCTCCTTTACTGAATTCAAAAATGCTCCCAATCCTCCGAACTGTTGTTTTTCTTGGCCAATTTGTACACTTCATCCATGGATGGAATACTGTCTCCGATTAACTTGTAAGCCATGGATTGGCCACCTTACCCATTTTACTTTTGTGCCAGACAGGAATAAACATTTGTTGCAGCTCCCCTATGTGCTCCTTGAATGTTTGCCATTGCCTGTCCACTGTCATCCTTTTAAGTAATGTTTCACGATCAATCATATCCAACTCATGCCTCATATCATCGTAGTTTGCTTTATTAAGCTTCAAGACTCTAGTCTCAGAATCAATTATGTCACTCTCCACCTTGATGAAAAATTCTATCATATTATGGGTCACTCATCCCCAGAGGCCATCGCACAACTAATTTTGCCAATGATTCCATTCTCATTACACAGATGCAGTATTTCTGCCAGGTGAACGGTATTAGAGGCGACGACCGATAAAATGTAATATTCTTGACCAGCCGCGGAGCCCCAACTTTCAGCGTAATCAAAAGCCTCACCTACCAGGCAACCCCAGACTCGAAAACCTTTAGTGAACTCATGGGGTTTGTCATAAATCATTATGACCCTAAACCATCTGTGATCGTACAGAAATACCAGTTCAATAGGGCCAGGCAAACCCTGGGAGGATTGATCACCGACTTCCTGACACATCTTCGAAAGCTGGCTGAGCATTGTGGCCATAGCCCATTCCTCCCTGAGATGTTGCGAGATCGCCTAGTGTGTGGCATTAATAACATGGCGACCCAACGGAAACTGTTGGCAGAACCGTCCTTGGATTTAAAAAGGACAATGGAACTATCTCTTTCTCCTGAAAATTGGGGGGAAAGGGGCCCAGGAACTCCAGGGTTCCATGGACTACGCCGTACACAGTGTTGGCCGCACCCCCATTCTGACGAGTGACCATCCCCCAAAATAGGGCTTAAACGACCCAATTACCACCTGTGGAACATCGTGGTCAGACCCACTCGCCAAGGTCCACCACAGCCCAACGAGACATCTCCCCTGAGGAAAAGGGAGAAGACTCACAACAGTGCTGCACTTGCTCTACAGGAATCGAGGTGGTCAATGTTACTAGAATCAACAGCGAACGGATGGTCCTGCTCAGTAACACAAGTACCCTGAGCTAGGGATTTATATATTTTTCTTACCCTAATAAGGACAATTGCATGCAACTAAATTGCATCATGGCACCTGAGGTAACCCCAATTAAGATAACCTTCCAAGTAAATGGTCTCCCCTTGAACATGGAAATTGATACGGGGGCTGCAGTCTTGGTCATCAGGCAACATATGTTCCAGAAACTCTGTTTGGGGATACAGCACCTGGATCTAAAGGACACTAAGACCCGGCTGCCGACGTATACAGCGGAGCCGTTTACAATTATTGGGACTACGGTCACCCTGGTCACCCATGGACAACAGTGTGTCTGTTTACCACTGGTAGTGGTACAAGGACCTGGACCCAGCCTTCTGGGCCATGACTGGCGACATAGGCTCCTTCTAGATTGGCCACTAATCTTTCAAATATGTACAGATGGACTTTATGAGATGTTGGGAAAATATCCAGATGCTTTCCAGGGAAGCTTGGGGAAGATAAAGGGGCCACGTCCAAAATTTATGTTGCCCTGGAGTCCCAACCCAAATATTCCAGGGCAAATCCCATCCCATAAGCACTGATATCGAAGGTGGATGACGAGCTGAGCTGGCTGGATCACTTGGGTATTACACGCCCAGCCCAATTCACAAAGTGGGCAGCACAGGTGGTCCTGGCTGATGTAGCAACTATAAAATGATGCTCACCAAAGCCTCCCATTTGGACAGGTATGTCACGCCACCTGTGGAAGATCTATATGCAAAGTTGGCTGGAGCCATGCTTCCACAAAGCTGGACATGAGCCAGATGTACCTCCAGCTGGAGTTAGCCGCGGCATAAAGAAAATGCATCGCAATTAACATGCATCGGGGATTGTACAAGTACACCTGGCTCCCATTCGAGGTGTTGTCCACATGTGCAATTTTCCAGATGGTAATGGAAAGCATTCTTCACTGGCTCCACAATGTGGCTGTCTACCTGGACGATGTACTCATTACAGGAGCCATCGAGAAGGAACACCAGGACAATCTAGCAGAAGTCCTTTGTCAATTCTCAGAAGAAGATGTCCACCTGAAGAGAGATAAGTGCATCTTACAGGCAAAAGAAGTTATGCAGTTGGGATACCAGGTTGACAAAGGCGTGTTTTACCAGATAAAGGAGAAATCCCGAGCCACCAAGTTTACCCCGACACCCAAAAACCAGGGCTTGTCAATTATTACTGAAAATTTATTCCGAAACTAGCTACCATAACCATACGGGCAGCACGGTAGCACAAGTGGAAAGCACTGTGGCTTCACAGCGCCAGGGTCCCAGGTTCGATTCCCGACCTGGGTCAATGTCTGTGCGGAGTCCACACGTTCTCCCCGTGTCTGCGTGGGTTTCCTCCGGGTGCTCCGGTTTCCCCCCACAGTCCAAAGACGTGCAGGTTAGGTGGATTGAAATGAAATGAAATGAAAATCGCTTATTGTCACAAGTCGGCTTCAAATGAAGTTGCTGTGAAAAGCCCCTAGTCGCCACATTCCGGCGCCTGTTCGGGGATGATAAATTATCATTGGCCATGGTAAATTGCCCGGAATGACCAAAAAGGTTAGAAGGGGTTATTGGGTTACGGGGATAGGATGGAAGTGAGGGCTTAAATGGGTCGGTACAGACTCGATGGACTGAATGGCCTCCTTCTGCACTGTATGTTCTATGTTCTATAATGGTGCCTCTGCACATGCTCCTATAGAAATACCATTAATGGATGTAGGAAACGCCACAGGAAGAAATATTTACTCGGGTGAAGCGTCAGCTACTATTCTCCAGACTGACGCATTAAGACCCGTCAAAACCATTGATCCTCACATGTGATGCCTCCCCCAAAGGACAATGGGGCAGTGTTGTTCCATCAGTGGGTTAATGGGGCAGAGCAGCCGATAGCCTGTGCTTCAGAAACCCTGGCTGATGCAGGGCGCCGCTGTGCTCAAATTGAAAAGGAAGGACTGGCTGTGATTTTTGCAGTAAAAGGCTTCATCAATATGTCTATGGACGTCATTTTTTGATAATCACGGACCACAAACCCTTACCTGGCCTTTTCAAAGAAGATTAAATTATACTGCTGCTAGTTTCGGCCTGGATCCAGCGATGGACATTGCTGCTGACAGCATATACTTCTGAGTACCGTCGAGACTCACAGATTGTGCACGCGGATGCCCTCAGCCGACTCCCTCTGCCTGTGCGTCCCTGCCAGTAGAGGAAGATATTGCGTTGCCGCTAAATTTCATGGACATGTTATCTGTCACGGCCTCAAAAATCCATACCTGGAACCAAATGGACCCCACGTCGGCAAAACTGCACCACGTCGTCCTATATGGGAGACTGCAAAGGAAACTTCTGGAAGATTTGCGAGCCTTCCCAACAAAGCAGCAAGATCACAGCAGAGAGGATGGCATCCTCCTGTGGGGATCCCATGTGGTCATCCCGAGGCAAGGTCGGAAAACTATGCTGCAGGACGTGCACAGTGGTCATCCAGGGATTTCCAAGCTGAAAATGCGCGCCAGGAGCTCCGTGTGGCGGCTAGAGCGGGATGGTGACATCGAGCGGATGGCACAGCAGTGTGCCGCTTGCCAAGAGCATCAGAGGATCTCTCCATCAGCCATGCTCCACCCTTGGGAGTGGCTGGGGCACTCTTGAGCATGTTTTCACATGGACTTCGCCATGCCTTCCTGGAGTCAATATTTCTGCTACTGATCGATGCCCACTCAAAGTTGATGGATGGATACTGGATGCCTCCCACCACTTTGCGACTTACCACAGAGAAGCTACGCCAACCTTTTAGCACCCGTGGTATTCCAGGGGTGCTGGCCACTAATAACAGCACCCGTTTCACCAGTGAAGAATTATGAAAACTAATGGAATGAAGCACATTTGAACCACCCCATATCACCACTCCGAACTCTTTGAGTGCGGGGCATGAACTATGGGGTCAGTTGAAGTAAAATTAGCATGTTTTGTATTTAATTATCGAACCACGCCACATGAACAACGGCCAGGGTAGTACCAGCAGAACTACTGATGCGCTGATGGCCCCAGGCCTGTCTACGTTTAACATTTCCCAACCTTTGCGGCAAGGTGGAAAAGAAACAAGACCTCCAGAAAGGGGTATTATGACCACTGGAAGCGGGATAGAGGATTAAAACCAGGGGACACAATCTACATCCAGAATTTTGGGGATGTTGCGCAGTGAATACCGGGGACTATAGTGAAGAAAACAGGGCCAATGTCACATATGGTCACGACCAGAGAACGGACCATAGGCAAGCATGTGGACCATCTCAAGGGCAGGGGTTCCTCTCCAGAGGTGGACCCGCCAGAAAAATCGGCCCCTCGCTCCCCCTGCCTACCATCGGTTAGCCAAGGAGCACAACTCGCCAGGGAGCTGGGCCCTGGTCAGCAGGAGATGTAAGTCTCAAATATGGATACGGAATGCTCAATACTTTTGGAGGGCAGTATGGTCAGATGTGGGCCTCCGGCAGGACACCCCCCTGAGGTCTGGCATGGAAACGACGCTCCCCGGCAAGTTACACGCCCCCTGACCCAGCCCCTGAGACACAGCTGTGAGAACCTCAACCATTGGCAAAGCAGTGAAGGATACCCCGCCCCCATGCACCCACTGAGAGAGAGACCTTCAGACTTCGGGAGGGAGGGATTGTATAAACCCACCCGAGACCCACGGGGACAAACCGATTGATCCCCCCGTGGTGTGCGATCTCCCCCGCTAATGGACAGAGACCCATCAGCTGGGGCTCATAGAATCACCTCTTAAAGGCCGCCCAGATTGGGACCAGCATGATCGACAGTTTGTTTGCCATCTTTTCTTTTGGCTGAAAATAAATTGCCATTTAGTTTTACCTTCTCGGGTCTACTGAGCTTTTATACCATTCAGGCCACTCGCCAACCTGACTTGGAAATATATCGCCGTTCCTTCACTGTCGCTGGGCCCAAATCCTGGAACTCCCTCCCTAACAGCACTGTGGGTGTACCTACACCACGTGGACTGCGCAGGTTCAAGAAGGCAGCTCACCGCCACCTTCTGCACGGAAATTCGGGATGGGCAATAAATGCTGGCCTAGCCAGGGACACCCACATCCCACGAATTGATGAATAAAAAAATTAGCCAGGACGTTAGGTCATTCACTGGCAGCTCCACGAGTAATCGGCGCACTGGCTTTTTCTCTGCTTGTTAAGTTCCCCTTGGTTCTGTTGTTATTGCAGCTGTGCGGAGGGGATGTGGAAATGTACGTGCCCTGTAATTTCACAATGTTGCCATCGGCTGCGCAATGACTTTCTCAAGAAGTGGTGATAAGCAGCAGGCGGGCAAGTCGTCACTGAATCATCCCCCACAACTTTGGAACTCTACAGTGATTCAATGAACTTAACAAAATAGGTTATTTTCCAGAACGAGAGTTAAAAATTCAAAAACCCTGAATCTAGCTAAAGCCATGAATGGAAAACTTCAGCATTTGTTTGCAGAATGGTTTTATCCCAATGTAATATTACTCATTGTAATGTTAATATGGCCGGAATTATCTGGCTGTCGCGACTCACTTTTCCCACTAGCAGCGCACTTCCGCCCATGGGTTTCCCAACAGCGTGGGGTGACTTCAACGGGAATTCCCATTGACAAGCAGCGGGGCGATAGAATGCCGTCACCAGCGAACGCTGCGTCACTCTGAAACACGGGGCATGGGGAACGGAGAATCCAGCCCTATATCCTCTCACACTACTAATGCCACTTGATGTTCTTTTATGCATTCCTCACAAAATAAGCATTTCTAATTTTGCGTAAGATATCTAACTTCTTCCTGTTCCAGACCTCCAGGTGTTCCTGTGCCGGCTGGTGGCGTGAGGAGATGTCCCTCACAGCACCCCTGCCCCCAGGGTTCCTCCCATGACTTGTGGAGCCATGGCCCTTTCACTCTCTGGCTGGAGCCACGCAAGACGTCCACACACCTAACAAGCCCCAGCCTAGTGCAGAACACATCCTGAAGCTCCGAGTGAAGAGCCAGCAGTGCTGCGCCCGGTGACACGCCGATACTGGACAGTGGCACCTCTGATTGTCTGGCAGCTCTCTGAGGCAGGAACTCCCGTCCTTAAGAGATAGAAATATCGTCTCAAATCTATTAACAGCCAATCAACTGTTGAATGGTGGAGGGGCAGCCATTCTGCTGGGCGAGCTCCCCCCCAGACCTTTTTGCTTTGGTGGCAATGGGGGATGGGGGTTGGGGCATTGGATTGGATTTGTTTATTGTCACGTGTACCGAGATACAGTGAAAAGTATTGTTCTGCGTGCAGTTCAGACAGATCGTTTCATACATGTACGACATACAGGTCGTACATAAATACACAATGTAAATACATAGACACTGGCATCGGGTGAAGCATACAGGAGTGTAGTACTACACAGTAGAGAAGATGTGTGAAGAGATCAGGGGCGGGATTCTCCGACCCCCCGCAGCGGCACCCCCGGCGATTCTCCGGCCCGCGATGGGCCGAGTGGCCGCCCGTTTTCGGCCAGTCCCGCCGACATATATTACACCAGGTATTTGCTGGCGGGACCTGGCTGCGCGGGTGGCCTCCGGGGTCCTCAGGGGGGCGCGGGGCGATCTGGCCCCCAGAGGTGCCCCCACGGTGTCCTGGCCCGTGATCAGGGCCCACGGTAGCATGGTGGTTAGCACAATTGGTTCACAGCTTCAGGGTCCTAGGTTCGATTCCCGGCTTGGGTCACTGTCTGTGCGGAGTCTGTACGTTCACCCCGTGTGTGCGTGGGTTTCCTCTGGGTGCTCCGGTTTCCTCCCACAGTCCAAAGATGTGCAGGTTAGGTGGATTGGCCATGTTAAATTGCCCTTAGTGTCTAAAATTGCCCTTAGTGTTGGGTGGTGTTACTGGGTTATGGGGATAGGGTGGAGGTGTGGGCTTGGGTAGAGTGCTCTTTCCAAGAGCCGGTGCAGACTCGATGGGCCGAATGGCCTCGTTCTGCACTGTAAAAAATTCTATGATCCGGGGGCGGGCCTGTGCTGTGGGGGCACTCTATTCTTCTTTGTCCTCTGCGATGGCCGACGCAGAGATGAACTCCCCCTGCGCATGCGCTGGGATGATGCCAGCAGACGCTGGCGTTCCCGTGCATGCGGCAACTTGTGTCGGCCGGCGGAGGCCCTTCAGCACCAGTTGGCATGGCGCCAAGACCCTTCCCCGCCGGCCAGCGCGGCGCAAACCACTCCGGGGCCGGCCTAGCCCCTGAAGGTGCGGAGGATTCCACACCTTTGGGGCGGCCCGACGCCGGAGTGGTTCACGTCACTCCTCGGCACCGGGACCTCCCGCCCCGCCGGGTGGGGGAGAGTCCCGCCCCAGATCAGTCCATAAGAGGGTCGTTTAAGAGTTTGGTAACAGCGGGGAAGAAGCTGCTTTTGAATCTGTTAGTGCGTGTTCTCAGACTTTTGTATCTCCTGCCCGATGGAAGAGGTTGGAAGAGAGAATAACACGGGTGGGAGGAGTCTGCACACTTCCACAAGGGAGGTGTAGACAGAGTTAATGGATGGGAGGCGGGTTTGTCTGATGGACTGGGCTGTGTTCACGACTCTCTGAAGTTTCTTCCGGCGTTGGGCCGAGCAGTTGCCATACCAGGCTGTGATGCAGCCAGATAGGATGCTTTCTGTGGTGCATCTGTAAAAGTTGGAAAGATCAATGTGGACATGCCGAAAGTCCTTAGTTTCCTGAGGAAGTATAGGCGCTGTTGTGCCTTCTTGGTGGTAGCATCGGCGTGGGTGGACCAGGACAGATTGTTAGTGTTGTGGAATTTGAAGCTGCCAGCCATCTCCACTTCGGCCCCATTGTTGCAGACAGGAGTGTGTACAGTACTTTGTTTTCTAAAGTCAATGACCATCTTGTAGCACAATCAATCACTCACGAGGCGAGAAGAGATGAAGTCAATCGGTGGCTTTATTACGCAGACTTGTTCCCCAGCAGCTCGGTTACAGAATGCGGCTGCTGGGAGAACCCGGGTTCTTATACTCCGCCTTACTGGTTGGAGCCAGCAGGCGGCAGATCCAATCAGGACCCAGTGTCTGTCCACCAATAGCCTCTCGGCATCACGTCACGTACTACCCCTAACACATACCGCCACATTCACCCCTTGTTAAAAAAGAACCTGGCGGGGTGGTAGGTCGCATGGTGGTAGGGGTTTACAAGGTCGGTACTGGGATTCCATTAACACAGTGGCTATGCATCGATATCAACGGTTAACTATTTACAATGCCACTTTTACCGGGCTACTGAATTATTTACAGATCTTGCTTTGTCACGCGGATTCAATGAGTCGAGTCGGTGCCGTGGTCGTCCTTCCCGATCGTCTCAGTTCTGGTGGTAGTGCAGGCACTGGCTCGGGCACTGTCGTCTCTGGGAGTGTTGCGATGTTTGTTCCTGTTTCACTACTCCTGGGTGGGCACGGGAGGAGGACCGATTCCCCCGGGAAGGGAGCGGCTGTGGGGTGCACTGGCTGGAGGGAGGGGGTGATTGCTGTTGGGGGGGTGTGGGGTGCTCCGGCGGGCGCCAGGTCCCGCAGGAAGACCGTGTCCTGTCGGCCGTCGGGGTATGCCACGTAGGCGTATTGAGGGTTCGCATGGAGAAGATGAACCCTCTCGACCAACGGGTCCGATTTGTGCGCCCGCACATGCTTTCGGAGCAAGATGGGTCCTGGGGCTGACAGCCAGGTCAGAAGTGACGTTCCGGAGGAGGACTTCCTAGGGAAGACAAGGAGGCGCTCGTGAGGCATTTGATTAGTTGTGGTGCACAGCAGCGGCCGGATGGAGTGGAGGGCATCGGGAGGACTTCCTGCCAGCGGGAAACTGGGGGACTTCTGGACCGTAGGGCCAGTAGGACGGTCTTCCAGACCGTACCATTCTCCCTCTCTACCTGACCGTTCCCCTGGGGGTTGTAACTGGTCATCCTGCTCGAGGCGATGCCCTTGCTGAGCAGGAATTGACGCAGTTCGTCGCTCATGAAGGAGGTCCCCTTATCGCTATGGATGTAGGCGGGGAAACCGAACAGTGTAAAGATGGTGCAGAGGGCTTTAATGACTGTGGCCACGGTCATGTCAGGGCATGGGATGGCGAAAGGGAAACGGGAGTATTCGTCAACCACGTTTAGGAAGTACGTATTGTGGTAGGTGGAGGGGAGGGGGCCTTTGAAGTCCAGACTGAGGCGCTCAAAGGGACGGGAAGCCTTTATCAGGTGCGTTCTATTTGGCCTGAAAAAGTGCGGCTTGCACTCTGCGCAGATTTGGCAGTTCATGGTGGCTGTTCGGACCTCCTCGACGGATTAGGGGAGGTTGCGGGTCTTCACGAAGTGGTAGATCCGAGTGACCCCCGTGTGGCAGAGGTCCTCGTGGAGGGCTTGGAAACGGTCCACTTGTGCGTTGGCACATGTGCCGCGGGATAGGGCATCGGACAGTTCGTTCAGCTTTCCGGGACGATACAAGATCTCATAATTATATGTGGAGAGTTTGATCCTCCACCGCAGGATCTTGTCGTTCTTTATCTTGACCCGCTGCGCCTTACCGAACATAAGGCTACCGACCGTTGGTCAGTGAGGAGAGTGAATCTCCTACCAGCAAGATAATGCCTGCAATGCCGCACAGCTTCGACTATGGCTTGGGCTTCCTTTTCCATTGAGGAGTGGCGGATTTCTGAAGCGTGGAGGGTACGGGAGAAAAAGGCCAGGGGTCTGCCCGCTTGGTTGAGAGTGGCCGCCAGAGCTACGTCGGATGCGTCGCTCTCGACTTGGAAGGGGAGGGACTCATCGATTGCGGCATCGTGGCCTTTGCGATATCCTCTTTGATGCGGCTGAAGGCCTGGCGGGCCTCTGTCGACAGGGGAAAGACTGTGGACTGAATTAGCGGGCGGGACTTGTCCGCGTTGTTGGGGACCCACTGGGCGTAATACGAGAAGAAGCCCAGGCAGCGTTTCAGGGCTTTGGAACAGTGGGGGAGAGGGAACTCCATGAGGGGGCGCATGCGTTCAGGGTCGGGGCCTATCACTCCATTACGCACTACGTAGCCAAGGATGGCTAGACGGTCGGTGCTAAACACGCATTTTTCCCTGTTGTAGGTGAGGTTCAGGGCGTTAGCGGTCTGGAGGAATTTGCGGAGGTTGGCGTCGTGGCCCTGCTGGTCATGGCCGCAGATGGTGACGTTGTCGAGGTACAGGAACGTGGCCCGCAAACCGTGCTGGTCAACCATTCGGTCCATCTCCCGTTGGAAGACCGAGACTCCGTTAGTGACGCCGAATGTAACCCTTAAAAAGTGGTAGAGCCGCCCGTCTGCTTCGAAGGCAGTGCGCTTGCGGTCGCTCGGGCGGATGGGGAGCTGATGATATGTGGACTTAAGGTCCATGGTGGAAAAGACCTTGTACTGTGCAATCCGATTGATCATGTCGGATATGCGGGGGAGAGGGTACGCATCCAGCTGCGTGTACCTATTGATGGTTTGACTATAGTCTACGACCATCCTCTGCTTCTCCCCGGTCTTTACAACTACCACCTGAGCTCTCCAGGGTCTATTGCTGGCCAGGATTATGCCTTCCTTCAGCAGCCGCTGGACTTCAGACCGGATAAATGTTCAGTCTTGGGCACTGTACCGTCTGCTCCCAGTGGCGACGGGTTTGCAATCCGGGGTGAGGTTCGCAAACAAGGAAGGCGGTTCAACCTTGAGGGTCGCGAGGCTGCAGATAGTAAGTGGGGGTATAGGGCCGCCGAATTGGAACGTTAAACTCTGAAGGTTACATTGAAAATTTAACCCCAGGAGAGTGGGAGCGGAGAGGTGGGGGAGGACATAAAGTCGGTAATTCTTAAACTCTCTCCCCTGCACCATTAGGTTCGCGATGCAGAACACTTTGATCTCTATGGAATGGGATCCTGCTGCCAGAAAAATCTTTTGGGTACTCGGGTGGATTGAAAGAAAACAGCGTCTTACCGTATCCGGCTGGATAAAACTTTCCGTGCTCCCAGAGTCGATCAGACATGGCGTTTCATACCCGATAACCAGCACCGTCGTCGTTGCCGTTTGGAGCGTCCGGGGCCGCGACTGGTCCAGGGTCACCAAAGCCAGTCGCGGTTGCTGCATCGGGGCGTTTTCTTCAGGCCCAGTGGAGCCATCCATGCTGGGGTCCTTGGCTGTCAGCCAAGATGGCGGCGTCCACGGATCGCACGCGGTCGGGGGCGGAAAAAAATGGCCGCGCCCATGAATCGCACGTGGCCAGAGGGTCACAAGATGGCGTCGCCCATCCCCCCTGCATGGAGTCCGGGACCCAAAATGGCAGCGCCAAGTCTGCGTAATAAATTGTAGCACAATCAATCACTCACGAGGCGAGAAGAGATGAAGTCAATCGATGGCTTTATTACGCAAACTTGTTCCCTAGCAGCTCGGTGACAGAATGCGGCTGCTGGGAGAACGCCGGTTCTTATACTCCACCTTACTGGGTGGAGCCAGCAGGCGGCAGATCCAATCAGGACCCAGTGTCTGTCCACCAATAGCCCCTCGGCATCACTGGGTACCGTACTACCCCTAATACATACCACCACACATCTCTTTAGTTTTGCTCACATTGAGGGAGATATTGCTGTTGTTACACCACTCCACTCGGTTGTCTATCTCTCTCCTGTGTTCTGAGTCATCATTGTTTGAGATCTGGTCCACTACGGTCATGTCATCAGCAAACTTGTAGATGGATTGGAGCCAAATTTTGCCCTGCACTCATGTTTGTATAGGGAGTATAATAGGAAGCTCAGTACTCAGCCTTGTGGGGCCCCAGTATTGAGGACTATTGTCGAGGAGGTGTTGTTGTTTATTCTTACTGATTGGGTCTGTGGGTCAGAAAGTCAAGGATCCAGTTGCAGAGGGAAGAGCCAAGTCTTAGGTTTTGGAGCTTTAATATGAGCTTTGCTGGAATTATGGAGTTGAAGGCGGAGCTGTAGTCAATCAATAGGAATCTGACGAAGGAGTCTTTGTTGTTGATATGCTCCAGGGATGAGTGTAGGGCCAGGGAGATGGCGTCTGCTGTGGACCGGTTGCGGCGGTATGCGAATTGTAGTGGATCAAGGCATTCTGGGAGTATGGAGTTGATGTGCCTCATGACCACCCTCTCGAAGCACTTCATTATGGTTGATGTCAAGGCCATTAGATGGCTCATTGTCTGGTTCTTCTTTGGCACTGGTATGATGGTGGTCTTCATGAAGCAGGTGGGGACCTCGGAATGGAGTAGGGAGAGGTTAAAGATGTCTGCGAACACATCTGCCAGCTGGTCCATGCAGGATCTGAGTGCACAGTCAGGGTCCCCGCCCGGACCCGTCGCCTTCCAAGGGTTCACTTTCTTTTTTAAAATAAATTTAGAGCACCCAATTCATTTTTTCCAATTAAGGGGCAATTTAGCGTGGCCAATCCACCTATCCTGCACATCTTTGGGTTGTGGGGGCGAAACCCACGCAAACACGGGGAGAATGTACAAATTCCACATGGGCAGCGACCCAGAGCCGGGGTCGAACCTGGGACCAATGCACCGTGAGGCAGCAACGCTAACCACTGCGCCACTGTGCTGCCCCTAGGGTTCACTTTCTAGAAGGCCGATCTGACTTCGGAAGCTGTGATGGTGCGTATGGGTGTGTCCAAGGTTGCTGGGGCAGTTGACAACGATTTGATGATTTCCTGCTCGAACCGAGCATAAAATGCATTGTGTTCATCGGGACGGGGTGCGCTGCTGTTGGAGATTCTACTCGGCTTCGCTTTGTAACCCGTTTATGTTGCCGAGAGTTATGTTACCGATGAGAGTCCATGACGTTAGTCTGTGACTAGTTTGGTCTGATATAGCTTGGGGAGGAGGGACCACACTGTTCTGTAAAATGTAGCTCTAAGTTTCTTTCAAAACATCGAACATTGACATGCCCCATTATGCTACATATCCAAAGGGAAGAATGTGAACAGCTGAATTAATGATCCCTTCCTTTGAGCTGGATTCCGCATTTATTTTAAAATTGTCTTCCTGTCTTGTTGAAAATGCTCCTTCGAAGATTATTTGCAGAGACTGGTTCCTTTAACAGGTCGCTTCCAGGAAATTTGGTTTTGATGTTCCTGTTTAAGAACTTTGCACTGGAATGTGGCGACTAGGGGCTTTTCACAGTAACTTCATTTGAAGTTGACTTGTGACAATAAGCGATTTTCATTTCATTTTCATTTCATTTCATTTCATGTTACTGAAATAATGTGCCCACCAAAGACAAAGTGATCTAGTTCGCATGCTTTAATTTAACGTGTGCAATTTAGCCCCTGTTTAACATTTAAAATATTCTCCCATGACAAAGTGCGTCTTCAAATTGTCCGTCTGAGGGAGTCACTGTTTAAAATTCATTCTCAGGATGTGGGCATCATGAGCAAGGTTGGCATTTTTTGCCCATCTCTAAGTTACTCACGAGGACGTTCTCCTCTTGAAGCGCTGCAGCCTGTATGGCGAAGGTGCTCGCGCAGTGCTGTCAGGTGGGGGTTCCCAAGATGTTTTTCATTATAATTATGATTTCTAGACTTCGGAAAATGTGTGCCCTTAAAATACGAATGCGTCCCCACTCAAATATCCATGAAGGGAGATCAGAATGCTGTGTTAAGCACCAGTTTGCTCAGATCAGACTGCGAGACTTTAAGGCCAAAGAAAAAATGATTTGAGACAAGCTTGTTGGTTCCAATATTAACAAACTCCGCATGCAGGTTCCCCAGGTCAGAGAAATAACACTGGAGTTTCATCATTTGGCTGCAAAATAGATGTTTAGCGATGGAAACGTTTTAGCAGGTGTGCTAGGTTGGCTCTCTGTACGATGCATGATGCTGTGCTTCTTTTGAGGAATTTGCATGCCATATTGATGAACGGCAGCTCCATGAAGGACAGCTGTTTAAACATAGCAGGAATCAAATCACTTTTCATTCCAATCAAACATACCAGGCTAAAAATTAGGATTTAACATGATAAATGTATTTTATTCACTATCCCCCATAATCGGTGTGATGAACGGTTACTGTAATACTGTACCCTTGTCATCATGTAAGGTGATGTCCCCTTTAAGACCGGGCTTGGAACTCTGGGGAACTCTGCCTCCGGCTCCGCCCATCTGGGAGCCGTATATAAGGGGCTGCCTTGTGGGCAGTGCAGCTGTTAGCACACGTCTCGGCACTAGTCTAGTTCTTACTTCTTTCGCCTTCAAAAGCCTTCTTTACTGTTTACACTCTAAGCGTCGTTATTGAGGGTACCACAATTGGCATGGACTTTACCCGCCTTTTTGCTCGTTATTTTTTCTGTTCCTGAGCAAGTTTTCCTCATTCCTCTCCTAAAACCACACTCATGCAGAGGTGCGATTTCTGCAGGTAGCTCTTGCTAGCTTAACGAGTCGCTTCCTCACATGTGAACCTCAGTCCAGGCAGTGAACATTGACATCAGTCTAAAAGTGAACATCCACAGGTTATTTGGGGATCGCAGCGGAAGCCCAATCTTCATCCTTCCACCCCCCCCCCCTCTCCCCCAACACCCTGACGTGCAGTCTCCCCAGTACCCGGATGGTGGAAAGCAATGATGAGAAGGAACCTTGGCCACATTTTGCCCTCTGAACCTTTTGTCGACCAGGGTAGTGAGATCAATTACAGACCTGCTCCCATTACTCCAGCCAAGGATGACATTTACATTATGCTGCTCATGGCGAGATCGATTTATGAGAATGGTTCCGGCGATGACTTCAGTTCTGAGGATGGATTGGAGAAGCTGGCTTTGCTCTCCTGAGAGAAGAGACGACCGAGAGGGAATTTGGTCGAGGTGTTCCTGGAGGAGTCGAGCCAAGGTTATACAGGTTGGGACTCTCGTCAATGGAATTTAGGAGAATGGGAGGTGATTTCATTAAAACGTATAGGATTTTCAAGGGGTTTGACACGGTAAATGCTGAAAGAACTCTCATGGGAAAGTCTAGGACCAGAGGATATGGTCTCACAATAATCGGGTGCCAATTTAAAATGGATATGAGGAGGAGTTTCTCCTCTCAGAGGGCTCTGAGTCTATGGAACTCTTTGCCACAGAGAGCTGAGGGGGCAGGGCCCTGGTGTATATTTAAGGCTGCAATAGATAGATTCTTGATTAGTAAGGGAATCAAGGGTTATGGATATAGGGTGGGAAAGTGGACGTAAGGAATGCCAGATCAGCTATGATCCTATTGCATGGCAGAGCAGGCTCGAGGGGCCGAACGGCCTATTCCTGTTCCTATCTAGAAACTGCTGAGAGAGTTAGGAGGAAAATGTAATCGCGGCATTTAAAAGAGAATTGGAACCAACCATCTGAAGGCAAAAAATATTGAAGGGCTATGTGGGAAGTTGAGGGGAGTGGGGACAGGTGAGTTGTTCTTGCAGACCGCCAGCAGCGACACAGCAGGCTGAATGGCCTCCTTCAGGACTGTACAAATTTATAATTCTGCGATAATCTCAGAACGGCTGAAAGGTTTGACGGCCTGCGAAGAATACGCCATTCACCGGCGGGAGGGTTCCCTGCTCACCCAGGCAGCGAACTCCACCTCCCCCCACCACACCACCCCACTTGGGTGCCTCGGGGGTGTGGGGTGGCCTCAATGGAAAATTCCACTGGCAGCAGAAAAAACAGAGAATCCTGCTGCCAGAGAACGGCGCCTCCTGCTGCTGAGAAACATACAGCTGCTGCTGCTGCTGACACTGCTCCCCATGAAAGTCAAGGAAAGGTTGCTACCGCTGGGAGAACCCCTTCAAGGACCCTCTCAAGGCGAACTTTATTTGCTCCAGGCTGAGAAACCCCACCATGTCGCTAACCGAGGTCTCCACACTCGGGGGTTTCAAGTCCCTCCACATTAACAGAATCCGTCTCCGGGCTATCAGGGAGGCAAAGGCCAGTACCTCGGCCTCTTTCGCTTCCTGCACTCCCGGAACCTCCGCCACCCCAAATATCGCTACCACTGGGCTTGCCTTCACCCGAGTGTCCAAAACCCTAGACATTACCCTTGTAAACCCCTGCCAGAATTATTTAAGTGCCTGGCATACCCAAAACATATGGGCATGATTCGCCGGACTCCCCGCACACCTCGGGCACCTGTCCTCCACCCCAAAAATCCTACTCATACTTGCCGCCGTTATATGTGCCCGATGCACCACCTTAAACTGGATTAAGCCAAGCCTGGCACATGATGAAGAGGAGTTCACCCTGCCCAGGGCATCGGCCCACAGGCCCTCATCCAGCTCCTCGCCCAGCTCCTGAACATTTCTTTTTACCAGAGACAAAATGATTGGAAATGGAGGGGAAAGACTGTTAGGTTGACAGTCGAGCATCATCCAATTGGGTAAGGAGTCTCTTTGCTTTCCAATTGCTGTAGGAAGGCCGACGAATGGCTGGAGCATGGGGGCAAGTCATGTGATAAAATCTCCAGGAATACAATTAAACAAAGTTGGCAACCTACTCCTTTTATCACAAAGTCATTTCATGCGAATTATCTGATGATTTAACATATCAGCACAACGTTCCCCCGCCAGATTATTTAGGTTTAAATTTAGATTTATTGTCACAGTGAAATGTATCGTTCTGCGTACAGTCCAGGCAGATCGCTCCATACATAAAAGCATAGAACATATGATAAATACAGGAGGATACATAATGAAATTACATAAACAGAGACAGCGGGTGAAGTATGCGGTATATAGTGTGACAACTGTAGACAAGGTGTGTAGGAAGCTCGGTTCAGTCCATAAGGACACTTCAGACCCTAAGAGGACCATTCAGGAGTATGGTAACAGCAGGGAAGAAGCTGTTTTTGAATCTTTTGGTGCGTGTTCTCAAACTTCTGTATCTTCTGCCCGATGGAAGTGTTTGGAAGAGAGAATAAGCCAGATGGGAGGGGTCTTTGATTATGCTGCCCGCTTTCCCCAGGTTTTCCCAAGGTGTAGGCAGAGTCAGTGAATGGGAGGTGGGTTCGTGTGATGGACTGGGCTGTGTTCACGACTCTCTGTAGTTTCTTGCGGTCCTGTGCCGAGCAGTTGCCATACCAGGCTGTGATGCAGCCAAATAGGATGCTTTCTATGGCACATCAAGAGAAATTGATAAGTAATGTGGACATGACGAATTTCCTTAGTTTCCTGAGGAGGTGCTGCTGTTCTTTCTTGGTGGTAGCGTCAGCGTGGGTGTTCCAGGATAGATTGTTGGTGATGTGTACACCTAGGAATTTGACGTTCGCCATCTCCACCTCTGCACCATTGATACAGATAGGGGAGTGGACGACACTTTGCTTTTTGAAGTCAATGACCAGCTCCATAGTCTTGCTGACATTGAGGGAGAGATTGGTGTCTTTGCACCATGCCGCTACCTCCGTCCTGTACTCCTGTTTCCATTGTTCAACTCAAATTATTAGATAATTCAACTAATAATAATAATAATCGCTTATTGTCACAGGTTGGCTTCAATGAAGTTAGTGTGAAAACCCCCTAGTTGCCACATTCCGGCGCCTGTTCGGGGAGGCCGGTAGGGGAATTGAACCCACGCTGCTGGCCTTGTTCTGCATTACAAGCCAGCTGTTTAGCCCACTGTGCTAAACCAGCCCCTATAAAACCACAGACGCCCTTTTCTTTTTATAAATTTAGAATACCCAATTCATTTTTTTCCAATTAAGGGGCAATTTAGCGTGGCCAATCCACCTACCCTGCACATCTTTGGGCTGTGGGGGCGAAACCCTCGCAATCACGGGGAGAATGTGCAAACTCCACACGGACAGTGACCCAGAGCTGGGATCGAACCTGCGACCTCGGCGCCGTGAGGCAGCAGTGCTAATCACTGCGCCACCATGATGCCCAGATGTCCCTGTTAATGCTAACTCATTTTGGTCTCAATCATTTTACACCTATGGGCTCACTTGATTTTTTTCTAGATCACAGATCACAGAATTTACTGTGCAGAAGAGGCCATTCGGCCCATCAAGCCTGCATCGGCCCATGGGAAGATCACCTTACCTAAGCCCACACCTCCACCCTATCCCAGGAACCCAGTAACCCCATCTAACCTTTTTTGGGCAGTAAGGGCAATTTAATATTTCCTTCCTCTTTCATATTCAGTTCAACACCCAAAAGACGGCACTTCCAACAATGCAGCACTCCTGTCGTACTTTATTGGGAATGTAAGCCAACATTTTGCGCTTAAGTGTGACCTGAACTCACAACACTGTGATAGATGCCATCCACTCAGGCATAGCAGCAGCTAAAATAAAACTCCATTCCTAAACTGTGTTCCTCTTGAGCTAGGAATTAGCCAGGGCAAAATTATACTGTTTTAACTGGGTTGAATTCCGTAAACAATTTGTACAATTTAACTTCCTCAATGCAACGGTCAGTTCCCCGGAAAATCAGACCTGGAATCCAAATACCTATAAACAATCCGGGGGCCCAGCTGAGAAAGCAAGTGCAGAGCGGTCTATTGGTGTTGTCTCGGTTGCCATACGAGACCCGAGATCTCAATTGAAACAAGAGGCAGCCATCCCATAATTTGTGGTGTACTCCTTTCTCACTTTTCTACAGCTAAGGAATTTGATTCTAGTGAAGAAAGGGACAGTGCTCCTGCCCCCACTCTCTTAGCTGCTTTTGCATGAAGTCAGAGGCGAGAAGGATCCAAGATAGCTTGTCCACTGCAGCCGAAGGCCGGTCCAGGGTGTTTCTCTGATTTTGCCCTTGTGCAGTCCACACTGAAGAGAGCCGCAGAATAATATCGAGCACCTGCTCCAGCCAAAATACACTTCCCCTTTATAAGATTTGGGCTGGCGTTAATTGGTGCAGGCCAGCTTAAACTCATACCAGCCTCTGAGAATTTTGTGACCCCCGTTGCAAAACATTGTGCGCAGTTTGGTAGGTGTTTAAGGGGGTTCTGAATCTTGTGTAATTGAAAATTAAGCATTTATTAACCATTAGTATTGGAAAAGTCGTCATAGTCCCAGGTGACCCTCGGCTGCTTTCCCCTTGGCGGGGGGAGCTGACTGGTGGTGATTTAAGCTGAGATCACCACACCTCAGGCGAGGGGCAAGTTTGAGAAGGCCTACACGAATAACCTGATGAACAACTATTAGTAACCAAATACATATATACAATTTAAGGACAAGCCTAGAAGCTGTATCCATGCTTGCTTCTACACATGTCTCTGTTTAGTACAATACTACCCCTTGACTCGGGTGATGTGTTCCTTTACATCACGGTGTGGGCGGCACTGTATCCAGTCCCACGTTAAACCTTTCCAAAGCAGAAGCTTGCATTATACCCTTATTCTGAGGCGTACAGCCATTCAGCGGCACACTTAGTGCTGCTTGCAGGCAGAAATCATTGAAATTATCAGGCAGTTCAAAGTTTACCTGCTGTCAGCATCAGAAGGAATGGGTGGAGGCTAATTGCGCATTGTGATCCCAGTGCCTGTTTCCGGGTCTAATCGAATTGCATGTGGTAGTCACCACTGTTGTATTATATTGTATATATGGGTATTACGGTAAGGCCCCTGTACTACAGGTACTGGGGTAGATCCCTGCCTGCTGGCTCCGCCCAGGAGGCGGAGTACAAATGTGTGTGCTCTCCGAACAGCAAGCTGCTGTCGGAGGCCACACAGCTCTGTGCAATAAAGCCTCGATTACATTCGACTCTCCTCTCGTCGTAATTGATAGTGCATCAATTTATTACACAGAGATTTTTCAGAGATGGACCTCCGCGTCAAGCCGGATCGCCTGCAGCTGCATCCTCAAGCAGACAACGGCAAAAAGGACTTCACACATTGGCTAGTTTGCTTTGAAGCATACATCGAGTCTGCGTCAGACCCAATCTCAGAAGCACAGACGCTCCAGATTCTGTACACACGGCTGAGCTCCAACGTTTTCCCCTCGTCCAGGACGCGCCTACCTACGCAGAGGCCATGACGCTACTGAAGGAGAATTACGCTCAGCAGACCAAGAAGATCTATGCCAGGCACCTCCTATCCACAGGGCACCAACTTCCCGGTGAGTCTGTGGAAGATTTCTGGCGTGCCCTGCTCGCCATGGTGAGAAACTGTGACTGCCACGCGGTTTCGGCCACTGAACATTCGAACCTGCTAATGAGAGACACGTTCATTACAGGCATAGGGTCGGACTACATCCGCCAGCGCCTCTTAGAAGGGGCCACGCTTGACATCGCAGTGACCAAGAAACTAGTGCTCTCACTCACGGTCGCCTCACGCAACGTACAGGCTTATGCCCCTGACCGCACGGCCCACCCCCCCTGTGCATCGTGGACCCCGCCAGCGGCCACCCCATCGGGGACCCCATCAGCGACCGCCCTCAGCCAACCCCACGCCTGCGCCGCGCGGCAGCCAAACAACCCCGGGGGACGCAAGTGCTACTTCTGTGGACAGACAAAACACCCCCGGCAGCGCTGCCCGGCGCGGAGCACGCTCTGTAAGGCCTGTGGCAAGAGGGGACATTTAGCTGCAGTGTGCCAGGCCCGCTCAATCGCCACTATTGTCCCGGCACCCCCCACGTGCGGCCAGTGGGCACCGCCATCTTCCTCTCCTCAGACCACGTGTGGCCTGTGGGCGCCGCCATCTTGCTTGCATCAGAAACAACGGGCACCACCATCTTGCCTGCCCCAGGACACGTGCGGCCCGAGGGTACCGCCATCTTGCCTGCCCCAGGGCACATGCGGCTCCATCTTACCCGCCTCAGGCCCCCTCGGGCCACTGATCGCCTGCAACCGCCAACGACCAGCCGTGTCTCACCTCGGTCACGATCGACCAGTCTCGACCGCACAACCTCGTGACCGCCTCGACAAAGGTGAAGGTCGACGGGCACGAGATATCCTGCCTTCTGGACTCCGGGAGCACTGAGAGCTTCATCCACTCCGTGGCGATCCGGGGGTACTGCATCGCCACCCTCACCGTCCAGGGCGTAGAGTTCAGCGGCTTCCGGCTCTACGTCCTCCCCAACCTCTGCGCTGCCTTGCTACTCGGCCTGGACTTCCAGTGCAACCTCCAGAGCCTAACCCTGAAATTTGGCCGGGCCCCTGTCACCCCTTACTGTTTGCGGCCTCGTGACCTTTAAGGTCGACCCGCCTTCCTTGTTGGCAAACCTCACCCCGGGTTGCAAACCCGTCGCCAGCAGGAGCAGACGGTACAGCGCCCAGGACAGGACTTTCATCAGGTCTGAGGACCAGCGGCTGCTGCAGGAAAGTATCATCGAGGCCAGCAACAGTCCCTGGAGAGCCCAAGTGGTAGTGGTGAAAACCGGGGAGAAAAACAGGATGGTCATGGACTACAGTCAGACCATCAATCGGTACACGCAGCTCGACGTATACCCACTCCCACGCATATCTGATATGGTCAATGAGATTGCACAGTACCGGGTCTTCTTGACAGTGGACGTGAAATCGGCCTACCACCAGCTCCCCATCCGTAAGGCGAACCGCCCATACACTGTGTTCGAGGCAGATGGCCGTCTTTACCATTTCCTTAGAGTTCCCTTTGGCATCACCAACGGGGTCTCAGTCTTCCAACGGGAGTTGGACCGAATGGTTGACCAGTACGGGCTGCGGGCCACTTTCCTGTACCAGGACAACATCACCATCTGCGGCCATGACCAGCAGGACCACGACGCTAACCTTTCCAAATTTCTCCATACCGCCACACTCCTTAACCTAACCAACACCAAGGAGAAGTGTGTGTTCAGCACGAACCGATTAGCCATCCTCGGCTATGTGGTTCAGAACGGAGTTCTAGGGCCCGACCCCGATCGCATGCGCCCCCTCATGGAACTCCCCCTCCCCCACTGCCCCAAGACCCTCAAACGATGCCTGGGGTTCTTTTCGTATTACACCCACTGGGTCCCAAACTATGCGGACAAGGCCCGCTCCCTCCTTCAATCCACCGCTTTCCCACTGATGGCCGAGGCTCACCAGGCCTTCAACCGTATCAAGGTCGACATTGTCAAGGCCGCGATGCACGCGCTCGACAAAACGCTCCCCTTCCACGTTGAGAGCGATGCATCAGACGCCGCTCTGGCCGCCACCCTCAACCAGGCCGGCAGGCCCCTGGCATTCTTTTCCCGCACCCTCCATGCCTCCGAAATTCGGCACTCCTCCGTCGAAAAGGAGGCCCCAGCGATCGTTGAAGCTATGCGACATTGGAGGCATTACCTGGCCGGCAGGAGATTCACTCTCCTCACTGACCAACGGTCGGTTGCCTTCATGTTTAACAACACACAGCGGGGTAAGATCAAAAATGATAAAATCCTGAGGTGGAGGATTGAGCTCTCCACCTACAATTACGAGATTTTGTCTCGTCCCGGTAAGCTCAACGCGCCCCCGGATACCCTGTCCCGAGGTGTATGTGCCAGCGCACAAGTGGACCGACTCCGGACCCTGCACGACGATCTCTGTCACCCGCTTTTACCACTTCATTAAAGCCCGCAATCTGCCCTACTCCATCGAGGAAGTCAGGACTATCACCAGAGGCTACCAGGTCTGCGCGGAATGTAAACCGCACTTCTACCAGCCAGACCGTGCCCGCCTGGTGAAGGCTTCCCGCCCCTTTGAATGCCTCAGCGTGGACTTCAAAGGGCCCCTCCCCTCCACCGACCGCATCACGTACTTTCTTAATGTGGTCGACGAATATTCCCGATTCCCCTTCGCCATCCCATGTCCCAATACGACGTCTGCCACCGCCATCAAAGCCCTCGACACCATCTTCACTCTGTTCGGTTTCCCCGCCTACGTCCACAGCAACCGGGGATCCTCATTTGTGAGTGAGGAGCTGCGCCAGTACCTGCTCAACAGGGGCATTGCCTCGAGCAAGACGACCAGCTACAACCCCAGGGGAAACGGGCAGGTGGAGCAGGAGAATGGGACGGTCTGGAGGGCCGTCCAGCTGGCCCTATGGTCCAGACATCACCCGGCCTCCCGCTGGCAGGAGGTCCTCCCCGACGCACTTCATTCCATTCGGTCGATCCAGTGCACCTCGACCAACGAAACCCCCCATGAACATCTCTTTGCCTTCCCCAGGAAGTCCACCTCCAGGGTTTCGCTCCCAACGTGGCTGGCAGCTCCAGGACCCGTTCTCCTCCGCAAGCACGTGCGACTCCACAAGGCGGACCCGTTGGTTGAGAGGGGACAGCTACTCCATGCAAACTCGCAGTACGCCCACATAGCGAACCCTGACGGCCTCCAAAACACAGTCTCCCTCAGGGACCTGGCACCAGCTGGGTCCCCACACACACACACCCCCGCCCTGGCGCCATCCTCCCCTCCCCGGCGCACCCCACCGCAGCCCCGCTCCAAGACAATCCGTCCTCCCCTTGCTCCCACCCGGAGATGAAGAGGACTTCGACACGCTCCCGGAGTCACCGAAGACCAAGTCGACGCCTGAGTTGCCACCAGCACTGCGGCGCTCTCAACGACAGATCAAGGCGCCCAATCGTCTAAATTTGTAACCTTCTCTGTAATTTTAAAACCAACCTGTATGTAAATAGTTTTCCACCACTCCCGCTGGACTCATTTTTAACAGGGGGTGAATGTGGTAGTCACCACTGTTGTATTATATTGTATATATGGGTATTACGGTAAGGCCCCTGTACTACAGGTACGGGGGTAGATCCCTGCCTGCCGGCTCCGCCCAGTAGGCAGAGTATAAATGCGTGTGCTCTCCAACAGCACCCATTTCGTAAGCTGCTGTAGGAGGCCACACATCTCTGTGTAATGAAGCCTCGATTACTCTCTACTCTCGTCTCATCGTAATTGATAGTGCATCATTGCACAGCTTAAATCTCAACATTTCAGAACAGCACCCAGTCTCTTTAAACCATTTGCTGAGGAAATCATTGGCTTCCAGCAGATGTGACTTGCTAACATTTTGCTGAGGGCTACAATCCCATCCAGTGTCATAACTGCAGCAACAGACAGACTGAAGGGGTCTGATACGCCTTCCATGTGGCTTTGCTGTGGAAAGAAAATATGCAAATCTTGTGATATTTTCTGGATTTAGGTCGCCAGATGTTAGACCGCATTTGGGTGGTCCAATAATATTGGGACATGCTTCTGGTGAAGTGGGAATAACTCTGAGATAATTCTTGGTCTTCATTTCTCTGTTTCAGAGCCCGTCAATTAATATCAGGCTGTGTTATGGATCTGATGAAGCTTTATTCTGAAACAGCCGAAGCTGAGAGGCTACAACACTGTTTTCCTACAGATCAATTTGTCACCCGTGGCCCATTTGCAACCCCCCCCCCCCCCCCTACTTTGCCAAAGCAAGGCCCACTCACAGAATTAAATATTAACAGCCAGGACACTGTTCCAAGCAACCTGGTAGAAGATTTACAGGAATGTTCAAAAGATTCACATGTCGATGGACCAGTGTCTGGCGTGTGGGGACGGGGCTGTTGGGGGTGAGAGGTCATGCGATGAAACCTCCAGGAAGAGCTCCAGCTAGAGCTGGAGGACCAAACTAGTGTCGTCAGTCTTTGTTGTGAACTTGACACCGGCCTGACCTCCCACTAGACCATGCCTCGCCGTTCCAGAAACTACTCCGGAAAGCAACAACACTCAAACTGATCGTAAAAATGGCAGCTTGTCTTAAATGTGAATCCATTGACATGGAGGCCCTTCCCTCTGAGGTAGAGAAATTTGTTTGCCCCCCCCCTGACCACGGCCCTGGTCAAATAGGCTTTTATTATAATAATAGCACTGCACACTGGCCTACACAGACGTCCCACACTAGTGAGTTCATCACAAGCAAAGCTTTGTATGAAGGGAAAGGTAGCTTTCTAGCAGTATGCATTGCAGTTACTTGAGCTTGAAGATGCTGCATCGATGGAATGGCTATTAAAGAGTGGAGTTCAGGGATACTGGCCATTCTGGTCCAGGCTTCAAAGTAATTGTGTGTCAACAGATATGCTTTGCCCCCCCCCCCCCCCATCTTGGAGGCCCCATTGATCTATTTTTCTGACAGGATGGCAAAATCCCCATGGAGGATTGTCAATTCCAGTCAATTGAAAGAGGAGCGAGATCAAGAATCAGTTTTGGGGGTTACAGTGATCCGGAGGTAGCGATTTTGTGCTGTTGTGTACTGGTCATTTTTCCAATGTGTGGGTATAGAAGTTACTGAAGTGAGTGGATGGTTGAGGGAAAGAGGTGTGTAATGGAGAAGCAGGAAAGGATGTCAAGGAGACAAAGGGTGGGCATGGCTTAATTTTTTAGGTTCTCATTTTTATTTAAGTCAACCTCCATATGATTAATCATTCCAAATAAACACGATGCAGCTGATCCTATGCTCATCAGGAATGTGGCATTAGTGCATGGGCTTCAAAGGCCATGAGGTGACTCTCATCTTGTTCACCATATGAGTACCAGCTAGTGCTTCAATGGCCCAAAGGAGGCTGATCTCAGATTGGAAATCCTCCCTGGGCCGACAGCGTCTCACTTCAGCTTCCAGCCGCCTCTTCGCATATTGAATCCTGTCAATCTCTATCTCACAATGGGAAGGACAGATGCTGAAAGGGCAAAACAAAGGAGCTGCTTTAGCACAGTGGGCTAAACAGCTGGCTTGTAATACAGAAGAAGGCCAGCAGCGCGGGTCCAATTCCCGTACCGGCCTGCCCGAACAGGCGCCGGAATGTGGCGACTAGGGGCTTTTCACAGTAACTTCATTGAAGCCGACTTGTGACAATAAGCGATTATTATTATTATTTACAAAGGCCATTGCGACATATGGAAGGCAACACTGGCAGTATTTGGTCCTTTCAGTAGATGGAACCCAAAGACCAGTCATGACTGAGGCCTTGACTGGTGGTGGGGCTGGAACCATTGAATCATCGAATCATAGAATCCCTTCAGGGCATATGTGTGGGGCGTCATTCACCGACCCCCCCGCCGGGTTGTAGAATCGCCGGGGGCTGCCGTGAATCCCGCCCCCGCCGGTTGCTGAAGTCTCCGGTACCGGATATTCGGCGGGGGCGGGAATCGGGCCGCGCCGGTTGGCGGGCCCCCCCGCTGGATTCTCCGGCCCGGATGGGCTGAAGTCCCGCCGATAAATTGCCTGTCCCGCCGGCGTGGATTAAACCCCCTTTTGAACGGCGGGACAAGGCGGCGTGGGCGGGCTCCGGGGTCCTGGGGGGGGGCGCGGGGCGATCTGTCCCCTGGGGGTGCCCCCACGGTGGCCTGGCCCGCGATCGGGGCCCACCGATCCGCGGGCGGGCCTGTGCCGTGGGGGCACTCTTTCCCTTCCGCCTCCGCCACGGTCTCCACCATGGCGGAGGCGGAAGAGACTCCCTCCACTGCGCATGCGCGGGAAACTTTCAGCGGCCGCTGACGCTCCCGCGCTTGCGCCGCCCCGACATGTCATTTCCGCGCCAGCTGGCGGGGCAACAAAGGCCGTTTCCGCCAGCTGGCGGGGCGGAAATTCCTCCGGCGTCGGCCTAGCCCCTCAATGTTGGGGCTCGGCCCCCAAAGATGCGGAGCATTCCACACCTTTGGGGCGGCGCGATGCCCATCTAATTGGCGCCGTTTTGGGTGCCAGTCGGCGGACAGCGCGCCGTTTCGGGAGAATTTCGCCCGTGATGTGTGAAGTAAGTTGATTCAACGTTGACTGCAACTGGATGCAGTGAATCTAGAAACAGGCTTCTGACTGACACAGGAGATGGTCCAACACTGTTTTATTGGACTTCCTGATTGCTGTACATAGTCTGCTGCGCATTGACACTCTATCAATCTAACTAATAACCTCCTACTGGCTTGACCAGACTAACTCTCTGTCATAATATACACCAGTATATCATGGTGCAGGCACACATACTGATGGACACACAGCAAGGCCAATCAACACACACAACACCGCAGCCAATCACCAGTTAGAGCCACTCACTATACAGACAGAGGGCATCAGAGTTCCCGCTCATTCGGGATGCAACCTCCTACAAGGACAGAGCTTACAGCTTACAGAACAGATCTGCACCATGTGCTGAGTGCATAGACTGGTTAGGACAGGCATTGGTCTTTAGTTTAATCTAACATCGTGTTAACCCACAGTGAAAGTATGTTCAACAGTTTCTAACTTAATAAAGTAGTGTTGCACTATTTTAAGTGTTGGTGGCCTGTATGTGTTCCACGGATCAAGAGCACCCAACGCATCACTCTCTACCTCATGGTGATAGTGCTCACTGGCTTGTGCACTCTTACTATCTCAGTAGCTGTGTCCTGTAGAGAGAGGGAGAGTCTTAATGCCCTGTGTGCTTTATAGTGGTGGTGTCCTGTTTGGTGATTGGTTGCTATGTGTCGTGTGTGTTCATTGGTTATCCTGTATGTCAATCACTGCCTGTCTGCATCTCATTATATACATGAGTGGATATTATGACATCTCCCCTTTTTTAAGTAAAGTTTGGAACGTGGCAATATATATACATGCAAGATTATGTACAAGTGGTGAGTGAATGAACATATGTACATGGGAAGGTGTCTATCGTGCAGATACAGAACAAACTGAACAAAATTTACAAGATTTAAGTCTATAGATTCAGTCTTTGTGGCGGGCGACAAATTCTTGTCGATCGCCTCAGAGGTGGAGGGGGGGACGCCGGCACTTGGACAGGCGGGATTGCTGCCATGTCGGTGGCCTAATGGAGAGGCGGGATTGCTGCCAGATCGGAGGCCTCGTGGTGCGAGATGTCCGGAGGAGGCATGATGACATGCGGAGAAGTGCGGCCAGGCGGTGGGCAGGGAGCTTTTCGTAGCGCCCTCCTGTTGCGCCGTGGAATGGAGCCATCAGCCATTTGGACAATGAAGGACCTGGGGGCAGCCTGCCTGACGACAATAGCTGGGGCTGACCAGCCTCCCTCAGGCAACTGGACGTGATCAACATCGTCTGGAGCCTGCGCAGATAGATCCTTGGCATGAGCATCATACGTGATCTTCTGCTGGTCCCTGGATCGCTGCGCTTTCTGCAGCACCGTTAGGCGGTCAAGGTCTGGAACATGGATGGCTGGAACAGTCGTCCTCAGGTTGCGGTTCATGAGCAGCTGCGCCAGAGGCAAACCAGTCGACAGAGGGGTTGCCCTGTATGCCAACAACGCCAGGTTGAAGTCTGAGGCTGAGTCTGCAGCCTTGCACAGCAACCGCTTGACAATATGGACCCCTTTTTCGGCCTTCCCGTTTGATTGCGGGTAATGGGGACTGGATGTGATGTGACTGAAGTGGTAGGATCGTGCATAGTCGGACCACTCTCGGCTGTAGAAACATGTGCCGTTGTCACTCATTACTGTGAGTGGTATCCCGTGCCTGGCAAACGTCTCTTTGTAGGCTTTAATCGCTGACTTGGACGTGAGGTCCAACAGTTTCACCACTTCCAGGTTGCTGGAGAAGTAGTCGACCAAGAGCACGTAATCTCGCCCATTTGCGTGAAAGAGGTCTATCCCCACCTTGGACCACGGAGAAGTCACGATCTCGTGCTGTTGCAGTGTTCCCTTGGGCTGAGCTGGTTGAAACTTCTGGCATGTTGTGCAGTTGAGGACTGTGTTGGCAATGTCCTGGCTGATGCCAGGCCAGTAGACTGCCTGCCGAGCTCTGCGTCGACATTTTTCGACCCCAAGGTAATCCTCATGGATCTGTCTGAACACCATGGCTTGCATGCTTTGGGGAATGACGATTCTATCTAGTTTAAGAAGGATCCCCTCGACAACCGTTAACTCATCCTTAACGTTGAAGAACTGGGGGCACTGCCCCTTTTGCCAGCCATGGGCAAGGTGTTGCATCACGCGCTGCAGTAGAGGATCTTTGGCAGTTTCTTTGTGTATCTGGACAACTCGTTCATCAGTGGCTGGGAGGTTGCTGGCACACAATTGCACTTGTGCCTTGATGTGGCGAATGAAGTCACCCCATTCACACGGCATGGTGATGGATCGGGACAGGGCATCCGCGACGATCAGCTCCTTACCCGGTGTGTAGACAAGTTTGAAGTCATATCGGCGGAGACGAAGAAGAATTCGCTGCAGCCGAGGTGTCATGTAATTTAAATCTTTCTGGATTATGTGGACTAAAGGCCTGTGGTCTGTTACCACCGTGAACTTCGGCAGACCTTATACGTAGCATGAAACTTGACTATTCCTGTCAGGAGCCCCAGACACTCCTTTTCGATCTGGGCATACCGTTGTTCGGTCGGAGTCATGGCCCTGGAGGCATATGCCACTGGAGCCCAGGACGAGGAATCGTCTCGCTGGAGGAGCACCGCCCCAATGCCGTCCTGGCTTGCGTCTGTGGATATCTTGGTATCCTTGGTTGGGTCAAAGAACGCCAGTACTGGGGCTGTGGTGAGCTTCGCCTTCAGCTCAAGCCACTCCGCTTGATGTGCGGGAAGCCACTGGAACACTGTCGACTTTGTAACGAGATGTCGGAGGGCCGTAGTGTGGGATGCCATGTTGGGAATGAATCGTCCGAGAAACTTTACCATCCCGAGGAAGAGGAGGACCGCCTTTTTGTCCTCTGGTGTCTTCATGGCATTAATTGCCAGCACCTTGTCGGCGTCTGGTTGCACACCCTGCTGTGAAATGTGGTCACCTAAAAACTTGATAGCGGACCGCCCAAACGAGCATTTGGCCCTGTTGAGCTGGAGGCCATTTTCACGAATCCTCTGGAAAACCTGTTTGAGGCGAGCAATGTGATCCTCGGGCGTCGTGGACCAGACGATCACGTCTTCCGCGTAGACTCGCACCCCCTCGATGCCCTCCATCATTTGCTCCATTATGCGATGAAATACTTCGGAAGCTGATATGATACCAAAAGGCATGCGGTTGTAGCAATACCTGCCGAACGGAGTGTTAAAAGTGCACAGCTTCCGACTGAATTTGCCCAAAGCTACGGGAGGCATCCAGCTTGGTAAAGAATTTTGTCGTGAGCAATCTCACAGGTCAATTCTTCACGCTTCAGGATCGGGTAATGCTCTCGCATGACGTTGCGATTCAGGTCTTTGGGATCAATGCAAATGCGGAGTTCGCCAGAGGGTTTCTTGACGCAGACCATGGAGCTGACCCAGTCTGTGGGTTCCGTGACCTTTGAGATGATGCCCTCGTCTTGGAGCTCTCGTAGCTGCGTTTTCAGGCGAACCTTGAGAGGAGCCGGCACCCAGCGTGGTGCATGGAGGACTGGGGTTGTGGTAAACACTGTTGTATTTATATTAGAGGATGTACGGTAAAACCTGCACTACAGGTTTGCCTGTGGCACCTGCCTGCTGGCTCCGCCCAGGAGGCGGGGTATAAATATGCGTGTCCTCCAGCTCGCAGCCATTTCGCCAGCTGCTGTGGGAGGCCACACATCTGATACCAATAAAGCCTCAGTTTGGATTCAACTTTCGTCTTTTGTCAAATTGATCGTGCCTCAATTTATTGGCATCAGTTTCGAAGGATGGACCTCCGTATTAAACCAGATCGCCTGCAGCTGGTTCCTCTCTTAAGCGACGCCAGGAAGGACTTCCAGCACAGGCTAGCTTGCTTTGAAGCGTATATCAACGCGGCACCAACCCCTGATCCGGAGGATCAGAAGATCCAGATCTTATATTCCAGGCTGAGCTCCAAAGACTTCCCACTGATCCAGGATACGGCAAACTACGCCGAAGCCATGACTCGACTCAAGGACAACAATTACGAGCAGAAGACAAACACGCTCTTCGCCAGGCACGCGCTCGCAATCGCTCTCAACTACCTGGTGAGTCCATAGAAGACTTCTGGAGGGCCCTAATCTCACTAGTCCGGGACTGTGACTGCCAGGACGTTACAGCCAAGAAACACTCAGACCTCCTTATGCGGGACGCCTTTGTGACTGGAATTGAGTCAGATATCATACGTCAGTGGCTCCTAGAAGGGGCCACGCGCGACCTCGCAGAGACTAAAATGCTAGCGCTCTCCATGACTGTCACCCTGCGCAACGTCCAGTCCTATGGCCCCAACCGCACGGCCCACCCCTCCTACACTTCATGGACCTCACCGGCAGCCGCCCCATAGGGGGCACTGCACACCCAATACGCCTGCGCTACATGCCAGCCAGCAAACCCCGGGGAGCCCCGATGCTACTTTTGCGGCCAGCAAAAGCACCCCCACCAACGCTGCCCAGCCCGCGCTGCCCTTTGTAAAGCCTGTGGGAAGAAGGGCCACTTCGCCGCGGTGTGCCAGGCCCGCTCAGTGGCCACTTCCTCCCCAGTCACGGACAATGGGCACCGCCATCTTCTCCTCCCCCCCCAGACCATGTGCGACCAGTGGGCGCTGCCATCTTCCCCTCCGCGCAACATGTGCGTTTCATGGCCGCTGCCACTTGCCCCACCCCCACAACGTGTGTTCCATGGGTTCCACCATTTTGTAACCCCCAAGATCTTCGGGTGCCGCCATCTTGTCTACCCCTCAGCACATGGACACCACCAGCGTTCCAGGATCTGAACTCAACGGCCGCCCCATGAACCCAACCAAGGCTCGCCTCCATGTCACTCGACGAGTCTCGCCCGCATAACCTGACCAACGCATCCACCAGCCTGAAAGTCGACGGCCATGTGACCTCTTGCCTGCTGGACTCCGGGAGCACCGAGAGCTTTATACACCCGGATACGGTAAGGCACTGCTCCCTCACGATACACCCCGCCATTCAAAACATCTCATTGCGTAGCGATCCGGGGATACTGTACGGTAACGCTCACGGTCCAGGGCGTAGAATTCAGCGGCTTCCGCCGCGCTGCACTTATCCTCGGCCTGGATTTCCAGTGCAACCTCCAGAGCCTAACCTTAAAATCGGCGGACCCTTACCACCCATTACTGTGTGCGGTCTCGCGACCCTAAAAGTCGACCCACCTTCCCTCTTTGCTAATCTAACCCCAGTCACCACGAGGAGCACACGGTACATCACCCAGGATAAGACCTTCATCAGGTCCGAAGTCCAGCGGTTGCTTCGGCAAGGCATCATCGAGGCCAGCAACAACCCCTGGAGAGCTCAAGTGGTAGTGGTTAAATCTGGGGAGAAACACAGGATGGTCGTGGACTACAGCCAGACCATCAACAGGTACACGCAGCTCGACGCGTACCCCCTCCCACGCATATCTGACATGGTTAACCAGATTGCACAGTACCGAGTCTTCTCAACGGTGGACCTGAAATCCGCCTACCACCAGCTCCCCATCTGTAAATCGGACCGTCCATACACTGCCTTCGAGGCAGACGGCGGTCTATATCACTTCCTTAGGGTCCCCTTTGGCGTTAATAACGGGGTTTCGGTCTTCCAAAGGGAGATGGACTGAATGGTCGACCGGTATGGTTTGCGGGCCACGTTTCCATACCTAGACAATGTCACCATCTGCGGCCATGATCAGCAGGACAACGCCGCCAACCTCGCTAAATTTCTCCACACCGCTACTCTCCTAAACCTCACTTACGACAAGGAGAAATGTGTGTTCGGCACGAACCGCTTAGCCATCCTCGGCTATGTGGTCCAGAACGGAGTTCGGGGGCCCGATCCCGACCACATGCGCCCCCTCATGGAGCTCCCCCTCCCCCACTGCCCCAAGGCCCTTAAACCCTGCCTGGCGTTCTTTTCATATTACACGCAGTGGGTCCCAAACTATGCAGACAAGGCCCGCCCACTCGTACAGTCCACCCACTTTCTCCTGATGGCCGAGGCCCAACAGGCCTTCGCCCGGATCAAAGCCGATATTGCCAAGGCCACAATGCACGCTGTAGATGAAACACTTCCCTTCCAAGTAGAAAGCATCGCATCAGACGTCGCCCTTGCCGCCACCCTCAATCAGGCAGGCAGGCCCGTGGCATTCTTTTCCCGCACCCTTCATGCCTCTGAAATTTGGCACTCATCTGTCGAAAAAGAGGTCCAAGCTATCATTGAAGTTGTGCGGCATTGGAGGCATTACCTGGCCGGCAGGAGATTCACCCACCTCACTGACCAACGGTCGGTAGCCTTTATGTTCAACAACACACAGCGGGGCAAGATCAAAAATGATAAAATCTTGAGGTGGAGAATCGAGCTCCCCTCCTATAATTACGAGATTATGTATCGCCCCGGCAAACTCAACAAGCCCCCAGACGCCCTATCACGAGGTACATGTGCCAGCGCACAGGTCGACCGACTCCGGACCCTGCACGACAGCCTTTGTCACCCAGGGGTCACACGGTTGTACCATTTCATTAAGGCATGAAATTTGCCCTACTCCATCGAGGAAGTAAGGACAATCACCAGGTACTGCCAGGTCTGTGCGGAGTGCAAGCTGCAATTCTACCGGCCGGACCGCGCACGCCTGGTGAAGGCCTCCCGCCCCTTTGAACGCCTCAGCATGGACTTCAAAGGCCCCCTCCCCTCCACCGATCGTCACACATATTTCCTCAGTGTGATCGACGAATACTCCCGGTTCCCCTTCGCCATCCCTTGCCCCGACATGCCGTCTGCCACCGTCATTAAAGCCCTCAATTCGATCTTCACTCTGTTTGGTTTCCCCGCCTACATTCACAGTGACAGGGGATCCTCATTCATGAGTGATAAGCTGCGTCAGTTCCTGCTCAGCAGGGCTATCGCCTCCAGAAGAACGACAAGCTACAACCCCCAGGGAAACGGACAGGTAGAAAGGGAGAATGGGACGGTATGGAGGGCCATCCAGCTGGCCCTACGGTCCAGAAATCTCCCGGCCTCCCACTGGCAAGAGGTCCTCCCTGATGCACTACATTCCATTCGCTCGTTACTCTGCACTGCCACTAACAATACACCACATGAACTTCTTTTTGCCTTCCCCAGGAAGTCCACATCCGGGGTATCACTCCCAACTTGGCTCACAGCTCCGGGAACCGTGCGACATGTGCGACTCCACAAGGCGGACCCGTTAGTGGAGAGGGTATACTTGCTCCACGCAAACCCCCAGTACGCCTACGTGGCATTCCCCGACGGCCGCCAGGATACTGTCTCCCTCAGGGACCTGGCACCAGTAGGTTCCACCCCCACACCACCCCCGTCGCCCCCGGAACCACCCTCCCCTCCCCCATCGCTCACAACACCACCCTCCCCAGTACCGTCCGTCCTTCCCCTGCCCACGCCCGTCGATGAAGTGGCTTTCTGCACGCTCCCGGAGTCACCTTCGAACAGGTCAGCACCAACATCGCCATCACCGCTTTGTCGCTCTCAAAGGTCCATCAAGGCCCCGGACCAGCTGAACCTCTGACCGGTCCACCGGATGCCAAGGGACATTTGTTTTGCTCTGTGAATATTAAAATCATGATTGTATATAATTATCCACCACCCCCGCCAGACTCAATTTTAACAGGGGATGGATGTGGTAAACCACTGTTGTATTTATATTAGAGGATGTACGATAGAATCTGCACTACAGGTTCGCCTGTGGCCCCTGCCTGCTGGCTCCGCCCAGGAAGCAGGGTATAAATATGTGTGTCCTCCAGCTCGCAGCCTTTTCGCCAGCTGCTGTATGAGGCCACACATCTGATGGGCAGCACGGTAGCATTGTGGATAGCACAATTGTTTCACAGCTCCAGGGTCCCAGGTTCGATTTCGGCTTGGGTCACTGTGTGTGCGGAGTCTGCACATCCTCCCCGTGTGTGCGTGGGTTTCCTCCGGGTGCTCCGGTTTCCTCCCACAGTCCAAAGATGTGTAGGTTAGGTGGATTGGCCATGATAAATTGCCCTTAGTGTCCAAAATTGCCCTTAGTGTTGGGTGGGGTTGCTGGGTTGTGTGGATAGGGTGGAGGTGTTGACTTTGGGTAGGGTGCTCTTTCCAAGAGCCGGTGCAGACTTAATGGGCTGAATGGCCTCCTTCTGCACTGTAAATTATATGATAATCTATGATACCAATAAAGCCTCAGTTTGGATTCAACTTTCGACTTTAGTCAAATTGATCGTGTCTCAGGGTGGCATTCGGCTTGAGCAATATCTTGTAGCGATATGGGAGTGTGCCCATCCCATCAAACACACTGTGGTATTGTGTGAGAATGTCGTCTATCTCAGCCTGAAGTTTCGCATTGGGCGAGGCCGTCGCCGGTGTCGAGGACATGGCATGAACTCGCTGTACCAGATTTAGGAGTTTGCATGCGCGAGCACCGAGCAGGGATGCCTTGACAGGCCGGACGATCTCGAATCTCAACGTCACCTTGATTGTCTTGTGAGAGACACCTAGCTGACACGACCCACTGGCAGCTATGGCATTACCATTGTAGTCAAGGAGCTGGCAGGCTGGTGGAAGAATGCTAGGTTGGTGTCGGATGTTGTCGAGGTCTGACTGTGATATGAGGTTCGCAGACGCGCCAGTGTCCAATTTAAAACAGATGCGAGACTGGTTGACCGTGATGATGGCACACCACTCGTCGTCAGGATCCACACTGAGGATCGAAAGACGGTTGGCAGGCACAGAAGAGAACAACTCGCGGGTGGTAATGATGCCCACCCGATATGGAGACTCGAGGCAGTCAGCATCGGGGTCCGTTGGGCTGTCTGGATCAGAATCCTGCATGCCTCATTGTACGCAGCGGACACGTCTGCGCTGCAGCTGGGATCGCTGGCTGTTGTTCGGTGGAGCGGACCTGCAGAAGGCCGCGTAGTGGCCAGGATTTCCACACTGTAGACATCGCCTGCCTTTGGCTGGACATTGCCGCAATTCGGACACGTCATGACGCTGACGTCAGCACGTTCTGTGCGCCATCGCGTATGCACAGTGCGATCGGCCGGCGTTTGCGCATGTGCCTCAGGGTCTTCGGCCTCATCGACCACCCGGTCGTGGCGCGCATGCGTGGGGACCCGAGAAAAGCGGGCGAAACGGCCACTCTCCTCGTTTCTCAGGCCTTGCATTTCCGCTATGGCCTGCACCCTTTCTGCCTCGTGGGAGGCCAGTTTTGCAGTTTCTGCCGCCCTGATGCAGGAGTAGCGATTTCTGGCATGCTCGTGGACAACGCATGTTTCGATGGCGACGGAGAGGGTCAACTGTTTGATTTTGAGGAGCTGCTCGCGCAGGGAGTCGGACTGGACCCCGAAAACGATCTGATCCCGGATCATGGAATCAGTCATCGAGTCATAATTACATGACTGCGCTAGGATGCGGAGCTGGGTCAAGAAGGACTGAAAAGGTTCATCCTTACCCTGAAGCCTCTGTTGGAAGATGTACCGTTCAAAGCTCTCGTTCACCTCAATGTCGCAGTGGCTGTCGAATTTCAGCAGAACTGTCTTGAACTTTGTCTTGTCTTCACCATCGACAAACGTGAGCGAGTTATAGATGTGGATGGCATGATCCCCCGCAGTCGACAGGAACAGCGCGATCTTTCTGGCATCTGATGCTGCCTCGAGGTCGGAGGCCTCGATGTACAGGAGGAACTTTTGTTTGAAGACTTTCCAGTTGGCGCCGAGGTTGCCGGAGATCCGGAGTTGCGAAGGAGGCTGGATGTTTTCCATGCCGCTCGATGGCTGCTTGCTGGTCGTTGCAGATGCACTCGAGGTAGGTTCGTTAGGATTACTAGCACTCTGGAACCATGATGTGTCAAGTAAGTTGGTTCAACGTTGACTGCAACTGGATGCAGTGAAACTAGAAACAGGCTTCTGACACAGGAGATGGTCTAACACTGTTTTATTGAACTTCCTGATTGCTGTACATAGTCTGCTGTGAGTTGACACTCTATCAATCGAACTGATAACCTCCTACTGGCTTGACCAGACTAACTCTCTACCACATGGTGATAGTGCTCACTGGCTTGTGTACTCTTACTATCTCAGTAGCTGTGTCCTGTAGAGAGCGAAAGAGTCTTAATGCCCTGTGTGCTTTATAGTGGTGGTGTCCTGTCTGGTGATTGGTTGTTATGTGTTGTGTGTGTTCATTGGTTATCCTGTGTGTCAATCACTGCCTGTCTGCATCTCATTATATACATGAGTGGATATTATGACATTATCTGCACCAACATTCCGATAGACCACCCTACTTAGGCCCACGCCCCCACCTTATCCTCATAAATCAGTAACCCCACCTAACCTTTTGGGCATTAAGGAGCAATTTAGCATGGCCAATCCACCTGGCCTGCACATCTTTGGACTGTGGGAGGAACCCAGAGGAACCGACGCAGACACGGGGAGAAAGTGCAAACTCCACACAGACAGTCACCCGAGGCCGGAATTGAACCCGGGACCCTGATTGTGAGGCACTGTGGGGCAGCAATGCTAACCACTGTGCCACCATGCCACTCCTTCTTGAAGGTATAGGTCTGCTTGTACCTCGCCCCCCTTCTCACATCCAATGTCATCCTCAGAACATCTCTTCTTCTTTGTAAGCTGCAGGTTTAGTGAAGTATCTCTTGGCGTTTGCCCTCCCCTCCCAGCAGCCCTACCCTTATGGCTTTCTCCTTTCAGGTACCCAAGAACTTTCACCTTCACCACCAGGCAGTGGAGCAGGACCAAGAGGTGGAAGAGGGAGAACATAGAACATACAGTGCAGAAGGAGGCCATTCGGCCCATCAAGTCTGCACCGACCCACTTAAACCCTCACTTCCACCCTATTCCCGTAACCGAATAACCCCTCCTAACCTTTTTTGGTCACTAAGGGCAATTTATCATGACCAATCCACCTAACCTGCATGCCTTTGGACTGTGGGAGGAAACCGGAGCACCCGGAGGAAACCCACGCTCACACGGGGAGAACGTGCAGATTCCGCACAGACAGTGACCCAGCGGGGAATCGAACCTGGGACCCTGGCGCTGTGAAGCCACAGTGCTAATCACTTGTGCTACTGTGCTGCCCCAATGAGAAGACATTGATGAGGAGGAATCTCAATCTCGCACTCGTGATGCCAGCTCGGAGATTGATGCTGTGTTTGCATTTAGGGTAGAATCTGCAAATGGTGTGTACCCTGGCACAAATGGCCTGCAGCTAGGGAAGAGTAAAGGGTAGTCAAGGTGGCAGCCTGCTTGAACTGTAGTCACTCATCAGTTCTGTGGCACAGAGCACAAATGTGCAATTTGATGTACAGCAAAAGGCTGGTGGGTATGGATAATGAAAGACTTGGTGCATTGGTAAACCTGCCAAGAAGTGTGCGGTCACTATAAAGGAGCATGGAGGTGCCCAGACCAACTTGGGACAAGGGATTTGCACAAGAGCTTGGAGCCCGTCCTTTCCAGTGTGGAAATGGTGACTGACTTCCCATCGCCGTGATCAGCATACCACCATGATGCAACATCTGAAGGCCAATGCCTCAGCTTCCATTGCGGTAGGAAAAGCAGCCAAACATCTGAGTGCTGGTTTGGGAGCTCGGACTGGAGTCACCCAAGATCAGCTGGTTGTCATGCAAACCCATTTTGGTGCCTTGCATGTGATGACCTGCTGTCATGGCTCAAAGGGACAGACAAACTCTTGCAGCATTATGTCCTTCGACAGATTACTAAGGATACCAGGGCTGTGGCAATGGTCTCATGGAGCAGGAAGCTATTGTCCTCCATTAGGCTGGCAACATGTTTGCTCCCACCACTGCCACCCTGTCAGTTCCCTTACTGTTGCTGCCTCAATTGCTCGGCAGACAGCACCCAGCATGACCGCCTACCACTTCTAACAGCCTGTCATATGCTTCCGTGTTGTCAGATTGCTGGTCTAGTCTCCAGTCTTGGATGAGCTACAATTCACTTCAAGCGTTGAAAGAAAACTGAAACCATTAGCTTCAGCCCTGACCACAAATGACATTTCCATTTCTGTACATTGTCTTACAATGCACTAGACAGCTCACATCCTCTGTTGTAACTGTGGCCAAACAAATATTCTCCAATAATGTGCAAGTGAAGATTTTAATTCCACTGCTGCCAGAATTTGAGCCGGTTAATTTTCTTCAAGGGTCATCTGGGACAGAGTCAGCCACGTGCTCGTCCCCGAATTAAATAGTTCTGGATGCAAGTCCTGTCGTGTTGGGTGTTCTGATGCACAAATGATCCAACACGGCTGTAGATGGTACAACTTTATTTTATTGTCTAATCAACAGTAATAACTAACTACTGGCTTGGGTACGTGCTTCACCAGCTAACCTGTGGACCCAGCCCTATCACTATCTTAGTGAGGCACTCAGCACATGGTCTCTGTCTGAGTGGCACACTGTGAGCTCTGTGCTCTGAGCTATCTCCTGGTAAAATGAGCGGGAACTGTGGTGTTCCCTGTTTTATAGTGCGTGTGCTCTCACTGGTGATTGGCTGCGATGTTATGTGTGTGCTGGTTGGTCCAACTGCCTGTCCATCAGTGTGTGTGTGATTGCACCATGATATGCTGATGTGGATATCATGACATCCCCCCCCCCTTTCACAAAGAATATGTGCCTACATGCTAATAAATAGAAATGTGTACTGAGTGTATCTGAGTATGTGTGTGCGATATTTACAACATGTACATGAGGCTAAACTATATACAGAGGGAGGTGTCAGGTGCAACAGAACAACAAGGTTGTACCAATAACAGAACAAATGCAATCATCAAACAACGAGAGAAAACTCTGGAACAATGAACGACAAGAGAAGAAACTCGTTAACAGTACTGTAGAACAATTCAGTGAGTCCAATGTGCTAACAGGCTCATAAGTCAAGTCTCTCAGGTGAGCGACGAATTCGGGTTGACCGCCTCAAGGGTGGGTCAGGATCCACCGGCGAGAGAGAAAGAGGCAGAGTGGCAGGAAGCTCAACAAAGTCGACATCAGGGACAACAGGAGGGCGTGACTCTGGTGCATGGTCTCGTAGCGAGCGCAGAACCAAACAAAGGGCCCGTCAATTACGGCGGCGAATGGAGCCATCAGGCATACGAACCAGGAATGAGCGGGGAGCCACGTGGCGGAGAACCTCGGCGGTTGCCGACCAGCCACCCTCCGGTAGGTGTATGCGGACGTTGTCTCCAGGCGCCAGGGCAGGAAGATCAGTCGCCCGAGCGTCATGTGCCACCTTCTGCTGAGCACGCTGTTGTTGCATCCTTCGCAATACTGGAACATGGTCGAGGTCAGGAACATGAATGGCCGGCACAGTGGTCCTGAGGGTGTGACCCATCAACAGCTGGGCAAGCGAGAGGCCCGTGGACAGTGGGGCCGAACGATCGGCCAGCAGGGCTAAACAGAAGTCAGATCCGGCATCAGCAGCCTTGCAGAGGATCCGCTTCACAATGTGGATGCCCTTTTCCGCCTTGCCATTCGACTGAGGATGCAAGGGACTGGACGTCACGTGTGTAAAGTTGTATGAAGTAGCAAAGGAAAACCATTCTTGACTCGCAAAGCAAGGCCCGTTGTCAGACATGACAGTGAGCGGAATTCCATGGCGAGCAAAGGTTTCTTTGCATGCCCGGATGACAGCTGATGATGTCATGTCGTGCAGGCGTATGACCTCCGGATAACTTGAGAAGTAGTCAATCAGAATAATGTAGTCCCTGCCGAGCGCATGAAAGAGGTCCACGCCCACCTTCGCCCAGGGGGACGTGACCAACTCAAGGGGCTGAAGGGTCTCACGGGGTTGCGCCGGCTGAAACCTCTGGCAGGTGGGGCAATTGAGCACCATGTTGGTGATGTCCTCGCTGATGCCCGGCCAGTACACAGCCTCTCAGGCCCTCCGCCTGCACTTTTCAACTCCGAGATGGTCTTCGTGCAGTTGTTCGAGGACAAGCCGGTGCATGCTGTGTGGGATCACGATCCGGTCCAATTTCAAGAGGACACCATCAATGACGGCCAAGTCGTCCCGGACGTTGTAAAATTGTGGGCACTGCCCCTTGAGCCACCCTTCCATCATGTGGTGCATCACACGTTGTAGAAGGGGGTCAGCCGCAGTCTCACTGCGAATGTGGGCCAGACGTGCATCACTGGCCGGCAAATCGGCCGATGTGAAGGCTACCTGTGCGTCAACCTGATAAATGAACCCCTCCGAGTCGGGCGGTGTGTTTACTGCCCTGGACAGAGCATCTGCGATTATGAGATCCTTCCCCGGGGTGTAGACAAGTTGGAAGTCATACCTCCGGAGCTTGAGCAGAATGCGCTGGAGGCGAGGGGTCATGTCGTTGAGGTCCTTCTGAATGATGCCGACCAGGGGGCGATGGTCGGTCTCCACAGTGAACTGCGGAAGACTATATACATAGTCATGGAACTTGTCGATGCCAGTCAACAGGCCTAGGCACTCCTTCTCAATCTGCGCATAGCGCTGCTCTGTGGGGGTCATGGCCCGTGACACATAGGAGCCCATGATGCGGTGTCGTCCCGTTGCAGGAGAACAGCCCCAATGCCGGACTGGCTGGCGTCAGTTGAGATCTTTGTTTTCCGTGTGGTGTCGAAAAATGCCAGTACCGGGGCGGTGGTGAGCTTGACCTTGAGCTTCTCCCATTCACTCTGGTGTACGGGCAGCCACTGGAATTCCGTTGTCTTTTTGACCAGGTGGCGAAGAGCAGTCGTGTGCGAAGCAAGGTTAGGAATGAACTTCCCCGGGATGTTGACCATCCCGAGAAAGCGCAGCACTGCCTTCTTGTCTGACGGCTGCTGCATGGCTGCGATGGCTGCCACTTTGTCGGCATTCGGCCGCACACCCGACCGGGAGATGTAGTCCCCCAAAAAACTTTAGCTCAGTCTGGCCAAAAGAGCATTTGGCTCGGTTAAGGCGCAGGCCCTGATCCCGTATCCGTGCAAAGACACTCTGGAGACGATCGATGTGCTCCTGAGGGGTGGTGGACCAGATGATAATGTGGTCTATGTAGACGCGTACCCCTTCGATGCCCTCCATCATCTGTTCCATGATGCGATGGAACACTTCGGAGACCGAAATGATGCCGAATGGCATCCTATTGTAGCAGTATCTGCCGAATGGAGTGTTGAAAGTGCACAGCTTCCAGCTGGACTGATCCAGTTGAATCTACCAAAAGCCCTTTGAGGCATCAAACTTTGTGAATATTTTTGCCCGAGCCATCTCGCTCGTGATTTCTTCTCATTTGGGTATGGGGTAGTGTTCCCTCATGATGTATTGATTTAAATCTTTTGGGTCGATACAGATCCGGAGCTCACCGGAGGGCTTCTTGACACACACCATGGAGCTGACCCATGGCGTTGGCTCCGTGACCCGGAAAAGCACTCCTTGGTCCTGCAGGTCCTGCAGCTGCTGCTTGAGGTGGTCCTTGAGTGGTGCTGGGACTCTACGAGGTGCGTGAATGACCGGGGTGGCATCCAGTTTGAGCTGTATTTTGTACGTGTAGGGCAGTGTGCCCATGCCCTCGAAAACCTCCTGGTTGTGCGCGAGGAGTGAGTGGAGGTGCGCCCAAAAGTCTGCATCTGGGAAATCGGACGTGCCTTCTGGAGACAGAGTGTGTACCCGCCGAACGAGGTGGTGGACCTTGCGCGCCTGTGCGCCTAACAGAGAGTCCTTCGAGGATCCTATGATTTCAAATGATAATGTGTCTTTGTGTGAGTTGTGTGTAACTTCGAACTGGCAGGACCTCGTGGCCGGGATGACGTTTCCATTGGAGTCAACCAGCTGACAGTGGGATGGCAGAATCGGTGGTTTAACCTTCAAGGTCTGGAAGGCTGACCATGCGGGGAGATTGGCAGAGGCTCCAGTGTCCAGGTGAAATGTGATCTGGGATCGGCACACCACTCATCGCCCGGATCAATGCTGTGCATTGGCAGCGGCTGGTGGTTCCGACTTGGGGACATCCAGTTCTTGTGGATTACAGCAACGCGGAAGGGCTCCCTGTCTTCAGTATCGCTGGTCTGCATACTATCTGGATATGACTCAGTGAAGGTGGGCTGAATCGCCGGCACATCCCTGCGAGGCTGGCGCAATTGTTGGGAGTTGGCAGGTTGAGCTGCTCGACAGCAGGCATCATACTGGCCCATCCTGCCACATCATAGGCATTGTCGCGCTTTGGCCGGACATTGGCGCTTTAAGTGGGCAGAGCCACAGTTGCCGCACGTCGTAACGCATGGCGTGCATTGCGTTTGTTGCGCCACCGCGCATGCGTGGTGTTGTCCCGCGTAGAACGTGCCTGCGCATCACGTTCCTCTGCGTCAACGTCCCCTCTTTTGGCGTGTACAAGCGCGGGAGGCCTCGGAAAGCGCGCAAAATGGCCGCCCTTGTCCGGGCCGCAGGCCGGAAGGTACTCAATCGACTGGACCCGCTCCGCCTCGTGGGGCCCGTGCCGTGCCGTTTCGGCCGCCTGGATTTGGGAGTACCGGCTGGTCGCGTTCTCATGGAGGACGCAGGTCTCGATGGTAGTCGCGAGGGTGAGTCGCTTTATTTTAAGGAGCTGCTGGCGTAGGGTGTCCGAGTTGACCCCCAAAACTATCTGATTCCGTATCATGGAGTCGGAGGTGGCCCCATAGCTGCAGGACTGCGTGAGGATTCGGAGGTGTGTTAAGTAAGATTGGAAAGGCTCATCCTTACCCTGCAGGCGCTGCTGGAATAGGTTCCTCTCGAAGCTTTCATTGACTTCCATGCTGAAGTGTTCATCGAACTTCAGAAGCACCGTCTTATATTTTGTTTTGTCCTCGCCTTCTGCGAATGCCAGGGAGTTATAGATGTGGATGGCGTGTTGCCCCGACGTGGAGAGGAGGAGGGCGATCTTCCTGGTGTCCGATGCATTCTCCCTGTCTGTGGCTTCGAGGAAGAACTGGAAGCGCTGTTTAAACAGCTTCCAGTTTACGCCGAGATTACCAGCGATTTGGAACGGCTGCGATGGGCTGATGTTTTTCATGGAGCAGGATGGCGGATTTCTGAAAGGGTGCAGGTAGGTCTCACAGTCGCTGGTTTGCGTCCACTACTGGTATCATGTCGTGTTGGGTGTTCTGATGCACAAATGATCCAACACGGCTGTAGATGGTACAACTCTGTTTTATTGTCTATTCAACGTAACAACTAACTACTGGCTTGGGTACGTGCTTCACCAGCTAACCTGTGGACCCATCCCTATCCCTATCTTAGTGAGGCACTCAGCACATGGTCGATGTCTGAGTGGCACGCTGTGAGCTCTGGGCTCTGAGCTATCTCCTGATAGAAAGAGCGGGAACTGTGGTGTTCCCTGGTTTATAGTGTGTGTGCTCTCACTGGTGATTGGCTGCGATGTTATGTGTGTGCTGGTTGGTACCTGTCCATCAGTGTGTGTGTGATTGCACCATGATATAATGATCTGGATATCATGACAAGTCCCATTCCAGAACTTGAGTTCAAAAATCAATATTAACACTTCTGAACTTTACTGCGTGAGTGCTGCAGTATTGGAGATGCTGTTTTTGGATGAAGACATTTAACCAACGCCCAGAATGCTTGTTTTGAATCGATGTGAAAGATCCCACAGCAATCGCTCGAAGAAGACTAGGAAAGTTATTCTCCATATCCTGGCCGGTAGTTATCCCTTGATGAAAAAAATAATAATCTTGTCATTCTCACATTGCTGTTTGTGAGAGTTTGTTGTGAGATAATTGGATGTTGCAATTATTGAGCACACTTCAAAAGTGCTTCACTGGGTGTAAAGTGTTTTGAGACAACTTATGGCTCTACATGAATGCATGTTTCTCTCTCTTTCTATTAAAACGTACAGTACGGAGTCTTACAACACCAGGTTAAAGTCCAACAGGTTTGTTTCGATGTCACTAGCTTTCGGAGCGCTGCTCCTTCCTCAGGTGAATGAAGAGGTATGTTCCAGAAACATATATATAGACAAATTCAAAGATGCCACACAATGCTTGGAATGCGACCATTAGCAGGTGGTTAAATCTTTACAGATCCAGAGATGGGGTAACCCCAGGTTAAAGAGGTGTGAATTGTATCAAGCCAGGACAGTTGGTAGGATTTCGCAGGCCAGATGGTGGGGGATGAATGTAATGCGACATGAATCCCAGGTCCCGGTTGAGGCCGCACTCATGTGTGCGGAACTTGGCTATAAGTTTCTGCTCGGCGATTCTGCGTTGTCGCGCGTCCTGAAGGCCGCCTTGGAGAACGCTTACCCGGAGATCAGAGGCTGAATGCCCTTGACTGCTGAAGTGTTCCCCGACTGGAAGGGAACATTCCTGCCTGGTGATTGTTGCGCGATGTCCGTTCATTCGTTGTCGCAGCGTCTGCATGGTCTCGCCAATGTACCACGCTTCGGGACATCCTTTCCTGCGTGGTACATTGACGAGATTTAACCCCAGTGCAACGCCGGCAACTCCACATCATTATTAAAAAGTAGGTAGAGGTTCTGATCTCCCATCAAAAAGATTGCCCCCTCTCATGACATAACTCTCCTCCAGCCTCACCTCTGTCCACCTCATCCATACCTTTATCATGTCAGCTATTCCAATGCTCTTCTGGTCAGCCTACAATTCCCTCCCTTCCAGAAACTTCAACTGATCCAGAAACATCCTGTACCGGTGTCCCAGCTCCACCAAGTCCTCTCAATCGTCACATTTATTTTTTGCTGAGCAGCATCGGGTCCCATTGAATCTATAGAATCACGACAGTGCAGAAGGTCACCATTTGGCCCATTGAATCTTCACCAACCCTCTGCAAGAATACTCTGACCAGCCCCACTCCCCCGCTATGCACATCTTTGGACACAAAGGAGCAGTTGAGCATGACCAAACCCACCTAACCTTCACATCGTTGGACTGTGGGAGGAAACCGGAGCACCCGGAGGAAACCCACACAGACACAGGGAGAACGTACAACTCCACACAGACAGTCGCCTGAGGTTGGAATCGAACCCGGATCTCTGGAGCTGTGAGGCAGCAGTGCTAACCACTGTGCCACCGTGCTGCCTCAATCCCCAAGATCTCAAATCTAAAATTCTCACTCTTGCACTTAATTCTTTTGGACTGGCCCCTCACTCTTCCAGCCCAAAGCCTTTTTTTAATCATTCACAGCACGTGGTCTTCACTGGCTCGGCCAGCATTCATTGCCCATCCCTAATTTCCCTTGAGAAGGTGATGTTTAGCTGCCTTCTTGACCACAGCAGTCCATGAAGAGTAAGTACACCCACTGTGCTGTTAGGAATGGAGTTCAGGACGGCATGGTGGTGCAGTGGCTCGCTTCCCGGTGCCGAAGTCCCGGGTTCGATCCCGGCTCTGGGTCACTGTCTGTGTGGATTCTGCACATTCTCCCCGTGTCTGAGTGGGTCTCACCCCCACAACCCAAAGATGTTCAGTTCAGGGGAATTGGCCAGTCTAAATTGCCCCTCAATTGGAAACATTTAAATTTTTAAAAAAGGAATGGAGCTCCTGGAGTTTGACTAATGACAGTGACGGAATGATGATATATTTCCAAGTCAGGATGGCATAGGAGGGTGATGACGTTCCAAAGTATCTGCTTCCCGTACCCTTCTAGATGGTATGGACTTGGGTTTGGAAGATGCTGTGTAAGGAGCCTTGGTGAGTTCTGGCAATGCGCCCTGTAGATGGTAAATACAGCTACCACTGTGGTGGAGGGAGTGAATGTTTGTAGAAGGGATGCAAATCAATTGGGCTGCTTTGTCCGGGTCAGTTCTTCTTTAGTATTGTTGGAGCTGCACTCACCCAGCAAGGGAAGAGCATTCCATCAAATTTCTGATTTGTGCTTGGTAGATAGTGGACATGCTTTGGGGAGCCATGAAGTGAGTTACTCACACAAGAATTCCTAATCTCTGACAGGGGGCGGGATTCTCCAATTCCCCACCGGGGGAGAATCGCAGTGGGGGCGGCGTGAATCCCGCCCACGCCGCCCACCAAATTCTCAGGTGGCAGAGATTCGGCGGGGGCGGGAATCGCGCCGCGCCGGTCGGCGGGCCCCCCCCCGGCAATTCTCCGGCCCGCGATGGGCCGAAGTCCCGCTGCTGTCATGCCAGACCCGCCGGCAGGAATTAAACCACCTCTCTTACCGCTGGGACTGGCGGCGTGGGCGGGCTCTGGGATCCTGGGGCGGACACGGGGCGATCTGGCCCCGGGGGGTGCCCCCACAGTGGCCTGGCCCGCGTTCGGGGCCCACCGCCTCTTTTCCCTCCACCTCGGCCATAGCCTCCACCAAGGCCGACGCAGAAGTGACCCCCCCCCCCCCCTCCCCTGCGCATGCGCGGGGATGACGTCAGCAGCCGCTGATGCTCTCGCGCATGCGCGGACTTCCACCGGCTGGTGGAGTCCCTTCGGCCCTGGCTGGCATGGCGCCAAAGGCCTTTGCCACCGGCCGGCGGCACGCCAACCACTCCGGCGCGGGCCTAGCCCCTCAAGGTGAGGGCTTGGCCCCTAAAGGTGCGGAGAAATCTGCACCTTTGGGGCGGCCAGACGCCAGAGTGGTTCCCGCCACTCCATCCAGCCGGGACCCCCCGCCCCGCTGGGTAGGGGAGAATCCCGGCCCAGCTCTTGTAGCCACAGTATTTACATGGCTGGTCCAAGTAACCCCCATAATGTTGGTAGTGGGGGATTCAGTGATGGTAATGTCATCGAATGTCAAGGGGCAGTGGTTAAATTCTCTCTTGTGGGAGATGATCATTGCCTGATATTGTCCAGGTCTTGTTGCTTCAGTATCTGACGAGTCGCAAATGGCGTTGAACATTGTGCAATCATCAGCAAACATCCCACTTCTGATCTTATGATGGAGGGAAGGTCATTGATGAAGCAGCAGAAGATGGTTGGACCTGGGACACTCCCCTGAGGAACTCCTGCAATGATTTCCTGGAGTTGATATGACTGACCTCCAACAACCTCAACCATCTTCCTTTGTGCCGGGTATGAATCCAACTAGTGGAGAGTTTTCCCCCTGATTCCCATTGACTCCAGTATTGCTCGAGATCCTTGATGCCGTACTCAGTCAAATGTTCCCTTGATGTCAAAGACAGTCACTCTCACCTCAACTCCGGAGTTCAGCTCTTTTCTCTATGTTTAAATCAAGGCTGTAATGAGGTCAGGAGCTGAGTGACCCGGGCGGAACCAAAACTGAGCAACAGTAAGCAGGATAGTGCTAAACAAGCACCACTTGATAGTGTTCTATTCGACCCCATCGAAACTTTAATGATGATCGAGTGTAGATTGATAGGGTGGTATTTAGCCCCAGTTGGATTTGTCCTGCTTTCTGTGTACAGGACACACCTGGGCAATTTTCCACATTGCCGGGTAGATGCCAGTGTTGCAGCTGTACTGGGACAGCTTGGCTAGGGGCACGGCAAGTTATGGAGCACAAACCTTCACTACTATTGCTGGAATATTGTCAGGGCTTTGCAATATCCAGTGCCTTTGGTCGTTTCTTGATATCAGGTGGGGTGAATTGAATTAGCTGAAGACTGGCATCAGTGGTGCTGATGACCTCAGGAGGGATGGATCATCCACTCAACACTTCTGGCTGAAAATTGTTGCGAATGCTTCAGCCTCACCTTTTGCATTGATGTGCTGGGCTTCTCCATCATTGAGGATGGGAATATTTGTCGAGCCTCCTCCTCCAGTGAGCTGTTTAATTGTTCACCACCATTCACGGCTGGATGTGGCAGGACTGCAGCGCTTAGGTCTGCCAGCCAGAACTCTCCATCCCTCTGCCACTGGATTTTAACACCTCCTCGTCCTTCATCCCGTACCAGCCTCCCCGAACAGGCGCCAGAATGTGGCGACTAGGGGCTTTTCACAGTAACTTCATTTGAAGCCTACTTGTGACAATAAACGATTTTCATTTCATTTCATTTCATCTCTCCACCATTGGTGGCTGTATCTTCATCTACCTAGACTCCATTCACTGAAATCGCCTCCCTGAACTCTTCTGCTTTTAAACCTCCCTTTCTCCTTTTAATATCTCTGTTAAGCCAAACCTTTTGACCGATCGTTTTGATCAGTCTCCTCCCTTGTCTCAATGTTTCCTAATTATTTTACCTATTATGCCTCTGAAGCATCTTGGGACATTCTTTGACGTTAAAGGAACTACATTAATTCAGGTCATTGCTTTGTCTCTCTTTCTCCTTTCGTCCGCTTCTTTCTATCCCTCTTTCCTCATTAAACTTCCTCAATCATCTCTTCCTCTTTACTTTCTCGTTCTCCTCCATCCTCTTGCCCTCCCCGCACTTTTATTCTCTTCCACCCCTTCCTTTCTCTCCACTCACCTTTCACAACATTCTCTTCTTCAAACCCTCTCCTTCCCCTCCTGTGTTACCGCTTTCTCTTCCTTACCAGAAAGCTTAAGTAATTTGAAGCTCGTGACTTACCGGTAGACGGCTTGAATACTTCTGAATTTAGTCACTGCTCACTCTAAATGGACTGCCGAGAGAGGGAAGAAAGGCACTTATTATTCCAATTTCCTCTTGGTTTACAAGATCTAATGCTCTTTGTCTTCAGACACAAGCTCTGTTGTTAAGTCTATATTGCAGACTGGATTGGCATTCAGATGTCTAAGCAATGAGATATTGCATTAACTCCAATGTCATTATCAATGAGGACATTAAAAATCACAATATCCCACAAATAAATGACCGACAAAGACATTTTGTTACTTTTTTCTTTTAATCTTTTCCAGATATTAATTAAACATTATTCAGACAAGCAAGACGGGGCTGTTAATGTTTGAAAGGAGTTGTGGTATTTTGTTATATTGGATTGCCTCATGGATAATCATTAAAAACCCAATGCCTGTCAAATTATAAATATTTTATGTGCCTCTGTTGTTTCTAATTGGTGGATGGTGAGTCAGTTCAAGTGTCTGCCTCTGAATGGGGTCATGTCTGTCAGTCTTGCAATTCCATTGTTCAGCGAGACTGACCACTTTAAAGCACTAAAATGTTACGAGGCTACTTTTTCATGAATAAAGCTTTACTGCCAGTCTAAACCATTCCGGGCAAAATCCTTCACAATGCCTAGCACAGCAGTGCAAAGGAAGCCATTTATGAAATAACAATCTTCTCTTTCATCAACTGCCGCTTCCCATTTGGTGAGTATTCCCTTCTGATGGATTTAAACTTGGCCCCGTCACAAATAGAAAGGAACAATTTGCATTTATATAGCACCTTTCATGACCTTACAAGTCCCAAAGTGCCTTACAGCCAAAGTGCATTTCAGACATTGCTCAGGATAGGAGGGGGATTAATTTAAACAGCCTTGGCGTCCGTCCCCTCTTACTACCCATCCATAAGCAAAAAGATGTATTTTTATTTTTTATTTCCCCTTTCTTAACTGCTGGTGTATTTTCCCCAACACTTCAGTTTTGGGGTGACCCAATCCTCTATTAATAACCCCAAAACAAACTCGAGATAGGGTGAAATGAAAGGGTGTGTTGATCTTACGCACTCCCCTTACATTGTACAAACATTACAACCAAGCCAAGGGATTAGTAGACAAGACGTCTGCGCCAGCCAGCTCCAGAAAAAGGCAGAGCGATGGTGACTCCTCACCTCCAGTGTTTTGCGAGTGGTTCCATTGTACTCAAAACACAATGGGTTTTAACAGGAGACCAAATTAGCTAAATGGCTCAACCTGAAAGACTCTATCACATGACCTGGATGGGGGTTCACAACTTATTGGATTCATATAATAGAAGAGGGCAGCACGGTAGCATAGTGGTTACCATAATTGCTCCAGGGTCCCAGGTTCGATTCCCGGCTTGGGTCACTGTCTGTGCAGTCTGCAAGTTCTCCCCGTGTGTGCGTGGGTTTCCTTTGGATGCTCCGGTTTCCTCCCACAGTCCAAAGATGTGCAGGTTAGGTGGATTGGACATGCGAAATTGCCCTTAGTGTCCAAAATTGCCATTCGTGTTGGGTGGGGTTGCTGGGTGATGGGGATAGGTTGGAGGTGCGGGCTTGGGTAGGGTGCTTTTTCAAAGAGCCGGTGTGGACTTGATGGGCTGAATGGCCTCCTTCTGCACTGTAAATTCTATGAAGTGGGCAAGGGATAGAAAGAGGTACCGGACAAAGAACCTGAATTAATAAGATTTGTTTTTTCACATGAGTCCAGTAAGTCAATGTCCAATTAAAGTCTTTTCATGTGGTTTGGTCCGGCAGGCTTGGTCCCAGGAACTTGGTTGCAGTTTGGCGGAGCAGGAAACTGTTTTTGCATCCTGGAAATTAGCTGACTTTGTGGGCAAAATGGGAATTCCTCTGGAGATCAGACATTGAGAGAGTTGACGGTCAGAGGCAGGCTGCTGGCCTGGAGTCTGATTTTCTCTTGGAGGCTAAACCACAACTGAAAAACAAAACGCAAATAAAGCAATTCAAACAACTCAATTCTCAGCCATGCGCAGGGTGGTTACGGGTTGAGCCATTCAGCTACCGAGGCCCCCTGTTAAAACCCATTGTGTTTTGAGCAGGTAACCGTGGAACCACTTGCACAACATTGGACGTGAGGAGTCACAATCACGCCTTTGTCTGGAGCTGGTTGCTGCAGGTCGTCTAGTAATCCTTTCGCTTGCTTGGAATGTTACAGTACTGATGAGTTAAGCTTTGCCCGTTTTTAAACTGCTCAGAACCTTCCAGAACTACCATCATGTGGTCAGCTGCGACCATCTCATCAGTGCAACCATTTGTCCTAAAGAAAAAATCGGAATTTAAACAAGAGAATCTGGAAGAGAAACATTGATTCCTTTTTTTTTTATGCCTTCTCGAAAGGACAAGGTGTAATTTGGGGAATATGGTAGCCAATTTGCTCACAGCAAGCTCCCATGTTTCGCAATGAGGCAGCGACCAGATAATCTGATTTTTGTGAAGTTAGTTGCGGGATGAATACTGCTCAGAATGCTGGCGATAATTACCCTGTTCAACTCTGAAGTAGTATCAATGGGTTCGCACCTCATCAGAAAGATGGCACCTCTGACAGTGCAGCACTCCCTCCGTGTGGCACTGGAGGGTCAGTTTACATTTTGCGCTCTAATTCCCTGCAATGGAACTTGTATCCACACCCCTCTGCCACTCTCTGAGCCATGGGTGACACTCAATGGACTGGGCAGTACTCACTTGGAATATATGATGCATTTTTAGTAATCACACTTCAAAATGATCCAAGTCTGTTGGAGAAAGTGCTGGGAAGACCAGGGAAACTGAACCCAAGCATTGGAGTTACAAAAGGTGATAGATCCAAAATCCTCTTTATTTATTGGATGTAGGCTTCGCAGGCTGTGTCAGCATTTATTGCCCATCCCTAATTGCCCTTGAGGGGGCAGTTAAGAGTCAATCACATTGCTGTGGATCTGTAGGCCAGACCAGGTAAGGACGGCAGATTTCCTCCTCTAAAGGGCATTAGTGAACCAGATGGGTTTTTATGACAATGGACAATGATTTCACGGTCATCGCCAGATTTTTATTGAATTCAAATTTCATCATCTGCAGTGGTGAGATTTGAACCTGGGACCTCAGTACTTTGGGTCTCTGGATTACTAGTCCAGTGACAATACCACTACGCCACCGCCTCCGCGGGTTATGAGATGAACCTGGAATATTACATCAGACTACAGTCCATCGACAAAGGTATTGGCTCAAAAGGCACTTGAAATAATCTTGTAAATAATCCAATGGAACTGGACAACAAAGCTATTCGGCAAGTTAGTTCCTGAGCTCTGGAGTTGGACAACCGAACTGAGGTCTTTGACATGCTGGACATTATCTGATGTTCTTTTATCAAAGATAAGGTCATATCGGAGGTACATTGGAATGTGTTGCAATGAGAGGTATGGGCAAATCTGTTTTATAATGAGGATTGTGCATGCTCTCAGGGGTGAAAGATGAAGCTGGAAACAGTTGCGTAAGGGAGTGTGCGCAAGTCGCAAAGTAATGGTGTGTCATATTGAGAGAGTATTAATTAATTCATAGAATCATAGAATTTACAATGCAGAAGGAGGCCATTCGGCCCATCGACGCTGCACTGGCTCTTTGAAAGAGCACCCTATCCAAGCCCGCACCTCCACCCTACCCCCATAACCCAGTAACCCCACCCAACACTAAGGGCAATTTTAGACACTAAGGGCAATTTAGCATGACCAATCCACCTAACCTGCACATCTTTGGACTGTGGGAGGAAACCGGAGCACACGGAGGAAACCCACGCACACACGGGGGGAACGTGCAGACTCCACACAGTCAGAGACCCAAGCCGGGAATCGAACCTGGGAACCTGGAGCTGTGAAGCAATTGTGCTAACCACCATGCTACCGTGCTGCCCCGTGTGACTGCATCATCTGGTCATATACATTGGAGCTGTGAATACACTTCAACAGCGCTTCATTGATTGCAAAGTGCCTCGGAGTGCCCTGAAGTCAAGAAAGTGCCATTTAAATGCAAATCTTTTTGTTGGACTGAGAGAATATAACCATCGATGGATGGTATTGTGAAGGGGAGTCGCTAGAGTGTTGTAGTCAGGGGTTTGTGATTATTTCAAAGTACATGCTAATAAAGGAGTGTGGCTGTCGGTATTGTGGTGAGGAGGTCAGACTGTATCAGTGTGTCCGGGAGAAGGGGAGTGGCTATACTTTACATTGGTGTGAAGTAGTGCGGGAGTGGAGCTTTACCAATTTGTTGTCGTGCTGTAGCACCTGCACCTGTAGAGTTAAAAACAGTTCACGAGCTGGACTTTATGGCCCCCCTTGTTGGGGGGGGGGGGGGGGGAGGTGGGGCATGGAGGGGGGCTGTTAGCAGTCAAAATTGTTTCTGAACATCCATCCAGCAGGATCCACCAACGGCCTGAGAAATCTTGCAATTAGTTACCTCATTGCCCTAACCCCTCAGGTCTCTTAATTCTAGATTATCATAGAATTTACAGTGCAGAAGGAGGCCATTCGGCCCATCGAGTCTGCACCGGCTCTTGGAAAGAGCACCCTACCCAAGGTCCACACTTCCACCCTATCCCCATAACCCAGTAACCCCACCCAACACTAAGGGCAATTTTGGACACTAAGGACAATTTAGCATGGCCAATCCACCTAACCTGCACATCTTTGGACTGTGGGAGGAAACCGGAGCACCCGGAGGAAACCCACGCGCACCCGGGGAGGATGTGCAGACTCCGCACAGACAGTGACCCAAGCCGGAATCGAACCTGGGACCCTGGAGCTGTGAAGCAATTGTGCTATCCACAATGCTACCGTGCTGCCCACAAATGCCTCCTTTAAGCATTTAGTTACCCCCCCCCTTGTGCCTCTCTGATCAAACACACCTTCTCCCCGCAATAGGTCATCCACACGATCCACCCATTCAACACACCTTCGGCCCTCCCCACCCAGAAACAAAACGCTTCTCCACCGTTACATCACTCTTACCCCATCCCGGCACTCTCTCTCTTTCATCTCCAGCTGACAATGAGGATGAACCCCAGACAGGAGCCAGTCAGTGGCATCGCACATACACACACACACACACACACACACACAAACGCACCCATCAGCGTACACACGCACACATCAACACACACACACACCTGTGTCCACACACATGCATAAAACACACACACATACAAAATACACATACATTACACACGCATCAACACACACGCACACGCGTGCGTGCACGCCCACAACAGAAACACTCCAACACTCCAACATGGAGTTAAAACATGAACACCACGAGAGGGATTCTCCGGTCACCGATGCCGAAATCGTCTTCGGCGACCGGCCGGAGAATCAAGGAGTGCGCCGCATGCCGTTGGGAGGGCCGCAGGACGTCACCTGAGGCCCTCCCCCGATGCTCCACTCCCGATGGGCCAAGTTCACGACGGCGCGGAACACGTATGTGTTTCTTTCGTATACCCCACTTGGGTATACATTGACCAGCGCCACCACAGTCGGGGGGGGGGGGAACCATGCCGATGGTCGGGGGGGGGGGGGGGGGGCTTCGGCGAGGGCTTGGGGCACTGGTGGAGGGTGGTCTGGGGGTGGCGAGGGGGTTACGGGGAGACATTATTTGGCAGGCCAGGTCCGCCCAGTCGTGTTGCATGTGCAGCCACTGACACGGTAATTCTCCAGCCGTATCTGCAGGGGGGCTTTATGCTGCGTGGCTGCTAGCCCCTCACCAGACGGAGGATCGGTGCAGCTGTTGCGCCGTTTTTCTTGGCATAAAAACTCATCTGGTTCACTAATGGTCTATATGTAACGCCTGACTCACAGAAATGTGGTTGGCTCTTAAATGGTTTAGAATTCCACTTAGCTATATTGAACCACTACCAAGTAAACACAAAAGAATGAAACCAGACGCGACACCCAGAATCGATGTAGGTAAATGCAGCCATGCCAAACCTGAAGCACTGTCGCTTCACAGTGCCAGCCTTGGGTAACTGTGTGGGCTTTGTACATTCTCCCTGTGTCTGTGTGGGTTTCTGCTGGGCGCTCTGGTTCCCTCCCACAATCCAACAATGTGAAGATTAGGTGGATTGGCCAGGCTGAATTGCCCCTCAGTGTCCAAAGGTGTGCAGGTTAGGTGGGGTTGCAAGGATACGGGGATAGGACAGGGGAGTGGGATAAGGTAGGGTGCTCTTTTAGAGAGTCGGTGCAGATTCGATGGGCCGAATGGCTTCCTTCTGCACTGCTACATCCAGCCATGAATGGTGGTGGACAATTATACTACTCACTGGAGGAGGAGGCTCCACAAATATTCCCATCCTCAATGATGGAGGAGCCCAGCACATCAGTACAGAAGATAAGACTGAGGTATTCGCAACAATCTTTAGCCAGAAGTGACGAGTGGATGATCCAGCTCGCTCTCCTCCAGAGGTCCCCAGCATCACAGATGCCAGTCTTCAGCCAATACGATTCACCCGATGGGATACCAAGAAACAGCTGAAGGCACTGGATACTGCAAAGGTTATAGGTCCTGACAATATTCCGGCAATGGGGCTGAAGACCTATGTTCCAGAACTCGGGATGAGCAATAAATGCTGGCTCAGTCAGCGACACCCACATCCCATAAATTAATTTTTAAAAAACACAGACCTCGGATTTGAAGCTAGGATTGCAGCTGCAGAGTTTTAGGTATGTTAAGGTTTACAGGATTGGACATCATCCAGGAGACGCATATTCAAATTAGGAGATAACAAATGTTTATAAGAACATAAGAACTAGGAGCAGGAGTAGGCCATCTGGCCCCTCGAGCCTGCTCCACCATTCAATGAGATCATGGCTGATCTTTTGTGGACTCAGCTCCACTTTCCGGCCCGAACACCATAACCCTTAATCCCTTTATTCTTCAAAAAACGATCTATCTTTATCTTAAAAATATTTAGTGAAGGAGCCTTAACTGTTTCACTGAGCAAGGAATTCCATAAATTCACAACCCTTTGGGTGAAGAAGTTCCTCCTAAGCTCAGTCCTAAATCTACTTCTCCTTATTTTGAGGCTATCCCCCCTAGTTCTGCTTTCACCCGCCAGTAGAAACAACCTGCCCGCATCTATCCTATCTATTCCCTTCAGAATTTTATATGTTTCTATAAGATCCCCCCCACATCCTTCTAAATTCCAACAAGTACAGTCCCAGTCTACTCAACCTCTCCTCGTAATCCAACCCCTTCAGCTCTGGGATTAACCTAGTGAATCTCCTCTCCACACCCTCCAGCGCCAGTACGTCCTTTCTCAAGTAAGGAGACCAAAACGGAACACAATACTCCAGGTGTGGCCTCACTAACACCTTATACAATTGCAGAATAGCATCCCTAGTCTTAAATTCCATCCCTCTAGCAATGAAGGACAAAACTCCATTCTTAATCACCTGTTGCACCTGTAAACCAATTTTATGCGACTCATGCACTAGCACACCCAGGTCTCTCTGCACAGCAGCATGTTTTAATACTTTATCATTTAACTAATAATCCCTTTTGCTGTTATTCCTACCAAAATAGATAACCTCACATTTTTCAACATTGTATTCCTTCTGCCAGACCATAAACCATTCACTTAACCTATCCAAATCCCTCTGCAGACTTCCAGTATCCTCTGCACTTTTTGCTTTACCACTCATCTTAGTGTTGTCTGCAAACTTGGACACATTGCACTTGGTCCCCAACTCCAAATCATCTATGCAAATTGTGAACAATTGTGGGCCCAACACTGATCCCTGAGGGACACCACCAGCGACTGATTGCCAACCAGAGAAAACCCATTTATCCCCATTCTTTGCTTTCTATTAATTAACCAATCCTCTATCCATGCTACTACTTTCCCCTTAATGCCATGCATCCTTAACTTATGCAGCAACCTTTTGTGTCAAAAGTTTTCTGTAAATCCAGATGTACCACAGCCATTGGCTTCCCGTTATCTACCGCACTGGTAATGTCCTCGAAAAATTCCACTAAATTAGTTAGGCACGACCTGCCCTTTATGAACCCATGCTGCGTCTGCCCAAGGGAAAATTTCCATCCAGATGCCTCGCTATTTCTTCCTTGATGATAGATTCCAGCATCTTCCCTACTACCGAAGTTAAGCTAACTGGCCTATAATTAGCCGTGTTCTGCCTACCTCCTTTTTTAAACAGTGGTGTCACGTTTGCTAATTTCCAATCCGCCGGAACCTCCCCAGAGTCTAGTGAATTTTGGTAAATTATCACTAGTGCATTTGCAATTTTCCTAGCCATCTCTTTTAGCACTCTGGGATGCATTCCTTCAGGGCCAGGAGACTTGTCTACCTTTAACCCCTTTAGCTTGCCTATCACTACCTCCTTAGTGATAACAATCATCTCAAGGTCCTCACCTGCCATAGCCTCATTTCCATCAGTCACTGGCATGTTATTTGTGTCTTCCACTGTGAAGATCGACCCAAAAGACCTGTTCAGTTCCTCAGCCATTTCCTCATCTCCCATTATTAAATCTCCCTTCTCATCCTCTGAAGGACCAATATTTACCTTAGCCACTCTTTTTTGTTTTATATAGTTGTAGAAACAAGAGTTTGGACAAGGGTTTCAGTAATGGTGATCTGACCTGGGTGCACGCAAAGTGTTCCAGTGTTTCAGGAGATGTGCAGTATATATGCAGCAGAGAATTAAAATTTCATTTCTTGTGTCTGCCATCTATTGACTTTGAATTTCCTTCTGCCTCACTGATGAGTTTGAATCTTTCTCATTAGTTTAAGTATCTGTTTTTCCTTTTATTTGGCTATTTTGATTCTTCTCCCAATTATAGTGGCTCTACCATTTTACAGATTCTACCTTCGGCAGGTCCTTTCCAATCACATTCCAGCAAAAAAGAGCCAGATCGGTTACTTAAGTATCTCCCTTTGTTCCCGGAGATGGGCCATCCATATGCTAATGGACCTACAGTTTCGGTCTCGTCTGGGTTCTGCGGCTCCAATATGCAGACAGGCTCTGTGCCTGCTTGCTTTCTTAACATTGTCCATTTTTTCCTGCAATCTTTGCAAACGTCCATTTTGTATTCTGGAAGTGGCCATCCCAGATGTCTACACCGGAGGGCAGGAATGATTGACAAAAGGGAGTTGAAGCAACAACATTTTTGTTGACAGAACTATTTGTTGTGATGTGGAATGCAAAACCTGAAAGGGAAGGAGTTTCAATTGCAATTTGTAAAAAGGAAATTGGTTTTATTTTGTGCTCCACAAGGTCAATGCCATTGCGGCAACATGTTACAGGACATGTTACAGGTTACTTAGCCCCTTTGAGCACTGAGCACAACAGCCATCATGAAAGTAGTCTGAACTTGCACAGCACCAAACAGAGATCTCATAACCTCAGTCTGAGGTTGCACTGTGGTACTGGGGCATTGAGTAGCAAACCTTTATCCCACCGAATCAAAACCAATGGTCAGCAATGCCTACCCTGCCTCCTTACCTTGGTGAAAGAGAGCCAAATCATTTTCAGCCACTTGCCATGTGCTGGTAAGAAAAGGGAAAGACAGGGAGGCCGTCTTAATGGAGACAAAGAAACATCAAATTATCCCTCTTTGGTGGCGAGAGACAAACTAAAAGGGAGGCATGTTCCGCTGAACGAGGAATGAAAATATGAGATAGATCCCGATAGAGACAAAGTTCATGGTGAAAGAGGAATAGAGCACACTCAAAAAGGGAGAGAGAGAGAGGAAAAAATGTCAGAGTGGAAGAAGGGTCAAGTGGGCAGCATGGTAGCACAGTGGTTAGCACTGTGGCTTCACAGCACCAGGGTCCCAGGTTCGATTCCCCGCTGGGTCACTGTCTGTGCGGAGTCTGCATGTTCTCCCCGTGTCTGCGTGGATTTCCTCCGGGTGCTCCGGTTTCCTCCCACAGTCCAAAGACGTGCAGGTTAGGTGAATTGGCTATGATAAATTGCCCTTCGTGACCAAAAGGGTTAGGGGGTTTATTGGGTTACGGGGATAGGGTGGAAGTGGGGGCTTAAGTGGGTCGGTGCAGACTCAATGGGTCGAATGGCCTCCTTCTGCATTGTATGTTCTATGTTCTATGTTCAATTTGGAGGAGGGCAGTTGGAGAATGAGACTGGCCGGAATTCTCTGTTTAGAAGACTAAGTTCTGGCTCCGGAGATGATTTGCAAGTGATTTGCACTTGTATTGGGAGTGCAAATCCAGAAACGATTCACAATCCTTTGCCATGCAAATTTATTCTTGGCGGGGATTGCGAGGGATTCCGTTGTGAGTCCTGCTGTTGGGTATTTTGAGTGGACGGCCCGATAGCGAAGTCCGATGGCTGGATCATCCCCATAAAAGAGACCCCTGCCTGGAAGTTAGGCAGCAGTCCAGACAGAACACTGCTATACACCTGCTGTCTCAGGCAGAGAAAGCAGCATCGGGAAATACCTGGAAAGAAAAAAACAGTCAGAGTTAAACCCCCTCAAATCTTTGATCTGCAAGCCTTTCATTTATCTCTCTGTGAAATTTCTTTAACGAAGCTGTGATAGATTGCTTCACAGACAGTCAGCTGTCTGCATTGTTTAATCCATCTACTTTCACACTTGAGTGGCTTTCAGGTATTCATCTGTGAAACTAACTGCAATGTTTATAAGCATCTAGCTATGATTGACAGCTCCTGGGCTGCATCAAAGTCAGTTAAGTGCTTTCTGCAGAGGGAAAGAGGAAGTGAGAGCACTTAAAGCACTTAACCGGTGGGCAGGATTTGCATTGGGAGGGGGTGGTACTCCGATGGACTTTGGGGGCAGCTCCCTTAAAGAGTTCCCTCCTTGTCCCACCGCAAGGTCCAACGCGTCAGGGCCATGTTTATAAATACCTGCACCAATTCTCGGCCACCTGGCCCAGAGGACCGGAGAAACACGTGGGCTTGGAGAATAGTCCGGTCCATTAAGAGAATTTAAATGGGTTTAAATGATCCATCTGCATCCTCCTGCTGGTGAGGGCGTGGACCTCGATGCCGCTATCAGTGGGGGACTGATGCATTGGAATGGGGTTGATGCCCAACGCTGGATGCTCCATCACATTTGGAACTCAGCGAATGATGGTGGGCGCCAGAGAACCTGTTGAAAGTTAGGTTAGTAGAGATAGAAATACACCCTGTACAGAGAGGTGGTAAAAGACCTTCGAGAGCAGGGGGAGAATGAAATATTTTGAGCAAAATATGGAAGAGAAGCAACATTGAGAGATTGGATGAGACAAAGGGGTGGTTGATGACAAGACTCCTTGGGCTGGATTCTCAGCTCCCCGACGATGAAATCGCATTCGGCGACAGGGCGGAGAATCCGTTTTGATGCCCCTATCGGGAGCGGCACTGGTTTTTGTACTCTCTGCCCCCTGAAAAACGCTGTATTCTAGGAATACGCGTGCCGATTATTCACGGCCTCAGGCCATTGCCTGGGGCCCGCCCTGCGATGCTCTGTCCCCGCCCGGCCGGGTTCCCGACGATATGGGTTACGTCTGCTCACACCGTCTCGGAACATCGTGTGCAGAACTCAGTCCGGCGCCACCACAGTCGGGAAAGGGCCGATCCGGGGGCAGGGTGGCTTCATTCGGGGCTGGGGGCACTGTGGGCAGGCGAGCAGGGGCATGCGAGGGGCCGAAGGGGGGCACTACTTTGGCGGTCTGGGTCCGCAGGCTGAGTCTGCCATGGAACACGGCCCGGCTGCTCAGGCCGCCGCTGTACGCATGCGCGGCCACGAACCCGGAAGTGCTCAGGGCCGTTTCAGCAGCTAGATCTGCGTGTTCTACGCTGCCTCCCTGCCAGCCCCCAGCAAAACAGTGAATCAATGGCTGTTTTGTGCCAGGTTTCCTTGTCTAATAGACCACCGTTTTCACACCGGTGTGGGGACCTAGTCTCCGAAATGGAGAATCCAGCCCCTTAACTGCCCACAATTGCTTCACAGCTCCATGGTCCCAGGTTCGATTCCAGCTTGGGTCACTGTCTGTGCGGAGTCTGCACATCCTCCCCGTGTGTGCGTGGGTTTCCTCCGGGTGCTCCCGTTTCCTCCCACAGTCTAAAGATGTGCAGGTTAGGTGGATTCGCCATGATAAATTGCCCTTAGTGTCCAAAATTGCCCTTAGTGTTGGGTGGGGTTACTGGGTTATGGGGATAGGGTGGAGGTGTTGACCTTGGGTGGGGTGCTCTTTCCAAGAGCCGGTGCAGACTCGATGGGCCGAATGGCCTCCTTCTGCACTGTAAATTCTATGACTCTATGACTCTATCTATTAACTGCAGCCCCCGCCCCCCCCTCCCCCCACCCCCCCCCAACCCACCATATATTTTTAAATGATGAACCTTTCCAAATCACAATGACGAGCATCACAAATAGTTTAAACATGCCATGCTGGAGTTCAGAAGAATGAGGGGGGATCTCATAGAGACTTATAAAATTCTAACAGGTCGAGACAGGGTAGATGCAGGGAAAATGTTCCCAATGATGAGTGTATCCAGAACCAGGGGTCACAGTCTGAGGATTCAGGGTAAACCATTTCGGACAGAGATAAGGAGACATTTCTTCACCCAAAGAGTGGTGAGCCTGTGGAATTCATTACCACAGGAAGTAGTTGATGCTAAAACATTGAATATATTTAAGAGGCGGCTGGATAGAGCACTTGGGGAGAATGGGATGAAAGGCTATGGGGAGAAAGCAGGATTAGGCTATTGAGTTGGATGATCAGCCATGATCGTGATGAATGGCAGAGCAGGCTCGAAGACCAAAATTCCTTTTCCTGCTCCTATCTTCCATATATCTATGTATCTATATGCATTTGTAACAGATATTTTAATGGCCCTGGTCAAAAGAAAGCAAACTGATAGTTAATATGCCATTGTTGTAAATGTAGTTTCAATTTTGCAATAACAGCCGTTCTGGGTGCTGTACTGTGAAACTATTCATTCAAGGTGTATAAAAATAGCAGAAATGTTGATCTCCTTTCGTTGAATGCAAGTCTGTATAATTAACAATCTAGACAAGAACAGTAGCATTATTATGAATGGAACGCAGGAAGGACTTTCAGTGTGAAGGTTACATAGTGATTCACAAGGCTTAACTGCCGGAGGGAAACAAAGCCAGAATTGTTAGGCCTCGCTGACATAATCTATCCACTCACTCACACTACTTACGCAGCCATTATGTTGTGGTTGGAGTCGCATTTCCTGTTCAGTTACAACAAAATCAAGTAATGGTTTTATAGTCCTGGGAGCAGTATGTCAAATATAATTTTCATTATCTGATATGAATAGGAGTTATATCTGTGTTACAACTCCCGCGGAGGACACAGGGGTGGACCACCCGGTTCCCCATGACCTCGAAAGAGTGCGAACTTCGCCAGTAATGGGGCGGGGCTTCCCTTTAACAAGGGGGGCCCACAGAGAAGAAAACCCCAGGCCTAAGTGTAGGTTGGAGTGAGAGGCCCTTCAGGGAGTGGAGATGTCAATGTACATATCAATAAACTTTTATTTTTGCATCCTATCCTTCGTTCCATGTGATCACGCTGTGAGGATTCTACACTGGCGATGAGGATCAAGCGGAGCTGCCTTCATCGGCAAGAGCTGTGAACTCTGGCCACTTTCCATTGGCCCCAGGAGGCCGCTCTTCGACAGGCAGAGATGACTCACATTAGAAAATTGAAGCAATTTGATGCAGGTACTGATGATTGGAAGCAGTACGTTGAGCAATGCAGTACTTATTTGGAACAAACGCTATAATCGACGATCCTGCTCATGGCTTGCAGAGGAGCCACCTCCAGTATCATTAAAATTCTGACCTACCTTCATGAATTGGAAACGTGGGGCTGGATTCTCCGCTGTCGTAAAAACCCACCCACCGTCTTTCGCCACCGTCGGGGCCTTATTCGTGAAACATTTTAATCCCAAGACATCGATAATTGCCCCCCACTTTTTCGATTTCACCCACCCGCCCAAAGTCAGAGAAAATCAATTACCGACTTTCTGTCCCGCCTGCGAAAACCACTGAGTTCTGCAAGTTCAGAATGGCATTGAATGAAACCCTAAGAGACCGATTGGTTTGTGGGGTCCAGGATGCAGCAATGCAATGGGAGTTCCTAGTGGAAACTCACCTAGATTTGCAGCGAGCGGTTGAAATGGTCGTCTCCCATGAAAGTGCTGAACCAGGAGTCCAGGGGCTCCAAGGCATGGCAGTCTTGAACTTAGGCCACCCGAATAAGCGCTTTGCGACCTTTCCAAGGCCCGAAGAGACAGGCCCCTAACCTTGGGGCAGTTACCGCAGGGATTCAAACCACCGCCAGAGTCACAGAGAGCCATTGAGCAGTATCCCCTGACTAAGAAGACTCAGATCACGGATACAGGCCGCCAAGACCAAGGCGACGGATTGCCCTGAGAGGTATAGCTGCCCTCCCCATCCCTATTTGGATGATGAAGTCGCCTCATGCCAGCAGTTGCACTGCGTAGTGGCACTACGAGTAGCGCCAATCCATGACACACTTCAGGTGAACAGGCACCCGCATGGATAGAGTTGGATACCAGAGTAGCAGTCTCTGTAGTCAGCTGCCAAACATTTGATCAAATCCAATCGGGCACCCAGACATTGCTTCTACAGGACACCGATGCCTGACTGGCAAAATCTACAGGGGAGGCATTTGGCCACTGCAGGTACCTCGGTGGTCCCAGTCACTTATGGCCAACAACCGGCCAATCTGCCATTAGTCGTGGTACGTGAGGGCTTGCTGGGCCGCGACTGGTTGCAGCCCCTCTGCCTTGACTGGCAGTGAGCCTGCAGCATGTCCCCACAGGGAGACCGGACAGTGGCCTTCAATCAACTCCACACCAATGAATTGGAGAGGGCAGCTGATTAGAGAAAGATGAATGGGCTTTGACCGATTACTCTGCCGCTAAAGGTTTTGTGTAAAGAAGTGAGGCGATGTAAGTATGTGTGTTGTCTGGAGAAGGGACAAACCCAGGATCAGGGATCCTGAGAAGAGACATCAGGAACCGTTGTGGACACCAGTGAAGACTATGTCTCTTTCTGCTATGTTGGCTGATCTGTGGCTGAGTCACAGTCCTCGCTATAAGGTCTGCATTTGTTTGTACCTGGGTTTGGTTTCTAATAAATTAGAACAGCCCTATTAGTTCTTCTTATTTATGATTTGCTTCTAATTGACCTGTGGAGAGAAGTAGCTGAAAGGTCAGCACTCTCACGTTCAGACCAAAAGAAAACCATATTATTGAGGCACTGCCCCTGTGCTACATCGAGATATCAGAACTGAACTGATCAAGTCTGGGTGTGAGATAATTAACCTACAATCCTCTGACTCAGAGGAGAATAGTACCACTGAGCCTAGCTGACACTGTAATTTTGAATGAATTGCTGAGAAAGGTGATTGAGATAATAATAATCTTTATTATTGTCAGAAGTAGGCTTACATTAACACTGCAAAGAGGTTACTGTGACAATTCCCTAGTCGCCACACTCCGGCGCCTGTTCGGGTATACAGAGGGAGAATTCAGAATGTCTAATTCACCTAACAAGCACGTCTTTCGAGACTTGTGGGAGGAAATCAGAGCACCCGGAGGCAACCCACGCAGACACGGGGAGAACGTGCAGACTCCGCACTGACTCCACTGTGCTACCATGCCACCCGATAGACTTATTTAAATATTGGCTAAATGCTGAAATAGGAAGGCGATGGATTTGGTCTTCTTAGAAGGATGTGATCAACATAATGAAGGGCCTTTTCCATTTGAAGTTTTTGGGATCTGCACATTTTTCGTGGCAGGCGGGTTATGGTTGGGATGGGGTTGCAATAATTTTCTCACTTTTCCAGGTAATCTCATTTAGGTGTGAAGAGGCGAGCAATACATCATTGGATTCAAAACGCACGTTCCTTTTTTAATGTCGATCTTACCCAAACCTGCTCACTATCCCTCAATCACTGTGTGCCCAAGCAACAAGCATTCAATAGACTCTTGAATCCCCACTTATCCACTGAACTGACCTGCTCTGATAACTTCTATGGCCATTTGTGTAAGAACATTTAACCCGAGCTCTCTTTTTGAAATGAAATGAAAATGGCTTATTGTTACAAGTAGGCTTCAAATGAAATTACTGTGAAAAGCCCCTAGTCGCCACATTCCGCCGCCTGTTCGGGGAGGCTGGTACGGGAATTGAACTGTGCTGCTGGCCTGCCTTGGTCTGATTTAAAAGCCAGCTCTTTAGCCCTGTGCTAAACCAGCCCCTATGGCACTGTTTATGGAATCATACTGTCGAATCTGAACATGCAGAAATTTAGCATGCTCAACTGTAATACTACTTTCTGTTTTTGTGAAAGGTTTGCTAATCTAGCAGAGAAGAGAATTTCACATGACTGCTTTAACTGTTACAAATTAGTATCCCGTCACATGATCTCATGGCCTTGTGTTTAACTTGGTTCCCCTGGTATTTGAACCCTTCATCATCCAGAGTGAACAATTTACTTTGCTCCACTTAACATCTCTTATCTCTTTCATGATCTTGAAAACCTCAGATTAAGTCCCCTCTCTCTTCCTAACCCCAGAATGACAGATTCCTTAATCTACCCCAGTTGATTGTTGGCCAACTCTGCATGCCCCCAAGGTCAATCCTTCGTTTGATTCTGCGACAATGTTTACACACAGTACAGTTGCTCAATCAATCCTCCTTTCTATTTAGACTTTAGAATTCCAAACTTGATAGCTCCAAAGGTCTGAAAAGAGGTGGTCCATGTCCAAAATTCGCTCGATTCTGGAAAGGTTACATCAGACTGGAAAATAGCAAATATAATCTCTCTACCCAAGAAGGAAGGGAGGTAGAAAACAGGAAATATAGGCCAGTTAGCTTGTTATCTGTTGGGAAACTGTAAGAATCGATCATTAAAAAGGCTATAGCGGGGCACTCAGAAAACCTGACGGTAATCGGGTAGAGTCACCATGGTTTTGTGAAAGGGAAATCACATGTAACTCATTTATTGATGTTCTTTGAAGGAATAGCATGCGGTGCAGGCATAGGCGCAATTCTCTGGCCTTGTTGCGCTCTCGCTCAAGCGTAATGATGCCGACAAATGAGATCCGTGGCGAGTGGCAACCGTTTGCAATGCAAAGGCCCGCTCCCATAGGCAAAATCGGGATCTCGCCGCAGCAAGAAACCAACTATCACCACTTAAGCGCCATTTCCATACAATCAACGAGAGCGACCCCATATCCAATGGCCTCCCGTCATTCAGCGGTCTCCTCAACAAGTGCTCACACTCGCGTCGATTAGTACTCCTGTTTAAAAACAGGAAGCTGATGGCAGGGCTTTTGTGGGGAACCAAGGTGGTGAGTAGCCATCTTTGTTCAGATGCAAGGAGCCCGGGAGTGTTGGGGTTGCCACCAAAGTGGATGTCGGGGGGTGGGGGAACCCTCTGCTAGGTGGGCCGCCATGGGGGAGTCGAGGGGTGGTGCTGGGGGGTTAACCAGGAGGGCAATCAGTCACGACAACACCATGTCAACCCCTGGATCTTGTGTACCCATTCCAGGGGCAACCCTTGTCCTTACGCATCTGTCCCACTGGCCACACATAACCCCCACCGATTTTTGAGGCGTGCGGCTGAAGGCTATTGCCAATAGGAAATTGGCAATCGTGGTTAAGTGAGCACTTCACAGATGCCAAGTGTGTTCCTGTGGGTAGGCGGGCCATGTAACATGTGGGAGTCATTGCCTAGCATCCCAATGATGCCTGGGCACTGTGCTTGAACACTGCGGGAGGCAAGTTCACACACACAGCAGCAACACCCAGGGAATGGGACACAGCTCCGGGGACATACCCATAGCCGGAGGGTGAGTGAGTGCCACGGGGAGGGGTGGGTGGTGATGGGGATGCCTGGAGAGATGGACAAAGGGTCCGGAGGTCAGCCCACATTGCATAAGAAAGTGACAGAGACATCATAATGGTTGTGCAGAAAGTTGTTTAATGTGCTGTACAATTCCCCACTTCCGATGGTGCCGACCACCCCACCCGCCCTACCCCGGTGCCCTCAGTGGTCCTCACCAAGTTTGACCTTCCTAGTTCTACCATTACGTCTTGTTTTTTCTCCGGATGCACATCTGATGTAGAGGCAGCCAGCTGCTTACCTCGTCCCTTGGCCCTCGATGCCCCTGGCGGGCAACCTCTGGGGGCTCTGGGGCTGGACTGCCCTGGCTCATTTGTTGGTGGCACATACGCAGCCATGCCGCCCTGCCCAGTGTTCTGGCTGTGAAACGCGACCTCATCAGATGGATTGGAAATCGGGGGAGCTGGTGGCCAACATCCCCACTCCACAGGATGGGTCCGGGTAGGCACGCAGCACCCCCTCCTCCCAGTCGGTACCTATAGGGCCCCCAAGGTCTTCACCTTGGGATGGAGGGGCAGCTGGTTCAAGCCCCAGCTGCCCCTGCATCACCTGACTCTGCCAGCCCTGGCAGTTCCCCATGGTTCACACCATCATGTTGACACCCTCGGCGATGCTCCTCAGTGACTGGGCCATGCCATGCAATGCCACTGCCATTCCCATCTGAGAGCAGGACATGTCCCGCAGAATCTCAGCAAGGTCAGCCTGGTTCTGGGTGACTTCCCCCAGCGAGGCTGTTATTCTGACAAGTCCCTCAGGCATGGCCATCACCAACTACGTCACGCCTTGATCACCTTCACTCATGATGTTGACATCGTGCACCAGGCTCGCCACTGCGCTTGCCACCCAAGCAGTGTTGACCTCGGTGCCACTCATTGCCTACGCCATCTCCTGCACCCGTAGCCTCTGGGACTCCTCCAAGCTGCTATTGATCTGCTGGAGTGACACTGACACCTCCCTCTGAATGTCCCTGCTGCTCCCTATCATTTCCATTGGCTCCGGGCAACCCACTTCCACAGGCTCAGCATCAGATCACGCAGTACAACATGGCACCGGCCGGCCGCAGACCCGACCCGCCATCCACGACCCCACGGGCCACCCCCTGGTCACCCCACACCAGCTCCCATAGCCCTCACGGAAGCCCCCCCCCCCCCCCGGCCAGCGGCATGGATCCCGGCCATGTGTGGCAGCGCTGGAAACAGTCCACAGCCGCCACGCCGGGTTCCTGACCGCTGAGACTACATGTGCCCCGCGCCATCGGGAACTCGGCCAATCGGGGCTGGAGCATCGCGGAAGGGCTGGCCAATGACCCGCTAACGCTATTGCAATAGCGTGCGATGTGGTGCGTCGGGCAATGGGGAATCCCGCCCAGAGTCTCTACATTTACTCTCTCAAATTTAGCTGTTAAGACTGAATTATTTCTAATGTGTTTTAATCTTGTTGGCTTCCTTAGGGGTTTGGGACTTCACCGTGGTTTCTGAATAGCAAACAATGAGACCGGAGAAATGCCTTACAGAATCATATGTTGTCTCCAGGAAAGGTCTGCTTTAAGAAGCTGGCTGCTATTGCCTGAAGGTGGCAGCATTGATTCTGTCTAAAAAATCTCCACAACTCGAGAAAGGCAAAATACACCGAGGCATCCACTGGCTGCTCTATTTTCAGGATTTCAGCTGACTGGATTATTTGTCTGTTTGCTGAAAGATTTATTTGCCCTTAGTGACCTGCACAAATCAACGCGCCCCATCCTCCCAGTGGTGATGACTGTCTCTGTATTCCCAATGTTTGTTTTCCGCTTTGGTTTATAGCATTGTAGCAAAACTAAGAGGGTCACATCTGGATTACAAAATACATCTGCCCTCTTTATTCCATGGCTGCAAGTGCAGAAATAACTCACGATAGATGAAGTCATTAGTGAATTATGATGACTCCAATATATAAATAAGAATCCTAATTCACCAAATATTTTGTTTATGACTGTCATCTGTCTTTAGCACTTTTTTCTCCAGATGCATTATGGTGATTACTCCAATAAATCAATGGGGTGTCACTTGTTTGTCGTGACATGGCCCATGTGCTTATTTTTCTCCATCCCGACTGTAATTATCCTATAACAGAGTTTGGCAGTGCATTGGATACAGGTTGCCAGGTCATGTACGAGCATTGTATAATTGCACGCAATTTGTAGTCAGGACTCAACTCTAGGATGATCCATTAATGAATGGCCCAGCCTGTTGGATGGAACAGGAAGTTTGATGCAATTCCATCTTGTTTGGGGCCATGCATTCCATTCTAGCCAGATCAATAATGTGCAAGTTTCTTGGCTCTGCTAACCCATCTTAAACGTGTCTCGGCTAGTTTTGGACTCCATGGACTGGATTCTCTGTTGCCCGACGCCGATATTGTGATCGGCGATCGGGCAGAGAATCGACTCCGACGCCCAACTCTGGGCCGGCGCCGGTTTGACGCCGGTCAGCCATGCTCCACCCCCTTGGAAATTGTGTCAACGCCTCGCATGCCGTTGCAATGGCGTTGGTGCATCATCGGCCGGCCCTCCTGCGAGGCACCGCCCCTGATGGGCCGACTTCCCAACGACGTGGGACACGTGTGGGCTCAACCGTGCGGGGACCCGGCGTGGCGGCTGCAGACTGTGTCCAGTGCCGCCACACTCGGCCGGGATCTTTGCCGCTGGCCAGGGGGGCTTCTGCGAGGGCTGGGGGGACTGGTGGGGGGTGGCCAGCTGTGGTGCCAGGGCTGTGGTGTCGTGGATGGCGGGTGGGTCCGCGCAAGGCCGGCGTCATGTTGTACGGCGCGACCGCTGCAGGTTATCAGCCGTGCACACGGGCGGCCACGGACCAGGCCATTCTCTGGCCTTTATCGGCACGGGTGTTTGACTCAGCGCTGCTGCTAGCCTCTCACTGGTCCCGAAATCGGTGAGAGTTTTACGCAGAAATTTTGATCGTAAAAGACCACTCATGCTCCACTGGCGTCAACATTTAGTTGCTGAAGCGGAGAATCCAGCCCCATTTCTTTCATATCCATGTTTGCAATGTGGGGCGAAATTCTCCTACCCGCCCCGCCACATTTCTGCGCCGACCGGCCGGCGGGAGTCTCCGTTACACCGGCCGGTCAATGGGGTTTCCCATTGTGGGGCAGCCCCACGCCGTCGGGAAACCCCCGGGCGCCGGCAAAACGGAGACTCCCGCCGGCGGAGAATGACGCCCATGGTCATCAGTGACAAGGTTGGTATTTGTTGACTTTCCCTGGTTGTCCTGATAAAATGATGGGTGATAGCGTCGAGTGGCTTGCTCGGTCATTTCAGAGTAATTATTATCAATCATTTGTGTCAGACCAGAGTCCAATATAGGCCATACTCGGAACAAATTGCAGCGTGTCTTCCCTAAAGGACAATAATGCACAAGTTGGATTTTTATAACAATCTGACCACTTCTCTGTCATTTTTACTCACATAATTTCCAAAATCTTTTACTGCACTTAAAATCTCAAACTGTCATGACAGGATTTGAACTTACTTTCTCTATATTATTAATTCAGGCCTCTGGATAACTAATCCAACTGGATGACCATTACTGCTCAAGAAATCATTGACCTAAATTGTTAATTTGAGTCCGAACCACCACAAGAATTGAGAATGGCCTGAAGTGTAGGCCGGGATTCTCCAGTCTGATTTGGCCTGCTCCCGCTGCCAGTGAGAACGGAGAATGTGACGCTCAGCCAAAACCAGCAGAAATGGAGAATCCTGGCCGGTGTGAATGGATGGAGAATCCCGCTGATGGGGCGGGATTCTCCGGTCACAGACACCAAAATCCAATTTGGCGATCGGCCGGGGAATACACGTTTCCAATTAAATAGGGGGCGGCGCCACTTTTGTGATGCTCCGCCCCCTCCAAAGCGGTGTACTCTGCAAGCACGCAGCACGCCCTACCGACAGCCTCAGGACGTTGCCTGAGGTCCACCCCCCATGCTCCGCCCCCGACCGGCCGAGGACTCGATGGCGGCGGTCGTGTGTGCTATCATCCGTCGGGAACTCGGCGTGGCGGCTGCAAACTCAGTCCAGCGCCGCCATAGTCAGGGCCTGCCGATCCACGGGCGGGGGGGGATTTGTCAGGGGCTGGGGCACTGTTTGCCGGTGGTCCAGGGCTCACGAGCCGGCCAAAGGGGGCACTATTTTGCAGGCCATGTCCGCACGCAGCTAGTGCCATGTTGCGCGGCACGGCCTTGCAGGCCGCCGCCATGCGCATGCGCAGCCACGGACCCGGCAATTCTCCGTGCTGCTTCGGGAGCGAGAGCCGGGTGCTCTACGCTGCTCGGCTGCTCACCCCCAGCCAAACGGAGGATCGATGGTCATTTTGCGCCAAATTTTCTGTCGTAAAACGCCATCGTTCCCACGCTGGCGTCAGGGCATAGCCTCAAAATCGGAGAATCCAGGCCATCGTCTTTCATCTATTTGCACTGGAGCAGGGAGTGGGATGGTGAGAAATGAAAACTGTTCATGGTTTCGAGTTACGGCACTGCAGAAGAGGTTTTATTCTAGACATCACCCATATCTGATTTGTGGAACTGAAATAGAGAAGACTTACGTTTTCCTACATGCAACATCAATGAGTGAAAAGATCAGTGCTCACTATTGCTGACAGACACAACCATTTACATATATGCATGAGGTCACTCAAGCCACCTTATGTCATGTTCTTCTGTTTATAATTCTCTGTGTCAGCTCGAGCTTGATTGATGGCATTTTGTCAGAACGCTGTGGGTTCAAGTCCCATTTAATCACAGAAATATCGGCTGATACTTCAGCACTCGACTGGTGAAGTGTGGCCCTGTCAAAGCTCCCACCCTTTGGATGTGATGCATTGGAGATGTCAGGTCATGTACTAGCAATGTATAATTGCATGCGGGTTGGCAATTTGGAGCCGGAATTCAACACCAGGATGATCAGTAAATGAATGTCCCTGAGTACTGGATGGATCAGGAAGTTGGATGCAAATCCTTCATGTCTGGGGCAACATGTTTTATTTTAGCTGGGGCTCCACCTGCCTTCTCTGGTGGATGTTAAAGGTCCCATGACAATTCATTTTCAAAGAAGTATCAGGGAGTTCGTCCAGTGTCCTGGCCAATATATATACTGCAATAAATATCACTGAAATCAGTTTATCAGTTTATCTGAGTTTCACATACAAGGGCAGCAGTCTCCTTCAGTGTCTGCTTCTGTGAGAGGCTTTATTGAACTTATCTTAAGATGTCTGCCTCCAGAAGTAGTCTCATGACATAGTCACATAAGTGTAGAAAGTCAGAGCTGTTAAAGGTTACATTTCAGAACTCAAACATCCCATTTTTATTGAACAAAAGATACAAACATCCCCCTTTTCCACGTGAACAAAGGACATATTGGTGTGCAACATTCTGTGTTACTCTGAGTTACCCACCATTCGCATGCATTAACAACTGTTTCTTCTACTAATTAGTCTCCGCACATACATTGCACACATAGCGTGGGATTGTCCGGCCACATTCGCCTGGCGACCGGAGAATCCCGCCGGAGGTCAGGGGCTGGTTTAGTACAGGGCTAAAGAGTTGGCTTTTAAAGCAGACCAAGGCAGATCAGCAGCACGGTTCAATTCCCATACCAGCCTCCCCGAACAGGTGCCAGAATGTAGCGACTAGGGGCTTTTCACAGTAACTTCATTTGAAGCCGACTTGTGACAATAAGCGATTTTCATTTCGTTTTATTTTTTCATTTCAATGAATTTTTCCATTGTTGGTGTCTCGTCCGTGGCTTCTTGCGGCAGGCGGGGTGGAAGAATCCAGCCCATAGACTTTAAACTGTGAAGGTCACTTAATTGAACGCGGCACGTTGACATTTCCTGTCCATTGAGGTGATGCTCCTGGTCCGGACAATGTCGTTCCTGTGGCCCTTCTTCCCTTACATACATAGAACATGGAACAGTACAGCACAGTACAGGCCCTTCGGCGCACGATGTTGTGCCAAACTAGTCTGAAACTAAGATCAAATCAACCTACTCCCAATCATTCTGGTGCACTCCATATGCCTATCCAATAACTGCTTGAAAGTTCCTAAAGTGTCCGACTCCACTACCATAGCTGGGAGTGCGTTCCACGCCCCAACCACTCTCTGAGTAAAGAACCTGGGCGTCATTCTCCGACCCCCCGCCGGGTCGGAGAATGGCCGTTGGCCGCTGTGAATCCCGCCCCCGCCCCCGCCGAAGTCTCCGCTCCCGGAGATTGGGCGGGGGCGGGAATCCAGCCGCGCCGGTTGGCGGGACCCCCCGCTGGATTCTCCGGCCCGGATGGGCCGAAGTCCCGCCCAGGAATTGCCTGTCCCGCCGACGTAAATCAAACCTGGTATTTACCGGCAGGACCAGGCAGCGTGGGCGGGCTCCGGGGTCCTGGGGGGGGCGCGGGGCGATCTGACCCCGGGGGGTGCCCCCACGGTGGCCTGGCCCGCGATCGGGGCCCACCGATCCGCGGGCGGGCCTGTGCCGTGGGGGCACTCTTTCCCTTCCGCCTCCGCCACGGTCTCCACCATGGCGGAGGCGGAAGAGACTCTCCCCACTGCGCATGCGCGGGAAACTTTCAGCGGCCGCTGACGCTCCCGCGCATGCGCGGGGAAACTGACAGCGGGCGCTGACGCTCCCGCGCATGCGCCGCATTTCCGCGCCAGCTGGCGGGGCAACAAACGCCATTTCCGCCAGCTGGCGGGGCGGAAATCCCTCCGGCGTCGGCCTAGCCCCTCAATGTTGGGGCTAGGCCGCCAAAGATGCGGAGACTTCCGCACCTTTTTGCCGGCGCGATGCCCGTCTGATTTGCGCCGGCTTTGGCGCCAGTCGGCGGGCATCCCGCCGTTGGGGGAGAATTTCGCCCCCTATCTCTGACATCCCTCCTATATCTTCCACCATGAACCTTATAGTTATGCCCCCCTGTGACAGCTACATCCACCCGAGGAAAAAGTCGCTGAACGTCCACTCTATCGATCCCTCTCATCATCTTTTACACCTCAATTAAGTCACCTCTCATCCTCCTTCGCTCCAATGAGAAGAGCCCTAGCTCCCTCAACCTTTCCTCATAAGACCTACCCTCCAATCCAGGCAGCATCCTGGTAAATCTCCTTTGCACCCTTTCCAATGCTTCCACATCCTTCCTATAATGAGGTGACCAGAACTGTACACAATACTCCAAATGTGGTCTAACCAAGGTCTTGTACAGTTGCAGCATAGCCTCACGGCTCTTAAACTCAAGCCCCCTGTTAATAAATGCTAACACATGATAGGCTTTCTTCACGGCTCTATCCACTTGGGTGGCAACTTTCAGAGATCTGTGGTCATGAACTCCGAGATCTCTCTGCTCCTCCACATTCTTCAGAACCCTGCCGGTAACCCTTGATGACTGTTGTTGTTACATTGAGATTGTTGGGAACTCATGGACTTTTCGGATGGATAGTAGTTCTGTACTCAATGTAGTTGGTGAGATACTTTCTACCTGACCACCCATTTGCTGAGAAGGAGCAGCTTTGGTCATTGTATGGATATGCCTGTTACACCAGTCGGTCATTTATTTCCACTGCATTCGATCAAGTGACAATTTCTCTGCACATGAGCCAAGTTTCCTCTGTGGGCTGACTCCTGTTGAGAGCATTGAAGGTTCACACCCTGATTACCTCACCAGTACACAGCTCTGATAATCGTTTCGCAGTCTTGTCAAACTGAAATTTGGCATTCTGCCATTTCACCTTGCCCTTTTCACCCATTCTTGTTACTACTTCTGGTTTTGGTTTCTTTTTTTGCTGTTGGAAGAGTAGTTTATGTGACATTAGTCTCTGGGCAGGCCTATTTTCAATGCCTTCAGTCGGTGTGTTTCTCCACTCAAGGATTGCCTCGTATTCATGTGTGCGGGATTTGTTTGATGTCTTGACAAGTCCTTTGGCTATTTTCACTGCCACCTCAGCCTTTCTAGGGAATAGCACGGGCATGGTGTACTGCTGAATTTCCAATCCTTTATGAATCTGCTGAACTCTTCACTTTTGAACTGAGGGCCATTGTCACTCATCACAATGTCTGGAATGCCAAACCAACTGAAGTGGGCTTTCAGACATCCAACTATTTCTCTAGTAATTATCTGGTCTAATTCCCACTAGTCAGAATAGTAATCGACATGGCAAGATAACCAGCTCCTGCCAAACAGCTTCCTCCTTGGTCTGTCTGGGTTGTCATGCATCATCAACAGATCGCTAACTTGTTTAGCTTGGTACTTATTACATGCACCGCACTGGCCAATGTAGTCTTTAATTTCATTGCTCATGTTTGGCCAGTATAGCACATCTCTTGCCTCTCTCAGAGTAAATGTAATTCCTTGATGGCTTGCATGGATGCATTTCAGCATCCCTCCTCTCATCTGCTGAGGGATGGTGACTCTCTTTCCTTTGTACAAGATGCCTTCTCGGACTATCAATTCATCTCGGTAAGCCCAATATGCTCTTGTGACCACTGCTGAGTCCTTGATGCTCTGAGGCCATCCTTTCATCATTACTTCTTGTAGCCCTTATAGAGTCGCCTCTTGCTGGGCAGTTGGCTTGATTTGAGCACAGCGCTTGTCTGTCAGATTCAGTGTCTCTGCCGTTGAGCTGCTGCTTCAGATTTAATCTGGAAGATGTTGCATTCTGTTGCCGAATCCTCAACTTTCTTCCTGGGGAGCACTGCCCTTGACAGCATATCTACAATGTACATGTGTTTTCCCTGCTTGTACATCACATCCAGATGATACGATTAGAACTGAGGTAACATTGTTTGCAGTTGCTTTGGAGCAGATAGTAGCAGCTTGCAGAAAATGCTTTGAAGTGGCTTGTGGCTGGGCTCCACTGTCACGCTGTCTCTTCCAACAGGTAGTCGAGGAAAAAACAATGGCCGCGCACCCTTTCTGAATCTGAGCGGAGCATCATTTGCATCAGTGTCCTGGATGTAAATGTGACTGGTGTCCTTGCTGAAAAGTTGCGGTCAGAACCATCCCACTGACGTCACACTGCAAGGTGACTTCATCAGTGTCACTCACCACATCAGCACTGGTGTTGTCATCACTAGTTGTTTGATTTTAGTGAACACTGCTTCTTGTCCTAAGCTTCAATATTACTGCACGTCCTTGTCAGCGCACGTAAGTAATTGTTCACATTCTGCTGACAAATTAGGCAGAGGTGTTGCTAAATAGTTCATGAATCCAACAAATTGTTGCACTGCTTTTGTTCGTTGCTCCATGGCTGCTACAACTCACACCTTGTCAGGATCCCTGCAAAGAAATTTTGCAGTCAAAACATGTCCTATGTACTTGACTTCAGGCATCTTCAATTGCAAAATTCTCATTCAGCTTCAGGTTCACGTGGCAAGCTCTCAACGGCAGTCTTATTAAAACCTGATCATGGTCAGCTATGGGCTTCCATTGTGTCTCCATATGCATAGACTACAGGTTGAGCATCCCTGATTCAAAATATTTGGGGCCAAAAGTGTCTCGGATTTTGGAATTTTTTGTATTTTGGAATACCTGTAAAATTGTATGCTCATCCAGCAAGTCGTCCACATTTCAATAACCTTTAAGACAGTTTTCGACACTTTGGTTTATCTGCAAGAGATATCTCAGCTAGAAACATGCACACAAAAGATTTGATTGCAAAACCTGCCTTGTTTGCTGTGTGTGTGTGTTTTTCTTTTGCTTCACACCCTGTTTGAAGTTGAGCGGCTCTGGAACCCATTCGATCGATATTTCCATTGCGGACAGAAGGCGGCGATGTGATCCCCTGCTGACTGGAGAAGTGCTTTGCCAAGCTGATTGAAAGAGAGATCGAGAGAACTTGGGCCACGCTGGGCTAGCCTGAGGGTAGCTTGTCTCCAGAAATCCCCCTCACCAGGTGGACCAAGTCTTTGCACTCGCTCCTCGGTGACCAGGATGGAGCCCATCTCTTCCGTACCTTCCTGGAGAGGGAGAAAGGTGTGGGCACGTTGGATTTCTGGTTCGCCTGTAACGGGTCAGGCAGATGGACCTCTGACATCCCAACACACTGAGAGTGGCCAAAATGATCCACTAGTGCTGTGTGGAGAACAAGGCCTGGTCCAGGCAGCTAATGTCTGCCACCAAATCTTACATCAAAGACAGCATCAACAGCAGATTGATTCAGCAATGTTTGACCTAGCCGGAAAAAAGTGATGATTTTAGAGCTTTTTGAATTTCGGAAAAGGAGCGTTCAACCTGGAGTAGATCATCCATTGTGGCTTCCACTTGGGGAAGATTACTGACCACCTCACGTTGTCTACTTTGATTCTTTTCTGGAGCGATGGAAATCCCAAACAGAACATTCGATATTGAAAATATTCACAGACTCTGCATCCACCGCCTTTTCAGGAAGAGTTCCAAAGATTCACAATGCTCTGAAAGAAAATATTTCATCTCATCTCTGTTTTAAATGGGTGACATCTTAGCAATCTGGATAGTCAGAGGCTTTTCCCCAGGATACTGGATAATCAGAGGCTTTTCCCCAGGGTAGAGGGGTCAATTACTAGGGGGATCCTAGTCTAACAAGGGATGCCCTGTTTAAGGTGCGAGGGGCAAGGTTTAGAGTAGATGTACGAGGCAAGTTTTTTACACAGAGGGTAGTGGGTGCCTGGAACTCGCTGACGGAGGAGGCGGTGGAAGCAGGGACGACAGTGACATTTAAGGAGCATCTTGACAAATACATGAATAAGATGGGAATAGAGGGATACGGACCCAGGAAGTGTACAAGATTGTAGTTTAGTCGGGCAGCATGGTCGGCACAGGCTTGGAGGGCCGAAGGGCCTAATCCTGTGCTGTGCTTTTCTTTGTACTTTGTTCTTTGTTCAATCCCTAGTTCTAGATTCTCCCACAAGAGGAAAGATCTTCTCCACATCCTCTCCACATCCACTCTGTCAAGTCCCCTCCGGATCTTATATGTTTGGAAGAGTTTACTTTTCTAAACTCCAATGGATACAAGCCAAGCTTGTCTAGCATTACCTCTGAAGGCAACCCGCCCATTCCAGATCTAATAAACTTTCTCTGATCTGCTTCCAACACATTTACATCTGTCCTTAAATAAGGATACCAATGCTGTACACAATACTCCAGATGTGGTCTCACCAATGACCTGTACAACTGTAGCATCAACTCCCTAATTTTGTATTCAATTCACCTCACAATAAATGATAAGATTCGATTAGCTTTCCTAATGACTTGCTGTATCTGCTTCCTAGCATCCTGCATTTCGTGTCCTGAGTCACCCAGATCTGTCTGTACCTCAGAACTCTTTAAATTCTTACCATTTAGATTATATGCTTCTGTTTTATTCACCCTGCAAAAATGGACAGTTTCACATTCCCCCACATTGTACACCATTTCCCATGGGCGGAATTCTCCGTAGCCCGACGCCGAAATCAGGATCGGCGACCAGGCGGAGAATGGATTCCGATCCCGGATTCGGGGCAGGAGCCGGTTTAACGTCGGTTCACGATGCTCCAAGTCAGGGTTATCGGGACATGCACCGCGCGCAGATCGGCTGATCCACCCGTGATGCTCCGCCCCTGATGGCCCGAGTTCCCGATGGCGCGGTCCGCGTGTGATCCTAGCAGTCAGGAACCTGGCGTGCCAGCTGCAGACAGTGTTCAACGTTGCCCCACTCATCCGGGATCCGGGCCGTTGGTCGGGGGCCTTTTGCTAGGGCTGGAGGGAGTGGTGGGGAATGGACAGGTGATGGGCTGTGGGGTCTGGGTGGGCGGGATAGGCTTCCAGCACGGCCTGTGCCATGTTTTTTGGCGTGACAATTGCAGGCCGTCAGCCCTGCGCACACGCCGCCCTGGACCTGGCGATTCTCCCCCCGTTTTCCGTGCAATCTGCGGGTGGTTCACGCCGGTACAGGAATCGGTGAGGGCTTCGCGCCGATTGTCCCATCGTGAACTATCCACGGATTCTCCATTGGCCCCGGCGCTTAGCCGCTGAAGTGGAGAATTCCGCCCCTGATCTTTGCCCACTCACTTAACCTATCTATATTTTTATGAAACTGCGTCTTCACAATGTACTTTCCTATTTATCCTTGTGTCATTAGCAAATTTAGCAACCATCCCATTCATTACTTCATCCATTTACACAAATTGTAAACAGCTGAGGTCCCAGCACTGTGGCTCACCACCTGTTACATTTTGCCAACCTGAAAGAGACACATTTTTGCTTACTTTCTGCTTCCTGTCAACCAGGTAATCTTTTATTTGCCAAAATATTGCCTCCTACACCTTGAGCAATAACCTTTGGTGGGACACTTTTTCAAATGCCTTTGGGAATCTAAGTACAGTACATCCACCAGTTCTCCTTCACCCACAACACATGTTACTTCCTCAAATTACTGCAAAACGCTGGTTAAACATGACTTCCCTTTTCACAGAACTATGTTGACTCTGATTAATTACCATGAATTTAACCAAGTGTCCTGTGAAATATCTTTACTGATAGATTCTAACATTTTCCCGACAACAGATGTTAAACTAGCTGGCCTATAGTTTGCCACATTCTGTCTCCTTCCCTTTTTGAATATTTGCTGTCTTCAAATCTAATGGAACCTTCCCAGAATCTAGGTCGTGTTGGAAAATTAAAACCAAAGCATTAACTATCTCACGAGCCACTTCTTTGAAGACCATAGGATGAAGTCAATCAGGACCAGGGCACTTGTCAGCACGGAGCTCCAACAATTTACTCAGTATCTCTTCTCTAGTGACTGTAATTTTCCTGATCTCCTCACTTCTTCCATTTCCTGATTTACAGCTGCTTCTAGGATATTACTTGTTATGTTCTATAGTGAAGATTGATGCAAAATACCTGTCCAATTCATCTACAATTAATAATTGCTTTCCATTATTAATTCTCCAGACTCACTTCCTACAGAACCAATGTATGATAATGTGATCCAGTATTGCACTTCACTTTTGCTTTGAGCAGAGGACACACACACAGCTCTGGATTTGTACTTATGGGTAACTGGTCTCATGTGCCGAGAGTTAATATATGAACCCCTAATGTGTTGACACAATCCCTTATATGCGAATAGGTATAACATCAGTGTAATAACATAACACTGAGCTTCTTGGGTTATGGACATGTTATACCAACAGAGGGAACATGAATGATGAAGGATGTTTGGTGGGGTTAACATTTTGATATCCCACATGGGACCTACGGGGTGGGAATGCTTGCCTCCCCCGTGGCTCCTTGCCGAGTATGAACTCCCCTGCTAAGGGCGGGTTATCTTAATTAACCAGAATATATAAGGTCAGCCAGTCAGACACCAACTAAGCAGGAGACCGGTAGGGGTCCATCGGGAAGTGCATATATATTGTTTGTAAGTAAAACTTTGTTCTTTTTACTTTTCCTTGTCAAAAACATTCTGGAGGCTTCGCCTGATGTAACATTTAGAAGGCAAAAAGTTTCAAAACTTTTCCTCATTGAAGTGGACGGATTGGTTAAGACTATACACAGCCCATGGAAGGATAAACCATACAAAGGGAACTTTACTCTGTATTAACCAATACTATCTCCGTGACTGGACTGACTCCGATTGTTTTTCCTCCTAAGTTAATGATTGGCTGTCATTTTTACTTACAGGTCAGTGATTACATACCGAAAATAATTCATTGCCTCCAAAGCACTTTGCAACATTTTAAGAAGCTAATTCAGATAATTCCATCATTGTCTTCAATCTTACCTGTCATGCGCCCCCCCCTAATAATTAGTTTCAGCGTCGGTTGGCAAACAGCGTGCAATGGCAAACAAGTCAGCTGTCTCATTAATGTAATGATTACTTACGAGGAGGAATATTGAATGGGAAACTAATAAATACACTGATGATTGACCCACAATTATACCTCATTTTTCGGAAGTGCTTGGGGTGAACAAGTTAGTGGGGTGCGTAATGTTAACCTGGGAGGATGGTTCGTGTAAAATGGGTGATATTAAATTGGGTATGCATTAATAATAATAACAATCTTTTATTGTCACAAGTAGGCTTACATTAACACTGCAATGAAGTTACTGTGAAAAGCCCCTAGTCGCCACATTCCAGTGCTTGTTCGGTATGGGAATTGAACCCACGCTGCTGGCCTTGTTCTGCGCTACAAACCAGCTGTCTAGCCCACTGAATTAAACCAGCTCACACCCCATTGGATCATCCCTTCCCTTGACTGCAATAAGGAGAAGCTGAGCTTGGTGTACATTGATTGGCTAATTCAAGAAGTTAAGAGCAAACAGGGACCAGAAGAAGCTGAAGACAACCTTCCTGGGCTGACTCCCGGTTAAACATTGCGCTAACATTAATTATCATTGCCTGGGGCATAGAATGATTTTGGCAGTTGGATTACAGTATGAGCAAATAGGCCACAAACTTGCATAACTCAGCATAAACAATTGAGTAAGTCATGGATCAGTGGGCAGCATTCACAACCCTGTGTCTGGAGTATCAGAAGTAGTATTAAGGATTCTCCCCAGTGTCCTGGCCGATATTTATCCTTCAGCCAACATCACCAAAACAGATCATTGCATAATTATTTCATTGCTGGAGCTTTGTGGAACTTTACTGTGCTCCAATTGCTCCTTGGTGTCCATTATTCATGCATGAATATTCCTGGGCAACCTTCAAACCCCAAGTGGACATAAAAGATCCCACGGCGTTATTTCGAAGAAGAGCAAGAGAGTTTGAAGAAAAGCAAAAGAGTTCTCCCCAGTGTCTTGGCCAACATTCTTCCCTCAATCAACATGACAAAAACAGATTTACTGGTCTATATTACATTGCTGTTTGTGAGAGCTTGTTGTTCGCAATTTGATTGTCTTGTTTCACACATTACAACATCACTTCAACTACACCAGATAGACGCCAGTGTTGTAGCTATACTGAAACCGCTTGGTTAGGGGTGCAGAAAGTTCTGGAGCACAAGACCTCAGTACTATTATCGGAATATTACTTGCTGCAGCATCCCTTCCACTCCACTTCACAATCCATTTGGAGCCCTCACACTGACAAGCCTACCTGAGTCAGGTTATCCCATTAGTCCTGTGTGAGGTCCGCTCCTCCTCAGATGGTCCAGGTGCTTTATTAACCTTCTCCCTTGAACATACACCTTGTACTACACTGGACTTGTTTTTACCACAACTGTTCCTGGGATCCAATTTGGGCCAGCACCAAAATTCTTCACATAGACAAAATCGTCCACGTCAAACATTCAGCTTTCTTTGGGTGGTGGTATTCCTTCTTTTCGTTCCACTTAGCCTCTAACCTCACTGCAAAATACAGAAATATAAGATCCAATTGCATTCTAATGCGTCTGCCCATTAGTAACTCAGCCTGTGTCATACCTGTGGTGATATGAGGTATAATCCAACAGGCGAGCAGGAACTGGGCCAGTCTGAGTTGTAGAGGGGCTGAAGACTGTATCTTCATGACTGTTTGGAAGGCTCTCTTGGTCAGTCCATTTGAAGCACGGTGGTAGGAAGCCGTTCAAATATGTTGGAATTCTTCACTGGTAAAAGCAGCCCCATTATCTGAACCAGAACATCGGGCAACCCATTTGTGGCGAATATCTGTTACAATTTCTCTGCCATTGCTGACAAGGTCATGGACCTAATTTTGTGCATGTACGACCATTTGGAGTGAACATTTATAATGAGCAAAAACATGGAGGCCATAACTGGGTCCACGAACCAATGTGTATTCACACCCAAGGTTGACCTGGCCACTCCCAGGGGTGCATGTACAAAGATACAAAGAACAAAGAACAAAGAAAAGTACAGCACAGGAACAGGATCTTCGGCCCTTCAAGCCTGCGCCGACCATGCTGCCCGTCTAAATTAGAACCTTCTTCACTTCCAGGGTCTGTATCCCTCCATTCCCATACTATTCATGTATTTGTCAAGATGCCCCTTAAATGTCACTATCGTCCCTGCTTCCACCACCTCCTCTGGCAGCGAGTTCCAGGCACCCACTACCCTCTGTGTAAAAAACTTACCTCGTACATCTCCTCTAAACCTTGCCCCTCGCACCTTATACCTATGCCCCCTAGTAATTGACCCCTCTACCCTGAGAAAAAGTCTCTGACTATCCACCCTGTCTATGACCCTCATGATTTTGTTGACCGCTATCAGGCCGCCCCTCAACCTCCTTTATTCCAGTGAGAACAAACCAAGTTCATTCAACCTCTCCTCATAGCTAATGCCCTCCATACCAGCCAACATCCTGGTAAATCTCTTCTGCACCCTCTCTAAAGCCTCCACATCCTTCTCGTAGTGTGGCAACCAGAATTGAACACTATACTCCAAGTGTGGCCTAACTAAGGTTCTATACAGCTGCAACATGACATGCCAGTTTTTATACTCAATGCCCCAGCCAATGAAGGCAAGCATGCCTGCTTGACTACCCTCTTCATCTGTGTTGCCCCATTCGGTGACCTGTGGACCTGTACCCAAAGGTCTCTCTGAGTGTCAATACTCTTGAGGTTTCTACCATTCTACCATTCACTGTATATTCCCTACCTGTATTAGACCTTCCAAAATACATTACCCATGGCAAGTTCTGCTGCATTTGACATTGGTAATATTGTTTTTCCAGATTCTCAACGTCGATATCCATTCCGTGCCACCACACATAACTGCGAACGAGTATTTGCATCCCAGGATGGGATCCCAGGATGGTCACAGTGTAACTCCTGTAATAATAGCTTTCTCATGGGAGTGGGTATGGCGACCCTTGCTCCCCATAACAACACACCGTCTTCACAACTTAACTCGTCCTTTCTTGTCTGAAAAGGTTATAACTGCTCAGAGCTGTTATCATAATGACGTGAAGGGCCATGTTCTTTACTCGAGACAATAAGGTTTTTTGGGGATCCAAAGCTTGACCTTTTGCACCGACACTGGCAGTATATCTGGAAAGTGTAAAGCAAGAATGATTTCCTGTGGTACTTGCAGTGGTGGTATGCTGTCAGGAAAGGGAAGACGTCTCAAAGCGTTTGCGTTTGAAACGTGAGTGCCCAGCCTATGTTGAAACATATATTTGTAGGCTGATAATAATAAAGCCCAGTGTTGAACCCGAGATGAATCTATGGGGGGGGGGGAATGGCCTTACCCTCTCTAAATAAGTCCAACAGAGGTTTGTCTTCGGTAACAACTATGAAATGTCGCCCCTAGACGTATTGATGGAAGCTTTTCACTCCAAGAATTACAGAAAATCCTTTTTTTTGATTTGCGAGTAAGCTCGTTCAGTACTAGTTAAAGTCCTCGAGTCACAGGCGATAGACCTTTAGACACCATCTTCCATTTTATGGGCCAAAATGCTCTGATTCCCTAAGGGGACACGTCACAGGTAAGAGTGATCTGCTTTGTAAATGGACCAAGAGATTGGATGACTGTAAAACTAGTTTAACTTGAACAAAGGCTGCTTTCGGATGCTCTTTCCAATAACACCTCTGATGCTTCATGAGTAGTTTATGTAAGGGTGCCAACATTCTGGAAAGATTAGGAATAATCTGCCACAGTAGTTCACCATTCCTAAAAAAATATTTATATTCTGACGTATTGTGGGGACTGTGCTCCCTTTAATGCTTTGATCTTCTCCTCCTTAGGATGCAGCCCTGTTGTGTCGACGCTGAATCCTAAGTGCGTCACTTCCTGAGCTTGCAATGTACATTTTTCTCTTTTCAGTCTTACTCCGGACTTTCGAAATCTTCTCAAAACCTCTTCGAGATTTGCTCGTCGCTTATCCTTGGACACCCCTGCAATTAATACATCATCTAGATCAACAATCACCTTGGGTAGATCCCGTAATAAACTTTCCATCACGCGTTGGAACACCACACACACACACAGAAGAGTCTCTGAAGGGTAGCTGGCTTTACTGGCATAAGCCTGTGTTGGTGTTTATAGTGATAAATTCCCTGGATGTTTTGTGTAACTCTAATTGTTGGCACGCTTGACTCATATCAGATTTGGTATAAATGAAGCCTCCTGCCAATTTAGCATCTAATTCTTAATTTCTTGGTCCTGGGTATGTGCTGCTCTATTCACAGTTAGTTTGTTATCCCCGCAAATTCTGAAGGTTCTATCTGGCTTCACCACTGATATGGTTGGAACTAGCCACTCTGAAAACTGTACAGGTTTGATAATACCTCATTCTTCTCGTCCCTTGATTTCAGAATCAATCTGTATCTAACTCCTCTTGGAAAACTTATTGATTTTTAAGACATCATGAATATCTCCTTTGTTGGTTTGGAAGATTTCTAGCCAATGTAATCTAATTTGGCGAAGCCAATTCCAGCCCATCAGTCTCAGCCCTTGGCCCCTCATTACTGTTAAAGGCTGGCTGGTCCCGGTAGTGTGCGGGCGTTGTGATAGTTCTTAGAATTCTTAAAGCATCCCAGTCGGGGCAGCACGATAGCATAGTGGTTAGCACTATGGCTTCACAGCACCAGGGTCCCAGGTTAAATTACCGGCTCGGGTCTGTGTGGAGTCTGCACGTTCTCCCCGTGTCTGCGTGGGTTTCTTCCGGGTGCTCTGGTTTCTTCCCACAAGTCCCGAAAGACGTGCTGTTGGGTGATTTCGGCATTCTGAATTCTCCCTCTGTGTACCCGAACAGGCGCCGGAATGTGGCTACTAGGGGATTTTCTGAGTGACTTCATTGTAGTGTTAATGTAAGCTACTTGTGACAATAAAGCTTATTATTATTAGTATTAAACGTGGCTCACCTGGTTGACGGGCATTTTAACTTCGGCGGCTGAATCTCACCATGAAAATAATGATATGTTTGTTCACCTACAACTGTAGTGGCAGCCCCTATGACCACCTCTATTCTGAGCTGCTGGTCATTTACCATTAGTACAATCGTAATTGGGGGTCTCTTTCCCACCTTTATGTTGTTTAAACTAAATTTCAGATCCTTTTTCAGGCTTATTCTGAACACTGTGTACTTGATTCGACATATTTTTATTTATGGCCCCCTGTGCGCTCTGCCTATTCTAGTATTTCCTCCTAATGCAGACATAACATGTCGCTTCCCTGAATTTAAATTTGTCCATGGGATGATCTCCCCACACTGGTAGCATTCTTCATAGCTCCTGGTCTGTGGACCAAATTCCCTCCATCTCTGCACTCTCTTCTGCTCTTAGCCTCCTTGCTCATTACCTTTTGTGCCTTCATCTTAGCTGCGACAACCTCCAGCAGCTTCCCGCCAAACCTGGTGGATCTCACCTGCTTGCACACTCTATAATTCCAACCCCCATCACCTTGGCACTTTCCATAGCCTGGGCAAAGTCTCATGCCTTCTTTAAGACAATCTCTGCATCTGCTAACAAATATTTTTGCATCCCCATGCCGTTACCACCTCAGACTAGCCTGTCCCTCAACATGTCATTGAGTGCCGACCCAAACTCGCATTGTTCAGCTGTTTGCTTTCGGTGCACCTCGGACAATGCAATCATTTCCCCTGGGGCTCTTGTCATCGAATTGAACTTGTATCATTGCTTTATTATTAAGGGCTTCCGGTGATAATGTCCCTTGACTAATTCCACAAGCTCCTCGAAAGGTTTTGAGTCGGGTGCATCTGGGAATGTCAGACTTCTAGGTCAGACAGGTTATATGTGGGAGCCCCACAGCCCATCAATAGGATTAACCACTGTTTTTTTTCCCCCATCCCCAATTTCATTCACCTTAAGAAAATAGCAGAAGCATTTAGCATATAGTCCCCATTTCTCCGTATTGGGGTCGAATGGTTCTGGTTTGTCAAAAAGAGGCATTTTGACACTCTCAGACTGTTGAATGGGTTTGCTTTTAGAAAAGGCTTTCACATGAGGTCTGCTCTCCCGAGTCCGGGAGCAGGAAGAAGGCACTCCGGTTGAGTCTTGTCACCAATGTAGTATCGTGACAGACAGGCGACCACTAAGTTGATTAATAAATAACGGCTTATTAAAGTAAGAACTATGTACAGACAGTGACATGTTCCAAGTCTCCAAACTCCTAACAAACTGGGAAAACCATGCTCTGCTCCCAAGGTTCGCATACTCCGACTCCATTGGCCAATTGGAACACATGACATTCCAGAACCTCACCCCCTTGAAGGGGCATGCTACCACAGATGCCCTTAATTTTATATTCAATTCTCCATGTTGGAAGTTCAAATTCTCATTTATTGAAATTTCCTGATTATTTATTTGCATCCTTCACTGTGATCCAGATTTCCATCCCAGAGTTGAGTGTGCGGAGTTGGAAGATTTCCCAGCCAGGCGAACTCAACCTTTAAAAACGACAGCCCACAGGTCAGATTTTTGGTTGGTGGAGTCGGTGCCCCACAGCCCATCAATTGGATTAACCACTGTAGAGGGGGGTGTAGAAATGTGAGTCGGGACAGGTGACCCTGGAACAAGTATGGTGGCTGCCAGTTGCAGAGGCAGGGTCGGCGCAGGGTCTGCCTCTGTGCTCTGGCAATGTGTTTAAATAAATAAAACAAATAACAGTTGCAAAAATCACCCTTTCAATCCTCACCCATCACCCCCCCTCCACACACACACACACACACACACAGACCCGCAGACTCGCTATACCCCATCCATTCCAACCTACACTAATCCATACCACCAAACATCCTCCTATGGCCCCTCATACCCGCTATGCCAACTTAGTGCCACAGATGGAACATTTGCTGAATGATAGATGGACTAAATACAAGAACTTGCAATTGGCCAAGGACGGCACTGACCTAAAAACGGGGAACTTAGGCCGAGGATTTTATGCGCTTCCCGCTGGCGGGATCTTCCAGCCCTGCCAAACCCCCTGTGACGGGGAACTGGCGAGCAACAAAAATGGCTATTGACTTCCATGGGACCGGAAGATCATGCTGGTGGCCAATGTTGACCTGCCTCCACCGGGTAAAGGCATGCTGGGGGGTGTGGGGGGGGGGGGGGGCGGAAAATCCTGGCCTAAGTCTGTGTCAAGTCAACTTCTTCAATACTGCCATCTGACACAGACTACACTGAGCATGTGCAGGACTTGCTCCCCACAAAGTTGCGGCAAAAAAACCTCACAACCTTTCACCTAAGTTCTTTGTGTTATTTCAGTTGTGCCTTTACCCAATGCTAACTCCTTGATCACAGGCCCCAGGCCTCAGGCAACAAGCCTAGCTGCAAAAGTCAGGGAAAGCAGCATGTAAATTCCCAAGATGGTTTTAAGTTCATGTTTCATTCTTCTCTCTTTGCCTGAAAGTTGATGTTTCCTCTCTGAGAAGCATGAGGTTTGGCTGAGAAACAAAACTAGAGTCTGAACTGGCTCCGTGTTGTGAGATCGTTGCTAAGTCCATGAGGAGAACGACCAAAGAGCGGTTCACAGTTCGGGTGGGAGCAGCCAACTGCTGTCAGAAACCATCAAAGGCCTTCGGCCTAAATCATGTTTTGAAAGCTGGTCAGGTCCAATTTGTGCAACAACGTGTGTTTCATGATTATAGAGCTGGAAAAATAGTTTGAGGTTTTAGCGTGCCTGAACTTTTGATTGCTGATTCCTAAGGCAGATACAAGTTCAAAGCTTTAACTTAAAGGATAACACGGCACGAAAGGTGGCCATTTGGCCCATCGTCCCGGTGCTGGTTCTTTGAGAGGTCTATCCAATAAGTTCCACTTCCCTGCTCGTTCCCCAGAACCCTTCAACATTTTTTCCCCCCTTTAATTATAAATCAAGTGGATATCCAACTAGGTATTAACTATTGTGGCTGACTGTTGACTGTCCAGTTGTAACGACTGTGCTTCCAGAATATGTATACATATCTGTTAGCTCACAGAACAGTGCACAGAGAATTTGGAAAAGCTATTAAACACAAGTTGGAATAGTACTGAAGACTGTGACCCAGAACCTGTCAGATCCATAGCCAAGCTGTTCCAGTACAGCTACAGCCTACACAGCAATGGGGAAAGTTGCCCAAGTATGTCCACAAAAAGCAGGACAAATCCAACCAAGCCGGCCGTTTCATCAGTCCACTCTCAATCATCGGTAAAGTGATAGAAAAGGTTATCAACAGTGCAATCAAGTGAGCAATAACCTGCTCACTGACGTCCAGTTTGGGCTCCGCCAGGACCACTTAGCTCCTGATGGACTGAATGGCTTAGACTTTCTCACATGTTCCTATGTTTCAATCAAGTCACCTTTTAGTCTCCTAAACTCTGGCAAATACAAGCCCAGCCTGCCCAACCTTTCATCATAAGACAGTCCATTCCAGGTATGAGTCAAGTAAACATCCACAGGTCTGCTTCCAACTCATTTAAATCCTTCCTTAAATCAGGAGGCCAATACTGTATTGCTCCAGATGTGGTTTCGCCATTGCCCTGGGGGTTGGTTAGTTCAGTTGGCTGGGTGGCATTTTTGTGATGCGGAGCAACACCACCAGCATGGGTTAAATTCCCATACCTGCTGAGGTCATTTATGCAGGTCCTGCCTTCTCAACCTTGCCCCTTGCCTGAGTTGTGGTGACCCTCAAGTTAAATCTCCACCACTCAGCTCTCTCTCAAAGGGGAAAGCAGCCTATGGTCCTCTCGAACGGTGGCTACATTTACATTTACCTGTAACTGAAGTGTAACATCTCTACATTTGTGTTCAATTCCCCTCATAATGAATGAGCTTTCCTAATTATGTGCTGTACTGGCATACTAGCCTTTTGAAATGAAAATGAAAATCGCTTATTGTCACAAGTAGGCTTCAATTAAGTTACTGTGAAAAGCCCCTAGTCGCCACATTCCGGCGCCTGTTCGGGGAGGCTGGTACGGGAATTGAACCGGCGCTGCTGGCCTGCCTTGGTCTGCTTTAAAAGCCAGCGATTTAGCCGAGTGTGCTAAACCAGCCCCCTTTTATAGTTCATGCACTAGGACATCCCGCTCCCTCTGCATCTCATAGCTCTGCGATCTCTTATCATTTAGATAATATGATTCTTTTGTATTCTTTCTGCCAAACTGGACAATTTAACATTTTCCCACATTATACTCCACTACTTTGCCCACTCCCTTAGCCTATCAATGCCCCTTTGTAGCCTCCATATGTCCTCTTCGCAACTTACTTTCCTACCTATCTTGGTGACATCAACAAATTTAGTCACTGTACCATCAGTCCCTTCATCAATGCCATTCAAATAAATTGTAAAAAGTTGAGGTCCCAGCGCTGACCCCTGTGGCATATCTCTCGTTACATCCTGCCAACCAGAAAATGGTCAATTTATCTCTATCCTTTGTTTCCTGTTAAGCTCGTCAATCCTCTCTCAATGCTAGTATGTTACCCGCTACATCATGAGCTTTTATTTTCCGCAATAACCGTTGATGTGGGACCTTATCAAATGCCTCCTGGAAATCTAAGTACCGAGTGTCTATTGGTTCCCCTTTATCCACAGCATACAGTACTCCTTCAAACAACTCTGATAATTGGTTAAACAGGTCTTCTCTTTGACAAAACCATGTTGATTCTGCATGATTATCCTGACAGACCATTCAAAGGTCCGTTGACCTTTGCGGGGGGTGGGTGAGCTTCTGGTCTCGAACAGGTGGGACTGGAATTAGAGCCATCCAATGGCTTTAATAACAGAATCTAACATTTTCTCTATGATAGGTGTTAAGCGGGCCTGTAGTTTCCTGCTTGCTGCCTCCCTTTTTAAATAAAGACAATCGCTGTTTTCCAATCTCATGGAGGTTTCCCTGAATCTAGCGAATTTTGGAAAATGATTCAGAATCTCACTGGCCACTTCGTTTTCGACCATAGGATGAAGCCCATCAGGACCTGGGGAAATGTGACCCTGCAGCTCCAACAATCTGTTCAGTGCTGCTTCCCTGGTGATTGTAATATTCTTAAGTTCCTCCCTCCCTTTCATTTCCTGATTTACAGCTATTTCTAGGATCTTGCTTATATCATTTAAGATGAAGAATGATATCTGTTAACTTCATCAAACAAATCCTTGGCCGGGATTCTCCCGCAATTGGCGGGACGGCCCGACGCTGGCTCCAAGAGCGGAGCGAACCACTCCGGCGTAGGGCCACCCGGACTTTGCGAAATCCTCCGGCTCTGGAGGGGTTGGCGCGGTGCCAACCGGTGCCGAAGGGCCGCCGTGGGCCAGCGCGAGTTGGCGCATGCACAGAACTGCCAGCCTGTTCTGGCACATGCGCAGAACCGCCACCGTGTTTCCTGCGCATGCGCAGGGGGTTTCTTCTCTGCACCGGCCATAGCGGAGCCTTCCAGAGGCCGGTGCGGAGGGAAAGAGTGCCGAGGGGGCCCCCCCCCCACTGGGGCCGGATCCTCCCCTCCCCCCCCGAGGACTCCGCCAGCCGCCTTCCAAGCCAGGTGCCGCCGGGATGGACCATGTCCCTTTCACGCCGGCGGGACTGCCCAGGAACGCGCGGCTGCTCAGCCCATCGGGGCCCGGAGAATTGCTGGGGGGGCTGCTGCCAACGGCCACCGACCAGCACGGCGTGATCCCCTCCCCTGCCCGAAAACTGGCACCGGAGAATTCGGCATCCGGCGTCGGAGCAATTCTTTGACCCGGCGGGGGGTCGGAGAATCCCGCCCCTTATTTTCCATTATTACTCCCCCAGACTCACTTTCTGCAGGACCAACAGTCACTTTGCTAACCTCTCTTTTTTTTCCAAATAGCTATAGAAACTCTTATCATGTTAATAAGACCAGGTCTAGAATAACCTGCTTTCTGGTTGGTGCCAGTGTGCTGTTCTAAGAAACTATCCCCAAAACATTCTTTGAACTCCTCATCTAGGCTAACTTTGCCCATCTGCTTTTTCCTGTTGATTTGTTGGCGAAAATCCCCCATGATTATCACTGCACCTTTCTGACAAGCTCCCATCATTTCTTTCAAACCACACCCGATTGTGGGGCTACAATTGGGGGGCCTGCACACCCATTCCACAAATTCTTTATCAGTTCTCACCTCTACCCAAACCGCTCTACATCCTGGTTTCCTGAAATTAGATCATCCTTCCGTGTTGTGCTAATACCATCATTCACTAACAGAGCTACCCTTCCACCTTTTCCGTGCTTTCTTTCCTGAATGTCATCTACCCTTCAATATTCAGGTCTCAATTCCAGTCACCCTGCAATCATACTGTACTGTACTGTAAATTCTATAATCCATGGTCTATGACCATATCTTTGTAATGGCTATAAGAATGTTTATTTATTTCTATTTTGCGGTATCAGTTCGTCTGTTTTGTTTCAAATGCCACGTGTATTCAGTTACAAAGCCTTTAATTTTGTCCTTTTATGACTTTGGTAACCTCTCACCTTGTCTGTTGATTTACTCTTAGATTTTCACCTTTTGTACTTTCCTGTCATGGTCTCTTTATGATTTTCCATATTAAGTCCTTTCTCCTCTTGCCTTGTCTATATTCTATGATTAACTGCATCATACCAGATTTGATCCCTTGCCCCCACCATTTAGTTTCGGGCAGCACGGTAGCACAGTGGTTAGCACTGTTGCTTCACAGCTCCAGGGTCCCAAGTTCGATTCTCGGCTTGGGTCACTGCCTGTGCAGAGTCTGCACGTTTTCCCTGTGTCTGCATGAGTTTCCCCCGGGTGCTCCGGTTTCCTCCCACAGTCCAAAGCTGTGCAGGTCAGATGGATTGGCCATGCTAAATTGCCCTTGGTGACCAAAAAAGGTTAGCTGGGGTTACTGGGTTACGGGGATGGGGTGGAGGTGTGGGCTTAAGTAGGGTGCTCTTTCCAAGGTACGGTGCAGACTTGATGGGCCAAATGGCCTCCTTCTGCACTGTACATTCTATGATTCTATGAACCCTCTCTCTCGAGGGGAGATGGAGGAGGAGGAAGTTCCATGGATACCCGTCCTGACCAGCAGGTATAATGTATTCGATGCCCATGAGAAGGAGGGGTGTACTGAGAAGAGCTAAACTACTGAACTAAACACAGAAGAGAAGAGAACTGTCTACAGGTGGAAGGAGGAGAACAGAAATGTAGAAGTTACAGTATATTGAAACAGAAGGGAGCTGGACTACTGGGCCGGACTGATCCAGGATGGGACCGAATAAAATAGATATTAAATGAATGTGGGAGGGGGAGCTCAATCAGAAACAATTGTAAAAATTAAAGTTTAAAGACTTTTTAATAAAGTGTTACAAACAGATTTCAGATCATGAAGTTACGCAAGGTGAAGAAACATGCTCAGTTAGATACTGGCAGATGGCAATATCAGGGCAAAAGAACAGGTTAGGATCGATAGATCAAGCAAGAGTTTTATATCCTGATGTGCAGAGTATAAGAAATTAAGTAGCTGAGAGGCTCAAATCGAATTTAGAGGGTGTGACCTGGGGCCATTACTGAGACATGGCTGCACCTTGGTCAGAATTGGAAGGTAATTATTCCAGGTTAGAAGGGCTGGAATTCACCCTGGCATTGGGATTCTCTCTCCCCGCCGACAGCACACCCCTACCCAAAGATTTCCCGGGGGCGTTGGGTGGCTTCCGTGGGAATTCCCATTCCTGGGAGGGGAGCAAGGATAACTTTTCTAATTAAATTAAAATCATAACATTAATAAGTGAGGGTGTAGGTAAGGGAAATCAATGAGCGGAGATTCAATGGTTAAAATTTAAGATTGAGGAGAACATCAAATGATAATGGAAATTGTCTACAGGGTCCTTGATAGTAACAATGAAGTGGCAGAGGTTGGAGAGATTGGTAGCAAACCTGAAGAGTCTAAATGGGGAAACAGAGATTTTCATACAGATTCTGAGGAGTAATGGAGCACAGGCAGAAGGACGGGAATTTCTCTATTGTACCCAGGATAGTTTTTTGGAGTTTTTTTGTTTTGTTTCTTTGTTCTGGAAACGACACTAGGGCAGACCGTTCTAGATTTAGTAATGAGTAAAGAGACAGTCTGAGTTAATATTCTCAACAGGAGGTCTTGTGGCGCAGTGGGAAGCATCCCTGCCTCTGAGCTCAAAGCCCCAGGTTTGAGTCCCACCCTAGGACCTGATGGCCAATGAAAGTGTGTTCATAATACAGTCAATAGTTTGGGTATCAACCTGCAAAATCCTTCCAACACAACGGCAGGTGGCAAGAGTGGGAGTGTCTCCTGGTCAGACCTGTTTGATGTGGAGTGGCGCACCTCAAGCTATCAGCCTCTGAGGACAGGCTAGCCACCTGTTCCAGGTAAAACCTCACTGTGGGAACAGATGAAAGTCTACATTGTGTACCATTATGTATGGGAATAGAAATAGGAAGGAAAGAGTGAGCATAACATGATTGAATTCAATGTTAGATTTGGAAAGGAGCAACTTAACACAGTTTTGAAGGTTCTAGATTTTCGTAAGGTTCACTTTAACAGAATGAGTCAGACGCTGATGATAGCAAACTGTCAAAACTATTGTCAGTTAAAACTACAGGCGAATAGCAGGAGATATTCAAAAGATAATTTAATAATACAGGACCAATGCATACCCCTTAAAGGAAAAATCTCTACTTGCCAAATAAAACTGTCATGATCGACAAAAGAGGTAGCCTAAAATTAAAGAAAATAGTGTTTAAAGGTCCAGGGCACTGGCAGAAAAATATAGAGGAAAAGGCAGACAAAGAAGATAGTAAAAGTTGCAAAAAGGAATGCAAAAAGAAATTTGTGAGGAATGGCAAGGTTACCACAAAGTTTTAACAAGTATATTAAAACAAAAGTGCAGTCAAGGATAACGGTGCCCCTTTAAAACAGATGGGATAATACTGCGAATTAAAATAAGAAAATAGCAGGCTAATTGTATAATTACTTACTGTCTGTCTTTATGGTCGAGGAAGAGGACAATGTACCTGGAATTTCAGGAAAATGATTAATGAATCAAGGACTGGAACTCATTAAACTTAACATACGTTAGAAAGCAGCACGAGAAAAAAATTCACATTTAAGTCTGACAAATCCCCAGGGACTGATGGTTTCTACATAAGGTTTTAAAGGAAGGAGGTGAAGACATTTGAGATGCTTTAGACATAATCTTCCAAAACTCTCCCAATTCAGGTTTTGCCCCCTTAAATTGAAACATTGTAAATGTAACTTCATTATTTCGGAAAGGTGAGAGAGAACCACAAAACGATAGACCTGTTAGTTTAACATCTGTTGTGGAAATGTTATTGGGAAACTACAATTAAGAGCAGAGTGGTTGAGCACTTAAAGAAATTTTAGCTGTTGAGAGAAAGGGAACAGGAATTTATAAAGGGTAGGTCACGTCTAAAGAACCTCATTGAGTTTTTTGAGGAAGTAGCTGATGTAGTCATTGTCGTGTTAAGCACACTGAGATAACCACGGGCTGCAACTGGATGCAGTTTTAACTGAAAGATACCCCAGACCTTGAAGTTAGTTCAATCTGATTTATTGAACCTGTCACACAGTTAGCACAGTTCTCTGAGTTCGACTCTATGCTAACCCAAGTGTGATTACTCTGTCTGACTGAACCGGACTAGCTCTTAGCCACGTGCTGGAGGTGTTATGGGATATGTACACCCTGACTCACTCTGTAGATCTCGCCAGTGGAAAGAGGCGGAGTGTGAGTGCCTCATGCCTTTTTATAGTGGGAAACAACCCCCAAGTGTTCTGCCTGCTTATTGGTTATGTCCTGTTCTCTGTGTTCATTAGCTGCCTGTCTCTATCTCATTATGTGCATGTCTGCATATCATGACATCTCCTCTTTTGAAATGTTTTTCTGTGGCATATGTCAAAGTATTTACATGTGTTGGCCGAAAAACTAACTTATTTACATACTATGGCAGATGGGAACATATGTATATGTGAAAACAGGTGTCTAATGTGCGAAAACAGAACATAGCAAACAAAATAAATGTTTATAAGTCCATTCTCTGGGGCTTGCTTCTGATCCTGGTCGACTGCCGGAGAGGTGGTGGTGGGGACGACCGCACCTTGATAGGCGGGATTGAAGCCTGACTGGTGGCCTCGCGGTTCGAGGTATCAGGAGGTGGCACAATAACAGATGGAAACAACGAAGAATGTGGTTGCGGGTGGGCAACTGTGCTCAGTGCCCGTCTGTTTCGCCGCACAACAGAGCCATCCGCCATATGCACAACATACGATCGAGGAGCAGTCTGTCGAACAACAACAGCTGGAGCTTGATCCGAACAGCATCCGCCGGGGATAGCACAGGCAATTCGGTGGCATGAACATCATCGCCCTGCTTTTGCCGGTCCCTGAGTTTCTGCACCTTCTGCAGCACCGGGAGGTGATCCAGGTCAGGCAAGTGTATGGCTGGAAGAGTCGTCCTCAGGTCCCTGTTCATCAGGAGTTGAGCCGGTGACATGCCGGTAGACAGAAGGGTTGCCCTGTACGCAAGGTTGATGTCAGAAGCAGAATCCGTGGCCTAGCAGATGAGCTGCTTCACAATGTGCACCCCTTTCTCAACTTCCCGTTGGACTGCGGGTAATGTGGGCTGGAAGTGACGTGGTCAAACTGATATGACTGGGCAAATCTTGAGCACTCTTGGCTGCTGAAGCAAGGACCGTTGTCACTCATGACACTGAGTTGAATACCATGCCTGGAGAAAACTCCTTGCAGGCCTTGATGATGGTCTTGGATGTGAGGTCCGAGTGCTTCACGACTTCTGGGTAGTTGGAAAAATAATCAATGATGAACACATAATCACGACCATTGGCGTGAAAGAGGTCGATGCCCACCTTGTACCACGAGGAGGTCACGATTTCGTGCTGCTGAGGAGTCTCCTTGCTCTGTGCTGTCTGGAAGCGTTGACAGGTCAGACAATTGAGGACCATATTTGAGATGTCCTGACTAATCCCAGGCCAGTAGCAGCTTGCCTGGCTCTGCGTCTGCACTTCTCGACACCCAGATGTCCCTCGTGGATTTGCCGGAGCACCAAGCTCTGGATACTGAGTGGAATGACAATGTGGTCCAGCTTGAGGAGGATACCATCAACCACAGTCAGGTCGTCCTTCACATTGAAGAATTGAGGGCACTGCCCATTTTGCCAGCCATTGACGAAGTGGCGCATGACACGCTGCAGAAGAGGGTCTTTGGCTGTCTCGCCGCGAATGCAAATCACCTTTTCATCCGACTCTGGGAGGTTGCTGGCCCACAGCTGCTCCTGTGATTCAATCTGTTGGATGAATGCCGGCGGTTCACAGGGCAAGGTTCTGGAGCGGGACAAGGCATCCGCAATGATGAGCTCCTTGCCAGGCGTGTACACTAGTTCAAAGTTGTACCTTCTGAGTCTGAGGAGGATGTGCTGCAGCCGGGGCATCATGTCATTCAGGTCCTTGTGGATAATGTGGACCAGAGGCCTGTGGTCCGTCTCGACGGTGAACATCGGCCGGCCGTAGACATAATCGTGGAACTTGAGAATTCCAGTGAGAAGGCCCAGGCATTCCTCTTCAACTTGGGCATATCGCTGCTCGGTGGGTGTCATCGCCCGTGATGCGTAGGCAACTGGTGCCCAGGATGAGGTGTCATCGCGCTGGTGCAACACCGCGCCGATGCCGTCCTGGCTAGCACCTGTCGATTTTTGTTTCCCTGTCAGGGTCAAAAAAATGCCAATACAGGTGCAGTGGTGAGCTTGGCTTTCAGCTCCAACCACTCTGCTTGATGAGCTGCCTGCCACTCAAAGGCAGTGGACTTTTTCACCAGGTGTCTGAGGGCCATGGTGTATGAGGCCAGGTTTGGGATAAACTTGCCCAAAAAGTTTACCATACCTAGGAAGCGCAGCACCACCTTCTTGTCTTCAGCAGTCTTCATGGCTTTGATGGCCTTGACCTTGTCTGTGTCTGGGCGCACACCCTGCTGAGACATCTGGTCACCTAAGAACTTCAGTGTCGACATGCCAAAGCAACACTTGGCCCTGTTCAGCTTGAGGCCATTGGCATGGACACGGCGGAATACCTGCTGGAGACGAGCGATGTGCTCTTCGGGGGTCGTGGACCATATGATAACGTCATCCCATACACACGGACCCCTTCAATGCCCTCCATCATTTGCTCCAAGATTCTATGGAAGATCTCTGAGGCCGAGACAATGCCGAACGGCATACGATTATAGCAGTACCTGCCAAACGGTGTGTTGAAGGTGCAAAGCCTTCTGCTGGACTCATCCAGCTGGATTTGCCAGAATCCATGTGACGCATCTAACTTTGTGAAAAACCGGGCGTGTGCCATCTCACTTGCAAGTTCTTCCCGCTTTGGGATGGGGTAGTGTTCCCGCATTACATTCTGGTTGAGATCCTTGGGATCAATGCAGATGCGCAGCTCCCCCGAAGGCTTTTTTACACATACCATCAAGCTGACCCAGTCAGTCGGTTCTGTAACTTTCGAAATGATGCCCTGGTCCTGAAGATCCTTGAGCTGAGCCTTCAGGTGCTCCTTCAGTGGAACCGGGGCCCGGCATGGTGCATGGACCACAGGTGTGGCATCAGGCCATAGCAGGATCTTGTACCTATATGGCAGAGTGCCCATCCCGTCCAACACATCCGGATACTGAGCGAGGATGTCGTCAATGCCGGCTTGAACATCCACGCTGGGAGAGGTCATTGTGTAGACCCGCTGCTTGCATGCATGTGCGCCGAGCAGGGAGGCCCTGTCTGGCTTGACAATTTCAAACCTTAGCCTTGTGTGAATGCTCCTGTTGGAGACGAGCAGATGGCAGGATCCCAGAGCTCTGATGGCATTGCCGTTATGGTCCAGGAGCTGGCAGGCTGCTGGAAGGAGCTTGGGTGGCTTCTTGATGCGGTTGAAATCTGCCTGTGAAAAGAAATTGGCAGAAGCACCTGTGTCCAGCTTGAACTGGACAGAGCATTGATTTACTTACATCACCGCATGCCATTCATCCGCAGAATCCACAGTGAGGATGGACAGGCTGAGGCGCTGCATCTGGGCGATGGCCTGCACACTCTCTGCCTCGTGGGAGGCAAGTTTCTCATTTTCAGCCGATTTGTATTGGGAATACCGATTTTTGGCGTGCTCATGCACTGTACATGTTTCAATCACGACTGAGAGGGTCATATGCTTGATTTTTAAAAGCTGCTCTCTCAGAGGATCAGAGTGCACTCCAAAAACGATTTGGTCTCTGATCATGGAGTCAGCAATATCACCAAAGTTGCAGGACAGCGCTAGTAGACAGAGATTAGGTAAGAAGGAGTTGAAAGATTCATCTTTACCTTGTAGCCGTTGTTTGAATATATAGCGCTCGAAGATTTCATTGGTGTCCACTTCACAATGGCTATCAACCTTGTCCAGGATGGTCTGAAACTTTGTCTTGTCCTGGCCTTCGGTGAAGTTCAACTCGAGAGTTGGATGGCTTGATCCCCCGCAGTTGAGAGGACAAGGGCGATCGTCCTGGCATCAGACGCACCCACGAGGTCTGAAGCTTCAATGTACAGCAGAAACCTTTGCTTGAAAGTCCGCCAGTTGGCACTGAGATTGCCGGAGGTCCTGAGATGTTGAGGAGCCTGGATCTTCTCCATGGTGCCGCGATACATTTGCTGGTCGTCACGGAACAGATTGAGGTAAACCACCTAGGGAAAGCAGACTCCTGGCACCATGTCATGTTAAGCACACTGAGATAACCACGGGCTGCAACTGGATGCAGCTTTAACTGAAAGATACTCCAGACCTTGAAGTTAGTTCAATCTGATTTATTGAACCTGTCACACAGTTAGCACAGTTCTCTGAGTTCGACTCTATGCTAACCCAAGTGTGATTACTCTGTCTGACTGAACCAGACTAGCTCTTAGCCACGTGCTGGAGGTGTTATGTGACATATACACCCTGACTCACTCTGTAGATGTCCCCAGTGGAACGAGGCGGAGTGTGAGTGCCTCGGGCCTTTTATAGTGGGAAACCAGCCCCAAGTGTTCTGCCTGCTGATTGGTAATGTCCTGTTCTCTGTGTTCATTAGCTGCTTGTCTGTATCTCATTGTGTGCATGTCTGCATACCATAACAGTCATCAGGGGAATATCAATGGATGGCGTCCATGTGGACTTCGAAAAGGCATTCGAAGGTCCCACGTGAGAGAATGTCGGCTAAAATTGGAGCTCATGGAATTGAAGGCAAATTAGTGACCTGGTGGAGAGAATGGTCCGACAGTAAGTGGAGAACATGGACAGTAGGTCAGATTCAAATTAGACATTCTGGTGTCCCCTTAGGATTGATGCTGGGGCCTCAAACTGTTCACTATATTTATTAAGGATTTAGATAATGCAATAGAGAGCCATATCTCAAGCTGGTCAATTAAAGAAAGTAAGATAGATGGGAGTATAGAATTACAGAGACAGTGATAGATTAAAGGAGCAGGTGAATGTATTGCAGTTAGATTTCAGTGCAGGTGCATGTGATCATCTATGGACCAAGAAAGGATATATCAGAGTATAATTTAAAGACCGTAAAACAAGGAGCAATGGAGGTTTAAAGAGATGTTGGTGTTAATGTATACAAATGAAAAAAATATATATATTTAAAAAGCGAATCAAAAAGGCTAATGGAATGTTCACCTTTGTAACTGGAGGACAGAAAGCCGTGTTTGGACCAATAATGGGGACCTGAGCGTTGCAACTGAGAAAGGTCTTGCAAGCAGGGTTACCAAGGCCGCCAGAGGCTATGACATTTTATTACATATCTCCTGCAATATAAGGTTTAAGGGATGATTTGACAGTTGTTGTTTTTTTAAAAAAGGGTTAAAGGAATTGACAGGGTAGATAGAAGAGTTAACTTCTTCTGCTGTTAGGGGATCTATGACAGCTGGGAGAAGATCGCGTAGGAAGGGGACCAGACCTTGAGTCTGTTCTTTCATTCTATTAGATTTCTAACTTAACTCCATTTACTACCTTGGTACCATATCCCTGAATAGCTTCGTCCAGCAACATACCAATCAGCCTCAGTATTGACATTCTCAGTTAACCTCCAGCCTCAGCAGCATTTTGAGGGGTGAGAGTTCCAAACTCACACCACCTTTTGTGTGAAGAAGCATAACCTGACATCAGCCCTGTTTGGCCTGGACCTGATTTTAAGGTTCTGAACCCTTGTCCTGGACTCCCCCACAAGAGGAAATAGTTTCTCTTTATCTACTGTATCAAATCCTTTAATCATTTTAAACAAAGTAATTAGATTATCCCTTAATCTTCTACACCCAAGAGAATACAAGCCAGATTTATGCAACTTTTCCTCATGATTTAACCCTTCCAGCAGCTGCATAGTTCTGATGACCGTGCACTACACCCCTTCCGAGGGCAATGGATCTTCCCTGGGTTGCAACACCCAGAAATTAATGCAGAACCCAAGGGGTTGCCTCACCAGCATTGTGTACAACTGTAGCTTAACTTACAATACTTTGTAGTCCTCCATGTGTCGTTAATTGAGTTTGTATATGGGCACAGATTTTCACCATGCTGGAGAATCTCTACACCGAGACTAAAATAGCAGAACTGCCCGAAAATCATCAATACCTCCACCGAACACGGTACTTCTTCTTTTCCCGTGGGCCGGAATGGATCCGGGATGTGTTTCACGTATGCATGTCTCTCAGGGGCAACTGGACATTTAAATCATCTTCTGCCTCCACTCGAGTCAGATTTTGGTAGCTTGGGAGTGTGCAAAGTTGACCTGGTAAGAGCAGGTCTAAACTTGGAGTATTTGTTTGGATAGTCCTTTGGAGGAGAAGGATCCCCCTGTGGAAATTGCATTAAAATTTTATTCACAGCCCGGAATTCCAACAGTCTTCCCGAACCCAGGGGAGTAGGAAGATTGGGCTCCTGTCTCGAAGGGCAGTTATTTTTGCCCTGACTGACTCGCGTATCCTGGTCCCAGGGTGAACTTTGTGCTGGAGAAGGACACATTGTGTGAAGGACATGGCACCCTCACACATAGGGACCATGGAAGCCAATCACCGTGAGCAGCCAGAGGCCAGAGGGAGGACAGGTCATGAGGAAGAAGCTGCATCTTATTTACCAGTAAGGAGGAGTGGGAGAGGTGGGCCAACCAGGTACTACCGTGAGAAAGGATGTATAGGCCTGCAACATCATGCCTCAAACTGTCGGAGAACCAGTGTCGAAGGTGGCTGAGGCTAAGCCATGTGGTGATGACAGACATGCTGCAACTCCAGCTGCAATCCTGCAACCTTCCCCGTACACTGTGTTACCACCCTTGGACTAGTTCGCGGTCAATTGCACACCCACTTGACCCGGAGTCACAACACATAAGAACATAAGAACTAGGAACAGGAGTAGGCCATCTGGCCCCTCGAGCCTGCTTCGCCATTTAATGAGATCATGGCTGATCTTTGTGGACTCAGCTCCACTCTCCGGCCCGTACACCATATCCCCGAATCCCTTTATTCTTTAGAAAGGCATCTATCTTTTTCTTAAAAACGTTTAAAGAAGGAGCCTCAACTGCTTCACTGGGCAAGGAATTCCAGAGATTCACAACCCTTTGGGTGAAGAAGTTCCTCCTACACTCCGTCCTAAATCTACCTCCCCTTTTTTTTAGGCTATGCCCCCTAGTTCTGCTTTCCCCGACCAGTGGAAACAACCTGCCCGCATCTATCCTATCTATTCCATTCATAATTTTATATGTCTCAATAAGATCCTGCCGCATCCTTCTAAACTCCAATGAGTACAGTCCCAGTCTGCTCAACCTCTCGTCATAATCTAATCCCCTCAACTCTGGGATCAACCTATTGAATCTCCTCTGCACTCCCTCCAGTGCCAATATGGCCTTTCTCAGGTAAGGAGACCAAAACTGAACACAATACTCCAGATGCGGCCTCACCAACACCCTATACAATTGCAGCATAACCTCACTAGTCTTGAACTCCATCCCTCTAGCAATGAAAGACAAAACTCGATTAGCCTTCTTAATCACCTGTTGCACCTGCACACCAACTTTTTGCGACTCGTTGCAACTTTTTGCGAATTCTTAGAAAAATATCTGAAGACTGGCCCTTAGCTGCCCAACAATTACAGTAATAATAATCTTATTGTCACAAGTAGGCTTACATTAACACTGCAATGAAGTTGTGACAATCCCCACACTCCGGCGCCTGTTCGGGTACACAGAGGGATAATTCAGAATGTCCAATTCACCTAACTAGCACGTCTTTCAGGACTTGTGGGAGGAAACCGGAGCACCCGGAGGAAACCCACGCGCACACGGGGACAACATGCAGACTCCGCACAGACAGTGACCCAAGCCGGGAATCGAACCTGGGATCTGGAGCTGTAAAGCAAGAGTGCTAAGCACTGTGCTACCGTGCTGCCAGTCACCATGTTTGTAAATTTAAATACAATTACTTTTTGTTTATCACACAAACTATAATGAAATATGCAGCAAATACAACTGGTTAACTATTAACTAATTCTTAACCCCCCACTTTAACTTGTCCCCAACCTCTATACACACTCGCACACAGGACAGAAATGCACAGATGGAAGGAGAGGGGTGAAGTAATATGTAAAAAGAAAAATAATCTTTGTTTCCGATGGTTGTCTTGAAGCAGACCTTCTTCAAAGTAAGCTTTCAGATCCAGTCTCTGTTTGCAGTCTGTAATGGTTTTCACTGTAGACTCATTCAGATCTCTGCAGAAATACAGCAAGTCACAGTCTTTCTGGGGAGAGAGAGAAGAAGAAGAAGAGCAGATCCTTCTCCTGAGTGTCCAGGATTCAAACTGAGCTCCTTGGGTCTCTGAAAATCATTCCACTCAGACAGAACACAATCCCCACCTGTTACTGGGCAGAATACGGCCTTTTGGCAAATTCATTGGCTTCCAGCCAACCAATTGAACCAAGTCCCGCCCCATCTCTCTGGTGCCGAAAAGTCTGAATTCTCCTGCTCGAAAAACCAGCACCATATATTATGTTGCAGTTTTTTGAATTCCTCACTCTGTCTGCTGCTTGACTTAAGGACACATGTCCATTAATCATCCATGGATCAAAAATGTTAACAGCAAAAATAAAGAAAGAGGAAATAAGGGAATCAACAGGAAGGATCCTTACAACTGGCAGTGGTTTTAATAGATTTGGCATCTCAGACGCAGAGCGCCACGACCATTGCCCAATTAGTAGGCTTACCTTTGGTGCAAAGTGTTACTGATTTCATCCGTGTTGCTATAAAGGTCTCGACTCAACATGGAGACATCTTTGTCGACCGAAAGTCCTTCCTTCAAGTGGTCACACTTTTCTGCCTGTTTGATGGTACTGTTGGTGACACCATGGCTGCTATGGTAGTTACGTGCTGCTTCCGTTTGTGGGCTCCAAATGGAGGTCGTCATCCAAATTACTAAAGGGGTGGACATGTACCCTGGATGTCCAGCGTGGATTTGCATTGGTGCCTGTAATAGCTGAGGGGGTTGAGGATTCTTTAGTGTGAAGGAGTTGTGGTAGTTGCCCCTGGTTTTTGGAAGACGTGCTTTAGGTGCTTTGGCCATTCAGGTGGAGCTCTGCAATATGCTCCAGCAGGAGTATCAAGAGTAGTAACGGTGTGCTGCATGCTCATTGCATGAGGATGTAATTGATGATGATGGCACCACGGGTAGAGCACCAACTTCTGAGGAGGAGGAAGATGTTGAAGAGGAAGCCCCTGTCCTTTCAAATGTAGCATACATGCAGATAAGGCATCGTGTGCATGAGGCGCCCAGAACAGCCCAACAACAGTTCTTTGTGAGAACCATCCCATTCCGGCCAATGATCCAGTTTCTGATGTGGGCGACACCTAGCAATATTCCTGGCTTCAATATACCTCTGCTTACAGGTCGGAGACAATCACATGTATTTATGTTCGCCTGGCTTGTAGTGCAAGGAGAGATATTTCACTGTGCGTGTGCAACACAATGCTTATTCTTTGTGCTCACTGACATGAACTGCTTAAACACACAAAACCTTGATGATAAGAGATGTCCCAGGTCTGTCACCTTAACTGCAGCACGCAGATAACATCATTCTCTTGGAGCCCTGTATGGACGAGTCAAGCTACTCACCTTGCCGGAATGCAGCAAGCCATTGAACCCTTTCCTGCTCTGAATCCATGAGCACTGATGGTCTGCTGCTGTGCTCATAATGCAGCCGCTCTCTGAATCCAGGCATTCAACTCGGCATCCTAGGTGTCGATGTTTACTCGAGTCAATGGCACTGTCACCTTTGCAAACAGTCATTCAATGAGAGCCCAACCCAGACACCAGCATTACAGAGCATCATAAAGTTACAAGCCTGTGCAGCATCTGGCTACTGTTCAAAGCATCCATCCAACTCATCCCTTTAAAGTAAAGAGAATTTTTATGTTATTTCATATTAACGTAAAAAAATACAAAGTTGCCATCCCTAACCTAAACTTTGAATTCATGATTGCAAACCTGTGTCATGCCCCTGCTGTGTTTAAGGTGCCTTCACCTTACGTCTGTGGGTGCTGTGCCTTGTTGCCCCCCCCCCCGCCTCCACCCTCTGGCAGCGGCATGTCCAGGTTGTCGCTGGAGCCTGAATTAGCTCCGATGGGAGGGAGAATTCACCCCTCTGTCTGGGCACACAAATGCAGCAGCCCCCGAGTGGTGGAGGAACTGCTTCTCTCAGAGGAGAGAGGAGCCTACAGAGCGATTAGGCAGCTCGTCCACCAGTGTGAGTTGCATTTGCACATTCCTGCTCACCATTGATAGGTGGGCACCTCGGGGAGAGACTAGGTGCCTGGTGCATCTCTCACGCTGACAGTGATCGCCTGAGGTCACAGATTGTAGATCCGGCGCCTAGAATCCGTGATTCTGCTACTGGAACTGCTTCTCCATCAGAATCACCTCTCTCTCACTCGGGGAGGATGTGTTCTCGATGCTCAAGGTATTACATAGAATTTACAGTGCAGAAGGAGGCCATTCGGCCCATCGAGTCTGAACCAGCTCTTGGAAAGAGCACCCTATCCAAGCCCACACCCCCACTCTGTTCCGCATGGACTCCTCAATGATGGAAGCTATGGCACGCAGACCCTCGGGGATCACCACCAGATATCCGCGAGCTTCCCACTGGACATCCAGCATCTGCTTCTTGATTGATGTCTCCAAAGGCTCGTCATCTGCCTCGGACTCAGTCTGGTCCTGGTGTCCAGCAGTGATTCCCACTGTTGGTACCCTGGGACCTCTCTTCCTCCGCCCCCTTGCTTCGAGTGACAATCCCGCACCGGTGAATCGGACACTGTTTTTCATTGGAATCACTCATGTTCCACATGGCGCGGGTGCTAGCCCATTAACGGTTCCAGACTTACTCCAGGACCGGCGCCAATTCTGTTGTCGTAGAACTCCACCGATTCCGTTCTGGCACCAACAATTAGCCTCTGAAACGGAGAATCTCGCCCAATGAATTTAAACACGAAGGAGGAAAAAACCTTTAAGGAAAGATTGAAAGCTGTATGAGCAGAGAGCGGAGAGTGGCCTTGTGATATTCTAAAGATTGTGCTGTGTTTAGCAAGAACTGTGAAAGAAGCAAAGTGAGCTCAAACCAACCTCCGAAATGTATTTGTTCCAGCAAGCAGAGATTTATTACAAGACTTGGATTTACTTTACTGTGAGAGAAAGGGAGAAGCCTTGTGGAACGCCACCCCTGGAACAACTGTGGATGTCCAATGGTAATATTACTGGATGTGGAATCTATAGGGAGTGTTGCCTGAAAAAGGGAGCGGGATTCTCTGCCGGCGGGATTCTCCGTTTTCACCGGCGCCCGGGGGGGGTTCCCGATGGCGTGGGGCTGCCCCTCAATGGGAAACTGCATTGACCGGCCGGCGTAACGGAGAATCCCGCCAGCGGGTCGAGGTGGAAATGTGGCGCGGCGGGCTGGAGAATCCAGCCCAGGGTGTTTAATTGTGAGATTAACTAGGCAGAAATATTTGGGGAAATGTTTGCAAGACTCATTTTAACAGTATTACTGTAACGTTGTGTGTTTAAGTTTTCTTTTCTTTTGTTAATATAAGGTTTAATTTAATTTTTTTAAATTCCAAAAGTTGGATTGGAATTATTGCTTTTGACTTCAGAACGCATACCTTCTCATAATAAAAGACAAGTTGCAAATGGTTGTCATAAATTGATGAAGTTCCCCCTTGGGATTAGATCAGTCTGGTAATTACCACGTGCCATATCATAACAGAATGGTGAGTACATTAGTCTTGGTTACGATATGGAAGAGAGGACAAACCAATGCAGGTGTCATAAAGGGAATATTTTCTAGCTTAACCTATTGTCCTTGCTTAAGGGAATTTTAAAATAGCAGATAGAAGTAAGGTAGAGCTCACTGACCTACTGACAGTGTTAATGTGTACTCCTGGACATTCCATGACCCTGTTAGATTTAAATTAAAATTATTATTTCAAGAGAAGTTAAAAATTCAACTGTATTCACCAAGCATAAGTGTTCAAATCTGAACCTTGTACATAATCTTTTCACTCAACTAAGTGACTCTGAGCCAAGTCATTGTTTACTTCTACTGTAACAGGTCATTGAAAGATTTTCTCTAAGCTAGCAACCAAAACTATTCTTCATGTTGGCAATTCGGTTCCCACGTACTCAGGAATACTTCAACCTTATGCACAATTTAGCTCAAGGAGCCAGTTGTTGCCTGGCATTTGGTTTAACATGCCAACATAATATTTAGCACATTTCATTCCCTTTCCCCTTTCTCCAGCTCTAACTGCGCTGAAAAGCTTCTCTCAGGTGAGAATGTGGATGGTCCTCCTCTCGGCTTCTACCCAGTTCTATAACCACGGTGGTGACAATTGGAGACTCGATGGGCCGAACTTACCAACCCTCAAAGTCTTAAACAGCCACACTCTATCATGCGTGAAAGCCAGATTCTTGCTCCCGAGCTGGGTATCACTAGCCAGGAAATTTCCCAGCTTGTTGCACCCACCCCAGGAAACATACTTTGATGGGGGGGGGTTTCACTCTAGGAGGGGAAGGATGAGATGGAATTGGGTACTGATGCACGATCAATTGCACAAAGACTAAAGTTGGGTCCAACTGTGGCTTTATTACAGTCAGATGCGTGGCCTCCTGCTGCAGCTGGCGAAATGGCAGGGCACTGGAGGTCATGCATATTTATACAGTTCTCAGTGGGCGGAGCCAGCCAGCAGGAGCTACCGGTGAACCTGTAGTGCAGGTCCTACCTTACATCTCCTATTACAGTGGTTCACCACATTCACCCCCTGTTAAAAATGAGTCCGGCGGGGGTGACATGAAACTATATACACTTAGAGCAATTATGTACAGTGATAGGGAAAGAAAAGTCCATGTTGACGGTCCGGAGTCCGTCAAAGGTTCAGCCGGTCCGGTGCTTTGGTGCTTCGTTGGGAGCGGCGTAACGGTGGCGGCGAAGTCGGTGCTGGCGGTGGTGGAGGTGGCACCGATGGTGGTGGTGGCGGTGCTGATGCTGGCCAGCCATCGGGGAACTCCGGGAGCGTGCAGAAGTCCTCTTCGTCCTCTTGTGCGGAAAAGGGGAGGGGGGGGTGCTCTGGTGAGGTCAATATTGGCGGTGCGGTGGGAGGTGGGGGGGGGGGGGCGCATTGGTGGGGGGGGGTGTTGGGGTGGAACCTGACGGTGCCAGGTCCCTGAGTGAGACAGTATCTTGGTGGTGGTCGGGGAACTCAACGTAGGCATATTAAGGGTTGGCGTGGAGCAGGTGAATCCTGTCCGCCTTGTGGAGTCCGGCGTGCCTACAGAGAAGGACCGGTCCTGGAGCACCGAGCCAAGTCAGGAGCGACACTCCGGATGTGGACTTCCTGGCGAAGGTAAAAACACGTTCATGGGGTGTGTTATTAGTGGCGGTGCACAATAGTGACCTGATGGAGTGTCGAGCATCAGGGAGGACCTCCTGCCAGCGAGAGGCTGGGAGGTTCATGGACCGTAGGGCCAGCTGGACGGCCCTTCAAACCGTCCCATTCTCCCGTTCAACTTGCCCATTTCCCCGGGAGTTGTAGCTGGTCGTCTTGCTGGAGGCTATACCCCTGCTGAGCAGGAACTGACACAGCTCATCGCTCATGAATGAGGATCCCCTGTCACTGTGGATGTAGGCAGGTAACCGAACAGAGCGAAGATGGTGCTGAGGGCCTTGATGACGGTGGCAGATGTCATATAGGGGCATGGGATGGCGAAGGGGAATCTGGAGTACTCATCGACCACACTGAGAATGTACGTGTTACGGTAGGTGGAGGGCAGGGCCCCTTTGAAATCCACGCTGAGGCATTCAAAGGGGCGGGAAGTCTTCACCAAGCGCACACGGTCTGGCCAGTAGAAGTGCGGCTTGCACTCCGCACAGACCAGTCCCTGGTGACTGTCCTTACTTCCTCGACGGAGTAGGGCAGATTGTGAGCTTTGACCAGATGGTACAATCGAGTGACCCCCGGGAGACAAAGGCTGTCGTGGAGGGCCCAGAGTTGGTCCACTTGTGCGCTGGCACATGTACCTCAGGAGAGGGCGTCTGGGGGCTCGTTGAGTTTACCGGGGCGATACAAGATCTCGTAATTATAGGTGGAGAGCTCGATTCTCCAGCCCAAGATTTTATCAATTTTGATCTTGCTCCGCTGTGTGTTATTGAACATGAAGGCTACCGACCATTGGTCTGTAAGGAGAGTGAATCTCTTACCGGCCAGGTAATGCCTTCAATGCCGCACAGCTTCAACGATAGCTTGGGCCTCCTTTTCGACGGATGAGTGTTGAATTTCAGAGGCATGAAGGGTGCGGGAGAAGAATGCCACGGGTCTGCCTGCCTGGTTTAGAGTGGCGTCAAGGGCGACGTCTGAAGCGTCGCTTTCTACTTGGAAAGGCAGTGACTCATCCACTGCGCCCATCCCGGCCTTGGCGATGTCTGCTCTGATGCGGGCGAAAGCATGTTGTGCCTCGGCCGCGAGGGGGAATTGGGTTGACTGAATGAGTGGGCGGGCCTTGTCCGCATTGTTTGGGACCCACTGAGCGTAGTAGGAAAAGAACCCCAGGCAGCGTTTGAGGGCCTGGGGGCAGTGGGGGAGGGGAAGTTCCATGAGGGGGCGCATGCGGTCGGGGTCGGGCCCGAGAGGTCCGTTTGGACTACAGAGCCGAGAATGGCTAACTGGGTCGTGCTGAACATATATCTCTCTTTGTTGCAGGTCCAGGTTGAGAAGAGTGGCAGTGCGGAGGAATTTATCGAGATTGGCATCGTGGTCCTGCTGATCATGGCCGCAGATGGTGCCATTATCTAAGTACGGAAAGGTGGCCCGCAAACCGTACTGGTCGACCATTCGTTCCATCTCTCTTTGGAAGACCGAGACCCCATTTGTGACACCGAAAGGGACCCTAAGGAAGTGGCAGAGGCGACCGTCCGCCTCGAAGGCAGTGTATGGACGGACCGACTTCCGGATGGGGAGCTGGTGGTAGGCGGATTTCAGGTCAATTGTTGAGAAGACCCGGTACTGCGCAATCTGATTGACCATATCAGATTTGCGTGGGAGGGGGTATGCTTCGAGCTGCGTGTACTGATTGATGGTCTGGCTGTAGTCCACGACCATCCTGTGTTTCTCCCCAGTTTTAACCACTACCACTTGGGCTCTCCAGGGGCTGTTGCTGGCCTCGATAATACCCTCTTTAAGCAGCCGCTGTACTTCGGACATGATGAAGGTCTTGTCCTGGGTGCTGTACCGTCTGCACCTAGTGGCAACGGGCTTGCAATCCGCAGTTAGATTGGCAAAAAGGGAGGGGGGATCGACCTTGAGGGTCGCGAGGCCGCAAACGGTAAGGGGGGGTAAGGGCCCGCCGAGTTTGAGGGTGAGGCTCTGGGGGTTGCACTGGAAGTCCAGGCCCAACAGGAGTACAGCGCAGAGATTAGGAAGGACATGGAGGCGGAAGTTACAAAATTCTACGCCCTGGACCGTGAGGGTGACTGTGTAAAAGCCTCGGATCGGAACGGAGTGGGATCCGGCGGCTAGGGAGATCCTTTGATTGGCAGGGTGGACCGCGAGGGAGCAGCGCCTTAAAGTATCTGGGTGAACGAAGCTTTCGGTGCTTCCGGAGTCCAGCAGGCACGAGGTCGCATGGCCGTTGATTTTAACCGTCGTCGACGCGGTGGCCAGGTTGTGCGGGCGAGATTGGTCCAGCATCATCGAGGTGAGCTGCGGGTAGCCGTCGGATGCTTCGGGTGGCAAGCGTGTGCGGTTCCGATGTCGGGATGTCCAGAGGCCCTGTGGAGGACAAGATTGCGGCATCCATGGTGCGCACATTGCGGGGTCGGGACAAGATGGCGGTGCCCATGGTGCGCACATTGCGGGGTCGGGACATGATGGCGGCACCCATGGGGCGCACATGGACCTGGGAGGAGAAGATGGCGGCTCCCATTGTGCGTCTGGCGTGGGGGAGGGGGTGATAGTGGGCGTGATTGCAGCACTGCACGGGCCTGGCACACAGCCGTGAAGTGGCCCTTTTTACTGCAGGCTTAACAAACGGCAGTGCGAGCCGGGCAGTGTTGGCGGGGGTGCTTCTGCTGACCGCAGAAGTAGCAGCGGGGACCCCCGGGGTGCACGGATCGATGTGCGGTGCAGGCGTATTTGGAAGGCAGGGCACCGGCTGAGGAGGTCGTCGGCGGGGTCCAGGAGGGGTAGGAAGGAGTAGAAGGGTGGGCAGCGCGGCGGGAGAGGTACGATTGTACGTTACGGGATGCGACCGTCATGGAGAGCGCCAAGGTTTTCATCTCCGCCAGTTCGAGCGTGGCCCCTTCCAGTAATCGTTCTCGGATGCGGTCCGACGCAATCCCCGTCACTAAAGCATCGCGCATGAGGAGATTTGCGTGTTCGGCGGCCGTAACGGTCTGACAGTCACAGTCCCGGACGAGTGGAATTAGGGCCCGCCAGAAGTCTTTGATGGACTCACCAGGTAGTTGCGAGCAGGTGGTGAGTAAATGCCTGGTGTAGAGCGTGTTCGCCTTCTGCGCATAGTGTTCCTTACGGATTTCCATTGCTTTTGTGTAATTCGTGGCGTCTTGGATCAACGGGAACACGCTGGAGCTCAGTCTGGAGTACAGGACGTTTATCTTCTGAGCCACCGTTGGCTCGGGGTCCACAGCCTTGATGTAGGCCTCAAAACATGCTAGCCAATGAGTAAAGTCTTTTCTGGCATCGGGCGAGTGCAGGCGATCGGGCTTAATTCTGATATCCATTCTGTGGAAAATCTGACTGTAATAAATTGATGCACGATCAATTGCACAAAGACTAAAGTTGGGTACAACTGTGGCTTTATTACAGTCAGATGCGTGGCCTCCTGCTGCAGCTGGCGAAATGGCAGGGCACTGGAGGTCACGCATATTTATACAGTTCTCCGTGGGGGGAGCCAGCCGGCAGGAGCTACCGGTGAACCTGTAGTGCAGGTCCTACCTTACATCTCCTATTACAGTGGTTCACCACAGATACGTCGTTCCTGCACACAGGGGTGGCTGTTTAAAAATCCTGGCGCAGTTCTCTGCGATTTCAGTCCAGTTGTTATGTTAAATATTAGGCCCTCCAGCCCAGGGCTTTTCAAAGTCAGGGTCACGAACCTCGGGTGGGTCGCGGGCGAGTGTCGGGAGGGTTTCGGAGCGATTGGTTCCGCAGTCGTCCCAATCGCGGGAGAAGCGCCCAACAGCCGCTATTGGCGTTTACGTTGGGAATTGCAGCCACTGCTGCCTTTTAAATTGAGATACATCAGGCTGTGTGAAGTCTTCGGGCCACAACCTACTTCTAGATTCGCTGAAGAAGATTCGCTGAAGAAGCGGGCATTATTTGAAAATAGGAATCATTTCAGAGTGAAACCGGGAAGTGTAAATCACAAAAATCCTCATTCACCTGAGGAAGGAGCAATGCTCCGAAAGCTAGTGATTTGAAACAAACCTGTTGGACTTTAACCTGGTGTTGTAAGACTTCTTACTGTGCTCACCCCAGTCCAACGCCGGCATCTCCACATCATTCACAAAAAGTCTTAAATTTGTCCCAATAAAATGATGTGGATGCTGGTGCATAATTGAAATTTTCAAGACTGAGGTCAATAAATTATTTGTTCAGATATTGGAGGATATGAACTCAAAGGAACATATCAGCCATGATTGAATGGTGGCGCAGACTCGATGGGCTGAGTGGCCTAATTCTGCTCCCATATCTGATGGCCTTATGGTCTAAAGTAGATAGGTGGAATTAAGATACAAAACAGTCATGTTCTAGTTGAATGACGGAATAGATTTGTGGGCTGAATGGCTGACTCGTGTTCCTACGTCCCGAAAGTGCAGCGAGCAGCACCCATGCAAAATGTGACCAGAAAATTCGCCAGGCTCAATACTGTCACGCTCGGGTGGACAGTGAGCCACGACACCACAGTTCGACCCACAGTCAAGGTAGCAAGGAAAATCACTGCTCTGTTGTTCTAGATAGATATTCAACAAAGCGATTTTCCACCGAGCAGTTAACATCCAAAATAATGAGTTCAGGTTACCATAGAATCATAGAATTTACAGTGCAGAAGGAGGCTATTCGGCCCATCGAATCTGCACCGGCTCTTGGAAAGAGCACCCTACCCAAGGTAAACACCTCCTCCGTATCCCCATAACCCAGTAACCCCACCCAACACTAAGGGTAATTTTGGACACTGAGGGCAATTTATCACGGCCAATCCACCTAACCTGCACATCTTTGGACTGTGGGAGGAAACCAGAGCACCCGGAGGAAACCCACGCAGACACGGGGAGGATGTGCAGACTCCGCACAGACAGTGACCCAAGCCGGAATCGAACCTGGGACCCTGGAGCTGTGAAGCAATTGTGCTATCCACAATGCTACCGTGCTGCCCCATTAAGGAGAGAAATACCTGTGGGAAATGATGAACTTGCTTTTATGCTTCACTTCTGACTTTCATATTAAGTCTGATTCTGTGCTTTTAAATATGGGTAAATGCCTAAAACCAGGGCCAAGATTTTCACCATGACAAAGAGGCTCTCAGCGGTGGGGAAAATAGCAGAACTGCCCAATTTCCGAATTCCCGAATCCTTCACACTTTCATGAAAACCAGAATGGAAGTGAGCCATGTTTCACACATGCACATTGTACAGAGCAAGCTGACCATTTAAATTGGCAGCTGCCTCCACTGTAACAGGATATTGGTAAGCTAAGAGTGTGGATTCCGAGTGTGCAGGATAATCCTGGTATGAGTAGGTCTGAGCTTGGTGTATTTGTTTGGAGAGATAGGGTCCACTGTGGAACTTGGCTTAAACTTTTAATGACTGCCCCAGAGGTGGCACAAATCAAGCTTCAATTGTCATCTCTGAACCCAAAGGTAATAAAATGGTGCGGCACCTTGTCTCACAGGGCAATTCATTTTGCCCACGACTGGCTTGTGCACCCAGACACCAGGAAGAACTTTTTGCTGGAGCAGGGCACAAAGTGTTTTGTGCAAAGAAACATAGAAGATGGACATGGCACCCTCACACAGAGGCTACAGTCAATCACTGTGCACAGCAATAGGCCAGAGGGAGGGCAGAAAGACAGCAGGAAGAAGTTGCTGCCCATGCACCAGGAAGAGAGATGAGGAAAGGCAGGACATCCAGGTACTAATCTGTGAAAGGACATTGAGACATTTGAAAGCAGTGAATGAGTTGGCAAAGAGGAGCGATTTGCGGACTGGGATATGTTTGCAGGACAAAAGACACTGGGCGGTGAAGAGGTAGAATTCCGAACGGACTACAGAAGATACAAAATGGATGCCGCCTGACATAAAATGGACTCTGTCAATGTCTTCACCAGCGCACCCATCTACCCCACACACGCATTCCACTAAGTCATCATAGTTCCTGGCGGTCACTACCCCCAGTTTAATGATGGCCTGATGTTTACTTGACAAGCCGTCCTTGAAGACTTGTATGAACGCTGGGTCTGTCCTAACAGCATTGGCTTGGCCCGAACTTTCTTGATCAACCAGAAATAGCCGCTCCCCATATTCTGATGCTCCCTCGCCTTTTCTTTGTTTGGTGGTAGTGATCTGACTCCAGTTTGTGGGTGAATCACTTAAGACCCGTTGGACATCCACCTTAAAAAGGGTGAAAGCTGGCTGTTGGGCTCTATCTCATCTGTGAGAGGCACTGCGTGGGTCTAGCGTCACCCGCTAAAATCCTGGGCTGCAGCAACCACAGGACCGCCGTCCACAAGTCGCCACTTGTCCGCCGGACATGCTGCCCTTACTAGTTGGTGAATGACTCTTAAGTGCAGTTGGTGACCCACCCAGACGTCATTGAGTTCCGTCCAAAAGTTTACATTCTGGCTTCGGGGCTGAAGTTTTCCCAGGACGGTCATAATCTGTTGTCTTTCTCCCGGGGTGAATGGTTTGGTGCCACATCGATCATCTCCTCAGTCTCCTCACTAAGTTGGTTCTATGCTATCATATGGGGGCAGGGAGGTCGTGTCCGGACAATGCCCCATTCTTCCCCCCCTCATACATTTATACTCTAATTTCTTTATGATTTTTGTTTGACATTTCACTCTCGTCTCTAGTTCTGTCTTCTTCTGTTATACCACATTTAGTTGTTCTATTAGTCCCGCCAATTATGTACCAAAAGTACCCCTGTTTTCTTGATCTTGTCTTTAATTTGTTTTGTCAACCAATCTCTCTGGAGTTCCAATGTATGTGCTACGTCACAGCCGTCCTTTTGATTAACGACTGTCGGTCTGTCATATTAGAGTTTATCAGGGAGCCTGGGGACCCCCTTTTAACTTCTTTCGCCGCCATTATTAATTTACCTACCGTCCCTGTGTGATTGGAGAATGTTTGTTTATATCTAGACAGTTCCCCTATTCTTTCCGACCGAGAATACACGGACTTCTTATACTACTTACGTACTCACGGCGAGGCTCTCAGAGGTCCGGCAATGTCCTCCTCCGGTCCCGAGAAGGTCCGGATGTGTAACTCTTGCCTCCGCGGGTGGGTTCCACAACACCCCCCTTTTCTCTCCGATGCCTGTTTACCTGATCAGCGCCTCACAACATCGTTCTTTAACATACCTCTATCAATCAACTCTCGCATCTGTAAACAATGTCAACACGGCAGTATCACATTACAGTTGAACCAGTTAGGTCACGTCTCTCACTCACGTAGTCTGTCTATTATTTTGGTTCTTCCGGTGCCACGTCCCTGATCAGTCATCTTGACGACAGTCTCCAATATCCGGGTGGTCAAAGTTTGACTACTCACCCCGTTCACTGACCCGAACGACTGCTCAGTTCCATGGCACCCTGCTGACTACGCCATATTGTCAGTGAAAATATTCACAAATAGACCTTTGAGTGAGTAAAGAAGCAATTTATTAATTTTCAGAGCTCTGGGAGAAAAGGCCTTTGACCCGCACGGTCTGTGCAGCACCTTTTCTCGCCTGAGCTGAGGTCGCACTGGGTTAATATACTGACGGAAAGCGGAATTAGTTTGCATTCGCATTTACCTATACCCAATCAATTCTGTTCACGTCACAATTCATAACATGCGTCTTCAATGCCATAAACGGCTACAAGGTAGCTCCTATAGCCTCTAATTGGCAGTTTGCTTACCCAATCAATTCATTACATAGATAACGGTTATATAAAGTCATGGGGTCAATAGTCCAGCCACGTTGAAACATGTCCTTCCTCATTCCTTGCTAGTTCCTTTATTTGGGGCCACTTTGTCAGTTACAAATAGCTAAAAATACAGACATTGGGCAAAGGTTGCCAACAGCTCATTGTCTCTCCAGATGCATCTGGTTGTGGATCACTTGTTTTGCACAAAGCTTTACTACTTTAGCAGGAGACACTGATAATATCATAGCGTCAAGAACATTGACAGAGTTTATTTATATCAGGCGGCATCCGCTTTGTATCTTCTGTCGTCCATTCAGAATTCTACCTTGTCAGCGGGATCCTCCGTCCCACTGCACCTGTTTTCTGTTGTGTCCCCGCCGGTAGCTGTATTCTCTATCCCGGCAGCCGGCCAATAGGGTTTCCCTATTGGGCACCTCCACGCCGTCGGGAAATCCATGGGCGTGGGTACGGTGAAACGGATTATCCCACCAATGGAGAATTCAGCCTAATGTGTGCCACATGGAAGTGAAGTACTCAACTGAATTAGTGCATTCTGCATTACTTACATATATACATCACTGTCAAGGTGTGGGAGATATTAAGAACTTGGGTCCAGAAATGGGGGGGGTCCAAGGTGTAGAAGGAAATTTAAGGGTTGAACAAACTGAAACCCTGATTCAAAGGGATACACCCACACCTGGCTGAGTCATATGGTCCTATTCAGACTTAAAATGGTTCAGGGAATGCATAAAGTGATACGCCCAAGATCCATTGCCTTTTGGGACATTCCTGCATGACCAGCCATTATCCTGATACAGAGTCTGATAACCCATTTGTCTATCAATGCAATGTAGTTGCATATGAATGGCATAGTTATGATCTTTTTTGTTAATTGGAGTGAGAAATCAAGCAGCCCATTGCAGTTGATATGTTCCTGTCTGGACATTTCAGAGGAGTACCTTTATTTGAAGGGCTGGGTGGAGCTTTTAGAGAGAGAATCAATTTAGAACAGGCAAAGAAGAGAAGGATGTGAGCAGCCATGAGACAAGCCAGGAAATTTGCTACAAAGAGAAAGGATGTAAGCAGCCATCGAAGAGGTCATGAAAAAGCTACAGAGAGAATGCTTTGAAAAAGGGTTCTGAACGAATTTCCCTAACAGAAGAAACATTGTTTCCTAAATGCCTTTGCCTGTATATGTAAATGGAACAACATCTATATTTTCATGAAAACCGTTGCTTAATGGGGACCAGTGTTAAGATTAAGAAACTACACGTAAGATGCTAGCGGTAGAGGTGAAGTTTAAGCGTTTAAATATTGTTTTATTTGGTTCTAATAAAATTTGTCTATAAAATAACCAAGCCCTATTTCTTAGATTATCACTCCCGGATTGACTCGATCTTTCTGCGCCGTCTTAAAACTTCAAAAAGTTACACTTCTGGTTCAATCTCTTAGCCATTTTGGAGGGCTGACCACACGTCCGTAACATAGCCAGAGGATACTGGAAGTCTGCAGAGGGATTTGGATAGATTAAATGAATGGGCTAGGGTCTGGCAGATGGAATACAATGTTGACAAATGTGAGGTTATCCATTTTGGTGGGAATAATAGCAAACGGGATTATTATTTAAATGATAAAATATTAAAACATGCCACTGTGCAGAGAGACCTGGGTGTGCTAGTGCATGAGTCGCAAAAAGTTGGTTTACAGGTTCAACAGTTGATTAAGAAGGCAAAGGGAATTTTGTCCTTCATTGCTAGAGGGACGGAGTTTAAGACTAAGGAGGTTTTGCTGCAATTGTATAGGTGTCAGTGAGACCACACCTGGAGTATTGTGTTCAATTTTGGTCTCCTTACCTGAGAAAGGATGTACTGGCACTGGAGGGTGCGCAGAGGAGATTCACTAGGTTAATCCCAGAGCTGAAGGGGTTGGATTATGAGGAGAGGTTGAGTAGACTGGGGCTGTACTCGTTGGAATTTAGAAGGATGCGGGGGGATCTTATAGAAACGTATTAAATTATGAAGGGAATAGAGAGGATAGATGCGGGCAGATTGTTTCCACTGGTAGGTGAAAGCAGAATTAGGGGGCATAGCCTCAAAATAAGGGGAAGTAGATTTAGGACTGAGTTTAGGAGGAACTTCTTCACCCAAAGGGTTGTGAATCTATGGAATCCCTTGCCCAGTGAAGCAGTTGAGGCTCCTTCATTAAATGTTTTAAGATAAAGATAGATAGTTTTTTGAAGAATAAAGGGATTAAGGGTTATGGTGTTCGGGCCGGAAAGTGGAGCTGAGTCCACAAAAGATCAGCCAAGATCTCATTGAATGGCGGAGCAGGCTCGAGGGGCCAGATGGCCTACTCCTGCTCCTAGTTCTTCTGTTCTTATGTTCTTAAAGCCAGAAGGGGAGCTAAAACACTCCTCCTTCCTAAATGAAGAAGTTACATGAATTTGACATTTCCAATAACTCTTGTATAGTTATTAGGGCATAACTTCCTCAGAGTGGCAATCAATAGTGGCCTGCAACTTTGTATGGGCTTCTTAAAAAATAATTTGCAGGATGTGGGCATTGCTGGTTAGGTCAGCAATTATTGCCCTTTCCTAGTTGCCCTTGAGAAAGTGGTGGTGAGCTGCCTTCTTGAAGCGTTGCATTCCCTGAGGTGCAGGTACGCCCACGGTGCGGTTATGGGATGAGGGGGGAAGGAGTTCCAGGATTTTGATTCAGCAACGGGAAAGAAATGGCGATATATTTCCAAATCATGTTGGTGAGCGACTTGGCGAGAACCTCCAGGTGGTGGGGTTCCCAAGTATCTTATGCTCTTGTCCTTCTAGATGGTGGTGATCGTGGGTTTGGAAAGTGCTATTGAAGGAACTTTGGTGTGTTCCTGGAGTGCAACCTATAGATGGTACAAACTGCTGCTACTGTGCGTTGGTGGTGGAGGGAGAGAATGATAATGGAAGTTATGCCAATCAAGTGGCTACTTTTTTCTGAATGGTGCCGATCTTCTTGAGTGTTCTTGGAGCTGCATTCATCCAGGCAAGTGAGAGTATTCCATCACACTCATGATTTGTGCCTTGTAGATGGTCGACAGGTTTTACAGATCCAGGAGGCAAGTTACTTGCCACAGGATTCCTTGATTCTGACCTGCTCTGGTAGCCATAGTATTAATATGGCTGGTCAAGTTCAGTTTCTTGTCAATGGTAATCCCCAGGATGTTGACAGTGGGGTATTCAGAGATGGTAATGCCATTGAATGTCAAGGGGCGATGGTTAGATCCTTTCTTGCAGGAAATGGTCAATGTCTGGGTAAGGAGTCCCCTGGGGATGTCCCATACAGGGCTCAGCATGTGTCTTTTAAATAGTTATGCTGAAGTTAGAAGTGTTTTTATTTCTCCTAATACTTTCAGAGTAACAACGAGTTCATCACTGGCAGAATCATTCGAAATTAATGATTTTAATCGCCTTGCCAAATGGCTTACAGCACGTTCGTGCTTCTGGACAATTGTCAGATAAATCCTAACCTGGATTTGGATTTGGATTTGTTTATTGCCACGTGTACTGAGGTACAGTGAAAAGTATTTTTCTGCGTGCAGCTCAAACAGATCAGTTAGCACATGAAAGGAAAAGAAAGTACATAATAGGGCAACACAAGGTACACAATGTAAAACATAGGCACCGGCATCAGGTGACGCATACAGGAGTGTAGTATTAATCAGGTCAGTCCATAAGAGGGTCGTTTAGGAATCAGGTAACAGCAGGGAAGAAGCTGTTTTTGAATCTGTTCATGAATGTTCTCAGACTTTTGTATCCCCTGCCCGATGGAAGAAGTTGGAAGAGTGAGTAAGCCGGGTGGGAGGGGTCTTTGATCATGCTGCCCGCTTTCCCAAGGCAGCGGGAGTATAGATGGAGCCAATGGATGGGAGGCAGGTTCGTGTGATGGACTGGGCTGTGTTCACAACTCTCTGAAGTTTCTTGCGGTCATTGGCCGAGCAGTTGCCATACCAGGCTGTGGTGCAGCCAGATAGGATGCTTTCTATGGTGCACCTGTAAAAGTTGGTAAGAGTCAGTGTGGACATGTCGAATTTCCTTAGTTTCCTGAGGAAGTGTAGGCGCTGTTGTGCTTTCTTGGTGGAAGCGTCAACCTGGGTGGACCAGGACAGATTTTTGGTGATGTGCACCCCTAGGAATTTGAAGCTGTCAACCATCTCCACCTCAGCCCCATTGTTGCAGACAGGGGTGTGTACAGTAGATTGCCCCCCGCCCCCCCCCCCCCCCCCCCCCCCCCAAATTCAACACTGGGCAGACAGGAAGTTAGAGCATTGTTTTACATTTGTGTAAAATGCAACTTAACCACTGGTTTCCTATCACTGAGAAGATATTGCCAATCTCTGCCCAAACTTTCTGATATTTGGAAAGGGCCTTGATGAATCTGGGCTTGATGTTGAGGAGACATTTTCTCCAATAAAGATTGATTTACGCCTTGACCTTGAGTTGAAATGTACACTTTCTCAGATATGTCTACCTGACTCTGACTTTGGTCTGTACTGGTTGCTGGCACAACTTGTGTTGGAGTAATTAATGGCACTCGATTCACATCCCAACTATCCAATTCAGCAGACACATTTGATTATTTAATCTCCTCTTATTCATGACCCTCTGAAAATAAAACACGTATTGACCTAACCTTTCCTCCAACAATTAAATTGACCAAATACATAAAAATAATAATCGCTTATTGTCACAAGTAGACTTCAATGAAGTTACTGTGAAAAGCCCCAAGATTCACAGACCACATTTTTTACATCTCTTCCTGGAACCAATTCAGCCACTTATGATGCTGTCCTTTTACCTTAATCTTCTGGTTCAACTTCAGACTTCTTTCGCTCACTCTGACCTTATCACGACTCTCTTTGAGCCTGGATTGTTTCTCTTCTTCTGACGGTGCTAAATGTGACTTTGGTAATGAAAACATTGCTCTAAGCTGTCTCTGGGAAATATTACAGCTGGCACTCTGCTGGCAGCAGTGTGAGGTGTGTTACAGTAAATAAACAGAATTTTGTCACTTTGTGATGCAATGACAGCTGATGTTCCTTCTATTTTTTGTGCCCAGCATTTGTTTAACAAGAGCACACTTAACAATTTGTACTGTGCTCCATTTGAAGCAAGATGATAGGGTGGGACTCAAATGTGTTTTGATCCATTCATTCTCATCAATTTCTGACTAATACTGAGGTCTGTTGTTAGGAACACAAAAGCAGCTAAAATCTACACATAGGGCTGGATCCTCTGTTTCAGCGGCTAAATGGCAGCTTGAATGGAGAATCCGCGGGATGTTTACAACAAAAGAATTGGCACCGACCCTTCACCGATTCCGGGACCGGCGACTGGCTAGCAGCGGCACCGGGTGAAACTCCTGGTTCCCGCGCCGAAAACGGCTCGAGAATTGCCAGGTCCCTGGCCGCGCTTACACACGGCGACGACCTGCAGTGGTCTCGCCGTACAACACGGCGCCGGCCGTGCACAGACCCGACCCGGCATCCGCGATCCCACAGGCCATCAACTGGCCACCCCCTGGCCATCCCCCACCAGTCCCCCCAGCCCTTGTGGAAGCCCTCCACCAGCCATGGCAAGGATCTCGACCGAGTGCGGCGGCGCTGGGCACTGTCCGCAGCCACCACCGTTGAGACCACACGTCAACCACGTGATCGGGAACTCGGCCCATTGGGAGGGCCTGTCGATGACCCGCTAAGGCCCTTGCAACGGTGCGCGGTTTGCGACATGATGATGCCATTTCAGAGGGGGTGGAGCATGGATGACCAGCATCAACCGGCGCCAGCCCCGATTTGGGCATTAGAGTCAATTCTCCGCCCGATCGCCGATTACGAAATAGGCGTCGGGCAACAGAGGATCCCATCCAAAATATCTAGAGTGTTGCTAGTTGTTGCTAATTGGAAACCCCGCAATCTATTTTCTATCAATCACAATGATTAGCTGTAGTCCTTCAAATTCTCAAACAACTATCTAGGGCGACACAGTAGCACAGTGGTTAGCACTCTTACTTCATAGCGCCAGGGACCCGGAGTCGATTCCTGGCTTGGGTCACTGTCTGTGCGGAGTCTCCATGTTCTCCCTGTGTCTGCGTGGGTTTCCTCTGGGTGCTCCGGTTTCCGGTTTACTTCCACACTTCCCGAAAAACGTGCTGATAGGCGAATTGGGCATTCTAAATTCTCCCTCAGTGTACCCGTAGTGTGGCGATGAGGGGATTTTCACAGTAACTTCATTGCAGTGTTAATGTAAGTCCACTTGTGACACTAATAAAGAATTTTATTATTATTTTGCCCCTGCCACATGTTAAGATCCCAGTTGGTGTGATAACTCATCAGGAAGATGACAGAATGGAACCCTGGCTCGGAAGACTGTAAATTTTACTTTCCAATTTAAAAAACATTGATGAATAGAGACAGAGGACCGTTAATTAATTTTGACATCAAGAAAAAACAATTATTAAACATGAAAAGTTTGATTACGATACAATACTCCTTTACTCCCCCTGAACTTCACACACATACACAGATTTTAAGATTAACATGGATTAAAAAGTGTATCCTAAGCTACAATGGTCTCAGTGACACAAAGTCCCTTTAAGCACACAGACTGACTGTGATCAAATACACTGTCTGCTCTGAATCCCGGATGATTCATATATCTCACTGAACTTTAGCTTCCACATGAATGATTTCAAGTTCTGCTTTCAAAAAGACATACTTTAAATTCTTCTTTGAGACAATGCTTTCCCTCAATTGATTCCATCAAAGTTTCGCTTGCAAGTTTTGTACCTTCCGTCGGCAGGATTTCTTTGTCTTCATTTGTCTTCACTGTAAGGATCCCAGCCGATAAAAGATCAAGAGGGAGACTTGAGGGCAGGTAGAAGTAGAAAAAAGTTGAACCGTGACGTCACAGCCAGCAGGTAAGTGATTGGCTGGTGACTGGTAAGTAGGTTTTCTTTTCCCTGAGGTGTGTTGATAAGGTAGGGTTTTTCTATTTCTATTTTTTATTTTTTTATTGTGTGATTGGTAACAATTTTTCTTTTTATTTCCTTTTTCATTTATCTATTATTTGATATTATAGTTGGACTCAGTTAAGCTTAAGATTAAAAATGGCAGGAGATCTCAGACCCGTGTTATGCTCCTCTTGCTCAATGTGGGAGCTTAGGGACGTGGCTGATGTCCCTGGATCCTTCACGTGTGGGAAATGTGTCCAGCTGCAGCTCTTGTTAGACCGCATGACGGCTCTGGAGCTGCAGATGGACTCACTTTGGAGCATCCGCGATGCTGAGGAGGTCGTGGATAGCACGTTTAGCGAATTGGTCACGTCACAGATTAGGATTGCTGAGGGAGAAAGGGAATGGGTGACCAAAAGGCAGAGAAAAAGCAGGAAGGCAGTGCAGGTGTCCCCTGTGGTCATCTCCCTCCAAAACAGGTATACCGTTTTGGATACTGTTGGGGAGATGGCTCACCAGGGGAGGGCAGCAGTAGCCAGGTTCATGGCAGCGTGGCTGGCTCTGCTGTACAGAAGGGCGGGAAAAAGAGTAGAAGGGCTACAGTCATAGGGAATTCAATTGTAAGGGGAGTAGATAGGCAGTTCTGTGGATGAAAACGAGACTCCCGAATGGTATGTTGCCTCCCGGGTGCACGGGTCAGGGATGTCTCAGATCGGCTGCAGAACATTCTGAAGGGGGAGGGTGAACAGCCAGTTGTCATGGTGCATGTAGGAACCAATGATATAGGTAAAAAAATGGGATGAGGTCCTACAATCAGAATTTAGGGAGTTAGGAGACATGTTAAAAAGTCGGACCTCAGAGGTAGTAATCTCAGGATTGCTACCAGTGCCACATGGTAGTCAGAGTAGAAATGAAAGAATAGGCAGGATGAATGCATGGCTTGAGAGATGGTGCAGGAGGGAGGGGTTCAGATTTTCGGGACATTAGGACCAGTTCTGGGGGAGGTGGGACTACTACAAATTGGACGGTCTACACCTGGGCCAGACTGGAACCAATGTCCTTGGGGCTGCTGTTGCTACCACTATTGGGGAGGGTTTAAACTAATGTGGCAGTGAGGCGATATGGGCAGAGCTCAGGAATAGGAAGGGTGCGGTAACAATGTTGGGGCTGTACTACAGACCTCCCAACAGCGAGCGTGAGATAGAGGTACAAATACGTAAACAGATTATGGAAAGATGTAGGAGCAACAGGGTGGTGGTGATAGGAGATTTTAATTTTCCCAACATTGACTGGGATACACTTAGCGTCAGAGGTTTAGATGGAGCAGAATTTGTAAGGAGCATCCAGGTGGGTTTTCTAGAGCAGTATGTAAATAGTCCAACTCGGGAAGGGGCCATACTGGACCTGGTGTTGGGGAATGAGCCCGGCCAGGTGGTTGAAGTTTCAGTCGGGGATTACTGTAGGAATAGTGATCACAATTCCGTAAGTTTTAAAATACTCATGGAGAGGGGTTGATTCTCAGTGGGTCAGAATGGAGGAGAGTTTGTGCAGGGGGGTCGGGGCTGACGGCACTAGCAACAGCGCCGCTCCCGATAGCTCCGGGGAAGTATTCAGGGAGTCCGGTAATAATAGCTTCATTGAAAATCTGGAGGCAGTTTCGCCAACACTTCCGGTTGGGTTTAGGGTCAAGGGAAATGCCGATTCGGGGGAACCACAGATTTGAGCCAGGGAGGTGGGATGGAAGTTTTCGGAAATGGGAAGAGAAGGGGATTAAGATGCTAAAGGATTTGTTTCTTCGGGGTCGGTTTGCAGGATTGAGGGAGCTGTAAGCGAAGTATGGGCTAGAGCAGGGAGAAGTGTTTAGGTACATGCAGGTTCGGGATTTTGCCAGGAAGGAGATACAGAGCTTCCCAGAGGAACCGGCCTCCACATTGCTGGAGGAGGTGCTGACGACAAGGGGACTGGAGAAGGGGGCAGTGTCAGTGGTGTACGGAGCTATTTTGGAAGAGGATAAGGCACCACTGGAAGGGATCAAAGCAAAGTGGGAGGAAGAGATGGGAGAGGTTATAGAGGAGGGGGTCTGGTGTGAGGTGCTCCGGAAAGTGAATGCCTCCACCTCATGTGCGAGGTTGGGGCTGATACAGCTGAAGGTGGTATATAGAGTGCACCTCACGAGGATGAGCCGATTTTTTGAAGGAGTAGAGGATGTGTGTGAGCGTTACGGGGGGGGGGGGGGGGGGGGGGGGGGGGGGGGGCGCTAATCACGTTCATATGTTTTGGTCCTGTCCAAAGCTAGGGGAGTACTGGAAGGAGGTGTTTAGGGTAATTTCCAAGGTGGTGCATGTGAAACTGGACCCGGGTCCCCAGGAGGCCATATTCGGGGGTGTCGGACCAGCCAGGGTTGGAAACGAGTGCGGAGGCAGATATCATAGCCTTCGCCTCGTTGATCGCCCGAAGGCGGATCCTGCTGGAATGGAGAGCAGCCTCTCCACCCAGTGCCCTGGCGTGGCGGGGGGACCTGTTGGAATACTTGACCCTTGGGAAGGTTAAGATCGAACTGAGGGGAAGCTCGGAGGGGTTCTACAAGTCATGGGCACTATTTATTATGCACTTTCAAGAACTGGATAACATCGAACATTAGTTGGGGGGGGGGGGTGGGTGGGGGGGGGACTGGGGGGCTGTGTAGATTAAGGGTGACTATGGGTAATCCCTGATTCCTTTTTGTCATTCATTTATGTAAACATGCGGGCTGATTTTTTGGGGTTGGTGGGCGGATGGGATTGTTGTTATTATGGGGACTGACATATCTTGCTGATTATTGTTTATTGTTGATGGGTGTAAAATGTGAAAAAGGAGGAGAATAAAAATATTTTTTTTGAAAGAATACTCATGGACAAAGACGAGACTAGTCCTAAAGGAAGAGTGCTAAATTGGGGGAAGGCCAACTAGACCAAAATTCGGCAGAAGCTGGGGAATGTGGATTGGGAGCAGCTGCTTGAAGGTAAATCCACATTTGATATGTGGGAGGCTTTTAAGGAAAGGTTGATTAGAGTGCAGGACAGACATGTCCCTGTGAAAATGAGGGATAGAAATGGCAAGATTAGGGAACCATGGATGACAGGTGAAATTGTGAGACTAGCTAAGAGGAAAAGGAAGCATACATAAGGTCTAGGCGACTGAAGACAGACGAAGCTTTGGAAGAATATCGGGAATGTAGGACCAATCTGAAATGAGGAATCAAGAGGGCTAAAACGTGTCATGAAATATAGCAAACAGGATTAAGGAAAATCCCAAAGCCTTTTATTTCATATATAAGGAGCAAGAGGGTAACTAGAGAAAGGGTTGGCCCACTCAAGGACAAAGGAGGGAAGTTATGGAGTCAGAGAAAATGGGTGAGATTCTTAATGAGTACTTTGCATTGGTATTCACCGAGGAGAGGGACATGACGGATGTTGAGGTCAGGGATAGATGTTTGATTACTCTAGGTCAAGTCGGCATAAGGAGGGAGGATGTGTTGGGTATTCTAAAAGGCATTAAGGTGGACAAGTCTCCAGGTCCAGATGGGATCTATCCCAGGTTTCTGAAGGAAGTGAGAGAAGAAATAGCTGGGGCCTTAACAGATATCTTTGCAGCATCCTTGAATATGGGTGAGGTACCGGAGGACCGGAGAATTGCTAATGTTGTTCCATTGTTTAAGAAGGATAGCAGGGATAATCCAAGTAATTATAGACCGGTGAGCCTGACGTCAGTGGTAGGGAAGCTGCTGGAGAAGATACTGAGGGATAGGATCTATTCCCATTTGGAAGAAAATGGGCTTATCAGTGATAGACAACATGGTTTTGTGCAGGGAAGGTCATGTCTTACCAACTTAATAGAATTCTTTGAGGAAGTGACAAAGTTGATTGATGAGGGAAGGGCTGTAGATGTCATATACATGGACTTCAGTAAGGCATTTGATATGGTAGGCTGATGGAGAAAGTGAAGTTGCATGGGGTCCAGGGTGTACTAGCTAGATGGACAAAGAACTGGCTGGGCAACAGAAGACAGAGTGTAGTAGTGGAAGGGAGTTTCTCAAAATGGAGAACTGTGACCAGTGGTGTTCCACAGGGATTCGTGCTGGGACCACTGTTGTTTGTGATGTACATAAATGATCTGGAGAATGGTCTGATTAGCAAGTTTGCAGATGACACTAAGATTGGTGGAGTAGCAGATAGTGAAGGGGACTGTCAGAGAATACAGCTGAATATAGATAGATTGGAGAGTTGGGCGGCGAAATGGCAGATGGAGTTCAATCCAAGCAAATGCGAGGTGATGTATTTTGGAAGATCCAACTCAAGAGCAAACTATACGGTAAATGAAAAAGCCCTGGGGAAAATTGATGGACAGAGAGATCTGGGTGTTCAGGTCCATTGTACTCTGAAGGTGGCTGCGCAGGTCGAGTTGACAGATCATGTTACAGTTGTATAAGACTTTGGTTCGGCCACATTTGGAATACTGCGTACAGTTCGGGTCGCCACATTACCAAAAGGATGTGGATGCTTTGGAGAAGGTGCAGAGGAGGTTCACCAGGATGTTGCCTGGTATGGAGGGCGCTAGCTATGAAGAGAGGTTGAGTAGATTAGGACTATTTTCATTAGAGAGACAGAGGTTAAGGGGGGACCTCATTGAGGTCTACAAAATCATGAGAGGTATAGACAGGGTGGATAGCAAGAAGCTTTTTCCCAGAGTGGGGGACTCAATTACTAGGGGTCATGAGTTCAAGGTGAGAGGGGAAACATTTAAGGGAGATATGCATGTAAAGTTCTTTACGCAGAGGGAATTGAACCGTGCTGCTTTCAGAGCCAGCGATTTAGCCCTGTGCTAAACCTCCGGTTTCCGGTTTCCTTCTCAACCAACTTCCCTGGCTTCCAATTAAACTAAGAACAAAAAAAGCTTTCTACCTCAAAATGGCCCCCGGTTGCGAAGCAACAACTCCATGCTTTTCCAATCTCATATTTACTTTGCACACCGTAACCCTCTCTAAGCACATGAATCTAAATTAAATCCATTTAATCTATACCTTATTTCTACTACTTACCAATACAAGTACAAATTTCTTAGAGCTATCTTTGTTTCCTTACGACACACTCTAGCTGGACATTTCCTTTGCTTTTTTTCATTCATTCAGGGGATTTGGGCATCTCTGGCTGGGCCAGCAATTATAGTCCATCACTAACCACCGTCCATTTCAGAGGGCATTTGAGAGACAACCACATTGCTGTGGGTCTGGAGTCACATGTAGCCCAGACCAGATAATGATGATAATAATAATCACTTATTGTCACAAATAGGCGTCAATTAAGTTATTGCGAAAAGCCCCTAGATGCCACATTCCGACGCCTGTTTGGGGAGGCTGGTACGGGAATTGAACCCGTGCTGCTGGCATTGCTCTGCATTGCAAGCCAGCTATTTAGCCCACTGTGCTAAACCTATCTGAGAAAACCTTAAGGACAGCAGATTGCAAAGGTAACGGTGGCCACTTCTTTTCTACTGCTTGACACATTCTATACGGTTTTGCTGTTTTTTCTGTGTCCTTTTCTCACCCTGGCCAACAGCTTCTCAACAAACTCTTTGTCAAGCTCATCTCCAAGTGTTAATCGCAAACATCGCATAGCAACCACAATCTGTACCTTTCAGGAAATACAACTCTGGCTCCTCACCTAACACAACATTTATCAACTGACAACTCATTCTCAGTCATAAAAATTGGCAGATTTCTAAAACCAATATTTGTGCTGACCATCCATTGTCATATACCCTTGCCAATACAGAGTTGCTACGAGTTTTTTAAAAAATACAGAGTGCCCAATTCATTTTTTCCAATTCAGGGGCAATTTAGCGTGGCCAATCCACCTACGCTGCACATTTTTGGGTGGTGGGGGTGAAATCCACGCAATCACGGGGAGAATGTGCAAACTCCACATGGACAGTGACCCTGAGTTGGGATCGAACCTGGGACCTCGGCGCCGTGAGGCTGCACTGCTAACAACTGCACCACCGTGCTGCCTTCAAGTCGCTACGAGTTGATCTACCAATGTAATCTGCTGTGACACCTCATCCATGTGTGAAAAGACCCTCTTGGGCTTTACCTCTGATGGTAATCTAGATATCACATCGGACTGACAATGATTGTTCGATCGTCCGTATTTAATGCCGTGGTGATAAGCAGAGAGAATCGGAGTCCATCTCTGCTAAAGTGGAGACTGGAGACTTTGGATTCAAAGTAACCAGCAGTGGCTTATGATCAGTTTTGAGCATGAAACTTCGACCAGACAAATATTTGTGAAATTTTCTCACTCCAAAAAACAAAGACAATCCTTTAAATTCTATCTGAGAAAACCTTTTCTCACTGACACTAAGGGGGCATGAGACAAATACAGTCACTCTCCTCACCATTATGCAACACCTGAGAGATCACAGGATGGAATTTAAGACTAGGTAGGTTATGCTGCAACTGTATAAGGTGTTAGCGAGGCCACACCTGGAGTACTGTGTTCAGTTTTGGTCCACTTACCTGAGAAAGGACGTACTGGCGCTGGAGGGTGTGCAGAGGAGATTCACTAGGTTAATCCCAGAGCTGAGAGGGTTGGATTACGAGGAGAGGTTGAGTACACTGGGACTGTACTCATTGGAATTTAGTAGGATGTGGGGGGATCTTATCGAAACATTTAAAATTATGAAGGGAATAGATGGGATAGATGCGGGCAGGTTGTTTCCACTGGTGGGTGAAAGAAGAACTAGGGGGCATAGCCTCAAAATAAGGGGAAGTAGATTTAGGACTGAGCTTAGGAGTAACTTCTTCACCGAAAGGGTTGTGAATCTATGCAATTCCTTGCCCAGTGAAGCAGTTGAGGCTCCTTCATTAAATGTTTTCCAGATCAAGATAGATAGTTTTTTGAAGAATGAAGGAATAAAGGGTTATGGTGTTCGGGTGGGAATGTGGAGCTGAGTCCACAAAAGATCAGCCATGATTTCATTGAATGGTGGAGCAGATGGCCTACTCCTGCTCCTCGCTCTTATGTTCTTATTATGAGAGGTGTCACATGCTAGTTTAATCTTTTTGGAGACATCGTAATGTCCACGTATTGTACAATCTACCTATTTACTGATGTGGAGATGCCGGCGTTGGACTGGGTTGAGCACAGTACGAAGTCTTACAACACCAGGTTAAAGTCCAACAGGTTTGTTTCGATGTCACTAGCTTTCGGAGCGCTGCTCCTTCCTCAGGTGAATGAAGAGGTATGTTCCAGAAACACATATATAGACAGATTCAAAGATGCCAAACAATGCTTGGAATGCGACCATTAGCAGGTGATTAAATATTTACAGATCCAGAGATGGGGTAACCCCAGGTTAAAGAGGTGTGAATTGTATCAAGCCAGGACAGTTGGTAGGATTTCGCAGGCCAGGTGGTGGGGGATGAATGTAATGAAGCCTTTTGGAGTGAGAAAATCTTCTTCACAGCCTTCAACACGTCATTGATGACGATGAACATCTTGCCAAGGTCATCCCCACACCCCCACTACTTGCCTTCAAACAACCGCGCAACCTCAAACGAACCATTGTTTGCAGCAAACTACCCAGCCTTCAGAACTGTGACCATGACACCACACAACCCTGCCATGGCAATCTCTGCAAGACGTGCCAGATCATCGACAGGGATACCACTATTACACGTGAGAACACCACCCACCAGGTACGCGGTACATACTCGTGCGACTCGGCCAACGTTGTCTACCTCATACGCTGCAGGAAAGGATGTCCCGAAGCGTGGTACATTGGCGAGACCATGCAGACGCTGCGACAACGAATGAACGGACATCGCGCAACAATCACCAGGCAGGAATGTTCCCTTCCAGTCGGGGAACACTTCAGCAGTCAAGGGCATTCAGCCTCTGATCTCCGGGTAAGCGTTCTCCAAGGCGGTCTTCAGGACGCGCGACAACGCAGAATCGCCGAGCAGAAACTTATAGCCAAGTTCCGCACACATGAGTGCGGCCTCAAGCGGGACCTGTGATTCATGTCGCATTACATTCATCCCCCACCACCTGGCCTGCAAAATCCTACCAACTGTCCTGGCTTGATACAATTCACACCTCTTTAACCTGGGGTGACCCCATCTCTGGATCTGTAAAGATTTAATCACCTGCTAATGGTCGCATTCCAAGCATTGTTTGGCATCTTTGAATTTGTCTATATGTGTTTCTGGAACATACCTCTTCATTCACCTGAGGAAGGAGCAGCGCTCCGAAAGCTAGTGACATCGAAACAAACCTGTTGGACTTTAACCTGGTGTTGTAAGACTTCGCACTGTACCTATTTACTGTTATACAACTTGAATGTTTTGTCACGCTCCCTTGTCCAATTCCAGGGAACACCCTTCCTCAGGAGTCCATGCGATGAATGCAGTAAGATTTGGTAGAGATTTATCGCAGGAATACCCAGAAAAGGTCTGAGTTCAGGACATCCTGAGGGTGTGGCACATTTTGTATTGTTTGAACCTTACTCTTGGTGAGATGTAACCCACCTTTGTCTATCCTGTGACACAAATATCGGCAGAACGTTCAAACATTTCACAACACATTTGCCTGATCATCATGCTTTTCAAAACATTGGAGTGTTTTATTAAGCCTGGCATCATGGGTCTGCCTGTTTGGCACGAAAATAAGTATGTCATCCAAATAGCACTCGATACTCCCTGAGTTCCTTGAAAAATTTGGATTACTGCTCCTTGTAAAGTTCTGAGGGCTGAAGAAACTACCAAATGGCAGAATATGAAACTGAATAGACCCATGTGCGTATTGATAGTCACATCTGCCAGCAATGACATTTGTTTCTATAACATTCCTAATCTAAAAACTGAAGTGCCAATACACAGAGGGAGAAATGGACATTGACTGGTCTGAGAAAGATGGAAACGCAAAAAAATCTGGAGTGAGGCGAAGGAACAATCAAAGAGAATGATATTGAGGCATTTGAAAGCAGAGAATGAGATGGCAAAGTGGAACGATTTGCAGACAAGAGGGGTATTCTCGCTGAGAAATGGACCGCCATGAAGACAGTGAGAGGTCAGGGTGCTGGAAAAAATCATGAGAACATGGGCTGCAGCACAGGCAGCCAGGAGAGCATAAAAAACAATAGTCCTCAGCAGATCAAGGAGTAGATTAAGACAATGACTAAGGGGTGGTAGAGGTATAGGGGAGCATAGGAGGATTGAAGAGTGACATTTTGTCAGCATGATTACAAATCACAGTGCAAATTGCGCATTTGTATTTCTGGAACATCAGCAGAAGCACAGAACCTTGCTAATAGCTACACGAGGATAAGAGCATTCTTTCACCAGTTGCCATAGCAGCGGGTTCAGCCAAGCGACCATATTAGCCTACCCTTGGCTTTGGACCACTACTTTACGAGTTGCAATCCAAGCTATTTTCTTCAACATACATTCAATCAACTTTTCAACGTGCTTTGCTTGAACTAAAAGTGTCTTCTTTTGTAAATCGTAAAATACTGGATGAAATTTGGGCTAGCTGGCTGGAAATTCCATTGAAGAAAAAAAAAAACAGCTTGACACATAAGCAAGGAGAGAGCAATAAGGAATGACAGCATGTGGATGTTTTCCTCAGTGTTGGACTAGAGTAGGTCTGCCAAGCTCAGTTAAAGTCACTCAATTTAACCAAAAGAAGAAATATAGAAAACCTGACGATCTCCCACAGGTACTGTAATTAAAATGATCCCTTGCCTCACCCACTAATTCAGGATGCTTCTAAATCCGGCCATTCATCATTTCTTTTTTTACTCGTTTAAAATGACTCCAAGTGTTGCACCTTTTTCTTTGCTCATTTAGAAGGAATGCAGGCTCTGAAGTTTTTCTAAGACCCTGCAGTCCTTCGCCAGATGGGCTGAGAAAAAGCTCCACATCTGCCAACAGCACGGTTTGTCAACCACCATCCATTCCACCCCAAACATCGCCACTCCCCTGCACCCCCCTCTCCCCCCCACACCCCAAAACACCCTCCCTTCTACCCTACCCCTCCCACCCGCCACTCAGTCAGGTTGCATTAGGTGACATCAGGCAAAACTATCCACGAAAACATCAGAGGGCAGAAGGTCAACGGGGCTGGGGCTGCAAGGCGGGAGCACTCAAACTGCTTTGAGACAAATCAGGCAGAAAGTACTCGCAGCTGAACTAACAGCCTCCGAGCCACAGCTTGTTGGTAATTAGCTGCCATCCCACAGCAGGCCTGACATCACCCCATATAGGAAGCTGCCCCATGACCACAGCTATGGAGCTCCTTCAGTCATGAACAACCCTTCTTTCATATGCGGCTAGAGCGAGTTAAAAGGTAAATGCAAAGTTAAACCTGTCTTTATCGCTGGGCTGAAGAATTTCTGATTTATTTTCCTGTTATGGTGCAGTAGTTTCGCACTTGGGAATGTGTCCCCCGATCCCTCAGCAAAAATATTAGGTAAATCCAGAAGCAGGGATAAAGTGGAGAGTTGTGGGATGGATATGGTGTAATTTCTTTGGAATTGCTCTCACATCTTCTGCGATATAGGTGGTCAAAGGCATGTAGATGTTTTGCGTGTGCTTCACTTTTGCACCAGCAGCCTGGTAGGGCTAACGGAGAACGCGTTGGCATACATCTTAAGGACCTCTGGCTTCACATTTCACACAAACTGCCTTCTGGTATCATTCCAGAGTTGAGTCACCCAACTTGTATTTCAGCTGCTCTGGCACGCCAGCCCATAACATACAGATTCCATTCAGCCAGCGACAATACCCAAGGCCATTGGTCATATTCACTCAGACAGCAACCTTCATGTGAAAACTCCAAGCATAAGCATCAATCGAATCAGAGGCAAGGCCTCAATGGGCAGAATATGTTGTTTTCCAGGCGACGACAAACTGTCAAATGCTTCGATCGTCTCTGCCGCCGACACTGACACTGACCAGCTTCGAGCTGTTGATCAGAAGTGGAAAATATAACCAGTGCTTCAGTCGGGCAGTGGCTCCAGTGCAATTGATGCCCACCCAAATTTTAAGCTACTGCCAGCCCATGTCCAGTAGAAAAACAGAAATAAATTCACATTTCAAAAGGTGTAAAACCTGTAAAATCATTGTCCGTTTTTGTCTTACTCCTTTGTGGTTAGCCATGTTGGAGGAAGAACATTTAACATAATAATAATCTTTATTGTCACAAGAATGGTTGCATTAACACTCCAATGAAGTTCTTGTGAAAAGCGGACTGATATTCTTCAGTCTGATATTTTGGCACGATACCTTATCAAAGTTTTAGTTCCACTTTGATACTAAGGCCACCAATTGTGCCACTCACTCCCATCTGGGTCATGGCCACCCAATCGGTTGCAAAATTGGTTCAATCCCTCTGCAGTAACTGGTAAACTCAATGACTCTCCAATAATCCCTTAGACGTCATTCACATCAGATGAATAAGCGTAGCATCAATGCTTGCTAAATTATCAAACTGTTTATCTGACATCCAGGTCTGGGAGAGTAGGTATATCCTCCAATTTAATATGGACAGAATGAATGGCATTGGCCTCAATCTACAGGCATCTCGTAGGATTTAATAGCCTCGTTATGCTTCATGAGGTCGAATAAGGTCTCGCGACCCTCCATGGCCTTGCCCATCCCTGGGCAGGGTTTGTAAATTCAAGTGTGCAGTCAGGCTCAACTTGAATATATTTGTGCTGGGATTACCCAAGACACAGGTTCTAACACCTGTGCCCCAGAGACCCCGAGTAAGCGCCGATTATCATTGGCCTCCACCAATGTGGACAAGATGTTTCGGGCACTTGGGGGCATCTCTGAGGCGATCAGGGACCCCTGGGAAGTTGGGCCCTGGGCACGGTGGTACCCTGGCACCTGCAATACCACCAATGTACTCTACCACTGCCAGCTTTCAACCCTGGCAGTGCCACCCAGGCACCTGGCAGTGTCACCTAGATGTCAGCGTGGCACTGTCAGGGTGCCAAGACATCACTACCAGGTTGGCAAAGGCACTGCCAGGGTACCAAGCAGGCAGTGCCAAGATGCAGTATTACAGTTGTAACATGTACCTTCCAGATCCACATGTCAATTCCTCAAAAGAGAGCAGCTGGAACCCGCTTCTGGGTTCCCGCAGATCTATTAGATGCAAGCCATTCATAGCTTTCTAGTGGTGGTCTGTGATTGATAGCTTTTACAAAACATCTGCAGCTTTTATTCATTCATTTCCCTTTACGGTTCAGTGGCCTAAGTGGTGAAACTTCAATGTTTGTAAACATTGACCACATCAAACAGAGGTGACTGCATTCCAAGCACTAAGTGCATTCCAATCTCCCAAGCTTGTGATTTCACTGCACTTACTTTTCATTGTATAGTTGTGTTAAGGGGTAATTGTAAGCTGTTCTTTTTTCAGGTGAGCTGTTAAAAAGTTAATACTGTATTTATAATAAAGTTTTGTTTTAGAAATACCAAAGCCCTATTTTTTTTATGCAATGACTCCTGGAGCATATCTTTCTTTCAAATAAACTAAAATATTGGTATTTTTGTCCAGTAACTGAGCCACTGTTGGGCTCTGGTCTGGATTGTAATAGACGCCATTTATAAATTGGCGGTCCAATTTCTTCCTGCACTGCTCATTAGTGCAGCAAATGGGACTAAATGCGTCCTCGCTGAGGCCCAGAAATGAAGCAGAGTTCCATTTAATAGCGGGGCCATTTGCAGCACTGTCAGTGCCAGAAAACACCCGGCTAAATGCATTGGGCACGGGACTCTGTTTATTTCCGTTAAATCATGCCCATTGGCTTCACTCCTCATTACAAACTCTTTTCTTGAGCAACTGACTCCATCCCACTCCTTGGCAACTGTCTGAAGTTGACCCAGACCTTTCCCAATCTTGATGCCATATTTGGACATGGGATGAGCTCCCATCTATATGATTGCACCCTAAAACCTCTTCCTTTCACCTCCATAATACCACCCATTCTGTATCTGCTGCGGAAAACTCATTCATGTCTTTGTTAACTCTTGATTTGAATACTCCAATCATGCAGTCTTGACTGATCTCCCACACCCTGCAATTGATAAACGTGAGGTTTTCCAAAACACTGCTGTCCATGTCTTAAATCACACCAAGTCCTGTGCTTACTGATTGACATTGATTCCGGATTAAGCACCGCTGTGATTTAAATTTTGTTTTCCTTGTTTCAAAACCCACCATGGCCTTGCCCAACCCTGGGTGGGATTCTCCACCGGCGGGATTCTCCGTTTTGCCGGCGCCCGAGGGTTTCCCGATGGCGCGGGGCTGCCCCACAACGGGAAACCCCATTGACCGGCCGACGTACCGGAGAATCCCGCCGGCGGGTCAGGACAGAAATGTGGTGCGGCGGGGCGGAGAATCCCCTATCTCTGTAATCTCCTGCACACTGACAATTCTTAAACAATATTCCACCATTAATTTGGTTTGTGGTTAATCTTTATTTTAATTTGATTTCTCCCGTGATTCCATAAACCCTAAATTCATTTGCCTAAATCTGTCAAGTTGAATATTGAAATTTTTAATGGCCCTCAGTATTCAGCGTTTTTTGAGGGAGAGAATTCCATTATTCCACTTCCCTTTTCTGTAAAGAGCTGCTTCATGATAGGCCCTCGAATGGTCTGGCTCTAATTTCAAGGTTAAGTTCCCTTGTTCTAGGCTACCCCGCCAGAGGCAATAACGTCTCTGTCTCCCTTATCAATCCCTTTAATTAGCTTAAACACCTCATAATATCATCCCTGAATCTTCGATATTCAAGGTAATATGAGCCTCTATTAAATCTGTCCTCATAATTTATCCCTTTTAGCCCTGGTGTCAATCTGGTGAATTAGTGCTGGAAGTCCGCCAAGGACAATGTATCCTTCCTGAGGTGCCATGATTAGAACTGAACACATACTCAGAACAAGATCTAACCAGAGCTTTATATAACTAGAACAACTTCTAGCCCTGTCAAACTTGCCCAGGGGTTGTACTTGCCAGTACTATGGTCTTTCACTGTAATTGGCACATTTCTTTACAAAAATGCCAAAAACAAATTACTGGGTAAGCTCTGGGTATGGAATGTTTATGTGTTAGAAATAGAAAACGCTTTGCAGGCAGAAGTAGAACTAGGTATTCAGCCCAAAAGCAATATTTACAATTGAGAAGTGGTAGACCTCTAGAGAGAGCTGAAAGTCTTCTGATGACCATTTTGGATAGTTAAATGTCCAGAGGTTTTGTTCAGGTCCTCTAAGGTCCTTGCTGGCTGGGATCATGGAGGCAAAGAATCCTATAAACTCACGTTGATAAAGAGAGTTAACGTTTTGAGTCTGTATGACTCTTCTTCAGAGGTACGTCCACAGTGCTGTTCGGGAGAGAGTTCCAGGAATTTGACCCAATGATGGTGAAGGAACAGCGATATAGTTCCAAGCCAGAATGGTGTGTGACTTGAAAGTTGTGATAGCAAGGTCCCTTTAAGGAGTGTGGCCTCGTGGTCCATGTGACCAACTCAGGGCCTATCGTGCAGGATCATGTGAACCTCAACCAATCAGCGCGGATCCTGGGGAGCAAAGTTCTGATCAGAGTGAACGCACAGACTAGATTTGATTTGATTGATTTGATTTGATTTGATTTGATTTATTGTCACATGTACCGAAGTACGGTGAAAAGTATTTTTCTGCGGCCGAGGGAACGTGCACAGTACGTACATAGTAGACACAAAAATAATCAACAGAGAACATTGACAAATGGTACATCGACAAACAGTGATTGGTTACAGTGCGGAACAAGGGGCCAAACAAAGCAAATACATGAGCAAGAGCAGCATAGGGCGTCGTGAATAGTGTTCTTACAGGGAACAGATCAGTCCGAGGGAGATTTGTTGAGGAGTCTTGTAGCTGTGGGGAAGAAGCTTAACTACTTCCTTACCTTGCAGGTCAGCTGTTCGGGAGAGAGAGGGAGCCGGGACCTTGAAAACAGCGCGGGAGTTTGAAAAAGCGCGGGAGCTGCGAGGCAGAGGGGACAGAATAAAAGGTCGCTGCCTGGGTGAGGTAAGTACTGATTAACAACTTCCTTACCTTGCAGGTCAGCTGCTGGTTTTGGGAGATCAGTTTCGGGAGCAGGCCTATTGGCTGACTGTAAATCAGGAAGGATACAAAAGGTGTGGCTGAAGTGCCTATAGAAACAGAATGCTGGAGGCAAACAGAGTGTATCTAAGTTTGGGTAAGGCTGAGTTCGAGTAAGAGGTGAGTGAGGGCTGTGTTTGTTTTTTGGAGTTTGGTGTTTGGGGTTGAGTTTCCCCCCCCCCCCCCCCACCAAAAAAAAAATCCAATTAATTAAGTAAATTAATTAACTAGTAAGGGAATTTGGTGCTCATCTTAAGGAGGTGCAGAGAAGCAGACCTGTGTGGGAGCCTCGGGAGCAATTACATCACAGCCAGCAGGTAAGTGATTGGCTTGTAACTGGTAAGTGATTTCTCTCTCTTTGACTTTCTCTTAGCTGTGTAGTGTAGTTCAAATTTAACTTCAGGTTTAAGTCATGGCAGGAGAGCTCAGACCCGTGTCATGCTCCTCTTGTGAGATGTGGCAAGTCAGGGACCCTTCTGGTGTCCCTGACTCCTTCATCTGCAAGAAGTGTGTCCAACTGCAGCTCCTGTTAGACCGCTTGACAGCTCTGGAGCTGCGGATGGACTCACTTTGGAGCATCCGCGATGCTGAGGAAGTTGTGGATAGCACATTCAGTGAGTTGGTCACACCGCAGATTAAAATTACTGAGGCAGATAGGGAATGGGTGACCAACAGACAGAGGAAGAGGAGGAAGGCAGTGCTGGGATACCCTGCGGTCATCTCCCTCCAAAACAGATTTACCGTTTTGGAAACTGTTGGGGGAGATGGCTCACCAGCGGAAGGTGGCAGCAGCCAGGTTCATGGCACCGTGGCTGGCTCTGCTGCACAGAAGGGCGGGAAAAAGAGTGGCAGAGCTATAGTGATAGGGGATTCAATTGTAAGGGGAATAGACAGGCGTTTCTGTGGACGCAAACGAGAAGCCAGGTTGGTATGTTGTCTCCCTGGTGCAAGGGTCAAGGATGTCTCGGAGCGGCTGCAGGGCATTCTGGAGGGGGAGGGTGTACAGCCAGCTGTCGTGGTGCATATAGGCACCAACGATATAGGTAAAAAACGGGATGATGTCCTACAAGCTGAATTTAGGGAGTTAGGAGTTAAACTAAAAAGTAGGACCTCAAAGGTAGTAATCTCAGGATTGCTACCAGTGCCACGTGATAGTCAGAGTAGGAATGACAGGATAGCTAGGATGAATACGTGGCTTGAGAGATGGTGCAAGAGGGAGGGTTTCAAATTCCTGGGACATTGGGACCGGTTCTGGGGGAGGTGGGACCTGTACAAATCGGACGGTCTGCATCTGGGTGGGACCGGAACCAATGTTCTCGGGGGTGTGTTTGCTAGTGCAGTTGGGGAGGGTTTAAACTAATGTGGCAGGGGGATGGGAACCAATGTAGGGAGTCAGTGGGGACAGAAACAAAAGGCAGGAAGGGAGAGTGTGTAAAGCATGACCTGAGAAAGCAGGGCAGAGAGCAAGGAAGGTCTACATTAAACTGCATTTATTTCAATGCAAGGGGCCTGACGGGCAAAGCGGATGAATTCAGGGCATGGATGGGCACATGGGACTGGGATATTATAGCTATGACTGAAACATGGCTAAGGGAGGGGCAGGACTGGCAGCTCAATGTTCCGGGGTACAGATGCTATAGAAAGGATAGAACAGGAGGTAAGAGAGGAGGGGGAGTGGCGTTTTTGATTAGGGAGAACATCACGGCAGTACTTAGAGGGGATATATCCGAGGGTTCGCCCGCTGAGTCTATATGGATGGAACTGAAAAATAAGAAGGGAGAGATCACCTTGGTAGGACTGTACTACAGGCCCCCAAATAGTCAGCGGGAAATTGAGGAGCAAATATGTAAGGAGATTACAGATAGCTGCAAGAATAATAGGGTGGTAGTAGTAGGGGACTTTAACTTTCCCAACATTGACTGGGACAGCCATAGCATTAGGGGCTTGGATGGAGGGAAATTTGTTGAGTGTATTCAGGAGGAATTTCTCATTCAGTATGTGGATGGACCGACTAGAGAGGGGGCAAAACTTGACCTCGTCTTGGGAAATAAGGAAGGGCAAGTGACAGAAGTGCTAGTGAGAGATCACTTTGGGACAAGTGACCATAACTCCATTAGTTTTAAGATAGCTATGGAGAATGATAGGTCTGGCCCAAGAGTTAAAATTCTTAATTGGGGCAAGGCCAATTTTGATGGTATCAGACAGGAACTTGCAGAGGTAGATTGGGGGAGACTGTTGGCAGGCAAAGGGACGGCTGGTAAATGGGAGGCTTTTAAAAATGTGTTAACCAGGGTGCAGGGTAAGCACATTCCCTTTAGAGTGAAGGGCAAGGCTGGTAGAAGTAGGGAACCCTGGATGACTCGAGATATTGAGACTCTGGTCAAAAAGAAGAAGGAGGCATATGACGTACATAAACAACTGGGATCAAGTGGATCCCTTGAAGAGTATAGAGATTGTCGAAATAGAGTTAAGAGGGAAATCAGGAGGGCAAAAAGGGGACATGAAATTGCTTTGGCAAATAATGCAAGGGAGAATCCAAAGAGATTCTACAAATACATAAAGGGGAAAAGAGTAACTAGGGACAGAGTAGGGCCTCTTAAGGATCAACAAGGGCATCTATGTGCAGAGCCACAAGAGTTGGGTGAGATCCTGAATGAATATTTCTCATCGATATTCACGGTGGAGAAAGGCATGGATGTTAGGAAACTAAGGGAAATAAATAGTGATGTCTTGAGAAGTGTGCATATTACAGAGGAGGAGGTGCTGGAAGTCTTAAAGCGCATCAAGGTAGATAAATCCCCGGGACCTGATGAAATGTATCCCAGGGTGTTGTGGGAGGCTAGGGAGGAAATTGCGGGTCCCCTAACAGAGATATTTGAATCATCGGCAGCCACAGGTGAGGTGCCTGAAGATTGGAGAGTGGCGAATGTTGTGCCCTCGTTTAAGAAGGGCAGCAGGGAAAAGCCTGGGAACTACAGACCGGTGAGCCTAGCGTCTGTAGTAGGTAAGTTGCTCGAAGGTATTCTGAGAGACAGGATCTACAAGCATTTAGAGAGGCAAGGACTGATTCGGGGCAGTCAGCATGGCTTTGTGCGTGGAAAATCATGTCTCACAAATTTGATTGAGTTTTTTGAGGGGGTGACCAAGAAGGTAGATGAGGGCAGTGCAGTAGACGTTGTCTACATGGACTTTAGCAAAGCCTTTTACAAGGTACCGCATGGTAGGTTGTTGCAGAAGGTTAAAGCTCACGGGATCCAGGGTGAGGTTGCCAATTGGATTCAAAATTGGCTGGACGACAGAAGGCAGAGGGTGGTTGTAGAGGGTTGTTTTTCAAACTGGAGGCCTGTGACCAGTGGTGTGCCTCAGGGATCGGTGCTGGGTCCACTGTTATTTGTGATTTATATTAATGATTTGGATGAGAATTTAAGAGGCATGGTTAGTAAGTTTGCAGATGACACCAAGATTGGTGGCACAGTGGATAGTGAAGAAGGTTATCTAGGATTGCAACAGGATCTTGATCAATTAGGCCAGTGGGCCGACGAATGGCAGATGGAGTTTAATTTAGATAAATGTGAGGTGATGCATTTTGGCAGATCGAATCAGGCCAGGACCTACTCAGTTAATGGTATGGCGTTGGGGAGAGTTATAGAACAAAGAGATCTAGGAGTACAGGTTCATAGCTCCTTGAAGGTGGAGTCGCAGGTGGACAGGGTGGTGAAGAAGGCATTCGGCATGCTTGGTTTCATTGGTCAGAACATTGAATACAGGAGTTGGGACGTCTTGTTGAAGTTGTACAAGACATTGGTACGGCCACACTTGGAATACTGTGTGCAGTTCTGGTCACCCTATTATAGGAAGGATATTATTAAACTGGAAAGAGTGCAGAAAAGATTTACTAGGATGTTGCCGGGACTTGATGGTTTGAGTTATAAGGAGAGGCTGGATAGACTGGGACTTTTTTCCTTGGAGCGTAGGAGGCTTAGGGGTGAACTTATAGAGGTCTATAAAATAATGAGGGGCATAGATAAGGTAGATAGTCAACATCTTTTCCCAAAGGTAGGGGAGTCTAAAACAAGAGGGCATAGGTTTAAGGTGAGAGGGGAGAGATTCAGAAGGGCCCAGAAGGGCAATTTCTTCACTCAGAGGGTAGTGAGTGTCTGGAATGTGCTGCCAGAGGTAGTAGTAGAGGCGGGTACAATTGTGTCTTTTAAAAAACATATAGATAGTTACATGGGTAAGATGGGTATAGAGGGTTATGGGCCAAGTGCGGGCAACTGGGACTAGCTTAATGGTAAAAACTGGGCGGCATGGACTGGTTGGGCCGAAGGGCCTGTTTCCATGCTGTAAACTTCTATGATTCTATGATTCTAAGCTGTTCCTATGTCTGGATGTGCGAGTCTTCAGACTTCTGTACCGTCTGCCTGATGGAAGTATCTGGAAGAAGGCAATACCTGGGTGGGAGGGGTCTCTGATAATGCCGTCTGCCTTCCTGAGGCAGAGGGAGGTGTAGACAGAATCAATGTGAAGGTGGCAAGTTTGTGTGATGCGTTGGGCTGAGTTCACCACACAGAGCAGCCACATAGGATGCTCCCTATCGCACATCTGTAGAAGTTTGTGAAAGTCGATGCAGACATGCCAAATTTCTTTAGCTTCCGTAGGAATTAGAGACGTTGTTGGGCTTTCTTGACTGTTGCGTCAACGTGAGTGGGCCAGGACAGGCTGTTGGTGGTGGTGACCCCCAGGAACTTAAAGCTATCGACCATCTCCACTTCGGGGCCATTGATGCAGATGGGAGTGTGTGTCGTGCTACGCTTCCTGAAGTCGATGATCAGCTCCTTGGTCTTTCTAACATTTAGAGAGAGGCTGTTTTCGGTGCACCATGCAACCAAGTGATTTATCTCCCTCCTGTAGTCTGATTCGTCGTTGTTTGACGAACTGCCCACCACAGTCGTATCATCCGCAAACTTATAGATTGAGTTGGAGTTAAATCTTGCCACACAGTCATGTGTGTATAGGGAGTACAGTAGAGGACTGAGCACACATCCTTGCGTGTTGAGGACTATTGTGAAGGAGGTGCTGTTGCCTATCCTGACAGAATGCGGTCTGTTGGTGAGGAAGTCAAGGATCCAGCTGCACAGGGAGGGGTCAAGTCCGAGATTGCGGAGTTTGGTTTTTAGTCTTGTCGGGTTAATGGTGTTGAAGGCGGAGCTGTAGTCTATGAACAGCAGTCTTACATAGGTGTTCTTGTTGTCAAGTGTTAACACCTATATTAGAGATTATGTGCTTATACATAAGTTACACTTGTTATTTGCCAATAAACACTTGCTTCTTCATTTCTACCGTCTACCTGGTATTGCCTCGAACCACCACAAAGGTGAAATTCCAGGTGGTGGGGTTCCCATGTGTCTGCTGCCTTGTCCTTCTGGGTGGTAGTGATCATAGGTTTGGAGGTGTTGCCCAAGGAACTTAAGTGAGTTTTTGCAGTGCATTATGTAAATGGTACACAAGGCTGCCACTGTTCGTCGGTGGTGGAGGAAGTTTGTGGAAGGGGCACCAATCAAGCAGGCTGCTTTATCCTGGACGGTGTTGAACTACATCAGTGTTGTTGGAGCTGCACTCATCCTGGCAAGTGGAGGGTTCCATCACACTTGTTTGAAATGGTGGACAAACTTTGGGGAGTCAGGAGGTGAGTTATTCACCGCAGGATTCCTAGTCTCTGACCAGCTCTTGTAGCCACAGTACCAGCCTCCCGAACAGGCGCCGGAATGTGGCGACTAGGGGCTTTTCACAGTAACTTCATTTGAAGCCTACTTGTGACAATAAGCAATTTTCATTTCATTTCATATGGCTAGCCCAGACCAATTTCTGATCAATGGTAACCACCGGGATGTTGATGGTGGGGAATTCAGCGATGGTTATGCTGTTGAATAACAAGAGGCAATGGTTAGGTTTTCTCTTGTGGAGATGGTCATTGCCTGGCATTTGTGTGGCATGAATGTTACTTGCCACTTGTCAGCCCAAGCTTGGATATTGTCCAGGTCTTGCTGCATTTGGACATGGCCTTCTTCAGTATCTGAGGAGTTGCGAATGGTGCTGAACATTGTACAATCATCAGCGCACATCCCACTTCTGACCATATGATGGAACATCATTGATGAAGCAACTAAATATGGCTGGGCTTAGGGCTCCGTCCTGAGGAACTCCTGTCATGATGTCCTAGAGCAACCAGCTTCCTTTGTGCCAGGTATGACTCCAACCAGCGGAGAGTTGTCCCTTGATTCCCATTGACTCCGGTTTTGCTAGGACTCCCTGATGCCATACTCAGTCAAATGCTGCCTTGATATCAAGGGCAGTCACTCTCACCTCACGCCTGGAACTCAGCTGTTTTGTAATGAGGTCAGGAACTGAGTGACCCTGGCGGAACCCAAACTGAGCATCCATGAGCAGATGATTGCTGAGTAAGTTGATGACCCCCCTTCCATCACTTTGCTGATGATTGAGAGTAGACTGACAGGGTTGTAATTGGTCGGGATGAATTGTCCTGCTTTTTTGTTACAGGACATACCTGAAGCAATTTTCACCATTGGCGGATTGGTGTTGCAGCTGTACTGGAACAGCTTAGCTTGGGACGTAACATGTTCTGGAGAACAAATCCTCAGCACTATTGCCAGAATATTCTCTGGGCCCATAGTTTTTTCAGTATCTAGTGCCTTCAGCAATTTCTTGATGTCATGTGGAGTGAATTGAATTGGCTGAAGACTGGCATCTCTAATGCTGCTGAGCTCCGGAGGAGGTTGAGATGGATAATCGACTCGGCGCTTCTAGCTGACGATTGTTGCAAATGGCTCAGCCTTATCTTTTACACTGGTGTGCTGGGTCCCCCACCATTGGAGAGGGTGATATTTTTTCAGCCTCCTCCACAAGTGAGTTGTTTAATTGCCCACTGCCATGCACAGCTGGATGTGACAGGATTGCAGAGTTTAGATCTGATCCAATAGTTGCGGTATTGGTTAGCTCTGTCTATTATTTGCTGCTTATGTTATTTAGCATGCAAATAGTGCAGTGTTGTAGCTTCACCAGATTGACACCTCATTTTTCGGTATGCCTGGTGTTGCTCCTGACATGCTCTCCTGCTCTCTTCATTGAACCAGGGTTGATCCCTTGGCTTGGTGGTTAACGGTAGACTGGGGGATATGTAGGGCCATGAGGTTGCAGATTATGGTTGAGTACAATTCTGCTGCTGCTGATGGCCCACAGTGCCTCATGGATTCCAGTCTTGAGTTGCTCAATCTATTTGGCACGGTGGTAGTGCCACACAACACAATGGAGGATATCCTCAATGTAGATATGAGACTTTGTCTCCACAAGGACTGTATGGTGGTCATGTCTAATGATACCGTCATGGACAGATGCATCTGGAGCAGGCAGGTTAGTGAGGATAAAGGTCAGGTATGTTTTTCCCTCTTGTTGGTTCCCTCACCACCTACTGCAGTCCCAGTCCAACAGCTATGTCTTTTAGGACTCGGCCAGCTCGGTCTGTAATGGTACTACCAAGCCACTCTTAGTGATGGACAGTGGAGTCTCCCACACTGAGTATATTCTGCGCCCATGCCACCCTAAGTGCTTCATCCAAGTAGTGTTCAACATGGAGGAGCACTCATTCATCAGCTGATGGTGGCCGCTACGTGGCAGTCAGTGGGAGGTTTCCATACCCATGTTTAACCTGAAGCCATGAGACTTTGTTTGGTCCAGAGTCAATGTTGAGGACTCCCTTCCGACTGTGTACCACTGTGCCGCCACCTCTGTTGGGTCTGACCTGCCGGTGAGAGAGGATGAAATAAAATAAAATGAAATAAATCGCTTATTGTCACAAGTAGGCTTCAAATGAAGTTACTGCGAAAAGCCCCTAGTCGCCACATTCCGGCGCCTGTTCGGGGAGGCTGGTACGGGAATTGAACCGTGCTGCTGACCTGCCTTGGTCTGCTTTAAAAGCCAGCTCTTTAGCCCTGTGCTAAACCAGCCCTGCCTCTACCCACGTGGGTAGTTCCCATTCGTGATTGTGGTGCCTGGGACATTGTCTGTAAGGGATGATTATGTGAGTATGACTATATCAGGCTGTTGCTTGACTTGTCTGTGATATCCTGTGACAGAAGTTAGAAAGGAGGACTTTGCAGTGTCGGCAGGGCTGAGGTTGCCGTTGTCCTTTCTGGTGCCCGCGTCAATGCGGCTGGTCCGTCCGTCCCTTTTTGTGTCACAGTCAAAGGGAGTGAATTTCAGGAGCGAAGCTGCAGCAAAGCTCTGTCCTGGAAGTGTTTGCTGGGACAGACAGGCTGCAGCTGTGGTTGTCCCTGTTATGGGTCTCCACAGTACTTAAAGATGGCTTGAAGACCTCACAGGCACAAAGCGTCTCACCCAGAGCCGAGAGGCAACTACTAACCTGGAATAATCCATCCCCCTGATCAAGTCCAACCACCATGAAGGGTTCACCCCCCTCACCCCCCACACCGGAACCCCCCACCCCCCCACCCCGAACCTCCTGCAACACTGGACCAGTAGCTCCAGTGCTATTGAGCTGTGTGCCAGAAAATGGAAATAGCTGCTCACTTCTCCTCATCAGCCATTGCTCCAGCTTCACGTTTTTGAAAAGGAGTACTAAACGACGCACGTGTGACTTCTCACTGAGGAGTCGGCTAATTCCCAGGAGGCCGCTGCCTTCGACTTCAATCTCGCTAATAAGATTGAAATTAATGCAAATGAGGGTTAATGATATTCTAGCCATTTTTGGCCGAGATTGGGAGTTCATCATCGGGAGCGTAGCCGGGGGAAAATGCTTCGAGCCCAGCACGAATCTCGATTTTGCCCTCTTCCACCATTCACCCGGCGTGCCCCGATCCACGCCGGGCGCAGTGTGGTCACTGAATTGTGCCCTCTGTCTCGAAACTGGGGCAGATCTCCAGGCCAGCACGGTAGCACACGTGGCTAGCACTGTGGCTTCACAGCGCCAGGCTCCCAGGTTCGATTCCCCGTTGGGTCACTGGCTGTGCAGAGTCTGCACGTTCTCCCCGTGTCTGCGTGGGTTTCCTCCGGGTGCTCCGGTTTCCTCCCACAGTCCAAAGACGTGCAGGTTAGGTGGATTGGCCATGCTAAATTGCCCTTCGTGTCCAAAAAGATTTGATGGGGTTATTGGGTTGTGGGGATAGGGTGGAAGTGTGGGCTTAAGTGGGTCAGTGCAGAATCGATGGGCCGAATGGCCTCCTTCTGCACTGTATGTTCTATGTTTGATCTGCCAAATGGGCGCATTTCCCGACTCGAGCTACCTGACACGGTGGTGAAAATTTGTATCCAAGGCTCAGGCTGAAAACCGTACTCTGAATCATTTCACATTCGACCCAGACAAACTTATCAGATGGAAAGACTCGCTCAGAAGTGGGACAGCACATTTCTATATTGATGCCTCTGGCCAGTGTTTATTACTGTTATATGACAGTATGTCGCAATATTGGAAGCCTGGGGAAACATTATATAACAATTGTGTCTTGTACCAAAGTCGCAGATGATTACACGCGACAAGATTGGATCATTGCTGACAAGACCTAGAGGCTACATTATTAAAGGTTCCAAAGAATTTTACATCATTTTACTGTTCAGTTCAGATGTCATTGCAGCACAATGCCCTCGTGGAAGAGAATCAATACAAGAGAATTATTTATAGATATGTTACACACATTTGTACTTTCACCTCTGATTGATTCTTTTGAACCAGAACTAATGTGTAAGTGTCTTCAACTCTTGGCTTTCTCATTGTTTTGTTTGCGATCAGACTATTTTAACAAGTTCGATCATGGTCAGCCTTTCTCTGTTGCAAAGCCTGTTTAATGTCTTGTGACACATTCCCAGCAACCACAAAAGCAAGGCCCCTTTAACACTCCAGTCATAACGATAAACCACAATAGTGCGAGCTGATGTTCCGACAGGTATTACGCGCTGAATGTCATTCGCGGTTTGAAAACAAGACGATTATTTTTTTCAGCCACTACCCTGGAGTTACCCAAACTCTCCGTGTGAGCAATGGTTGCGCTCGGTCAAGCTCATTGGAGGTTGACCTCCAATTTGACCTCAGTGCTGCAGAGATAGAATGGCGAGGTGAGGAGGGGAGCAAAATTTAACCACTATTCTCAGTCCCGACTGCTGTCTGACGTCTCTTTCTGGAAAATGTGTGCGTGCGGATTATTTTGATTCATTTACATTTCGTTCATTTGTGGACCTCACTGGCAAGGCCAGCAGTTATTGTTTATCCCTAATTGCCCCTAAGAATGTGGTGAGCTACCTTCTTGAGCCGCTGAAGTTCGCGAGGACAGAGTGGGCCTGGCCAGCCAGTCAGTGAGAGAACCACAGTCGGAGATGCCACCAGGTCATTTCCAGGATTTGAAACAGTAAAAGGGCAGATCTAACCTGTGGAAAGTCTGAATTTGACCATTTGTTTTCTCAATCCCATTATGCATTGATGGTCAAGTCATCTGGCAATGCTCACTATCAAAGATCGTAAATGAAGGGGAGCTGTTTGCGGAAGGCAGCGGGGCCCAGTGTAACTTTGGAACTCATTCAGTAGAGGATGGAAAAGAAGAAAGGATACATTGCATTTATATAGCGCCTTTCAAAACCACAAATTATTCCAAAGTGCTTTCCCAGCAATTAATTAGTTTTGAAGTGTAGTCATTGTTGTAAAGTTGCATTAGAGCAGCCAATTTGCACGCAGGAAGGCCCACAAAGGGCAATATGATGAAGACTGGACCATTTAGGGCAGCGCGGTTGCACAAGTGGCTAGCACTGTGACTTCACAGCGCCAGGGTCCCAGGTTCAATTCCCCGCTGGGTCACTGTCTGTGCGGAGTCTGCACGTTCTCCCTGTGTCTGCATGGGTTTCCTCCGGGTGCTCCGGTTTCCTCCCACAATCCAAAGATGTGCAGGTTAGGTGGATTGGCCATGATAAATTGTCCTTAGTGACCAAAAAGGTTAGGAGGGGCTATTGGGTTATGGGGAGAGGGTGGAAGTGAGGGCTTAAGTGGGTCGGTGCAGACTTGATGGGTCGAATGGCCTCCTTCTGCACTGTATGTTGTATGTTCTATTTGTTTCAGTAATGTTGTCTAGTGAATCAATATTGGCTACAAAACTGGGGAGAACGCCTCCTTCTCTTCGGAACAGTGGAACATAAGACTTAATAGCAAGAGTACGTCATTCAACCCTTTGAGCATTCGCTCAGCCATTCAGTCAGATCGTGGCTGGTGCAGTTGTGGTCTCAACTCCCCTCTGCCCATCTGCCCCCACCTCCCATAAAATTCCTTGTGACTCCATGCCTTCTTTGAAATTGTGCCATGGGGATATTTTCATTCACATGGGAGGGCAGAGGTTAGGTGTGGGGGGGGGGGGGGGGGGCGGGTGCTCAGTTTAACATCCCATATGAAGGCTGTCACCCCTGACAGTACAGCATTCCCCGGCGCTGCACTGGGCTGTTGGTGTCGACAGTGCTACAGTGCTGCAGTCTTTGGAGTGGAATTTGATACACGTGGCCAACTAACTCAAAAGACACTGACATTACGGGTGAAAATCGAAGATAAGGACATACACTATGACGCATACCATCGGTGGAAAAAATAATAAAGTGTAGACATATGGAAATTTACTTTGGAAAAAAGGAAAGTCTAATCTTACATTATTTCAAGTGTTAGTGGCCTCTTACACCTGGCATCCCTCCAAATGTAATATTATAGGACTTGAAGATTGGAAACACAAACACTCAATATCAAGTAGATTTTAGAGGATTTATAAAAGGAATATAAAGATTTGATGTTGATGATTGGAAAATGCAGACAGCATATTGTCAAAATTTCTTTGAGCAGTTCATTGCTTGTTCCAGTTAGGCTCCTGGGATGTTACAAGCCACAGAAAATGAGCAGAGGGCATTACTCCATTGTCATTGCACTCCTCCTGGTTTCATTAGTTTATTTTAAAGAAAGCCTCCAGCCAAATAGATATTATAAGAAAATTTAATACACAGCACTAATTTGTGTTTTGGAAGAGTATGCTACCGTCCTTACAGAAACTTTCTGCTCATTATTAATCTTTCCATCTGTTTCTTAGAGCTGAAATGATCACAACTTCAGTATCAAAGAAAATATTACCTTCTTCTCTGTGATATTTTTAAAAGACAGGTTTGCAGACCATGAAGGTGCAAGCAAGCAAGAACTTTATTGGAAAGGTGTTTACTCAACAGGCTATAAAGAATAGCCTGCCCACTTGGCTGCCCAAACAGCTGATCACATTACCAATACGTTACGTGATTGGGCTCTTAAAGTGACCTTGTTCCAACTAGGAACAGGCATGAATAGACAACAATCTTGGGCAAAAGGGAACTTTGATCATCTGCTGTCTCTCTGTCCAAATTTCCACTCTTACAAATGCCCCAATAACTTCCCTCTTGAGGGGGTAAGTTAAATCTCTTTTGAATTGAGGCAGAAATGCCTGTGGCACAGCTCGTAGCCTGAAATCAAGTTGGAACATAGGAATCAGAGGAGGAAAATCACACATCCAAGTCTGCACTTCAATTCAATGAATTGATGGCTGTCCTGGTCTTTATCTCCATTCACTTATTAAAATTCATTCAAGGGGCATAGGCTGCGCTGGCTAGGCCAGCATTCATTGCCCATTAAGACTGCCCTTGATAATGTGGTGGTGAGCTGTCTTCTCGAACTGTTGCAGGCCATGTGGCAAAGGTAAAGTCGCCATTGTCCCAGACCATAAGTTGCTTTCCCCTTTGAGAGGAAGGGCTGACTGGTGGTGACTTAACCTGAGGATCACCACAGCTCAAGCGAGGGGCAGGATTGAGAATGCGGGGCCTTCATGAATAACCCCAGCCGGTATGGAAATTGAACCCACGCTGTTGACCTCGCTCTGCATCACGAACCAGCTGTCTAGCCAAGTGAGCTAAACCGGCAGTCCATGTGGTGCAGGTGCACCCACAGTGGTATTAGGGAGGGAGTTCCAGGATTTTGACCCAGCTACGGAGAAGAAACTTGGATTGGTTCCATACCATATTTTATACGCCTGCCAAGCAAAAGTGCATTGATTTCAGAATTAAAAATGATTAATTAAGCTAGTGCTGCCACCTTTTCTGGAAGAAAGTTCCACACATATAACACTGTTCGAGTGAAGGTATGTAATGGCCTCGCTCTGATTTTCAGAGTATGGCCCCTCGTCCTAAACTTTTCCATCAGCAGGATATAGTGCTCTCTATCTAATTCATCCAGTCCCAACAAACTCCTAAAAATTGCACTCAGATTACCTCTCTATATTCTAGAAAATTGAAGCGTCGATAATGTAATCTCACCTCATAATTTAACCCTTGGAGCCCTAGAAATATTCTGGGGAATTTGTTCTACACAAATTGCAAGATTCATGTATACGTTCTAAGGTGAAGTGCTATGCACACAAACTGTACACAGCACTATAGATGTGGTCTAAACATGGCTTTGTATTGCTGTAGCAAAATTTCCAACCGTTTGAATTCTCGCTCTCTAGTTATAAATATTAACATTCCATCAGCTTTTTTGATTACTTTTTGTATCTGACTACATTTTGAAATGAAATGAAATGAAAATCGCTTATTGTCACAAGTAAGCTTCAAATGAAGTTACTGTGAAAAGCCCCGAGTCACCACATTCCGGCGCCTGTTCGGGGAGGCTGGTACAGGAGTTGAACGGTGCTGCTGGCCTGCTCTTTAGCCCTGTGTTAAACCAGCCCCAGGAAACAAATTTTAGTGATTTGTGTACATGGATTACCATTGGATTTCTGCTGCCCTTAGTTTTTAACTGTTCATATAAGACTTTGATCTATCCTTTCTTGGTCCAAAACCCACACTTAACTGCGACAATATTACCTGCTCACATAAATCAATGTCGCTTTGTAATATTATGCTCCCATTTCTGTACACCACCAATTTCTGTTTCACAGAAAACTTGACATATAATTCCCTATTAATTTAGCATTAATCTGTACCATGAATAGTTGAATTTCCAGCAAACATCCTCATAAGACGCCACTGGTCACTTTTTTCCAATTCAAGAACATTATTCCTACTTTATTCACGTAAATAGGTGAATACTTGCCCTTCATGAGCTTTGATTTGTCTGACAGTATGTAGAATCTCATCAAATGCCTTCTTGATATCCATGAAAACTACATCCAGAGATTCCTCCTGTCTACTGCTTCAGCTACATCCTCAAAGAATTCAGTGAATTGCATCAAATCCTTGTTGGTTCTCTCTCTAATCAGCTCAAATTCTGCTAAGTGCTCAGTCTTTCCTTAATTATAGATTCCAATGACTTCCACACATCAAATGTTACAATAACAGGTTTATAATTTTCTCAGAAAGGACAGATTGACCTTGCATGTTCGCCAGAATGTTACCAGGTCTCAGTGGGTTAGACTGTGAGGTTTCTGTCCATCACCTTTATTATATTATTGCTCCATTTGCAACTTTTCAATCTAAAGGGACAATTCCTAAATCAAGAGAGCTTTGGAAAATTACCAGCAAAATAACTATAATTTCCTCCCCTATATCCTTTATAATCCTTGGTGTGGAAACTATCCGTTCTTTGGGATTTGTCAGTCCAGCTTCATTATTTTTTCTTACTTATGTTAACTTTGGTGAATTCTAGTCTCAATACATTATTACCTTCTCTGAAATGGCAGGTATATTATCCACATCCTCTATGCTGACACAATCCAACAAGTCTGGCATTTTCTTATTTTCACTTGCAATATTACTCTCACTTGTTTTTAAAGGGCCCACAGGTGCCTTGACTACCATTTTTCTGCTTATGTAATTGCAAAATACTTTTAAGTTAATCTTGAAAATTCTTGCAAGTTACATGCTGGGCCTGACTTCACAATCCGAAGCTGGAACCACGACATTCCAAAGCACTGCTCGCCAGCTCGCCTGATGTACGAATGGTACACAAAGGGTTTCTTAAAAACACTGAGGATTGGGATTCTACTCACTGAGCTCTTGGTCACTCTGCATACCAATGGATTAACAAGGAAGGCAGTCTCACTCGAACAAGAGCAGGAAGTTGAGCTGTGTGCTCGTAGAAAGCAGAATGGCACCAGTCTCCCTACATCTTGGCCCTGCTAATCTGCACCTAACCTCCCTAGTCTTATACGAGTGAAGGATGTTCATACAAGAACAGAGTGTGGATTCCATATTTGGTTGAACAGAAACTCTACCTGCGTTGAGCTTTTAAATGAAGATGGTCTTCTGTGCAAAGCAGTTGTCCAAAGAGCTAAGAAAAACACCATGCCAGTATCATTTTCTCAATAAGTCATTGCCCAGAGGTTTGGGTCATCATTCAGCAGTGATGGACATGACAAGATACTTTCTTGAAGAATAAAGGGTTATGGTGTTTGGGCGAGAAAGTGGAGCTGAGTCCACAAAAGATCAGCCATGATCTCATTGAATGGCAGAGCAGGCTCGAAGGGCCAGATGGCCTACTCCTGCTCCTAGATCTTATGTTCTTATGTTCTTAAGGCAAACAAGTAAATATCTATTCAGGAGGCTTCAAAACGCAGCGAAGATATTCCCCAGAATTCAGGTGTCAAAACTGGTGCTCTTCCTTTGTAATTATTGCTGACGTAATCTTAGAGTTAGGGGAAGTGTTGGAGTTTTGAAGATGGATCACCCATCTGAAACGGCAATTTGGTTTCTTTCTACACCAGACACAGCGTGGCCTGCTGAGTATTTTCATCATTTTCTATTTTGTTTTATTTCAAATTTACAGCGTCCATCAGGTTTCTTATGTTTGTATGTTTGTATGTTGGTTTGCGATAAGAAGACCTAGCGTAATCCTCTGGTGCCTTGACCAATCCCTTATAACTAATCCCAGCACAGCAGCTTAACTGGTCATTTCTCTCAATGTCATTTGTACAGTGTGCCATTTAATTGTTACTTTTTGTTTTACATAGTAACAATGAACTTCAAATATCATTCAATGACTCTTTGGGACATCTTGATGAATATGAAACATGCATAATAAATAAAAGTAGATGAAGATGTTGAGAATAACTATTCTTCTGTAAGATAAATAGTAGAATTATTTTGAGGTTTTTTTCTCCGACTGAAACTGTCACTCGATTCTGTCAGACACATTGGATGTTCGTCAAGCACCTGAATAATTTAGCTATGCAAAACCATTGTGTTTTAATGGTATGGCTTCGTCAAATTCATTTAACAATGTGTGAGAACTTGCATTTCAGAATTCATACCAATTCCTATAGTGACAATGTTATTTACTTCTAATGGTAACATAGGGTTGATAGATACATGTTGGTTCTTTTACAAACTGAGCTTCCATCCACCTTTTCACCCATCCATCTAATATTATGATCACTGGGCTCTTGCTATGCACTGTGCTTATCCATTAGCTTGCTGGGCACAAATTGGCTGCTACATTTCCTAAATTACAGTCGTGACTACACTTCAAACAAAAACCTCATTGGTTGTTAAGTGTTTTGATATGTCTGGAGGCCATTAAAGATGATTAATAACTGAAAGACTTTCAACTCCTTTGTTTTTTTATGTCATGTTTCATTTATCTCATTTCTTTCCTTCCTTCCACACTTCCGCTATCAACAATAGCAAAGAAATGCATTTTATACATTATTCTTAAAATATTTTGTGATGAATATAAGAGATTACTACATTTCATAGTTTTGCATTTTAAAATCTAGTTTAAAATGCTCACAGGCAATGGATGGGATGCACCGCCCCGCCGCGCCACATTTCTGTCTCACCACGCCGGCAGGATGCTCCGGTTATGCCAGCCGGTCAATGGGGTTTCCAATTGTGCAGCAGCCCCACGCCGTCGGGAAACCCCCGGGCGCCAGCAAAACGGAGCAACCCGCCGGGGGAGAATCCCGCCCAATGTGTCTGCCAGAGCTGCAATTAAAAGTGAGGTAATCAGTGATTTTTGCAGAGAGGAGTATCGCTAATAGATATCAAAAGCCATTTTACCTGTATGCATATAGAAGAGCTAATGCAATGTTGTAACAGTTTGGACCTGGCTCACCAAATCAAGGCACACCTTGTAACAAGGGCTTTGAGTGTAGCTGATGGGAGAGACCAAGTCTGTCTTCGAATTTACCGTGCAGAAGGAGGCCATTCGGCCCATCGGGTCTGCACCGGCCCTTGGAAAGAGCACTCCACTCAAGTCCACACCTCCACCCTATCCCCGTAACCCCACCTAACCTTTTTGGACACTAAAGGCAATTTATCATGGCCAATCCAACTAACCTGCACATCTTTGGACTGAGGGAGGAAACCGGAGCACCCGGAGGAAACCCATGCAGACATGGGGAGAACGTGCAGACTCCGCACGGGCAGTGACCCAAGCCAGGAATCGAACCTGGGACCCTGAAGCTGTGAAGCAATTGTGCTAACCACCTGGCTACCGTGCCGCCCTGTCTGAACAAAGGAGTTTTTTTCCAGGATTCAAGGCTGAGCTGAAGGTTTTCAGCTTGGTTCTAAAAAAAAAGTTCCTCTCTCCAAGAACTCTGCACCAAGATAACCATGTAATACCGGGTTCTTAACTTTATGTATCAGTGCTTAATTCGAATGTAGAGGCAGGTTTCAGGAAGCAAGTTGCGATATTGTAACTGTTAACTGTAAAGCTTTTGCTTTGTTGCTAATATGCTTCATTCAAACATTTCCTCACAGCTTTACCAAATGCAAATAGTTGGGTTCCAATCTGGGAACTTAACCAAAATTGGAATTTTATAAGCGGTTGTTCACAAAGTTTCTTCAGAGGTTTTGCTAATACTCTCCTGAGATTCCCGTGGACAATTAAATAATCAAAAGAATTTCTATGGAAATTACTGCTGTGGGAGAAAGAAAGTTTCGCATTTCTCTAATCACTATGCAACAGCCAATGAAATACTTTTGACTGGCAGTGTCTGTTGTATTGTGGAAAATGTGATAGAAAACTTTGTGTACAGCAAGTTCCCGCACACAGCAATGAGATAATAACCAGAGAATCTGTTTTTATTGATGGTAATTGAAGAAAATATATCAAGCAGGAACATACAGTGCAGAAGGAGGCCATTCGGCCCATCGAGCTTGCACCGACCCACTTAAGCCCTCACTTCCAACCTATCCCCGTAATCCAATACCTGGGACCCTGGCGCTGTGAAGCCACAGTGCTAGCCACTTATGCTACCGTGCTGCCGAAGATAACTCTCCTATTCTTCGTACCAAAAATGCCATGGGATCTTTCCACCTCAGAGGGTAAAGGGGAACTTGGTTAACATTGTGTCCTCAGAGGAAAGGTTGTGGCTCAGTTGGTAGCACTCTTGTCTCCAAGATTCTGGGTTCAAGTCCAACTCTGAGGCTTGAGCATGTAACATCAAAGGCTGATAGTTCAGTGCAGTACTAAAGGGTTGCTGCACTTTTGTAAGATGAGACTTCAAAACACAAGGATCCTGTGATACTAATTCAAAGACAAACAGAGGGGTTATCACCAATGTCCTGGACAATATTTATCTCGCAGTCAACAACAAAAGCACAAATTATTGAACAGGTCATCGCTGTCATGATATGCAAACATGCCAGCTAATGAACACTTAGAATAGGACACGACCAATTAGGAGTCAGGACACTCAGGGGTGGTGTCTCACTATAAAAGGGATGAGGCACTCACATCCTGCCTCTTTCCACAGACCAACATTAACAGAGTGAGACAGGGTGTATCTTCAGCATCACAGCCCAGCAAGTGGCTTACAGCAAGGCTGGTTCAGTTAGACTGAGTTCCTACAATTAGATTAACAAAGAATCGAACTCATTGAGAACTGTGCTAATAGTTCAATAAACACATTGAACTCATTTCAAAGTCTGGAGCATCTTTTACTTAAAACTGCACCAAGTGATACCAAGAGTCTGTTCAATCTAGTTAGTTCAACTCAGCAAGATCCGTGACAACCAGCGAATGTATACCGGCACAAAGGAAAAGATTCAGGTTCCTCACCAGCTCAGGACCACCGGCAACCTCAGTGCCAACTGGCGGACTTTCAAACAGAAATTTCAGCTTTACGTCGACGGATCAGACCTCAATGGTGTGTCTGATGCACGGAAGATAGCTCTTCTTCTCACCACAGCGGGTGATCATGCCATAGAAATATTCAACTCCTTTCACTTCGCTGAAGACCAGGACAAGACAAAGTACCAGACCATCCTGGACAAATTTGACAGCCACTGTGAGGTGGACACCAACAAAATCTTCAAGCGCTACATATTCAAGCAGCAATTGCAAGGTAAAGACGAATCCTTCAACTCTTATATAACTAACCTTAGACTGCTAGCGCAATCCTGCAACTTCGGTAATATCACTGACCCCATGATTAGAGACCAAATCGTTTTTGGAGTTCACTCTGATCCTCTGCCGGCGCAGTTACTGAAGATCAAGCATATGACCCTGCCAGTCGCGACTGAAACATGCACTGTGCATGAGCATGCTAAAAATCGCTATTCCCAGTACAAAACAGCAGAACATGAAAAGCTAGCCTCCCACGAGGCGGAGAGTGTGGATGCCAGTGAGATGCCGGATGCAGCGCCTCAACATTGACGAAAGCGACCGAAACCTGCACTGCGCAGGTGCAGACGTCTGACAACCGCACTGCGCATGCGCAACGATGCACGGAGCGTCATGACGCCGACGTCATGACATGTGTGAACTGAGGCACCGCCCATTTAAAGAAATACTGCCCTGCAAGAGGCAGTCGCTGTTTAAACTGCGGGAAACCAAACCACTATGCAGCCTTGTGCAGATCTGCACCACCAGTCAGGAGCCAGCGCTCCCAATTCTGACAACGACGCATCCGGAGTGTTCAACAAAGTCTACAGGATTCTGATCCCGGCAGTGCAACGGATCCAGATGCTGAATGCCTGGACAACACTTACCATGTGGGCATTATTAAAAAGTGTGAATACGTCACACCAGACACATCGCGAGTCCAATCGATCCTAGCTGTGGATTCTGAGGACGAATGGCGAGCAGTGATGAAGGTCATCCACTGCCCCATCCAGTTCAAGCTGGACACAGGTGCCTCTGCCAACCTCCTCTCACAGGCGGACTTTAAAAGAATCAAGAAGCCCCCCACGGTCCTTCCAGCTGTCTGTAAACTCCTGGATTACAATGGGAATGCCATCACGGCACTAGGGTCCTGCCATCTGAAAGTATCCAACCGACACACACAAGCACAGTTACGCTTCGAAATTGTTAAGCCAGACAGGGCATCCCTACTAGGTGCGCACGCCTTCAAGCAGCTGAACCTCATTCAATGGTTTACACCACAACGTCCTTCCATTTGGATCTTCAGGCTAGCATCGACGACATCTTTGCCCAGTATCCAGATGTGTTCGATGGGATGTGCATGCTGCCATATTGATACAAGATTCTGCTATGACCAGATGCCAAGCTAGTGGTCCACGTACCACAATGAGTCCCTGCTCCACTGAGAGAGCGCCTGAAGGCAGAGCTCAAGAATCTTCAGCAAAAAGGCATCATATCAAGGTCACTGAACCGACTGACTGGGTCAGCTCGATGGTGTGTGTAAAGAAGCCTTTGGGGGACCTGCGCATCTGCATTGATCTCAATACGAACATCATGCGGGAACATTACCCCATCCCGAAGCGGGAGGAACTCACGAGTGAGATGGCACATGCGCGCTTCTTCACAAAATTGGACGCATCACAGGGATTTTCGCAAATCCAACTGGAAGAGTCCAGCAGAAGGCTCTGCACCTTCAACACGGCTTTTGGCAGATACTGCTACAATCGCATGCCATTTGGCATCATCTCGGCATCAGAGATATTCCATCGCATCATGGAACAGATGATGGAGGGCATTGAAGGTGTTTGTGTGTACGTGGACGATATCATCATCTGGTCCACGACCCCTGAAGAACATGTGTCCCATCTCCAGAGGGTATTCCGCCATGTACATGACTATGGCCTAAAGTTAAACAGGTCCAGATGCTGTTTCGGAACATCCACGCTCAAGTTCCTAGGCGACCAGATCTCGCAACATGGTGTGCGCCCGGACACAGACAAAATCAACGCCATCGAAGCAATGAAAGTCTCTGAGGACAAGAAGGCGGTATGCGCTTCCTGGGTATGGTCAATTTCCTTGGCAAGTTCATCCCGAACTTGGCCACTCACACCACGACCATACGCAACCTGGTAAAAAAATCAACTGCTTTTGAGTGGAAGATGGAACACCAGAGAGAGTGGCTGGAGCTGAAAGCCAAGCTCATCACTGCACCAGTCCTGGCATTCTTTGACCCAGACCGGGAGATAAAGATATCCACAGATGCGAGTCAGGATGGCATTGGTGCTGCGTTACTTCAACGAGATGACACATCATCCTGGGCACCAGTAGCTTACGCGTCATGGGCAATGACACCCACTGAAACCAGATGTACACAGATTGAGAAGGAGTGCTTAGGTCTTCTCACCGGTATCCTCAAATGTCATGATTATGGCCTGCCGACATTCACTGTCGAGACGGATCATAGGCCTCTGATCCACATCATCCATAAGGACCTGAACGACATGACGCCTCGGTTTCAGAGCATCCTGCTTAAACTTAGGAGATATGACTTCAACTTGGTGTACACACCTGGCAAGGAGCTCATCATCGCTGATGCAGTGTCCCGCTCCGTCACCTCGCCCAGTGAGCTGCTGGAAATCATCCAGCACATCGAATCGCAGGTACAACTGTGTGCGAGCACTCTCCCGGCGTCAGATGAGAAGATCGTTCTCTTCCGAGATGAGACAGCCAAAGACCCCCTGTTGCCGCGAGTCATCCACAACCTCACCAATGGCTGGCAGAAAGGGCAATGCCCTCAATTCTACAACGTCAAGGATGACCTGATGCTGATCGATGGCATCCTCCTCAAGCTGGACAGGATTGTCATTCCGCTCAGTCCCCAGAGCTTGGTGCTGCGCCAGATTCATGAGGGACACCTGGGCGTCGGGAAGTGCAGACGCTGAGCCCGGCAGGCTGTCTACTGGCCTGGCATCAGCCAGGACATCAAGAACATGGTCCTGAACTGTGCTACCTGTCAGCGGTTCCAGCCAGTGCAGAGCAAGGAGACGCTCCAACCGCATGACCTAGAGAACTCGCCGTGTTCCAAGGCTGGCATCGACCTCTTCCTTGCGAATGGTCGCGACTACATATTGATCATCGACTACTTCTCGAACTACCCTGAGGTGCTGAAGCTACCAGATCTCACCTCACGGACCGTCATCAAAGCCGGTAAGGAGACGTTCTCAAGGTATGGCATCCCAATCACCGTCATGAGCGACAATGGCAGATCCTTTCACAGTCGAGAATTGTCCACGTTTGCCAGGTCATACAATTCCGAGCATGTCACCTCCAGTCCGCACTATCCACAGTCCAATGGTAAAGACGAGAAAGGAGTGCACATTGTGACACAGCTAATCTGCAAGGCCGCGGACTCTGCTTCCAACATACACCTTGCACTGCTCGCGTACAGGGAGACTCCTTTGTCCACTGGCATGTCACCGGCTCAAGTCCTGATGAACAGGGACCTGCGGATGACACTTCCAGCCATACACCTGCCCAACCTTGATCACTTCCCGGTGCTGCAGAAGATGCAGCAGATTCAAGACTGTCAGAAGCAGGGCTATGATGCCCATGCCACCGATCTGGCCATGCTATCCCCGGCAGACACTGTCAGGGTCAAGATACCTGGGTGGTCTCCTCCAGCTGTCGTTGTTCGACAGGCCGCGCCCCGCTCTTATGTTGTACGTATGGCTGATGGCCATAGGAAGGAATCGACGGGCATGCGCAAAGTTGCTTGCCCACAACCACTTTCCCCTCCAATTCCACATGTTGAATTGCCACCTCCAGATACCTCGAACTACGAGGCCACCAGTCAGGCTTCCATCCCGCCTGTCAAGGCGCCTTCATCCCCTCCACCACCTCTCCGGCGGTCAACCAGGATCAGATGCAAGCCTCAGACACTGGACTTATGAACATTTGTTTTGTTTGCTCTGTTCTGTATTCCTCAGTCAGTCATATTAGACAGACTCATTCACATGTACATACATTCACATTCACCAACAAAACATAAAAAAAGGGGAGATGTCATGATATGCAAACATGCAGCTAATGAGCAGATAGAATAGGACACGACCAATGAGCAGTCAGGACACTCAGGGGTGGTATCTCACTATAAAAGGGATGAGGCACTCACACCCTGCCTCTTTCCACAGACCAACATCTACAGAGTGAGACAGGGTGTATCCTCAACATCACACCCCAGCACGTGGCTTAGAGCAGGCTGGTTCAGTTAGACTGAGTTCCTACAATTAGATTAGCAGAGAGTCGAACTCATTGAGAACTGTGCTAATAGTTCAATAAACACATTGAACTCATTTCAAAGTCTGGAGCATCGTTTACTTAAAACTGCACCAAGTGGCAGCCTATGTTATTTCAAACTACACAACACAACAATTGCCACATTGTTCAGCGCATTTATAAATTCTTGGATCCGCGTTGCTTCAATCCATTTTATTCCATGAGCTACAACGTGTCTCACAAGTCTGTTGTGAGGCACTGCAGTGAATGCCTTCTGAAAGTCCATATATATCATATCATCAGCATCAACCTCATCCATCTTTCCTGTTACCTCCTCAGAAAACTCCAGCAAGTTAGTTGAACATGATTTCCCCTTTAGAAATCCATACTGGCTCTTCCTCATCAAGCCACAGTTTTCCATGCGACTCCTAATTCTATCCCGAATAATTGCTTCTCTAAGTTTTTCCACCACTGATGATGAACTATCTGACCTGTAATTGCTGGGACGATCCTTACAACCATTTGGAACAAGGGCAAAACATTTGCAAGTGTCCAGCCCTCTGGCCCCTCCCCTGAGTCTAGAGAAGAGAGGTGTTAGTCTGTGGTGTTGACAAAACCGATACAGCAGCATATGCACTAACTGAGTTCATCTGTTTGCGTGATAGAGATGGTGTATTGAGACGATTTATGAGGCGTGTACTAAGCAATCCAGAAATTTTACAGTGTAGAAACACTGCCTCTGCTGCCAGTGCTACACATGTCTCCACCACTTTATTTACTGGCCCCAAATCCTGTTCACCCTGTGCCCGCTGATCTACTCTGGCTATTGGTTCAGCCGTGCCTTGATTTTAAAATGATCACCTTTGTTTTCAAAACTCTCCATTGCCTCGCCCCCTCCCTACCTCTGGAACCTGCTCCAACACCGCAACCCTCAGCCTCAATTTTAATTGCTCCCCCATAGGTGGCTGTGCCTTCCGTTACCTCGGCCCAAAACTCTGGCATTCACTCCTAAATGGCTCTGCTTCTCTTTCCCTTCAAGAAGCTGCTTAAAACCTAACTCTTTGACCAGGCTTTGAGGCCTCCTAACCTAACAGTCCCGAATGTCGTTCGGTGTTACAATTTGCTTTTATAATGCCCCTGTAAAGTGTCTTGGGACATTTTGTTACATTAATGAAGCTACAAGTTGTAGCTGTTACAGCTGGTGGTTTGTCTCAGATTACGAGCATCCTTCAATTCCTTGGCACCTCAAATACATATCTGCTTGCCGTTAACGGCACTGGTTGAAAGAAGTTTCCCTCAGATAAGAACAGACCAGAACAGTCCCCAGCATATGCATCCTGGAAAAAAAACATCAAGTCAAGCAACTGTGGAGAGATTGAGGCCGCGATTTATCGGCTGCGTCCCACCGGAATCGGAGCGGGACACAGCCGGTAATTGTCAGGAGAAACCGCCTCCGTCTGTCATAATATACACCAGTGTATCATGGTGCAGACACACACTGATGGACACACAGTGGGACCAATCAACACACACAACACCGCAGCCAATCACCAGTGAGAACACACGCACTATAAAGACAGGGGGCATCAGAGTTCCCGCTCATTCGAGTAGCAGCTAGCTAGGAGTACAGGGCTCACAACCTGCAACACAGACATTCGCCATGTGCTGAGAGCATCAACTGGTTAGGACAAGGCAAAGGTCTTTAGTTAAAGCTGGTATCGTATTTACCCTCAGTTCAAGTATGTTTAAATAGTTAACCTTTTCATAAAATAGTGTTGCACTACTTAAAGTGTTGGTGACCTGTATGTGATCCAGAACACCCAACACATCATGATACCAGGAGTGGTTGCATACTAGCACTTCTTAGACCTACCTGCAAGTGATCTGCCTTCCGCCAGCAATCCGTCATTCTGCAACATGGACAACATCAGCCCGCCGCCGCCGCTCCGCATCGCCGGCAACCTCGGGGCCAACTGGAAGATTTTTAAACAGCGCTTCCAGCTCTTCCTCGAAGCCACGGACAGGGTGGGCGCCTCGGACACCAGAAAGATTGCTCTTCTCCTCTCCACGGCCGGGGACCATGCCATCCACATTTTCAACTCTCTCACCTTTGGAGATGACAAAGACAAGACGGAATTCACGACGGTTCTCCTCAAATTTGACACTCACTGCAGCGTAGAGGTGAATCAAAGTTTCGAACACTACGTGTTGCTGCAGCATTTGCAGGGTAAGGACGAACTTTTCCAATCCTTTTTAATGCACCACCGCATCCTTGCGCAATCTTGCAGCTACGGGTCCACCTCCGACTCCATGATACGCGACCAGATCGTTTTCGGTGTTCAGTCGGACCCCCTACATCAGCAGCTCCTCAAAGTAAAGCAACTCACCCTAGCGACCGACATCGAAACCTGTGTCCTACATGAAAATGCCACCAGTCGGTACTCCCATATACAAGCGGCTGAAACGGCACGGCAAGGTCCCCACGAGGCAGAACGGGTCCAAGTGATTGAACACATCCAGGGCCTCAGCCTGGATGAGGGCGGCCATTTTGCGAGCTTTTCGCGGTCTCCCGCGCTTGTACGCACCAAACGAGGGGACAGCGACATGGAGGAACGTAATGTGCAGGCGCGCACTACGCAGGACCGCACCGCGCATGCACGGTGGTGCAGCGAACGTGCTGACGTCACGACGTGCGGCAACTGTGGCTCCGCCCATTTAAAGCGGCAATGCCCCGCAAAATCTCAACAATGCCTACGATGTGGAAGACTTGGCCACGCTGCTGCCTGCTGTCGAGCAGCTCAGCCTTCCAATTCATATCGCTTCAGCCAGCCTCGCAGGAATGTTCGGGCAATTCAACCCACGGTCACCGAGTCCAATTCCGACCTCCCACACAGCAGTGACACCGAGGACCCGAAGGCGCCTTTTCGAGTCGGTGTCGTAACGAAAAACAGGCTGTTCCCGAAGCAAAGACACCAGCCGCTGTCGGTATACATCATCGATCCAGACGATGAGTGGTGTGCCACCCTGACGGTCAACTGGTCCCAAGTACGATTCCACCTGGACACTGGTGCCTCCGCCAATCTCATGGCGTGGTCTGCTATCCAAAGCCTTTGTGTCAAACCAACCATTCTCCCATCAGCCTGCCAGCTATTGGACTACAATGGCAACATCGTTCCTGCTACCGGCTCATGCCAACTCGAAGTGCACAAGTCACGAAAAGCCATCCTTCCTTTCGAGATTGTGGGCTCCTCGAAGGACACTCTGTTTGGCGCACAGGCGTGCAAATTGCTAAACCTCGTTCAAAGAGTTCACTCTCGCTCTCCTGATGACACGTCTGCCTTCCAGGATGCTGACTTCAGGGCACAATTCAACGCCATCATCGACCAGCTCCCATATACGTACAAGATCATACTCAAAGTGCCACGCCTGTGGTGCATGCACCTCGCAGAGTCCCAGCACCTCTCACGGACCGCCTCAAGCAGCAGCTGCAGGACCTCCAAGACCAAGGAGTGATCTCCAGAGTTACAGAACCAACCGACTGGGTCAGTTCCATGATGTGCGTAAAGAAGCCTTCCGGCGAGCTCAGAATCTGCATTGATCCCAAGGATCTGAATCGCAACATAATGAGGGAGCATTACCCAATCCCCAAGCGCGAAGAGATCACATGTGACATGCCTCGCGCCAAGCTCTTCACCAGACTTGACGCCTCGAAAGGATTCTGGCAAATTCAAGTAGACAGATCCAGCAGGAAACCGTGTACCTTTAACACCCCTTTTGGCAGATATTGTTACAACAGGATGCCGTTTGGGATCATATCGGCGTCAGAAGTATTCCACAGGATCATGGAACAAATGATGGAAGGCATTGAAGGTGTTCGCATCTATGTTGACGACATAATCATTTGGTCCACCAAGCGCAGGAGCATATCAGTCGCCTCCAGCACGTGTTCAAATGCACACGGGAGCAGGGCCTACGCCTCAACAGAGCCAAATGTTCCTTTGGCCAGACGGAACTCAAGTTCCTAGGGGACCACATCTCCCAGTTGGGTGTGCGGCCGGATGTGGACAAGGTGGCTGCCATCACAGCCATGAAAAAGCCAGAGGACAAGAAGGCGGTCCTCCGATTTCTGGGCATGGTCAACTTCCTAGGGAAGTTCATCCCTAACCTCACCTCTCATACCACGGCTCTCAGGAACCTGGTCAGGAAGACGACAGATTTCCAATGACTTCCTGCCCACTAGCGTGAATGGAGAGAACTTAAAACTTACCACGGCCCCGGTATTGGCTTTTTTTGATCCAGCGAAAGAGATAAAAATTTCGACCGATGCCAGCCAGTCTGGCATTGGGGCAGTGCTCCTGCAACGCGATGAGGCCTCATCATGGGCCCCCATTGCATATGCGTCACGCGCCATGACCCCCACGGAACAGCGCTACGCGCAGATAGAAATGGAGTGCCTGGGCCTTTTGACCGGTGTCGTCAAGTTTCATGATTATGTGTACGGCGTTCCCCAATTCACCGTCGAGACCGACCATCGCCCGCTGGTCAATATAATACAAAAAGACTTGAATGACATGACGCCTCACCTCCAGCGCATTCTGCTCAAACTCCGGCGATACGACTTTCAGCTTGTATACACCCCGGGCAAAGACCTGATCATAGCCGACGCTCTGTCCAGGGCAGTCAACGCCCCGTGTGACCTAGCGGGATTCGTCTGTCAGGTTGACGCCCATGTGGCCTTCGTGGCCTCCAATCTACCGGCCACGGATGAACGCCTCATCCAAATTCATCGCGAGACTGCGGCTGACCCCCTGCTACAGCGTGTCATGCGCCACCTAACAGACGGGTGGCTCAAGGGCCAATGCCCGCAGTTCTACAACATCAGAGACGATCTGGCGGTAGTCGATGGTGTCCTCCTGAAATTGGACCGCATTGTTATCCAGCATAGCATGCGCCAGCTCGTCTTGGAACAGCTACACGAGGGCCATCTTGGCGTGGAGAAGAGCTGCCGACGGGCCCGAGAGGCAGTGTACTGGCCCAACATCAATGACGACATCGCCAACACAGTGCTCAGCTGCCCCACCTGTCAGCGGTTCCAGCCAGCCCAACTACGTGAGACCCTACAGCCCCATGAGTTGGTCACGTCCTCTTGGTCCAAGGTCGGCATCGAACTGTTCCACGCGCTGGGCAGACTATTTTACAAACTACCCGGAGGCGGTACGTTTGCCCGACATCACATCGTCTGCAGTCATCCGTGCCTGTAAGGACACCTTTGCTCATCACGGCATCCCTCTCACTGTGATGTCGGACAATGGCCCTGCTTCGCAAGCCAGGAATGGTCCAACTTTGACAGGAGGTACAACTTTGTGCATGTGACATCCAGTCCCCTGTACCCCCAATCCAATGCCAAAGCGGAGAAGGGCGTCCACATCATCAAACGGCTCCTCTGCAAGGCTGCCGATGCGGGATCCGACTTCTACCTCGCCCTGCTGGCCTATCGCTCGGCCCCACTGTCCACTGGCCTGTCGCCAGCCCAGCTGCTCATGGGTCGCACCCTGAGGACGGCGGTGCCATCCATTCACGTCCCAGACCTTGACCACGTTCCAGTCCTTCAACGACTGCAACTGTCTCGTGCACAGTACAAGGCGGCTCATGACGCCCGTGCAGCTGATCTCCCTGCTCTGGCTCCAGATGACAATATCCGCATCCATCTTCCGGATGGTGGCTGGTCTGCAACTGCTGTGGTTCTTCGGCACGTTGCTCCCCGCTCGTTCCTGGTTCGTCTACAGGATGGTTCCATTCTGCGCCTTAATCGGTGTGCCCTTCGTCTTGTTCCACGCTCGCTACGTGGTCCTCCGCCAGTGCCACGCCCTCCTGTTGTCCCTGACCTGCAGAGATTCCAGTTACTCTGCATCCTCCTCACTCTGACGCAGTCCAGCCCGCTTCTCAGCTGGTGGCTCCTGACCCACCCTTGAGGTGGTCAACCAGAATTCGTCGCCTACCTCAGAGACTTGATTTGTGAACTTTGCACTAATGGACTCTCTGGTCTGTTCTGTTCTTCCGTTTAATCGTTCAAGTGGTTTGTATATAGTGTTCATCTCGTTATTTGTGTGACACACTGTTTTTTCTGCACCAGGCACCTTCCCATGTAAATAGCTTAGTTTTATGCACATAGTCCTGTAAATATTTTGCACACACGTAGTCAGGAACATTCACCACACACTATTTATTGTCATGCAGGCACATTTTTTCATATAAAAGGGGAGATGTCATAATATACACCAGTATATCATGGTGCAGACACACGCTGATGGACACACAGAGGGAGCAATCAACATACACAACACAGCAGCCAATCACCAGTGAGAGCACACACAGTATAAAGACAGGGGGCATCAGAGTTCCCGCTCATTCGAGTAGCAGCGACTGGGAGCACAGAGCTCACAGCCTGCAACACAGACATTCACCATGTGCTGAGTGCATCAACTGGTTAGGACAAGGCAAAGGTCTTTAGTTAAAGCTGGTATCGTATTTACCCACAGTTCAAGTATGTTTAAATAGTTAACCTTTCAATAAAATAGTGTTGCACTACTTAAAGTGTTGGTGACCTGTATGTGATCCAGAACACCCAACACATCACCGTCATCCCCTACGGCCTCAATGCCTCGTGAGATCTAACCACTTAACCGTGCTGACGCTGGATAGAACGGGCTCCCAGCATCTATCGGCACTCCAAAAAGACCCTAGCCGGGAGCCGTTTAGCACCAATCTACACAAATATGGACCAGGCAGAACAGCACCAGGGGGTCTCCCAGGTCATTGGAGGCCCCTGGGTGTTCAGGGACAGGGCAGGGGTGCTCCCTGGCTCTCCCCTGAGCACCCGGGCACCTTGGCACTTCCAGGCTGGCACCTTGGCACTGTCAAAGAGCCTCAGTGCCACTTCCAGGCTGGTCAGAGAACTGCCTGGGTGTCAGTGTGGCAGTGCCAGGGTGCCCAGCTGCCAAGGAACACAGCCAAGGGTCAGGGCCTGAGGGCGGCTATGCCCATGAAAAGAGTGATGGATGGGTATGAAGGGTGGGGGGGGGGGGTGGAGGGCGGGTAAGAAGGGGCCTATAGATGTTTGGGGGCATGTGAAGGTCTGAAAAGGGGGGCTGTCAGCAACGTCATAATTACCCTATACCCCCCCATTTTGGGGGCAATAGAGTAAATGGCCATGTGTGTGGGGGGGGGGGTGGCAATGCTTGTGGAAGGAGGGTGTGGAGGACCCTCAAGCTCACTTAGAGATCGGGCACCCTTTCAAAATGATGCACCGATCTCTGAGGAGCTGCTCTTGCCAGTGAGCGTGGGCGAGCCCAGAAAGAAACACCCCAGGGCCCAATTAAATGACTACGGGCATGATCTACCTGAGTGGAACAGAGTCCCATAGTGCGTGATTAGCCAGATGTTTGCAATTACTTGAAGCACCGAGAAACGTCACGCTATCGAACGGACATTCGAGTAGATGGGGAGTCTTGGTGAGGAACGGGTGGCTGAGCCCACACTTAGTCCCGTTTTCGGCACTGAGAAGAGATTGGGATGTCATTTTAAAACGGCGTTCCGATCTCTCGACCCTCCCCCACGCAATGCCCGAAACCCCCCCAAGCCCCATGGGGTCCATGGGGGTCCATTTTCCGCCGCCCCCCCCCCCCACCCCCGGCCCCCATTCCCATCCCCACCCCCGGGCCTGATCCCTGTCGTGTGAAAGATGCCAGCTTGGTACCTTGGCAGAGCCTGCCTGACACCATCTCTGCCATAACCACCTGGGCACCTTGGCAGTGCCAGGTTGGACCCAGGTGGCACCAACAAGGTGCCTAGCTGGCAGAGCCTGGGTGGCATCAGCAGTGTCAGGGTGACACGCTACCCAGAGAGCAAGCACCTGGGGGTCTCCGATCCTCTGGGAGACCCAAGGGTGCCGTTCCATCTGGTGCCCAGCCGAGTTCTCCAAGGCAAGGGAGTTAGATCCCACGTTTGGTTAGATCTCGGAAATGCATATGAGAGCGGTCTCACTCCAATATGCAGATTTGCCAGAATGTGAGTCCGCCCACCACGGGCAGGATTCACACCGCGATGTTTCGCGAGATCACGTTGGACCTCACGAGGCGTGATGAGCAGGGTGGTTCGCGAAAGAGGGATCTCCCAGCATCTACCAGCCACAACGCGCTGTTTTTCGGGTGCCACATGGCCGGTAGAACTGGCCCTAAGTGTGGTTCGACAGCAGTGGGGTGCCGGGGAGAAACACCCAGCCAAACCCGCCAGAAATGTCACTCAGAAACTTTTCCGTTCGATCGCGCCCTGAATGAGGAAAAGAACAGTGGTGGTATTTGCAGTTTTCATTTTGTTCCTGTGGAATCTTGCCATACGTTTAAATTTGGGACACAGTCATGCATTGGTAATGTTACTGACCTGGAGAGCTGAACTCAAATTGCACTCCAGCTGGGAACTTAAATGCAATTAAATAAACCTGGAATTCAAGTGTTAACATTGTGACCAAATGGCATCTTTCTTTGCCATAACAATCCTCTGAGCCATCTGGTTGACTAATCTGACCCAGTCTGGCTCCTGTACAACTCCAAACAAACAACAATGTACTTGACTTGTAGTTGCCCCTTGAAATGAGCAGGGACAGGTCAATAACTTGGAGAATTTTAACTGTCAACCCACTCAGTCCCGACTGCCTGATGACAGCTCGCTCCTTTGTCTTCTTGTTCCGCTGGATAGCAAAGACCCCATCGTATTATTTTAGAAAAAAAGAGGCTTGCATTTACATAGCGTCTTTAACAAATTAGGTTGTCTCAAAGCACTTTTCAGTCAATGAAGCACTTTTTAAAGTGATGTTCATTGAATGATAAATCAAGTTCTCGGGTGCTGGGGAGAGCTCTGTTGTTCTTTCAAACACTGACTTTGGAGGAAATGACCCAGGCCCTGGAGTTCAACTCCTTGGCGCACTAGTGCCAGCACTACGGAAGCTTGAAACTCACTGAAGATCATGTGGAACATTCCGGCATAGGCCACATGATGCGCCCTGACTGCAAAGTGCTAATGCGAGCGTGCCATTGGTACGCCAGAAGCACGCAGAATGAACAGACTGACACGTGAAGTAACCTGGAACTCTGATTTGACACTGAACTCCACACGACAATTATGTTGATTAGCAGATAGCATGATGTTTGTGCTTGCCCGCCTATCGACAGGCACAGGGTAATCATGATCCCATACCCAAAAATCGTCCCTGTCAAATTCCTGCCCTGACGTCTGCTCCCCAACCCAGGACTTTCTCTTTATGTTTTCAGGCTTAAACAAAACAATTATTGCCGATTCCCCAATCATCATGTCAGCTGAAGTCAATGTGATCTTCAGGCCTCACCTCGAGTGGCGTTGCACCATCAGTTCTTTCATCCATGAGGATAAACATATGCCACTCATTCAGCTTATTCAGCGTAGCACTAATTCAGTACCTAAGAGTGAAAACAGCAGCTCCATTGTACTGAAATAAAAACAGAAAGAGCTGTAAACACTCATCAGGTCAGGAGGTATCTGTGGAGAGAGACACACACAGTTAAACACGTTGGATTCCTACTTTTTGACCTGATGACAACAGGATGTCGCTCTATACGTGGGGAACCTAGAGGCTTCAGGAGTGTGCTTGTCAATGGCTACTTAACCCAGCCACTGCGTTTACATTTGAATTCCAGGTTTCCTGACCAATTAGTCCAAGCAAGGGTGATTCCAACCCTCCATCAGCCTATTTCAATGCAACAACGTATTGAAACAGAGCCATGCATGGAGCACTGAACTCCTTGCTTTGTGTCTCACTGGAGATTTTGCTGAGGCTGTATCGGGCCTTGGGTGTTTCTCTTCCCTGCCAATGGGTGGCAAGATCAGGGCCGGCGCCACAACTGGGCAACATAGGCAGCTGCTCAGGGCAGCAAAATCTTAAGTGGTGGGAGGGCGGGGGGGGGGGGATGCAGCACAAATCTACCAATTTTTTTTTAAAAATCGAACTTAAAGGCAACCAGAAACCCACACAGTTGCCTGAAAGCCGGAAGCGGCAGATACTACTCGGAGCAATCTCAGGGAAAATGATTTGTTTTATTTTAAAGTTGGCCAACCACAAAGCTGCCATAAGGAAAGCAGCAGTTCCTCCTCTTAGCAGTTTCTGATAGTTGCTGAAAGCAGGCACCGACTGCAGAATTGTGATTGGAGGAGAAGCAGGTGTTGGAAGGACAGAGATTCTCCTCCAATTACAGACCCTGGACTGGATTCTCCGTTTTTGGGACTATATCCCCATGCCGGCGCCAAAACGGTGGCGTTTTACTCCTGAAAATCCTGGATTAAAGGGGCACGAATTCCCAGCCCTGCAGGGGTCTAGCAGGGACCTGGAGTGAATCTCGCAGCTTTTGCTTTCGGGTCAAAGGCCTCGCATGCGCACGGCGGCGGCCTCCAACGGCCGCGCCGTCCTCCTTGGCGGACTCTGACCACGGAGGTAGGCCCACAAAGGAGGCCCCCTGGTCAGCTGTGCGCCCGACCCTCAAACCCCGCACATTAATTCCCCGGCCGCCTATATGGCTCCCCCTGGCCTCCGATCCGCCCGCCCCCAACCCCACCTCACCTTTTTGGACACTCAGGGCAATTTAGCATGACCAATCCTCCTAACCTGCACATCTTTGGATTGTGGGAAGAAACCGTAGCACCCGAAGGAAACCCACGCACACGCGGGGAGAACAGACAGTGACCCAAGCCGGGAATCGAATCTGGGAAGCCTGGCACCGTGAAGCAACTGTGCTAACCACTGTGCTACCGTGCTGCCCCTGAGGGTAAGATCCTGGCCTGGAGAGAGGATTGGCTGAATGGAAGAAGGCAGAGAGTGGGGGTAAAGGGGTCTTTCTCAGGGTGGCAGCCGGTGACTAGTGGTGTTCCTCAGGGGTCGGTGCTGGGACCACAACTTTTCACAATATACATTAATGATCTGGAAGAAGGAACTGAAGGTACTGTTGCTAAGTTTGCAGATGATATAAATATCTGCAGAGGGACAGGTAGTATTGAGGAAGCAGGTGGGCTGCAGAAGGACTTGGACAGGTTAGGAGAGTGGGCAAAGAAGTGGCAAATGGAATACAATGTGGAAAAGTGTGAGGTTATGCACTTTGGAAGGAGAAATGGGGCCATAGACTCCTTTCTAAATGGGGAAATGCTGAGGAAATCAGAAGCACAAAGGGACTTGGGAATCCTTGTTCATGCTTCTCTTAAGGTTAACGTGCAGGTTCAGTCGGCAGTCAGGAAGGAAATGCAATTTTAGCATTCATGTCGCGAGGGCTAGAATAGAAGACCAGGGATGTACTTCTGAGGCTGTACAAAGCTCTGGTCAGACCCCATGGAGTATTGTGGGAAGTTTTGGACCCCGTATCGAAGGAAGGATGTGCTGGCCTTGGAAAGGGTCCCGAGGAGGTTCACAAGAATGATCCCTGGAATGAAGAGCTTGTCGTATGAGGAACGGTTGAGGACGCTGGGTCTGTACTCGTTGGAGTTTAGAAGGATGAGGGGGGAATCTTATTGAAACTTACAGGATACCACGAGGCCTGAATAGAGTGGACGTGGGGAGGATGTTTCCACTTGTCGGAAAAACTAGAAGCAGGGGACACAATCTCAGACTAAAGGGACGATCCTTTAAAACAGAGATGAGGAAGAATTTCTATTGAACTCTTTGCCGCAGAAGGATGTGGAGGCCAAATCACTGAGTGTCTTTAAGAGAGAGATAGGTAGGTTCTTGATTAATAAGGAGATCAAGGGTTATGGGGAGAAGGCAGGAAAATGGAGATGAGAGAAATATCAGCCATGATTGAATGGCGGAGCAGACTCGATGGGCCGAGTGGCCTAATCCTGCTCCTATGTCTTATGGTCTTATAAGAATATAAGAATAGAAGAACTAGGAGCAGGAGTAGACAATCTGGCCCCTCGAGCCTGCTCCGCCATTCAATGAGATCATGGCTGATTTTTTGTGGACTCAGCTCCACTTTCCGGCCCGAACACCATAACCCTTTATTCCTTTATTCTTCAAAAAACTATCCATCTTTATCTTAAAAACATTCAATGAAGAAACCTTAACTGCTTCACTGGGCAAGGAACTCCATAGATTCACAACCCTTTGGGTGAAGAAGTTCCTCCTAAGCTCAGTCCTAAATCTACTTCCCCTTATTTTGAGGCTATGCCCCCTAGATCTGCTTTCACCCGCCAGTGGAAACAAGCTGCCCGCATCTATCCTATCTATTCCCTTAATAATTTCATATGTTTCTATAAGATCCCCCCTCATCCTTCTAAATTCCAACGCGTACAGTCCCAGTCTGCTCAACCTCTCCTCGTAATCCAACCCCCCTCAACTCTGGGATTAACCTAGTGAATCTCCTCTGCACACCCACCAGCGCCAGTAAGTCCTTTCTCAGGTAAGGAGACAAAAACAGAACACAATACTCCAGGTGTGGCCTCACTAACACCTTATACGTTGCAACATAGCCTCCCTCGTCTTAAACTCCATCTCTCTAGCAATGAAGGACAAAACTCCATTCGCCTTCTTAATCACCTGTCGCATCTGTAAACCAACTTTTTGCAACTCATGCACTAGCACACCCAGGTCTCTTTGCACAGCAGCATGTTTTAATATTTTATCGTTTACATAATAATCCCTTTTGTTGTTATTCCAGCCAAAATGGATAACCGCACATTTGTCAACATTGTATTCCATCTGACAGAACCTAGCCCATTCACCTAAACTATCCAAATCCCTCTGCAGACCTCCAGTATCCTCTGCACGTTTTGCTTTACCACTCATCTTAATGTCGTCTGCAAACGTGGACACAATGCACTTGGTCCCCAACTCCAAATCATCTATATACAATTGTGGACCCATCACTGATCCCTGAGGGACACCACTAGCTACTGATTGCCAACCAGAGAAACACCCATTTATCCCCATTCTTTGCTTTCTATTAATTAACCAAACCTCTATCCATGCTACTACTTTACCCTTAATGCCATGCATCCTTAACTTCTGCAGCAACCTTTTGTGTGGCACCTTGCGAAAAGCTTTCTGGAAATCCAGATATACCATATACATTGGCTCCCCGTTATCTACCGCACTGGTAATGTCCTCAACAAATGCCACTAAATTATTTAGGCACGACCTGCCCTTTATGAACCCATGCTGCATCTGCCCAATGGGACAATTTCCATCCAGATGCCTCGTTATTTCTTCCTTGATGATAGATTCTAGCATCTTATTAGAGATTTAATTGTGTTTAAATGAGTGCAGAGCCAGGGAGGGGAGGAAGGAAGAAAGGGTCTGAGGATAGTGTGGAGAGCAGGAGTGATACAATGACTGGGCAGAGGGCAAAGGATTGGGTGGTCAAGGGATGAGTAAACTAAAAGAACGGTTCTTGAGGAATTCTGACCGGCAAAAGCAGAACAATTATAAATATCCACGGTCTGAGGAAGTGGGAGTGGTTATGCTCTAAATTTGTTGGAATCAATAATGAGACAAGAGTGCTCTAAGATGCCAGTGGAAAGATGAGCTTGCAGTGCACTTCACTGGAACAGTGTACAAAGACAAGGGTAGAGAGGCCAGAGTGGGGCTAGAATGTCAAACAACCGGGCGCTAATGTTACCACACTTACAGACTGAACCCAAAGCCAAAACCCAATCTCTGCGTGGTCTCATTAATGTAGATGGAAACCAGTTCAATTGTTTAGTTGGGGAAGAATGTCAGTATTTATTAGGACCTCTACCTCAATATGATAATGGGAATATCGAACTCGCCAAGGAAGGAAGTGGTGGAAGTGAGTAGTATATTACAGCACTTAAAGGGAGACCAGATAAATATATGTGGAAGGAATGTTATGTTGATAATCATAGAATCATAGAATCCCTACAGTGCAGAAATAGGCCATTCAGCCCTTTGAGTCTGCACCCACACTCTGAAAGAGCACCCTACCTTGGCATCCTCCCTCACCCTAACCCCTGCACATCTTTGTACACTAAAAGGCAATTTAGCATAGTCAATCTACCTAACCTACACATCTTTGGATTGTGGGAGGAAACCGGAGCACCCAGAGGAAACCCACACAGACACGGGGAGAACAACTCCACATAAGACAGTCACCCAAGGCTGGATTTGAATCCGGGTCCCTGCCACTGTGAGGCAGCAGTGCCACCTGTGCCACCGTGCTGCCCCTTGCTGCCGATAGATAGGAGGTGGAGCATAAAGGCCAATATGGACTAATCAGGCTGAATGGCCTGTTTATGTGTCATACATTCTACATAATTCCGATTCCTGAGGCAGCCAATCTGTGTACAGAGAGCTCCCACAAACTGCAATATGATGATGAGCAGAAAGTCTTCTTCAGTGATCCTGATAGAGTTATAAATATCGGCCAGGGTACCTGTTTAAGTGCTGTTTATTCTGTGTAATTCTCTGTCTCATCGATTTCATTGGAAGGTATTATTTTCTGATATTAGTTTGAGCAGTCCCAAATCTAATCCCTGGTGAGCTTGGGATCCCGGCACAAAAATGTCCACCGTAAGAATTTCCCCTCACAAACTAGAAACGTGCCGCACCTCTCTACGTTTCTGAAATTGGGAATGAAGCACGCAATGCTTTGGCTTTGCATCCAACCCTGAGCCGCTAGTGCTCAACATTGGCATTTGCTGTTCAAAGTGGAAAGTATTTCTTCCATCCTTCACCACAATGAGTGCAGAATTAAACAAAACAGGGAGATGACAAGGGACAGAAGCCAGAATCCTAAGGAAACGGTTGAATCAAAAAAACGCAGACAACCCACAAAGTACCAAATTACAGTGCTTGTGCGTAATAACAGTGGCTACGCTTTAATAGAAAATACTAAAACTCTCGTAATCTTTGATTTAGAAGCTCTCTTACTTTGGTAGACACACCCTGGGATAGTGGGTTTTGGCACTGAAAGCATCCAGCCTGCAGGCCATGGCGGTCTGTAGAGTGAGGGCTCGCGACATGCCAGTGGTACACAGGCTTGGTGTGTGCCTCCCTCCCCAGTGCTCCTTTTTTTTAAAAAAACTTGGACGTCCAAGTGATGGTGTCCTTTTTTTCCCCCCTCGACACAATCCCTGCTTCTCTGAAGCGCTGTGTGCTGTTTGCCCAAGTCAAAGGAGCCATACAAAAGCAGGAGGCCGGTGTCGGAATCTCTATTTTTAGGGGAGGGCTCAAAAGGTCGACAAATTGTATATAATTTGCGATTTAGAAAGGAACACATTTAAATTGCACCGATGCATTTTAAACAAAAGTAAAAGTTAGACACCACTGCCAACATCACATTGTATGAATATTTAATGCACTCGTAAAGTTCTTTTACTCAAAGTGTTTTAGCAGCTCAGTTAAAATAAACAGGCTAACTCCTTAAAACAGTGGAGAGAGGGATTTGCTATGAGTCTACTGAGGGTTCGCATGATGACATTATAATGTCTGCCCTTAAACCTCTGGCTTGCATTTTCCCTCACTTGAACGGAGCTGGTATTTTGACAGTCGCCAGACCACAAATTCTGCCTATTCATTAGAAAGTGGCTGTCGAGTGAAGACATGGAAAATCCCTACCCACTTCTTTTACTCCACTCAGTGATTTCAAACTCCACTCTTGCATTTGTACAGCGCCAATAATACAGGATGCCACCTGCTGTACACCTGAAGGAAGAATCCAAAGCCAATTGTCACTTCGGATAGGTTTATTTACAGAATGAAACATATCTCCTGACTCTAATCTACACCTGGGTCTCTTTCTACTCTTTTAAGGAAACGAGAATCCATAAATTGAACACAAGTGTGAAGGGATGGTAACCCTGATGAGGGATTTTAGCTAAAACATTGTAGCAAAAGGAATCTTAATAAATGTAATCAAAATGTCATTACCAGGGGTAATGATGCACCCCAGCTGCAGAATCATTTCACCTTGCACCTTCGCAAGAATACCAATTGTATTCCAAACCTGTATTTGTTGAATTTACCAGGGACGGTTGGTAAGAGGGAGGCCTTCAAAAGTGCGTTAACCGGGGTTCGGGGTAAGTATATTCCTTTTAGAGTGAAGGGCAAGGCTGGTAGAAGTAGGGAACCCTGAATGACTCGGGATGTTGTGGCCCTGGTCAAAAAGAAGAAGGAGGCATATGACATGCATAGGCAGTTGGGATCAAGTGGATCCCTTGAAGGGTATAGAGGTTGTCGGAGTAGAGCTAAGCGAGAAATCAGGAGGGCAAAAAGGGGATATAAGATTGCTTTGTCAGATAAGGCAACGGAGAATCCAAAGAGTTGTACAGATACATAAAGGGCAAAAGGGTAACGAGGGAGAGAGTAGGGCCTCTTCAGGATCTACAAGATCTTCTGTGTGCAGATCCATAAGAAATGGGTGAAATCCTAAAAGAATATTTCGTATTGGTATTTACTGTTGAGAAAGGCATGGATGTTAGGGAACTTGGGGAAATAAATAGTGATGTCTTGAGGAGTGTACATATTACAGAGAAGGAGGTGCTGGAAGTCTTAAAGCACATCAAGGTAGATAGACCCCCGGGACCTGATGAAATGTATCCCAAGACGTTGTGGGAGGCTAGGGAGGAAATTGCGGGTCCCCGAGCAGAGATATTTGAATCGTTGACAGCCACAGTGTGCCTGAAGATTGGAGGGTAGCAAATGTTGTGCCTTTGTTTAAGAAGGGCCGCAGGGAAAAGCCTGGGAACTACAGAGCGGTGAGCATAACGTCTGTGGTGGGTAAGTTGTTAGAAGATATTCTTAGAGACAGGATCAACAGGCATTTAGAGAGGCAAGGACTGATTAGGGACAATGGCTTTGTGAGTGGAAAAGTGGAATCATAGGTGGACAGGGTGGTGAAGAAGGCATTCAGCATGCTTGGTTTCATTGGTCAGAATATTGAACACAGGAGTTGGGGCGTTGAAGTTGTACAAGATATTAGTAAGGCGACACTTGGAATACTGTGTACAGTTCTAGTCACCCTATTATGGAAAGGATATTATCAAACTAAAAAGAGTGCAGAAAAGATTTACTAGGATGCTACCAGGACTTGATGGTTTGAGTGAAAGGAGAGGCTGGATAGACTGGGACTTTTTTCCCTGGAGCATAGGAGGCTTAGGGGTGATCTTTTAGAGGTCTTTAAAATAATGAGGGGAATAGATAAGGTCAACATCTTTTCCCAAAGGCAGGAGCGTCTAAAACTAGAGGGGATCAGGGGTTATGGGGAGAAGGCAGGAGAATGGGGATGAGAAAATATCAGCCATGATTGAATGGCGGAGCAGACTCGATGGGCCGAGTGGCCTAATTCTGCTCCTATGTCTTATGTCTTATAAGTTTCAGGTTAGAGGGGAGAGATACAAAAGGGTCCAGAAGGGTAATTTTTCACACAGAGGGTGGTGAGTGTCTGGAACGAGCTGCCAGACGCAGTAGTAGATGATGGTACAATTTTGTCTTTCGAAAAGCTTTTAGACAGTTATATGGGTAAGATGGGTATAGAGGGATATGGGCCAAATGTGGGAAATTGAGAAAGTGGTAAAAACGGGACAGCATGGACAAGTTGGGTCGAACAGCCTGTTTCTATACTGTGAACCTCTATGACTCTGTTATGAACTCAGCAACTTGCGCAGTTGAATTCAGTTTTGACTACACCATCTCTGCCAAACAGATGGAGTTGGCATGGGATCCCTTCTGGGCCCAGCTCCCACAAACATCTTTGTTAGTTTTCACAAGGAACTAATCTTCACCGGAATGACACCTAATCTCTTAACCCTTGCATATTTCCGATTTGTGGATGATACCTTTGCTAGGGGCACGATTCAGCAACTATTTTGCGCCAGGTGTGGGCCGGGCACATCGGGGGAATAACGGGAGAGTGCAAAATCGCTTTCCAATCTGTGTCCTTTGATGCCCGAGGCAGGCATGCTCTGGAGGGCCTGGAGCCAGGGGGCTTCCCCTGACTTACTGGTGTCACTGGCGTCACCAGGCCACATTATTCTGGCAGTTCATGAGATGCGGGGATGGTAGGAAGGGGGGATTTGGAAGAGCTGGAGACTTCCGCAGTCTCCTTGGTAAAGGCCCCGGGTTGCCCTCCAACACTTCCACCTCTTTAACGGTGTCCGTAGGGCCTTGAAGGACTCCATGGGACTGAGAGGCAACTAGGGTGAAGTCCAGAGGCCTCTGAGTCATTTGGCTTTGCCAGTCCTGGAGGGGCCTCATTGCCTGCACCATGGTGTCGACGCCCTCAGCAATGAAACTCAGGGACTGGGCCATGATTTGCAGTATCTCGGCAATGTCCACCTGCATCTGGACATGTCCCTCGTGACTGGGACATGACTATGGACATCACAAACTGAGTCATGCCTTGAACACAACCACTCAAGACACAGATGTTGTGCTCCAGGCTCTCCACTGCGGTCGCCACCCTAGCAGTGTTGGCCTCAGTGTCAGGCATTGTCGGCAGCATCTCCTGCTCATGTAACCTTTGGAACTCCTCCAATCAGCCTTGCAGTTGCTGGAATGTCACTGATACCCCCTCCTGAATGTTACAGCTGTGTCCTATCATCTGCATGATGGTGATGATGATGATGATTTGATTTATTGTCACATGTACCGAAGTACAGTGAAAAGTATTTTTCTGTGGCTGAGGAACGTACACAGTACGTACATAGTAGACACAAGAATAATCAACAGAGAACATTGACAAATGGTACATCGACAAAACAGTGATTGGTTACATTGCGGAACAAGAGGCCAAACAAAGCAAATACATGAGCAAGAGCAACACAGGGCGTCGTGAATAGTGTTCTTACAGGGAACAGATCAGTCCGAGGGGGAGTCGTTGAGGAGTCTTGTAGCTGTGGGGAAGAAGCTGTTCCTATGTCTGGGTGTGCGAGTCAGAAGACTTCTGTACCTTCTGCCTGATGGAAGGGTCCAGAAGAAGGCAATGCCTGGGTGGGAGGGGTTTCTGATAATGCTGTCTGCCTTCCTGGGGCAGCGAGAGGTGGTGTACACAGAATCAATGTAGGGCTAGCAGGTTTGTGTGAAACCACATTCTGCAGTTTCTTGTGATCTTGGACTGAGCAGTTGCCATACCAGGCTGTGATGCAGCCGGATAGGATGGTCTCTGTCGCACATCTGTAGAAGTTTGTGAGAGTCGATGCAGACATGCCAAATTTCTTTAGCTTCCGTCGGAATTAGAGACGTTGTTGGGCTTTCTTGACTGTTGCATCAACGTGAGTGGACCAGGACAGACTTTTGGTGATGGTGACCCCCAGGAACTTAAAGCTATCGACCATCTCCACTTCGGAACCATTGATGCAGACGGGAGTGTGTGTCGAGCTGCGTTTCCTGAAGTCAATGATCAGTTCCTTGGTCTTTCCGACATTTAGAGAGAGGTTATTTTCAGTACACCATGCAACCAAGTGATTTATCTCCCTCCTGTAGTCTGATTCGTCGTTGTTTGACGAACTGCCCACCACAGTCGTGTCATCCACAAACTTATAGATTGAGCTGGAGTTAAATCTTGCCACACAGTCGTGTGTATATCGGGAGTACAGTAGAGGACTGAGCACACATCCTTGCGGGGCTCCAGGTGTTGAGGACTATTGTGGAGGAGGTGCTGTTGCCTATCCTGACAGAATGCGGTCTGTTGGTGAGGAAGTCGAGGATCCAGCTGCACAGGGAGGGGTCAAGTCCGAGATTGCGGAGTTTCGTTATTAGTCTTGTTGGGTTAATGGTGTTGAAGGAGGAGCTGTAGTCTATGAACAGCAGTCTTACATAGGTGTCCTTGTTGTCGAGATGTTCGAGTTTTGATTGCAGAGCCAGTGAGATAGCGTCTGCTGTGGACCGGTTGCGGTGATAGACAAACTGCAATGGATCGAGACCGTCTGCGAGGCTGGCAGTGATCCGTCTCATGACTAGCCGCTCAAAGCATTTCATGATAACAGACGTTAGGGCCACTGGTCGGTGGTCGTTGAGGCAGGCTACCTTGGTCTTCTTTGGTACTGGTAATATGGTGACCTTCTTGAAGGAGGTGGGGACCTCAGAGGGGAGGAGTGAGGTGGTGAAGATATCTGCGAATACACTCGCCAGCTGGTCAGCGCAGGCTCTGAGTGCTCGCCCTGGGACTCTGTCGGGGCCCGTCGCTTTCCACGGATTCACTTTCAGCTCTTACCTCTGAGGCTGTAATAGTTGGTATGGGTGTGTCCAGAGCAGTTGGGGCAGGGTGGCACTGATACATTGGCTGACTGCTCAAAGCGGGCATAGAACTTGTTCAGATCATCAGGTAGGGATGCTCCAGTCCCAGATATTCTGCCTGGTCTTGCTTTATAGCCTGTGATCTTGTGTCGGCTCTGCCATAGTCATTGTGGGTTAGTGTCGTTGGCCTGGGACTCTAGTTTGATGCAGTATTGACTTTCTGCATCCCTGATGACTTTCCGTACGTCATATCTGGATTTCTTATATAGGTCAGGGTCGTCAGACTTGAACACCTCCATCCGGAACTTCAGCAGGGAGTGAACCTTTTTTTTGAGCCAGGGTTTCCGATTGGGGAATACCGGCATCAGTTCTGGGATGACCTTGTCTAGCGGCTCGGCATCTGGCTGAGACCCTTCTGTATCTCAAGTAGACCTTTGACTACTCTCTTTCTTGGATGTTCCTGTCTCCACCTGATGTGCATCAGCAACTGTGTTAGACATTTAGCTGCTGTTGTATAAAGAGTCAAAGGTCCTGCTACTTTTCACAAAACACTTTTATTTCACTTTCACAGACTCTGCACAAAACTCTATCTTCACATCACCGGCCACAAAGGCCACCTGAAGCCCCTTTACATAACAGTGGCAATTATTGGATACTTAACATAAATGAGACAACTAATTAGAATGTCTCTTAACCCATTACTTAACAACTGTGTGGTGCTCCCCAAATTGTGCGCGAGGAGCATGTCCACCAATGTTGCCTACCAAGGTGTGTGTCTCTGCGCTGGTGGGTGGTGGGGGTGATAGCGATGACACCTTACCAGTTGCCTCCTCGGAGCTCTCCTCCGAGGTGGTCTCTTGGGTGGTAGGGGGTGTACGATTCCAGATGGCCTGGCCCCATCATAAGGAAATCCTTCGAGACAATCAACATGTGGTCAGTGAGAGGGAAGGATCATTTTGTCTGACACGGACAACTCACTTGAGACAGGTTATCTGGGTGAAGGGGCAGTGGCTCCTCACCGCTCTGTGCAGGCCAACCTTACTGTGCTCTCTCCTCAGAAAACCCTGCAATTTCCAGGACCGTTCCTCGTAGGGGGTGGGGACTTGACTCTCTGGGATTGCTCCGACTGTCTTGGACCTTTCCCATTTATTATGGCTTATCCTCTTCTGTGGGGACAAAGAGAGGGCATTGTGGCATGTGCGGGCACCGCATCTGGACATGAAGGGGTTGTGCCGGTGGGTGCCAGGAACAAGCAGGCAGATCGGATGTGGAGAGGGTGCGAGGTGTCAGCCAGTGGATTGGGGGATGAGGGGGTAGAATTTGAGTGATTGCATGCTCGACTGATGCCAGGAGAGAGGTGGTAACTACTTGGAGGTCGTTGGTCTGCCGACATTGGATGAAGGTCCTCCTGCTAATGCTGCCCGCACTGACAGCTGCTGCCACTGCCTCCGAAGTGGCATCGCTGACCCTGCTGCTGGTCCTCCGACCCCTGCAGAGGAACAGGGTGCTGGCATCTCATCCACAGCGTCAAGAATCCTTGTGAGGTCGGCATTCCCAGAGCGAGGAGCAGGTCTGCGCGCTGCCATGTTTGTGTGTAGACTGGGAGTGGTGAGGGAACACTTAAAACCAGCTCTCCCTGGTTAGTGATGAGATACTGAGGCACAGGTCAGGCGAATCAGAGAGCAAGGGAGCCAGTAATGTCGAGGATCTCTTGGGGGGCTAGTTTTCGGCACTAAGTGCTGTTGAATATGGGCCTCGATCTTGCTAACGCGGCTGTCCCGAAACTCCCCGCCAAATGCGGCCAAAACCGGATTTTAACTTTGGTCCGCTGAATCGCGCCCCATATTTGAACACAGCTCCATCTAAAAAATTCCTTCCGCACGCTCAAATTCGCCTTTAAAACGGAGCAGTCAAATTGGCTCCTTTTTCTTTGTGTGTTAGTTGCGAAATAGGCCAGTGGGTTCTTCACTACTTTCCACTGCAAGCCTACCTTCAACGGTCAAAATATGTGTTGGGATTCCTACAGTGTCATGCAGTATAAGATTGGTCTTTATCAATACTTCCAGCTGCAGAGAGGAACAAGACAGGGCTGCCCCCTGTCCCCACTCTTGTTCGCGCTAGCCATCGAACCCCTGGCGATATCCCTGCGGGACGCGAAAAGCTGGAAGGGAATCCGGAGAGGTGACAGAGAGCACAGAGTCTCACTCTATGCAGATGACCTGCTGCTCTATGTCTCGAAGCCACAGGAGGGACTGAAGGCAATACTGCAAATACTGAAAGAGTTTGGAACCTTCTCGGGCTACAAACTTAACCTGGGACAGAGTGAGGCATTCCCAGTGAACCCAAACGGGGGAGGGACAGAGCTGGAGAGGCTCCCGTTCAAAACAGCCCAGAACAGATTCCGCTACCTGGGGATCCAGATAGCCAGAGACTGGGCACAGATCCACAAGTGGAACCTGACCAGCCTGGTGGAGGAAGTAAAAAACGACCTACAGATGTGGGACTCACTCCCACTCTCCCTGGCGGGGAGAGTGCAGACAATCAAGGTGAACGTACTGCCAAGGTTCCTCTTCCTGTTTAGATCCATTCCGATCTTCATCCCCAAGGCCTTTTTCCAAAACGTAGACAGTCTAATCATGGCGTTTGTGTGTGTGTGTGTGGGAGGGGGGGGGGGGTAAGAACCCAAGAATCCAAAAATAGACACTGCAAAGAAGGAAAACCAAAGGGGTCGTGGCCTTACCAAACCTACAATACTACCACTGGGCAGCAACGGCAGAAAGAGTGAGGGGATGGATACAAGAACCTGACACAGATTGGGTACAAATGGAGGAGGCATCCTGTAAAGGAACGACCCTCCGGGCCCTCCGGGCCCTGGCTACAGCAGCACTCCCATGGACCCAGCTCAGACAACACTTCGGGACAACTAAAATGTCCCCCATGGCCCCCATCTGCGGCAACCACAGATTCCCCCCAGCCATGTTAGATACCACCTTCAAAAGATGGAGGCGGGACGGGGGCATATTGACAGTCGGGGACTTCTACGTAGGGCACCGACTGGCGACACTAGACGAACTGACGAGGAAGTGGAGGCTAGCAAAAGGACAGGAAATGAGACGCCTCCAAATAAAACACTTCCTCCGCAAAGAGACAGTGGGGTATCCTGGGGCCCCAGAAAGCACACTACTAGAGGACCTGATAGGCACAAGCAACGAGAAGGGGGGGCTATGTGGGAAAATATATGGACAGCTACTGGACAGAGCCCGGACTCCACTGGACGAGATCAGACAAAAATGGGAGGACGAACTGGGGACAGAGGTGGGATGGGGACTCTGGAGTGAAGCACTGAGCAGGGTGAACTCCACCTCCTCCTGCGCAAGGCTAAGCCTCATGCAGCTCAAAATGGTGGACAGAGTGCACCTGACCTGAACCCAGAGGGGCCCGGCCAACTACACCCACATGTTTTGGGCTTGCTCCAAGCTTGCTGGGTTCTGGACAACCTTCTCCGAGGCAATGTCCAAGGTTGTGGGGGTGAAGCCATGCCCAATAGTGACAATCTTCGGGGTATCGGAGCAGCCAGAGTTACACATGGGGAAGGGGGCCAATGCCCTTGCTTTCGCTTCCCTAATCGCACGCCGGAGAATCCTGCTCGGCTGGCGATCGGCAGCACCACCCACAGCTGCAGACTGGCTCGCTGACCTCTCGGAATTTCTCCAGCTGGAGATTAAATATGCCATCTGAGGGTTGGAAGAAGGCTTCCTGAATACTTGGGGGGCAGTTTGTCGGCCTGTTCGAGGCCAGCTACGAGGAGTAACCTAATAACAATTTATTTTTTATTTTTTTTATTTTTAATTTTTATTTTCTATTTTATTACTAAAACACCAAGATAGATGAGTTACCAAAAGACTGCGCAACCCGGGGGGTGGGGGGTCATATTAAACAGCATATACCTTCTGCTGTTTACAAGAGGCAAAGTACTGACCGTGCACAACCAGTCCGTGCTTACTCAGAACATAATGTTCAACACGAGGTGTGATTCTATGATTGGACAGCATTTGCTCATTTGCTCAACAATTCTAAGAATTACGCTGACAGCCAACTTATGATTACCAGTCAGGCTCATAGTGTGACTCACTGGCACAAACCCCCGACCTTTACGGACAGAAGGAACAGACATAGAAACATACATAGAAAATAGAAGCAGGAGGAGGCCATTCGGCCCTTCAAGCCTGCTCCACCATTCACTATGATCATGGCTGATCATCAAGTTCGATACCATGATTCCCCATATCCCTTGATCCCTTTAGCCCCAAGAACTAATTCCTTCTTGAAATTACACAATATTTTCACCTCAACTACTTTTTGTGGTAGTTAATTCCACAGATTCCGCACTCTCTGGGTGAAGACATTTCTCCTCACCTCAGTTCTAAAAGGTCCCCCCCTTGTCCTCAAACTATGACCCCTAGTTCTGGACTCCCCCACAATCGGGAACATTCTTTATGAATCTCCCCTATCTAATCCTGTTAGAATTTTATAACTTTCTATGAGCTCCCCCCTCACTCTTCCAAACTCCAATGAATATAATCCTAACCGACTTAGTCTCTCCGTTATATGACAGTCCTGCCATCCCAGGAAGGATGCACATCCATGCATTGAACCCTTATTAATTCAACAAAATCTTGCGAGCAGCCATTGCCTGGGTAAGTCCCTATGGCAATGCTTTGACCAACTAGAATTGACCTATTTGGTTTGAATATGAATTTAAAAATTCTGTGCATTCTCCTTTCATTGCCTCTCCCAATCACAGTCCACTTGCCTGCCAATCAACACTGTCTTCTCATGCAATATAGATTGTTGCTCCTTTTACATTTAGTATACTTGTGAATCTGACCTGATGAGTGCAAGTAGAAAAGCTTCAACAGCATGGCTATTTGATAGGAAATGCTCAAGTCAGAAAGTGTTCCTTCATTTTATCAGTACTGCTATTTATATCATCAAAACTGGGGTGAAATCATGCTGGGGGTAATTTTGGCGCAGCAAGCTGAGCTGAAACATTCAGTAAAATGGACGATCATTCATCGCCCTCTTGGCTTAGTGATGCCCTACTAAACATTCATCCATCCTCTTCTCAATCCTAAATTTCACCATTGGCAGTCAGCAAATCCAAACTCTGATTCTGGAAAAAGCTGTGGAAATCTGATGCTGCATATCTTTCTCTTTGTACCTGCTGCTGACAAGGAAAAACGGGGGCTGAATATATTGGCCGGGATTTCGGATTACCACTTGCAGCGGGTGTGAATGTCGACGTGAGCACAAAGTGCCACGAGGATCCCAAATTGCATTCTACGCCGTTGGATTAGACGGGGTAGATTCAGAAAGAATTTCCCGATGGCGTGGGGGTCCAGAACTAGGGGGTCATAAGGGTTCAGTACTGAGGTGAGGAGAAATGTCTTCACCCAGAGAGTGGTGAATCTGTGGAATTCACAACCGCAGAAAGTAGCTGAGGCCAAAACATGGTGTAATTTCAAGGAGGAATTCGAGATGGTTCTTGACACTAAAGGGAGATGCAGGGGACGGCAGGATTACGGTATTGAATTTGATGATCAACAATGATCATAATGAATCGCGGAGCTGGCTCGAAGGGCCGAATGGCCTCCTCCTGCTTCTGTTTTCTACCTTTGTTGTCAGAAGGGGGGAAGAGTTGGGTCCTGAAGGACGTGGACTCAGTGTCAGAAGAAGAAGAAAGCCAAGTTTAAAACTGAACCACCTTGAAGCTGCATTCTTCAGCTCCTGGGCATCTGCCGTCTTGGAAGGCGCTGACACTGTGAAGAGACGCCTAATGTGTTGGGTGGGTGTCCAGCAAATATGGGCTGAAGGATCCACTACGAATGTGGCGGGAGCGGGGAGGAGGGGTGCTTGCGAGTTCATGACTGACAATTTCAACTCAAATAGAGATGCATGACAGCAATGAACATTCCTTTGCAGGTGAGATCATCCAGCCACTTGTCAACTAACGTTCCATCAGTCTGACAGCTAAGCCAATTATGCCCACAAACTCACATGAGTGTGCATGAGTGCCACTGATCACTACTCAGCAGTAACCCTTGTCACGGTAACTTTCCCATGCCGTGAGTTCTATGGCTTCCCAGCTCCACTCTCCGAGACTGTGGGCATAAACATCACCCCCAATAGAAGGCAATGGCAAACAGGCTAAGCAGAGAGCCCTGCTCCATAAGATGCTGGGGCATTGTTACAACAGCAACCCCCCCCCCCCCCCCCCCCCCCCCCCCCCGCCACCCTCACCTTGATAGGGTTGCACATGGCCTTTGGGTGAAACTAGAGACAAATACGTGTCCCTTACAGGAGAGTTCAGGTGATAGAAGAGGAGCCAAAGCTATGGCAACTTGGCCAGGCTAAGTGCGGAAAGTATGGTGTGGGGCCTTGTGCATTTTGAGAGCTCCAGAGGGAAAGGTCCTCAATATCATGGCCAGCAGCGTAGTCAATGTCCGTTAACACACAACTACCAGAGGTGAATGAGCAAAGGGTCTACACTTGGAGGCAGCGGCTCACTGCTAACTCTCTCTCTCTCTCGTTTCTCCAAAAATGATTAGAGCGAGTGAGATGGAGAGAGATAATGGAACTCGCTATCATCCTTCTTGTGCTTCAAGAGGAGAGAAGATGTCAAAGCAGATGTGTGGCTCTCTGGAGGCAGGAGCAGAATGCTGAGGATGAAGGAGTGGCAGGGCTCACTCCGCCACCACAGGGGGAATCCCACAGTGTCGCCGCTCAGAAGCCCTTCCATGACCCAGCATCTGCGAATGGCTGCTGACCTACCTGCAGACGAGTGACAACCCAGTGAACAAAGAAAAGTACAGCACAGGAACAGGCCCTTTGGCCCTCCATGCCTGTGCCGACCATGCTGCCCGTCTAAACTAAAATCTTCCACACTTCCGGAGTCCGTATCCCTCTATTCCCATCCTATTCATGTATTTGTCAAGATGCCCCTTAAACGTCACTATCGTCCCTGCTTCCACCACCTCCTCCGGTAGCGAGTTCCAGGCACCCACTACCCTCTGTGTAAAAAAACTTGCCTCGTACATCTACTCTAAATGTTGTCCCTCGCACCTTAAACCTATGCCCCCTAGTAATTGACTCCTCTACCCTGGGAAAAAGCCACTGACTACCCACTCTGTCTATGCCCCTCATAATTTTGTAGACCTCTATCAGGTCACACCTCAACCTCCGTCGTTCCAGTGAGAACAAACCGAGTTTATTCAACCGCTCCTCATAGCTAATGCCTTCCGTACCAGGCAACATCCTGATATATCTCTTCTGCACCCTCTCGAAAGCCCCCACATCCTTCTGGTAGTGTGGCGACCAGAATTGAACAATATACTCCAAGTGTGGCCTAACTAAGGTTCTATACAGCTGCAACATGACTTGCCAATTTTTATACTGAATGCCCCGGCCAATGAAGGCAAGCATGCCGTATGCCTTCTTGGCTACCTTCTCCAACTGTGTTACCTCTTTCAGTGACCTGTGGACCTGTACACCCAGATTTCTCTGACTGTCAATTCTCTTGAGGGTTCTACCATTCACTGCATATTCCCTACCTGTATTAGACCTGCCAAAATGCATTACCTCACATTTGTCCAGATTAAACTCCATGTCCCATGTCTCCGCCCAAGTCTCCAAACAATCTAAATCCTGCTGTATCCTCTGACAGTTCGCTTCGCTATCTGCAATTCCACCAACCTTTGTGTCGTCTGCAAACTTACTAATCAGGCCAGTTACATTTTCCTCCAAATCATTTATAGATACTACGAACAGCAAAGGTCCCAGCACTGACCCCTGTGGAACACCACTAGTCACAGCCCTCCAATTAGAAAAGCATCCTTCCATTGCTACTCTCTGCCTTCTATGACCTAGCCAATTCTGTATCCATCTTGCCAGCTCACCTCTGATCCTGTGTGACTTCACCTTTTGTACCAGTCTGCCATGAGGGACCTTATCAAAGGCCTTACTGAAGTCCATATAGACAACATCCACTGCCCGACCTGCATCAATCATCTTTGTGACCTCCTCGAAAAACTGTATCAAGTTAGTGAGACACGACCTCCCCTTCACAAAACCGTGCTGCCTCTCACTAATACGACCCCTTGCTTCCAAATGAGAGTAGACCCTCTCTCGAAGAATTCTCTCCAGTAATTTCACTACCACTCACGTAAGGCTCACCGGCTTGTAGTTCCCTGGATTATCCTTGCTACCCTTCTTAAACAAAGGAACAACATTGGCTATTCTCCAGTCCCCCGGGACATCACCTGAAGACAGTGAGGATCCAAAGATTTCTGTCAAGGCCTCAGCAATTTCCTCTCTAGCCTCCTTCAGTATTCTGGGGTAGATCCCATCAGGCCCTGGGGACTTATCTACCTTAATATTTTTCAAGATGCCCAACACCTCGTCTTTTTGGATCTCAATGTGACCCAGGTTACCTCCACACCATTCTCCATACTCAACATCCACCAATTCCTTCTCTTTGGTGAATACTGATGAAAAGTATTCATTTAATACCTCGCCCATTTCCTCTGGCTCCACACATAGATTCCCTCGACTGTCCTTCAGTGGGCCCACCCTTTCCCTGGCTACCCTCTTGCTTTTTATGTACATGTAAAAAGCCTTGGGATTTTCCTTAACCCTATTTGCCAATGACTTATCGTGACCCCTTTTAGCCCTCCTGACTCCTTGCTTAAGTTCTTTCCTACTTTCCTTCTATTCCACACAGGCTTCATCTGTTCCCATCCTCCGAGCCCTGACAAATGCCTCCTTTTTCTTTTTGACGAGGCCTACAATATCTCTCGTCATCCAAGGTTCCCGATATTTTCCGTATTTATCCTTCTTCCGCACAGGAACATGCCGATCCGGAATTCCTTTCAACTTGAGATATTTGAAAACCTCCCACATATTAGATGTTGATTTACCCTCAAACATCCGCCCCCAATCTAGGTTCTTCAGTTCCTGCCTAATATTGTTATAATTAGGCTTCCCCCAATTTAGCACATTCACCCTAGGACCACTCTTATTCTTGTCCACCAGCACTTTAAAACTTACTGAATTGTGGTCACTGTTCCTGAAATGCTCCCCTACTGAAACTTCTACCACCTGGCCGGGCTTATTCCCCAATGCCTTCACAGTGCCTGTGAAGACTTTGCCTGCCCAGGGACAAGGGGCTGGATTCTCCGCCCGCCGCGCCACCTTTCTGCCCTGACCTGCCGGTAGGATTCTCCGTTGCACCAGCCGGTCAATGGGGTTCCCCATTGTGGGGCAGCCCCATGCCGTCGGGAAACCCCCTGGCCGCTGGCAAAATGCAGAATCCCACCGGCGGAGAATCCCGCCCAAAGTGTCTCACTTGTGCCACCCTCTGCAGAAGTTGGCACTGGTTGGACTTGGAGGACATCCACTTCCTGTGACTTCAAAAGTCACAGCCACCCTCAACCTTTACACATCTGGCTCCTTCCAGCTGCATGATCTTTGCGCTATCTCACAAGCATCAGCTCAATAATACATCTAGAATGTGAAGGTCGCACTCTTCGCAAGGGCTCACATCTACAACAACTTCAACTGGGGTCAGGCTAGCCAGGGCGCAAGTGTCATGGGATCCGCTCAAATTGCAGACTTTCCACACGTGCAAAGTAGCATCAAGGGGTACGCTACGGTTCAACCGCAACAGCTTCCATTCCTTAAATGGTCAGCTAGTATGCGACCACGCAAAGCGCATCCTCCAGATGTGCGCTAGGTTCCTGGGGAGCTTTCACAATTTCTATGTCCTGAGCTGATCTCCGATCCCCTGCGTTTTTGAGAGGCACTGCGGCTGCAGGGCTGACTCCTCGGGGATAGGAATACCCTGCACGAGGACATCATTCACGTTGGTTTCATGTTTGGGCTGCAGCAGAGACTTAGCAGTAGGAATCGTGATCGCGGTGTGCCTGGAAAAGGGTCGTTGTGCAGCCCCATTGTGTTAGATCTTGCAAGCTGAGGAGAGCAGCGTAGTTATTTGTGCAATCGCGTGCACATTTCTCTCGAGGAAGCAAACTATCCATTCGGAAAGACTGCTTGACTATGGGTATCGGCGGCTGCCCATGACATGCTCAAAGTCCCATGTGTGTGCAAAGCTTCAAATTCAGTGCAGACAAATTGGTGAGCTTTGTCAGTCATGAATCTCTGAGGGATGTCGTGGGTGGCGTTTGATGATGACTTTGTCGCTCGTTATGTTTGGCTGGTATTCTAGTTCAAAACACCTGGAATATGAGACTAAAAGTTGTTCCCATTCCATTTGAAGATGTTGGCTGCTGTGAGCAACCGAGGGAGGTCCAGGATCTCATGGAAATGCAATGGTTCTTTTGCTTGATGCGGCTTGAGTGCATTGCATGGTGCACATCTGGAAACTTCCCGCCCCATGTGAGAAGTCCTTCTCTGTAAGGAGCTGGTACTTACCTGTGCTGCCACAGCCTCCCATGCGGGGTTGGTGACCTTGCTTGAGGATCTCCCGCTCTGCGCGTGGGTAGAGGGCACCACGTCATTTCTCCATGGCCTCCGACAGTCTGGTGAGGGAGGCCTCTGAGAATTGAAGGATGTGCTCTTTCACTGCCATCCTGTGTTCGATCTTGCGCAAGAGGCTTAGGAGCACTGGGGAGGGGGGGGGGGGCTTTAGATGGAGTGCCACACTTAAAGCAGGGTGGGCAAAGCAGAGGTTGCCCACCACGGAGGCGGCATGAAACCTGCGGAGAATTGTCTTTTTGAAGTCCCTCAAGATACGGCGCAAAAGCCTGCCTGCCATAGACATTGCAGGGCGAACCATCGCTTTTCCAGCTCTCCACTACACGCTGCCAAAATATGGATACATTCTGCCTGATTATCTTCAATCTCTTTCGCTGCTTGACAAAGAATCATCCAGACTTGAAACGTTGGCTCCCCTCTCTCTCCACAGATGATGTCAGATCTGCTGAGGCCGTCCAGTATTTTCTATTTTTTATTTCTTTCTCTGCATTCGTCAATCCCTTTCTCATAATTGAGAGCACTGATTCTTTCTGAGGAGCAGGTATAATCCTGACAGAAATGGCCATTGGCAGGTAACCTTGGCAGGCTCGTTAACAGTGCCGAGCATCACAACACAGCCTTCTCAACTCCTAACTCCTCTAACCTAACGTGTCTCTGAACATTTCAACCTGTCAAACCTGTTCTACCATTCAATTCGATAGTGATTTACCTAAAACAAGACTTTATCATTAACACAGTATTAACCTCTTTAACCTCACACCCAAAAATAGCTTCTACTCACCTCTTAAACAATACTACTAAATACAGTAAATATAATACCCTTAATTACTATCTCTATTCCCAATTAAACAACAAGAAAAGAAAAACATACAGCTCTCAATCCATCCGACATCCCAATGACTCAGTGATACTTGCTATCCAGAACAGATTTGGCTCCAGTTAGAACCCCTGCAGACTCTGGCTGAATATCTTCAAAAAGCTGTTTCAACGGGTTTACTTCAGCTTTCCGCCTTGTCCTCTGACAAGTCAGCATTGCTTTAAATACTGTTAATCTTTTTTAACTATCCGACTGTCAAAAGACCTGGTGTGGGATTCTCTGAACCCCCCCCCCCGCTGGGTCGGAGAATCGCCGGTGGGCGGCGTGAATCTCGCCAATCCGACGCCGGCTGTCGAATTCTCCGCCGCCGTTTATTTGGCGGGCACGGGGACCGCGCTGCAGCGGTCGGGGGCCTTTGGCAGTGGCCTCCCCCCCCCCCCGGCGATTCTCCGGTTCCCGATGGGCCGAGCGGCCGCCCATTTTCGGCCAGTCCCGCCGGCGTGGATTGGACCAGGTCCGTACCGGCGGGACCTGGCTCTGAGGGTGACCTGCAGGGTCCTCGGGGGGGGGGGCCACCACAGTGCCCTGGCCCGCGATTGGGGCCCACCAATCTGCGGGCAGGCCTGTGCTGTGGGAGCACTCTTTCCCTCCGCACCGGCCTGTGTCAAGCTCCCCCATGGCCGGCGCGGAGAAGAAACCCCCTGTGCATGCGCAGGAATCACGCCAGCGGTTCTGGGAACATGCTGGCACTCCTGCGCATGTGCCAATTCGCCCTGGCTGGCGGAGGCCCTTCGGCACCGGTTGGCGCGGCGCCATCCACTCCAGCGCCGGCCTAGCCCCCAAAGGTGCGGATGATTTTGCACATTCCAGGCAGCCCGGTGCCAGAGTGGTTCACGCCACTCTTTGGCGCCGGTACTGCCCGCCCGCCGGGCACCGGAGAATCCCGGCCCTGATTTATAGACTCAGCGCTAGCCAAATCAGAACTCCACTCAAAAGCTTTCTCAAAATGTCTGAATGCCTTCGCGCTACCTGGCATTGATATCACCTACCCAAGCTGAAAACAATTTAACTCCCCAGGGACTCCCCCTAGTCAAACAGTGCATTACCCCAGGCTTTTACAATGGTCAATTTCACCCCTGGCTCCTGAAACATTTCTGGACTTCAAAAACATGACCACAGCAGTCAAACACGCTCTAACCCAGGCTTTTACTCTTAAATTGCCAAATGTTTAAAATCCAATATATCTACCCTCCCGCATTCGTCACACAAAGCATGGATTCTACAAACTGTCCTCCAATTTACCTTGTGTTCTTGATATCAATGAGTCTGTCAGGTTAACGTTTGTTCTTCTTAGGCTTGCGCAATTAATGTCAGCTCTACCCCTTTCCCTGACCTTTAGTGAGGGTTGACTAGCTCAGCACTGAATCAATACTGAACGTGGGACCTTCGTGGTGTATTTGTTTATCATACCATGCCGGTGCTCTGCATTAATCCACTAATCCATTGATCCACGGAGCTGCAAATGAATTCTTAAGCAATGTCCTTTGGATGTTTAAACTACTCAAGAAATGTTTATTCAGAGGGATATAGTAATTGAAAACTATGAGAAAAGCTTCAGGAAATTGGCCAGGTTTTCCTTTGGAGTCTTTGCGGTGAACTGATCAAAAGCTTTAAAGGTTATGAAAGGGGGGCTGAGGAAAGTGAAGGTCTGAGTACCAAGGAATGCAGATTAAAAACCAATCGAGTTGTGGAATTCAGTTGAGAGGGAATGTTATTGATGCAGACAATATAAATCAGCATAATAGGCACCTATTTGCTCTAACTATGAGAGTTTCTGATGGCGTACATAAGAAGGAATTGTTTTGACTGGTTACAGGGTCAAAATTCAGAGGATGCCGACTTGAGGTAATTGGCAATGAAAAAAACTGTCAGAGGAGAAACCTTTTCACTCGGCGAGTTGTTGTGATCTGTCACCTAAAATGCAGGGGATATAGACCCAGCTGTGACGCCCGAAAGGGGAATGGGAAAAGGAAAAGAAGGAAACCTGGCAGAGAAATGGGGAATGGAGTGAGGGAATGGGATGAAGTGGAGTAGCTCATCCTAGCGAGCGTGGACACAATGAGCCCAGTGTCCTCATTCTCTGCTATGAACTGATGGGTGCCTTTGGAGCAAGAATGGATTGAGAAGTATTTTGATATGGGTACATCTGAATGCTTTCTGGTATTAATGCATTTTTAAGGAATTCTTCAGGAGTCGGTTTATAATTATGTTGCAAATACCAAAGACAACCTTGGGCTGAATCATCCGAGAATTGCGATCGGACAGAGAATCGCGCAAAATGGAAGAACATGCATTTTGTGCGATGCGACGATTTTGACGCCAAGCTCCGGGCCCTCGATGGCGACTTTACTGAAGTTTGTGTTCCACGCCAGTGGGTCCATGCAAAACCTCATTTGCATGGATTTAAATATCACTAGCAGCTTGGGCACTTCATGCTCCACCCCCCTGCGATGCTCCACTCCTCTTAGGCAGAAATATCGTGGGCGCAAATTGATGCAAGTATTAACGAGTGGGGATTGCAGAGGATTGGACATGGCTGCAGAGGGGGAGTGGGAGGCTAATAAAACTCTCAGAAAGCCTCTGCAACTATTGGCTTGCTGGGGGGGTGGCTGCCCTAGCTGGGAGGAGTAGTGGGGAGCCACTTGTTGCCAAGTCCATGCACTGGCATGTCTCTCTCAGGATCAAGGTGGCCTGGCTAAGAACCCATGCTGCAATATGTGAATTTAAACACACCTCTATGGTGCTCCTTACAGTCTCCTGGCTGCTCACACTGCTGAGTGCTCCCTGTGACCTATAAATGTTCAGAGAGCCTCTGGTCATCTGGGAGTCCACACAAGCCACAACTCTGGGACCACTCAGACCCAGGTGTATTATCAAGGAGATGGGTGTGGCTCAGCTCAATCAGGGGCACGCCAGGTGTTGGCACTCCTTATAAGCGCAGCCCCACTGCAGAAGAAGCTGGGGATTAGCAGAGCTCCTTCCAACCAGAGGACATGTGCACCACAGCCTTTGGAACCCTCCTGTTGTCTCTTCCTGGTGAGGTTGGCAGTGCTAACTGCCTTTGCCACCACCACCCAGGCGCTGTTCAGGAGGGCGGGTTTGAGTCTGTGGCCCACTCTGGGAAGAGGGTGTCCCTTCGCTCCTCATGGGAAGGAGCAATGGGTCCACCTCGGACGGAGGAACTCAGGGGGGCAAGCCTTCTGTGAGCCAGTTTTGTGGCTGCAGTGAGTGTGAGGTAAGTGGAGCATTAAAAACAGCTCCAGCGGTCAGGCCCTTTCGCTCTAACTCCGGCCCCAGTCGTCACAATGCCCGCTGGGCTAGGAATTGCTCTGAACCTGCCGTGCCGGCAGTCCGCTGGCCCATTTGCGTGTCATGACTCGTTTATCTAGTAGCGCTCCCAATGGGAATACAAATAGCAGAGCTGTTTAGCTCAGTGGGCTAGACAGCTGGTTTGTAATGCAGAGCAAAGCCAGCAGCGCGGGTTCAATTCCCGTACCACCTCTGTATATCTGAACAGGCGCCAGAATGTGGTGACTAGGAGCTTTTCACAGTAACTTCATTGCAGTGTTAATGTAAGCCTACTTGTGACAATAAAAGATTATTATTAAATCAAACACAATTCAGCCCCGGCGATTATACTTTGTGTCGGAAGCTGAGAATCACAGACGTTTTTTATTAATTAATGATTATCATTACTCATGATGAACAGGGGAATATCTCTCGCAGACTCTCATGCCCTTCCCATGGTGGCTAGGTGCATTTGATGACCAAGTCTTAATGGATTTAACGGCTTTCCCCTGTTCCTAAAGATTGATATGTCCAACTTGACCAAATATAATGAAGGTCAGGATGATTACATAAAGCACCAAACGACTGTCAGCATAAACGTTGGAGTTTCTGCACTGCAATGAGCAGGACCAGGATCAAAGCCCATGCAGGACAATGTGCTGGTGCCTTAGAGGACGGTTTCATCAACCTTTGGAGAGGGTGGGATCACGATGAAATACTAGAAAGGGAAAAACAAGGTGCACAATGGATTTGAAGAGACAGATAGCTTTAGATTTAAAAATAGTAAGATATGTTGACCGAGGTTGAGGGGTGACCTGATAGAGGTCTACAAGATTATGAGGGGCATGGACAGAGTGGATAGTCAGAAGCTTTTTCCCAGGGTGGAAGAGTCAATTACTGGGGGGCATAGGTTTAAGGTGAGAGGGGCAAGGTTTAGAGTAGATGTATGAGGCAAGTTTTTTACGCAGAGGGTAGTGGGTGCCTGGAACTCGCTACCGGAGGAGGTAGTGGAAGCAGGGACGATAGGGACATTTAAGGGGCATCTTGACAAATATATGAATAGGATGGGAATAGAGGGATACGGACCCAGGAAGTGTAGAAGATTGTAGTTTAGTCGGGCAGCATGGTCGGCACGGGCTTGGAGGGCCGAAGGGCCTGTTCCTGTGCTGTACATTTCTTTGTTCTTTGTTCTTTGGATGGGAATAGAGGGATATGTCCGGAAGGGTGGGCGGTTTTAGTTCAGACGGGCAGCATGGTTGGTGCAGGCTTGGAGGGCTGAATGGCCTGTTCCTGTGCTGTAATTTTCTTTGTTCTCTTTGTTTTTGAGGTGGGATCAGACAAAAGAGTAAGTATTAAGAGGTAAGTTAGATTTGCAATGCACATGTGTGAACGAACAGTGTATGGTCAGTAAGGTTGGTGAGCTAAGGGCAGCACGGTGGCGCAGTGGGTTAGCCCTGCAGTCCCACGGCGCCGAGGTCCCAGGTTCGATCCCGGCTCTGGGTCACTGTCCCTGGGAAGTTTACACATTCTCCCTGTGTTTGCGTGGGTTTCGCCTCCACAACACAAAGATGTGCAGGGTAGGTGGAGTGAACACGCTAAATTTCCCCTTAATTGGAAAAAATGAATTGGGCACTCTAAATTTATAAATAAAAATTTTTAAAAATAAGATTGGTGAGCCGTAGACACAGACGGTCAGTTGAGAAATGATGTTGTGGCAATAACAGAGACCTGGCTCAAAAATTGAAATGAATGGGCACCAGGGTCAAACTAAATAATGCAGGTACAAGATTTCCAGGAGATACAGGGAAGGAAATAGAGGAGGAGAGGTACAGCATTGATTAAGGAGAATATTGCAGTGCTGAGTGAGATCTGTCTTACACCATACCTCCAAAAGACTGGTAGGTAATATCGAATAGCATGTCCCAACTGCTTTTCACAAGGGGCAAGGTGATGCGCGATCAATTACACTCAAGACGAAGTGATTTCATAACTGAAGGCTTTAAGCGACTAGAACCTGTTCCCCAGCAGCTTCGGTACAGAAAGTGAAGGCTGCTGGGACGGCACCATCTCTTATACTCCGCTTTCAGGGCGGAGCTACGTAACAACAGCCAATGGTAGACTCCTGGATCTAACCAATGGTCATCAGCCTCTCAGGTACTGCAATACCTGGTACGACCACATTCACCCCCTGTTAAAAAAGAGTCCGGCGGGGGTGGTGACCAGTGGTAACAGTTGCCTTTAACATGGTATGACCAGGTATGGAGGTACCGTGCTGTCGAGGATATTTACAAAGTTCACAGTTAGAGTCACAGCGAAGCAATCAGACGATCGGGTGGCCTGGTCGACCTTCTGGAGCGTCTGGGCTTCGGTGGTGATTCTGGTGGGGGTCCAGGTGGTTGCGACTCCGGGAGCATGGTTTCGGCCTCCCTGGCAGCTTCGTCACCCCTAGGCGGCGCTGTTGGGGCAAAAGGTTGACACGGGGGGGGGGGGGGGGGGGCGCCTTTAGGGGGCGTCGGTGGGTGGGCGGGCCCAGGCAGGAGCGGCGGGAGTACTGACCCTCCAGTGAGGTGCTGTGGGAGGGTGGGGGTGGGGGCAATGGTTCGGGAGCGCGTGGGGTTCCGGCGGGAGCCAGGTCTCGAAGGAAGACCGTATCTTGCCGGCCGTCAGGGAACGCCACGTAGGCATAATAGGGGTTAGCGTGCAGCAGGTGGACTCTCTCGACCAACGGGTCCATCTTGTGCGCCCGCATGTGCTTCCGAAGCAGGATGGGTCCGGGTGTCGCTAGCCAAGTTGGGAGCGAGGTCCCGGAGGAGGACTTCCTGGGGAAAACAAGGAGACGTTCATGAGGTGTCTGATTTGTGGTTGTACAGAGCAGCGACCGGATGGCGTGGAGGGCCATCGGGAAGACTTCTTGCCAGCGGGAGACTGGGAGATCCCTGGACCATAGGGCCAGTAGGACAGTCTTCCAGACCGTTCCGTTCTCCCTCTCCACCTGTCCGTTTCCCCGGGGGTTGTAAGTGGTCGTCCTGCTCGAGTTATGACGCAGTTCATCGCTCATAAAGGAGGACCCCCTATCACTGTGTATGTACGCGGGGAAACCGAACAGTGTTAAGATACCCTGGAGGGCCTTGATGACGGTGGTTGTGGTCATGTCTGGGCAGGGGATGGCAAATGGGAACCGGGAGTACTCGTCAATCACGTTCAGGAAATACGTGTTGCGGTCAGTGGAGGGGAGGGGGCCTTTGAAATCCATGTTGAGGCGTTCAAAAGGACGGGAAGCCTTTATCAGGTGCGCCCTCTCTGGCCGGTAGAAATGCGGTTTGCACTCTGCGCAGATTTGGCAGTCCCTGGTGACTGTCCTGACCTCCTCGATGGAGTAGGGCAGGTTGTGGGTCTTGACAAAATGGAAAAAGCGAGTGACCCCCGGGTGGCAGAGGTCCTCGTGGAGGGATCGGAGGCGGTCCACTTGTGCGGTGGCACAAGTGCCGCGGGACAGGGCATCAGGAGGCTCGTTTAGCTTCCCCGGACGGTACAAAATCTCATAGTTGAAGGTGGAGAGTTCTATCCTGCACTGCAAGATCTTGTCGTTTTTTATCTTGCCCCGCTGTGCATTATCGAACATGAAGGCAACCGACCGTTGGTCCGTGAGGAGAATGAATCTCCTGCCGGCCAGGTAATGCCTCCAATGTCTCACAACTTCTACTATGGCTTGTGCCTCTTTTTCGACCGAGGAATGGTGAATTTCGGAAGCATGGAGGGTACGGGAGAAGAAGGCCACGGGCCTGCCCGCTTGGTTGAGGGTGGCCGCCAGAGTTACGTCGGACGCATCGCTCTCGACCTGGAAGGGGAGCGACTCGTCGATGGCGTGCGTCGTGGCCTTTGCAATGGCTGCTTTGGTGCGGCTGAAGGCCTGGCGGGCCTCCGTCGACAGGGGGAAGGTTGAGGACTGGATCAGGGGTCGGGCTTTGCCTGCGTAGTTGGGGACCCACTGTGCGTAATAGCTGAAGAACCCGAGGCAGCGTTTCAGGGCCTTGGGGCAGTGAGGGAGGGGGAACTCCATAAGGGGGCGCATGCGTTCGGGGTCGGAGCCCATAACTCCACTTCGCACTACGTAGCTTAGAATGGCTAGACGGTCGGTGTTAAACACGCATTTATCCTTATTGTATGTCAGATTAAGGATTTTCGCGGTCTGGAGAAATTTGCGGATGTTGGTGTCGTGGTCCTGCTGGTCATGGCCGCAGATGGTGACATTATCCAGATACGGGAACGTTGCGCGTAAGCCGTACTGGTCAACCATTCGGTCAATCTCTCCCTGGAAGACCGAGACCCCATTAGTGACACCAAAGGGAACTCTTAAAAATTGATAGAGCCGCCCATCTGCTTCGAAGGCAGTTCACTTGCGGTCACTATTACGGAGGGGTAGCTGGTGGTACGCGGAGTTGAGATCCACAGTGGAGAAGAACTTGTGTTGCGCGATCCTGTTTACCAGGTCGGCTATACGGGGGGGAGGGTACGCGTCCAGCTGCATCCTATGTTTCTCCCCGGTCTTTACCACCACTACTTGAGCTCTCCAGGGACTGTTGCTCGCTTCGATGACCCCTTCCCTCAGCAGCCTTTGGACCTCTGACCTGATGAAGGTCCGGTCCTGGGCACTGTACCGCCTGCTCCTGGTGGCGACGGGTTTGAAATCCAGGGTGAGGTCCGCAAACAGGGAAGGCAGGTCGACCTTGTAGCGCACAAAGACTCCATGAGACGAATAGAGTGAAGTCGATGAGGCTTTATTAAGCGTGTCTGTTCCCCCGCAGCTCGATAGTAAACTGGCCTGCGGGTGAAGACTCCGGCTTCTTATACTCCGCCTTCAGGGCGGAGCTTGAGGACAACGGCCAACCAGGACCCGGGATCTGTCAGCCAATGACATTAGGGCTTCCAGTCCCACATGACCCCCAATACATACTACCACATTCACTACTTGTCAAAAATGAACCCGGCGGGGTGATGCTTCGTATGGTGGTAAGGGTTTACAGGGCTGGTCCTGGGAGGATAAAACATTCACATGGCAATACAGTATTGGACAATTTCGTCCTGTTGCCACTAATTACAGAGGGTAAAGGAAGAAAAGCGAAATGTTCTTGTGAACAGTCCATATTTGTTTTACATCGACGCCACGAGTCGGTTGGGCGGTCTGGTCGTCCGTGTCGATCGCCTCGGCCCCGGCGGTGGTGGTGGTGCTTGTACCAATGTTGTCGCCTCCAGGAGCTGTACGGTTTCAGCTGTCGGTGCAAAGGGAGGGGGACCGATCCTCCTGGGAAGGGGGCGGTCGCGGGGTGCGGCGGTGGCAGGAAGGGGGGGGTTGGGTTGATGGTGTCGGGGGGGTGTGCGTGTTGCCGGCGGGCGCCAGATCCCGCAGGGAGACCGTGTCCTGTCGGCCGTCGGGGTACTCCACGTAGGCATACTGGGGGTTTGCGTGGAGGAGGTGAACCCTTTCGACCAACGGGTCCGCCTTATGTGCCCGCACATGCTTTCGGAGCAGGATGGGTCCTGGGGCCGCCAGCCAGGTCGGCAGCGACGTTCCAGAGGAGGACCTCCTAGGGAAGACAAGGAGACGCTCATGAGGCGTTTGATTAGTGCTCGTACATAATAACGACCGGATGGAATGGAGAGCGTCCGGGAGGACCTCCTGCCACCGTGAAACTGGGAGATCCCTGGACCGTAGGGCCAGTAGGACGGCCTTCCAGACCGTGCCGTTCTCCCTTTCTACTTGCCCGTTCCCCCGGGGATCGTCCTGCTTGAGGCTATGCCCTTGCTGAGCAGGAACTGGCGCAGCTCGTCACTCATGAAAGAGGACCCCCTGTCGCTGTGGATGTATGCGGGGTAACCGAACAGTGTGAAGATGCTGTTCAGGGCTTTAATGATTGTGGCCACGGTCATGTCAGAACAGGGGATGGCAAAAGGGAAGCGGGAGTATTCGTCCACTACGTTAAGAAAATATGCGTTGCAGTCGGTGGAGGGGAGGGGCCCTTTGAAATCGAGACTGAGGCGCTCGAAGGGGCGGGAAGCCTTAATCAGGTGCGCTCCATCTGGCCTGAAAAAATGCGGCTTGCGTTCCGCGCAGATGTGGCAGTCCCTTGTGACTGTACGGACCTCCTCTAAGGAGTATGGGAGATTGCGGGACTTGATGAAGTGGTAAAACCGAGTGACCCCCGGGTGGCAGAGGTCCTCGTGGAGGGTTTGGAGGCGGTTAATTTGTGCGTTGGCACATGTGCCGCGGGATAGGGCATCGGACGGCTCGTTCAGCTTTCCGGGACGATACAAGATCTCGTAGTTGAAGGTGGAGAGCTCGATCCTCCACCTTAAGATCTTGTCGTTTTTGATTTTGCCCCGCAGTGCGTTATCGAACATGAAGGCTACCGACCGTTGGTCGGTGAGGAGAGTGAATCTCCTGCCGGCCAGGTAATGCCTCCAATGTCGCACAGCTTCCACTATGGCTTGGGCTTCCTCTTCTACTGACGAGTGGCGGATTTCTGAGGCGTGGAGGGTCCGGGAGAAAAAGGCCACGGGTCTGCCCGCTTGGTTAAGGGTGGCCGCTAGAGCTACATCGGAGGCGTCGCTCTCGACCTGGAAGGGGAGGGACTCGTCGATGGCGCGCATCGTGGCCTTTGCGATATCCGCTTTGATGCGGCTGAAGGCCTGGCAAGCCTCTGTCGACAGAGGGAAGGTCGTGGTCTGTATTAGGGGGCGGGCCTTGTCTGCGTACTGGGGACCCACTGGGCGTAGTATGAAAAGAACCCCAAGCAGCGTTTCAGGGCTTTTGGGCAGTGCGGGAGGGGAAATTCCATGAGTGCGCGCATACGTTCGGGGTCGGGGCCTATTATCCCATTGCGTACTATGTAGCCCAGAATGGCTAGCCGGTCGGTGCTAAAAACGCACATGTCCTCGTTGTACGTGAGGTTCAAGGCTTTGGCGGTCTGGAGGAATTTCTGGAGGTTGGCGTCGTGGTCCTGCTGATCGTGGCCGCAGATGGTTACATTGTCGAGATACGGGAACGTGGCCCGCAACCCATGTTGATCAACCATTCAGTCCATCTCCCGTTGGAAGACCGAGACCCCGTTTGTGACGCCAAAAGGGACCCGTAGGAAATGGTATAATCGCCCGTCTGCCTCGAAGGCTGTGTACTTGCGGTCACTTGGGCGGATGGGGAGCTGATGGTAGGCGGACTTGAGGTCCACGGTGGAGAAGACTTTATATTGGGCAATCCGATTGACCATGTCGGATATGCGGGGGAGAGGGTACGCGTCTAGTTGTGTGTACCTGTTGATGGTCTGGCTATAGTCAATGACCATCCTTTGTTTCTCCCCTGTCTTCACTACTACCACCTGCGCTATCCAGGGACTATTGCTGGCCTGGATTATGCCCTTCTTTAGTAGCCGCTGGACTTCGGACCGAATGAAGGTCCGGTCCTGGGCGCTGTACCGTCTGCTCCTAGTGGCGACGGGTTTGCAATCCGGGGTGAGGTTCGCAAACAAGGACGGGGGTTGCACTTTGAGGGTTGCGAGGCCGCAGATAGTGAGTGGGGGTATGGGGCCGCCGAATTTGAACGTAAGGCTCTGTAGATTACATTGGAAATCTAATCCCAGCAAGGTGGGGGCACAGAGTTGGGGAAGGACGTTAAGTTTGTAGTTTTTGAACTCCCTCCCCTGCACCGTAAGGGTAACGATGCAGAATCCCTGGATCTGTACGGAGTGGGATCCTGCAGCTAGGCAAATCTTTTGTGCGCTGGGATAGGTGGTCAAGGAACAGCGTCTTACCGTGTCGGGGTGTACAAAGCTTTCCGTGCTCCCGGAGTCGACTAGGCATGGCGTCTCGTGGCCGTTTATTAGGACCGTTGTCATCGTCGTCTGGAGTGTCCGGGGCCGAGCCTGATCGAGCTAATCGAAGCGAGCCGTGGTTGTAGTAGTGGAGTGGGGTCCATTGTTGCCGTCCAAGATGGCGTCGGGGATGAACAAAATGGCCGCCCCCATACATCGCACGTGCCTGGGGGGTCACAAGATGGCGGCGGGGGTGGACAAAATGGCCGCCCCCATGATTCGTACAGGTCTGGGGCGGTCCAAGATGGCGGCGGCCCTCCTCCCCTCGTGGTGGTCGGGACCCAAAATGGCGGTGTCTGCGGGTCGCACATCGGCGCCCCTCCTCCCTTCGTGGTGGTCGGGACCCAAAATGGCGGCGTCTGCGGGTCGCACATGGTGTGCTGGGGGGGCTGGGGAGCGCTAGGATCGCGAGCGCTAGGACCGCGCGGAGCTCCCTCACCGCGAGCGCTAGGACCGCGAGCGCTAGGACCGCGCGGAGCTCCCTCACCGGGGACAGCGGTGGTCGGGGCCCAAGTCGGCGGCGCCGGCGGGTCAGGCGTGGGGCCGCGAGCGCAAGGACCGCGCGGAGCTCCCTCACCGGTGACAGCGGTGGTCGGGGTCCAAGTAGGTGGCGCTGGCGGGTCAGGCGTGGGGCGCGGGACGGGGGTTAGGGTGGCATTAGGGACGCGAAAAACTCCCTCCTCTCCGTGGAGGGTGTTGGCCGGGACCCAAAGCGGTAGCGCCGGCGGCGGGTCATACATGGGCTGCGGGGAGGGGGGTTGGGGAGCGTAGGCGGCGTGCAGGGCTCCCAGTTCTCCCGGGACCGCGGTGATCAGGACCCAGAGCGGCTGCGCCTGCGGGTCGTACATGGCGTGCTGGGGGGGGGGGTTGGGGCGCATAGATTGCTTGCAGGGCTCCCTGTGCTCCCGGGACGGCGGCGACCTCGCGGGACCGACACACAACCGCATAATGGCCCTTTTTCCCGCAGCTTTTGCAGATGGCTGCGCGGGCCGGACAGCGCTGTCGGGGGTGTTTCGCCTGGCCGCAGAAATAACAGCGGGCGCCCCCGGTGCGACTCGGCGTTTGGACCGCGCAAGCCTGTGGGGTGTCCGGGGGGGGTAGGGGGTTTGCCGCGACGGGTACGTACGGGGCCCAATGACCTGCCGTGCAGTCGGGGCCGTAGGCGCGGGTATTACGCGCGGCCACGTCTAGGGAGGCTGCAAGGGCCCGTGCCTCTGAGAGTCCTAGCGACTCTTTTTCTAGAAGTCTTTGGCGGATTTGGGAGGATTGCATACCTGCCACAAAAGCATCGCGCATTAACATGTCCGTGTGTTCGTTTGCGTTCACCGACGGGCAGCTGCAGGCTCGTCCCAAAATCAGCAGCGCGGCGTAGAACTCGTCCATCGATTCTCCGGGAGCTTGCCGTCTCGTCGCGAGCTGGTAGCGAGCGTAGATTTGGTTAACTGGGCGAACGTAGAGACTTCTGAGTGCTGCGAATGCCGTCTGGAAATCGTCGGTGACTTCAATGAGGGTGAAAATCTCCGTGCTCAGCCTCGAGTGCAGGACCTGCAGTTTTTGTTCGTCTGAGACTCGGCCAGTGGTCGTTCTGAGGTAGGCCTCGAAGCAAGTCTGCCAGTGTTTGAAGGCTGCTGCCGCGTTCACTGCGTGGGGGCTGATCCTCAGGCATTCTGGAATGATCCTGAGCTCCATAGTCCTTTTTAGGCACGCTTAATAAATTGTAGCGCACAAAGACTCCATGAGACGAATAGAGTGAAGTCGATGAGGCTTTATTAAGTGTGTCTGTTCCCCCGCAGCTCGATAGTAAACTGGCCTGCGGGGGAAGACTCCGGCTTCTTATACTCCGCCTTCAGGGCGGAGCTTGAGGTCAACGGCCAACCAGGACCCGGGATCTCTCAGCCAATGACATTAGGGCTTCCAGTCCCACATGACCCCCAATACATACTACCACAGACCTTAAGGGTCGCGAGGCCGCAGACAGTAAGGGGATGTATAGGGCCGCCGAATTGAAAGGTCAGGCTTTTCAAATGGCATTGGAAGTCCAGCCCCAGGAGGGTAGCCGCGCAGAGGTGCGGCAGAACATACAGGCGGAAATCGGTGAATTTCCTGCCTTGGACAGTGAGGTTCGCTAGGCAGAACCCCTTTATCTCCACCGAGTGTGACCCAGAGGCCAGGGAGATCCTTTAATTTACAGGGTGGGTTACAAGTGAACAGCGCCTTACTGTGTCGGGGTGAACAAAGCTTTCCGTGCTCCCAGAGTCAATGAGGCAAGACGTCTCGTGGCCGTTGATGAAGACCGTCGTTGTAGCTGTTGCGAGTGTCCGGGGTCGACTTTGGTCCAGTGTCATCAAGGCCAGATGAAGCAATTGCGAGTTCTGATCGGGCAGCGTGTAGTCGGCCATGCTGGGGGCCTGGGGCCCCATCCAAGATGGCGTCACCCTTGGTTCGCACATGGTGTCCGGGGATGAACAAGATCGTGGCGGCGATGGACAAAATGGCGGCGCCCACCCGTCCAGCGTGGTGTCCGGGGGGCAAGATGGCCGTGCCCGTGGGTCGCACGTGGCCCTAGGATAGGGGGGTGGCGGTGAACACTGGCCGGTCGTAGAATGAAGGGGGGGTTGCCGCGGCGGTCCATAGTCGTTGGAGACCGCGGCCATGGCACGGGCCTGGTAGACCCCCACAAAGTGGCCCTTCTTGCCGCACCCTTTGCAGGTGGCGGTGCGGGCCGGGCAGCGTGGGCGGGGATGATTCGCCTGCCCGCAGAAGAAACAGCGGGGCCCGGCGGCGTTAGCGGGCCGTCTCGTAGCGCAGGCCTGCGGGGTCAGGGGGGTGGTCTGTCGGGCTTCCGCTGCGGGGTGCCACACGGCCCAGGGGTCCACCGCGTGGTCGGGCGCATCGGACTGCGCATTTCTGTAGACAACGTCCATGGACCCTGCCAGGGCCCGTGCCTCTCTAAGTCTGAGAGTGTCCCTTTCTAGGAGTCTTCGGCGGATATCTGGGGTGCTCATACCTGCTACGAAAGCATCCCTGATTAAAAGTTCCATGTGCTCGCTCCCCGAAACTTGCGGGCAGCCACAGTTTTGGCCCAGCACCAGTAGCGCCCGGTAGAAATCTTCCAATGATTCCTCGGGGCTTTGCCGTCTAGTCGCAAGCAGGTGACGAGCGTAGACCTGATTTACAGGGCGGATATAATATCCTTCTAGCAGTTCGATCGCGGCATCATAGTTCTCCGCCTCCTCGATAAGGGGGTAGATCCCAGGGCTGACCCTTGAGCGTAGGAGATGCATTTTCTATCCTTCTGTGGGGATGTCGGCGGCCGTGTCGAGGTAGCCTTTAAAGCACACCAGCCAGTGTTTAAAAATTGCAGCTGAGTTCTCCGCGTGGGGGCTGAGTTGAAGGCACTCCGGTTTGATTCGGAGATCCATCCTTCCAGCTTATGTCTAGTCGATTAAATTGATGCACGATCAATTACACTGAAGACGAAGTGATTTCATAACTGAAGGCTTTAATCTGCTAGAACCTGCTAGAGCTCCAGGTAAATAGATTAGATGGCATTGAGGTATGTAGGGAAGAGGTGTTGGCAATTCTGGACAGGCTGAAAATAGATAAGTCCCCGGGACCTGATGGGATTTATCCTAGGATTCTCGGGGATGCCAGGGAAGAGATTGCTGGACCATTGGCTTTGATTTTTATGTCATCATTGGCTACAGGAATAGTGCCAGAGGACTGGAGGATAGCAAATGTGGTCCCTTTGTTCAAAAAGAGGAGCAGAGACAACCCCGGCAACTATAGACCGGTGAGCCTCACGTCTGTAGTGGGTAAAGTCTTGGAGGGGATTATAAGAGACAAGATTTATCATCATCTAGATAGGAATAATATGATCAGGGATAGTCAGCATGGCTTTGTGAAGGGTAGGTCATGCCTCACAAACTTTATCGAGTTCTTTGAGAAGGTGACTGAACAGGTAGACGAGGGTAGAGCAGTTGATGTGGTGTATATGGATTTCAGCAAAGCATTTGATAAGGTTCCCCACGGTAGGCTATTGCAGAAAATACGGAGGCTGGGGATTGAGGGTGATTTAGAGATGTGGATCAGAAATTGGCTAGCTGAAAGAAGACAGAGGGTGGTGGTTGATGGGAAATGTTCAGAATGGAGTTCAATCACAAGTGGAGTACCACAAGGATCTGTTCTGGGGCCGTTGCTGTTTGTCATTTTTATCAATGACCTAGAGGAAGGCGCAGAAGGCTGGGTGAGTAAATTTGCAGACGATACTAAAGTCGGTGGTGTTGTCGATAGTGTGGAAGGAAGTAGCAGGTTACAGAGGGAAATAGATAAGCTGCAGAGCTGGGCTGAGAGGTGGCAAATGGAGTTTAATGTAGAGAAGTGTGAGGTGATTCACTTTGGAAGGAATAACAGGAATGCGGAATATTTGGCTAATGGTAAAGTTCTTGGAAGTGTGGATGAGCAGAGGGATCTAGGTGTCCATGTACATAGATCCCTGAAAGTTGCCACCCAGGTTGATAGGGTGGTGAAGAAGGCCTATGGAGTGTTGGCCTTTATTGGTAGAGGGATTGAGTTCCGGAGTCAGGAGGTCATGTTGCAGCTGTACAGAACTCTGGTACGGCCGCATTTGGAGTATTGCGTACAGTTCTGGTCACCGCATTATAGGAAGGACGTGGAGGCTTTGGAGCGGGTGCAGAGGAGATTTACCAGGATGTTGCCTGGTATGGAGGGAAAATCTTATGAGGAAAGGCTGATGGACTTGAGGTTGTTTTCGTTGGAGAGAAGAAGGTTAAGAGGAGACTTAATAGAGGCATACAAAATGATCAGGGGGTTGGATAGGGTGGACAGTGAGAGCCTTCTCCCGCAGGTGGAAATGGCTGGCACGAGGGGACATAACTTTAAACTGAGGGGTAATAGATATAGGACAGAGGTCAGAGGTAGGTTCTTTACGCAAAGAGTAGTGAGGCCGTGGAATGCCCTACCTGCTACAGTACTGAACTCGCCAACATTGAGGGCATTTAAAAGTTTATTGGATAAACATATGGATGATAATGGTATAGTGTAGGTTAGATGGCTTTTGTTTCGGTGCAACATCGAGGGCCGAAGGGCCTGTACTGCGCTGTATTGTTCTATGTTCTATGTTCTATGTTCTAACCTGTTCCCCAGCAGCTTCGATACAGAAAGTGAAGGCTGCTGGGACCGCACCATCTCTAATACTCCACCTTCAGGGCGGAGCTACGTAATACAGCCAATGGTAGACACTTGGGTCTAACCAATGGTCATCAGCTTCTCAGGTACCGCAATACCTGGTACTACCACACAACATACAGACCGTACCCAACCAGCCCGAGCTTGCAAAACTCAAAACACAGTGTCAAGCATTAGATGTGATTCCTTGATTGGACAACATTTGGCAAATAACCCTCAGTGTGCTAAACATTACGCTGGCAACCAATTTGAGAATGTCAGTCAGGCTTACAGTATGACGCATTTGCATGTACTGGAAGTCACATACCAATCAGGGTCAAGCTGCCAGGTTTAAATTTCAGACAATGCTCGGCAGTTAACTATCAGCCACCTAGTATATTCTCCATGGCCTCTCCCAATCAGGGCCTACTTGCCAACCAATCAGTACTTTCTTCCAAACCAGTATAAATTGTTGTTTCCCCCTTACACTGATACGCCTGTGAAGTGTCCAAATGGGTGCAAGACAAAAAGCTTCGACATGCCTCCTTTTTCATCAGCGCAATGTAAATTTTCTGAAAGGCCACACATCGTGCCATGGCATGAGAACAATAGGAACACAAACTTACAATTGGCTATCGTCCTCTGAATTGGCTTGCTCTCTTTCTGAACCGCCTGCCGAGTGGCTTGAGGGCTTTGTCATCACTTCCAGCAACTGGATGTAATATTGGGAGCGTATACAACTTTGCTATTTATTGGGAGCCAGCTTATAATCATGCGACAAAGTTTTTGGAAATGATGATTTGTGACAAAATTATGAGCTGCTTGGACAAATGTGGATGAATTGAGGAAAGCCAGCACAGATGTGTTAAAGGCCAATTGTGTTTAACTAAATTGAATGCGTTTTTTCTTTTGAGATCACAGAGAGAGGGTTGATAAGGGAAATGCTGTTGTACGTGGACTTCCAACAAGTGTTTTATAAAGTGTCACATAAAAGTCCGTGGAATAAAAGGGACAATGATGACATAGACAGTGAACAGTACCACTGAACAAAAAAACAGAAAAAGCAGGAAGGACTCAGTTGGTTGGTGTGGGGAAGAACAAAATGGAAGGGCTGGAGCTGGGTAGTGGTTAAATGACAAAATATTTCATGGTAGAAAAGGCAAACAGAGTGGTAATGGGTACAATAAAGAAGTAGTGATGGACAGCTATTTTTAAGAATGGAGGAAGGCATGTAAGGGGGCCGGTATAGCTCAGTTGGCTGGATGTTGGTTTGTGATGCAGAGCAAGGCAGACAGTACGGGTTTAATCCCCGTATTGGCTGTAGTTATTCATGAAGACCCCGCCTTCTCAACCTTGACCCTCGCCTGAGGTGTGGTTACCCTCAGGTTAAATCACCACCAGTCAGCTCTCCCCCGCCAAGGGGAAAGCAGCCGAGGGTCACCTGGGACTATGGCGACTTTATAGTGGGGTTCCCTAGGAGTCAAGATTAGAATTGTTGCTTTTCTTCATATAATATAAACGAATAACCTGGACTGGGGTGTGGAGGCCGTAATTTTAAAATGTGCAGATCAGAGAAAACTTGGCAGTATTGGGAACTGTGAGGTTAGTGATTGACAGGCTGAAGACGGGCTGATGTAATGAGAGTAAATACGGCAGATGAAGTGATTGCCTTTCATCATCCTCTGACCAAAGTCAATGTGAAATATAGGATATAATCCTAAAGAGGGTGCAGGGGTAGAGAGATCTGGGAGAATGTATGTGAAGTTGCTGAAGGTGGCCGGACAGGTTGAGGAAATGGTTAATAACGCAGACTGGACTGGAATAATAATCACTTATTGTCACAAGTAGGCTTCAATGAAGTTACTGTGAAAAGCCCCCAGTCACCACATTCCGGCACCTGTTCGGGTACTCTGGTACGGGAATTGAACCCGCGCTGCTGGCCTTGTTCTGCATTACAAACCAGCTGTCTAGCCCACGCTGCTAAACCAGATTAGCAACAGAATCGAAGACGAGGTGATGGAAAAGTTTTTGGGAGGAGCCACGTGATTAGGATTTGGGACGTGCTGCATGAGAGCGTGGTGTAGCCAAATTCAATGGTGGCTTTCAAAAGGGATTTGGATAAATATCTGAAAAGAAAAAGATTTTCAGGGCTTTGGGGGACAGGGAGGGGAGTTACAAACTGCTGGCGCTGACATGATGGGCTGAATGGCCTCCTTTAGTCCTGGAACCATTCAGTGATTTTATGATTTCTTCCTTTTTAAAATTCCCAGAATGGCAACATTTAATTTCCTGTGATAATCAGATTCAGCTGTGCAATTCTCCTTCTCCTGTGTTTGATTTCCACTTTGGATTGCTAGCCAGATCCACCCTACCACTCACTGGCAGAAGCACTGGGAAAAAGTAGACAGAATATATTAGAAAGGAACATGGGGAGAGGACCAGTCGGCTATTTAGCCCGTTGAGCTTGTTCAGCTATTCAGTGGTCTAAACCTCCATCTCCTTTAATCCATCCCTGCTCCAAATGCTGCAATACTCTTCCCTCCTTCTCCGCCATTGAATTACCGGCTGTATCTTATTTTCCAGAGGCTGAATAATCAGGGACGAACCCTCTGCCTCCAGCCCGAAAGGCCAGCTCTGGATTTTACAGTCATCAGATTTGTTGTAGTCAATGAGAAGTCTCGAAAAGGAGAGTCAAAAATAGTTTATTTCGTACTCCTGCGCGGAAATACAAAAACAAAGTAACAATCCAAGTCCCAGCCGGGGGCATCCTGAGACGCCGATTCCTTCCCGGGCCGCCTTTTATCTCGGGGAACTAATGAGCCCACTGATGGGCCTCCGCTCCTCAGTGGGAGAGCTCGGACTCCATGAGCCCCACCGGGAGACCAACTGGGTCTTCCCTGTGGCTCGTGGGGGTTATATCAATGGCAGAGGTCATGACTCCTGCCACCATGATGAAGGGTGCCCCGCCTACCGATGTTCTTGGCCAATCAGCTATTTAATTCCAGCAGGTCCACATGGGGCAGTGGCCAATCCCAGGGCTGCAGCAGTCCCCGGTTAGGGACAGTGATGTAGGCTGCCTCCCGAGGTAAGCTGATGGTGGGCAGGGGCAATGTTTGGGGTTCTGGAAAGGGGAACAAGTGGGGCTTGTGATTACCATTGTGGGGGGGGGGGGGGGGGCTTCCAATGGGTACAGGATCCCCCACACATGCCCGACCCCCATGGCTACAGTCCTGGCAATCTTCCCGTGTGACATGGGCATCCCCGCCATTGTTATGACAGCACTGGAAGTGGGAGGAAATTCATAGGTGGCCAGTAGTTATTCCTAGAGTGGGTGGGTGGGCTGACGCTTATCCCTCTGCTGGTAACATTGCAGCAGAAGGGGGGTAGGTGGTGGGCACATCAGCTGCCTACCATGCCACCCAATTTTATGACCTTGCCCCTGCCTTCCCATTCCCAACCTGCACATTCTCCGTGGGACTGAAATTCCAGCCGTGGGATAATTCCGCACAAATGGAGAAGATTGAGCCATCCTTGCCTAAACTCTCTTTCTGAATGAGCTACCCAATTCACCAGAAACCTTCACAGTGCTTGGCAAGAAAGCTCCTGATTTCCATTCCTTTCGTGTGAAGAAGTGCTTCCTCACATCACCCCTGAATAAACTCGATCTACTTTGAGGATTTGTCCCTCTGATTCCGGACTGTTCCACCAGTGGAGAGTTCTCTATCTACCCGTATCAACTTGTTCAATCATCCTCAACCCATTGCATAGATCATCTTTAATCTTCTATCTGCAAGGAAATTGCAAATTGTAATCGCACGTTACATTGTTGAGCGATTTACTGAAATCTTCTCCCTCAGTTGGCCCAATGGACAATTGGTGAGCATAACACAAACTCATGCAAACTAGAAAGCCCTAAGTTCAACTTCCGAGCCTGTACTGAATCAAATGATAGCCTCGGAGGCAATTGGGGATCGATGAGGAGGAAAGCTAGCCGTATCATGTGAGAGTACCTTTAAGAAATGGGGGTTTAAGAAATGGGTGTTCATAAAAATATCTGTAGTGGATGCACCTTTAAGAAATGGGTGTTTATCAGTGATGTCAGACTGTGGGTGGAGTTAGGCTGTCTGTCTGCCTTACTTTCGTTTTAGGCTGTTTGCTACAGGGTGTGTTTTAGTTTTGTTTTGAGAGAAGAGCTGCAGTGAAAGCCAGCAGATGTGCATGGATCTCTCTAAAAGCTAAAGAGTGTTCATTTGAGTGACTTCAAAGTGATAACTGTTCTCAGTAGTGAATTTAAACCTGATCTCTGTGTTTAAAAAGTTTATTTTGTCTTATGGATGTTAATAAGGAAAGATTACGGTTTACTTAGCGAATATGTATCTGTGGGGAGGATTGGTGTTGATAGTTGTTAAGATGTTTACTGTGGGTTTATAAAGTGTTAACTGGCTTCATAAATAAACATTGTTTTAATTTAAAAGTACTGCGGATCTCTGGTGCATCACACCCGTAAGGTAGGCCCGGGTGCTCCCCATAGCCACAATCTATTAAAAGTTGTGGGTCAGGTGAACTCCATGATACACTTTGGGGCTCTCTAAACCCTGGCCCATAACAGCCGAGATTCCATTCCTGATTGCGAACGAATGAACACTGATGGAAACATTACGCATGGACATTGGGTGTGATGCCTTCATAGTTAAACAGAATGGACACCCTCTCTAGGCTGACACAATAGTGCGCACTTGTGCCAGACACTTGTGGACTACTGGCACTTGTAGATGTGCACTCCAGCAAGTCAGCACCTTGGGAATTGATGGAAAAATAATTGGAAAGGAATATTCAATCGTTACTCTCATTGGATCATTTATAAACTTGTTTCAGCAACCCCATGGGAAAATGGTCATGTGATAGTAAACTCAGTTTCCTGAAGTCTTCATAAGGTAGCTGAGAATGATTTCTGCACATGAAAGAGAAGGAGTTTGATAGCTTTAATGATACAGGAGCTAGAGACAGTGGAGAGGACACAGAGGTGAAGGTTCTCCGTGGAAACAAGAACTGTCGATTAGAAAAAGAGCTGGTGCGCAGTGAATTATCTTCTTCACCTTTAACTTCGAATCGCAATCTGCTGGGATTTGATTGAATAACGAAGAAGAGATGACAAGTACATAATACTGGAAAAGCTTAATGAAATCCCAGGTGATTCCATCTGTGGCGAGCCTTGGTTGTGGGGGGGTAGGTTTACTCTTTTCTGGATAGATGTGTTAGGACAAAGTAAATCCATGTTTTCCCTGAATCCCTGTGATGCGAATTGGTAATCTCACCGGGAAGGGTTGGCACCGTCCAGGGGATGCAGTGTCTTCCCACACTGAGCGACGCTCATTAGGTCAGAGGTCACAATCGAGGGGGCATAGATGCAAGGTTAAATGCAAGACATTTTGAATAGAGGGCAGAAGAATCTTCATACAGAGTTGGGGGTCTATGAAATTTGTTTTCACGTTTAGTTATAACTTGGCACAATCAAGGGTTGGGATTTCACCCACAGCAGGAAAATCCGAAGATGCAGCCAAATGTCCATTTACTTTATTAATAATAATAATAATAATCATCATCTTTATTATTGTCACAAGTAGGCTTACATTAACACTGCAATGAAGTTACTGTGAAAAGCCCCTAGTCGCCACATTCCGGAGCCCGTTCGGGTACACTGAGGGAGAATTCAGAATGTCCAATTCACCCAACAAGCACGACTTTCGGGACTTGAGGGAGGAAACCGGAGCACCCGGAGGAAACCCACGCAGACACGGGGAAAACATGCAGACTCCACACAGACAGTGACCCAAGCCGGGAATCGGCCCTGGGACCCTGGCGCTGTCAAGCAACAGTGCTAACCACTGTGCAACCGCGCCAGCAGAAATTTTCAGTCCTGCTGGCAAGTGGGAGCGGGAAATCGCAGCCGAGATTGGATCGGACAGGTGAGTGAAGAAAAGGGGGTTGAAACGATAAGGGAGCAGGATGGGTCATCATGTCTCCCTGCCTAAGCATATGCTTACTATAGAGGGGGTGCAACGGAGGTTCACTGGGCTGATGCCGGGGTTGGGGGGACTGTTCTCTGAGGAGAGATTGATTCGAATGGGCCTTTATTCACTTGAATTGAAAAGGCTGAAAGAAGATCTGATTGAAATGTATAAAATTCTAACTGGGTTGGACAGACTAGATGCAGGGAGGATGGTTTCCCTGGTTGGGGAGTCTAGAACCGGGGGAAACAGGCTCAAGAGATGGACTAAGATGAGGAAATATTCTTCCCTCAAAGGGTAGTGAACCGGTGGTATTCTCTCCCACAGAAAACTGTGAAGGCCAAGGCATGGAATGCATTCAAGAAAGAGATAAACAATTGTTTAGATTTTAATGGCATGAAGGGAAAGGGAGAGAAAGCGGGGATATGGCTTTGAGATAGAGGATCAATCATGATCATATTGAATAGCGGAGCAGGCTCGATGGGCCGAATGGCCTACTCCTGCTCCTAGTTTCTATGATGTCAACGTTTTGTTCATGCAGAGGGTAAATGTCAGCAAGGGATTGGTTGAACCGAATCATCTGATTTTCTATCTCCACATACCTCCATGTTTTGAAAGGACGAAGAAAATATTTGAAGAAAGTACCACGGTCTACTACATTGCACTGCAGAATTCTTGCTTTAAAATACTCATTCCTTGTTCATTTATATTTTGCTTCTAAAGGCACACCAAATCTCCCTGCACAGACATCAGATCCTGCCTATTTCCACACAACTTCCAGTATTTCCATGATGCGCAGTATTTTAGATCTTGCAAGTGTTACGTAATTCACTTTAATAACAGGCTGGCCAGATGAATTATGAGTGCATGATGCACGAAAAAGTTACGTAATACATACAATGGAACCCTATACAGTGGTGAGGTTGGACAGACAAAACCAATGCCTAGATTCAAGCTCCAGCAAATTCCAACCTACAATCCTTATTGGCTTTGCTCGCCCTTGTATGTCGAGGAAATCCCTCCCGCAACCCAACTCCCCCCCAGCTCCGGTACCTTGGCGTTGGAGTGGAGCTTGGAAGAAAAGTTTTTAAAAGGGCTAAGCTCGAAACCATGCTCAAATTCTTCATGAAATTACTTCCTTCCATTGATCCAAAAACCTAGCATTTTGCAGGTGGTAATATTTGCACAGTCCAAGTATTCAACTGAGGCAAACCCGGAGGGACGGAACAGTTTAACAACCTGCTGAACTGAATCACAGAGTATAATCCTCTCGGCACATTCATTAGTAGATGGATGTTGACAGCGTATAATTTGAAGCCCGCTTGCAACTTTTGTTTCCAATTCTCTCTAATCCAGTGTTTTTCAAACTTTCTTTCCAGGTACCCATTTTTACCAACTGGCCAACCTTTGGGACCCAACCCAGCCGACCTTCGGAACCCACGCCGGCCGGCCTTCGCGACCCACGCTGGCCGGCCTTCGCGACCCACGCCTGCCGATTTGCGCGACCCACCATTTCTTCTGACCTTGTTTGTTGCTGACAAAAATGGAGAAAATGTTTTTGGGCCCCTTTGGTTCCTTTGGCCCCCCCGAACTTCGGAAAAAAAAGATGCAGCCACACTGCGTGTGCGAGCCCTACCTTCGGTGCGCATGTGCACATTTGCACCGATGATCGGGCACGCAGGCGCAGTGCGGCCGAATTTTTTAAATCTGTTCCTGGCTGTTTTGAAGGCCGCTCGAAGCCGACGTTATTAAAAGCCGGCTGTTGCGGCTGTTGCGCGCGGATTTGCGCGGTCGGGAGCTCCACGACGGATGGCGCCACGACCCTCCCGACACCTGCCCGCGACCCACCCGCGGGTCGCGCCCTCAAGTTTGACAATGCCTTCTCTAATCCTTTCCTGAAAAGCACTGGCTCTTTGGTTGGTACAGGCCTAGGGGCCCAGGATATCCTTCCTGCTTCACTTGAGAGGCTGCTTTTGGATGCAGCAGAGCCAGGTATTGGCATTTGGAGCATGTCGCCACTGAGTTTCATCCTGTGCTTATTCAATGTCCACTTGCAGCAATGGAGAGTGGGAGGGGGGAGTTACTGAATAACAATTACGCGGTGGAAGCTGCTTCTCGTACTTGTGGTTGAGGCAGAAATCATGTTGTTGACATTCAAGACTACTTTAAACAGGGGAATGACGGAAAGGGTCGGGTAAATGTGATTCGGATTATTTTCTTGCACAGAAAACCAATGTTGGCATGGACTGGTTTGACCTTTTTCCAGGTTATAACATTTCCGGATTTCTATAAAATGATGGGAATATAGGTGCATCTACTAAACATATTCAATCAAAATTCAGGAAAAAGCGCTTGTACACAAAAAGAGCAGCAAAGTTTGCACTCAGATGAACACTTCAAATCCCCCCCCAGTCAGAAACTATGGTCTTGATCTTGACAAGGTGGTTTGAGGGGTTCAAAGTGGAGACTCTGTCGGGAAACTTGGAAATCTGGGCGTCCCTGCACACTGCGATGTTTTGGCTCCAACACGTGGAGCGCGATCTAATGTCCTCATTGCACTGACTTGGTGGCGTCATAAGGCCATTTAATCTTGCCAGAGGCCTCTCGCGAGATTTAAAATGCTGGAAACGTGTTGGGAGATCTAACGGCATATTGCGAGACGTCACAATCTGGGTCTTGCCTTCGCTGGGTAAGATCCAGGTTAACATAATTAAGGCTCATTTAAATATGTCCATGCCGGGACTTCCGGTGTCGTTTGCGAACGGGTCGGCCGCATCGAGTGGAGTTCCCGCCGGTGGCCACTATTTGCGCTTTCAGGGATTGGCCCGATTCTTCGCTCTCCCCCCGATTATTGTCAGCCTTTGGGACCGTCCCGGGCATCATGCGGGGCCGGTTTAAAAACCGGCGAGGAACCCCGCGCGGGTGTCGGGCGGCTGGTGCTGAGGCGTCAGGCCCAGCGCGCACGGAGGTCGGAGCAGCGGGGGCGGGGCCAAACGGAGGTCGAGGCGGCAGGCCCGAAGCCAGGGCGCGATGTCGGTGAGATGTCCCACATCGGGTGGCTCCCACCCAGAATGTGGTAAGAAGACTGAAGTCCGGTCCCAGGGGAATTCTGGAGGAATACAAAAAAGAAGAGAAAGAAGTTTTAAAGAAACTTGGTGACAGTTTTTTCTTCTTCTTTTTTTGAAGGAAGAATTTTTTGTTTTTCCATAATAAAAATAAAAGATTGAAGAAGGAAAGAAGGGTGAAAAAAAAGGAAAAATAATAAGTCGTTAAAAGATGCGAAAAGCAGTGTCGAAGAAGGGAGGAAACGCGGGCTCGCCGTTGAATGAGAGGACCAGCAAAAGTGCTGACAAGATGGCGGACCGCATGGTGGGCCCGCACTACTTACGGTGGAGAAGATGACCGAGGTGATGGCGGTGGATCTGGAAAAGCAGTTTGCAAGGCACATGGAGGCTTTGAGGAAGGAGATGGCAGTCGCATTGAAGTCATTGGTGAAGGAGGCAATCGCCCCGGTGAGGGTAGCTGTGGCAAAGACATCGGCCGAGGTGAGAGAGCTGGGCGAGAAGATGAAGGAAGTGGAGGAGGCCGTTTCGCAGCACAGCGACCAGTTCACCTCGATGGGGGACGAGCTGCGGAGGGTGCTGGAGGTCAACAGAGGACTCCGAGCAAAGCTCGAGGACTTGGAGAACCGCTCGAGGCGGCAGAATCTGAGAATTATGGGTTGATTGGCATTCTGTGTTGCGACGGTTATATCTTAGTTTAGTGAATTGTATGGGTTGGATTGTTGTTTTTGTTTTTTCTTCCTCTGGGGCTGGGTTGGAGGGGACGGTATACCTTGGCGGGGCGAGCCATCCGCGCTAGCTGACTAAAGATTAAAGTCGGCTAGTGAACGGAGGTGGGATGAGAGGAGGGCTGCAGACATTGGAGCCTGGCTAGCAGGTTTTGATGGGAGTACGAGGCGAGCAAGGGGGGAGGGGAAGGGATTGATGCTGGGAGATGTTTTATCGAGAGGAAATGTAGGGGGGGGTTGGGAGGGGGGGAAGGGGTTCGATGTTAATAATGGATAGGGGCGGGTCAGGTTCATGGGGCAGGGCCCGGTGGTATGATGATGGTGGATTAGAAGGGTGGGGGGGGGGGATGAGAGACCTCCAGTTAGGATAGTCACGTGGAACGTGAGGAGGTTAGGAGGTCCGGTCAAGAGGTCAAGGGTGCTTGCGCATCTTAAAAGTTTGAAAGCCGATGTAGCAATGCTGCAGGAGACTCACTTGAGGGTGAAGGACCAGGTGAGACTTAAAAAGGACTGGGTGAGTCAGGTGTTTCACTCTGGATTTGTCAGAAGGGCTCGAGGGGTAGCGATAATGGTCAGCAAAAGAGTACGCTTCCAGATGGAGAAGGTGGTGGCAGATCAGGGGGGTAGATATGTGATTGTGACAGGGGCGCTGGAGGGGAGGTTAGTGGTGCTGTTAAGTGCATACGGTCCCTATTGGGACATTGTGGGATTCGCAAAGAAGGTGTTTGGGGCCATCCCCGACTTGGACACACACAAGCTGATAGTGGGGGGGGACTGGAACTTGGTGCAGGAGCCAAGGTTGGACAGGTCACGGCCCGCTCGCTGGTCCCATCAGGGGGGGAGAAGGCGTTGGCTGGGCTAATGGTGGAAATGGGAAGGGTGGACCCTTGGAGGTTTCTGCACCCGAGGGAACGGGAGTACTCGTTTTTCTCAGCAGTCCATATGGTATACTCGCGGATCGACTTTTTCGAGGTGGGGAAGGCTTTGCTGGCTGGGGTTAAGGGGTCGGAACACTCGGCAATTGCAGTGTCAGATCATGCTCCACGTTGGGTGGATATGGTACTGGAGAAGGGGGTAGCGCAGAGGCCGGGGTGGAAATTAGATGTGGGGCTTTTGAGGGACCAAGGGTTCTGTGAGAAAATTGCAAAGGTAATTGAGGAATATGTAGGTTTCAACTGTACGAGTGAGGTGTCGAAGGCAGTTGGCTGGGAGGCTCTAAAGGCGGTGGTGAGGGGTGAGGTGATTTTGTTTAAGGTCAGGGTGGACAAAGAGGAGAGGTTGGAGTGGCAGAGGGTAATAGATGAGATGTTGGAGGTAGATAGGAGTTATGCAGAAGATGGGGACCCAGCGAAGCTGGAAAAGAGGAAGGAACTACAGGCGAGCTTTGACCGAATATCTACCAGGAAGGCGGTGCACCAACTGAGACGAGCAAGGGGCCCAGTTTACTCCAGAGGGAGGCAGCGGTAAGGGAAATTGTTCAGGTGAGGGATGGGGCAGGGAAGTTGGTGGTGGCTCCGGATCTGATTAACAAGGTTTTTGAGGAATTTTATGACAGATTGTACAGGTCAGAGCCACCTGGGGAAGACCATGAGATGCAGGAATTTCTAGATGGGTTGGAGTACCCGAGGTTAGAGGAGGGGGACAGGGCTACATTAGAAGGAGCGATTGTGGAGCAGGAGATAAAGGATGCGATTGGGAGGATGCCATTCTGTAGGGCAGGGACTCACTTTAGGTATCTAGGGGTGCAGGTTGCCCAGGAGTGGGGGGGAGGGGGGGGGGCTTCGCAGGTACAACATTTCTAGTTTGGTGGGGTGAGTGAAAGCTGATCTGGCAAGGTGGGATGGTCTCCTTCTGTCACTGGCGGGTCGGGTACAGGTGGTTAAAATGAACGTGTTGCCGTGATTTCTGTTTATTTTTCAATGCCTGCCGATTTTGCTGCCCAAGGCTTTTTTCAGAGAGATTTAGGGAAGGATTACTTCATTCATATGGGGAGGGAAGGTGACCAGAGTTAGAAAGGTGCTGCTACAGAGGGGAAGGCAGGCAGGGGGTTTGGGTCTCCCGAACCTGTTGTACTACTACTGGGCGGCGAATGTGGAGAAGGTGCGGAGCTGGGTCAGAGGGGTGGATTCTCAGTGGGTCAGAATGGAGGAGAGTTTGTGCAGGGGGTCGGGATTGAAAGCACTAGCAACAGCGCCGCTCCCGATGGCCCCGGGGAAATACTCAGGGAGTCCGGTAATAATAGCTTCATTGAGAATTTGGAGGCAGTTTCGCCAACACTTCAGGTTGGGAGCAGGGTCAAGGGAAATGCCGATTCGGGGGAACCACAAATTTGAGCCAGGGAGGTGGGATGGAAATTTTCGGAAATGGGAGGAGAAGGGGATTAAGACACTAAAAGATTTGTTTCTTAGGGGTAGGTTTGCAGGGTTGAAGGAGCTGGAAGCGAATTATAGGCTGGAGCCTTTTGCCAGGAAGGAGATACAGAGCTTCCAGGTGGAGCCGGCCTGTGACCACAATTCTGTGACTTTCACTTTAGTAATGGAGAGGGATAGGTACGTGCAACAGGGCAAGGTTTACAATTGGGGGAAGGGTAAATACGATGTTGTCAGACAAGAATTGAAGTGCATAAGTTGGGAACATAGGCTGGCAGGGAAGGACACAAGTGAAATGTGGAACTTGTTCAAGGAACAGGTGCTACGTGTCCTTGATATGTATGTCCCTGTCAGGCAGGGAAGAGATGGTCGAGTGAGGGAACCATGGTTGACAAGAGAGGTTGAATGTCTTGTTAAGAGGAAAAAGGTGACTTATGTAAGGCTGAGGAAACAAGGTTCAGACAGGGCATTGGAGGGATACAAGATAGCCAGGAGGGAACTGAAGAAAGGGATTAGGAGAGCTAAGAGAGGACATGAACAATCTTTGGTGGGTAGGATCAAGGAAAACCCCAAGGCCTTTTACACACATGTGAGAAATATGAGAATGACTAGAGCGAGGGTAGGTCCGATCAAGGACTGTAGCGGGAGATTGTGTATTGAGTCTGAAGAGATAGGAGAGGTCTTGAACGAGTACTTTTCTTCTGTATTTACAAATGAGAGGGGCGATATTGTTGGAGAGGTCAGTGTGAAACAGATTGGTAAGCTCGAGGAAATACTTGTTAGGAAGGAAGATGTGCTGGACATTTTGAAAAACTTGAGGATAGACAATTCCCCCGGGCCTGACGGGATATATCCAAGGATTCTATGGGAAGCAAGAGATGAAATTGCAGAGCCGTTGGCAATGATCTTTTCGTCCTCACTGTCAACAGGGGTGGTACCAGGGGATTGGAGAGTGGCGAATGTCGTGCCCCTGTTCAAAAAAGGGACTAGGGATAACCCTGGGAATTACAGGCCAGTTAGTCTTACTTCGGTGGTAGGCAAAGTAATGGAAAGGGTACTGAAGGATAGGATTTCTGAGCATCTGGAAAGACACTGCTAGATTAGGGATAGTCAGCACGGATTTGTGAGGGGTAGGTCTTGCCTTACAAGTCTTATTGAATTCTTTGAGGAGGTGACTAAGCATGTGGATGAAGGTAAAGCAGTGGATGTAGTGTACATGGATTTTAGTAAGGCATTTGATAAAGTTCCCCATGGTAGGCTTATGCAGAAAGTAAGGAGGCATGGGATAGTGGGAAATTTGGCCAGTTGGATAACGAACTGGCTAACCGATAGAAGTCAGAGAGTGGTGGTGGATGGCAAATATTCAGCCTGGATCCCAGTTACCAGGCGAGTACCGCAGGGATCAGTTCTGGGTCCTCTGCTGTTTGTGATTTTCATTAATGACTTGGATGAGGGAGTTGAAGGGTGGGTCAGTAAATTTGCAGACGATACGAAGATTGGTGGAGTTGTGGATAGTAAGGAGGGCTGTTGTCGGCTGCAAAGAGACATAGATAGGATGCAGAGCTGGGCTGAGAAGTGGCAGATGGAGTTTAACCCTGAAAAGCGTGAGGTTGTCCATTTTGGAAGGACAAATATGAATGCGGAATACAGGGTTAACGGTAGAGTTCTTGGCAATGTGGAGGAGCAGAGAGATCTTGGGGTCTATGTTCATACATCTTTGAAAGTTGCCACTCAAGTGGATAGAACTGTGAAGAAGGCCTATGGTGTGCTCGCGTTCATTAACAGAGGGATTGAATTTAAGAGCCGTGAGGTGATGATGCAGCTGTACAAATCTTTGGTAAGGCCACATTTGGAGTACTGTGTACAGTTCTGGTCGCCTCATTTTAGGAAGGATGTGGAAGCTTTGGAAAAGGTGCAAAGAAGATTTACCAGGATGTTGCCTGGAATGGAGAGTAGGTCTTACGAGGAAAGGTTGAGGGTGCTAGGCCTTTTCTCATTAGAACGGAGAAGGATGAGGGGTGACTTAATAGAGGTTTATAAGATAATCAGGGGAATAGATAGAGTAGACAGTCAGAGACTTTTTCCCCGGGTAGAACAAACCATTACAAGGGGACATAAATTTAAGGTGAAAGGTGGAAGATATAGGAGGGCTATCAGAGGTAGGTTCTTTACCCAGAGAGGAGTGGGGGCATGGAATGCACTGCCTGTGGAAGTAGTTGAGTCGGAAACATTAGGGACCTTCAAGCAGCTATTGGATAGGTACAAGGATTACGGTAGAATGATATAGTGTAGATTTATTTGTTCTCAAGGGCAGCACGGTAGCATTGTGGATAGCACAATTGCTTCACAGCTCCAGGGTCCCAGGTTCAATTCCGGCTTGTGTCACTGTCTGTGCGGAGTCTGCACGTCCTCCCCGTGTCTGCGTGGGTTTCCTCCGGGTGCTCCGGTTTCCTCCCACAGTCCAAAGATGTGCGGGTTAGGTGAATTGGCCAATGATAAATTGCCCTTAATGTCCAAATTGCCCTTGGTGTTGGGTGGAGGTGTTGAGTTTGGGTAGGGTGCTCTTTCCAAGAGCCGGTGTAGACTCAAAGGGCTGAATGGCCTCCTTCTGCACTGTAAATTCAATGATAATCTATGATTAATCTAGGACAAAGGTTCGGCACAACATCGTGGGCCAAAGGGCCTGTTCTGTGCTGTATTTTCTATGTTCTATGTTCCACATTGCTGGAGGAGGTGCTGACGACAGGGGGCTGGAGAAAGGGGTCAGCGGTTTATGGAGCTATTTTAGAAGAGGAAGGGATCAAAGCAAAGTGGGACGAAGAGTTGGGAAGGATATGGAGGAGGGGTTCTGGTGTGAGGTGCTCCGGAGAGTGAACGCCTCCACCTCGTGCGTGTGGTTCAGGCTGATACAGCTGAAGGTGGTAAACAGATTGGATTGGATTGGATTTGTTTATTGTCACGTGTACCGAGGTACAGTGAAAAGTATTTTTCTGCGAGCAGCTCAACAGATCATTAAGTACATGAGAAGAAAAGGGAATAAAAGAAAACACATAAGAGGGTAACACACCTCACGAGGGCGAGGATGAGCCGATTCTTTGAAGGAGTAGAAGATGTGTGTGAACGTTGCAGGGGGGTACACCACTAATCACGTTAATATGTTTTGGTCCTGTCCAAAGCTAGAGGATTACTGGAAGGAGGTTTTTAGGGTAGTTTCTAAAATGGTACACGTGAAATTGGACCCGGGCTCCCGGGAGGCCATATTCGGGGTTTTCGGATCAGCCAGGGTTGGAAACGGGTGGGGAGGCAGATGTTGTAGCCTTCGCCTCGTTGATCGCCTGAAGGCGGATCCTGATAGGTTGGAAAGCAACCTCTCCGCCCTATGCCCTGGCGTGGCGGGGAGACCTGTTGGAATTCTTGACTCTTGAGAAGGTTTTGTTTGAACTGAGGGGAAGGATGGAGGGGTTCTACAATTCATGGGCATTATTCATCATGCACTTTCAAGAACTGGATAACATCGAACATTAGTTGGGGCGTGTGGGTGGGAGTGTTGGGGGGAGGGGTCGGTGTGTGTTAATCGCGACTATGGGTGATCCCTAATTCCTTTTTGTCATTTGTTTGTGTGAACATGCGGGCTAATGTTTGGGGTTTGGTGGGAGGATGGGATCGTTGTTATTCATCTGGGGATTGACATATTTGTTACTGATTATTGTTTATTACATAGATTAGATAGAACATACAGTGCAGAAGGAGGCCACTCGGCCCATCGAGTCCGCACCGACCCACACTAATCCCTCACTTCCACCCCATCCCCGCAACCCAATAACCCCTCCCAACCCTTATGGACACTACGGGTAATTTAGCATGGCCAATCCACCTAACCTGCACGTCTTTTGGACTGTGGGAGGAAACCGGAGCACCCGGAGGAAACCCACGCGGACACGGGCACAGACAGTGACCCAGCGGGGAATCGAACCTGGGACCCTGGCGCTGTGAAGCCACAGTGCTAATCACTTGTGCTACCGTGCTGCCCCTTATTGTTGGTGGGTGTAAATTTGGGAGAAATTTGGGAGAAAATGTGAAAAAGGAGGAGAATAAAAATATATATATTTTTAAATGTCCATGCCAGATAGATTCTCCCAAGGCCCAGGAACTAATGGCCTCACCTATGGCGCCATTTGACAATGGTCCACACAAACACGAACCAGGTGTAACGACACCTTGGGAGGTCTCCCAGGCCATTGAAGGCCTCTGGGTGGTTGGACTCTGGACTAGGCGGTACCATGGCACTCCCAATGGCACCCGGGAACCTTGGCACTGCCAGCCTGGAACCCTGGCAGTGCCACCCTTATATGACCTTGTACAACATAAGTTGCTTCCTGAAATAATGTTCAGTCAACATTGCCTTGAATTTGTGTATTGTGGTGAAGGTCTTAAAGCGTTAAACCCTGTCAGGTGCTCCTTTCAGCCATTGACCAGAAGTTAAAATGGCTTTTGAAAAGTTATCTCTGCAGGGGATTATAACATTTCGCATTTACATAGTGATTTCCACAATCTACGAATGTCCCAGAGTTTGACAAGCAATGAAGTATTTCAAAGATTCATAGCGTTATGACATGTACAACACAGGAGACCTTCAGTCTATTTTGTCTGCCGACTCTTCAATGAGCTAATCAGTTAATCCCACTCTCCTGCTTTACCCCCAGAATCCTGAGAATGTTTTTCCCTTCAAGTATTGATCCAATTCCTTTCTGGATGCTACTATCGAATTAACTTGCACGACTCTTTCAGGCAGTGGATTGCTGTTCATAACCATGGAGGCAGTGGCAGGGAGGCAGGGTGTAGTGGTATTGTCGCTGAACTAGTAATGCAGAGACTCAGAGTAATGCTTTGGGAATGCAGGGTGGTGAAATTTGAGTTCAATAAAAAATCTGGAATTAAATGTCGAAAAAACCATTGTCAATTGTCGTAAAATCCCATCTGGTTCACTAATATCCTTTAAGCCTACATGTGACTCCAGATCCACAGCGACTCTTCAATGCCCCATCCGAAAAGCGAATAAAAAATAGAATCATTGATTCCCTACAGTGCAGGATGAGGCCATTCAGCCCATCCAGTCTGCACCGAACCTCTGAAAGAAAACTCTTCCCTGAACCACTCCCCTCCCTATCCCTCCTCTCTATACCCCTTCCACATCTTTAGACACTAAGTGGCAATTCATTATGGCCAATCCACTGAACCTGCACATCTTTGGACTGTGGCAGGAAACCGGGGCACCCGGAGGAAACCCACGCAGACACGGGGATAAATGTGCAAACTGCACACTGACAGAGGGAGGCAATGGGGTAGTGGTATTATCCCTCGACTAGTAATCCAGGGACCCAGAGTCATACCCTGGGGACCTGAGTTCGAAATCCCACCATGACAAATGGTGAGATTTGACTTCAATAGAAATCTGTAATCTGGAACCATGTAACCATTGTCGATTGTCGTAAAAACCCATCTGTCACCCTGACCTGGTCTGGCCTACATGTGACTCCAGATCCACGGCAATGTGTTTGACTCTTAAATGCCTCAGGGATGGGCAATAAATGCTGGCCCAGCCAGTGAAACCCACATCCCATGAACGAATAAAAACAAAGTGACCCGAGGTCAGAATCGAACCCTAGTCGCTGCCGTTGTGAGACAGCAGTGTTAACCAGCGGTAATAACCCCTCATGTCGCCTCTGATTATTTTACCAATCAACTGTGTACTCTGCTGAGCAGCCCTGCTGGCTCTCTAAACAATTTTGCAGTTGTTCCTTTTCATACTCGACATGGGCCTCCGTTGACTCTTATAAATTCCTTATAAATGCTTCATTAAATATCACCCCCGGAGCACAAACAAATAAAGTATCATCCCCCGAGGCCATGCAAAGATTAGACGTACCAGATAGCTGAGATTCCGTTACGTTACTTTTTGGACACCTGTTGGTGGAGTTGAATTGATGCCAGTTTGAGAGTATTTGAATAACCAGCGATGCATGTTCATGCTCAAGGGCCCACTTTCCATTAATTTTGCTGAGTTTAGTGAAAAAGTGGCAATTCAGACCCATTTAAACAGAGTGCAAAAACCCCACAAAGTAAGAAAACAACTTCAACATTTGCTCAAATGTCATTGAGGATGAAGAGCTGCAGAGTCAAAGTGGAAACTAAATATGTGTATACTTAGTGTTCCCAACATAGAGTGTCAATTGACGAAAGCGCATACTAGGTATTTGACGTAAAGCCTGATTCAGAATCTGCATGTTTTTTTTATGCAGCCAAATTAAGAGCTAGAGGGTTATGCAGGTCACTGAATATGCTTGAGTTTCCTTTCCCAATATATGTTCCTGTCACCAAAGCTGTCCACCAAGGGAACTAAACCCTAAACTTTACCCCATGTTTTACTCCAACCTCTCTGGCGACTTCTGAAGGAAGTTCAGCAGCATGGCTGAGTACAGGGTCTGTTTTTCATAGTGAAGTACTTCTTAAAATTACACAACGGTTTTGCCTCAACTACTTTCTGTGGTAGCGAATTCCACAGATTCACCACTCTCTGGGTGAAACTTGGGAGAGGGAAGGGAAGGTGAGGGATGTGCAACATCCATTGCGAAGTTTAACATGGACACCTCGTCGTAGCGGTTGAGAGTGTTCGAGGTCGAGACTGACCAGAGTCACCGAGGCCAATCGCAGTAGTTGGGAATTCTATTCAGGCAGTGTGTGGTCGGCCGAGCTGGGGTCCTGGGGGTTCATCCAAGATGGCGTCCATGGACCAAGATGGCGGCGCCCAGGATCTGCACGTGGTCCTGGGATATGGGGGTGGCGGTGCCCGCTGGCCACACGGGACCCGTGGAGATGTTTGTGGTGGCGGACTGGATTCGCCGCTGGAGACGGCGGCCTGACATACCCCCACGAAATGGCCCTTTTTGCCGCATCCCTTGCAGGTGGATGCGCGGGCCGGGTAGTGTTGGCGGGGGTGCTGGCCTGTCCGCAAAAGTAGCAGCGGGGCCCCTCAGGTTTGCCAATCTGCCTTGCAGCGCAGGCCTGCGGGGGAACGGGGGAAGTCTCGGGGTTGGCAGCTGCGGGGTTCCACGCTGCCCAGGGGGCTGCCGCGCGGTCTGGAACGTAGGCGCGGGCGTTCCTGGAGGCCACGCCCAGGGAGCCTGCAAGGGCCCGTGCCTCCCTGAGACCCAGGGTGTCCTTCACCTACAGGCGCTGGCGGATTTGTGATGTAAGCATACCCGCCACGAAAGCGTCCCGGACTAAGAGTTCCGTGTGTTCACTCGCCGAAACTTGCAGGCAGCCGCAGCTTCTTCCCAACACCAGGAGTGCGCGGTAGAATTCCTCCAACGATTCCCCAGCGGTTTGCCGTCTTGTTGCAAGCAAGTGCCGGGCATAGACCTGGTTTACCGGGCGAATATAGTGTCCTTTTAGCAGCTCGATTGCTGCATCGAAGTCTTCCGCTTCCTCGATGAGGGTGTAAATCTCCGGGCTCACCCTTGAGTGCAGGACGTGCAGTTTCTGCTCTCCCGTGGGTGCGTTTTCGGCCATCTCGAGATACCCTTTAAAGCACGCCAGCCAGTGCTTAAAGATTGCCGCTGAGTTCGCCGCGTGGGTGCTGAGTTGCAGACACACCGGCTTGATTCGGAGATCCATCCTTTCTTCTTAAAAATCTAGCTTATTAAATTGATGCACGATCAATGACCACTAAAGCGAGGTTGTAGTCCAACTGAAGGCTTTAATAAGCTAGATGTTTCCCCCAGCAGCTCAGGTACAGAATGAGGGCTGCTGGGGCGGCACGGGTTCTTATACCCCACCTATCAGGGCGGAGCTATTATACACTCTAGCCAATAGCAATCATACAGGTTCTACCAATGGTACTTTAGCCCCTTAGGTACCGTAATACCTATAATACCACAGCTACCACAATCCAGAGGCAGGAATTCCAGGTGCCTTGAGGAAAGATAACCTCCTGGTGTGGGCGGGAACAACACGCAGCAGTACTGTATAGTATGGGCGAAAATATCAGGCCGCTGTGTGCTCGTCACATGGTCACTTCACCCCCCCGAAAAAAGCTGCAACAATAAAAGAGCATTGGAAAATCACATTTTTGTGTAAACATAACTAATTTTCCCACATGGAAAACGTAGTCGTAATTTTACGGCAATGGGACCCTGTGTGAGAACCTCTCTGGCTACATCGAGGGCATCTTGAAACCCATCGTACAAGGTACACCCAGCTTCTGTCGCGACACGACGGACTTCCTACAGAAACTCAGCACCCATGGACCAGTTGAACCAGGAACATTCCTCGTCACAATGGACGTCTCGGCACTCTACACCAGCATCCCCCATGACGACGGCATTGCTGCAACAGCCTCAGTACTCAACACCGACAACTGCCAATCTCCAGACGCAATTCTGCAACTCATCCGCTTCATTCTGGATCACAATGTCTTCACCTTCGACAACAAGTTCTTCATTCAGACACACGGAACAGCCATGGGGACCAAATTCGCACCCCAATACGCCAACATCTTCATGCACAAGTTTGAACAGGACCTACTCACCACACAGGACCTTCAACCGATGTTATACACCAGATACATCAATGACATTTTTTTCCTTTGGACCCACGGCGAAGAATCACTGAAACGACTACACAATGACATTAATAAGTTCCATCCAACCATCAGACTCACCATGGACTACTCTCCAAAATCAGTTGCATTCTTGGACACACTCGTCTCCATCAAGGACGGTCACCTCAGCACTTCGCTTTACCGCAAACCCACGGATAACCTCATGATGCTCCACTTCTCCAGCTTCCACCCTAAACACATTAAAGAAGCCATCCCCTATGGACAAGCGCTCCGTATACACAGGATCTGCTCAGACGAGGAGGAGCGTAACAGACATCTACAGACGTTGAAAGATGCCCTCGTACGAACGGGATATGGCACTCGACTCATCGATCGACAGTTCCAACGTGCCACAGCGAAAAACCGGACCGACCTCCTCAGAAGACAAACATGGGACACAACCGACAGAATACCCTTCGTCGTCCAGTGCTTCCCCGGAGCGGAGAATCTACGTCATCTTCTTCACAGCCTTCAACACGTCATTGATGACGATGAACATCTTGCCAAGGTCATCCCCACACCCCCACTACTTGCCTTCAAACAACCGCGCAACCTCAAACGAACCATTGTTTGCAGCAAACAACCCAGTCTTCAGAACAGTGACCACGACACCACACAACCCTGTCATGGTAATCTCTGCAAGACGTGCCAGATCATCGACATGGATACCACTATTACACGTGAGAACACCACCCACCAGGTACGCGGTACATACTCGTGCGACTCGGCCAACGTTGTCTACCTCATACGCTGCAGGAAAGGATGTCCCGAAGTGTGGTACATTGGCGAGACCATGCAGACGCTGCGACAACGAATGAACGGACATCGCGCAACAATCACCAGGCAGGAATGTTCCCTTCCAGTCGGGGAACACTTCAGCAGTCAAGGGCATTCAGCCTCTGATCTCCGGGTAAGCGTTCTCCAAGGCGGCCTCCAGGACCCGCGACAACGCAGAATCGCCGAGCAGAAACTTATAGCCAAGTTCCGCACACATGAGTGCGGCCTCAACCGGGACCTGGGATTCATGTCACATTACATTCATCCCCCACCATCTGGCCTGCGAAATCCTACCAACTGTCCTGGCTTGAGACAATTCACACCTCTTTAACCTGGGGTTACCCCATCTCTGGATCTGTAAAGATTTAATCACCTGCTAATGCTCGCATTCCTAGCATTGTTTGGCATCTTTGAATGTGTCTATATATGTGTTTCTGGAACAGACCTCTTCATTCACCTGAGGAAGGAGCAGCGCTCCGAAAGCTAGTGACATCGAAACAAACCTGTTGGACTTTAACCTGGTGTTGTAAGACTTCGTACTGTAATTTTACAAGTGTAATAATTTAAACATATTTTTTCAGAATTAAAAATGTAAACATTATTTTTCAGGATGCAGTAGGGGAGGCTGCAGTGTTGTGGTAATGTACAAAAGCCCAATCTGAGACTGTTCAAATCCCATCATGGCAGCTGGCGCAATTTAAAATAAATTAAGAAAAGCTGGAATTAAAAGTTTATCTCAATAATGATGACCATGGAGCCATCACTGATTATTGTAAAAACTCGTCTCGTTCACTTATGTCCTTTAAGGCAGGAAGTCTGCCGTTCTTACCTGTTCTGGCCTACACATGACTCCAGATCCACAGCAATGTGATTGACTCTAAACTGTCCTCAGCAAGCCGTTCGGTTCAAGGGGCAATTAAGAATGGACAACAAATGCTGGCCCAGCCCAGCGACGCCCACATCCCAATAATGAAAAAAATGATTTTTTTTTCCAAAGAACAAGTCATAGGGTGGAATTCTCTCAAACCCCCTCCGCCATGTTTGATGGCAGGTGTTGGGGGGGGTGGTGGTGGGGGGGGGGGGGTGGTGAGAACATGGCGGGAAATGCAGAAATCGTTTCCACGCCGGCATGAATTTCCAATGGGGTCTTCGGCTGGTGCTCGCCATGAGATAGGCCTGAAAACCCGGCATGAACCTCATTTGCTGATGATGTCGATGAAGACATGTCCTTCCACGTCAGGTTCTCCTTGACGCAAGGGGGAAAACACGTTGGCGTGAAATGTTTCGAACAATGTGGCATGCAGATGTCTGGACTCATCTGAGCAATGCATAGGTCTGCCTCCGGAATTCAGGATGGAGGCCGCCTGCATCCCTGGACCCAGGAGCACCACAGCAGTGGGTCGGGGGGAGCATCTGCAGGTGGACCTTCCAGATTCAGTGCTCTGGAAGGGGGGTGTTCATCTTCCAGTCTCAGAATGTTCCTGTAGATCCATCTTCATTCTCAGGAAGTCCACCTTCTGGTCTCAGAATGTTCCTGGAGATCCATCTCCATTCTCAGGAAGTCCACCTTCCAGTTTCAGAGTGCTCATGAGATCCATCTTCATTTTTAGGATATCCACCTTCTTTCTTCAATAGTGGGTCAGTGATGTTAGACACAATATTATCTTCAGAAGGTTAACCATTGAAGGGTTATTAGGCAAAGAAAAATAAAGGCCATAACGTGGCAACAGCACATAAGGCCCAGCCGGGCTTACCGATCATGCTGGTCCAATCCAGGCCAACTTTTAAGTACCTGGTTCACAAGTGCCAATTGCTAGGCCTCCGCCCCTCAGTGGGGGAGCTCATATTCCACAAGCCCCACGGGGAGATCAATTAGGTCATCTGCGTGGGTCTCATGAGGGTTATTACATCCCTCCCCATGGAGTTCAGAGGTCCCTGGAGGTGGAGGAGGTTTCCTTTGCCACTTTGCCCACGGAAGCGTTTCCACTGGCTCTAGGGCTGGGTCGGAGGGTGGGAGGGGATGCAATGTGCCAGGGAGCCTAGCTTCCATGACAAACATCTGGAGGGGTTCTGGCCAAAATGTCAACCAAAACTAATAATGCTTCCGTCTCCATGTCTGACCCCATATCCTCCATCTTGCGCATATCTGTGTTCTGGCCCTTGGGGAATATTAGTCCTTGGCGCATGGGTGATGGGTAAGAGGGAAGAAAGTCTGATTCATCTGGTGGGTGTGGCACTGATGCAGACTCCCTACCTTTGAAATAGAACAAAGAACAAGAACAAAGAACAATACAGCACAGGAACAGGCCCTTCGGCCCTCCAAGCCTGTACCGGGCATGAAACAACGCTTGGCCAAAACCCTCAGCACTTCCCAGTGCCGTATCCCTCTATACCCATCCTATCCATGTATTGTCAAAATGCCTTTTGAACGCTATTCATGTATCTGCTTCCACAACCTCCCCTGGCACTCTGTGTCAAAAGCCTGCCTCGCATATCTCCTCTAAACTTTGCCCCATGGACCTATGCCCCCTAGAGGCCCCTCCGCTCTTGGGAAGAGTGCCTGTCCATCCACTCTATTCATGCCTCTCATAATCTTGTAGACGTCTATCAGGTCGCCCCTCAACCTCCGTTAGTCTAATGAAAACAGTCAGAGTCTATTCAGCCTCTCTGCATAGCTAACACCCTCCAGACCAGGCAACATCCTGGTAAACCTTCTCTGCATCCTCTGCAAAGCCTCCACATCATTCTGGTAGTGTGGCGACCAGGAATGTGCACAATATTCCAAGTGCGGCCTTACCAAGGTTCTACACAACTGATGGTTGTATATCATCGGCTTTGCGTACCATCGTATCAATCTACCATTTTGCGTACCATCGGCTCCTTGGTTTTGATCATATAAGAGGCTGGACCACTCTTCTGTACTGTAGTTACCGGTATCCAACGGACACCGTCCCCAAAATTCCGGATGTTCACAGTGTACCCTGGCTTTAATCCCTTGTCCTGGTTCCGGTGGATATTGTACTTTTCCGGAGACCCTGGTTCTTCTCCAGCTTTCCACCAAGATTGGGTAACGTTAGGCTTAGGCAGGTTCATAGTCTTCGGCCCATCAGTAATTCTGCCGATGTTACCCGAATCGTTATGTGCAGTTTGGTCTGATAGTTGACAGGAAACGCATCGATTTTGTCTCAACTGACCCTGTGACTTGTTTCTTTATTCCCTTCTTAAAGGTCTGTATCTCCCGCTCAGCCATGCCGTTTGAAGAAGGGTTGTACGGGACGGTCCGAATGTGTTTCACTCCATCCACCTACATGAACTTTGAGAACTCCTCTCTGGTGAAAGGGGTGCCATTACCAGTGACGAGCACCCGGGGCACCATGGACACTGAATGACTGGCATAGCTTCTCAATAGTGGTTGTGAAGTGGTGGATGGCATCCGGTGAGTAGGCGTCGATGAGTAGTAGAAACATTGACCCTAAGAAAGGCCTGGCAAAGTCGACGAGGAACCCCACCCAGGGTTGGCCTGGCCACTCCCAGGGGTAAATTGAGGCTGATGGCAGGAGCTTTTCATGTTCCTGACATGTTGTGCGCTGCTTCATCAACCTTTCAATGTCATCATCAAACCCCGGCTACTACGCATAACTTCCAGTGAGGATCTTGATTTTGGAGGTGTTTATTATGCAGGTCGTGTAGGATGGCATTCCAGGTTTTCCTTGGGACAGTACATGGGATCATCACAGGAGAATGCCGTCTTCAACACTGAGCTCCTGTTGCTTAGTTTTGAAAACCCACAGTTCTTCAGGCCAATTTCCCTGTAGTTCAGGTGCTGGTTTAGCACAGGGCTAAATCGCTGGCTTTGAAAGAAGACCAAAGCAGGCCAGCAGCACGGTTCAATTCCCGTACCAGCCTCCCCGAACAGGTGCCAGAATGTGGCAACTAGGGGCTTTTCACAGTAACTTCATTTGAAGCCTACTTGTGACAATAAGCGATTTTCATTTTTCATTAGTCCCTCATGTAGGAGGACGACGTGGTGCAACTTTGCCAATGTCGGTTATTTTTCATCCACTCACAAATGGCGTCCATAGAATTTAGCACCAACAAGGCCGTATCCATTATTGGTGGGGATGAGGGGCGTGTCGGCAATGGGAGTCGGCAATCTGTGCGCCCGGGAAATACTCAAAGGCGTACTCATACTCCACCAACTTTAATGGCCATTGCTGTATCCTGGCTGAAACTATCAGCAGTATGTTTGACTATCAGTGGTGTCTTCTTTGAAAAGGCCGAGTAACTGTTTCTGGTCTGTGATGATTGAAAAGAGCTGCCCATAAACGTATTGATGGAGTTTTTGACCACAAAATCATAGCCAGTCCTTCCCTTTCAATCTGGGCGTACCTGCTCTCCGCGTCAGCCAAGTTTCTCAATGCATAGGGTATTGGCCTCTCCCGTCCCATCATCCATCCAATGGGACAACAGGTGGTCAGGACCTTTTGTTGGTCATCTCCTGTAATTGTGTTGGCTTGAAAGAAATAAAGCATCCGTCCAGCATAATGGGCCCAATCTTCCACACCTGTGCCAAAAGCCTCAGGTCTCTGAAAAACCAGCATTTTTAAACTTGCTCAGACCTTGCCCTTGTGCTGAGGAATTCAAACGCCGTCCAGAATCGCGGCTGTGATTTCTCCTTGTCACCAGTATAATATCTTCAGGAGTCCCGAGAAGGTGAAACAATGAAGGTTTATTCGGCAAACAAAAGTAAAAGCCGCAGCACGGCATGTAGCACAGTTCCAGCCGGGACCACCGATCACGCCTGTCCCAATCTGGGCCGACTTTTGAATACCTGGTTCATGAGCCCCAGCTGCTAGGCCTCAGTCCCTTAGTGGGGGAGCTCGTATTCCACGAGCTCCAACGGGAGATCAATAGGGTCATCCCCGTTGGTCTCGAGAGGGTTATTGCAGGCAGCATTTCTATATGGCACCAGGACATGGTGGGAGACTACGCAGCATCCAGGCCTGCCCATCACTGAATGTGGGGATGCATAGGAATGAGATTGAGGGTGGAAAATTTGGTGTGTTTTCTCACCAGCCTCCAAAGCAGAAAACTCTCCATGTTCGCTCCCCTACACTTAGTCTCAAAATGCGAGAATTCTGCACGCAGGTTTAGTTTTTATCATGTTTCATCAGTCTTTTAGAAGGTCTCCTGTTAAAAAAAACAATCAATTTTAAACTTTTAAAATAGGTCGGATCTCCTCGTTAGGTATTTCCAAATTGTGAGGAGGCCCCTAATGCTTAGAAATACTGTGGTGTCATTCATTCCAAATTAGTGGGCAGTTCGTCCAAATTCACTCTCGTTCCATCCTTGCCATTTAATGTAGTGAATTATTGAAAGTAGCGTTGGTTGGCCAACAGTAATTTTCAGATTAGTCATGAGATGTGGGCATCGCTGGCTAGGCCAGCATTTATTGCCCATCCCTAATTGCCCTTGAACTGAGTGGCTTGCTAGTCCATTTCAGAGGGTGTTAAGAGTCAACCATATTGATGTGGGTCTGGGGTCACGTGTAGGCCAGGCCAGGTAAGGCAGATTTCCTGCCCTAAAAGAGTGAACCAGTTGGGTTTTTGCAACAACTGACAATAGTTCTATGGTCACCATTTGACTCTGAATTCAAATTTTACCACCTTCTGTGATAGGATTTGAACCCAGTTACCCAGCGAATTAGTCATTGCTAGTCCAGTGGCAATGCTACTGTATCGCCAGCTCCCACAGGTTTTGGGAGCTCTCCGATATCCAGTAGCAGTGATCAGAAATTAGCAACACAAAATCCGGCACACACTATAACTTCTCTCTTTCTCTATCCTATCAACTCTGTTAACCATCTTAAGCACCTCAAATAGATCAACCACTTGCTTAATCTTCTACACTCAAGCGAATATCAGTCCAGTATTAACTCAGGGCTGGTTAGCTCACTTGGTTAAACAGCTGGTTCTTGCAACTTTAACTTGCCGGCTCTGTGCCATGACTGCTGGCATTAGACCAACAGAACATTCAACATTCTCACCCATTTCAGCCAGAGCCTTGTAACACTTACATGATCAAACAACTCTCTTTTAAAGAACAAGAAATGGTCCTAGCAGGAAAGCTGACCAGTGAAATTTAATGTTGGCTACCATTAGTCAACAAGCATAAGGCCTTTGTGAATATAGTTCTCATCATTTTTATCATGGAAGTTTTCTGTACCACTTGAATCTTAACGTGGGGGCGTTTGTACAGGGTTCCTCAGTTGTCACACACTTTCTGAATTCCTTACTCACACAGCGTATCTCATGTTGGAAGTACCTGCTCATACACCTGAGCCCATGTTAATCTAGGCACTCTTCCATCCTGCTGGAATGCCGTCTGTGATTCCCACAGCTCGCTGATGGCAACTTGAAAGGATGCATTCATCATGGAGAGCGAGCAGCTGTTGAGGTTCTGCTTGATCTCCCAGTCTAACAACAAGTGTTCTGTTTATTGCTAGCCCTGTAGGATGATGTAATTATGTGACCCCCCTCCCCCACACATCTTTCTGACATACTTCACAGAATCGCAACTAATTGATTCACCAGCCACTCTGAAGTGACCATCAGAATATACGAGGAGTTCATTTTCCGAAAGATATTGGGTGTTTTTTTAATTTGTTTATCCCATTTTGTTCTCCTCCCGGGAAAGATGTGGGAGCTACAGAATTGGAACATTTTCCTTTTTGTATCCAGCACTGAGGGTCTTGTGGGTCAATGGGTAGCATCCCCAGTCGCAGCCAGAAACTCTGGGTTCAAGTCCTGCTGCTTGACTCAGATGGTTGATGTGGAGCAGATTGGTGACAACGGCACCAGGTTTGATCCCTGTCCTTGCTTGGGTGGATTTGGGACATGCCTCCCTTGCTCTACCCATGGTGGAGATTACCATACTGTGGGCTGGGCCTGCCTTTGGGCAAAGAACACAAGAATAGCCGGAATCATCGCAATTTCGATGCAGCACAGGTGTTAAGTTCTGTCTGTGGCATTTCACAATGCCAATCTAAAATTAACTGAATTATTGATTGAAATCTCCGGATTACCATTACGCCGTTACAGATCATTAGCTCCACCATATGTTAAATCATCTGCAATGTTAACTTGTCGGCTATTATTTACACACTCTTGCCGCCACTATCAGACCTGTCCTGAACTGAAATAATACTCTGCTTCGTTGTTGCTGCAATGTGAAATTCTCCATTTCACCTCCCACACAACATCCTGTAGCCTCTCTGAGTATGACTCAATTTATCTGGAGGTACATTCCCAGGTGGCATTCTCCCAACCTATGTCACATACAACAGAGATTTCTATCCCACCACTCGGACCCGGATTTTTAACCCATCTCCCAAAGGTGATAGGGCCTCTCAATTGGTTCGACAGACTGGCAAACTAGGTTATTCTCTTCATGTCGGCATTAGCGCCGTTTCAGGGGCCATCGAGCAAGATGACTAGGCGCTGAGCTGCCCTGCCATTTGCCTGCACGTTCCTGCCTGCACACTCTGTCTTCTAGATACTTTTCCCTGTCCCCTCCTTGTTTAATCTCACTCGCCCCTCAGCATTACCCACGGTCCTTTTCTCTCCTCACTGATCCTTTTCCAAACTGTACTTCACAAGTTCAAGGACATCTTGTGGACAAATTAAAGTTCTTTTTCCACAAGATATACATAGCTTATGTACACTTATCGGTACATAGCTGTATTGCTCTTGCACCCTTCGGATCCTGCAGCTCATCAAAAACTCCTCTCTCCATATCCTATTCACCCGTCATCCCTGAGCATGCTGACCTTCCTCAACTTCCAGTCCAGCAATGCCTCAAATTTAAAATTCTGATCCTTGTCTTCACACCTTATCATGGCCTCACTCTCCTTACCTCTGTCAACACCTCCAGCCCGACCACCCTCTGGCATCTCTGCCATCTGAACTTTTTTGAATTTTCAGAATTCTCAATTCTGAATTTTTGCACATGCCCAATCTTCATACCAACTTAAAAACATACAAAATAGTAGGCGAAGTAAGCCATTCGACCCCTTGAGCCTGCTCCACCATTCAATAAGATCATGGCTGATGTGTTTTGTGTTTCAAATTTCATATTCCCCATTCAACTCTGATAGCCTTTAATTCAAGGCGGCACAGTGGTTAGCACTGTTGCTTCACAGCACCAGGTCCCGGGTTCGATTCTCAGCTTGGGTCACTGTCTATTTGGAATCTGCACGTTCTCCCCATGTCTGCGTGGGTTTCCTCCGGGTGCTCCATTTTCCTCCCACAAGTCCCGAAAGACATGTTTGTTACGTGAATTGGACATTCTGAATTCTCCCTCTGTGTACCTGAACAGGCGTCGGAATGTGGTGACCAGGGGATTTTCACAGTAACTTCATCCCAGTGTTACTGTAAGCCTACTTGTGACACTAATAGAGATTACTATTATTACCTCCATCTTAACAATATTCAGTGATCCCACTTTCACCGCCTTCTGAAGCAAAGAGTCCCAGAGTCTCACAACCCTTTGAGAAAAAAGGGTTCTGAACATCTCTGTCCAAAAAAGAGTGACCCCTCATTTTAAAACAGTTCCCCCTAGTTCTGGACTCACACGCACGAGGAATCATCCTTTCCACGTCCACCTTGCCAAGACTGTTCAGGATTTTATATACTTTAGTCAAGTCCCTGTCGCTCTTCTAAAATCCCATGGAAACAAGCCCAATCTGTCCAGCCTTTCCTCATAAGACAATCCTCATTCCAGGTATCAAACAAGTAAACCTCCTCTGAATTGCCTCCAGCGGCTGTGCCTTCAGCTGCCATTCCCTTATGCTCATGAATTCACTCCCTAAGCCTCTCCAACTAGAACTGCAAGGGTTAATGAAATGTCTGGAGTAGCCACTAGAGGGAACCACAGATACAAATATATAAGGCATTGATGCTAAGCCTTGGGCGTGAGAGTAGTCCAGGAGTTAGCTAGAGACAGTTAAAAGTATTGTTGGTGTGAGTTAGAGCAGATCATAGTTTATACCATAGTAAGATTAGTTGCAGATGAGTGTGGTTTATATGTTAACAATCCACTGTGTATAATTTAGAAGTACGTGTCGAATTCGAGTTAGTAGTGTTAATAAATTTAGAGCTTTGTTTAAGTTGAAGCTATTTTGTGGTCTTTGTGAACACTACGCCAACCATCCTTAATCATGCTACCTCTGTCCCCTCCTTCAGGACACTACTTAAAGCCTAATTCTTTAGCCAAGCTATTGGAGCAAGTTTTTGTTTGATAACTCTCCTGTCAAGTGGCTTGGGATGTTATGGTAGGTTGAAAGTGTGATGAAAATGTGAAAATTGCTGTTATTGTGCATTATTTTCAAGTCTAAATACCCAAGAACATTTTAGCATGCATTACTGCACCCTCTGACATCAAACTCCTTGCATTTTCCAGTGTCTTTTGCTTTCATTCCATTCATTAACTTGTATTGCTCAGGGTTGAATTTTTCACATAGCTTCGGTTGTCAGTATCAGCTTCCCCAATTCCAGGTTACTTGACACATTGCCCATGGTATTCATTTTACCCACATTGTTTTCCAACCTGTGCCAACTATGACTGCTATGCTCTGGCCTCAATGCGAATGCTGATCACTTCAGCAACCTCAACGTTCAAAGATTCAGTCCAACTCTACCTCGGTAGCTAAAGTTTTATTTCCCTTCCATCCCTTCTCCGTCCTCAATGTGCTAATGTAAAGGGTCCTTGCCATGAACCTCCAGAGCTACTCCCAACTGGCTGCCAACCATATACATATCGATACAGACCATAGATCAAGAACGGCAAATTTCCTGGCAAGAACCTACGAATAGATATCAGGAATGGGAACCCGAGTCGAGAATTTCCTTCCAACGGGGAACGCTGAGGTCATTGTAGCATTCCTCAGGCAGCTCACCATTGAGCTGTGTCAAGATGTGATCCTGATTTAAAAGTAATCCTTTACTCTTACTCTCTCATGGCACGGGATTGGGAGGTGGGTGAGACGGGTGTGGTGTGGGGCACAGTGCGGTGGGGGGGGGGGGGGGGGGTGGGGGAGGGGGGAGAGGGGTGACAGTTGGGTTGGTTTCAAGCTAATTTACCCGTCAAATCTGTTCCAATTTTCAATTTCTGACTCAATTCCTTTCTCTCTTATCCCTCGATATCCTTGCATTAAAATTCTAACAGGACTAGACAGGGTAGATGCAGCGAAGTTGGTACCAATGATGCGTGTGCCCAGGGTGTGTCCAGAACCAGGGGTCACAGTCTGAGGATTCAGGGTAAACCATTTCAGACAGAGATAAGGAGACATTTCTTCACACAAAGAGTGGTGAGCCTGTGGAATTCATTGCCACAGGAAGTAGTTGATGCTAAAACTTTGAATATATTCAAGAGGCAGCTGGATATAGCACTTGGGGATAATGGGATAAAGACAGGGGCAGCACGGTAGCATAGTGGTTAGCACAATTGCTTCACAGCTCCAGGGTCCCAGGTTCGATACTCGGCTTGGGTCACTGTCTGTGCGGAGTTTGCACGTTCTCCCCGTGTGTGCGTGGGTTTCCTCCGGGTGCTCCGGTTTCCTCCCACAAGTCCAAAGATGTGCAGGTTAGGTGGATTGGCCATGCTAAATTGCCCTTAGTGTCCAGAATTGCCCTTAGTGGTGCGTGGGGTTATGGGGATAGGGTGGAGGTGTGGGCTTGGGTAGGGTGCTCTTTCCAAGAGCCGGTGCAGACTCGATGGGCCGGATGGCCTCCTTCTGCACTGTCAATTCTATGATTCTATGATTCTATGGGGAGAAAGCAGGATTAGGCTATTGAGTTGGATGATCAGCCATGATCGTGATGAATGGTGGAGCAGGCTCGAAGGGCCAAAAGGCCTCCTCCAGCTCCTATCTTCCATGTATCTATGTACGCAATAGAAGAAGAGCTGTCTTCTTATTAAAGTCCTAAAATCTCCAACATATTTCTCATGCATGTGAAAACTTGGATGGACCAAAATATTGTGAATTCAAACAGTTGAATTTTCGATGGTTGCTCTGAGAAAAGACATCTGGACCCTTTGCGTCTGGGCCAGGGAACTGGGATTCTGATGTCACAACATTGAAGGAAGTACATCATACGGTCAATTTCCCAACATTTACACCACATCAGTGTTGGACGTGAGCAATGTCCTTGGCCCAAAGCATATCTACAAACGTCAGGCAGGAATATCAGCTTTAACCCTGAACAGTAATTTGCCACATGATCAAAACCAGGATTTAAGTACAAAAATCAGATTTTCCTGAGGAGTTTCAGGAAGAATTTAAACTACAGGATGTGCCTGAAACATTGACCTGCCCCTGACCTTTGTGCTAGGGCCAGAGGGCAAAGGGCAAACTATGAGACAGGTCGTAGTCCTCCTCTTCTGAGAATCTGCATTCACTGTGCCGCACATTCCATTTGGGGATTTTCTGACTTTACAGAGGAACAATCATGCGCAAATGCTGTTTTGTTTTCATGCTTTCATCGGATGAGAGCATCGCTGTTACCCATTTGTTACTCATCCCTAAATGCCCGTGAGAAGATGGTGGTGAGTCACCTTCTTAAGCACTGGAGTGCACAGTGCTGTTAGGGAGGGAGTTTCAGGATGTTGACACCACGACAGTGAAGGAACAGCGGTATAGTTCCATGTCAGGATGTGGTGAACTTGCATGTGGTGGTGTTCCCAAGTGTATGCTGTCCTTGTCCTTTGGGCAACTTTCACATGACACACACTGCTCTCATTGATTTTCTTTTTAATTCACTGGAAGAGGTCATCCCTTGTTGTGTCAGCATTTATTGCCCGTCCCTAACTGAACTGGATGGTCTTCAAGGCCATTTAACAGTCAACCACTTGGCTGTGGATCTGGAGTCACATCCCGGCCTGACCAAGTAAGGACGGCAAATTTCCTTCCCTAAAGAGAATTAGTGAACCAGATGGGTGTTTGTGACAATGGAAAATAGTTTCATGTTAATCTTTGGACTTCTAATTCCAAATTTTCTTTTTTTAACTAAGTGTAATTTAGCACGGCCAATCCACCTAACCTGCACATCTTTGGACTGTGGGAGGAAACTGGAGCATCCGGAGGAAACCCACGCAGACATGGGGAGAAAGTGCAAGCTCCACACAGACAGTCACCCGAGGCTGGAATTGAACCGGGGTCCCTGGTGCTGTGAGGCAACAGTGCTAACCACTGTGTCATCATTCCGCCTCTAATTCCACATTTTTATTGGATTCAAATTTCACCATTTGCTCGAGTGGGATTTGAGCCCAGGTCCCGACACTCTTACCTTTAGATTCTTAATCTAGTAACAATACCAATACGCCTCTGCCTCCATTGTTTGGGATTAATCTATTTCTATGTAGACTATCTGCCCCATTCTCAGAGGCTTGTTGTTTTCTATGTTTCATCGGAAAATAACTCATTTACTTGAACTGAAATGTACGCAGGTTTAAAGCTGGGGAAGGAGACACATTTTAGAGTTCTCCTCATTGTCTGCCATAACATTGGTGTAAAGTCTGAAGAAACTACAGAGAGGACTGGTGGAAGCAGATTCAATAGCAACTTTCAAAAAAGCATTGGATATCTACTTGAAAAGAAAACATTTGCAGGGCTATGGAGGAAATTGTGACAGAACAGACCATTTGTTCTTTCACAAAACCAGTGTACACGCGATAGGGCAAATGGCTATGCTATGAAATGATATGAGTAAGATTAATGCCATTTTTCTGGGGATTCTACAGATCTTTTTGTGATAAATTCAGATAATTAGGATAGCTTATGCAGAAAGTCAACACCCAAAATTCCATTTAAGCAGTGTCACACTGGTTGAAATTCCAAGATGCCAACACCTCTAGCAACCACAGTCCACTTGCTAACCAATCTTCGTGTAGAAGATTGTAGTTTAGTCGGGCAGCATGGTTGGCACGGGCTTGGAGGGCCGAAGGGCCTGTTCCTGTGCTGTACTTTTCTTTGTTCTTTGTTCAATCAGCATTCGCTTCTCATACAGTATAAAGTTGCTGTCCCCCCTGACATTGGGATTCGTATGAATTGACCTAATGAGAGCAAGGTGAAAGATTTCGACAAAATTACATTTTTCAACAATACTCAAGTTCGGCTCTACCAATCAGCTATTAGGTGGCTTTGATTTAGGCCCTGATCTAAAATAATAACTCAACAGAGAGCCACATATTGTTTACATTTGCTTCAGTATAATCATATTTAACTAAATAAATTGAGTTTTAGCCCGTCTAATTGACTGAATGCAATGATCTGACCTTGTGGCGATTTTTCTCAACCAAAGTAACCAAGGATTGGTGCAATATCCCGTGTGAAATTCCCCATTGAAATGGGGGGAATTATTCCCTTTGTATCATGCACAAGGTCACAAATTCAAATCATAGCAAACAGAGGCTGCTGTGAACCTGAAAAACTGAACCGTAATATCCCTTACAACCCAAATAAGTTGCTATTCCTTCTTTTAAATGTCTTATTCAATTTTGTTTTGATAGATTGAGGGGAAAGTTTATTTCACATTCTCACTGTGTGTGCAGATTTTTTTTCGAGAATCAGCTGGTGTTGATCTTATTTTCAAGTTATATCCCGTGATTCACTCACCACAGAGCTATGAAACGGATATTGTTTTGTTGATAACGAAAGGCAGTATATCTGAACTATTTTAATTTAGTTACATAAGATTAATATGGCAATGATAAAGATACTTATGAAGTGTGAATAGTTCTCCTTTTGGAAACATAAGATGAAGAATGTTATATTGCCTATTTGATCTCATCATCCCAGAATAACAACGCATAAACAACATTATGCCACATTACAAATGAGTTCTGTGTCCTAACCTCAAACAATCTTCCACGAAACACATTCCAGACACTCTACACCAATAATATGGTGCTTATGTAGCTTGATATAGATAGCAAATGTTCCAAGATGCGATACAAGGCCAAAGGATAAAATGAGTGAATTAAATAATATTCCAGTATGTTAGAAGAGCTGAAAGTGATGACCAAATGCTTAGCTGAAACGTTAGGTCATGAGAAAGAATTCCGAGAGGTAGAAACATGGGCGCGATCCTCCGGCCACGCTGCGCTGGGAAAACAGCTCGCCACGGCACAGCGTGGCCTGTGAAATCCGGGAGACTTCCTACCGGGATCTACCCAGCTGCAACGCCTCCAGAGATTCAATGCAAATCTCGCAAGATGTTGCAAGGTGAATCTCGCGTACAATGGGCAGGATCACATTTTGACAAATCTGCACATTAGAGCGAGGCAGTAAGCTTTACTTACTGCAGATTCCAGATGTTATTATTATTATCTTTATTGTCACAAGTAGGTTTACATTAACAGTGCAATGAAGTTACTGTGAAAAGCCCCGAGTTGCCTCATTCCGGCGCCTGTTCGGGTACATTGAGGGAGAATTCGGAATGTCCAAATTATCTAACATCACGTCTTTCGGTGCTTGTGGGAGGAAGCCGGATTTCCCCGGAGAAAACCCACACAGGCTCGGGAAAGAACGTGCAGACTCCACACAGGCAGTGACCCAAGCCGGGAATCAAACCTGGGACCCTGGGGCTGTGAAGCAATTGTGCTATTCACTGTGCTATTGTGTTGCCCTACCTGAGACGTTGGGTGCTGCCCTGGCACTGGTTATGCCACCTGGGTACCCTGGCAGTGCCAGCCTGGCACCCTATCAGTGCTACTTAGGTGCCAGCCTAGCACTCCAAGGTGCCCAGGTGGCACTGGCAGCTGACAGAGGCACTGCCAAGGTGCCAGGTTGGGACGGCCAAGGTGCCAAGCTGACGTTTTTTGAACACGCACATTCGGGCCGGGGTTGCCCGTCGCGGATGTTGGGGATGCGGAGTGGGGGGCATGCCGGGGGGCCCTCCCATGTTGCGTTCAGGCTGGGGGGGAGGGAGGTTGCGGATTCTTTTGGGGGCCTTGGTGATCGGCAAGGTACAACAAGGTGTACCGGCGAGCGGAGCTCCCCACATTGTAAAAAACAGGGCTATGTGCGGCCTTGATCACGCGTTCCCCATTCAGGCCCCTTATTTGACATGAGCCGCATTGAGTAGCCATGTACTTACATCTATTTGTGCAAATAATTCATTCATTTTATTGTGAATGCTCCATGCGTTAAGGCACAAAGTCTCAGGGCTTAACTTTTTGACATTACTTTTCCTATTCCCATTGTTTTTCACTGTGACCCTATTTAATTCTGGCCCTTCATTTCTCTGCCTATCACATTCCTTATCCGTCTTTCTGTCTTTTATTTTTGTCCCTGTTTCCCCGTCCTCTGCCTCCATGTAGAGGCTCCCATCCCCAAGCCATTTTAGTTTAAACCCTCTGGCAATTATTCCCCCAGGACATCAGTCCTGGTCCTGCCGTTGTGTAACCCGTCCGATTTGTACAGGCCCCACCTCCCCCAGAACCTGCCCCAATAGCCAAGGAACCTGAAACTCTCCCCCTTGCACCATCTCCCGTACCAGCCTCCCCGAACAGGCGCCGGAATGTGGCGACTAGGGGCTTTTCACAGTAACTTCATTTGAAGCCTACTTTGAAGCGATTTTCATTTAATTTTTTTTTTTCATTTCTTCAGCCACATATTTGACTTTGTCCGACTATTTCTGCTAGGATGTGGCATTCATGGTAACCCTGAGATAGCTACCTTTGAGTTCTTACTTTTCAACTTTCTTCCTCACTCCCTATTTCTGCTTCTAGGATGTCATTTCTTTTTTACCTATGTTGTTTGTACCGATGTGTACCATGACCACTGGCTGTTCACCCTCCCCCTCCAGAATGTCCTGTAGCCGCTCTGAGACAGCCTTGGCCCTAGCATCTTATTTGCCACAGCAGAAACGCTTATCTATTCTCCTTACAATTGAATCCCCTGTTATTATTGCATTCCCACACATTTTACTCCTCTCCTGTGCAGCACAGCCAAACATGGTGCAGTGAATTTGGCTGTTGCTGCTTTCCCCGGAGAGGCCAGTATCCAAAGCGGTATATCTGTTTTGTCGGGGAATGACCACAGGAGATTGCTGCACTGCCTGCCTAACCCTCTTACTCTGCCTGGCGGTCACCCATTCCCTTCCTGCCTGTGGAGTCTGAGCCTGTAGTGTGACCACCTCTCTGATGTTATCCACGATACTCTCCACCTCGCGGATGCCACACAGTGTTCCCAGCCACCGCTCTAGCTCTGAAAGCCATGCTTCCAGGAGCTGCAGCTGGAGACACTACCTGCACACATGATGGCCCTGGGCACTGCAAATGTTCCCGGCGTCACACATAGAACAGGAAGAGCAAACCATAGCCTTGAGCTCTCCTGCCATGACTTACTCCTTTAAAAGAAACCTTCTGGAAGATACTTATTATCAAATAATATCAACTACTGTCAGGCCCTTCTCTGGTCTTCATTACTGAGGAATATAGCCTTTACAACCAATAAACCACAAAAAAGACATTACAAATTATAAGCAATAAAAGTAGCAAATACTTCCCCGACTGTACTCACCCAATCAGCTGCTTCCACTTGTCCTGCGCCACTTTGAATCCTGACATCACCCCAGGAGCTCCAAACTAGCACTCCGCGCCCACTCTCGTTCTTTCTCGCATCTTTTATCCTCTGCATTCCAGACTGCTCCACCACGATGCTGACAGCAGGACACACTCCCCAGACACCAATCAGCCACTTCCTCTTACCCCGCACCACCTTTGAATCTTGACGTCACCTCAGGAGTTCCACCTCTGGATTCAAGGAAGGTTCGCTGAACTGCTCTGCCCACCACTCCGATCAGCTGCTCAACCAGATTCACTCCTGCCTCCGCTGCTCTCTGGCATTTTCCCCAGATTCCGGTGCCACGGCAAAAGTACATTTGCAGAGAGGTCAGATTGGGTTTAATGCTCCCACTGCAATGGGTTTGAAGTTAATTAAATCCATCAAGCTGCCTGTCACCTACCTGCCTCTGTCCCTGTTGCAAATATTCCAGCGATGGAGGTGGTATCAGATGACTCCTCATCAGTGGGTCAACTGAGGTAGTTAAGTGTTTAATAATTCCCTCTTACGAGCCTCACCTCACTGCCACTGAGATTTTACTGGTGGTGGGAGAGACAGACACCAAGCGCCCAGCCCAGTTTCTTTGAGGCACATGGGGTGCAGGCATCCCTCTTCAGTGGGTTCCCTGGGCTCATCAGAGGAAGCCTGGCAAGATTTTACTCCCTGACCTCCAGCCTCCCACTCCCCCAGTGACCTCTCAAGACCCAATCCTCCATCCCCCTTGTTGGGGCCTGCCAGCTTGGCACCATAGAGGTCTACAAACACTTATCACGATCCACATGCAATGTCACACCCCTCTCTCCCAAAGTGCCAGACAAACATGGAAACATAGAAACTAGGAGCAGGAATAGGTCATTGGACCTTTCAAACCTGTTACGCCATTCAGTATAATCTTTGCTGATGCCTGATCTCAAAGCCATATTCTCACTTTCTCCCCATATGCCTTGATGCCATTAAAATCTAAAAAAAAAGGTTTTGTTCTTTTTCTTGAACACATTCAGTGACTTGGCAACGGCCGCATCATGTGGTTGACAATTTCAGAGGTTCACTACCCTTTGAGGTTTTTCCTCATCTCAGTCCTAAGATCTTACCACGTATTCTGAGACTGTGTCCCCTGGTTCTGTATCTGTGCATCTTGATTGGCCGGTAGCTTTCTGAGATGCAACTTCCTGTTCCTGAGAGGCGGAAGTCCTGGTCCAGTCACCAAGCAGCTCTCGTTTCCCTCTGCGGATTCTCCCCATGCCAGCAGGGTGTGTGTGTGGCAATCTGACACCTCATATAATTTAAACTGTGGTTTGTTTCATGCATTCATGAGATGTAGGCATTGGGACATTGTTGGTAAGACCAGCATTTATTACCCACCCCCAATTGCCTGTGAGAAGGTGCTGGGGAATCACTGCAGTCCACGAGGTGTAGGTTACACTCACAGTGCTATTAGGGAGGGAGTTCCAGGATTTTGACCAGAAACAGTGAAGGAACAGCAATATATTTCAAAGTCAGGATGGTAAGTGGCTTAAAAGAGAATTTGCAAGTGTTGGTTTCCATAATACTACTAATAATAAAAATCTGTATTAGTGTCACAAGTAGGCTTACATTAACACTGTAATGAAATTACTGTGAAAATCCCCTAGTCGCCACACTCCAGTGCCTGTTCGGGTACACAGAGGGAGAATTCAGAATGTCCAATTCACCTAACGGGACTTTTTGTGGGAGGAAACCGGAGCACACGGAGAAAACCCACGCAGACATAGGGAGAACGTGCAGACTCCGCACAGTCACCCAAGCCGGGAATCGAACCTGGGACCCTGGTGCTGTGAAGCAACAGTGCTAACCACTGTGCTACCATGCTGCCCATGCATCTGTTGCCCTTGTCCTTCTAGGGGTAGATGTTGTGGGATTGTAAGATTGGAAGATGCTGTTGAAGGAGCCTTGGCAAGTTGTTGCATTTATTTAAAATTAATTCATTGGATGTTGCTGGCCGGGCCAGCATTTATTGCCCATCCCTAATTGCCCTTGAACTGAGTGGTTTGCTCAGCCATTACAGAGTTGACACATTGCTGTGGATCTGGAGTCACATGTAGATTAGATCAAGTAAGAATGGTAGATTTCCTTCCCTAAAGGGTCATTAGATGGGCTTTTGACAATAGTTTTATTGTCGCCATTAGAGATTTTTATTGACTTCAAATTTCACCCTATGCTTTGGTGTGATTTGAACCAGGGTCCCCAGAGCATTACCCTGGGTCTCTAGATTACTAGTCTCTTGACAATACCACTATGCCTCCTATGGTGGACCACAGGAGCTGGGATCCTGAAAGTGAATGAGTGAGGGAGATGGGGGAGAGTTTCCTAAGGTGGTTAAGATAGGTGAAGGGAATGTGGGATGAGGTGGGTGACACGGAAAATAAGGAAATGGCCAGAGAAGTTTTCTCAGTTAAGGAGATCTCAGTGATGCTGTGAGACATGGTGAGGTCGAGGGGGAGGGTTTTGTGATGTGTTTGGTTGGAGAAGCTTCTCAGATAGGTGAGGTTGGCTATGGGTTGGAAAGTGAAGGAGATTAAAAAGGAGTGGAATGAGCAGGGGTTTTGGTGCAAATTGAAATTGTGTCAAAATCATTGTTTGGCTGTCCTTTGAGGGAGGACACACAAAAGGAGATCTCAGCGAGAGGGAAATGAAAGAGGTTGAGATACTCAAAAAAGGGACCGGAAATGTAACAGGAGATTGGCAAAGAGCACCAAGCATTCCGAACTATTGTGCAGTAAGGTTTCAGTGGGAAGCAATTCACAGATGTGAGTAAATATCTGTCATTGGCAGAATGCAAGCTGGTCAAAAATTGATGACCACAGGAAGGGCCAGAGACCAGATGTTGGAAGAGGTAAAAAGGACACACAAGAGCTTAACTTCAGCATGGGCAGAAATTTAAAACAAAATACATTTGACAACCTCAGGAGCCGGAATCTTTCAACAGTGTGGAAATTAGAAAGTTGTTTTGCTTTAAATCATGCCTTTTCGGACAGTCATAGTCTGTGTTGAGATTCAAAATATCAGATTTCACCTCAAATATTTGTGCCATTCAATATTGGACAGGGTGAATGTTTAATATTTAAAGAGATGCATTTTCTTGACAAAATCGCAATGATATACCAGCTTAAATCCATCATGACACTAAGTTGTTCTTCAGTTGCACAATTTGGCAAGTATCCACAAGTATTGCCCTCGGAGAACCAGTCATTGAGAAACTGCTGGCGGACTGGCCAGAATTTTCCATCCTCCTTGGCCCACCATTTTCCAATTATTTACATGGACTGACCGGATTGGGTTGCCAACTCTTGTTTGGGCATTGTCGAGGAGGTGTTATTTGCATAACCTCTTGTTACCAACCACCCCACCCTCACGCTCCTGCCATTGGTTGTCCAAAACACATTGCCTGTCTATAGCCAATTCGAAAGCATACCAGCTGATCCTTACCTGATTGGACGATTCCGAACTTTCTGTCAAAAAGCTTTCTAACCTCGCACCTGATATTTTTACAACTAATAAACTGACAGTACTCAAAAAAAAATTGAAACTGCAACATTTTTAATGCGTCCTGTGATTTTTCTCCTCGGTTAGTTGCTGGGAGCAGTCTCCTGGGGAATAAGCCTTCATTACTGGCGACTCAAGGGCAATCTGGGAGAGCTCACAACCCTAGGACCAGTAGGGTTGGGTAGATAAACTCCCTGATCATAGTTAAAATCGGGGAAACCATGCCATCATACTCTCCTTCCTATACATCCAATAGTGATCAATGCCTGCTCCCCAAAACATGCTCTTATTTCCTTGAAACAGATGCAGAGAACAGAGGCTAATTTATAGACAACGTCTTTGGCCTGGATTTTCACTATGATGGTGAGCCTCTCCGTCATTGCAAAAATGGTGGTGGAGGCTGAAATCCAGAGCTCCCGCCTCCAATCATGGCACCTACTATTTTCATAATAATAATCTTTATTGGTGTCACAAGTAGGCTTACATTAACACTGCAATGAAGTTACTGTGAAAATCCCCTAGTCGCCACACTACGGTGTCTGTTCAGGTACAATGAGAATTCAGAATGTCCAATTCACCTAACAAGCACATCTGTGGGAGGAAACCGGAGCACCCGGAGAAAACTCATGCAGACTAACTACTGTGCTACCTTGCTGTCCCTGGGGGTGGGAATGAGCTCGGGTCAGGATTTGGGCATGTGCATCTCGCAGAGGCAGCTGCAAACTGTTGCTAACTTTTGGTTGGCTCTTAAATCATAATTTGCTCTGTTTGTTTAACCTTTGCTCTAGAGCCGCCAGGTATCTTTATGATACCGCCACGAGGTTCAAGTTCAAGTAATGATCAATAACTCAACACACCAATTAGTAAGATTCAAATCAAAACACATTTATTATACACAGTAAATCACTACTCATGCATAAACTCTACTTTCTAGACTATTCCTATCACTAAAAGGCCTATACTTAGCTTCGGAATTGGCCCACCAGGTCAGGGGAACAAATGGCCTTTCGTTCAGGTCCTGAGTCTGCAGGATTCAAAAGCTGGTATGGACTTGTAGCTAGGAGCGCCTATCTCGTAGAGAGCGTTGACTGGAGACTTACTTGGTTGGCCTGGCCGCTTGGACAGTTCACTCTCGCGGGTTGATTTAAGTTGCTGAGTGACCCTGCCAAGAAGGACGATTTGAACTTGGGGGCTTTACTTTATAGTCCACAGGGGCTTCCCACCCTTCGGGGCAGACCCCGTACCTGGTTCCAAGTGATTGGACTGCGTTCCGATCGCTTGGATCAATTTCTCCAATACTGGAGTTGTTCCCTGATCGCTGGGCGGGCCCTAAATGTCCGTTGGCCGTCCTTTGTCTTGGCTCCTGCTGGAGCCGAGGAGTCTGGCTTGGCTTTCTTCACCTTGAGTGTTGCAATTGTGCCTTGGAATTGCTCATTACTATGCAGATGGCTGCTGGTTTCAGTGCTGTCTAGTTTCTGCACGTTTCAATACACATGATTTCTGCACTTGCTCAATTTTGCCTGTGTTGGCTGAATTTCCCTTCAGTCTTTGCGGTTCTCCATTTTAAGTCAGGAAGTGGCCAACTCAGGTGGCTACAAAACATAAAACAGAAGCTGCCTCCAGTCATGTCTGATTTTTGTTAACCAGGAGCTGGAAACTGAGCACGTGCAGATTAGGCTTGTAGGACCAGGTTAAACTTTGCAGACTCCTTTGGAGATATGAAGTACCCTCTTGGATAGGTAGAGTACCCTTTTGGATATGGTCCTGGGACACCTATGGAGGAGGCCAGATATCCTTTAAGATTTTTAAAAGTGGACATGGATGTTCGTAAAAAGTGCACAAACCCATTGGAACTGTTAAGAGAGTTGTCCAGATGAAGTGTCAAAGTGTCAAGAGAAACTATCAAGAGGAACTGTCAAGTTATTAAGGAGTTTAAGCTCCTGCCCTTCAAATCTTTGAAAAGAAAACTGCATTGACTGTTAAAAAAAATAATTACTTGCTATGTCACTCTGTCTGTTGACATAAAACTTGGGGTTATTTTTACAGGATTTGTGCTACATGACTGATTTAACTCCCTTCATTATCACAGTGGGATGGCTTCCAAGTCAGTTTGATTGATAACACCCAAGGAGTTATGGACTCTTTGAAATGGGACTATGAATTCCATTCCTTGTTTTTATAATGAATCAAGCGCTTGAACAAAATATTTGCTCTTATATGAGATCATGCAATTGATGGAATGCAAATGTAGTGAATGGGGTTTTGCGAATAAAAGTGAATTTTAAAATAAGCCTACAATTGGAATTTAATTTAATTTAATTTAATCTCAACATGGCTCCCTGAGTCTGCCCATGGTGGATACCGTGTTAGTTGGCATGATAGGTGTAAGGGCAAAGGGTGGTGAGTAGGGATTGTATAGTTGGGTCATTGGGTGGAATACATGGCATTAAGAATGTAAGCCATCATGTGGGACGGTTGGGGCAATAGGTTGGCATGGGGATTATGAGGATCCATGGGGTTCATAGAGGGAATCAGGTGGCATGGATAGGCATGGATGGGGCATGGGGAGTAAATGAGGGTGAGGATTGAGAGCTGGAGAGCTGTTTTTCCTTTGAACGCTTTTGAAAAAATTGTTGATGAAATGCCGGTGCACCGAGTTCGGCCTTCCGCCCAGCCCACCTCTGCACCCGGCAGCCCCCGCACGCGTTCTTTGGTCACACATCTCGACTGCCGGAGAACCCCGGTAAATCCCAACTTCCCGGGCACTTTCTCCCAGATTGGATTTGCAGAACTGGGAAATGTCCCGACTCCGCTATCCTGACCCAGGAGTGAAAATTCAGGCCTTTATGTACAGTAATAGTACTTCTTACTCACTGGTTCTAATTGTCAATCCTCAGTGCAAGAGGGTGGATTTTATGCCTCAGTGCATATCCACTGGGGGTCCAAATCACTGAATAAAGGTCTTATAAAGTCCATTGACCTTTTTGGGCTGAATTCTTGTCAATGCAGAGCCAACATACAAATGGAGCACAAGTGCATACAGCCGAGAATTTCCTTGCAGTTGCTCCTGATCAGCCACAGCGGTCCCTTACCCTTCCTGAAAAGCAGCTCTCAGTATATTCTCAGCTGTTCAATTTGGCGTTATGAGTGCAGGTTATTTTACAGCCAGTGCTCTGCACCTGAAGCCAGCACTGCAGCAGAGCGGTTAGCACTGCTGCCTCACAGAGCCAGGGGTCCGGGTTCAATTCCAGCCTTGGGTGACTGACTGGAGTTAGCACGTTCTCCCTGTGTCTGCGTGGGTTTCATCCAGGTCTCCAGTTTCCTCCCACAGTCCAAAGATGTGCAGGTTCGGTGGACTGATCATGCTAAATTGCCCCTTAGTGTCCAAAAGGTTAGGTGGGATTACTGGATTACATAATAGGGTACGGGCGTGGGCCTAGGTTAGGTGCTCTTTCTGAGAGACTGTGCAGACTTGATGGGCCGAAATGGCCTCCTTCTGCACTGTAGTGATTCTATGATTCTGAGAAGCCAATGGGCATAATGTAGTGCTCTCCCTCATCCTGAGGTTGGGGCAGGTGGGGACAGGTGGCATTTAATACCGCGATTCAGTTGAGAGGCCCTTTCAGAGCCTGCCTGCTCATTTCCAGTTGGGAGATGGTACCATAGTGGTGATGTCACTGGACTAAGTAATCTAGAGGCCCAGCTAATACCTTGAGGCATTGGTTCAAATCCCACCACGGCAGCCGGTTGAATTAGAGAAGGAAATCTGCCATCCTTACGTGATCTGAGGTGCACGTTACTCCAGCCCCACAGCAATGCAGTTGACTTTTAACTGCCCTCCGCAATGGTCTGGCAAACCATTCAATTCAAGGGTGATTTAAAGCAGACCAAGGCAGGCCAGCAGCACGGTTCAATTCCCGTTCCAGCCTCCCCGAACAGGCGCCGGAATGTGGCCACTAGGGCCTTTTCACAGTAAGTTCATTTGAAGCCTAATTGTGACAATAAGCGATTTTCATTTCATTAAGGATGGGCATCAAATGCTGGCCCAGCCGGCAGCATCCACATCCCGTGAAAGAATTAAATAAGTGGAGACCTTTGAGTGGGCAATTATTGAGCCTGAGTGGCACTTAATTGGCCTTCCCAAAAAAGACAACACAGGGCTCTTACCAGCCTTCCAGCTACCAACTGGCAAGTGAGACCCCCATCACTTCTATTCCAGCCAGCCCAATGTCTTGGTGGCGAAGCCTCGGTGGAAATGTGAAGCCTGTGGCACAGGGCAGCACCACGGCTAATAAGAGTAAGAGAGAAGATCAAATAGTGACCTATTGATGCCATGTTTCTTTAAAAGTAAGGAGGCTGTAAGAGGAAAGGAAGACTGAACAAAATAAAGGAAATTCTGCAGTGTTTGATCAAGAGTATTGAATGTATGTGCAGCATATTGATATAGCTGCGTAAAGATGTTTCAGCGTGTGGTGATATGCATCACTGAAAATACACAAGGGGTTATGTAGATACACTAGGACACTGTAAATACACAAGGGGTTATGTAGATACACTAGGACACTGTAAATACACAAGTGGCTAATGCAAATACACTAATACTAGGTAAACACTAGAGGGACACGACCAATGGGCAGTCAAGACACACACAGAGGTGACACTACCACAAGGGGGCTGGCTACCCATACGAAAGGACACAGCACACATGGGGCGAAATTCTCCGTAAACGGCGCAATGTCCGCCGACTGGCGCCCAAAACGGCGCAAATCAGTCGGGCATCGCGCTGCCGCAAAGGTGCGGAATGCTCCGCATCTTTGGGGGCCGAGCCCCAACCTTAAGGGGCTAGGTCGGCGCCGGACGAATTTCCGCCCCGCCAGCTGGCGGAAAAGGCCTCTGGTGCCCCGCCAGCTGGCGCGGAAATGACATCTCCGGGCGGCGCATGCGCGGGAGCATTAGCGGCCGCTGACGGCATTCCTGGGCATGCGCATTGGAGGGAGTCTCTTCTGCCTCCGCCATGGTGGAGACCGTGGCGAAGGCGGAAGGAAAAGAGTGCCCCCACGGCACAGGCCCGCCCGCGGATCGGTGGGCCCCGATCGCAGGCCAGGCCACCGTGGAGGCACCCCCCGGGGCCAGATCGCCCCGCGCCCCCCCCCAGGACCACGGAGCCCGCCCGCGCTGCCTTGTCCCGCCGGTAAGATAGGTGGTTTAATCTACGCCGGTGGGACAGGCATTTTAGCGGCGGGACTTCGACCCATCCGGGCCGGAGAATCGCGGGGGGGGGCCCGCCAACCGGCGCGGCCCGATTCCCGCCCCCGCCGAATATCCGGTGCCAGAGAATTCGGCAACCGGCAGGGGCGGGATTCACGCCCCAGATCTTCCTCTTTCCAGTGGAGACACTTAGTGAGTACAGACAGGGTTGACTGAAACACATCACACCCACCACGTGGATTGTAGCAGACTGGTTCGTCAGTCTGAGTAGCTATAGCAGGATTAACAGTAGAGTCGAATCCAAGCAGGAGAATCATTAACAGTAATAAACATGTTAAAGTTAGCTCCAAGTCTGAACCTTCCTTTGTCAGAGTGCACATCAAGGAAGCAGCTTCTGCTACGTCAAGAGCATAACAAAACACAGCGCATCTGTGATGGAGAGACCACTAAAACATGGACTCTTACAGGAAGCAAAATTACAATTTGTTGAGTTGTTTACTCCCTTAAGAAAAAGTCCTGAGTAAATATCAGTAATGACGCTGATTATTGCACGCTCATTTAATGCTTCCTTCACTCACAGGGGCCAGGGATTTCTGCCCCCCTCCCCCGGACTATCCAGTGATGGAGGTGGGTTGCCACTGGCTGGCGGGTTTCCTAACAGTGCAGCCAGTAAGCCATGGAAAGCACCATTGCTTTCAGCGGGTCTGGAAAATCCTGCTGCCGGCCAATGGCGGGTTGCCTCTGCTGACGGAAAACCCGCGCCTGGGGGGCAGGAAGATCCCAGCAGAAGTCGAACATAACGGGCTGTCTCACCCAAAACAGTCACATAATTTTTTTAATTTCGAAAGAGTCTGTTTTTTTTGTAACTTTGAACTATTCCCACATTATTCTGGTAATGATTGCTAATTAACCGACAACAACAACATTTATTTATTTTGTGCTTTGCACATAATACAACACAGAAGCATTATAAACCTCAGTATGACACCGAGCCACAAAAGGAGATATTAATTTGGTTGGGACAGGGGACCCCCATCTACCTGGACCTATTAATGGCCAATTTGCCTAGGCCCAGGAGCCGTCCAACGAGGAGTCCCTTCTGTCTCTCCATCCCCCTCGACACAGTGCCAGAGCCATGTATGAGTGTTCTGCTCAAAGCAAAAGTAAAATTAAGATTAAGTCACATGGCACATTTCCTTTCTAATGATGTCATGCTGATAACACTTAAAACAAATATGCAAATGCAGGATTCAGTTCCAGGTGAGTAGAGAAAGGTGTAGAGACAGTGATGTGGAAATAGGCAATCTCAGTGGTGACATAAATATATAGTTGGAAGGTCATCTGAGGGTGGTATACCACACCAAGACTGTGAACAGACTGCTCTAACCTCAGACTGTTGCCAGGGAGAGGGAACCGTGTTTGGTGTGGAGACAGAAAATAATGGTTTCAGTCTTCCCAATATTTAATTGAAGGAAATTCCTGCTCATCCAGGATTGGGTGATTCACTTCATTTCAAAATGTTTTCAATGTGCAAAGCACTTTGAGACATTGCAGTATGATGAGATGCTATTTTGAGAAAGTGTTTATGTGGCATATATCATGATCTACGATGTATAAAAGTGCTTTAAATGGAACCACTCCTGGAGTAAAGCTACTGCTGTATTGTTGAAAACACAATAACCAAATTGCACACAGTAAAGTTCCACAAATAGCGGTGTGATAGACCAGGTCATCTGCTTCAATTATGTCAGCCGAGTGGTAAATATTAACCAGGAAACTGGGGAGAGCCCAGCTTCTGTTCTTTAAAACAGTGTCATGGGATCTTTTACAGTCACCAGAAAGAACAGACAGATTCTTAGTTTAATGCGCCATCTGAAAATCAGCACCTTCATTCATAGAATCATAGATTAATAGAATTTACAGTGCAGAAGGAGGCCATTCGGCCCATCAGGTCTACACCGGCCCCTGAAAGTGCACCCTACCCAAGCTCACCCGTATCCCCGTAACCCCACCTAACCTTTGGACGCTACAGGAAAATTTAGCGTGACCAATCCCACCTAACCCGCACATCTTTGGGAGGAAAGCGGAGCACCCGGAGGAAACCCACGCACACTTGGGGAGAACGTGCAGACTCCACACAGACAGTGGTCAAGCCGGGAATCGAACCCGGGTCCCTGTAAATTACAGGAATGGCAGCTCCACTAATCTAACATGCAGCAATCACTGTAAGATTGCATTTACTTCACCAGCAACAACAACACAGAAAGAAAGACATCTGTGCAGTAATTGACAGTTGCACTGTCTATTCAAGCTGTTTGTCAGACATTTTACTGCATTTCCCAAAACCTTACAGTATCAGCATAATGGTCAGAAATGCTGAAATAGTTAAAGTCCGCTTTTGGGTGTTTCTCATTGTGCAGTGCTCCCTAAATGCCTTGTAGCAATCATCAGTGCTGCTTCAGGATTCAGGTAGCGGTTATAACATGTTAGCAAACTTCCTGTTGGAATATTACCTTCAGTTGCCTTGCTCTGAACTCTTGGATCTATTACTTTACATTTCCACATTATACATTTCGAGTCGGTAAACAGTGACTCTTTAAAGAACGAGGAACAAAGCCTGGATTATTCTCACTCATAATTAGCTGGAAATGTTGAAAAAATATCTTCTGAATCTTGCCCTGATGTGCTAGTGTGATTCTGTGGGGTTATCTAAACACTCTACGGAGAAAAAAGTGAAAAGGTACCAAGCGTAACTTAAATTAAATAACTTGGATAGTTGCAGTAACATTAAGGATCACCAGGTCTAAACTACATTCAGCATATTCTATTTTACCTCCTGCACTGTGCCATATCTCCATTCCAATTTTAAATGATAGTTTCATCTGATTCTATTTTCAGCTGGGAATAGACCCTCGCTACTTCTAGTGCATCCATCTAGCTTCCCACCAGATTAACGTAATACATCCTTAACTCTAAAGAATGAAACAAATTAAATATATAGCCCAGATTGAGATTACACAAACTAAAGTTTTATTCGACAGAAGCTAGATGGTGATTTGAAGAAAATATTCAAGATATTGTGTGATAAACACAGAAATCTTTTCTATATATTGTATTATGTGTCTATTGCAGTAATGTTATTAAAAGGTATCCAGATTATGGGCACGATTCAACAATTATGGGGTACAGATAGGTTAACTAGAAACTATTTCCACTAGTTGTGAATCCAGGACAACAAGACATTGCCTATTAGAAAGAAGGAAAAGCGTCTTTCAGCAAAATGTGGTGGACGTTTGGAACTCGCTTCCATAAACAGAACTCGATGTTAGATCAATTGTTCACTGTAAAATTGAGGTGAATAGATCTTTGTTAATCAAATGTATGAAGAGATATTGGCAAAAGTTGGGTATCTGCCGGTAGGTTGCAGAGTAGCCACGGTGTCATTAAATGACAGAATATGCTTCAGGGACTAAATGGTCAACTCCTGTTATTCTTATGATGGTCCAAAACACTTCACATTTAATGAGGGTCATAGGATGGTTACATCATGTCCTTGTCAGATTTTTGCAAGAGCAACTCACCTAGATTTTTGTTTCTCTTCAGGTGCTTATCCGATTCCCTTTTGTAAACCCTGATAGCTTCCACCTCCACCACACTCTTAGTTAATGCATTGACGATCCTAACTACTTGCTGCATGATGAACAAAACTTCTTCCTCGGGGTGACATTGGTTCCTCTGTGAATCACCTTAAATCTTCTGGTTCTTGATTTTCCCATCAATGTGCCCACTCTTTCTGACCCATCAAGATTTTAAATACTTCTATCACACCTCCTCTCAATATTCTCACCTCTGAGGAGGGCAGTCCCAGCTCCTCCAACCTATCCAGGTAACTGAAGTCCCTCACCCTTGGGACCATTCTTGTAAACCTTTATTGAACCCTTTCTACATCCTTCCTAAAGTGTGGCTCCCAGATTTGGACGCAATACTCCAGCTGAGGTTGAACCAGAGGTTTATAAAAGTTCGTCAGAACATTTTTGCCTTTGTACTGTACGCCTCAATCTTAAAGCCCAGGAACCCGCATACCCTTTTAACCACTTTCTCAACCCACCATGTCATCTTCAATGCCAGTCTCGCTGCTCCCTTCTCCTGCACCCCCTTTAAAATTGTACCCTTTATTTTATATTGCCTCTGCTCTTTCCCCCTCCCAAAATGTATCATTTCACACTTCTCTGAATTAAATTTCATCTGCTGTGTGTCTGCCCATGCCACCTGCCTGCCTACATCCTCTTGAAGTCTCTCACTATTTTCCTCACAGTTCACAATACTTCCAGATTTTGTGTCATCTGCCAATTTTGAAAGTTTCCTGCACAGCCAAGTCAAAGTCATTTAGATACATCAAAGAAAGCAGCTCCTCTACTATTGACCCCTGGGGAACCCCCACTATGTACTTTCCTCCAGTCTGAAAAACATTCCCCAATACTCTCTGTTGTCTGTCCCTCACTAACTTTGTACCCATGCTGCCAACTTCCTTTTTATTCAATGGGCTTAATTTTGTTGACAAGTTTCTGATGTGACACTTTACAAAATGCCTTTTGCAAGTCCATTCACATTGCATTATCCTCAACAATCATCTGTTACCTCATCAAAAAACTCAGTCAAGTTAGTCAAAGACAATTTTCCGTTAACAAATCCCTAATTAATCCACACCTGCCCAAGTGAATGTTAAATTTGTCCTGGATTATCATTTCTATTGTAGTCAACGAGGAGTCCCGAATAGGCAAGTCAAAAGAAGTTTATTTCCAATTCATAACTAGGATAACAATAATAATCTTTATTGTCACAAGTAGGCTTACATTAACACTGCAATGAAGTTACTGTGAAAAGCCCCGATCGCCATATTCCGGCACATGTTCGGGTACACAGAGGGAGAATTCAGAATGTCCAATTCACCTAACAGCACAACTTTCGGGACTTGTGGGGGGAAACCGGAGCACCCGGAGGAAACCCATGCGGATATGGGGAGAACGTGCAGACTCTGCGCAGCCAGTGACTCAAACCGGGAATCGAACCAGCTGGGACCCTGGAGTTGTGAAGCAACAGTGCTAACCACTGTGCCACCGTGCTGCCCTTGTGCAGCGACTAAGCGACAGTGCAAGTCCCAGCCGGGACCATCCTGAGATGCCGGCTCCTTCCTGGGCCGCTTTTGATCTCAGGGAATTAACGGACTTGCTGTTGGGTCTCCGCACCTCAACGGGGGAGCTTGTACTCCACGAGCCCTACAGGGCGATCAATTGGGTCATCCCTTGGGTCTCATGGTGGGTCATAACAATCTCTAAAAGCCTTCTCACCACCAAGGGTTCAATTGACTGGCCTGTAGTTGCTGGGTTTATCCTTACACCCTTTTTTGAACAATTGAACAATTTGAACATTTGCTGGTAACAAGCCCATGAAGTGCAATCATTGCAGAAATGGAAGTAAACACAGTGGCTAATTTGCACATAAGAGCCAGAATTCTCCTGTCATTTGCTGACAGCGGGATTCTCTGGTTCCACTGCCAGAGCACCCCCGCCCGCGGGTAACCTGGAGGAACGGGGGGGGGGTTTCAGTTGGAATCCCCATTGACGCAGCAGGAGCAAAGAATTCTGCTCCCTGCAACAGCGCGCTGCCTCACGACACCGGGAAACATGCAGACTGGAGGCCGGAGAATCCACCCAAGGTCCCACTTCAGCAGTGAAATTAAAGACCACTTAAACTGTGTGAGTGGAGGGATAAATGGTGGCCAGAACATGTGCCTACTCATCTTCCGTTAATGTCATTTATCCTCCACATCTAACTGAGAGGGCAGGTATGGTTCAAAGACTTATCTGACAGACAGCATTTCCTGCAGTATCATTAATTCAATTTCCACCAGCTCCCAATGAGGAATTTGAATGTCTCGGAGCTGTGCTGGGGTGTACTCAATACAATGGAGTGAGATTTGAACGCAGGGGCCTGGATTCTCCGTTGTGAATCTGTTCCGATACCGCTGCCTGCGAGGACGGAAAGTTTGGCGCACAGCGGAGAATCCCGCTGCCGTGAACCAATGAAGAATCCCACCCCTGGGGCGGAATTCTCCGCAATCGGCGCGATGTACACCGACCGGTGCCAGAAACGGCGCAAATCAGTCCGGCATCGCGCCAACCCAAAGGTGCGGAATCCTCTGCATCTTGAGGGGCCGAGTCCTCACCTTGAGGGGATAGGCCTGCGCCGGACTGATTTCCACCTCGCCAGCTGGCGAGAAAGGCCTTTGGTGCCCCGCCAGCTGGCGCGGAAATGACATTGCCGGGCGGTGCATGCGCGGGAGCGTCAGCGGCCGCTCACGGCATCCCCGCGCATGCGCAGTGGAGGGAGTCTCTTCCGCCTCCGCCATAGTGGAGACCATGGCGAAGGCGGAAGGAAAAGATGCCCCCACAACACAGGCTCGCCCGCGGATCGGTGGGCCCCGATCGCGGGCCAGGCCACCGTGGGGGCACCCCCCGGAGCCAGATCGCCCCGCGCCCCCCACAGGCCGCCCGCGTCGCCTTGTCCCGCCTGTAAGAGAGGTGGTTTAATCCACGCCGGCGGGACAGGCATTCCAGCAGCGGAACTTCGGCCCATCCGGGCCGGAGAATCGCCGGGGGGGGGGGGGGGCCCGCCAACCGGGGCGATGCAATTCTGGCCCCCGCCAAATATCCGGTGCCGGAGAATTCGGCAAACAGCGGGGACGGGATTCGCGGCAGCCCCCGGCGATTCTCTGACCCGGCGGGGGGTCGGAGAATCCCGCCCATGGTTCCTGGACTGGGTCAGAGGCAAGAGTACTGCTACTCAGCTGGGAATGACACCCATTAGCCCTGAATGACATTTACTGACAGGAATTACTTTTTTTAAACAACCATGCAGCTTTTTCTTGTGCAATCATCTCACTAAGATGAAGAACTGAGGTCCTGACGACCGCCTCTCTTCAGTGTATTGAAAGTCTGAGGAGTTGTCATTCATTTTTCCCAATGGTCATGTTGTTGTTTCTCCTACCACACCTAATTGTGCACAAGGCCGGCTTCCATCTGATTCCATATCTCGCTTTTCCAGGAATGGCTGGCTAGCTTGGCCTATACCTTGAGGAATGCCATTCTGCATCAAACAAGACTGACCAGGAGTCTTACTGTCCCAATGACCACGGCATGGAACATAAGGTTGAATCTGGAATTGCCTTATTCGTGTAGCGAACTAAAAACTAAATACTGTAGCTGAACGGATTTGAATACTTGAAAGGAATTTTTTGCATGTTTCTGTTTTTAAACCTCCAAGCCCTTCCTTAAAAGTCCAATTCAGCACCGGGTGCTGGCTAGCTTGTTAATGAAGTTACATTGGAGGTAAGTTCAAAGGCGTTAATCAATGGGAAAGTAATAGGAAATTCCAGTCGAACTGTGTGGGAGGGAAAGGTGGAATTTCCTTCAAACATACAGGGCGCCATTCGCCCCCCCCCCCCCCCCCCCCCAACACGCCGGGGGGGAGAATCGCCGGGGTGCCGCGCAAATCGCGCCACGCCGCCCTGAGCCCCGCACGCGATTCTCCCACCCCCCAGAAACCAGCGGCACGCGATTTGCACCGGGCCACTCAGAGAACCGCGAATGGCGATTCTCCGGCCGAATGGGCCGAGCGGCACGAAAGGTTCCCACCGGCGCTGTTCACTCCTGGTCGCTGCCAACAGGAACTCTGCGGGAACGCTGGGGGGGCAGCCTGTGGGGGGGGGGGGGGGGGAGGGGAGGGGGGGGGGGGCTCCTTCACCGGGGTGGCCTCCAATGGGGTCTGGCCCGCGATCGGGGCCCACCGATCGGCGGGCCGGCCTCTCACCCCCCGGGCCTACTTCATAGAACATAGAACATAGAGCATAGAAAATACAGCACAGAACAGGCCCTTCGGCCCACGATGTTGTGCTGAACCTTTGTCCTAGATTAATCATAGATTGTCATTGAATTCACAGTGCAGAAGGAGGCCATTCGGCCCTTTGAGTCTGCACCGGCTCTTGGAAAGAGCACCCTCCCCAAACTCAACACCTCCACCCAACACCAAGGGCAATTTTGGACATTAATCATTGGCCAATTTACCTAACCGGCACATCTTTGGACTGTGGGAGGAAACCGGAGCACCCGGAGGAAACCCACGCAGACACGGGGAGGCCGTGCAGACTCCGCACAGACAGTGACCCAAGCCGGAATCGAACCTGGGACCCTGGAGCTGTGAAGCAATTGTGCTATCCACAATGCTACCGTGCTGCCCTTAAGAACAAATAAATCTACACTATATCATTTTACCGTAATCCATGTACCTATCCAATAGCTGCTTGAAGGTCCCTAATGTTTCCGACTCAACTACTTCCACAGGCAGTGCATTCCATGCCCCCACTACTCTCTGGGTAAAGAACCTACCTCTGATAGCCCTCCTATATCCTCCACCTTTCACCTTAAATTTATGTCCCCTTGTAATGGTTTGTTCCACCCGGGGAAAAAGTCTCTGACTGTCTACTCTATCTATTACCCTGATCATCTTATAAACCTCTATCAAGTCGCCCCTCATCCTTCTCCGTTCTAATGAGAAAAGGCCTAGCACCCTCAACCTTTCCTCGTAAGACCTACTCTCCATTCCAGGCAACATCCTGGTAAATCTTCTTTGCACCTTTTCCAAAGCTTCCACATCCTTCCTAAAATGAGGCGACCAGAACTGTACTCCAAATGTGGCCTTACCAAAGTTTTGTACAGCTGCATCATCACCTCACGGCTCTTAAATTCAATCCCTCTGTTAATGAACGCGAGCACACCATACGCCTTCTTCACAGCTCTATCCACTTGAGTGGCAACTTTCAAAGATGTATGAACATAGACCCCAAGATCTCTCTGCTCCTCCACATTGCCAAGAACTCTACCGTTAACCCTGTATTCCGCATTCATATTTGTCCTTCCAAAATGGACAACCTCACACTTTTCAGGGTTAAACTCCATCTGCCACTTCTCAGCCCAGCTCTGCATCCTATCTATGTCTCTATGCAGCCAACAACAGCCCTCCTTACTATCCACAACTCCACCAATCTTCGTATCGTCTGCAAATTTACTGACCCACCCTTCAACTCCCTCATCCAAGTCATTAATGAAAATCACAAACAGCAGAGGACCCAGAACTGATCCCTGCGGTACGCCACTGGTAACTGGGATCCAGGCTGAATATTTGCCATCCATCACCACTCTTTGACTTCTATCGGTTAGCCAGTTCGTTATCCAACTGGCCAAATTTCCCACTATCCCATGCCTCCTTACTTTCTGCATAAGCCTACCATGGGGAACCTTATCAAATGCCTTACTAAAATCCATGTACACTACATCCACTGCTTTACCTTCATCCACATGCTTGGTCACCGCCTCAAAGAATTCAATAAGACAGTGTCTTTCCAGATGCTCAGAAATCCTATCCTTCAGTACCCTTTCCATTACTTTGCCTACCACCGAAGTAAGACTAACTGGCCTGTAATTCCCAGGGTTATCCCTAGTCCCTTTTTTGAACAGGGGCACGACATTCGCCACTCTCCAATCCCCTGCTACCACCCCTGTTGACAGTGAGGACGAAAAGATCATTGCCAACGGCTCTGCAATTTCATCTCTTGCTTCCCATAGAATCCTTGGATATATCCCGTCAGGCCCGCATGACTTCCTTCCGCATGCGGCCCCAGAACACCGGCTCCATGTTGGTGAGGGGCCAGCATGCGTACGACGTTCCCCACGCATGCGCAGGTTGGCGTGAACCACTCTAGCGCAGTGCTGGTCCCCTGTGGCATTCACACTTGGCCTCAATATTGGAGAATCGCCCCCATATTTTCTAGTATTGCTGTAAAACAGAAACATTGGGAACACTTTTCAGCCCATGTTCACCATCTGAGAGAACGGTGTAGTAGGCGGAAAATCCGGGGAGAATCGCGTTTCCCGATTTTCCACTCCCCTCACCGGTGACGTCATGGGATCCATGGCCACAAAGGCCAAGAACCTAATTTCAATGGATTTTTAAAAATAATCTTTATTGTCACAAGGAGGCTTACATTGACACTGCAATGAAGTTACTGTGAACAGCCCCTTATTAATTGAATTTTAATTGATTACCATGGCCCCTCCTCCCCCCCCCACCCCCCCCCCCGCCACATGATCCCCATCGCTGAATATTAAAATGGCCCTGACACTGCCCACTGACACATCGTCTGGTACTGCCCCTGGAACAGGTTGGTAGAGCAAGGTTGTCATGGTTGTTCGCACTGCTGCCTCACATTGCCAAGGACCCGTGTACAATTCCGGCCTTGGGTGACTGTGTGGATTTCGCACTTCCCCCTCTATGTCTGTGAGGGTTTCCTCCGGATGCTCCGGTTTCCCCCCACAATCCAAATATGTGTTGGTTAGGTGGTTTTGCCAAGCTAAATTGCCCCTTAGTGTCCAAAGTTGTGCAGATTTGGTGGGAGTATATGGATCGGGCAGGGGAGGGAGCCTGGATAGTGTGCTCTTTCAGAGGATCGGTGCAGACTCGCTGGGCCAAAAGGCCTCCTTCTGCATTGTAGGGGAATTGTGAACTATGAACAATGGCACCTGGCAGTGCCAACTTGTGCCAAGGTGCAGTGTTTGGGGGCAGTGCCAGAGCGGGCCTTCATTGGAGCCCCATGAAGGGGAGTTTCCAGTTATGTGTAGTGGTGGGCGGGGGAGGGGGGAGGGGAAAACAGGCAGCGAGAGGGATAATCACCGGCTCGGGTGGAGCAGCCAGTTGGGGGAGGGAACTTGTATGTATGAGTGTGAGCAGTCAATGAGCGTGGGGGGGGGAATGCCAGTGATATTTCCACGGTGGTGGGGGGAGCTCCTGATGATTGTGTGTAGGGGGGAGGGACCCCCGATGGATGTGCTGTGGGAGAGAGTCTCCAATACCACTGTTGAGGGGGGGAGTTCCACTTCTGCACTGAGGCACGATCAATTGAACAAAGACTAGAGTTGGATCCAACTGAGGCTTTATTGCTCTAAAATGTGTGGCCTCCCACAGCAACTGGTGAAATGGCTGCTGAATGGAGGACACGCATATTTATACTCCGCCTATTGGGCGGAGCCAGCAGGCAGGGACTACCTTACACCACCTAATACAGGTGCAACAGTGGTTTACCACATTCACCCCCTGTTAAAATTGAGTCCGGCGGGGGTGGTGGAGAACTATATACAGCAATGAATTTATATTTACAGTATTTGATCAGAAAAAAAAATGTCTTTTGAAGTCCGGTGCCAGTTAGAGATTTAACCGGTCTGGTGCCTTGATGTTCCGCTGGGAGCAATGTAGCGGTAGCGGCGATGTGCTGGCCTGATGTTTGGTGACTCCAGGAGCATGCCAAAATCCTCTCCATCCTCGTGCGTGGGCAGGGAAGGACAGATGGTCCTGGTGGGGTTAATGCTGGGAGCGCCAGGGGAGGGGAGGGTGGCGCCGAGCCGGAGAGGTGTGTGCGTGTGGAACCTGCTGGTGCCAGGTCCCTGAGGGAGACAGTATCTTGGCGGCTGTCGGGGTACGCCATGTAGGCATACTGGGGGTTGGCATGGAGCAATTGCACCCTTTCCACCAACTTGGCCGCCTTGTGGAGGCGGACGTGCCTACGGAGCAGGACTGGTCCTAGAGCTGCGAGCCAAGTCGGGAGCGACACCCCGGATGTGGACTTCCTGGGGAAGGCAAAAAGACGTTCATGGGGTGTGTTGTTAGTAGCGGTGCACAGCAGTGACCGGATGGAGTGCAGAGCGTCAGGGAGGATCTCCTGCCAGCGAGAGGCTGTGAGGTTCCTGGACCATAGGGACAGTTGGATGGCCCTCCATACCATCCCACTCTCCCTCTCTACCTGCCCGTTTCCCCGGGGGTTATAGCTGGTTGTCCTGCTGGATTAGATACCATTGCTGAGCAGGAACTGACGCAGCTCATCGCTCATGAATGAGGATCCCCTGTCACTGTGGATATAGGCAGGGCAACCGAACAGAGCGAAGATGGTGTTTAGGGCTTTGATAACGGTGGCAGACGTCATGTCGGGGCATGGGATGGCGAAGGGCAACCTAGAGTACTCATCGACCACACTGAGAATATACGTGTTTTGGTCGGTGGAGGGGAGGGGCCCTTTGAAATCCACGCTGAGGCGTTCAAAGGGGCGGGAGGCCTTCACCAGGCGCGCATGGTCCAGCCGGTAGAAGTGCGGCTTGCACTCCGCACAGACCTGGCAGTCCCTGGTGATTGTCCGTACTTCCTCGACGGAGTAGGGCAGGTTGCTGGCCTTTATGAAATGGTACAACCGTGTGACTCCCGGGTGACAAAGGCTGTCGTGCAGGGTCCGGAGTCGGTCTACTTGTGCGCTGGCACATATACCTCGGAATTTAGAACAGGGCTAAATCGCTGGCTTTGAAAGCAGACCGAGGCAGGCCAGCAGCACGGTTCGATTCCCATACCAGCCTCCCCGAACAGGCACCGGAATGTGGCGACTAGGGGCTTTTCACAGTAACTTCATTTGAAGCCCACTTGTGACAATAAGCGATTTTCATTTTCATTTCATTTCATTTTTTCATAGGGCGCCTGGGGGCTCGTTGAGTTTGCCGGGCGATACAAAATCTCGTAATTATAGGTGGAGAGCTCGATCCTCCACTGCAAGGTTTTATCGTTTTTGATCTTGCCCCGCTATGTGTTATTGAACATGAAGGCTACCAACCGTTGGTCAGTGAGGAGAGTGAATCTCCTGCCAGCCAGGTAATGCCTCCAATGCCGCACAGCTTCAACGATAGCTTGCCCCTTTTTTGACGGATGAGTGACGAATATCTGAGGCATAAAGGGTGCGGGAAAAGAATGCCACGGGTCTGCCTGCCTGATTGAGGGTGGTGGGTCTGCCTGCCTGATTGAGGGTGGCGGCTAGGGCGACATCTGATGCGTCGCTCTCTACTTGAAAGGGCAGTCTCTCGTCTACTGCGTGCATCCCGGCCTTGGCGATATCGGATCTGATACTGGCGAAGGCCTGCTTTGCCTCGGCCGTCAGGGGGAAAAGGGTGGACTGTATGAGTGGGCAGGCCTTGTCCGCATAGTTTGGGACCCACTGGGCGTAGTACGAGAATACCCCAGGCAGCGTTTGAGGGCCTTGGGGCAGTGGGGGAGGGCAAACTCCATGAGGAGGCGCATGCGGTCGGGATCGGGCCCCAGAACTCCGTTCTGGACCACATAGCCGAATATGGCTAAGCGGGTCGTGCTAAACACGCACTTCTCCTTGTTGTAGGTGAGGTTGAGGAGGGTGGCGGTGTGGGGAAATTTGGCAAGGTTGGCATCATGGTACTGCTGGTCATGGCCGTAGATGGTGATGTTGTCTAAGTACGGGAAGGTGGCCCACAAACCGTACCGGTCGACCATTCGGTCCATCTCCCTTTGGAAGACCGAGACCCCATTAGTGACACCAAAGGGAACCCTGAGGAAGTGATAGAGACGACCGTCCGCCTCGAAAACTGTGTATGGACGGTCTGATTTACGAATGGGGAGCTGACGGTAGGCGGATTTGAGGTCTACCATTGAGAAGACCCGGTACTGTGCAATCTGATTGACCATATCAGATATGCGTGGGAGGGGGTACGCGTCGAGCTGCGTGTACCGATTGATGGTCTGACTGTAGACCACGACCATCCTGTGTTTCTCCCCAGTTTTAACCACTACCACTTGGGCTCTCCAGGGGCTGTTGCTGGCCTCGATAATGCCCTCCCGAAGCAGCCGCTGGACCTCGGACCTGATGAAGGTCCTGTCCTGGGTGCTGTACCGTCTGCTCCTGGTGGCGACGGGTTTGCAATCCGGGGTTAGATTGGCGAAGAGGGAAGGTGGATCAACCTTTAGGGTCGCGAGGCCGCACACAGTAAGGGGGGTAGGGGCCCGCCGAATTTGAGGGTTAGGCTCTGGAGGTTACACTGGAAGTCCAGGCCGAGTAGTAGGGCAGCGCAGAGGTTAGGGAGGACGTAGAGGCGGAAGCCGCTGAATTCTATGTCCTGGACTGTGAGTGTGACCGAGCAGAACCCCCGGATCACAACGGAATGGGATCCGGAGGCCAGGGAAATTCTTTGGTTGGCGTGGTGTACCGCGAGGGAGCAGCGCCTTACCGTATCCAGGTGTATGAAGCTTTCGGTTCTCCCGGAGTCCAGCAGGCAAGAGGTCACGTGGTCATTGATTTTCACACTGGTCGATGCGGTGACCAGGTTGTGCAGACGAGACTGGTCGATCGTCACTGAGGCGAGGCGTGGTCGGTCGTCGCTGACGTCGGATGATGGGGAGCCTGGGCGGCCCAGGTCCTAACCAGTCTCTGCACTCAGCACATGGTGAAGATCTGTGCTGTAAGCTGTAAGCTCTGTCCTTCTGAGAGGCTGCATCCCGAATGAGCGGGAACTCTGATGCCCTCTGTCTTTATAGTGAGTGGCTCTAACTGGTGATTGGCTACGGTGTTGTGTGTGTTGATTGGTCTTGCTGTGTGTCCATCAGTGTGTGTGTATCTGCACCATGATATACTGGTGTATATTATGACATCCCCCTTTTATAAAAGAATGTATGTGTGTGGCAATAAATAATGTGTGGTGAGAATGTTCCTCACTACGTGTGGGGTGCGAAGACATATTTACAGGACTAGGTACGTGAGAACTCAGCTATTTACATGGGAAGGTGCCTGGTGCAGAGAAGCAGTATGCAACAAGAGTAACGAGATCAACACTATCTACAAACCAGGGAAATGATCAAACAAAGCAACAAAACAATTCAGAGAGTCCATAAATTCGAAAAGTTCATCAATTAAGTCTCTGAGGTGGGCGACGAATTCTGGTTGACCGTCTCAAGGGTGAGTCGAGAGCCGCCGGTTCAGGAGCGGGCTGGACTGCGTCAAAGTCAGGGGGAGGCAGAGTGACAGGGAGCTCTGCATAGTCCGTGGCTGGGTCAGCAGGAGGGCGAGGCGACACTGGAGGATCACGAAGTTCTAACATCCCTCAACTACTGGAACCATGATGTGTTGGGTGCTCTGGATCCGTGGAACACATACAGGCCACTAAAACTTAAAATAGTACAACACTATTTGATTAAGTTAGAAACTGTTGAACATTCTTTCACTGTGGGTTAACACAATGTTAGATTAAACTAAAGACCGAGCCTGTCCGAACCAGTCTATGCACTCAGCACATGGTGAGGATCTGTGCTGTAAGCTGTAAGCTCTGTCCTTCTAAGAGGCTGCATCCCGAATGAGCGGGAACTCTGATGCCCTCTGTCTATATAGTGAGTGGCTCTAACTGGTGATTGGCTGCAGTGTTGTGTGTGTTGATTGGTCTTGCTGTGTGTCCATCAGTGTGTGATGTACTGGTGTACATTATGACAGATGGCAGCGCCCACTGGCCGTGCGTGGTCCGGGGAGATGAAGATGGCGGCACCTATTGTGTGTAGGCTAGAGGGGTGGGGGCGATAGCGGCGACTACGCGGGCCTGGCACACCGTGGTGAAGTGCCCCTTTTTGCCGCAAGCCTTGCAAAGGGCAGCGCAAGCCAGGAAGCGTTGGCGAGGGTGCTTCTGCTGGCCACAAAGGTAACATCGGGGACCCCCGGGGTGCGCGGGCTGGCGTGTGGCGCAGGCGTACTGGCTGGGTAAGGTCCCCGCTGGGGTGGCCATCTGTGGGGTCCACGAGGGGTAGGAGGGGTGGGCTGCACGGCTGGTGGGGTAGGCATGAATGTTACGTGAGGCCACCATCATTGAGAGCGCTAGCTTATTTGCTTCCACTAGGTCGAGTGTGGCCCATTCTAACAGTCTTTGGCGTATGAGGTCCGACCCAATCCCCGTAACAAAAGCGTCCCGCATAAGAAGATTGGAATGTTCGGTGGCCGTAAAGGCCTGACAGTCACATTCCCGGACGAGTGGGATTAGAGCCCGCCAGAAGTCTTCCATGGACTCACCAGGGAGTTGAGAGCGAGTGGTGAGGACGTGCCTGGCGAAGAGCGTGTTCGTTTTCTGTGCGTAGTTTTCTTTGAGAAGCGCCATGGCGGCGGTGTAGTTCAGGGCGTCCTGGATCAGCGGAAACACGTTGGAGCTCAACCTTGAGTACAGGATCTGTATCTTCTGAGCCTCCGGAACAGGGATGGTCGCTGAGTTGATATACGCCTTGTTACAAGCTAGCCAGTATTGAAAGACCTTTTTGACGTCGCTTAATTGCAGATCCAGCTGCAGGCGATCCGGCTTGATACGGAGGTCCATCTTTTAGAAAATCTTAGAGCAATAAATTGAGGCACGATCAATTGAACAAAGACTAGAGTTGGATACAACTGAGGCTTTATTGCTCTAAGATGTGTGGCCTCCCACAGCAGCTGGCGAAATGGCTGCTGAATGGCGGACATGCATATTTATACTCTGCCTACTGGGCGGAGCCAGCAGGCAGGGACTACCGACGAACCTGTAGTACAGGTCCTACCTTCCATCACCTAATACAGGTGCATCAGTGGGTTACCACATGCACAGATTGGGGTACCCTTTAAAGATGGTGCCCCGATCTCTGTGGAGTAAGTTGAAGGAAGTGAACTGAGAGCAGGAATCTCCAGCCTCCCAGCCCCGTGTTTCTCAGTGGTGGAAGCGGCGCTCCATTCCCTGGTGGTCGGATTCTCTGGTTCCACCGCTGTCAATTGGATTGCCCATTGAAACCACCCCGTCGCCCGGACATCATGCGCTGCCTGTGAGACCAGGGAATCCTGCTGGTGTGAATGGCTTGAGAATTCCAGCCTGAGGATATGGAGGTGGCTTTGCCGGCTCTTATCAGGCCCCGCCCCCCAGAGTGATGGCATTATACCCCACCCACTCATTTTGTTTAGTCAGAGGGGCTCAAGACCTGGAGAGACAATTCGGCTGCGCAGCTGGAGAGCTACACTGCCAGTGTGGCACTGCCAAGAACCAGCACCAACCTGTGCAAGGAGGCAGTGACAAATTGTGTCAGCATGCAGTGCCAACTGCTGCCAGGAGGCAATACCAACCTCTGCTGCGGCAGTGCTGCGGAAGTGCCAGGGCACACACTGGGCCTGTCCCTCTCCCCCTGGAGCTATACTTCATAATCATAATCTTTATTATTGCCACAAGTAGGCTGACATTAACACTGCAATGAAATTACTGTGAAAATTATGGTGAGTTCGCCCAGTGAGCCAGAGAAGAGACAGCCAGAGTGAGACAGCAAAGAGTGAGTTTGGGAATTTGAATCTAGGTGGGAATTCGGAACTGGGTGGGGAGGAGGTGCTCGTTCATCCCTGGTAAGTGACTGGTAAGTCGTTTTTCTTTTCATTGTCTAATTTATTTATTTTTTTCTTTCGATTTTTGGAATTGTAGTTGTATAAGTTTACCTAAGGTTTAAGACATGGCAGGGGACCCCAGACCCGTGCCATGCTCCTCGTGTGCGATGTGGGAGCTCAGGGATACGTCCACTGTACCTGGCTCCTTCACGTGCAAGAAGTGTGTCCAGTTGCAGCTTCTGTTAGACCGCTCTGGAGCTGCGGATAGACTCAGTTCAGAGCATCTGCGATGCTGAGGACATCGTGGATAGCACGTTTAGCGAGTTGGTCACACAGGAGGTGAAAGTTACTGAGGGAGACAGAAAATGGGTGACCAAAAGACAGAGCAAGAGTAGGAAGGCAGTGCAGGTGTGCCCTGTGGTCATCTCCCTGCAAAACAGATGTACCGCTTTGGAGGGAGATGGCTCACCAGGGGAAGGCAGCAGCAGCCAGGTTCATGGCACCATGGCTGGCTCTGCTGCGCAGCTGGGCAGGACGAAGAATGGCAGGGCTATAGTGATAGGGGACTCAATTGTAAGGGGAATAGACAGGCGGTTCTGTGGACGCAATCGAGACTCCAGGATGGTATGTTGCCTCCCTGGTGTAAGGGTCAAGGATATCTCGGAGCGGCTGCAGGACATTCTGGGGGGCGGGGGGGTGAACAGCCAGCTGTCGTGGTGCACATAGGCACCAACGACATTGGTAAAAAATGGGACAAGGTCCTACAAGCTGAATTCAGGGAGTTAGGAGTTAAACTAAAAGTAGGACCTCAAAGGTATTAACCTCAGGATTGCTACCGGTGCCACGAGCTAGTCAGAGTAGGAATGTCAGGATAGATAGGATGAATGCATGGCTCGAGAGATGGTGCAAGAGGGAGGGATTCAAATTCCTGAGGCATTGGAACCGGTTCTGGGGGAGGTGGGACCAGTACAAACCGGACAGTCTGCCCCTGTGCAGGACTGGAACCAATATCCTAGGGGGGGTGTTTGCTACAGTTGTTGGGGTGGGTTTAAACTAATGTGGTAGGGGGATGGGAACCGATGCAGGAAGTTGGAAGGTAGTGAAACAGGGACAGGAACAAAAGGCAGTAAGGGGGAAAGTGTAAGGCAGGAAGCCATAGTCTAAAGTCAAAAAGGGTGACAGTACAAGGTACAGTGACTGAGGGGAGCTCAGTGAATAGGACCAGGAATACTAAAAGGAATAAAACTGGAAGTAAAAACATTAATGGTAAGCGACGCGGCAGGTTGTTACATGAAGATATGGGTTCAACGACAAGGAAAATTAGGAGAAAAGTTAAGAGGAAATATAACTTAGGAGAGGTTACTGATCGAGGTGTTAAGATTCAAAACAGAGGTAAAAAAAAGCCAACATAAGTGTACTTTACCTGAATGCTTGTAGTATTCGGAATAAGGTAAATGAGTTGATGGCGCAAATCATCGTGAATGACTATGATTTAGTGGCCATTACTGAAACATGATTAAAGGATGATCACGACTGGGAGTTAAATATCCAAGAGTATCAAACTATTCGGAAGGACAGAGTGGATGGTAAGGGAGGTGGGGTAGCACTGTTATTTAAGGATGACATCCGGGCAATAGTAAGGGATGACATTGGTGCTATGGAGGATAAGGTTGAATCCATTTGGGTGGAAATCAGGAATAGTAAGGCGAAAAAGTCACTGATAGGAGTAGTCTATAGGCCACCAAATAGTAACATTATGGTGGGGAAGGCAATAAACAAAGAAATAACAGATGCATGTAGAAATGGTACAGCAGTTATCATGGGGGATTTTAATCTACATGTCGATTGGTTCAACCAGGTCGGTCAAGGCAGCCTTGAGGAGGAGTTTATAGAATGTATCCGCGATAGTTTCCGAGAACAGTATGTAATGGAGCCTACGAAGGAACATGCGGTCCTAGATCTGGTCCTGTGTAATGAGACAGGATTGATTCTTGATCTCATAGTTAGGGATCCTCTCGGAAGGAGCGATCACAATATGGTGGAATTTAAAATGCAAATGGAAGGTGAGAAGGTAAAATCAAATACGAGAGTTTTGTGCTTAAACAAAGGAGATTACAATGGGCTGAGAGAAGAACTAGCTAAGGTAGACTGTTAGCAAAGACTTTATGGTGAAACAGTTTAGGAACAGCGGAGAACCTTCCAAGTGATTTTTCACAGTGCTCAGCAAAGGTTTATACCAACAAAAAGGAAGGACGGTAGAAAGAGGAAAAATCGACCCTGGATATCTAAGGAAATAAGGGAGAGTATCAAATTGAAGGAAAAAGCATACAAAGTAGCAAAGATTAGTGGGCGACTAGAGAACTGGGAAATCTTTAGGGAACAACAGAAAGCTACTAAAAAAGCTATAAAGAAGAGTAAGATAGATTATGAGAGAAAACTTGCTCAGAATATAAAAACAGATAGTAAAGGTTTCTACAAATATATAAAACAAAAAAGAGTGGGTAAGGTAAACATTGGTCCTTTAGAGGATGAGAAGGGAGATTTAATAATGGGAGATGAGGAAATGGCTGAGGAACTGAACAGGTTTTTTGGGTCAGTCTTCACAGTGGAATACACAAATAACATGCCAGTGACTGATGGAAATGAGGCTATGACAGGTGAGGACCTTGAGAGGATTGTTATCACCAAGGAGGTAGTGATGGGCAAGCTAATAGGGCTAAAGGTAGACAAGTCTCCTGGCCCTGATGGAATGCATCCCAGAGTGCTAAAAGAGATGGCTAGGGAAATTGCAAATGCACTAGTGATAATTTACCAAAATCCATTAGATTCTGGGGTGGGCCCGGTGGATTGGAAATTAACAAACGTGACACCACTGTTTAAAAAAGGAGGTAGGCAGAAAGCAGGTAATTATGGCCAGTGAGCTTAACTTCAGTAGTAGGGAAGATGCTGGAATCTATCATCAAGGAAGAAATAACGAGGCATCTGGTTGGAAATTGTCCCATTGGGCAGACGCAGCATGGGTTCATAAAAGGCAGCTCATGCCGAACTAATTTAGTGGAATTTTTTGAGGCCATTACCAGTGCGGTAGATAACGGGGAGCCAATGGATGTGGTATATCTGGATTTCCAGAAAGCCTTTGACAAGGTACCACACAAAAGGTTGTTGCATAAGATAAAGATGCAAGGCATTAAGGGGAAAGTAGTAGCATGGATAGAGAATTGGTTAATTAATAGAAAGCAAAGAGTGGGGATTAATGGGTGTTTCTCTGGTTGGCAGGAGCTAGTGGTGTCCCTCAGGGATCAGTGTTGGCCCACAATTGTTCACAATTTACATAGATGATTTGGAGTTGGGGACCAAGGGCAATGTGTCCAGGTTTGCAGACGTCAATAAGATGAGTGGTAAAGCAAAAAGTGCAGAGGATACTGGAAGTCTGCAGAGGTGTTTGGATAGGCTAAGTGAATGGGCTAGGGTCTGGCAGATGGAATACGATGTTGACAAATGTGAGGTTATCCATTTTGGTAGGAATAACAGCAAAAGGGATTATTATTTAAATGATAAAATATTAAAGCATGCTGCTGTGCAGAGAGACCTGGGTGTGCTAGTGCATGAGTCGCAAAAAGTTGGTTTACAGGTGCAACAGGTGATTAAGAAGGCAAATGAAATTTTGTCCTTCATTGCTAGAGAGATGGAGTTTAAGACTAAGGAGGTTATGCTGCAATGGTATAATGTGTTAGTGTGGCCACACCTGGAGTATTGTGTTCAGTTTTGGTCTCCTTACTTGAGAAAGGATGTACTGGCACTGGAGGGTGTGCAGAGGAGATTCACTAGGTTAATCCCAGAGCTGAAGGGGTTCAATTACGAGGAGAGGTTGAGTAGGCTGGGACTGTACTCGTTGGAATTTAGAAGGATGAGGGGGGATCTTATAGAAACATATAAAATTCTGAAGGGAATAGATAGGATAGATGCGGACAGGTTGTTTCCACTGATGGGTGAAAGCAGAACTAGGGGGCATAACCTCAAAATAAGGGGAAGTAGATTTAGGACTGAGTTGAGGAGGAACTTTTTCACCCAAAGGGTTGTTGAATCTATGGAATTCCTTGCCCAGTGAAGCAGTAGAGGCTCCTTCATTAAATGTTTTAAGATAAAGATAGATAGTTTTTTGAAGAATATAGGGATTAAGGGTTATGGTGTTCAAAGAACAAAGAACAAAGAAATGTACAGCACAGGAACAGGCCCTTCGGCCCTCCAAGCCCGTGCCAACCATGCTGCCCGACTAAACTACAATCTTCTACACTTCCTGTGTCCGTATCCCTCTATTCCCATCCTATTCATGTATTTGTCAAGATGCCCCTTAAATGTCACTATCGTCCCTGCTTCCACCGCCTCCTCTGGTAGCGAGTTCCAGGCACCCACTACCCTCTGCGTAAAAAACTTGCCTCGTACATCTACTCTAAACCTTGCCCCTCTCACCTTAAACCTATGACCCCTAGTAATTGACCCCTCTACCCTGGGGAAAAGCCTCTGACGATCCACTCTGTCTATGCCCCTCATAATTTTGTATACCTCTATCAGGTCTCCCCTCAACCTCCTTCGTTCCAGTGAGAACAAACGGAGTTTATTCAACCGCTCCTCATAGCTAATGCCCTCCATACCAGGCAACATTCTGGTAAATCTCTTCTGCACCCTCTCTAGAGCCTCCACATCCTTCTGGTAGTGTGGCAACCAGAATTGAACACTATACTCCAAGTGTGGCCTAACTAAGGTTCTATACAGCTGCAACATGACTTGCCAATTCTTATACTCAATGCCCCGGCCAATGAAAACAAGCATGCCGTATGCCTTCTTGACTACCTTCTCCACCTGTGTTGCCCCTTTCAATGACCTGTGGACCTGTACTCCTAGATCTCTTTGACTTTCAATACTCTTGAGGATTCTACCATTCACTGTATATTCCCTACCTGCATTAGACCTTCCAAAATGCATTGCCTTACATTTGTCCGGATTAAACTCCATCTGCCATCTCTCCGCCCAAGTCTCCAAACAATCTAAATCCTGCTGTATCCTCCGACAGTCCTCATCGCTATACGCAATTCCACCAACCTTTGTGTCGTCTGCAAACTTACTAATCAGACCAGTTACATTTTCCTCCAAATCATTTATATATACTACAAAGAGCAAAGGTCCCAGCACTGATCCCTGTGGAACACCACTGGTCACAGCCCTCCAATGAGAAAAGCATCCTTCCATTGCTACTCTCTGCCTTCTATGGCCTAGCCAGTTCTGTATCCACCTTGCCAGCTCACCCCTGATCCCGTGTGACTTCACCTTTTGTACTAGTCTACCATGAGGGACCGTGTCAAAGGCCTTACTGAAGTCCATATAGACAACATCCACTGCCCTACCTGCATCAATCATCTTAGTGACCTCTTCGAAAAACTCAATCAAGTTAGTGAGACACGACCTCCCCTTCACAAAACCGTGCTGCCTCTCACTAATACGTCTATTTGCTTCCAAATGGGAGTAGATCCTGTCTCGAAGAATTCTCTCCAGTAATTTCCCTACCACTGAAGTAAGGCTCACCGGCCTGTAGTTCCCGGGATTATCCTTGCTACCCTTCTTAAACAGAGGAACAACATTGGCTATTCTCCAGTCCTCCGGGACACCCCCTGAAGACAGCGAGGATCCAAAGATTTCTGTCAAGGCCTCAGCAATTTCCTCTCCTGCCTCCTTCAGTATTCTGGGGTAGATCCCATCAGGCCCTGGGGACTTATCTACCTTAATATTTTTTAAGACACCCAACACCTCGTCTTTTTGGATCTCAATGTGACCCAGGCTATCTACACACCCTTCTCCAGACTCAACATCTGCCAATTTCTTCTCTTTGGTGAATACTGATGCAAAGTATTCATTTAGTACCTCGCCCATTTCCTCTGGCTCCACACATAGATTCCCTTGCCTATCCTTCAGTGGGCCAACCCTTTCCGTGGCTACCCTCTTGCTTTTTATGTACGTGTAAAAAGCCTTGGAATTTTCCTTAACCCTATTTGCCAATGACTTTTCGTGACCCCTTCTAGCCCTCCTGACTCCTTGCTTAAGTTTCTTCCTACTTTCCTTATATTCCTCGCAGGCTTTGTCTGTTCCTAGCCTTTTAGCCCTGACAAATGCCTCCTTTTTCTTTTTGACGAGGCCTCCAATATCTCTCGTCATCCAAGGTTCCCGAAAATTGCCGTATTTATCCTTCTTCCTCACAGGAACATGCCGGTCCTGAATTCCTTTCAACTGCCACTTGAAAGCCTCCCACATGTCAGATGTTGATTTGCCCTCAAACATCCGCCCCCAATCTATGTTCTTCAGTTCCCGCCTAATATTGTTATAATTAGCCTTCCCCCAATTTAGCACATTCATCCTAGGACCACTCTTATCCATGTCCACCAGTACTTTAAAACTTACTGAATTGTGGTCACTGTTACCGAAATGCTCCCCTACTGAAACATCTACCACCTGGCCGGGCTCATTCCCCAATACCAGGTCCAGTACCGCCCCTTCCCTAGTTGGACTGTTTACATATTGTTTTAAGAAGCCCTCCTGGATGCTCCTTACAAACTCCGCCCCGCCTAAGCCCCTGGCACTAAGTGAGTCCCAGTCAATATTGTGAAAGTTGAAGTCTCCCATCACCACAACCCTGTTGTTTTTACTCTTTTCCAAAATCTGTCTACCTATCTGCTCCTCTATCTCCCGCTGGCTGTTGGGAGGCCTGTAGTAAACCCCCAACATTGTGACTGCACCCTTCGTATTCCTGATCTCTACCCATATAGCCTCACTGCCCTCTGAGGTGTCCTCTCGCAGTACAGCTGTGATATTCTCCCGAACCAGTAGCGCAACTCCGCCTCCCCTTTTACATCCCCCTCTATCCCGCCTGAAACATCTAAATCCTGGAACGTTTAGCTGCCAATCCTGCCCTTCCCTCAACAGGTCTCTGTAATGGCAACAACATCATAGTTCCAAGTACTAATCCAAGCTCTAAGTTCACCTGCCTACCCGTAATACTTCTTGCTTTAAAACATATGCACTTCAGGCCACCAGACCCTCTGTGTTCAGCAACTTCTCCCTGTCTGCTCTGCCTCAGAGCCACACTGTCCCTATTCCCTAGTTTTCCCTCAATGCTCTCACCTTCTGACCTATTGCTCCCGTGCCCACCCCCCTGCCATACTAGTTTAAACCCTCCCGTGTGACACTAGCAAACCTCGCGGCCAGGATATTTATGCCTCTCCGGTTTAGATGCAACCCGTCCTTCTTATACACCTGCCCCGGAAGAGCTCCCAGTGGTCCAGATAATGGAAACCCTCCCTCCTACACCAGCTGTTTAGCCACGTGTTTAGCTGCTCTATCTTCCTATTTCTAGCCTCACTGGCACGTGGCACAGGGAGTAATCCCGAGATTACAACCCTCGAGGTCCTGTCTTTTAACTTTCTGCCTAGCTCCCTGAACTCCTGCTGCAGCACCTCATGCCCCTTCCTGCCTATGTCGTTAGTACCAATATGTACAACGACCTCTGCCTGTTTGCCCTCCCACTTCAGGATGCCCTCTACCCGTTCAGAGACATCCTGGACCCTGGCACCAGGGAGGCAACATACCATCCTGGAGTCTCTTTCACATCCACAGAAGCGCCTATCTGTGCCCCTGACTATAGAGTCCCCTATTACTATTACTCTTCTGCGCTTTGACCCTCCCTTCTGAACATCAGAGCCAGCCGTGGTGCCACTGCTCTGGCTACTGCTGTTTTCCCCTGATCGGCTATCCCCCCCGACAGTATCCAAAGGGGTATATCTGTTCGAGAGGGGGACAACCACAGGGGATTCCTGCACTGACGGCCTGCCCTTTCTGGTGGTCACCCATTTCTCTGCCTGCACCTTGGGTGTGACCACATTTACATAACTGCGATCTATGACGCTTTCCGCCACCTGCATGCTCCGAAGTGCATCCAATTGCTGCTCCAACCGAGTCATGCGGTCTGTGAGGAGCTCCAGTTGGGTGCACATTCTGCAGATGAAGCCATCCGGGACGCTGGAAGCCTCCCGGACCTGCCACATCTCACAGTCAGAGCACAGCACCCCTCTAACTGACATTGCATCAATTAATTAAAATTAAAATTTTAATTTTCTTTTTTTTTGAATATTTTTTTTAAATTTCAAAGTTACTGTTAACTATCTGTTTCCTAGCACTAGATTTCTAATAGAAATGCGAAAGCTAAATATAGTACTCTCCGATCTCTGGCTTAGATATCCCTCTAAATTATAATTAAGTAATTATGTTTAATTAGTTACCAATGCTCAATTTTTTTAAATTTAGTGTAGAATCCCAACCAGCCACTCAGGCCACAGCTTTTCTGTGATGTCACTTCAGTTTCCCCCCGACACACACACAATTTGAAAAAGGTACAAAAGTAAAAATGAGTAAAAATCACTTACTTACCTTCTTAGTGTTAATAATAAAATATGGTACTTACCTCACACCAATGGGTTTTATTATTAGGTTAGAGGAGGAGGGCGGGTGGGAGACACTACACGTGTAGTGTCTCGGGTTTCCTCTCCACCAGAATTTATTGGTGAGGGTCTTCCCAGAAGTCCGCGGGTCGAACTTCCTGTTCCCGCCTTAAATACTAAAATATAATTTTAAAAATAAAATAAAATTTTTTAAAAAACAGAAGAGAGGGACCGAAAACGGGACCAGGTAAGTGTTTTTAAAGGACAGACTTACCTCCCAGCAATCACTTCCGCACTGCCCCCGCTGAAATTGACTCACCAGCTCTGCTCCCGCCGAAATCGACTGGCCTGCCCCTGCAAAGACAAGTGTTTTTAAAGGACAGACTTACCTCCCAGCAATCACTTCCGCACTGCCCCCGCTGAAATTGACTCACTAGCTCTGCTCCCGCCGAAATCAACTGGCCTGCCCCTTCAAAGACAAGTGTTTTTAAAGGACAGACTTACCTCCCAGCAATCACTTCCGCACTGCCCCCGCTGAAATTGACTCACCAGCTCTGCTCCCGCCGAAATCGACTGGCCTGCCCCTGCAAAGGCAAGTGTTTTTAAAGGACAGACTTACGTCCCAGCAATCACTTCCTTACTGCCCCCGCTGAAATTGACTCACCAGCTCTGCTCCCGCCGAAATCGACTGGCCTGCCCCTGCAAAGACAAGTGTTTTTAAAGGACAGACTTACCTCCCAGCAATCACTTCCGCACTGCCCCCGCTGAAATTGACTCACCAGCTCTGCTCCCGCCGAAATCGACTGGCCTGCCCCTGCAAAGACAAGTGTTTTTAAAGGACAGACTTACCTCCCAGCAATCACTTCCGCACTGCCCCCGCTGAAATTGACTCACCAGCTCTGCTCCCGCCGAAATTCGGGCTGGAAAGTGGAGCTAAGTCCACAAAAGATCAGCCATGATCTCATTGAATGGCGGATCAGGCTCGAGGGGCCAGATGGCCTACTCCTGCTCCTAGTTCTTATGTTCCTATGTTCTATCAAACAGGTGTTATTAATATTCATTGGAAGAACAACACCGCCACTGAGGTTTACCTGCAGAGGCCCATTAGATTGCATGTCCTCCCACTGTGGAGTCATTCCTGTGATTCTATGGCCAATGTCAGATTGCAGAGTAGATTCCGTGAGCATTACTCTCCCGTAAGAATAAAATCAATACAATAAGACGGATTTTATTTTTCTGTTTTTGCTCTGTACTTAATAGTTTTTGTGCCTTCAGGCCACTAGAGTGGATGTACAAAGACCAAGATTTCTATTAAGAAAGGAGGGGACAGTGCCAATGAAAATCTTCGAACATTTCCAGAAGACTGAACACCCTGGGGCATTTCTCATTTAGAAAGCAGCTGGAGTAATGACAGCAACACAAAAGAAAAACAATGAATCACTTGCAAGTTGAAGCCTCAACAATAACTGTGCATATATCTGACTACTGGTGAAAAATCCCTTTGAAACATTAATCTTTCTTGTTCTTTTCCAGAATCTTCTGAGATTTTTGGGGGGTGATTCTCCGATATGGAGGCCAAATGTTCGCGCCGTCGTGAACGCCGTCGCGTTTCACGACGGCGTGAACAGGGCCCGGGCATGACCCGCAGAGTTCCCGCCGGCAACGGCCAGGGGTGGACGGCACGGGCGGGAATCTGTCGTATCGTAGCGGCCGCTCAGCCCATCCGGCTGGAGAATCGCCGCTCGCCGGTGGGAGAATTGCGTGCGGGGGTCGGGGCGGCGTTGCGCGATTCACGCGGCGCCCCGGCGATTCTCCCACCTGGCATGGGGGGAGAATAGCGCCCTTTACTTTTTTATTAATGGGAATCTGGGCTCGGCCAGCATTTATTTGCCATCCCTAAGTGCCCTTGAGAAGGTGGTGAGCTGCCTTCTTGAACCGCTGCAGACCATGTGGTGTAGGTACACCCACAGTGCTGTTAGGGAGGGAGTTCCAGGATTTTGACCCAGTGACAGTGAAGGAACAGCAATGTATTTCCAAGTTGGGTTAGTGCGTGGCTTGGAGGGGAAGTTGCAGGTGGTGGTGTTGCCATGTATCCTCTACCCTTGTCCTTCTAGCTGCTAGCAGTTGTGAGTTTCAACTGTGCTGTTTAAGGTATGTTGCTGCAGCGTATCTTGTAGATTGTACACACTGCTGCCAGTATGCATCAGTGGTGGAGTGAGTGACTGGTCATCTTGTGTGCCTCAATTAAATCACCTCTGAACCTTCTTCTCTCTAACGAAAACAGCCTCAAGTCCCTCAGCCTTCCCTCATAAGATCTTCCCTCCATACCGGGCAACATCCTGGTAAATCTCCTCTGCACCCTTTCCAATGCTTCCACATCCTTTCTATAATGCGGCGACCAGAACTGCACGCAATACTCCAAATGCGGCCGCACCAGAGTTTTATAAAGCTGCAACATGACCTCATGGCTCCGAAACTCAATCCCTCTATCAATAAAAGCTAACACACCGTACGCCTTCTTAACAACCCTATCAACCTGGGTGGCAACTTTCAGGGATCTATGTACATAGACACCGAGATCTCTGCTCATCCACACTACCAAGAATCTTACCATTAGCCCAGTACTCTGTCTTCCTGTTATTCCTTCCAAAATGAATCACCTCACACTTTTCTGCATTAAACTCCTATGGTGAATGTATAATTACTGACAATTCACCAGTGGACTGTATTATGTTATGTTATGTTATTAACCCTGTGGGCTCCACCTATGGGCCATTGTGTGGCTTCACCCACAGGGGGATATGTTGGGGCATGTACGGGCTCCGCCCATGGCTCCACCCCTTTAGAGGAAGTATAAGAGCAGCTGACCTGCGGGGCCGCCTTCAGTATTGTACCGGTCGCAGGCAGGCACAGTTCTAAGCTGATTAAAACCACGGTTTACTTCTCCACGTGTCATCGAGTGAACTGATGGTCGTATCAACTCCATTTGCCACCTCTCAGCCCAACTCTGCAGCTTATCTATGTCCCTCTGTACTGTCCACAACTCCACCGACTTTAGTGTCATCTGCAAATTTACTCACCCATCCTTCTACACCCTCCTCCAGGTCATTTATAAAAATGACAAACAGCAGTGGCCCCAAAGCAGATCCTTGTGGTACACCACTAGTACCTGAACTCCAGGCTGAACATTTCCCATCAACCCTTTGTCTTCTTCCAGCTATCCAATTTCTGATCCAAACTGCTAAATCACCCTGAATCCCATGCCTCCGTATTTTCTGCCATAGCCTACCATGGGGAACGTTATCAAACGCTTTACTGAAATCCATATACACCACATCAATTGCTTTACCCTCGTCCATCTGTTTGGTCACCTTCTCAAAGAACTCAATAAGGTTTGTGAGGCACAACCGACCCTTCACAAAACCGTGTTGACTATCGCTATTCAAATTATTCCTTTCCAGATGATTATAAATCCTATCTCTTATAAACCTTTCCAAGACTTTGCCCACAACAGAGGTAAGGCTCACTGGTCTATAGTTACCGAGGTTGGCTCTACTCCCCTTCTTGAACAAGGGGACAACATTTGCTATCCTCCACTCTTCTGGCACTATTCCTGTAGACAATGATGACTTAAAGATCAAAGACAAAGGTTCAGCAATCTTGTCCCTAGCTTCCCAGAGAATCCTAGGATAAATCCCATCCAGCCCAGGAGACTTATCTATTTTCACACATTCCAGAATTGCTAACACCTCCTCCTTATGAACCTCAAGCCCTTCTAGTCTACTAGCCTGTATCTCAGTATTCTCCCCGACAACATTGTCATTTTTCCTGTGTGAATACTGACAAAATATATTCATTTAGCACCTCTCCTATCTCCTCGGACTCCACGCACAACTTCCCACTACTGTCCTTGACTGGCCCTACTCTTACCGTAGTCATTCTTTTATTCCTGACATATCTATAGAAAGCTTCAGGGTTATCCTTGATCCTACCTGCCAAAGACTTCTCATGTCCCCTCCTGGCTCTTCTGAGCTCTCTCTTTGGGTCCTTCCTAGCTAACTTGTAACCCTCGAGCACCCGAACTGAACCTTCATGTCTCACCTTTACATAAGCATCCTTCGTCCTCTTGACAAGTGATTCAAATGCATCCCGAGCATTTTCTGTTTTTGTTGATTAGAATCAAAGAATGGTTACAGTACAGAAGGAGATGATTCGGCCTATTGTATCCATACTAGTTCTTTGCAAGAGCAATCTACCAAGCCTTTTCCCTATAGCCCCGCAACCATAGAACCATAGAATCCCTACAGTGCAGAAGGAGGCCATTCAGCCCATCGGGTCTGCACTGACCCTGCGAGGCAGCAGTGCTAACAATTGTGCCACCATGCCGCCTCCTCTTCATTTCCTCTTCAGCAATTCTTGAATCCATCAGACTCTCAGGCAGTCCATTGATGATCCTAACTCCTCATTGCCAAAAACGGTTTATCCTCATGTTGCTCTAGCTTCTTTTCACAATCACCTCACATCAGTGTCTTCAGTTTCTCTGTACAGTCAACACAAGATTTTGAACACCTCCATCATAACTCTCAGCCTTTTCAATGCCATCAGTGTTTCACCCTGGTGATGAGGTATCAATTTGTCCCAATAATTATTTGAGAAGTGGGCCTTTCTGAAGGACCTTTAAGCTGCAATTTCCCTCACAAAACTCCAGAGGAGGGATGGTTTTGCCACTCCTCCCAAGTATATAACGACGGAAATCCTTGGAGGATATTCCCTCTGATTTAATTGGACATATGAGGAAAGGTTGAGGACTCTGGTTCTGTAGTCATTGGAGTTTAGAAGGATGAGAGGGGATCTTATTGAAACTTACAGGATACTGCGAGGCCTGGATAGAGTGGACGTGGAGAGGATGTTTCCACTAGTAGGAAAAACTAGAACCAGAGGACACAACCTCAGACTGAAGGGACGATCCTTTAAAACTGAGATGAGGAGGACTATCTTCAGCCAGAGGGTGATGAATCTGTGGAATACTTTGACGCGGAGTCTGCACATCTGTGCGGAGTCTGCACATCCTCCCCGTGTGTGCGTGGGTTTCCTCCGGGTGCTCCGGTTTCCTCCCATTGTCCAAAGATGTGCAGGTTAGGTGGATTGGCCATGATAAATTGCCCTTAGTGTCCAAAATTGCCCTTAGTGTTGGGTGGGGCTACTGGGTTATGGGAATAGGGTGTAGGTGTTGACCTTGGGTAGGGTGCTCTTTCCAAGAGCCGGTGCAGACTCGATGGGCCGAATGGCCTCCTTCTGCACTGTAAATTCTATGATGATGAGAAGGCTGTGGAGGCCAAATCACTGAGTGTCTTTAAGACATCGACGGATAGGTTCTTGATTAATAGGGTGATCAGGGGCTATGAGGACAAGACAGGAGCATGGGGATGATAAACATATCAGCCATGAGTGAATGGTGGAGCAGGCTCAATGGGCCGCATGGCCTAATTCTGCTCCTATGTCTTATGGTCTTATACTTTTGAGGAGTGTCAAGGCATAGACTGTATATCCATGGCATCATGCAAGATTATCTGGACACGCATCAACTTACAAGGACTTAAGCATTAAAATTTCACAATGCATGAAAGACAATATTGTAGAGACTTCTGGAACATTTTCTACCCAGTAAAGCCGTGTTAGTGTGCTGGCAGTTACATTGCATTGACGGAGACAGTAAACCAAAGCAGCTGCCTTACGCTAATCCTCTGTGGTAGGATTGCCATAGCAACATGGCAAATTCATTGTTGCTCTACAAATTCAGGAAAGCCTTGCGGTCTTTGCTCTAATCTTTTTATTTTTCCTAACATACAAAATAAATGACTATCAAGAGTCGTTCCCCTTCGGTCTTGACTCTCGAGGTTTCTCTGTATTGTAGGACATGGCCGATGACACACTTGCCCCGTGGAACACTCTAAAGTGCTCACATCAGCACCGTCAGAACTAGAGACAGATTAACAGGTCCCTAAAAATGGAATGCAGTTTTGAATAACCGTGCTGCTGAGAAGGGGAAATGAAGAATTAACTATGCTTAATGAGGGCAGTTTACAGTATCCTTTGAGACCAAGAGTAGTGAGGACTAATTGAGTAACTAATATGGATACAGCCTAAGAAGACACATGAAGGAGACAAAATAGAGGGCTATCCGGGCAGTGTTTGTTGAAGTAATGTGAGGGAAGGCTAGGGAACTAAATATGGACCTGTTCGCCCAAATGTCCTTTTTTCTTTGCTGTAAATCCTATGTAAGACCCAAGTTGATAGTCCAGTTAGTCACTCCAGAGAGTGCAATCATTCAGGTATAAAGGCCTGGTAATGACATAATAATTATTTCAAATTATGTTCCCATCACCAAACCTTCCCAATGAGATTGGAAGCGGAAATTCCTGACCATCAACTTTCACTTACCTCATTATTACTGCTTGCAACCGACAGTAATATCTGCCGAACATCAGTCACTGCAAAAGAGATAATTCATGGATATTTTGGGATGTTTCTGAGGGGAATCATACGGTGCTGCAGGAACACAAGAGACGGGAAAGGATTTCAGGAGGAGAGCAGTGTTACAGTTCTCTATCCATATGGGAATATTGCCACCACTAAGTTCTGGCTTACAACATAGGAGGTTCCTCTAGAGCTGACAAGGAATTGGCCGCTACTTCAACACTAACCTCAGTGAGATTGCATGTAGAATACGTTGTACACTTTTTGTGCACCTTACTTAATAAAGGTTATAATTGCAATAGAACCAATTTAGAGAAGGTTCATTCAACTGATTCCTGGGATAAAGGGGTTGCCTTATGAGGAGGGGAGATGGTGGTAGTGTTGTCACTGGACTAATAATCCAGAGACCCACGGTAATTCTCTGGTGGCCTGTGTTCAAATCCCACCACAGCAGCTGGTGCCATCTGGGGCGGGATTCTCCGCCCCCGCCGGGTCGGAGAATCGCCGGGAGGCGGCGCGAATCCCGCCCCCGCTGGCCACCGAATTCTCCGGCACCAAACATTCGGCGGGGGTGGGAATTGCGCTGCGCCGGTCGGGCCCCCCCCCCCGGCGATTCTCCGGCCCGCGATGGCCCGAAGTCCCGCTGCTGTCATTCCAGTCCCGCCGACGTGAATCAAACCACCGACCTTATCGGCGGGAATGGCGGCGCGGGCGGGCTCCGGGGTCCTGGGGGGGGGGGCGTTGGGCGATCTGGCCCCGAGGGGTGCCCCCACGGTGGCCTGGCCCGCGATCGGGGCCCACTGATCCACGGGCGGGCCTGTGCCGTGGGGGCACTCTTTCACTACGTGTCGGCCGTGTAGGTCTCCGCGATGGCCGACGCATAGGTGACCCTCCCCTGCGCATGCGCGGGGATGACATCAGCAGCTGCTGATGCTCCCGCGCATGCGCGGACTTCCGCTGACCAGCGAAGTCCTTTCGGCCCCGACTGGCATGGCGCCAAAGGCCTTTCCCGCCGGCCGGCGGCGCGCCAACCACTCCAGCGAGGGCCTAGACCCTAAAGGTGAGGGCTTGGCCCCTAAAGGTGCAGAGAAATCCGCACCTTTGGCGTGGCCCGCGCGGGAGTGGTTCACGCCACTCCATCCCGCCGGGTAGGGGAGAGTCCCGGCCCTGAATTCAATACAAATCTGGAATTAAGAGTCTAATGATGACCATGAAACCATTGTCGATTGTCATAAAGACCTATCTGTTCCTTTAGGGAAAGAAATCTGCCATCCTTACCTGGCCTGGCCTTCATGAGTCCAGATCCACAGCAATGTTTAACATTGAAGTAGGTTGTGTAACCGGCTTCACCGTGCACCCAGAATTTCATTGTACATTCCTTTTTTAGGATTTAGGATAATTTTAGGACTGCCTCAGCAATGGCAATCTCAGTAAAATACAGCACGATCGCGTCTATGGTTATTAGGACATGAAGCTACACCAACCCTCCTGCCTCTGGTTTATGTGCCAATTTGTACAGAAAGAGAGGGGGAAGGGTATCAATGAGTGTTGTGAAATCTGTTTGGGTGATGATGAATAGTTGGCATGATGTGCTGTCACATATGGGTGGGGGCTAAGAGTATGAGTGTGTGGTGAATTATGTGAATATTAGAACTGGTAAGTAGGTGAGTGACGGAAGTGTGGTCCATTGAGCAATGGCTGAGGCTAATGGTACCGTTGGCAGGATATGGCATTTGATGATATATTCACAGACCTTGACCACTTCTGTGTGACCATTGAACTTCCTGCAGCACTGTGTCCGGGTCCTTAGTGCCTGACGCTTAGCATCAACCTGCACTTTTATCTGGTGCAACTATCTTTTGGTCATGTGGTTGGGAGGACTCCTGGCCAGGGGACATTTTTCCTTTTTTCTGCGTCATCCACAAAGATGTCAGGGGGTGCTGGTGGTTTAGTGGTAATGTCACTGGTTTTGTACTCAAGGGGCCCAGGTCAGTACCCTGGGGTAAGGGCTCAAATCTCACCACAGCAGCTAGTGCGATTCAGATTCAGTTAATCAATCTGGAATTGAAAAGCTAGTCTCGGTAACGGTGACCATGAAACAACTGTTGATTATTGTGAGAGTCCTCCTGGTTCACGAATGTCTCTTGGGGAAGGAGATCTGCCAACCTTACCTGGTCTGGCCTACACCTGACTCCAGATCCACAGCAATGTGGCTGACTGTTAACTGCCCGATATAATGGTGTGGCAAGCTGAAGGGCAATTTGAGCCAGGCAAAAAACAAAAATACTAATAAAGGAAAAATATATATATCCAATTCAGTATCTGAAAACCTTGGGCTGACTCTCTCCAATGTTCTTTCATTCCTCATTTATGACCAGTAAAAGTTCACTGCCAGCAGGAATGCCAGGACCTGCTGCAAGCACATCCCGCCTCCATTTCAGGAGGTACAGGGTGGCTTGAAATGGTGCCTGGAAGTAATGATTTCCAGTTAATGGACATGGAATAACCAGGCAGTGCTGTCCTTCTACTCATTTCCAGAGGTCATCCAATTTAACTCCTCATAGATTTAACATGTCGATAAGAGGTGGGGAAAGGTCACAGTTCACTGTCCAGGGGCCATCTCCGCATAAGGCAGAATGGCCCACAGATAGGACTACTGAGGATCTCAAATTGCAAAGTCAAAGGACAAAGGAAGGGGGTGCTAAATGTCACCTGACTTCTAAAGTTGGTACTTTCAAAGGGAATTTTTATTATGAAAATGTACAATATGTGACAGCATTTATTTATTTTTCATAAGGTAAGCCCATGGCTGGTGAAACATATGGAAATGTGTATAATTCACAAAACCAATTGTATAGAAAAAAAAGCAATATGTGCATTAAATACATTTAATATCGTATAGCAAGTTAAGGTTTTTCTTTCTCCTTAAGATGTGGATTTTAGTACTGTTTCTTTCAGGTGAATCTCTAGGCTTTATTCAAAAGAGCCTCCATGTCCCTCATAGATCCTTTGGGCCGAATCTTCCACGGAGTAAGAGTCACCATCGGACTTGCATTCGTTTTTACTAACACTGGAATGAAGCTGCACATTTGTTGCCCTGACTTCCAACTAAGACCTGCTGAGAAATGTGCAGCACAGCAGCTCCAGGATCCTCTCTGAGCAGCCATATTGGGGAAGGTGAAGCCCAGCCGGGGCTCATATGAACTCAGTATAAAGGCCGGCCCGGACAGGGACCGGCATGTTGGTTGTCCCAATTGGACTGCACTGTGTAAATAGTTGCTGCCACAGGCAGACTTAATGTTGTCTTGATCAAACCAATGTTCACCTCACCGCTCGGCATCCTGGGTCTTAATACTTGCAACAACGTAAAATAAATTTTAACTCCGATTCTGGACATCCCAGCCCCTCCGGAAGATTGTCGTACAGCAATGTGTGGAACTGACTTTTAAATATGCTGCTTTTCGGGAAATTGGAGGCCTTTGAAGCAGGTCTGAAAGATTGGGCTCAGTACGCAGAGCGGATGAGGTACTTTTACTAGGCCAACATCATCGGTGGAGAGGACCGACGGAAGGTAATCGTTCTGACTGCCTGTGGGGCCCAAACCTTGGCTCCTCCCTCTGCAACTGGATCCTCGACTTCCTGACCCATAAACCACAATCAGTAAGGATAAACAGCAACACCTCCTCCATGAGCATCCTCAATACTAGGGCCTCGCAAGGCTGCGTAATTAGCCCCTACTATATTCCCTATACACACACGACTGTGTGGCAAAATTTGGCTCCTCCTCTTTAACCTCCTCCACCAGGACATCCAGTGGCGCATGAGAGGCCTGAGTCCCCGTTCCCTTGCTCCTTGACATATCATTCCACCTCCACCCAATACACTCCACACCTCCAGTAAAGGTATGTGAGTGCAAGCTACATCTATACCTCTGGGAAAGTTGCACCTAATCAGTGTTTAAGTGGTAAAGTTGAGAGTTTGAGTGCCTGAAAGCGTGTTTAAATCACAGTTGGGTCCAAAATTGCTTCTTAAATCCAGACGTTTATACAGCCATCTCTTGTTAGAAGAGAACCCATTGAGCACCATTTTTCATCCCTTGGCTCCCATTAATTCTTGTTTCTCTCTCTGCAGATACTAGGTAATGAGTGCTGAATTTTCTGATTTTTATTTTAGATTTCCAGCATAATTTGCCTTTGTGAGGGTTGTGTCTGGCTTTGCTTATTGAGTCTGAAGGGAGGCATTGGAAACTTTGGTTCAGTATGGATGACAATTACCTGACTGTGCCTGGCACCAGAGCAGTAGTGTGCCATAGTCATAGAGTCATAAAGTCATACAGCTCAGAAACAGGTCCTTCGGCCCAACATGTCTCTGCTAACCATCAAATACCAATCCATACTAATCCCATTTACCAGCATTTGGTCCATAGCCGATGCTATAACCCCACAAGACCTTTGGGGATGACCCCGTTGATCTCCACGTGCGGGCATGGAGTATGAGCTTCCCCGCTGAGGGGCGGAGGCCCATCAATGGGCTTGTTAATTCCATGACACAACAGCCAGCCCAGGTAGGAGTCGGTATCTCAGAATGATCACAGCTGGGATTTGGATGATCTGTGTGTATATACTTTTCGGAACTGAGTGTTGGAAATAAGCTACTTTGACTCTCCTTTTCTGGGCTCCTCCTTGACTACAATATTGGCAACGAGGATAAAATGGAACTACTGTCCACGCTACTGGCATTTCAGGGTACAGCTACCTTTCAACGTGAAGGAATAAAGTTTGCACTATTTCAAAAATGTCGCTTTTTTGGCAGACTCGACGCGTTTGATGCGGTTGGGGAAGAATAGAGCGTAAGTGCTATTTTTTTAAAGCCAATGCAATTACCGGGGAGGATCATCAATTCTTCTAGCCCACCATTTTAGCAGGCACAACAATGACCCCAGCTATCCGCAGACAGCAGTCCGTCAGGCTGCCCCTGACAGTGGTATGGGTCCCCGGCCCCGGTCTGCTGGGCCACAGAGACTCCGGCTGGATTGGCAGCGGATCTTCCGGGTGGGAGAAGGTGATACTTCTGACCACCTGTGGAGACCCCACCTTAAGTGGCATAACCCATGGCCCAGGCCCAGACTCCAAGTTGTTAGAGGAATTAATGGAGCTTGTGACAAATCACTACGGCCCAAGCCAATGGTCATCATGCAAAGGTACCAGTTTAACATGGCCGAGAGAATTCAGGGAAGTCCATTACCATATTTTTGGCATAGTTACACAAACTGGAGGAGTATTGCGACTATGGGACATCCCTACCCGAGATGCTACGAGACCGCTTTGTATGCGGAGTAAATAATATAGCCAACCAGTGGAAATTGCTGGCCGAGCTGTTGCTGGACCTAAAAAAAGACGTTGAGATTTCTCTCTAATGGGTGAACACAGGGAAAGGAGTCCAGGAGCTCATGGGGATGTAGGGGTTGGTGGTAAATAGCGTAGGATTCCCCCCATTCAGACAAACAGCACCCCTGGAGTGGAACCTCTGCAACCACGCCCTGGCCCGAACAGCATCGGGACCAGGTCCATTGATCAAAGGCCGCTGCAAGCAGGTGAGAATCCCCCCTAGACACAATGGAGCAAGATCCACAGCGGGGCGGCACTTGTAACTGGAGAAACTGCAGCAATAGGAAACCATGGGTCAGCCAGCAGACCCACCACCCTTCTCGAGGGTGACACCAGCCCAGAGCCAGAACTGTCCACCTTGAACAGCCTGAGGAAGATGAGTGCATGCATTAAATTGTATTGCCGCGTCACGGGTTTCCCCATCAAAATTACTGTCCAGGTGAATGGCCACCCGCCAGACATGGAGTTAGATAGGGAGGCCGTGGTATCAGTAATTGGGAGGTTTGAGAAAACCAGGACTGGAATGCAGCAATTGACTTTGAGGGACACCGAGGCAAAACTGGCAACTTAAACAGGAGAACCCCTAGGGATAGCAGGCATAACAATGACGCCAGTTGCCCACGGACAGCAGTCTGTTAGGCTGTCGCTAAGCGTGGTACAGGGCCCAGGCCCGAGTTGGCTGGGCCAGGATTAGATTCAGAGCCTCCGGTTGGCTTGGTAGTGGATCTTCCAGATGGACACTGGGGGGGGGGGGGGTTGCAAATGAAGTCCTGGGGAAGTACTCTGAGGTTTTACAGGAGGGCCTGAAAAATGAAAGAGGACCGTGGCCCACCGGTTGACCCTGAGACAAATACTTAAGGCCCACCAGGTTTTCTTTGCGTTTCTGGTGAAGGTAGAGGACAAGCTAGGCCAATTGGAAAGACTTGGTATCATCAGGCTGGTGCAATTTGCTGTTGGGCAGCGCCTGTAGTTCCGGTGCTGAAACCAGACAATCCCATCCACTTGTGCGGGGGTTATAAGTTGCCATTAAACAAGGCCTCTTGTCTGGATAGGTACCCAATGATGCGAATAGAGGAACTTTGTGCAAAGTTAACAGGGATACATTTGTTTTCTAAGCTTGATATGAGTCATGCTTATCTCCAACTGCAGCTGGACGCCAATTACCAGAGTTACATGAGCATTAATATCCACAGGGGCCTCAATGAACTTTTAAGGTTGCCATTCTGAGCGTCATCGACTTGCCGGTCACCACCGCCCAGATATGCGTGTGGACGCAGAAGGACCCAGTGTTGCTGAAATTGAGCCACGTCATCCTGCATGGAGGCCAGCAAGTGAAGCTGCCCAAAGAGCCACAAGCTTTTGAAGCCAAGAAACAGTAGATTAATGTGGAGGGTGGCATGCTCCTGTGGGGGGCTCACGTCGTGATCCCAAGTCAGGAGAGTTGGGCTATACTCCGAGAGCTGCACAACGGACACCCGGGGGTTGTCGAAAATGAAAATGCTGGCCAGATGTTGCATGTGGTGGCCAGGCCTGGATGGTGAGATTCAACAACAAACAATGTACCACATGCCAGGTGTATGAGGTTCCCGCCGTCTGCACCATTACACCCATGGGTTTGGTTGGGCCAGCCTTGGGTACACCTACACACAGGCATTTTTAAGGCTCCATGTTCTTGCTCATGGTAAACGACGATTCTAAGTGGCTGGACATCCATCGGATGTCGTCCATTACATCAATGGCCACCATTGAGAAGATATGGCTTTCGATTAGCACCCATGACATCCCGGAGGTATTGGTTACGGACAATGGTACTCTGTTTACTGGTGAAGAGTTTGCCCACTTCGTGAAGGTGAACGGAGTGAAGCACATCCGAATGTCCCCAGAGTACCCTTCTTCAAACGGTCAAGCCAAGGGAGCGGTGCCCTTGAAGAAGGGTATAAGGAAACAGGCCACAGGAACCTTCAAAACAATACTGGCAAGCTTCTTATCTAGCTACCAGACCATGCCACATGCCACGACCGGAGTGGCATCAGCTTAACTGTTGATGGGACGAAGGCTCAGGACCTGCCTCAGCCTGACATCCTCCCATATTGGTAGGAGTGTGCAACGCATTCAGGGTCTGCAGAAGTAATGTCGAGGCAGGCGGATGCTGATCAGAAGCTTCTGCCCGGGAGATGCAGTGTAGGTATGAGTCTTCAGGGATGGAGCCTGTTGGATTCCAGGGACAGACTGGACTAGTCTTGGACCAAATTAAGACTCATGATCGGACAGTGCGGAAGCACATTGATCACCTCCGAAGCAGGAGACCTGTGTTAGGTCACACCCCTCCAAAGGTACCGTCTTCCAGCCACACAAGCCTGGCACATGGCGGCCTGAGACTGTCAGCCCCTGGGGATCTCGACACAGAGATGCGAGAGCTAATGGACTCGGATTCTGAGATGGAAACTCAGGCACCGAGGTTTCGAACGGGCAACCGTCGGGCAAAGAGGAGGAGATGACATCCTCCTATCCCTACCTACATCAGAGGGACTTATGGACTTTGCAAGGGAGGCCAATAGGGATGATCCAACTGATCCCCTAGGGCTCATGGAGTACAAGGGGCGGAGGCCCATCTGTGAGCTTGTCAATTCCATGAGATAAAATTTGGCCCAACTAGGAGCCGGTATCTCAGATTGGTCTCAGCTGGGACTTGGTCTTGTATATACTTTCCTAAATGAGAGTTGGAAATAAACTACTTTGACTCTGCTTTTCCGGGCTCCTTCTTGGACTGCAATAGCCACCTATGTCTTGGAGATTTAAGTGCTCATCTAGATGCTTCTTAAATGTTGCGAGGGTACCTGCCTCCACCACCCTCTCAGGCAGTGAGTTCCATATTTTTAACACCCTCCAGGTGAAAAAATGTTTCCTCAGGTCTCCTCTAAACCACTGACTCCTCACCTTTAACCTATGCCCTCTGGTCTGAGACTCCTCTGCTATAGGGAAAAGATTCTTACGATCTGCCTTATCTATGCTTTTCATAATTGGGGGGAGTCTATCAGATCCCTCCTCAGCCTCCTCTACTCCAGGGAAAACAAACCCAGCCGATCCAGTCTCTCCTCATAGTTGAAACTTTCCATCCCAGGCAACATCCTGGTGAATCTCTTCTGCACCTTGTCATGTGAGAGTACCTTTAAGAAATGGGTGTTTAAGAAATGTACTTTTAAGAAATGGGTGTTTATCAGTGATGTCAGAGTGTGGGTGGAGCTGGGCTCTCTGTCAGTTTTTTACTTTCGTTTTAGGCTGTTTGCTGCAGGGTGTGTTTTAGTTTCGTTTTCGGTGTTGGAGCTGAAGCCAGACCAAGCAGGTGTACTGCTGTTCTCGCTGCCATGAAAATACTTTCTCTTGATCATTTGGTGAATTCAGAATTATAAATGTTTTCAGTAGTGACTTTAACCTGATGTGCTTCTGATAAATGTTATGTTTTTTGTAAGTCTTCTGGATGTTAAAAGGACAGAGTAAGCATTACTTAGTGTTGTACTCTTTGGGGGTTGTATTTGAATTAATGGTTGCTAAGATGTTCACTATTTGTTTTAAAAAGGTTAACTTGAGTTCATAGAATAAACATTGTGTTGCTTTAAAAAATACTTTTCCATTTCTGCTGTACCACGCCTGTAGAGTGGGCCGTGTGCTCCCCATACCACAATCTAGTAAAAGTTGTGGGTCAGGTGAATTCCATGATACACTTTGGGTTCTCTAAACCCTGGCCCATAACAACCCCCTCCTGTGCAGTCATGTCCTTCAGATGGTGTAGAAACCAGAACTGCACACAATATTCCATCTGTGGCTGAACCAATGTTTTATAAAAAGTGTACCAAGTCTTCTTGCTCTTATATTCATGATGAAAGAGTTTGACTTATGAAATAAAGAACAACGAACAGTACAGCACAGGAACAGGCCATTCGGCCCTCCAAGCCTGTATCGGTCATGATAACCTTGGCCAAAACCCTCAGCACTTCCTTGTGCCCTATCTCTCTATACCCATCCTATCCATATATTTGTCCAGATGCCTTTTGCACGCCGTTAATGTATCTGCTTCCACAACCTCCTCTGGCAACGGCTTCTAGGCACTCACCACCCTCTGTGTAAAAAATCTGCCTTGCACATCTCCTTTAAACTTTGCCCCACGGACCTTAAACGTATGCCCCCTGGTGACTGACCCCTCCACCCTGGGAAAGAGTGCCTGCCCATCCACTCTATCCATGCCACTCATAATCTTGTAAACCTCTAACAGGTCACCCCTCAACCTCCGTCATTCTGAAGAGTTGTATGTTTCAGGGGTATGGACCTAGTAAAAGTTGTAGCAGAGAAAGATTCAGTAAAATGTGACAGTGGACCAAGGAGCTCAGTCGAAAATAACAAGAGGCATTATTTTAATTCATTCATGGGATGTGTGTGCCACTGCAAAGCTGCTATTTGTTGGCCAGCCCTCATTGACCTTGAACTGAGTGGTGTGTCACACTGTCCCAGAGGGTAGTTAAGTGTCAACCACATTGATGTTGATCTGGAGTCACACTAGGCCATACTGGGTAAGGAAGGCAGATTTCCTTCCCTAAAGGACATTAGTGAACCAGATGTGTTTTTATGACAATCGACAACGGTTTCATAGCTTTTCAATTTCACATTATAAATTGAATTTAAATCTGCTGTGGTGGAATTGGAAGCCTTGCCCTCAGAACATTAGCCTGGCATTGCAAGTCCAGTGCCATTACTACTATGCCACCATCTCCCCAATTACTGATATCATCAAGTATTATACCATCAGGATTTTAGGGATAATACTATCAATTATTTCACATGTGGAATGAATGTTTGGGTAAAACAGTTAACACTGTAGCCATCTCAGATGACCACCTGCAAAGGACCATGGGAATTATGGCCAACCCAGGACTCAGACACACTCAGAGCTTGTGTGTGTATTTGCAACCCAGATAGCTAGACACGATCGAAACCCCCGCTCGTTTGCATAATGGCCCATTTCCCCAGAACAAAAGGACTGCACTCAGGTCACCGATACAGATGCAGACTAACCGGCGCCACTCCCTTTGCTAAGAAAGCCCAAACAGCCAAGGTCAATGACCGCGAAGGACATGCCCAGCCATCAAGGCACCCGCCCCTTTATTGGCCAAAATCGAAGGCAGTGATCGAAGCCTGTCGAATTATTGGGCCCAAAGCTAAGGACCGCCCCAAAGAGCGCAAAATCCCAGAGGGATAAAAAGAGACACAGCCATGTGTTCGGTCTCTCTTGGCCCTGGCCTACACCTAAAACCAAGTGTAGCATAACGACCAGAACACAAGTTCAAGACCAACGATTGCTACCAGACGGATGAGCCCAGCAGAAACGAAGCCACGCAAGATCCAGACAAAGGCCTTGTTCATCTGCAAAGAGCCGGTTGGCCTGAAGTTAAGTGTAGGTTATTGTAGTTGTTAGGTGTAGTTTAACTTGTAGTGTTTTATGTTGCATGTCAAAGTAATCCTTGTGTGTAAATAAACCATCTTTGAACTTGAACTAGCTAACTGGTTGTTTGGTCTTTGATCGATATCCGGTAAAGTCTTGTGGTGGTATCATTTGATACCTGGCGACTCTGAAAAGCAATATTATCAATAATAACTGCCATATCTAGTTAATTTGGCAACATCATTGGTGACGCTAGTGGGATAGTATTCCACTCATTAAAAAGAGCAACAACACAGACCCGGAATCATCTGAGAAACAGTTGTTTTGATGGAAGGGTTGTTGACTATTCCTATATATCTAATTATATGGGGGATAGCTCTTGTATATAAAATGATCCAGGGAGAACTTCTTGGCCAGGGAGATTGAGCAGTGGAAGAACATACTTTTAAAACCATTTGAGATGAAATGAAATGAAAATCGCTTATTGTCACAAGTAGGCTTAAAATGAAGTTACTGTGAAAAGCCCCTAGTCGCCACATTCCAGCGCCTGTTCGGGGAGGCTGGTACGGGAATCGAACCGTGCTGCTGGCCTGCCTTGGTTTGCTTTAAAAGCCAGCGATTTAGCCCAGTGTGCTAAACCAGCCTCATTTAGTTAGGGAGGAGAAGCTACCATTTACCATGAAACTCATCTCTCCGATGGTACCTTTCCCTTTGGGGCTGCACAGTAGCATAGTGGTTAGCACAGTTGCTTCACAGCTCCAGGGCCCCAGGTTCGATTCCCGGCTTGGGTCACTGTCTGTGCGGAGCCTGCATGTTCTGCCCGTGTCTGCGTGGGTTTCCTCCGGGTGCCCCGGTTTTCTCCCACAGTCCAAAGATGTGCGGGTTAGGTGGATTGGCCATGCTAAATTACCCTTAGTGTCCAAAAAGGTTAAGTGGGGTGACGGGGATAGGGTGGAGGTGTGGGTTTGGGCCGGTGCAGACCTGATGGGCCGAATGGCCTCCTTCAGCACTGTAAGTTCTATGATTCTTTGTAACATCACTGAGCTTTCTGCCTTTACTAACCCTTCTGGCAAATTATTCTGTACATTATGCACTCTTTGAGTTACAAGAGGTGCTAAAACTGGTTTCAAGCTTAAGTTTCCAAATCCTTGTTATCTGCCTGTTGTGACATGCAACGTGGAGATCCTGGTTCATGTTCACAGTAGTACTTGTCATGTTTTGTTCTGCTTGTGACTGCTCTTTTGGCAGCTCTGCTGCAGTGAGAGCAGAGAGAGGCTGCTTTGCAACAGGCTCCTGTAACCCAGTCAGCTGCCACGAGAAGCATCCTGTCTCAGTAATTATTGAGCTTTCCAATGCACAGCCATTCACATCCACCACACTTTAATCATTCACTTGGCTCTGTGTTTGCGTCTGTGCAAGAATGCACACAAGGAAATGTCCTGAAGACGCGGTTAATGACAGATAACGTCATTTGTGCGTCAATGGTACAGCAACTTCAGGTGATGGACAGATGTTCATCTAAACAGCATAGCCAAAAGGTTGCGGTCCAAGTTCCACTTTTCCAACAAAAAAAACACCCTTTTGCAGTCTGCTTCCCATTCAAGTGTGTGGAATGGTTTGAATTTGCTGCATTTACACCATAGAATGCAATATAACTCACCACAGAAAGTTAAGTCTTTCCAATACAAGCAGAAGTATCCTTTTCAATCCAGTGAAAATGATGAATCACTGCTAATCAACCTCTCCAGTAATAATGTCTCATTCCTTCGGGTGTTAATTGTTGCTGGAGAATTTAAATTGCAAAATTAAGCAAATTATTTTCTGCCTCTTTTCTCTCTGATGCAATTTGATCCACCTTTGTCTCTCTGATGCACGATCAATTACGATTAAAGACGAGGTAGTAACATAACTGAAGGCTTTAATAGACTAGAACTGTTCCCCAGCAGCTTCGGTACAGAATGAGGGCTGCTGAGACGGCACCGGTTCTTATACCCCGCCTGTCAGGGCGGAGCTACATACCAAATAGCCAATGGTAAACTTCTAGGTTTAACCAATGGTCTTCAGCCTCCCGAGTACTGCAATACCTGATAATACCACATTCACCCCCTGTTAAAAAAGAGTCCGGCGGAGATGGTGGCCAGTGGTTACAATTGCATCTAACATGGTATGATCAGATATGGAGGTACCGTGATACCTCCTTAGAGTTGTCGAGAATATTTACAAGCGTGGAAGATATATACATTCAGTGTTCATTTACAGTTACAGTGAAGCAATCAGTCCGTCGGGTGGCCTGGTCATCCTCCTGGATCATCTGGGCTTCGGTGGTGATTCTGGTGGGGGTCCGGGCGTCTGCGACTCCGGGAGCGTGGCTTCGGCCTCCATGGCAGCTTCGTCACCCTTAGACGGCGCTGGTGGGGCAAAACGGTTGACACGAGAGGAGGGCGCCTGCAAGGGGCGTCGGTGGGTGGGAGGGCCTAGGCAGGAGTGGTGGGAGGACTGACCCTCCTGTGAGGTGCTGTGGAGGGGGGGGGTTATGGTTTGGGTGCGTGTGGGGTTCCGGCGGGCGCCAGGTCCCGAAGGGAGACTGTATCTTGCCGGCCGTCAGGGAACGCCACGTAGGTGAACTGGGGGTTAGCGTGCAGCAGGTGGACCCTCTCGACCAACGGGTCCGAATTATGCGCCCACGTGTGCTTCCGAAGCAGGATGGGTCTGGGTGTTGCTAGCCAGGTTGGGAGCGAGGTCCCGGAGGAGGACTTCCTGGGGAAGAGAAGGAGACGTTCATGAGGTGTCTGATTTGTGGTTGTACAGAGCAGAGACCAGATGGCGTGAGGGCCTCCGGGAGGACTTCTTGCCAGCGGGAGACTGGGAGATTCCTCGATCGTATGGCCAGTAGAACGGTCTTCCAGCCCGTTCCGTTCTCCCTCTCTACCTGCCCATTTCCCCGGGGATTGTAACTGGTCGTCCTGCTTGAGGCAATGCCCCTGTTGAGCAGGAATTAACGCAGTTCGTCGCTCATAAAGGAGGACCCCCTATCACTGTGTATGTACGTGGCGAAACCGAACAGTGTAAAGGTACCCTGGATGGCCTTGATGACGGTGGTTGCAGTCATGTCTGGGCAGGGGATGGCGAATGGGAACCGGGAGTACTCGTCAATCACGTTCAGGAAATACATGTTGCGGTCGGTGGAGGGGAGGGGGTCTTTGAAGTCCATGCTGAGGCGTTCAAAGGGACGGGAAGCCTTTATCAGGTGCGCCCTCTCTGGCCGGTAGAAGTGCGGTTTGCACTCCGCGCAGATTTGGCAGTCCCTGGTGGTTGTCCTGACCTCAATGGATTAGGGCAGGTTGCGGGTCTTAATGAAGTGAAAAAGACGAGTGACCCCCGGGTGGCAGAGATCCTCGTGGAGGGCTCGGAGGTGGTCCACTTGTGCGGTGGCACATGTGCCACGGGACAGGGCGTCAGGTGGCTCGTTTAGCTTCCCGGGACGATACAAGATCTCGTAGTTGTAGGTTGAGAGTTCTATCCTCCACCGCAAGATCTTGTCGTTTTTTATCTTGCCCCGCTGTGCATTATCGAACATGAAAGCCACCGACCGTTGGTCAGTGAGGAGAATGAATCTCCTGCCGGCCAGGTAATGCCGCCAATGTCTCACAACTTCTACTATGGCTTGTGCCTCTTTTTCGACCGAGGAATGGCGAATTTCGGAAGCATGGAGGGTACGGGAGAAGAAGGCCATGGGCCTGCCCGCTTGGTTGAGGGTGGCGGCCAGAGCTACGTCTGACGCATCGCTCTCGACCTGGAAGGGGAGGGACTCGTCGATGGCGCGCATCGTGGCCTTTGCAATGGCTGCTTTGATGCGGCTGACGGCCTGGCGGCCTCCGTCGACAGGGGGAAGGTTGTGGACTGGATTAGGGGTCGGACTTTGTCTGCGTAGCTAGGGACCCACTGGGCGTAATAACTGAAAAACCCGAGGCAGCGCTTCAGGGCCTTGGGGCTGTGAGGGAGGGGGAACTCCATAGGGGGCGCATGCGTTCAGGGTCGGGGCCTATAACTCCATTTCGCACTTCGTAGCCGAGGATGGCTAGGCGGTTGGTGCTAAATACGCATTTATTCCTATTATACGTCAAGTTAATGATTTTCGCGGTCTGGAGAAATTTCCGGAGGTTGGTGTCGTGGTCCTGCTGGTCACGGCCACAAATGGTGACGTTATCAAGATACGGGAACGTTGCGCGTAAGCCGGCCCGGTCAACCATTCGGTCCATCTCGCGTTGGAAGACCGAGACCCCGTTAGTGACACCAAAGGGAACCCTTAAAAATTGATGGAGCCGCCCATCTGCTTCGAAGGCAGTGTACTTGCGGTCACTAGTACGAAGGGGTAGCTGATGGTAGGCGGACTTGAGATCCACCATGGAGAAGACCTTGTATTGCGCAATCCTGTTTACCTGGTCGGATATGCGGGGGAGAGGGTACGCATCCAGCTGCGTAAACCTGTTGATGGTCTGACTGTAGTCAATGACCATCCTATGTTTCTCTCCGGTCTTTACCACCACTACTTGAGCTCTCCAGGGATTGTTGCTAACTTCTATGACCCCTTCCGTCAGTAGCCTTTGGACCTCTGACCTGATGAAGGTCTGGTCCTGGGCGCTGTACCGTCTGCTCCTGGTAGCGACGGGTTTGCAATCCGGGGTGAGGTTCGCAAACAGGGAAGGCGGGTCGACCTTAAGGGTCGCGAGGCCGCAGACAGTAAGGGGGGTTATAGGGCCGCCAAATTTGAAGGTCAGGGTTTGCAAGTTACATTGGAAGTCCAACCCCAGGAGTGTAGCCACGCAGAGGTGCGGCAGGACATAAAGGCGGAACTTGTTGAATTTCCTGCCTTGGACAGTGAGGTTTGCTAGGCAGAACCCCTTTATCTTTATTTTTATGTGACCCGGAGGCCAGGGAGATTATTTGGTTTACAGGGTGGGTAAGAAGTGAACTGCGCCTTACCATGTCGGGGTGTATAAAGCTCTCCGTGCTCCCAGAGTCAATCAGGCAGGACGTCTCATGGCCGTTGATGAAGACCGTCGTCGTTGCTGTTGCGAGTGTCCGAGGTCGATTTTGGTCCAGAGTCACCGAGGCCAGATGAAGTAATTGCGGGTTTTGATCAGGCAGCGTGTATTCGGTCGTGCTGGGGGCCTGGGGCCCCATCCAAGATGGCGTCTCCCATGGGTCGCACATGGTGGTCGGGGATTGACAAAATGGCGGCGCCCATCCGTCCAGCGTGGTGTCCGAGGGGCAAGATGGTCGCACGCGTGGATCGCTCATGGCCCTAGGATAGGGGGCTGGCGGTGAGTGCTGGCCGCCTGGGGCCCGAAGGGAAGATTGCCGTGCCGGTCCGGAGTCGCTGGAGACCGCGGCCACGACTCATGCCTGGCAGACCCCCACAAAATGGCCCTTCTTGCCGCACCCTTTGCAGGTCGAGGTGCGGGCCGGTCAGCGCTGGCGGGGGTGCTTCGCCTGCCCGCAGAAGAAACAGCGGGGCCCGACGGAGTTAGCGGGCCGTCTTACAGCGCAGGCCTGCGGGGACACGGGAAAGGTCGGTGGGGCTACCACTGCGGGATGCCACGCAGCCCAGGGGGCCGCCACGCGGTCGGGCGCATAGGACTGTGCGTTTCTGGAGGCAACATCCATGGACCCTGCCAGGGCCCGTGCCTCTCTAAGTCCCAGGGTGTCTTTTTCTAAGAGTCTTTGGCGGATCTCTGAGGAGCTCATACCTGCTACGAAGGCATCTCGGATTAGGAGTTCCGTGTGCTCGCTCCCCGAAACCTGCGGGCAGCCACAGTTCCTTCTGAGCACCAGTAGCGCACGGTAGAACTCCTCCAACGATTCCCCGGAGCTTTGCCGTCTAGTTGCAAGCAGGTGATGTGCGTAGACCTGGTTTACAGGGCGGATATAATGTCCTTTTAACAGTTTGATCGCAGCATCGAAATCCTCCACCTCCTCGATGAGGGTGTAGATCCCAGGGCTTACCCTTGAGTTCAGGAGATGCAGTTTCTGTTCTCCTGAGGGGGTGCCTCCGGCCGTCTCGAGGTTGCCTTTAAAGCACGCCAGCTAGTGCTTAAATATCGCTGCCGGGTTCTCCGCGTGGGGGCTGAGTTGTAGGCACTCCGGCTTGATTCGGAGATCTCTCCTTTCAGCTTAAGTGTAGTCTATTAAATTGATGCACGATCAATTACAATTAAAGACGAGGTAGTAACATAACTGAAGACTTTAATAGACTAGAACTGTTCCCCAGCAGCTTCGGTACAGAATGAGGGCTGCTGGAATGGCACCGGTTCTTATACCCCGCCTGTCAGGGCGGAGCTACATACCAAATAGCCAATGGTAAATTCCTAGGTTTAACCAATGGTCTTCAGCCTCTCGGGTACTGCAATACCTGATAATACCACACTCTCTTTATTGTGTCAGATTTTACAATTAATTTACTCACTCCAATTTACAATGTTCTCTCAATCCTTGCATTGTCTATTTCTGATTGGTTAAGGAGATACACAGTTGATTTCCCTGTTCATAAAGGTTTCCTCACACCATAATTATTAACTTGCACTTCCATGACCTTGTGAAACATTTTAAAAGCTTTATGTATACAACCCTGTCGAGCCAATTCCAGACTCCTTAGATGCGATGCTGCAGCAAAATATGGCCAATATGTTTTGACTCTAAGAGTCTGATGACCCTTTGTTGAAATGTGCACTTTACCATTGCACACCCGCAATTGCATAGTTGGCTACTGGGAGCTGTTCCTCTGTCAACACACACAACACATGTCTAAATCTGTACAGAAACAGAGAATCATAGAATTCCTACACTGCAGAAGGGGGCCATTTGGTCCATCGGGTCTGCACAGGCCCTCTGAAAAGGTACTCCACCTGGGCTCTCTCCCCATCCCAGTAATCTCACCTAACTTTCAGACACTAAGGAGCAATTTAGCATGGCCAGTCTACCCAACCTGTACATTTTTGCACTGTGGGAGGAAACCGGAGCACCCGGAGAAAACCCATGTAGACAGGGGGAGAACATACAAACTCCACCCAGACAGTAATCCAAGGCTGGAATCCCTGGCGCTGTGAGGAAGCAGTGCTAACCACTGTGCCACCGTACCACCCAAAGGAACAATGGAATTAATTGAACAGATCTTTCAAATAGCTAGCACAGTCACAATGGAATAAATGGCCTCCTTCTGTGCTGTATAATTTATGATGCTATATTGCTCTACTTATCTTTGAATTTGTGTGTTTATAGCGTGCACATATTTGTGTTTGTGTATAGCCTTGTCTCTACATGATGCTGTATATGCTGATATGTATGTGTGTATCTTATGTGTGTGTTTTGGGCATGGTTGCTTATGTTTGTTCCACTGACGAATATCTCTCAATATCCCAACGTGCGATTGAGGGTAAACAATAGTAAAGAACAATATTGAATAAAGGAAGATGCGACTGTGCCTGTAACAGCTGGAACAGGTTGTACGACCCTGAGAGGCAGAGTCAACAATATGCAGTCATTGTATTCCCATGTACCCGATTATATTTCATGATTAGTCAGGAATGGCATTTAAATTTTTGAAGTACGTTATTGGCATGCTCAAATCAAAGGAAAAAGATTTTAAATGCTTTATCTCACTGGTCTCCTGACTATAATATTACTTAAGTTGTTATTTAAGGTCATTTTACTTTACATTATTTAAATAATTTGATGGAGAGCCGAATATTGTACTGTTCAGGGTGAAGATTGTCTTTGCAAAGCAAAAGGGGCCTTCCTTTCCGTTTCTAATTGAGCATCAAGCACCCAAAAATCCTGCAGCACAGTAAAGTTTTTCTTCCTGCTCCTACACTGTTACCGCTGGGGTCTCTCAAGGATCTATCACTGACCACCTCCCATTTCTCTCCGACAAACTCCTCCGAAAGCATAGCATTAGTTTTCAGATGTACGTTGATAACACCCAACTCAACCTCAGCACCACCTTTCTCGATTTCGCCACTGCTGCTATATTATCAGGCTACTTGCATAGGCACATAGAAGATTTGAGCAGGAGGAGGCCGTTTGGCCCTTCGAGCCTGCTCTGCCATTCATCACAATCATGGCTGATCATTCAACTCAATAGCCTAACCCTGCATTCTCCCCATAACCTTTGATCCCATTCTCCCAAAGTCCTATATCCAGCTGCCTCTTGAATATATTCAATGTTTTAGCATCAACTGCTTCCTGTGGTAATGAATTCCACAGACTCACCACTCTTTGGGTGAAGAAATGTGTCCTCATCTCTGTCCGAAATGGTTTACCCTGAATCCTCAGACTGTGACCCCTGGTTCTGGATACACTCATCCCTGGGAACATCTTTCCTGCATCAGTCCTGACCAGTCCTGTTAGAATTTTATAAGTCTCTATGAGACCCCCCCCCTCATTCTTCTGAACTCCAGCAAGAACAATCCTAACCTAGTCAATCTCTCCTCATATGACAGTCCCGCCATCCCTGGAATCAGTCTGGTAAGCCTTCGCTGCACTCCCTCGAGAGCAAGAACATCCTTCCTCAGAGAAGGACACCAAAACTGCAGGTTTTTTGCAATATCCAAATTATATTGCAGCTGCCATTGATTTGCCCACTCACCCAACCTGTCCAGATCATGCTGTAGGATTCCTGCATCCTCGTCACAATTCATCCTCCCACCCAACTTCGTATCATCTACAAACTTTGAGATGTTACATTTTGTTCCCTCATCCAAATCATTAATATATATTGTGAATAACTGGGGTCCCAGCAACGATCCCTGTGGCATCCCACTAGTTACTGCCTGCCAATTTGAAAAGGGCCCATTATTCCTACTCTTTGTTTCCTTTCTGCCAACCAGTTTTCTATCCACCTCAATACACTTCCCCCAATTCCATGCGCTTTAATTTTGCACAATACTCTCTTATGCGGGACTTTGTCAAACACCTTCTGAAAGACTAAATATACCACATCGACTGGCTCCCCCTTGTCAACTGTACTGGTTACAGCTTCAAAGAATTCCAACAAATTTGTCAAGCATGATTTCCCCTTCATAAATCCATGCTGACTCTGACTGATCCTGCCACTGCTTTCTAAATGTTCCACTATAAAGTCCTTGATAATGGATTCAAAAATTTACCCCACTACCGATGTTAGGCTTGCTGGTCCATAATTCCCTGCTTTCTTTCTACCTCCCTTTTTGAACATTGGAGTGACATGAGTTACCCTCCAATCTGCAGGATCTGTTCCAGAGTCTATAGAATTCCGGAAGATGACCACCAATGCATCCACTATTTCCAGAGCCACCTCCTTAAGCACTCTGGGATGCAGATTCTCAGGCCCTGGGGATTTATCTGCCTTCAATCCCATCAATTTTCCCAGCACCATTTCTCTACTCATGTTGATTTCCCTCAGTTCTTCCCTCTCACTCAACCTTTCATTCTCCAGCATTTCTGGGATCTGATTTGTGTCCTCTTTGTGAAGACAGAACCAAAGTATGTATTCAATTGCTCAGCCATTTCTTTATCCCTTGTTATGCATTCCCCTGTTTCTGTCTGCAGGGGGCCTACATTTCTCTTTACCAATATCTTTCTCTTCACATATCTATAGAAACTCATAGTGTCAGTCTTTATGTTCCCTGCAAGCTTACTTTCGTACTGTACTTTCCCCTTCTTAATCAATCCCTTCGTCTGTCTTTGCTGAATTCTAAATTGCTCCCAATCCTCAGACCTATTATTTTTCTTGGCCAATCTGTATGCTTCTTTCTTGGATCGGATGCTATTTATAATTTTCTTTGTAAGCCATGGATTGGCCCTCTTACCCATCTTGCTTTTGTACCAGACAGGAATGAACAGTTGCTGTAGTTCCCCCATGCGTTCCTTGAATGTTTGCCATTACCTATCCACTGTCATCCCTTAAAGTAACTCTCCCAAGCCCAACTCACGCCTCATATTTTCATAATTCCCATTATTAAGATTCAGCATTCTACTCTCCGAATCAACTACTTCACTCTCCACCTTGATAAAAAATTCTGTCATTTTATGGTCGCTCATCCCCAAGGGGTCTTGCACAGCCAGATTGGCAATGATTCCCTTCTCATTAAACAGTACCCAATCTGAGATGGCCTGCTCTCTAGTTGGTTCCTCCACATATTGGTCAAGAAAACCATCCCGTACACATTCCAGGAATTCCTCCTCTACAGCATTGTGGCTAATTTGATTTGCCCAATCTATGTGAAGATTAAAATCACCCATGATCAGCGATATTCCCATATTACATGCATCACTACTTTCGTGTTTAATGCCATTCCCAACATCACCAGTGCAGTTTGGGGGTCTATATATGACACCCAGTAATGTTTTTTGCCCCTCGGTATTTCTCAACTCTATCCACACAGACTCCACATTGTCAGAGCTAATATCCTTTTTCACTATTGTGTTAATTTCCACTTTAACCAGCAGTGCCACGCCACCACCTTCTCTTTTATGCCTGTCCTTCCTAAATACTGAAAACCCTGGGACATTCAGTTCCCATCCCTGTTCACCCTGCAGCCATGTCTCCATAACCCCAATTATATCATACCCATTTATATCTATCTGCATGATTAGTTCGTCCACTTTATTGCAAATGGTCCATTAAGGCACAGAGCAATCCGTTTCCTAGATACCACGCCATCTCTCTCCCCAGTAACCGTCTGATGCGCAAAACCGTTTGATGCTAGGGCATGGATAGAGTGGATGGGCAGGCACACTATCCCAGGGTTGAGGGGTCAGTCACCAGGAGGCATAGGTTTAAGGTCCGTGGGGCAAAGTTTAGAGGAGATGTGCGAGGCCGGTTTTTTATACAGAGGGTGGTGAGTGACTGGAGCGTGCTGCCAGGGGAGGTTGTGGAAGCAGATACATTAATGGCATTCAAAAGCCATCTCAACAAATACATGGATCGGATGGGTGATGTGTGGAGGGATACGGCGCAAGGATGTGCTGAGGGTTTTGGTCAAGGTTAATATCATGACCAGTACAGGCTTGGAGTGCCGAATGGCCTTTTCCTGTGCTGTATTGTTCTTTATTCTTTGTTCTTCAACCAAGTCTGTTCACACCCTTGGCATCGCTTTTGACCCCCAAATACAAGCCATCATTAAGAGTGTCTATTTCCTCCTGTGTAACGTCTGCCAGTTGCACACCATTCTCAGCTCATCTGTTACTGAGAATCGCACTGCCAGGGAATGACGCACCGCCTCAGGCCACTGAGGGACACACGGCTGGGAGGTTGGAGAATCACAGCCTTCACGTCATTCAAAAATCTGCCACCTTCTGGCTTCAAGTTTCCCCCCCCCCCCCCCTTTGTCACCCCCGTATTCACTGGTTCCTGGTCAAGTTATGCCTTGATTTTGAAATTCTCATTCTTGATTTCAAATCCCTCCATAGCCTCACCCCTTCTAATCTTCTCCAGCAGCACAGACATCCAAGATATTTGCATTCCCAAAATTCTGGCCTCTCAGATCATCCACAGGTTTAAGTGTTCCATCATTGCTCCATCTATGCCTTCAACTACCTTGACCCAAAGCTCTGAAACATCCTCCGTACACCTCTCCACCTTACATAGAACATACAGTGCAGATGGAGGCCATTCGGCCCATCAAGTCTGCACCGACCCACCTAAGCCCTCACTTCCACCCTATCCCCACAACCCAATAACCCCTCCTAACCTTTTTGGACACTAAGGGCAATTTAGCATGGCCAATCCACCTAACCTGCACATCTTTGGACTGCAGGAGGAAACCGGAGCACCCGGAGGAAACCCACGCAGACACAGGGAGAACGTGCAGACAGTGACCCAGCGGGGAATCGAACCTCGGACCCTGGCGCTATGAAGCCACAGTGCTAGCCATGTGTGCTACCGTGCTGCCTCTTACTTTTATTCTTTAAGATGTTCCTTAGTACTTGCCTTTTTGACCAAGCTTTAAGACAGAGATGAGGAGAACTGTTTTCTCTCGGAGGTTCGTGTCTGGAACTTTCTTCCTCAAAAGGCGGTGGAAGCAGAATATGAATATTTTTCAGGTAGAGTTCAACAGATTCTTGATTATCAAGGGTCAAAGGCTATTGGGAGGAGGCAGGAATGTGGGGTTGAGTTTATATTCAGATCCACTATGATCCTATCAAAGGGTGGAATAGGCTTGAGGGACCGAGTGGCCTACTCCTGCTCCTAATTCAGATGATGTACGTATATATCGAAGGTTTTGGTCATGTTGGCTAATATCACTTTATCTGGCCTCCTGTCGCAATTTGTTTAAAAATTCTCCTGTTAAGTGTCTTTGAACATGTTATCATGTTAGATGTGCTGTTTATGTTGCACCAGCCTCAAAGGAAATCTTTGAGAAAGAAAGGAGTTGCATTTTTATAGCGCCTTTCACTTCCACATGATGTCCCAAAGCTTTTGTTCCAGTTGCCAAATGTTTTTGAAATGTAGTCACTGTTGTAATATGGAAAACATGGCATTCAGTTTGGGCAAAGCAAGGTCCTTATAATATCCTGCACGGGATGTACAGGGTGGGAATGCTCATTTGCGTAAAGAAAACTTTGTTCTTAATCTACTTGGTGTGGACTCCCAGTGTCCTTATTAATTCCCACAAATAGCAATGACTAGACAATCTGTTCAGTCATGTTAGTTGAGAGATGAATATTCAACAGACCACTGGGGGAACTCCACTTCTACAATAAACGAGCCATGGAATAGAGGGCTCAGGACTTTGGTTTCCTGTGTCACAAATCTCTAACAGCTACCGCAAGGACATAGCTGACACCCATATGGACCACTATGGGTGCTCCCATTTTCCATCTCACCCTGATTGCCTTACTTGAGATACACAGAGCGCGATTCTCTGGAAAGATTTCTAAGTTTTGTTGCTAGTGGGCATGGCCGCGAGCTTCCCGGCGCTTGGTGCAAGGCCAGCAACGCTATTCAAGGTTAACTCGGCCACTTAACGAGGCCTTGTGGGCTTCTCGCTACAAATCGAGGCTCACCAGCTGATTCGCCGAGACTGCATCCGCCAGCCCCCCACTAACAAGGTCGAGCAGCATTTAAGCAGCACCTGCTCAGCTAACCCCAGCCAGCTCGCAACAATGGTGCCGAGGAGACTGGCCCCAAGATTAGGGGACGCTGACCTGGGGAGGCGGCTAGATGCAGTGGAGGCCAGGAGGGATGTCCTGTTCCCCCGAGGGCCCAGGAGGGGCGTCCAGAGGGCGGCCAGTGCTGCCTGGGATGAGGTGGTGTCGGCTCCGAGCTCGGGGAGTGTGACCAGGAGGACTGGCCTTCAGTGTTGGAAAAAGGTCAATGACTTACACCGGACAACACGACTGAGTAGACCCCAAAGCCTACATCCCCCACCCCGAGACCATTCCGCCCCATGGAAGCATCCACCCCCCAACTCTCCATACAGCCTCCAACCGTCCATCCCTCCTACCCCTTCAACCTCCCAACCCTTCCTCCACCCTCCTTCCCTTCAACACCCAACCCCTCTCCACACCCCTCCCCCTTCAACCGCCCCCCCAACCACCCTCCCTTCACACACCCCTTTCCCACCACTGTGAACCATGTGTGTGGCCAACAATGCCCTCTCTGTGTCTCCTCAGGAGAAGCTCTCCCACAAGCGCCAGGAAAGGGGCCAGACTGGCAGAGATGTGCCAGACATCAGAATCCTCACCACGTCGAGGTCCCTGCCTTGGAGTTGACCTGTGTGGCTGAGGACAGGACGGTCACCAACGCGGAGGCTGGCGGATGCCGCAGAGGTGAGGAACCACCGGGTCCCACCCGGGGGACCTGTTGTTTTGCCTTACTGACTGACCACATGACCATTCTCCCACAGGTCCTCGAGCCGACAGCATTGACCCATCCCGGTGGCCCCCCTCTCCAGTCTCCCATGAGACCACCTCGGTGGAGAACTCGGAGGATGCCAACGTAATAGTCCCCTCACAGCTGTCACCCCCACCCTCCACCAGCGCAGATACATACACTTCGGGGGGAAATGATAGTGGACAGACTTCTGGTGCCACATTCTGATGCTCATCACACTGCTGATGATGTACATCAGGTGAGACAGCAGTCGGAGGACACAGTCCCAGCACCCTGGCATGAGATACATAACCTGGGAGGGTGGGACATAGGGGTGGTGGGTGGGTAAGGATGCAATGATGGACCAGGCCTAGGTGAATTGGCCAGTATGTGGGCCTCCCTGATCCTCTGGGCTTGCTAGACCCTCACCGCTGTCGCCTGTCCTGCGGCCTCCGGCTGGACCTCAGGTTCCTCCCCAGCCTTGTCCTGCAGCCCCTGCTGGTCCGGCACCTCGTCATCATCCTCGTCCCCATCCCCCTCCTCCTCCTCCTTACCCTCCACCTCCTCAGAGGTGGCCACATGTTCCTCATCACTCACCTCCAGCAAGTCACCCCGTAGCTGTGAGAGGTTGTGGAGGGCACACAGACCACCACAAGGCGGGTGACCCTCTGGGCAGTGTACTGGAGGGCACCTCCGGAGCGGTCGAGGCATCGCAACCACATCTTGAGGAGTCCGATGCACCGCTCAATGACATTCCAGGTGGCCACATGGGCCTCGTTGTAGCAGGTCTCCGCTTCGGTCTCCGGCCTCCGTACTGACATCATTAGCCAGGTCCTCAGTGGATATCCCTTATCCTCCAAGAGCGAGCCGCCCATGCTGGGGTGCTCCTCGAAGGAGCCAGGGATGACCGACTGTCCCAGGATGTAGCTGTTGTGTACACTCCCCAGGAAGTGGGCACACACGTGCATTAACTTCCTCTGGTGGTCGCACAGGCATTGTATGTTGAGGGAGTGGAACCCTTTTCGGTTAACATAGGGCACCCACAGGTGGCCCGATGAGCGCATATCCGTGGCATCAATTACCCCCTGGACTTGGGGCATCCTGGCAATGGCAGAGAAACCTGCTGCCTGGCATCTTTCTGGGCTTGATCCATGTCAAAGTGGAGATAGTTCTCCGCCCGGGCATACAGGGCATCCGTAATATGTCAGATGCACCTGTGGGTTGTGGACTGTGAGATATCACACAGGTCCTGGCTCGAGACCTGGAATGAGGCCGAGGCGTAAAGGTTCAGGGCTGTGGTGACCTTGGCAGCCACCGGGAGCGGATGCCCTCCTCCTCTATGTGGTGACCCCGTCTCCTTGCTGAGGAGGAGCAGCCTGCGGCATGTACTGTCCGTAATCTGCTCGAAACAACCAGCGAAGCCTTTACATCCTGGTCTCCCCCTCTGGGTCCCTCCCTGGCCTGATGGGCGGCTGGGTCCTCAGAGTGTGGGGCAGAGTCCGACATATGGACTGCGCCTCGAGCATCTCCAAACACTGCTGCTGCCGCCGCCTTCTCGGGCGTCCGGCCGCCCGGCCTAGCAGCAGCACCACTCGGGTAAGTTCTGGGTCAATATCCCTGCCACACTGTTCAATATCTGTAAGGAATTGGGAGAGGGTGTTCGACTGACAAACAGCAGTGGCTCCCAACCAGGGACCTTCCCTTCCCCATTGATCCCTCACTCCCCCCGCCGACCCAGAAGGCCCTGCCCACGCATACCTGGCCGCAGCGGGCAGCCCCCCTCCGGACCGCAGACCCTGTATCCCGCACAACAGCTCGTAACGTCACTTGGGACGGCTGATCATCCCCTCCCCATGGTGCTCACCCATCCTCCAGCTGTTTTCGTTTTCGGCCTCTCTCGCGATCCACCGACCTCCTTTCGCTTGAGCGAGATGAGGCTGGACAAACTAATTTTATATTTGGGACTTTGGTTATCATAAAGAGTAAAATCCTGCAGTCACTAGGCTGGGATGGAGAGAAATCCCGGCCTCGGAGTTAAAAGGACCACTGCAACTCCCAGTCAAAAATTCCAACTTGAAGATGAGTTTAGCGACTTCAGCCTAGATTACTAGACCGGAGTGGATGTGATACAGAAATGCCCAAGCTTTATTTTAATTTTAATCCATTCCCACCTAACTGTTTCCAAACCATTTTGTCTGATCTAATTTGCTCCTGTGTTATCTTACTGTCAACTACGTGAGCTTTGCAAATCCTGGACAGCTTCCAATCCCAACGCTGACAGTAGAAGTGTTTATCGTGAAGTAGAATTTGTCAGGGATCTGACCGACTGCCAAGACACATACTGACAGGCTGAGAGATTACAAAGTGGACTCCCTCAGACAGAGGGTTTGACGAATGGTTGGAGAAGATTGTGAAGGCTTGGGCACGTTGCAGCTAGACTCTTATCTCATTTACCCCCCACACTTTGGTCAGCATCGTTTAAGCCACGCAAATGAATTGCAGCCAGATGCAGACTTAGCAACAGCAGTTTGTACTTGCTGCTTTCTGCAGTAAAATATCGAAAGATGCTTCACAGGGCTGTTAACAACCAAAGAATTTTGCAGAGGAGGAAGACATCCTGTCACCATGTCCGAACGCCAAGGGGCATCCTGTCAGTTGGGCGGTGGTATACAGGGCTGCATTTTCACACCAACAGCTGGGGCCGTCGGCCTACACTGGACATTGGTCCGCCCACAGCAGCTGCCGGACAATCAGAGGGCCAGCAGCTCAGCAGTGTCAGGAGTGCCTGGACTAGCAGTGCCCACTCCTGGGGCTGCATCTTCTCAATGAGACCTCATTGATGGCCGTGTTCCCCTGCAGACAGGGGAAGGCAGTGGCGTTGTGTCATTGTCGCTGGACTAGTAATTCCAGTGAACCAAGGGTAATAATGCTCTGGCGACAAGGGCTTCAATCCCACCACGGCAGATGGTAAAATAATTTGAGTTCAGTAAAAATTTGGAATTCAAAGTCTATTGATGACCACGAAACCACTGTCGATTGTCGCAAAATCCATCTAGTTCATGAATGTCCTTTAGGGAAGGAAATCTGTCACCCTTACCTGGTCTGGCCTATATGTGACTCCAGATCCATATGGGCGGCACGGTAGCACAGTGGCTAGCACTGTTGCTTCACAGCTCCAGGGTCCCAGGTTCGATTCCCGGCTTGGGTCACTGTCTGTGCGGAGTCTGCACGTTCTCCCCGTGTCTGCGTGGATTTCCTCTGGTTGCTCCGGTTTCCTCCCACAAGTCCTGAAAGACATGCTGTTAGGTAATTTGGACATTCTGAACTCTCCCTCTGTGTACCCGAACAGGCGCGGGAATGTGGCAACTAGGAGCTTTTCACAGTAACTTCATTGCGGGTGTTAATGTAAGCCTACTTGTGACAATAAAAATTATTATTATTATTAGATCCACAGCAATGTTGTGTCTCTGAAATGCCCTCAGGAATGGGCAATAAATGCTGCTCCAGCCAACGCCGCCCACATCCAATTAACGAATAGAAAAAAAGTAAGTGCAGCCTCGGAGTATCAGATCCAGGCATGCAGGCTCAGCGATGGAATGTTGTTGCCGGGGGCAGGTGGGACTGTTGCTGCAGGGTGGACATTGCTGCTGGGGTCCCTCTCCATGGGCCAAAGCATGCCCAAAAAGACCCCACTCCCTGGAGCCTACTGAGAGGTCGCCACCGTTTATATGGTGATCTCCACTCGTGGTCGTGAGTCCTTCCAGTGCAGGTAAAATGACTGTGGAGACAGCAAGAGGCCATTTATTGGCCACTTAGGTGGCTCCATTGGGCCCAGGGTATGTGGGAAATCTCTCCGCGTTCCCTTACCAATTTGCTCGTCATCCTGCCTTTCAGTCCCCCGGACGTAATTTTCGGTAACAAAGCTGAGCAAGTGGTTGAAATATCAGTGGGGGAGGATTTTGCAGACAACGATCAGAACTTCGTTAGATTCAAGATTGGTATGGAAAAGGACAAGAACGGGCATGAAATCAAAGTTCAAAACTGGAGGAAGGCCGATTTTAATAAGATCAGGGCTGGAATTCTCCATTTGGGAGACAGAGGGGCAGGATTCTCCGTCCCCCCTCCCCAGGAGCGAAATTCTCCGCCCCGCCCCGCCACATTTCTGCCCCGACCGGCCGCCGGGATGCTCCGTAACACCGGCCGGTCAATGGGGTTTCCCATTGTGGGGCAGCCCCGCGCCGTCGGGAAACCCCCGGGCGCCGGCAAAACGGAGACTCCCGCCGGCGGAGAATGACGCCCCAGATTTCTGGTACGGCGCGCCGTCGGGTTTCTCCATTTCACCAGCTGGCCAATGGAGTCTCCAATTGTGGGGTAACCCCACACCGTCGGGAAACCCCCAGGCTGCCACCAAAATGGAGAATCCCGACGGCGGAGAATTCAGCCCTAAGTATTGCCGTCGGGATTGAATAACATGAGGGGCGTCATTCTCCGACCCCCCGCCGGGTTGGAGAATGGCCGTTGGCCGCCGTGAATCCCGCCCCCGCCCCCGCCGAAGTCTCCGCTCCCGGAGATTGGGCAGGGGCGGGAATCGGGCCGCGCCGGTTGGCGGGACCCCCCGCTGGATTCTCCGGCCCGGATGGGCCGAAGTCCCGCCCAGGAATTGCCTGTCCCGCCGACGTAAATCAAACCTGGTATTTACCGGCGGGACCAGGCGGCGTGGGCGGGCTCCTGGGGGGGGGGCGCGGGGCGATCTGACCCCGGGGGGTGCCCCCACGGTGGCCTGGCCCGCGATCGGGGCCCACCGATCCGCGGGCGGGCCTGTGCCGTGGGGGCACTCTTTCCCTTCCGCCTCCGCTACGGCCTCCACCATGGCAGAGGAGGAAGAGACTCTCCCCACTGCGCATGCGCGGGAAACTGACAGCGGCCGCTGACGCTCCCGCGCATGCGCCGCATTTCCGCGCCAGCTGGCAGGGAAACAGATGCCATTTCCGCCAGCTGGCGGGGTGGAAATCCCTCCAGCGTCGGCCTAGCCCCTCAATGTTGGGGCTAGGCTGCCAAAGATGCGGAGCCTTCCGCACCTTTGGGCCGGCGCGATGCCCGTCTGATTGGCGCCGGCTTTGGCGCCAGTCGGCGGACATCCCGCCGTTGGGGGAGAATTTTGCCCGAGATTTGTATTCCCATTGGGGGCGCTAATCAGTAAGCAAGTCAGCACATGCAAATGGGCCAGCGCTCTGCCAGCGCAGATTCAGAGCAATTCCTTGCCCAGCAGGTGTTGTAACCATTTGGGCCAAAGTTAGCACTAAAGAGCCTGATGACTGGAACTGGTTTTAAACGCTCCACTTACCTCACACTCATTGCAGCCATGAAGTTGGCTCACAGAAGACTTGGCCCCCTGAATTTGGGAGTCCACAGAGGTGTGGGTCACTGGTGAAGCCTCTGCCCTGAAAGGAGCAGAGAACCAGAGAGGGTTCCAAAGGCCACGGTTCAGGCGTCCTCTGGTTGAGGTGATCTCTGCTGATCCCTTGATTCCTCTGCAGTGGGGCAGCACTTCTGAGGAATGCCAACACCGGGTGGACTCCTGATTGAACTTAACCACGCCCATCCCCTTGATGAAACAACGGTGGTGTGAGGGTGTCCAGATGGACAACTTGGGTGGATTCCCAGAGGCATTCTGAGCATTCAAAGGTCACAGGTAACACTCAGCAGAGTGAAGAGCCAAGAGCCCATAAGTAGCATTTGGCCAGCCCGATCCCGAAGAGGACACCCCGTATCCACGGACATTGAACCAAGTCGCTCGCCGCTACTATCCCCAGCACTGCCAGCTAACCCCCGGCAAGCCTGACAACCTTTTCCACTGTTTATTTAGTCTCCCATTCCCCCTCCACAGCCTTGGAGTCCAGGTTCCGCTTATAAATAATTGCACTAATTCCCGCACGCAAGACCTCCATCTAAGAGGGACTGAGCATTGCGGAAGGGTGGAGCATGAAATGTCCAAGCTGCTAATAGTATTGAAATCCATGCAAAAGACGGTTTTGCATGGATCTGCCAGCGCCGTGCGCAGACACCGATATCGCCAGCATAAGGACCAGAGCATGGCGTCAGAATTAGCGGCGGGCACAAACCTCGATTTTTTGATAACCCACGATTCACCCCCCGATCGCAATTCATCTTTCCCACATCCCAAAGCGGAGAATCCAGGCCCAGATATGATTTGGCCAGAGTGGATTGAGAACAGACAGGTTCCAATAAATAAAAAGGCTGGAAGCAACAAATCCAGTGAAGGCTGGATATCTAACCCATATACAACATTGGATAAAGGGGAAAAGGGAGGCTTATGGCAGATTTGGGGGGCTTAAAACAGCAGACGCCCTGGAGGTATATTTAATGTGTTAGAGGGAACTTAAAAAGGAAATTAGGAGAGCAAAAGGTGGACATGAAAGGATAGTGGCAAGTAAAATAAACAAAAATCCTAAGTTATTTCACATTAAAGGTAAAGGGATAACTAGGGAAAGACTAGGGCCCATTAAGGACCACTGTGGTATTTGTGTGTGGCAACAGAGGACGTTATTGGGGTTCCAACTGAATACTTTGTGTCAGTGTTCACTAATGAGAAATGAGAGATGTAGGTATAGAAATCATGGAGAGGGGCTGTGATAAAATTAAAGAAATTAACTTAGACAGAGAGGAGGTCCTGAATGATCTGGCAGGCTTAAAAGTAGGCAAATCTCCAAGGCCAGATGAAATGTATCCCAGGCTATTGAGTGAGGCAAGGGAGGGAATAGCTGGGGTGCTGGCAATAAAAGAGAGGTGCCAGAGGACTGGAGGATAGCCAATGTGGTAACATTATTCAAGAAGGGAGGACGGGATAAACCAGGAAACTACAGTCCAGTCAGTCTAAACTCAGTTGTGGGGAAACGTTTGGAGCAATTCTGAGAGACTGAATTAATCTGCATTTGGAGAGGCACAGATTAATCAAGAACATTCAGCATGGTTTTGTTAAGGGGAGGTCATGTCTCGACAACATGATTTGAAGTTTTCGAAGAGGTGACCAGATGTGTAGATGAGGAATGCATTTGACATAGTCTACTTGGACAACAGCAAGGCTTTTGAAGATCTCACATTGGAGGTTGATAGCGAACATAAGCTTCCATGGAAATTTGGCAAATTGGATCCAGAATTGGTTATGGTCGAGGGGTAATTTTTGACTGGATATCTGTGTCCAGTGGGGTCCCGCAGGGGTCAGTGTTGGGGCCCTCACTGTTTGTGGTTTATATAAATTATTTAGACTTGAATGTAGGAGGGTTAATCGGCAAGTTTACAGATGATACAAAAATTGGTGGGGTGGTAGATAATGAGGAGATGGGCTGTTCAGATGGGCTGATCAGTGGCAAATGGATAAGTGTGGGGTGATGCACTTGGGCAGGACAAAAAAGGCAAGGGAATTCATGACAAACGGCAGGACCCTGGGGAGCATCGTGGATCAGAGGGACCTTGGTATGTATGTACACCGGTCCCTTAAGGCAGCAGAGCAGATTCATACAGTGGTTAAGTAGGGATATTGTATACCTGTATTTCCTCGCCGAGGCATAGTGTTTAAGAGAAGGGAGGTTATGCTGAAACTGTATAAAACTTTGGTTACACCACAGTTAGCGTATTGTGTGCCGTTTCAGAATGCACATTATAGGAGGGATTTGATAGCACTTGAAAGGGCGCAGAGGAGATTTACCAGGATATTTCCTGGGCTGAGACGTTTAGTTATGAAGAGAGATTGGATAGACTGGGCTTGTTTTCCTTGGAGCAGAGGAGACTGAGGGGGGACATGATTGAGATGTGTAAAATTATGAGGGGCATAGACAGAGTAGACAGGAAGAAACTTTTCCCCTTGGTGAAGGGATCAATGAGCAGGGGGAATAGATTTAAGTTAAGAGGCAGGAGGTTTAGAGGGGATGTGAAGAAAAACATTTTTACCCAGAGGGTGGTGGGAGTTTGGAACTCGCTGCCTGAAAGGGTGGTAGAGGCAGAGACCCTCATAACATTTAAGAATTATTTAGATGTGCACTTCCAATGCCAAGGCATACGAGACTATGGGCCAAGTGCTAGAAAATGTGATTAGAATGGCTAGGTGGTTGTTTTTGACTGGCACAGAGTTGATGGGCCGAAGGGCCTTTCCTGTGCTGTAGATCGATCTGATTCTGCCAACCCCAAAGGGCCTGGGAAACGTTGGTTAAGATTTGACACCTAGTCACAAAATAGGTCTTGGGATAATTGACCAGGATCTCAAACGAAGAGTTTGGTTTTAAGGAGCATCTTAAAATGAAATGAAATGAAAGAAAATCACTTATTGTCACAAGTAGGCTTCAAATGAAGTTACTGTGAAAGGCCCCTAGTCGCCACATTCCGGCACCTGTTCGGGGAGGCTGGTACGGGAATTGAACCATGCTGCTGGCCTGCCTTGGTCTGCTTTAAAAGCCAGCTCTTTAGCCCTGTGCTAAACCAGCCCCTGGAGGCAGGAAGAGGTATAAGACCATAGGACATAAGAGCAGAATTAGGCCGCTCAACCCATCGAGTCTGCTCTGCCATGCAATTATGGCTGATATTTTTCTCATCCCCATTCTCCTGCCTTCTCCCCATTACCCCTGATACCCTTATTAATTAAAAACCTACCTATCTCTGTCTTAAAGACACTCTGTGATTTGGCCTCCACAGCCTTCTGCGGCAAAGAGTTCCACAGATTCACCACCCTTTGGCTGAAGAAATTCCTCCTCATCTCTATTTTCAAGGATCGTCCCTTTAGTCTGAGATTGTGTCCTCTGGTTCTAGTTTTTCCGACAGGTGGAAACATCCTCTCCACGTCCACTCTATCCAGGCCTCGCAGTATCCTGAAAGTTTCAATAAGATCCCCTCTCATTCTTTTAAACTCCAACGAGGACAGACCCAGAGTCCTCAAACGTTCCTCATATGACAAGCTCTTCATTCCAGGGATCATTCTTGTGAACCTCCTCTGGACCCTTTCCAATGCCAGCACATCCTTCCTTAGATACGGGGCCCAAAACTGCTCACAATACTCCAAATGGAGCCTGACCAGTGCCTTAAAGAGCCTCAGAAGTACATCCCTGCTCTTGTATTCTAGCCCTCTTGACATGAACGTAACATTGCATTTGACTTCCTAACTGCCGACTGAACCTGCACGTTAACATTAAGAGAATTGTGATCAAGGACTCCCTTTGTGCTCTGATTTCCTAAGCATTTCCCCATTTAGAAAATAGTCTATACCTCCATTTCTCCTTCCAAATGTATAACTTCACACTTTCCCACATTGTATTCCATCCGCCACTTCTTTGCCCACTCTCCTAACCTGTCCAAGTCCTTCTGCAGCCCGCCTGCTTCCTCAATACTTCCTGTCCCTCCACAGATCTTTGTATCATCTGCAAACTTAGCAACAGTACCTTCAGTTCCTTCTCCCAGATCATTAATGTATATTGTGAAAAGTTGTGGTCCCAGCACCGACCCCTGAGGCACACCACTAGTCACCGGCTGCCATCCTGAATAAGACTCCTTTCTCCCCACTCTCTGCCTTCTGCCAATCAGCTAATTCACTATCCCTGCCAGGATCTTACCCTTAACACCATGGGCTCTTAACCTATTTAACAGTTTCCTATGCGGCACCTTGTCAAAGGCCTTCTGGAAATCTAAATGAATCACATCCACTGGTTCTCCTTTGTCTAACTTCCTTGTTACTTCCTCAAAGAACTCTAACAGACTTGTCCGACATGATCTCCCCTTGACGAAGCCGTGCTGACTCAGTCCTATTTTATCATGCACTTCCAAGTACTCCACGATCTCATCTTTAATAATGGACTCTAAAATCTTACCAATGCAGAAGGTAAAGAGGCACAGAGGTTTAGGGAGAGAATTTCAAAGACTCGGGCCTGGCTGAAAGCACAAATAGGGAATGCTCAATTAGCCAGATTGGAGGAGCTCAGTGATGTCAGCGTGTTGCAATGCCAGGAAAAGATACAGGAAGAGTGTGGGGAGAGATTCAAATGGAGAAGAAAATCCAGGCCAACATCGCCCCAGTATATGTCCAAGCAACAAAAAAGATGATAGAACATGAATGTAGGCATTAAAGTAGATATCTAAATTCAACTTGTAAACACAAAATGTTGTACGTGAAGATACACAAGCAAACTCAGAGACAGACTGACAGAAGTGAAAATAGTCAATGTGAAACATTAACATTTGGAACCATAAAGACCGATATCCAGGCACAAAATCTGCACTTGCTAAAAGTATTGAGTTGTATTGCGGGCAGCCTGTGCTTCAAACAAGTGTTACACATTGCGTCCATTGCACTACAGTTAAGAAATAAATGGTTGGCAACATGCAGTCTAAAATTATTCTTAATCAGATTGTAACATACTCCAGGTTAAGATAGAGATCCAGGAACTATTTTCCACTGCACAAGAGTGAGGAGAACTCACATGTAGCCTATATAAATTTGCTCATCAGTCATGTGGCTGGGTTTATTGAGCTTGTGTGGTGTTTGCACAATGTAAATCAAACATTTATTTAAATCGGTCATTTTCTGGAAGGAATTTGAGTTTAGCTGAAGAAACAGGATCAACTAAATACCTAAACTTGGACAAGTCAAAGCAGGTATTAAAAACTCCCACAAGGTGTATTCCCTGATAAACTGCACTTTCTGAAGATTCAATACTCTGTAATCTTCACTCAACCCATTTCATTTCTAACAAAACCTCCTCTTAGTAACTGCACTGCTGCCACCTGTAAATCCTGCCCTCCCCTCCCTCACCCTGCACCCAAAACCTGGTCAATACTCCTGAACTGTGCCTTGCCTTCCCATTTTTCTTCCTTTTTTCGCTTGTACTTGTCAACCACCTTTTCCAAATGCCCTCTGGGATATTTTTCTTCATATGAAAGGCATTGCAGAAATATAAGTTGTTGTCGAGGTTTGACTGCATTCCAGCTGGCAATTCCACACTGTTACATTGGCAAGAAAAGATTGTTGAAGTAAATCTATATAATTTGGCTCTACTGTTTGAATGCTCTTGACAAGAGGCAGCGGCAGACTCTGTGTTTTTTCCCTTATCCCATATCCCTGCCCACCCACTCAACCCAACTGAGGAGCGAGTCACGTGAAGCATGAATCCCAGGGGGCTGGTTCAGCTCAGTTGGTTGGGCAGCTGGTTCGTGAGGCAGAGCAAGGACAATAGAGGAGGGTTCAATTCCCATACTGGCTGAAGGCCTTCTCAACCGTACCTGAGGTGTGGTGACCCTCAGGTTAAGTCACCACCAGTCAGCTTTTTCTCAAAAAAGGGAGAGCAGTCTATGGCCGCCTGGGACAGTTACATTTACACAGCTCTTTTCAGGTGCTCTGCTTCAGGGCTTGAGTGACAATGTCTAGCCTGACTCTTTCGTGCAGTACTGATTGAATGCTGCACTATTGGAGGTGGTGTCTTTTAGGTAAAGTGTTAAACTCAGGCCCCAATTGGCTTCTCAGGCAGACCGAAAAGATCTCATCGCACTAATTCTACGTCACCTCCATGTTCCTGTATTATCTCCAATCTCTTAGTATCGAAAAACTTAAGGGTCTCAACCTTAAACATTCTCGTTAATTAAGCATCCACAGGTCTCCAGAATCAAGAATTCCAAAAATTCACAACCTTCCCATTGAAGGAATGTACCTCATCTCAGTCCGAAATGGCTGATCACATGTCTACATCAATCATATGCTGGCTGATTTCACTTTTTCATAGCTCTGTATATTTATACTTATTACCTTTGCCCTAGTTACCATACAACCTTTGCCCTAGTTACCATACTTATATATTCTGGGCACAATCCAAAGCCATGCTGAGCCCGAAAAGCAGTTCGCCGCGGGGAGAGACCTCACTCCCAGGATCTACCTGCCTCGCAACTGGAGGGCCCTCCCACATTGCATTCGGGCTGGGGGAGGTTGGGGATTATTTTGGGTGCCGTGCCAATCTCCCGCTACATTGGGGAGTTCCGGCGAGTGGTTTTCCCCACTGTACAAAAAGGGGCTATGTGCAGCCTCAACCGCGCATTCCCCATTCAGCCCCTTATTCAACCCGAGTCGCGCTGAATAGCCGTGTGTTTCTCAGTGCTGTGAAACGCGTGGCTAAACGCGCTCGCTAGGGGACTTTGTTTTCTTTTGGGGGAATCAGGCTCTCTATCTCTGTCTCACGTATATGCATTCACTATTTATCTGTGAAGCTGGTAACATCTTCTCCTCTGATATCTTGGTGAGCTTAGCCAGCGAGTAGTTCGACCAGGGAGATGAAGCAAGTTCCAGAGTCATATTTTGGTCTCTACTATGTGAGTTAGACAGCAGTAAGATGATTGGGTCCACTCTGGGTTTGGGATGGAAAATTCTGTCAAGGGTCCTTATGCTGATCAGTGTCCAGTTACCCACACCGTAGATGGAACAAATAGCCACGAGGGTTCATAACTGAGCAATGAACACCAGAGGATGCCCGTAACCCGAGCAAGGAGACAATGACCCCAGATTCTCACTGAGTTCGAATGAGTCTAGAGCCATTTAAAAATGGCGGCCAGGACCTGATTTCAGGGCACCCATCCCATTCCGTCCCACAATTTTCACTGACATGACTTAGGGAAGCGTGTAGCGAGCATGCACTCTGCAGTCCCAAGCTGGCAGGCTCGACTCTGGGGAGAAGCATCTCCCAGCAACCACCACCAATTTCCGCGGATTTGCGGCAGCTTCTCCCTGTCTCATGGTTCATGACCCCTTAGAGCAGTCATGAGCCACAATGGGGGCCAATTTTAAAGGTAAATTCAAAAGTCTTACCCTTGACTTCCATGCCACTTCCATGCCCCCATGCCATACACACAATGTACATAAACAATTAGTCATACGATAATTAGTCATATAGCAATTGCAATGAGGAACTGTTGAGCGAACAAAAGACACATTCACAAATCCTCCTTTGAAAAAAAATTGTTCTTTCGACAACCGTCTAACAATATCAGTCAGACAGATCACAAACCTGTCAATAAAAGAGGCTTCAAATATTTCACACCTCTTAATCTTGCCCATATAAACATTGGAGCCTTGACAAAAGAGATCACAATAAGAATGATTTATCGTAACCACTTAAAAATGTCAATCAAGCAAAGTCAAATATTCATTTCAGCTGTCAAAACTGAATCCTCTGCTGTGATAATGCCTTTATTGGTCTGGGCATGCCTCATTATGTACGCTAACACAATTAAGTCCCACAGAACTGAGGCCATCTTTTAAACCAGCCTTAGCATTTCCCCCCCCCCCCCCCCCCCCCCCCCCCCCCATGGCCACCAATAATCTGTTCCAGGGTCAGTGAGGCCCAACAACACCCTACAGACACCCCCAGAAGCTACCCACCTCAGCAGTTAAAATCAGGCCCAGGAAGAGAAGAAGTGAAGGGAGAAAACCAATGAGAAAGGAAGAAAAGAAAAGGGAGCAGCTCAAAACTACAAGGGAGCTGAGGTAATCCAAGGGTTACAGTCATAGAAACACTAGCGTGTTGGTAGAAAACAGAACAGTTGTGACATTGGCTCCACTGCCAGCATTTCTGACCGCAGCTATGCCTGGAATGCCACAGCAGAAAAGATTGGACAAGTTAGGAAAACAGTCAGGAAAGGAAAAACCTCATTCTCTAATTACTTTATTTTTTATCTGATAAATGTCGGAGAAGCAGATGGTTTGCGTTTAATAAAAATAAATCTGGACGTCTGTCTGTAAACGACGATCTAAGTGTTCAGAACAGCTGAGATTGCAATGTCGGTGGTGTCTGGTTGTGTGGGGTGAGGGGTTCTGGCAGTGGTGGAAGGGAAGGCAATACCTCAGGTGTGAAAAATGTGGAAAACAAAATGGTTCCTCGTGACCTACTGCCCCCATACTGATTATGTTTTTTTATTGTGTCAACTTTGCTTCCTTCCTCTTCTGAAGACCTTCGTCTCTTGCTGCTGTTCAGTTCCATGGAATGTAATTTAGAACATATAACATAGAACATAGAACATGCAGTGTGGAAGGAGGCCATTTGGCCCATTGAGTCTGCACCGACCCACTTAAGCCCCCATTTCCACCTTATCCCCAGAACCCAATAACCCCTCCTAACTGTTTTGGTCACGAAGGGCAATTTATCATGGCCAATCTACCTAACCTGCACGTCTTTGGACTTTGGAGGAACCCGGAGGACCCGGAGGGAACCCGCGCAGACACGGGGAGAACGTGCAGACTCCACACAGTCAGTGACCCAGCGGGGAATGCTCCGGATGCTCCGGCTTCCCGTTTTAAACTGGATTCTTCTGCCTGAGCCATTAAGTAACCGTCAAGGACCTTAATCAGGACAAGAGCGGGCTTCCCTTCCGAGGCCCCGCCCATCCCAGCGCAAAATCATCAAGACCAGATCAGGCCAGACGGGATCCTGCAGAGGATGGAAAGTCAGTAGCAAGGCCATGGGAATTTTTCTCAGCAACTATCCAATGCCGGATCCCTCAACTGGGTGCAGGGGTGCTTATTCTTGAGGCCCGCCTTCTCAATCTGAGTACATGAATAGGATGGGAGTAGAGGGGATATGGACCCCAGAAGTGCAGGAGGTTTTCGTTTAGACACGCATCATGATTGGCACAGGCTTGGAGAGTTGAGGGGCCTGTTCCTGTGCTGTATTCTTGTTCTTTGTTCTTTGGTAATGAGGGACATACCTCCAGGAGCTCCCGATAGGGTTTGTTAGGTGACCTTTGGGAAGTGCGGGAAAACCAGGTAGCTCCATTTAATCCCTGGACCACCATTAAGTTGCAGTGGACTCAGGGCTAACATGTGTCCATTGGCTCATTCATGAACCCGAATTAAGGTTCCACTGCCAGGAACCAGGGGCGTCATTCTCCGACCCCCCGCCGGGTCGGAGAATGGCCGTTGGCTGCCGTGAATCCCGCCCCCGCCCCCCGCCGAAGTCTCCGAAGGGAGAAAAGTCGGCGGGGCGTTAATGGCGCCGCTGCCGCGGAGAATTTCACGGGTCTGCGCAAGGCAGCCGATTTTCGGCCTGCCGATATTGTCCCTTCCGGGTGGTCCGAAGTCCCGTCGACGTGATGACCGTTCACGTCGACGTGAATCAAACCTCCTTTTCATCGGCGTGACCCGGTGCTCCAGGCTCACGCCGACCAGCGAGGAGGTGAGCGACGGCCTGGGGGGGTTGGCTCTGGGCAGGAAATGGCGTGGCCGCAGACTGATTGCGTGAGGAGAGGTGTGTCTCGGCTTGTGTGTGTGTGTGTGTGCGGCGGGGGGGGGGGGGTGGTTAGAGAAGGCTGGGCTCCGGGGGGAGTGCCTGGAGGGGGTCCGTGCTGGGGTGGAGGTTGGGGGGGGGGGTCCGTGCTGGGGTGGAGGTTGGGGGTTGGGGAGGGGGTCCGTGCCGGGGTGGAGGTTGGGGGGGGGGTCCGTGCTGGGGTGGAGGTTGGGGGTTGGGGAGGGGGTCCGTGCTGGGGTGGAGGTTGGGGGTTGGGGAGGGGGTCCGTGCTGGGGTGGAGGTTGGGGGGGTGTTCCGTGCTGGGGTGGAGGTTGGGGGTTGGGGAGGGGGTCCGTGCCGGTGTGGAGGTTGGGGAGGGGGTCCGTGCCGGGGTGGGTGATGGGAGGGCAAATGAGTTGGTCCACCTGGCCAGGTGCCAGGCTCCAACAGTTGGACCCATGCGGTCCATGCCACCTGGCTGGGGGGAGGAGGGGATATGGGCAATGATGAATATGGGCAATGATGACATGTCGTCGTTCCCCTCCCCCCCACCAGGCCGTCATTTTTTCAGACCATCCAGCGATGCTGGCCGCCGTGGTGGCAGCCGCTCATGTCTATGTTGCCCTGGATGAGGAGGAGGAGGAGGAGGGGGAGCGTGCCAGAGAGGCGGCGCAGGCTGCCGCAGAGGGGCAGGCGGCAGCCGCCCAGGCTGGAGGGACACCTGACCGACAGGACGAGGAGGGGGAGGAGGACGTCGCGGCCCCACGGCAACGGAGGCACCCGAGGGCGCCCCGTGTGTACCGGCCCCGGCAGTCATACTAGGACCTCACGGACCGGGAATGCAGGAGGAGACTCCGGATGAGCCGGGAAACCGTGGCACACATCTGCCACCTGCTGGCACACCTGTCACCGCGTGGCACTGGCGGGGGACACCCTCTCCCCGTGTCCGTCAAGGTTACGGTGGCCCTGAACTTTTATGCAACGGGATCATTCCAGGCACCGAGTGGGGACCTGTCCGGCATATCGCAGACATCGGTGCATCGGTGCATCCGGGCAGTGACAGATGCCCTTTATGCCATGGCGCACCGCTACATCCGCTTCCCCGTGGACCGGGCCAGCCAAGATGCCCGGGCCGTGGGCTTCTCTGCCGTTGCCGGGTTCCCCATGGTCCAGGGCGCGATCGATGGGATGCACGTCGCCGTGCGGCCACCTGCAGAGAACAGGGCCGTGTTCACTAATAGGAAGGGGACCTATTCAATGAACGTACAGGTGGTCTGCGACGTCTGCGCCCGTCACCCAGGCAGTGTACACGACTCATTCGTGTTGTCGCGGTCATCCATCCCTGACATGTACGAGGGACGCCATCCCCGGCTGAGGGGCTGGTTGCTGGGCGACAGGGGCTACCCATTGCGATCGTGGCTGATGACGCCTATACGGAGGCCACGCAATGAGGCGGAGAACCGCTACAATGATGCCCATGTAGCGACAAGGGGAGTGATCGAGAGGTGCTTTGGCGTGCTGAAGATGCGTTTCAGGTGCCTGGACCTCTCTGGGGGCGCCCTCCAGTATCGGTCAGATAGGGTCGGCCGCATCATTGTGGTGTGCTGCGTCCTGCACAACATAGCCCAGCAGAGGGGCGATGTGCCGCAGGCAGAGGAGGGCGGAGTGGAAGAGCAGCAGGAAGATGCCCAGTCCCCCCAGATGAGGGGGATGGGGGCAATGGTCAGGGCAGACGGGGTAGACACAGGCGGGTGGCTGTCCACCGTTACCGGCTGGCCCAGCGGGCACGGGACAGACTGATAGACGCCCGCTTCACTGACTAGATGGGCATGGGAATCGGGTAGTATGGCCACAGACCGCACACCATGACAACAGCCGACCACCCACACCCCCCACCCATCCACCCACCCAGCACCCTCACCCCCCTCCCCAACCCCACACACCCCACCCGCATGCACACCACCCCCCCCCCCCCAATTGCCGATCCACCGGCGGCACAACGGGCCGGGCTCACCCAGTTGCGGGTGGACGCGTGTCTATCGCAGGCCATGGAGGATGATGACAACCCGCCTCCGATGAGCTCCTGGCTCTACATCGTTGGACTATGTCTGACCCATGGCCACAGTACCACCATCCACCCGGACCATCCCTGCATGCGGCTGTGACACTGCAGCGCACGGTCCCGTCCTCTGCCCGGGGGATGTTGATGGCGGCCCAGGGGGAAGGGGGCAGACTCACCTGGGGCTGAGGTAAGACCACCCGTCACACACACACTTACATAACACGCCCGCACACTTTGGACAGAGCACAAAGGCAGCTTCGGTAGGTGTAACATTGACTTTAATAACCAAAGGAGTTCATGCACGTGCCCTAGCCCCTAAAACTCATCTGTGCCCTGCACCCGTGCCAACTTACTCAGTGTCTAATTGTTTGGCCTTACGGGCCCTTTGACTACATCTACGTGGTTCCCCAGACGGTACAGCAGAACTGGAGGTGGACTCCTGTGATTCCTGCCCTCTGACACCGGATCCCTTTGGCGGCCGTTTCCTGAGGCGTCTAACCACTATCCAGGACAGCCCTACCCGGGACAGCACTACCCGGGACAGCACTACCCGGGACAGCACTACCCAGGGCACCCCTACCCGGGAAGACGAAATACCGGACAGTGACTCAGAGTGGATGGGTGGAGACGAACCCCCACCCCAAAGTGCCATGGACTCAGAGTGGGACGAAGAGCATGACAGAACGCCACTGCTGTCACCAACACCCTCCACCATCGCAGAAACACTCACCACGGTTGGGCACTTTAGTGATGAGGCGTCTGGTACACTCACTGGTGCGCACAACACAGCCGTCCCGGTACAGCAGGTGGAGGTAGGAGCAGCAGAGGGACCGGGCGGTCGGAGGGCAGCCCAGGCCAAGCGAACATCTGCCGCCCAGATGGATCCCGGGTTCCTGCAGTTACCACACCCACACATAGATCCGATGCAACCACCGACACGGAGACGAGCGAATAGGGTGACGGGTGGCTTGCGGCGGCTGCGGTCGCAGGTGGAGGAGTCCACCCGCGTCCAGGAGCTGGGAGTGGTCCCGGTCATGCGTGCCACCCAGGCTGACACCGCACGGGTGGCGTCCGCGGTGGAGGCAATGGGTGCGACGGTGTCAGACATGGGGAACGGTTTGCGAGGCCTGGGGCCTTCCGTGCAGGCGGCGTCTGTGGCCCAGGAAATGGCTGCCCTCTCACAGGAGGCCATGAGCCAGTGCCAGCGCCAGATGGCAGAGGCGCTCACCGCCATAGCCCAGTCTCAGCAGGCCATGGCCCAGTCTCAGCAGGCCATAGCCCAGTCTCTGCAGGCCATGGCCCAGTCTCTGCAGGCCATGGCCCAGTCTCAGCAGGCCATCGCTGAGGGCATCGGCGCCAGTGGCCATGTGCGAGCTGGCGTCGCACTGTCGCAGACAGGGTTCAACAACCCCCTGGGCTCCATGGCTGCAAACCTGCAGACCCCTGTCGATACCAGCACGGGCCTCCAGGACTGGCAGCGCCAGATGCCGGGGGCGCGTCGGATGGCCAGTCCGTTCGCATCCCCCACCCATGTAGAGGCCTGGGGGCCATCGGGCACCCCGAGGGAGGAGGAGGTGGCGTGGTCCGTCCCGGCTCCCTCTGTAGGGGAGATCCCGGTACACCGCGACACCTCGGACTCCCCCCCTTCCGTCCCAGGTGCATCGGGTGGGCAACGGGCAGGACAGGCTGGCAGCTCGCCATCCCAGTCGCCCGGGCCGCAGCCTGGCCCATCTAGGCCAGGACGCCTCAGGAAACGGCCGCCAAAGGGATCCGGTGTCAGAGGGTAGGAATCACAGGAGTCCACCTCCAGTTCTGCTGTACCGTCTGGGGAACCACGTAGACGTAGTCAAAGGGCCCGTAAGGCCAAACAATTAGACACTGAGTAAGTTGGCACGGGTGCAGGGCACAGATGAGTTTTAGGGGCTAGGGCACGTGCATGAACTCCTTTGGTTATTAAAGTCAATGTTACACCTACCGAAGCTGCCTTTGTGCTCTGTCCAAAGTGTGCGGGCGTGTCATGTACGTTGAGCGCAAGTGTGTGTGTGACGGGTGGTCTTACCTCAGCCCCAGGTGAGTCTGCCCCCTTCCCCCTGGGCCGCCATCAACATCCCCCGGCAGAGGACGGGACCGTGCGCTGCAGTGTCACAGCCGCATGCAGGGATGGTCCGGGTGGATGGTGGTACTGTGGCCATGGGTCAGACATAGTCCAACGATGTAGAGCCAGGAGCTCATCGGAGGCGGGTTGTCATCATCCTCCATGGCCTGCGATAGACACGCGTCCACCTGCAACTGGGTGAGCCCGGCCCGTTGTGCCGCCGGTGGATCGGCAATTGGGGGTGGGGGGGTGGTGTGCATGCGGGTGGGGTGTGTGGGGTTGGGGAGGGGGGTGAGGGTGCTGGGTGGGTGGATGGGTGGGGGGTGTGGGTGGTCGGCTGTTGTCATGGTGTGCGGTCTGTGGCCATACTACCCGATTCCCATGCCCATCTAGTCAGTGAAGCGGGCGTCTATCAGTCTGTCCCGTGCCCGCTGGGCCAGCCGGTAATGGTGGACAGCCACCCGCCTGTGTCTACCCCGTCTGCCCTGACCATTGCCCCCATCCCCCTCATCTGGGGAGGACTGGGCCTCTTCCTGCTGCTCCTCCACTCCGCCCTCCTCTGCCTGCGGCACATCGCCCCTCTGCTGGGCTATGTTGTGCAGGACGCAGCACACCACAATGATGCGGCCGACCCTATCTGACCGATACTGGAGGGCGCCCCCAGAGAGGTCCAGGCACCTGAAACGCATCTTCAGCACGCCAAAGCACCTCTCGATCACTCCCCTTGTCACTACATGGGCATCATTGTAGCGGTTCTCCGCCTCATTGCGTGGCCTCCGTATAGGCGTCATCAGCCACAATCGCAATGGGTAGCCCCTGTCGCCCAGCAACCAGCCCCTCAGCCGGGGATGGTGTCCCTCGTACATGCCGGGGATGGATGACCGCGACAACACGAATGAGTCATGTACACTGCCTGGGTGACGGGCGCAGACGTGCAGGATCATCATGCGGTGGTCGCAGACCACCTGTACGTTCATTGAATAGGTCCCCTTCCTATTAGTGAACACGGCCCTGTTCTCTGCAGGTGGCCGCACGGCGACGTGCATCCCATCAATCGCGCCCTGGACCATGGGGCATACGGCAACGGCAGAGAAGCCCACGGCCCGGGCATCTTGGCTGGCCCGGTCCACGGGGAAGCGGATGTAGCGGTGCGCCATGGCATAAAGGGCATCTGTCACTGCCCGGATGCACCGATGTCTGCGATATGCCGGACAGGTCCCCACTCGGTGCCTGGAATGACCCCGTTGCATAAAAGTTCAGGGCCACCGTAACCTTGACGGACACGGGGAGAGGATGTCCCCCGCCAGTGCCACGCGGTGACAGGTGTGCCAGCAGGTGGCAGATGTGTGCCACGGTTTCCCGGCTCATCCGGAGTCTCCTCCTGCATTCCCGGTCCGTGAGGTCCTGGTATGACTGCCGGGGCCGGTACACACGGGGCGCCCTCGGGTGCCTCCGTTGCCGTGGGGCCACGACGTCCTCCTCCCCCTCCTCGTCCTGTCGGTCAGGTGTCCCTCCAGCCTGGGCGGCTGCCGCCTGCCCCTCTGCGGCAGCCTGCGCCGCCTCTCTGGCACGCTCCTCCTCCTCCTCCTCCTCCTCATCCAGGGCAACATAGACATGAGCGGCTGCCACCACGCGGCCAACATCGCTGGATGGTCTGAAAACATGACGGCCTGGTGGGGGGGAGGGGAACGACGACATGTCATCATTGCCCATATCCCCTCCTCCCCCCAGCCAGGTGGCATGGACCGCATGGGTCCAACTGTTGGAGGCTGGCACCTGGCCAGGTGGACCAACTCATTTGCCCTCCCATCACCCACCCCGGCACGGACCCCCTCCCCAACCCCCAACCTCCACCCCAGCACGGACCCCCCCACCAACCTCCACCCCGGCACGGACCCCCTCCCCAACCTCCACCCCGGCACGGACCCCCTCCCCAACCTCAACCCCAGCACGGAACCCCCCCCCAACCTCCACCCCGGCACGGACCCCCTCCCCAACCTCCACCCCGGCACGGACCCCCTCCCCAACCTCCACCCCAGCACGGACCCCCCCCCAACCTCCACCCGGCACGGACCCCCTCCCCAACCTCCACCCCAGCACGGACCCCCCCCGCAACCTCCACCCCGGCACGGACCCCCTCCCCAACCTCCACCCCGGCACGGACCCCCTCCACAACCCCCAACCTCCACCCCAGCACGGACCCCCCCCCCCAACCTCCACCCCGGCACGGACCCCCTCCCCAACCTCCACCCCAGCACGGACCCCCTCCCCAACCTCCACCCCAGCACGGACCCCCCCCAACCCCCAACCTCCACCCCAGCACGGACCCCCCCCCCAACCTCCACCCCGGCACGGACCCCCTCCCCAACCTCCACCCCAGCACGGACCCCCCCCCAACCCCCAACCTCCACCCCAGCACGGACCCCCTCCCCAACCTCCACCCCAACACGGACCCCCCCAACCCCCAACCTCGACCCCAGCACGGACCCCCTCCCCAACCTCCACCCCAGCACGGACCCCCCCCAACCCCCAACCTCCACCCCAGCACGGACCCCCCCCCCAACCTCCACCCCAGCACGGACCCCCCCAACCCCCAACCTCCACCCCAGCACGGACCCCCTCCCGGCACTCCCCCGGAGCCCAGCCTACTCCAACCACCCCCCCCCGCCGCACACACACACACACAAGCCGAGACACACCTCTCCTCACACAATCAGTCTGCGGCCACGCCATTTCCTGCCCAGAGCCAACCCCCCAGGCCGTCACTCACCTCCTCGCTGGTCGGCGTGAGCCTGGAGCACCGGGTCACGCCGATGAAAAGGAGGTTTTGACTTCGGCCCATCCGGAAGGGAGAATATCGGCAGGCCGAAAATCGGCTGCCTTGCGCAGACCCGTGACATTCTCCACGGCAGCGGCGCCATTAACGCCCCGCCGACTTTTCTCCCTTCGGAGACTTCGGCGGGGGCGGGGGCGGGATTCACGGCGGCCAACGGCCATTCTCCGACCCGGCGGGGGGTCGGAGAATGACGCCCCAGAACTTCTGCCCTCTGAATGAATTGAAGGAGATTCTCCCACTGACCTGGGCTTTTCCCGGGATTCGGATGGCCTGCCTGCCATGTTTCTCACCATGGTGGGCTACATTAAATTAGGCTCTGTGACTTTGTATGCTGTGATCTGCCACGAAAGCTGACAGAGGTTCTGTCACATTTTGCGCCCAGTCTCAGCATGGAAATTAAACGGTCAGACATTGTGGAGGTCATTTCAGCCCTGAACAATCCTTCCCCCACTCCAGGCTGCCGGGGGCAGACAGCTGTCAATCTGCAGCACATTGATATATGAAGCAAGTTGCTGGCGCCTTAGGCCATAAGAACATAAAAAGTAGGGACAGGAGTATGCTATTCGGCTCCTCGAACCTGCTCCGCCAGTCAATAAGATCATGGCTGATCCGGCCTTACTTGGGCCTTGTCCATCAGGGAATTAAATTTCTTCATTTCCTCACAGGCAACCGGCAATCTATTTGAAAGGCTCCCCTCAAAGTAGCCATCATCTGCTCAAGGTTGCTTGTCATCGCTTACATGACTTCCAGCAATTTCAAATCGTTGGCCAGGGCAAGGGAAGCGCTCCTGGCAGAGAGGACAGTGGGTGCCACTGAACGGTGCATTGATCACACACATTGCGGACAACTTCATTTACTGTGTGCAGTTTCTTAATGTACTCAGTGGCTATTGGTCCCAAAGAGAACTCTTCCCTTTTTCATAGACTTCTCCAATAGCATTGCTGGTTCCTGTAGCTCCGAAGCTGAAAGATTAGTGCTGGAGAATACTCTTCCCTTTAAATTGCTGCAGATCTTTAGCAGCACACTGTTTCCACCTACAGATCAGTGAGTTCCTGACTATCAGCAGTTCTGATATTGAGAATAGCTGCCCACCTATAAGTCAGGCTGGACCTGTGAACTTCAGGTAGAAACATGTTAAGGGCATGTCACTGAAATGATGCGCACCAGTTGGGTCACAATAGGGATATTTCTGCTCTTCTGTCATTCTGTTCCCTCTGGCCTGCTGCTCACAGCAAGAGTGAACACATCTTAATTCCATTGATCAGAAGTGAGCTGGATCCCAAATCCCAGAAACGTCAAAGCCCTTTAACATGTTCTGTCGCTCAACCCCGCAGCATCAGGGAAAGTGGATCCTAATCTTCGTTATTGGGAATGGATTACATCCCAAATCTCAGGGATGAATGATCTGGCACAGCCAGACGCCGAGAGCTATGCAGCCATAACAAACTCCAAATAACCTGCTTCATGCTGACGAAATCCAATAACCAGACAAGGCTTGGTTTCACCCCCATAGATTGTCACAGGAACACTTGTCTCCGCTGTATCCTCCACATGAATCACCAATGTCCCAGCTCACTTCCTATTACTCCTCTTCAAGCTCGATTCCCTTTTTCACAGTAGTCTTGAAGTGGTCATGTTTCTGGAGGTGATGGGGGTGGGGGTGGGACAGAGGTGGGACGGGTACTGGGTGAACCTTCCTTTTCTCTTTCCAGAGACTGATGGGGTATTCTGGTTTATTCCAAAAGCTCCGCTGTTTGGAGCACTGCAGGAATACAATTCAATGCAGGATGCAATTGTGGTGAGTGTATCTCAATCAATTTTTCATATCTGAGCTCCATTTGGCTAACTCAGGATTTCATTTCATTCGCAGACTAGGTCAGCAACTTTTATTTTTAAATTTATGAAGAATTAAACGTTTGCTTCCAGTCCTATCTTCAGAACCACCTCTGAAGCAGGGCCAAGGGCTACAGCTGTAGGATACACAGATAACACAAAGCACATGTCCTGGTTCCTTCCCGTCCTGTTTGTCGCACTGTGCGAACCACACAATGGCTTTTGCTGACATACTTCCTTCCAAGAAGAGGCCTGGGGGTCCACATCTTGTTGAGGCGCACCCTTTGTTGTATCTTTCCAGGAACTCGTGGTGAGTTTCCAGTGCTTCATTGAATGAAGGCACAGCAGCAACCCTTCGTGGAGCAAAGGACAACATGTTTGGTGTTTCCACGGAGGGAAAAAAGCCGTCATTCCACTGTATCATATATCAACAGCTGCTGTCCATAAATAACATGGCCTTCAATATTCTGGAGTAGGTGTAGCAAACGCTGGAGTGTGTATCTCTAAAAGGCATTCTAGAATGTGTCCTGGTGGGAATTCCGCGATGCATCTATTACTAGCACAAGTTGGCAATGGAGCAGGATTACCACCCATTGGTTGACAGCCAGATGGAATGTTTTTCTTTCGAGTGCTCTGTCTGTAAATTTCTAAGATGTAAACCAGACAGCGAAAAAAAAAAAAAATGCTTGGCAGTACAGAACTTGAAACTGTTGAAAAGAGACTCGTGTTGCATCAGCACCCTTGTCTCCTGTAACATAAATTGTTGTGAGTGTTCGAAATCTGGCTCTCGTGCATTTGCCCTGAGTGCAAGATGAAAGGCTTCAGCAACAGACAGCAGAAAGTGCGATTTTTCTTTTCCAGCTCAGCCACTTAGTGCTGTGCGCCGTCATGTGGAGGGACGATCTCTTGTTGAGGAAATCTCATCACTTGAGGAAAGATGTAACAGCATTGGAGGCAGCTCAGAGGGGGTTCATTAGGTTGATTCCAGTCAAGAAGGGTTTGCCGTATGAAGAGAAATTGAGCAGTTTAGGCCTACACTCTTCTAGAGTTTAGAAGAATGAGGGTAGATCAATTTGACGTATACAAGCTGATAAAGGTAACGGGTAAAATAGACATGGAGCGGATGCTTCCTCTTGTGGGTCATTCTAGAACGAGAGGTCATAGTCTCCGCATAAGAGGTAGCAAATTTAAAACAGAGATGAGGAGCAACTACTTCTCCCAAAGGGTTGTGAATCTGTGGAATTCGCTGTCCCAGAGTGCAGTGGATGCTGGGACAGTGAGTGAATTAAGGAGGAGTGAGACAGATTCTTAATTGGTAATGGGTTGAGGGGAGTACATGCAGGACGGTGGAGTTAAGGCCAGGATGAGATCAGCCATGATCGCACGCGAGGCTAAATTGCCTACTCCCGCTCCTAGCTCATGTGTTCTAAGAAAGACCTACTCTGGCTGATGTCACCATCCAGCTCTTGGACTGTAGCACTGCAGGTAACAGCATCCCAAGCACAAATATGGTGTTCTTGATGAATAAGGGGATTTCTTGATTAATATGAACATCAGGGGAGAAAGCAGGAGAATGGGGATGAGGATCTTCTTCCTTTCGCGCCGACCCCTGTAGGGCTCCCTGCAGAATTCCGCACTTTCGGGGCTGTTGATGCCAGAGTGGTTGGTACCGGTTCTCCCGCCGCCGTGGGGACTTAGTCCCTAGAAGGGAGAATCCCGCTGATAGAGGTTTGGGCCTCATAAATAGAGGCACAGGGAGTTACGGTAAACTTGCACAAGACACTGGTTCGACCTCAACTGCAGTATTGCATCCAGTTCTGGGCACCACAACACAAGAAGGGTGTGATGATATTAGACAAGGTGTAGCAAAGAATGGTTCCAAGGGTGAGGATGTTTGGTTACGTAGATCGATTGGCGAAGCTGGTACTGTTGGGTGATCGAAAGGAGATTTGATATAGGTACTGAAAACCATGAGAGGATTAAACTGTTCCCTTACATGGAAGGTTTGAGGATGAACGGGTATAGATTTAAGGTAATTGGCAAGAGAAGTAATGGCAACATGAAGAAAGCCTTTATTACACAGTGGAGGATTAGGATCTGTGACGTGCTGCCTGGTGCTTTACGACAGCAAAAACGGCAGAACAGGTGCACCGATTCAGCAACTCTAGATTGGCTGGCACCATCGCCATGTGGAATGCAACCGGTTTCAAGCGGAACGGTGTCGGGTTCGCCGGGTCCGTGATTGCTACACATGAGGCTCACACGCCGCAGCCGCACTTAAATGATCCATACCCGCCCACACACCATCCACTCAACAAGATGGGTAGAAGGAGAACAGCACCACGATTCAGGGACGCTGAGCTGGACACCCTCCTGGATGCCGTGGAGGAGAGAAGGGTGACCCTATACCCTGGCCCGGGAGGAAGGTGACCAGGCGCAGCCGTTCTCCGTGCCTGGGCGCAGGTGGCAGACACGGTCAGCGCCATGGGCAATGTCGCCTGAATGGGCATCCAGCGCAGGAAGAAATTGCATGACCTCCTTCGGGCGGGCAGGGTGAGTAGGCAACGCTGTGCCCCTGGCACCAACCCCCCTACCCACCACACCCATATTACCCGGACCCCCCCCCCCCCCACTCAACGCGAAGGTCAGCGGTAGGTGAGCAAGTGAGACCCCCTGTTTAGTTGACACATGTGTGGACACCCCCCCAAACCCCCTCACCTTCACCCCTCACCCCCCCCCCCACATCCCACAATCCCCACACACACCCACCCTCACCCTCCCACATCCCACACCCCCTCACCCCCCACACCCACACCATACAATCCCCCACGCCCTCCCTCACCCTCACACCTCACCCCTCCCCCCGGCCCTAACGCCCGCCCCAAATGACATAGGCAGGAAGTGCAGCAATGTCCTGCAAAGATATTACAGGGAGTTAGGTAGTAAGCTAAAAATCAGGACCTCTAGGGTAGTAATTTCAGGATTATTCCCCATACCTGGTCCCAGGTTCGATTCCTGGCTTGGGTCACTGTCTGTGCGGAGTCTGCGCGTTCTCCCCGTGTGCGCGTGGGTTTCCTCCGGGTGCTCCGGTTTCCTCCCACAGTCCAAAGATGTGCAGGTTAGGTGGATTGGCCATGCTAAATTGCCCTTAGTGTCCAAAATTACCCTTAGTATTGGGTGGGGTTACTGGATTATGGGGATAGGGTGGAGGTGTGGGCTTGGGTCGGGTGCTCTTTCAAAGAGCTGGTGCAGACTCGATGGGCCGAATGGCCTCCTTCTACACTGTAAATTCTATGATAACCACGTGCTAGTGAGGTTTGGAACAGGGAGATACTACAGTTGAACACGTGGCTAAAGAGCTGGTGTAGGGGGGAGGGCTTCAGATATGTGGATCATTGGGATGTCTTCCTGGGAAGGTGGGACCTGTACAAGAAGGAAATGAAAATGAAAAAATGAAAATCGCTTATTGTCACAAGTAGGCTTCAAATGAAGTTACTGTGAAAAGCCCCTAGTCGCCACATTCCGGCGCCTGTTTGGGGAGGCTGGTACGGGAATTGAACCGTGCTGCTGGCCTGCCTTGGTCTGCTTTAAAAGCCAGCGATTTAGCCCTGTGCTAAACAGCCCCTTAAGGGTTTGCACCTAAACTTGAGGGGCACCAATATCCTGGCCAGGAGGTTTGCTAATGTGATTCGGGAGGGCTTAAACTTGTATGGCAGAGGGATGGGAACCAGAGCAGCAGGCCTGCAAGTGTAGAGACTGGGGAACAGCTTGAGACAAACTCAAATAAAACTAAGAGGGAGAGCAAGCAGTGGGAGGTCACTGAACTCAGCGGGTCTGGAGGTGCGTTTGCTTTAATGCAAGAAGTACAGCAGTTAAGGTGGATGAACTTAGAGCTTGGATTAATGTGGAGAAGTATGATCTTGTTGCTACTGAAGAGACATGGTTAAAGGAGAGACAGGACTGGCAGCTTAACATTCCGGGATATCGATGTTTTAGATGAGACAGAGGGGTTAGTAGAAAGTCTGGGGGAGTTGCATTACTGGTTAGGGAACATATCATAGCTGTGATGAGGGAGGACATCTTGGAGGGATCCTGCAGTGAGGCATTGTGGGTAGAGTCACAATCGGAAGGATGCAATCACAATGTTGGGGCTGTACTACAGGCCTCCCAACAGCCAGTGGAATACAAAGGAACATAAACGGAGCCAGATTCTGGAAAGATGCCAAAAAAGCAGGGTTGTTGTGGTGGGTGATTTTAATTTCCCCCATATCGACTGCAATTCCCTTAGTGCAAGGGGTTTTAATGGAGAGCAATTTGCTAAGTGTGTCCAGGAGGGTTTTTGAAACAGTATGTTGATAATCCAACTAGGGAGGGCACCTAGATTTAATAGATTTCATGGAATTTACAGTGCAGAAGGAGGCCATTCAGCCCATCGAGTCTGCACCGGCCCTTGGAAAGAGCACCCCTACTCAAGCCCACACCTCCACCCTATCCCCGTAACCCAGTAACCCCACCCAACCTTTTTGGACACGAAGGGACAAATTAGCATGGCCAATCCACCTAACCTGCACGTCTTTGGACTGTGGGAGGAAACCGGAGCACCCGGAGGAAACCCACGCACACACGGGGAGAACGTGCAGAATCTGCACAGACAGTGTGAAGCAACTGTGCTAACCACTGTGTGACCATGCCACCCTGGACCTGGTATTGGGGAATGAACCTGGCCAGGTGACCAAAGTTTCAATAGAGGAACATTTTAGGAATAGTGATCATAATTTCATAAGTTTTCGAATACGCATGGATAAGGGCAAGAGTGGTCCTGGAGTGAGGGTGCTAAATTGGGGGAAAGCCAATTACAACAGAATTCGACAAGAGCTGGAGAATGTGAATTGAGAGGAGCTGTATGGGAGTAAATTCACATTTGATATGTGGGAGTCTTTTAAAGACCAGTTGATGATAATAATCTTTATTATAATCTTTATTATTGTCACAAGTAGGCTTATATTAACACTGCAATGAAAAGCCCATAGTCGCCACATTCCGGCACCTGTTCGGGTTCACTGAAGGAGAATTCAGAATGTCCAATTCACCTCACAAGCTCGTCTTTCGGGACTTGTGGGAGGAAACCGCAGCACCCGGAGGAAACCCACGCAGACACGGGGAGAACGTGCAGACTCCACACAGACGGTGACCCAAACCGGGAATCGAACCTGGGACCCTGGCAGAACAGGCATGTCCCTCCGAAAATAAAGGACAGAAATGGCAGGATTAGGGAACCATGGACGACAAGCCAGGGGAAATTGCGAGACTAATCAAAAAGAAAAAGGAAGCATATATAAGGTGTCGGCAACTAAAAGCAGACAAAGCTTTTGAAGAATAAAGGGAAAGTAGGATGGATGTGTGAATACTCTAGGGCATGTTGGTCAGGGGTTGGTTTAGCACACTGGGCTAAGTAGCTGGCTTTTAAAGCAGACCAAGGCAGGCCAGCAGCACGGTTCAATTCCTGTACCAGCCTCCCGAACAGGCGCTGGAATGTGGCGACTAGGGGCTTTTCACAGTAACTTCATTTGAAGCCTACTTGTGATAATAAGTGATTTTCATTTCATTCACATGTCAGCATAATGCAGAAAGAAGTGTTAGATATCTTAAAATGCATTAAGGTAGACAAGTCCCCTGGACCAGATGGGATCTATCCCAGGTTCCTGTGGGAGGCAAGAGAGGAAATAGCTGGGGCCTTAACAGATATTTTTGCATAATCTTTGACTACAGGCAAGGTTCCAGAGGACTGGAGAATAGCCAATGCCAATGTTGTCCCTTTGTTTAAAAAGGGGAACAGGGACAATCCAGGTATTAATAGGCCGGTGAGCCTGGTGTCAGTGGTAGGGAAGCTGTTGGAGAAGATACTGAGGGACAGGATTTATTCACATTTGGAAGCAAATGAACTTGTTAGTGATAGGCCTGATTGATGTCTACAAAATGATGAGGGGTATAGACAGGGTGAATGGTCAGAAGCTTTTTCCCAGGGTGGAAAACTCAATTACAAGGGGCACAGGTTCAAAATAAGAGGGGGAAAGTTTAGGGGAGGTGTGCAGGGAAAGTTTTTCATGCAGAGGCAGACAGGTGCCAGGAACGCATTGCCAGTGGAGGTGGTGGAGGCAGGCACGATACCAATGTTTAAGATGTATCTTGATAGACAGATGAATGAGCGGGGATTGGAGGAATACAGATCGTTTGGGCAATACGTAGCAGGTCTAGATAAGGAATCAGGATCGGCACAGGCTTGGAGGGCCGAAGGGCCTGTTCCTGTGCTGTAATGTTCTTTGTTCTTTGTGTTTGAGACGGGATGAGTGTGGGAGGCAGGGGTGAGTGTGTGAGACAGGGGTGAGTGTGGGAGACAGGGGTGAGTGTGTGTGACAGGGGTGTGTGAAATGAAAATGAAAATTGCTTATTGTCAAAAGTAGGCTTCAAATGAAGTTACTGTGATAAGCCCCTAGTCGCCAAATTCCAGCACCTGTCCAGGAGGCTGTTACGGGAATTGAACTGTGCTGCTGGCCTGCGTGGTCTGCTTCCAAAGCCAGCGAATTAGCCCTGTGCTAAACAGCCCCTTTGGGCTATAGGGGTGAGTGTGGGAGACAGGGGTGAGTGTGGGAGACAGGGGTGAGTGTGTGAGACAGGGGTGGATGTGGGAGACAGGGGTGAGTGTGGGAGACAAGTGTGAGTGTGTGAGACAGAGGTGAGGGTGTGAGATACGGGTGAGTGTGGGAGACAGGGGTGAGTGTGGGAGACAGGGGTGAGTGTGGGAGACAGGGGTGAGTGTGTGAGACAGGGGTGAGTGTGTGAGACAGGAGTGAGTGTGTGAGACAGAGGTGAGTGTGGGGGACAGAGGTCAGTGTGGGAGACAGGGGTCAGTGTGTGAGACAGGGGTGAGTGTGTGAGACAGGGGTGAGTGTGTGAGACAGGGGTGAGTGTGGGAGACAGGGGTGAGTGTGGGAGACAGGGGTGAGTGTGGGAGACAGGGGTGAGTGTGGGAGACAGGGGTGAGTGTGGGAGACAGAGGTGAGTGTGGGAGACAGGGGTGAGTGTGTGAGACAGGGGTGAGTGTGGGAGACAGGGGTGAGTGTGGGAGACAGGGGTGAGTGTGGGAGACAGGGGTGAGTGTGGGAGATAGGGGTGAGTGTGGGGGACAGGGGTGAGTGTGGGAGACAGGGGTGAGTGTGGGAGACAGAGGTGAGTGTGAGAGACAGGGGTGAGTGTGGGAGACAGGGGTGAGTGTGGGAGGCAGGGGTGAGTGTGGGAGACAGGGGTGAGTGTGGGAGACAGGGGTGAGTGTGGGAGGCAGGGGTGAGTGTGGGAGGCAGGGGTGAGTGTGGGAGACAAGGGTGAGTGTGGGAGACAGGGTGAGTGTGTGAGACAGGGGTGAGTGTGGGAGACAGAGGTGAGTGTGGGAGACAAAGGTGAGTGTGTGGGACAGGGGTGAGTACGGGAGACACGGGTGAGTGTGGGAGACAGGGGTGAGTGTGGGAGACAGGGGTGAGTGTGTGAGACAGGGGTGAGTGTGGGAGGCAGGGGTGAGTGTGGGAGACAAGGGTGAGTGTGGGAGACAGGGGTGAGTGTGTGAGACAGGGGTGAGTGTGGGAGACAGGGGTGAGTGTGTGAGACAGGGGTGAGTGTGTGAGACAGGGGTGAGTGTGGGAGGCAGGGGTGAGTGTGTGAGACAGGGGTGAGTGTGTGGGACAGGGGTGAGTGCGGGAGACAGGGGTGAGTGTGTGAGACAGGGGTGAGTGTGGGAGACAGGTGTGAGTGTGGGAGACAGGGGTGAGTGTGGGAGACAGGGGTGAGGGTGTGAGACAGGGGTGAGGGTGGGAGACAGGGGTGAGTGTGTGAGACAGGAGTGAGTGTGGGAGACAGGGGTGAGCGTGTGAGACAGGGGTGAGTGTGGGAGACAGGGGTGAGTCTGGGAGACAGGGGTGAGTGTGGGAGACAGGAGTGAGTGTGGGAGACAGGGGTGAGTGTGTGAGACAGGAGTGTGTGTGGGAGACAGAGGTGAGTGTGTGAGACAGGGGTGAGTGTGGGAGACAGGAGTGAGTCTGGGAGACAGGCGTGAGTGTGGGAGACAGGAGTGAGTGTGGGAGACAGGGGTGAGTGTGTGAGACAGGAGTGAGTCTGGGAGACAGGGGTGAGTGTGGGACAGGGGTGAGTGTGGGAGACACGGGTGAGTGTGGGAGACAGGGGTGAGTGTGTGAGACAGGAGTGAGTGTGGGAGACAGGGGTGAGTGTGTGAGACAGGGGTGAGTGTGGGAGACAGGGGTGAGTCTGGGAGACAGGGTGAGTGTGTGGGACAGGGGTGAGTGTGGGAGACAGGGGTGAGTGTGGGAGACAGGGGTGAGTGTGTGAGACAGGGCTGAGTGTGTGAGACAGGGGTGAGTGTGGGAGACAGGGCTGAGTGTGTGAGACAGGGGTGAGTGTGGGAGACAGGGGTGAGTGTGGGTGACAGGGGTGAGTGTGTGAGACAGGGGTGAGTGTGTGAGACAGGGGTGAGTGTGGGTGACAGGGGTGAGTGTGTGAGACAGGGGTGAGTGTGTGAGACAGGGGTGAGTGTGGGAGACAGGGGTGAGTCTGGGAGACAGGGGTGAGTCTGGGAGACAGGGGTGAGTGTGTGAGACAGGGGTGAGTGTGTGAGACAGGGGTGAGTGTGAGAGACAGGGGTGAGTGTGGGAGACAGGGGTGAGTCTGGGAGACAGGGTGAGTGTGTGGGACAGGGGTGAGTGTGGGAGACAGGGGTGAGTGTGGGAGACAGGGGTGAGTGTGTGAGACAGGGGTGAGTGTGGGAGACAGGGCTGAGTGTGTGAGACAGGGGTGAGTGTGGGAGACAGGGGTGAGTGTGGGAGACAGGGGTGAGTGTGGGAGACAGGGGTGAGTCTGGGAGACAGGGGTGAGTGTGGGAGACAGGGGTGAGTGTGTGAGACAGGGGTGAGTGTGTGAGACAGAGGTGAGTGTGGGAGGCAGGGGTGAGTGTGGGAGACAGGGGTGAGTTTGTGAGACAGGGGTGAGTGTGTGAGACAGGCGTGAGTGTGTGAGACAGAGGTGAGTGTGGGAGGCAGGGGTGAGTGTGGGAGGCAGGGGTGAGTGTGGGAGACAGGGGTGAGTGTGAGAGACAGGGGTGAGTGTGTGAGACAGGGGTGAGTGTGAGAGACAGGGGTGAGTGTGTGAGACAGAGGTGAGTGTGGGAGGCAGGGGTGAGTGTGTGAGACAGGGGTGAGTGTGGGAGACAGGGGTGAGTGTGTGAGACAGGGGTGAGTGTGAGAGACAGGGGTGAGTGTGTGAGACAGGGGTGAGTTTGTGAGACAGGGGTGAGTGTGGGAGACAGGGGTGAGTGTGGGAGACAGGGGTGAGTGTGGGAGACAGGGGTGAGAGTGGGAGACAGGGGTGAGTGTGTGAGACAGAGGTGAGTGTGGGAGGCAGTGGTGAGTGTGGGAGACAGGGCTGAGTGTGGGAGACAGGGGTGAGTGTGGGAGACAGGGGTGAGTGTGGGAGACAGGGGTGAGTGTGGGAGACAGGGGTGAGTGTGTGAGACAGGGGTGAGTGTGGGAGGCAGGGGTGAGTGTGGGAGACAAGGGTGAGTGTGGGAGACAGGGGTGAGTGTGTGAGACAGGGGTGAGTGTGGGAGACAGGGGTGAGTGTGTGAGACAGGGGTGAGTGTGTGAGACAGGGGTGAGCGTGGGAGGCAGGGGTGAGTCTGTGAGACAGGGGTGAGTGTGTGGGACAGGGGTGAGTGCGGGAGACAGGGGTGAGTGTGTGAGACAGGGGTGAGTGTGTGAGACAGGGGTGAGTGTGGGAGACAGGTGTGAGTGTGGGAGACAGGGGTGAGTGTGGGAGACAGGGGTGAGGGTGTGAGACAGGGGTGAGGGCGGGAGACAGGGGTGAGTGTGTGAGACAGGAGTGAGTGTGGGAGACAGGGGTGAGCGTGTGAGACAGGGGTGAGTGTGGGAGACAGGGGTGAGTCTGGGAGACAGGGGTGAGTGTGGGAGACAGGAGTGAGTGTGGGAGACAGGAGTGAGTGTGTGAGACAGGAGTGTGTGTGGGAGACAGAGGTGAGTGTGTGAGACAGGGGTGAGTGTGGGAGACAGGGGTGAGTCTGGGAGACAGGCGTGAGTGTGGGAGACAGGAGTGAGTGTGGGAGACAGGGGTGAGTGTGTGAGACAGGAGTGAGTCTGGGAGACAGGGGTGAGTGTGGGACAGGGGTGAGTGTGGGAGACACGGGTGAGTGTGGGAGACACGGGTGAGTGTGTGAGACAGGAGTGAGTGTGGGAGACAGGGGTGAGTGTGTGAGACAGGGGTGAGTGTGGGAGACAGGGGTGAGTCTGGGAGACAGGGGTGAGTCTGGGAGACAGGGTGAGTGTGTGGGACAGGGGTGAGTGTGGGAGACAGGGGTGAGTGTGGGAGACAGGGGTGAGTGTGTGAGACAGGGCTGAGTGTGTGAGACAGGGGTGAGTGTGGGAGACAGGGCTGAGTGTGTGAGACAGGGGTGAGTGTGGGAGACAGGGGTGAGTGTGGGTGACAGGGGTGAGTGTGTGAGACAGGGGTGAGTGTGTGAGACAGGGGTGAGTGTGGGTGACAGGGGTGAGTGTGTGAGACAGGGGTGAGTGTGTGAGACAGGGGTGAGTGTGGGAGACAGGGGTGAGTCTGGGAGACAGGGGTGAGTCTGGGAGACAGGGGTGAGTGTGTGAGACAGGGGTGAGTGTGTGAGACAGGGGTGAGTGTGAGAGACAGGGGTGAGTGTGGGAGACAGGGGTGAGTCTGGGAGACAGGGTGAGTGTGTGGGACAGGGGTGAGTGTGGGAGACAGGGGTGAGTGTGGGAGACAGGGGTGAGTGTGTGAGACAGGGGTGAGTGTGGGAGACAGGGGTGAGTGTGGGAGACAGGGCTGAGTGTGTGAGACAGGGGTGAGTGTGGGAGACAGGGGTGAGTGTGGGAGACAGGGGTGAGTGTGGGAGACAGGGGTGAGTGTGGGAGACAGGGGTGAGTCTGGGAGACAGGGGTGAGTGTGGGAGACAGGGGTGAGTGTGTGAGACAGGGGTGAGTGTGTGAGACAGAGGTGAGTGTGGGAGGCAGGGGTGAGTGTGGGAGACAGGGGTGAGTTTGTGAGACAGGGGTGAGTGTGTGAGACAGGGGTGAGTGTGTGAGACAGAGGTGAGTGTGGGAGGCAGGGGTGAGTGTGGGAGACAGGGGTGAGTGTGAGAGACAGGGGTGAGTGTGTGAGACAGGGGTGAGTGTGAGAGACAGGGGTGAGTGTGTGAGACAGAGGTGAGTGTGGGAGGCAGGGGTGAGTGTGTGAGACAGGGGTGAGTCTGGGAGACAGGGGTGAGTGTGGGAGACAGGGGTGAGTGTGTGAGACAGGGGTGAGTGTGAGAGACAGGGATGAGTGTGTGAGACAGGGGTGAGTGTGTGAGACAGGGGTGAGTGTGTGAGACAGGGGTGAGTGTGTGAGACAGGGGTGAGTGTGGGAGACAGGGGTGAGTGTGGGAGACAGGGGTGAGTGTGGGAGACAGGGGTGAGAGTGGGAGACAGGGGTGAGTGTGTGAGACAGAGGTGAGTGTGGGAGGCAGGGGTGAGTGTGGGAGACAGGGCTGAGTGTGGGAGACAGGGGTGAGTGTGGGAGACAGGGGTGAGTGTGGGAGACAGGGGTGAGTGTGGGAGACAGGGGTGAGTGTGGGAGACAGGGGTGAGTGTGTGAGACATTGGTGAGTGTGGGAGACAGGGCTGAGTGTGTGAGACAGGGGTGAGTGTGTGAGACAGGGGTGAGTGTGTGAGACAGGGGTGAGTGTGGGTGACAGGGGTGAGTGTGTGAGACAGGGGTGAGTGTGTGAGACAGGGGTGAGTGTGGGAGACAGGGGTGAGTCTGGGAGACAGAGGTTAGTGTGTGAGACAGGGGTGAGTGTGTGAGACAGGGGTGAGTGTGAGAGACAGGGGTGAGTGTGGGAGACAGGGGTGAGTCTGGGAGACAGGGTGAGTGTGTGGGACAGGGGTGAGTGTGGGAGACAGGGTGAGTGTGTGGGACAGGGTTGAGTGTGGGAGACAGGGGTGAGTGTGGGAGACAGGGGTGAGTGTGTGAGACAGGGCTGAGTGTGTGAGACAGGGGTGAGTGTGGGAGACAGGGCTGAGTGTGTGAGACAGGGGTGAGTGTGGGAGACAGGGGTGAGTGTGGGTGACAGGGGTCAGTGTGTGAGACAGGGGTGAGTGTGTGAGACAGGGGTGAGTGTGGGTGACAGGGGTGAGTGTGTGAGACAGGGGTGAGTGTGTGAGACAGGTGTGAGTGTGGGAGACAGGGGTGAGTCTGGGAGACAGGGGTGAGTGTGTGAGACAGGGGTGAGTGTGTGAGACAGGGGTGAGTGTGGGAGACAGAGGTGAGTGTGGGAGACAGGGGTGAGTGTGGGAGACAGAGGTGAGTGTGTGAGACAGGGGTGAGTGTGGGAGACAGGGGTGAGTGTGGGAGACAGGGGTGAGTGTGGGAGACAGGGGTGAGTGTGGGAGACAGGGGTGAGTCTGGGAGACAGGGGTGAGTGTGGGAGACAGGGGTGAGTGTGTGAGACAGGGGTGAGTGTGTGAGACAGGGGTGAGTGTGTGAGACAGGGGTGAGTGTGTGAGACAGAGGTGAGTGTGGGAGGCAGGGGTGAGTGTGGAAGACAGGGGTGAGTTTGTGAGACAGGGGTGAGTGTGTGAGACAGGGGTGAGTGTGTGAGACAGAGGTGAGTGTGGGAGGCAGGGATGAGTGTGGGAGACAGGGGTGAGTGTGGGAGACAGGGGTGAGTGTGTGAGACAGGGGTGAGTGTGAGAGACAGGGATGAGTGTGGGAGACAGGGGTGAGTGTGAGAGACAGGGGTGAGTGTGTGAGACAGAGGTGAGTGTGGGAGGCAGGGGTGAGTGTGGGAGACAGGGGTGAGTGTGGGAGACAGGGGTGAGTGTGTGAGACAGGGGTGAGTGTGTGAGACAGGGGTGAGTGTGAGAGACAGGGGCGAGTGTGTGAGACAGGGGTGAGTGTGTGAGACAGGGGTGAGTGTGTGAGACAAGGGTGGGTGTGTGAGACAGGGGTGGGTGTGTGAGACAGAGGTGAGTGTGGGAGGCAGGGGTGAGTGTGGGAGACAGGGGTGAGTGTGGGAGACAGTGGTGAGTGTGGGGGACAGGGGTGAGTGTGGGGGACAGAGGTGAGTGTGGGAGACAGAGGCGAGTGTGGGAGACAGGGGTGAGTGTGGGAGACAGTGGTGAGTGTGGGAGACAGGGGTGAGTGTGGGAGACAGGGGTGAGTGCGGGAGACAGGGGTGAGTGTGGGAGATAGGGGTGAGTGTGGGAGATAGGGGTGAGTGTGGGGGACAGAGGTGAGTGTGGGAGGCAGAGGTGAGTGTGGGAGACAGGGGTGAGTGTGTGAGACAGGGGTGAGTGTGAGAGACAGGGGTGAGTGTGTGAGACAGAGGTGAGTGTGGGAGGCAGGGGTGAGTGTGGGAGACAGGGGTGAGTGTGGGAGACAGGGGTGTGTGTGTGAGACAGGGGTGAGTGTGGGATACAGGGGTGAGTGTGGGAGACAGGGGTGAGTGTGGGAGGCAGAGGTGAGTGTGTGAGACAGGGGTGAGTGTGTGAGACAGGGGTGAGTGTGGGAGACAGGGGTGAGTGTGTGAGACAGGGGTGAGTGTGGGAGACAGGGGTGAGTGTGTGAGACAGGGGTGAGTGTGGAAGACAGGGGTGAGTGTGGGAGGCAGGGGTGAGTGTGGGAGGCAGAGGTGAGTGTGGGAGACAAGGGTGAGTGTGGGAGACAGGGGTGAGTGTGTGAGACAGGGGTGAGTGTGGGAGACAGGGGTGAGTGTGTGAGACAGAGGTGAGTGTGTGAGACAGGGGTGAGTTTGTGAGACAGGGGTGAGTGTGGAAGACAGGGGTGAGTGTGGGAGACAGGGGTGAGTGTGTGAGACAGGGGTGAGTGTGAGAGACAGGGGTGAGTTTGAGAGGCAGGGGTGAGTGTGGGAGACAGGGGTGAGTGTGGGAGACAGGGGTGAGTGTGGGAGACAAAGGTGAGTGTGGGAGATAGGGGTGAGTGTGGGAGACAGGGGTGAGTGTGGGAGATAGGGGTGAGTGTGGGAGACAGGGGTGAGTGTGGGAGACAGGGGTGAGTGTGGGAGACAGGGGTGAGTGTGGGAGGCAGAGGTGAGTGTGGGAGACAAGGGTGAGTGTGAGAGACAGGGGTGAGTGTGTGAGACAGGGGTGAGTGTGTGAGACAGGGGTGAGTGTGGGAGACAGGGTTGAGTCTGGGAGACAGGGGTGAGTGTGTGGGACAGGGGTGAGTGTGGGAGACAGGGGTGAGTGTGGGAGACAGGGGTGAGTGTGTGAGACAGGGGTGAGTGTGTGGGACAGGGGTGAGTGTGGGAGACAGGGGTGAGTGTGTGAGACAGGGGTGAGTGTGTGGGACAGGGGTGAGTGCGGGAGACAGGGGTGAGTGTGTGAGACACGGGTGAGTGTGAGAGACAGGGGTGAGTGTGTGAGACAGGGGTGAATGTGGGGGACAGGGGTGAGTGTGGGAGACAGGGGTGATTTTCTGAGACAGGGGTGAGTGTGTGGGACAGGGGTGAGTGCGGGAGACAGGGGTGAGCGTATGAGACAGGGGCGAGTGTGGGAGGCAGGGGTGAGTGTGGGAGACAGGGGTGAGTGTGGGAGACAGGGGTGAGTGTGGGAGACAGGGGTGAGTGTGGGAGACAGGGGTGAGTGTGGGAGACAGGGGTGAGTGTGTGAGACAGGGGTGAGTGTGGGAGACAGGGGTGAGTGTGTGAGACAGGGGTGAGTGTGGGAGACAGGGGTGAGTGTGTGAGGCAGGGGTGAGTGTGGGGGACAGGGGTGAGTGTGGGCGACAGGGGTGAGTTTGAGAGAAAGAGTTGTGTTTCAGGGACTGCTGGGGATGAGAGTTCGGGTTGGGTGCAGGCTTTTGTAGTTTGCTCCTCTTTCTGTTTCTCCTTTTGAAGGTGTCAGTGTCGTCAAGTTCCTCAGCCCTCCCGTACTTCTCCAGAGAACCAGCCTTTATTGAGGAGGTGATGATAGGCCATCTATTCATCCTGTGGGGCATCACAGCTGGGCTCAACGCCATCCTCACCTAGGCCCCACGTTACTGGAAAGATGTCAGGAATGAGTGCGTGGCTGATTTTTCCCTTCCTTAGTCCAGGGAGTGGGAACTACAGCATCCATCCCACAACAAACTTCAGGAATTGAACTGGGATCTGATTGGGGTTTGTGGCTGAACAGTCTATTGAGGAATGTATTTCACCACCATTGAGCAGTAACCAGTTTCTTTTTACAGCTCCTTGTTGCTAAGCGGTACTCATGCGGGCAACAGTATGCAATGACACAGATGGATTTGTGCTGTTGATTGGGCTGATACCTGGGAATAAATAAACGGTTAACTGGCAGTGAATGGAGCAGAAAACTCTGGGGAATATGACTAAGTGTGCAGTCCTGTCATTCAGGAAACTCTTCACTGCTCTTTTATGTCTCCCAGTTTTCCTGATATCATCTAATGGGATCCTCTGAGCAACCTGATACAAGAGGGCACTCTTCTTTGATGTAGCCACAAGGGGCTTGGCCTTTGGAATCAGGCCAGTCTCGACACTGTGCGGCCGTGTCTGGAGCTGAACATGCCTAATATCCCAAAGCCGCACCTCAAATTTCTCCTTCACACATCACTGGTAACAGGAAAGAGTAACAGTGAAAAATAAAAATAAAGAATTGGCCGGGTAGTGCTGGAACAGAATGCCGAGCTTTTCTGTCACTCACGGGAGGGAAGTGAGCAGTTATCCACCAAATCGACAATTAGATTCACCTCAAGCATTGAAATGCAAACTTTTGTCCAGATGCAAAGGGGATTTTACACAGGCTCCAGATTTCCATTTGAACTTGCTCCTGTGTTTTTATTTCTTAATCTCAGGGAAGATGCACGCGTTTTGCAAAGGCAACCGGTGGTTTGTTTTGCGATAACATTGTTTATAATCACTGGACTCATCCAGGCCAAGGGTCTTTCACAACAGCCCAGTCAATGTGACCATTGTTGTCGCTCTCCCTTGGGTTCGGGCACTCGAGTGGAGCGGTCCTGGGAGGGGGCTGCAGATAACAGGCCAGCAGCCACTTTACAAATTGAACACAATTAACCATCCCTGATGATGTTGGACTCTCCTTGTGGTGAACCACTGTAATAGGAGATTGTAGCGCACAAAGACTCCGTGAGACGAATAGAGTGAAGTCGATGAGGCTTTATTAAGCGTGTCTGTTCCCCCGCAGCTTGATAGTAGAATGGCCTGCGGGGGAGGACTCCGGCATCTTATACTCCGGCTTCAGGGCGGAGCTAGAGGTCAACGGCCAACCAGGACCCGGGATCTGTCAGCCAATGACATTAGGGCTTCCAGTCCCACATGACCCCTAATACATACTACCACATTCACCCCTTGTCAAAAATGAACCCGGCGGGGTGATGCTTCGTATGGTGGTAAGGGTTTACAATGCTGGTCCTGGGAGGAAAACATCCACATGGCAATACAGTATTGTACAAGTTTGTCCTGTTTCAACTATTTACAGAAGGTATCGTGAGAAAAGCAAAATGGATTTAGATCGACGCCACGAGTCGGTCGGGCGGTCTGGTCGTCCGTGTCGATCGCCTCGGCCCCGGTGGTGGTGGTGGTGCTTGTACCGGTGTTGTCGTCTCCGGGAGCCTTACGGTTTCAGCTTGGCCTTTATTCTTGGTCGGGCCTGAGGGGAGGGGAACCGATCCTCCTGGGAAGGGGGCGGTCGCGTGGTGCGGCGGTGGCAGGAAGGGGGGGGGGGGTTGGGTGAATGGTGTCGGGGGGGGGTGTGTTGCCGGCGGGCGCCAGATCCCGCAGGGAGACCGTGTCCTGTCGGCCGTCGGGGTACTCCACGTAAGCGTACTGCGGGTTCGCGTGGAGGAGGAGAACCCTTTCGACCAACGGGTCCGCCTTGTGTGCCCGCACATGCTTTCGGAGCAAGATGGGTCCTGGGGCCGCCAGCCAGGTCGGCAGTGACGTTCCAGAGGAGGACCTCCTAGGGAAGACAAGGAGACGCTCATGAGGCGTTTGATTAGTGCTCGTACATAATAGCGACCGGATGGAGTGGAGAGCGTCCGGGAGGACCTCCTGCCACCGTGAAACTGGGAGGTCCCTGGACAGTAGGGCCAGTAGGACGGTCTTCCAGACCGTGCCGTTCTCCCTCCCTACTTGCCCGTTCCCCCGGGGGTTGTAGCTGGTCGTCCTGCTTGAGGCTATGCCCTTGCTGAGCAGGAACTGGCGCAGCTCGTCACTCATGAAAGAGGACCCCCTGTCGCTGTGGACGTATGCGGGGCAACCGAACAGTGTGAAGATGGTGTTCAGGGCTTTAATGACTGTGGCCGCGGTCATGTCAGAGCAGGGAATGGCGAATGGGAAGCAGGAGTATTCGTCCACCACATTAAGAAAGTATGTGTTGCGGTCGGTGGAGGGGAGGGGCCCTTTGAAATTGAGACTAAGGCGTTCAAAGGGGCGGGAAGCCTTAATCAGGTGCGCACCATCCGGCCTGAAAAAATGCGGTTTGCATTCCGCACAGATGTGGCAGTTCCTTGTGACTGTACGGACCTCCTCTAAAGAGTATGGGAGATTGCGGGACTTGATAAAGTGGAAAAACCGAGTGACCCCCGGGTGGCAGAGGTCCTCGTGGAGGGTTTGGAGGCGGTTAATTTGTGCGTTGGCACATGTGCCGCGGGATAGGGCATCGGATGGCTCGTTCAGCTTTCCGGGACGATACAAAATCTCGTAGTTGAAGGTGGAGAGCTCGATCCTCCACCTTAAGATCTAGTCGTTTTTGATTTTGCCCCGCAGTGCATTATCGAACATGAAGGCTCCCGACAGTTGGTCGGTGAGGAGAGTGAATCTCCTGCCGGCCAGGTAATGCCTCCAATGTCGCACAGCTTCCACTATGGCTTGGGCTTCCTTTTCCACTGAGGAGTGGCGGATTTCTGAGGTGTGGAGGGTCTGGGAGAAAAAGGCCACGGGTCTGCCCGCTTGGTTAAGGGTGGCCGCTAGAGCTGCGTCGGAGGCGTCGCTCTCGACCTGGAAGGGGAGGGACTCGTCGATGGCGCGCATCGTGGCCTTTGCGATATCCGCTTTGATGCGGCTGAAGGCCTGGCAAGCCTCTGTCGACAGAGGGAAGGTCGTGGTCTGTATTAGGGGGCGGGCCTTGTCTGCGTACTGGGGGACCCACTGGGCGTAGTATGAAAAAAAACCCAGGCAGCGTTTCAGGGCTTTTGGGCAGTGCGGGAGGGGAAATTCCATGAGGGCGCGCATACGTTCGGGGTCGGGGCCTATTATCCCATTGCGCACTACGTAGCCCAGAATGGCTAGCCGGTTGGTGCTAAAAACGCACTTGTCCTCGTTGTACGTGAGGTTCAAGGCTTTGGCGGTCTGGAGGAATTTTTGGAGGTTGGCGTCGTGGTCCTGCTGGTCGTGGCCGCAGATGGTTACATTGTCGAGATACAGGAACGTGGCCCGCAACCCATGTTGATCAACCATTCGGTCCATCTCCCGTTGGAAGACCGAGACCCCGTTTGTGAAGCCAAATGGGACCCTTAGGAAATGGTATAATCGCCCGTCTGCCTCGAAGGCTGTGTACTTTCGGTCACTTGGGCGGATGGGGAGCTGATGGTAGGCGGACCTGAGGTCCACGGTGGCGAAGACTTTATATTGGGCAATCCGATTGACCATGTCGGATATGCGGGGGAGAGGGTACGCGTCTAGTTGTATGTACCTGTTGATGGTCTGGCTATAGTCTATGACCATCCTTTGTTTCTCCCCTGTCTTCACTACTACCACCTGTGCTCTCCAGGGACTATTGCTGGCCTGGATTATGCCTTCCTTTAGTAGCTGCTGGACTTCGGACCGAATGAAGGTCCGGTCCTGGGCGCTGTACCGTCTGCTCCTAGTGGCGACGGGTTTGCAATCCGGGGTGAGGTTCGCAAACAAGGACAGGGGTTGCACCTTGAGGGTTGCGAGGCCGCAGATAGTGAGTGGGGGTATTGGGCCGCCGAATTTGAATGTAAGGCTCTGTAGATTGCACTGGAAATCTAATCCCAGTAACGTGGGGGCGCAGAGTTGGGGAAGGACGTTTAGTTTGTAGTTTTTGAACTCCCTCCCCTGCACCGTTAGGGTAACTATGCAGAAACCTTGGATCTGTACGGAGTGGGATCCTGCAGCTAGGGAAATCTTTTGTGCGCTGGGATAGGTGGTCAAGGAACAGCGTCTTACCGTGTTGGGGTGGATAAAGCTCTCCGTGCTCCCGGAGTCGACTAGGCATGGTGTCTTGTGGCCGTTTATTAGCACCGTTGTCGTCGTCGTCTGGAGTGTCCGGGGCCGAGCTTGATCGAGCGTAATTGAAGCGAGACGTGGTTGTAGTAGTGGAGTGGGGTCCGTTGTTGCCGTCCGAGGTGGCGTCGGGGATGAACAAAATGGCCGCCCCCATACATCGCACATGGCTGGGGGGTCACAAGATGGCGGCGGGGGTGGACAAAATGGCCACCCCCACGCGTCGTACAGGTCTGGGGTGGTCCAAGATGGCGGCGCCCTTCCTCCCCTCGTGATGGCCGGGACCCAAAATGGCGGCGCCTGCGGGTCGCACATGGGGCGCTGGGGGGGTTGGGGAGTGTTAGGACCGCGTGGGGCTCCCGCATCTCTGGGGACAGCGGTGGTCGGGACCCAAGTTGGTAGCGCCGGCGGGTCAGACGTGGGGCACGGGGGGGGGGGGGGGTTTGGGGGGCGTTAGAGACGCGCAGAACTCCCTCTTCTCCGGGGAGAGCGGTGGTCGGGACCCAAAGTGGAAGCGCCGGCGGGTCATACGTGGGGACGGAGGGGGGCGGGGGTTGGGGAGCGTAAGCGGCGTGCAGGGCTCCCTGTTCTCCCGGGACCGCGGTGGTCGGGACCCAGAGCGGCTGCGCCTGCGGGTCGTACATGGGGCGCTGGGGGGGTTGGGGAGCGTAAACGGCTTGCAGGGCTCCCTCTTCTCCCAGGACAGCGGCGACCTCGCGGGACCGGCATACAACCGCGAAATGGCCCTTTTTCCCGCAGCTCTTGCAGATTGCTGCGCGGGCCGGGCAGCGCTGCCGGGGGTGTTTCGCCTGGCCGCAGAAATAGCAGCGGGCGCCCCCGGTGCGACTTGGCGTTTGGACCGCGCAAGCCTGTGGGGTGTCCGGGGGGGGGGGGGGTGGGTTTGTCGCGACGGGTAAGTACGGAGCCCAATGGGCTGCCGCGCGGTCGGGGCCGTAGGCGCGGGTATTACGCGCGGCCACGTCTAGGGAGGCTGCTAGGGCCCGGGCCTCTGAAAGTCCTAGAGACTCTCTTTCTAGAAGTCTTTGGCGGATTTGGGAGGATTGCATACCTGCCACAAAAGCATCGCGCATTAACATGTCCGTGTGTTCATTTGCGTTCACCGAAGGGCAGCTGCAGGCTCGTCCCAAAATCAGCAGCGCGGCGTAGAATTCGTCCATCGATTCTCCGGGACCTTGCCGTCTCATCGCGAGCTGGTAGCGAGCGTAGATTTGGTTAACTGGGTGGACATAGAGACTTTTCAGTGCTGCGAACGCCGTCTGGAAATCCTCCGCGTCTTCGATGAGGGAGAAAATCTCCGTGCTCACCCTCGAGTGCAGGACCTGTAGTTTTTGGTCTTCTGTGACCCGGCCGGTGGCCGTTCTGAGGTAGGCCTCGAAACAAGTCTGCCAGTGCTTGAAGGCTGCTGCCGCGTTCACTGCGTGGGGGCTGATCCTCAGGCATTCCGGGATGATCCTGAGCTCCATAGTCCTTTTTAGGCACGCTTAATAAATTGTAGCGCACAAAGACTCCGTGAGAAGAATAGAGTGAAGCCGATGAGGCTTTATTAAGCGTGTCTGTTCCCCCGCAGCTCGATAGTAGAATGGCCTGCGGGGGAGGACTCTGGCTTCTTATACTCCGCCTTCAGGGCGGAGCTAGAGGTCAACGGCCAACCAGGACCCGGGATCTGTCAGCCAATGACATTAGGGCTTCCAGTCCCACATGACCCCTAATACATACAACCACAGAGATGTAAGGTATGACCTGCACTACAGGTAGCTCCTGCCGACTGGCTCCGCCCACGGAGAACTGTATTAATATGCATGACCTCCAGTGCCCTGCCATTTCGCCAGCTGCAGCAGGAGGCCACGCATCTGACTGTAATAAAGCCACAGTATTACCCAACTTTAGTCTTTGTGCAATTGATCGTGCATCAATTTATTACAGTCAGATTTTCCACAGAATGGATATCAGAATTAAGCCCGATCGCTTGCAGCTGGATCCGCACTTGCCCGACGCCAGGAAAGACTTTACTCACTGGCTAGCATGTTTTGAGGCCTACATCAAGGCTGCGGACCCCGCGCCAACGGAGGCTCAGAAGATAAACGTCCTGTACTCCAGACTGAGCTCCAGCGTGTTCCCGTTGATCCAAGACGCCACGACTTACACAAAAGCAATGGAACTCCTCAAAGGAACACTACACACAGAAGGCGAACACGCTCTTCGCCAGGCATGTACGCGCCACCCGCTCGCAACTACCTGGTGAGTCCATCAAAGACTTCTGGAGGGCCCTAATTCCACTCATCCGGGACTGTGACTGTCAGGCCGCCACGGCCGCCGAACACGCGAACCTCCTCATGCGCGATGCCTTCGTGACGGGGATTGCGTCGGACCGCATCTGAGAATGATTGTTGGAAGGGGCCACGCTCGAGCTGGCGGAGACGAAAACCTTGGTGCTCTCCATGTCGGTCGCATCCCGTAACGTACAATCGTACCTCTCCCCCCACGCTGCCCACCCTTCTACCTCTTCCTACCCCTCCTGGACCCCGCCGACGACCTCCTCAGCCGTGGCCCTGCCTTCGCAATACACCTGCGCCACATGCCGATCCGCGCACCCCGGGGGTCCCCGCTGCTACTTCTGCGGTCAGCAGAAGCACCCCTGCCAACACTGCCCGGCCCGCACGGCAGTTTGTAAAGCCTGCAGTAAAAAGCACCACTTCGCGGCTGTGTGTCAGGCCCGCGCAGTCGCTGCGATCGTGCCCGCTATCGCCCCCGCCCCCACGCCAGACGCACAATGGGAGCTGCCATCTTCTCCTCCCGGGTCCATGTGCGACTAATGGGCGCCACCATCTTGTCTCAATTCAGCCACGTGCGCCCCCTGGGCGCCGCCATCTTGTCCCGGCCCCGCAATGTGCGCACCATGGGCGCCGGCACCTTGTCCCGACCCCGCAATGTGCGCACCATGGGCGCCGCCATCTTGTTCCCCACAGGGTCCCCGGACATCCCGACATCGGAACCGCACACACTTGCCACCCAAAGCATCCGATGGCTACCCGCAGCTCGCTTCGATGACGCTGGACCAATCTCGCCCGCACAACCTGGCCACCTCGTCGACGACGGTTAAAATCAACAGCCACGCGACCTCATGCCTGCTGGACTCCGGGAGCACCAAAATTTTCGTTCACCCAGATACAGTAAGGCGCTGCTCCCTCGCGGTCCACCCTGCCAATCAAAAGATCTCCCGAGCATCCGGATACCACTCCGTCCCGATCCAAAGCTTTTGTACAGTCACCCTCACGGTCCAGGGCGTAGAATTTAGTAACTTCCGCCTCTATGTCCCTCCTAATCTCTGCGCTGCACTCCTATTGGGCCTGGACTTCCAGTGCAACCTCCAGAGCCTCACCCTCAAATTCGGCGTGCCCTTACCCCCCTTACCGTTTGCGGCCTCGCGACCCTCAAGGTCGATCCCCCCCTCCCTTTTTGCCAATCTAACTGCGGATTGCAAGCCTGTTGCCACTAGGTGCAGACGGTACAGCACCCAGGACAAGACCTTCATCAGGTGCGAAGTCCAGTTAAGTAAAGGTCATTTAAGCTGTTAGGTATATTTAATGTGTAGCCGCGTGTAGATTATTATGCATAGAACCAAGCCTATGTTTGATAATAAACAATAATTGAATTAATATACTCGTTGTGTGGTCATTTGTCCAATACACAATAAAGATAAAAGATCAACGGTGCACAACTGAGTATCAAAGATTGAGGAGTGAGCAGGGCAAGGTGTTTAAAATGTTAAAAGGCTCAATGGGGTAAAACCAGAGAAACTATTTCCTCTTGTGCGGGATGACGGACGAGGAGACATAAGCTTAAAAGTAGAAACCGGTCATTCAGGAGGAAATTCAGGAAGCATTTCTTCAAACAGATGGCCGTAGATATCTGGAATCCTCTCCCCCATGGGATAGAATAAAGAACAAAGAAAATTACAGCACAGGAACAGGCCCTTCGGCCCTCCCAGCCTGTGCCGATCCAGATCCTTTATCTAAACCTGTCACCTATTTTCCAAGGATCTATGTCCCTCTGTTCCCCGCCCGTTCATATATCTGTCTAGATGCATCTTGAATGATGCTATCGTGCCCGCCTCTACCATCTCCGCTGGCAAAGCGTTCCAGGCACCCACCACCCTCTGCATAAAGAACTTTCCACGCACATCTCCCTTAAACTTTCCCACTCTCACCTTGAAATTGTGACCCCTTGTAATTGACACCCCCACTCTTGGAAAAAGCTTGTTGCTATCCACCCTGTCCATACCTCTCATAATTTTGTAGACCTCAATCAGGTCCCCCCTCAACCTCCGTCTTTCCAACAAAAACAATCCTAATCTACTCAACCTTTCTTCATAGCTAGCACCCTCCATACCAGGCAACATCCTGGTGAACCTCCTCTGCACCCTCTCTCAAGCATCCACATCCTTCTGGTAATGTGGCGACCAGAACTGCACGCAGTATTCCAAATGTGGCCTAACCAAAGTCGATACAACTATAACATGACCTGCCAACTCTTGTACTCAATACCCCGTCCGATGAAGGCAAGCATGCTGTATGCCTTCTTGACCACTCTATCGACCTGCGTTGCCACCTTCAGGGTACAATGGACCTGAACTCCCAGGTCTCTCTGTACATCAATTTTCCCCAGGACTCTTCCATTGATCGTATAGTCTGCTCTTGAATTAGATCTTCCAAAATGCATCACCTCGCATTTGCCTGGATTGAACTCCATCTGCCATTTCTCTGCCCAATTCTCTAATCTATCTATATTTTGCTGTATTCTCCGACAGTCCTCCTTGCTATCTGCAACTCCACCAATCTTAGTATAGAACATTGAACATAGAACATAGAAAAATACAGCACAGAACAGGCCCTTTGGCCCACGATATTGTGCTGAACCTTTGTCCTAGATTAATCATAGATTATCATAGAATCTACAGTGCAGAAGGAGGCCATTCAGCTCATTGAGTCTGCACCAGCTCTTGGAAAGAGCACCCTACCCAAGGTCAACACCTCCACCCAACACTAAAGGCAATTTTGGACATTAAGGGCAATTTATCATGGCCAATCCACCTAACCTGCACATCTTTGGACTGCGGGAGGAAACTGGAGCACCCGGAGGAAACCCAAGCACACACGGGGAGGATGTGCAGACTCCACACAGACAGTGACCCAAGCCGGAATCGAACCTGGGACCCTGGAGCTGTGAAGCAATTGTGCTATCCACAATGCTACCGTGCTGCCCTTAAAAACAAATTAATCTACACTATATCATTCTACCTTAATCCATGTACCTATCCAATAGCTGCTTGAAGGCCCCTAATGTTTCCGACTCAACTACTTCCACAGGCAGTGCATTCCATGCCCCCACTATTCTCTGGGTAAAGAACCTACCTCTGACATCCCCCCTATATCTTCTACCATTCACCTTAAATTTATGTCTCCTTGTAATGGTTTGTTCCCCCTGGGGAAAAAGTCTCTGTCTACAATATCTATTCCCCTGATCATCTTATAAACCTCTATCAAGTCGCCCCTCATCCTTCTCCGTTCTAATGAGAAAAGGCCTAGCACCCTCAACCTTTCCTCGTAAGACCTACTCTCCATTCCAGGCAACATCCTGGTAAATCTCCTTTGCACCTTTTCCAAAGCTTCCACACCCTTTCTAAATGAGGCGACCCGAACTGTACACAGTATCATCTGCAAACTTGCTAATCAGACCACCTGTAACTTCGTCCAGATCTTTTGGCTTGACAATGGATTCTTGGTTGGTAAAGAGACAAGAATTCGAGTGAAAAGGCAGGTGAAAGGCAGAAGTAGAGATACACATCAGCCGTGAGTTAATTGAACGATGCAGGAGACTCGAGCGGCTGAATGGCCTAGCCGTATTCTTATATTGCTATTTTCCCAATGAGACTCTGGTGGACATTTACTAGCAATGACCTCAAGCCTGAGGGCATGAATATTGGAGCGCAGTGGAGCCACCTATTGTACTTATATCCTTATATCTTTCCCTCACCATCACTGCGGACGAGGCCAAGTGCATGCAGTTGAGGGAACTGGTTCCTCTGAGGAATGCAGCCAGAGCGAAGTCCAAGGCTCCACGGGCGGCCTAGTTGTGCAGGTCGGGAGGAAGAAGGTCAAGAAATCAACGAGGGTAAATTATTCAACAGTTATGGGGAACAGACAGGCAGTTCTGCAGCCACTGGCAGGAATCCAGGGTGGCATGACGCCTCCCCATGCCAGGATCAATGATGTCACTGAGTGGCTGCAGAACATTCTGAGGGGGGAGAGTGAACATCAAAAACATTTGATCAGATTAGTCAAGAACGATCTGCTTTTTACAAATCCATGCTGGCTATCCCTAATTAACTTAAACCTACCCAAGTGCCTGTTGAATTTTTCCCTGGTTATTGCTTAAAAGGCCTCACCAGCAAATGATGTGAAACTGATTGGTCCGTCGTTATTAGGAATGTCCTTGCTACCTTTTTTGAAGAGGTGTGTCATATTTCTCATTCGTAATATCCTCTGACACCCCGCCCCCCTGTATGTAGGGAGGGTTGGAAGGTGATGGCCAGCTCCTCCGCTATCTCCACCAGCAATTCCTTTAGCATCCTGGGAAATAAGCCATCTGGACAAGTGTTTTATTCAGTCTAAGCCAGTCTTACCCATCACTGAGATAAAACCAGTGTAAAAGCTATAGTGAGTGCAGTATTCTTAAATCAGGGGCAGAGTTTTATAATTCCTCACCTGCAGGCTTGCAGGCTGAAAACCTCCTCGGGTAGCCTTCCCACTGGGCTCCCGTCTGCTCTGACACGTGAGCAATTGTTGACCGCTTAAGGGCTGTTTCTCGCTTAACCTTAATTTTCATGGGTGTGAGGAGGAGTTCAGAGGCAAGGGGGAAGCCAGGAAAGTGTCCCTCAGGCCTCAAGCGAAGAGGGAGGGGGGGGTGCATCCATCAACAGTCGCCTTTCACCCACAAAGTCTGCCCCCTGCAGGATTCCCTCCCCGTTGACCTCTGAACCAGTCATAGAAGAGTGTAAAATATTGGATGGAATAAACATAACGAGGGAGCAATTTCACATCCTTGAAAATAGACAAATCACCAGAATCAGATTAAATATACGTCAGGTTGCTAAGGGAAGCAAGGACAGAAATAGCAGAAGTTCTGGCCATCATTTTCCATTCTGTCATGGCTCCAGGGGCGGCATTCTTTGAGCCTCCGCGCCGAAATCGCAATCGGCGCGGGGACGGAGAATGGGCGTCAAACCCGAGATCGGGTCCGATGCTGCTCCCGCGATTCTCCGGTCCCCAGAGAATCGCCACCAATCGGGCGCACGCGGTCGACGTGGCGCCGATCGGGGGCCATTGAAATAGGCCTCCGCAGCGATTCACCGAGTGCTGCTGGCCGGGTTCCCGCCGGCGTGGTTCTCTCATGGTACAACCCGGCAGCAACCCGGTGCCCCCTGGTGGGGGGCGGGGTGATCATTCATGGGGGGGGCCTCACAGACGGCCAGGCGTTCAATCGGGGGCCACCGATCCGCGGGCGAATGAAATCTGAGGGTGGGGCCTATCTTCTTGGTGCCGGTCCATGGTGTGGGTCGGCCATGTCTTGCGAGGCGGCTGACGCAGACCGCCACCGTGCGCATAAGTGGACCCTCGACCGGAAGTGCAGGGCCCCGTATCGGCAGCCAGAGCTGCGCGGACCACTCCGGGGCCCTGTTAGTCCCCTGCAAATTGGAGAATCACCCTGGACTTTCTCCAGGTAAGTCCAGAGTGATTCATGTGTGTTTTTCACGGGCTTGGGGACATAGACCCATTATTGGCGAATCCCGCCCCTGGTACTTGCTGAAGGACTGAAAATGTAGCTTTGTTGAAGCATGAAGGAAAATATAACTCGAGTAATCACAAGCCAGTCACAAAATCACAGAACCACACAGTGCAGGAGAGGCCCTTCAGCCCATCGAGTGAAAAACACCTGACCCACCGACCTAATCCTATTTGCCAGCACTTGTTCCACAGCCTTGAATGTTATGGTGTGTCAAGTGCTCATCCAGGTAAAGGATGTGAGGCAACCTGCCTCTACCACCCTCCGTGCCTCCATAACACAGTGCATTCCAGACCGTCACCACCCTCTGGGTAAAAAGGTTTTCCTTCACATCCCCCCTAAATTCCTGTCCCTCACACTGGACTAAATCGCTGGCTTTTAAAGCAGACCAAGGCAGGCCAGCAGCACGGTTCGATTCCCGTACCAGCCTCCCCGAACAGGCGCCGGAATGTGGCGACTAGGGGCTTTTCACAGTAACTTCATTGAAGCCGACTTGTGACAATAAGCGATTTTCATTTTCATTTTTTCATTGAACTTGTGTCCCCCTCATAACTGACCCTTCAACAAAGGGGAACAGCTGCTCCCTACCACCCTGTCCATGTCCCTCATAATTTTAATCACCTCGACCAGGTCACCCCTCAGTCTTCTCTGCTCCAATAAAAACAACCCAAGCTTATCCAACCTCTCTTCATAACTTAAATGTTCCATCCCAGGCAACATTCTGGTGAATCTCCTCTGCACCCTCTCCAGTGCAATCACATCCTTGCTATAATGTGGTGACCAGAATTGTTCACAGTACTCCAGCTGTGGCCTCACTAATGTTCTATATAGCTCCAACACGACTTCCTTGCTTTTGTAATCTATGCCTCTATTGATAAAGTTGAGTGTCCCATATGCCTTTTTCACCACCCTATTAACCTGCCTTCAGCCTTCAGAGATCTGTGGACAAACACGCCAAGGTTCCTGTGTCCCTCGGAACTTCCCAGAGTCAGCCCATTCCTTGTCAAATTGCTCCTTCCAAAGTGTATTACCTCACACTTTTCAGGGTTAAATTCCATCTGCCACTTTTCTGCCCATTTGACCAGCCCGTCTGTATCTTGCTGTAACCCAAGACACTCAACCTCACTGTAAAACATCTGGACAAACTTTGTGTCATTTGTAAATTTACTGATCCTACCCCCCACATAGTCATCTATGTTGTTTATATAAATGATGAATAATAGGGCTCCCAGCGCAGATCCCTGCGGTATGCCACTGGACACTGACGTCCAGTCAGTAAAGCAGCCGTCTGTCATCACCCTTTGTCTCCGACAACTAAGCCAATTTTGAATCTAACTCGAGGAGTACGCCGCATGTCGTCGGGCCAGCTTCAGGACATCACCTGACCCTCCCCTGATACTCCGGCCCCGGTGGCCCGAGTTCCCGACGGCACGGAACACTTATGATATCTTTTTTCGTGGACCCCGCGTGGTGGCTGCAAACTGTGTCCAGCACCGCCACAGTTGGGGGAGATCCGTGACACTGGCTACTGGGCACGATTCTCCACTCCCACGCCGGTTGGGAGAATCGCCTGGGCCGCCAGAATTTCCGGGGACGCCAGTCCGACGCCCTCCCGCGATTCTCCCAAGCGGCGGGAACAGCCCGGTCGAGTTTCGCGGGCCGCAGGCCGGTGAATCACCGAAGACACCGAAAATGGCGATTTTCCGGCACCCCCGCTATTCTGAGGCCCGGATGGGCCGAGCGACCAGGCCAAAACGGCGGGTTCCCCCCGGCGCCGTCCACACCTGGTCGCTGCAGTCGTGGGCGGTGCGTGAACGCTGGGGGGGCGGCCTGTGGGGGGGGCGAGGGGGGATCCTGCACCGGGCTTTACCTGGAATGTGGGGTGGCCCGCGATCGGTGCCCACCGATCTTCGGGCCGTCCTCTCTGAAGGAGGACCTCCTTCATTCCGCGGCCCCAGAAGATCCGTCCCCCATCTTCTTGCGGGGCGGACTTAGAGAGGACGGCAACCCGCGCATGCGCGGATGACGCCCGTTATGCGGCACAGGCCGCGTCATCTATGCGGCGCCGCTTTTACGCGGGCGACAAGGCCGGGCGCGTGTAGATGACGCGGCCCCGATCCTGGCCCATTGTCAGGGCCTGAATCGGTCGGGACCGGGGCCGTTCCGCGCCGTCGTGAACCTCGACGGCATTCACGACGGCGCGGCCACTTCAGCGTGGGAGTGGAGAATCCCTCCCACTGTCCCCACACCGGCGTCAGCACTTAGTCTAGAAATCGGAGAATCCAGCCCCCCATCTCCTGTTGATTTTTAGAGTATTACTCTTCAAATGTTACAGAGGTGAGAAGACTACGAGTGTTAATCAACATTGAGTTAAAGATCATCCTGGCAAGAAGCAAATGAGTAACATATATTGCACAAAGCAATACAACACTACAACCAGGAGTAGTAATATACCAGTAATTACCTGTTTTACAAAACAATGACTATAGTAGATATGGTATCAAATTCCTCTGGCGTATATAGCCAGCTGGACTTTCAGAACTGTTTACCATGCCAGGAAAGAAAACAGAGGAAAATACAATACTGAAAGTCTTAAAAGACTGTCTCATTCTCTCTCTCTCTTTTGCAAAGAGAAATGTACTGAAAACCAAGATCAACACCCAGCGAGACAATTTCCAGGAACACAATGGCCACAGCGTGGAATCACTGCATCAAAGGCCACCCAAAAACAGTGAACTATTTATTTTTTTGTTTCTCTTCTTTACAAACTATGAAATATTTTTAAGTCTGTCCTCTTATTCTGCGGCTCTCGATTTACCTTAATTTTTTTAATTTGAAAAATAGATTTATCTTGTTCAAGATTTCAACTCAGAAAACCTGTCGGAAGAAGTATTTATAATGTGAAATGTACACAGCGGGACTCCTGTAGTATTGTCAAAGCACCTCCTTGCTAAATTCACAACTAAAGCCTCTTACAGCAGAGAGGTAAATTAGGGGAGTCCTTTTTTACCCCTCCTCATATGGTCGTAACTCAATTGAACTTTTGGAGAAGTAAGAAGGAGGGTCAATGAGGGTAGAATGTTTGATGTGATCTCTTTGAATTTTAGTTCGGCTTTTGACATGGACCCACTGGGCAGGCTGATCAGTAAACTGAAAGGTGATGGGAGACACGGGAAAATGACAAACCAAATTCAAAACTGGATCCCTTTTCATGGTATATATTAATAATTGGGACTTAAATAAAGGGTGCATGATGAAGAAGTTTGCAGAAGATAGAAAATAATGGCTGTTTAGTTACCAGTGGGAAGAAAGCTGGAGACTGCAGGAAAGCATCAATGGACTGGTTAACTGGGGAGGAAAATAATAAAGGGAATTCAGTCTCAAGAAGTATCAAGTGAAGCATTTGAGGAGGACAAGTGATGAAGGAAATACGTGATAAATGGTAACATTCTAAAATTTATAGAGGAACAGAAAGACCTTGCAGTGTTTGTTTGCAGATCCCTAAAAGGACAGATAGCTTCAGAATTGGCTTGGGTCACTGTCTGTGCGGAGTCTGCACGTTCTCCTCATGTGTGCATGGGTTTCCTCCGGGTGCTCCGGTTTCCTCCCACATTCCAAAGATGTGCAGATTAGGTGGATTGGCCGTGATAAATTTCCCTTAGTGTCTCAAGGGGTTGGGTGGGGTTGTTGGGTTAGGGTATGGAGTGGAGGTGTGGGCTTAAGTGGGCTGCTCTTTCCAAGGGCCGCTGCAGACTCGATGGGCCGAATGGCCTCCTTCTGTACTGTAAATTCTATGTCTATATAAGGTGACCAAGAAGCCATGTGAGCTGGATTCTCCATTGCCGGGATCCTCCATTTTGCCGGCAGCACACTAATGCCCGGGGATTTCCTGACGGCGTGGGGCTGCCCACGATGGGAAACCCCATTGGCCGGTTGCCGGAACGGAGAATCCCGCTTCCAGCGGGGACGCACATCATCAGAAAACGGGTACGGCGGGACAGAGAAGCCCACCCATGTTCTTTCACTGGTAGAGGCTGGGAGTATAAAAGCAAGGAGGTTACGGTAGAATTGCATAAAACAGCAGTTATTGTATACAGTTCTGGTTACTTACTGTGTTATAGGAAGAGTGTGATCATATTGGACAGAGCACAAAAGAGATTTATGTGGATGTTTCAAGAATAGAGAATCCTGCGTTATACATCTTTCTATGTTCCTAAGTAAAACTCCAGGCTGGACAGCCAGATGGAAAACAGTGCAGTGATCAGTCAGTGATAAGAGTTCAAGGTAAAAGAAAGACTGCAGGATGGATTTGGCTTTACGTCAGGTCTGTCCCTGGCCCCACTTTCTATTTAAAGATCGTGTTACTATACAATCTCTCTGCACCACATTTTTAAAAGCACATCAAACACATTTCCATCCATTCAAGTACTTTTCTCTTCCAGCTGTCAAAGCACGACTTCTTCTACATTACATTAGGAAGGTTGCAGACTGAATCAAGCGATATTTGCTGTTGGCACAATGAATCAAGCTCCCGTCCAACCCCCCCCCCCCCCCTCCTCCTGCCCCCAGCTTAAAGCAAGGGAAGCATCTGATGGAAAATAAGTTCATGTATATATTACAATTTTTTTATAAGCTCAGGAAGGAGAGTCACAAAGGAATGTCTGCAAATGGAATCACTGACATTAACGGTTCGTATTCAATCTGCAATCTCGAGTTTTATTGAGCAGGTGTGAATTCAATCAGTGAAAACTGCATTTGTGATCACCCCACTTGAATAACAACAGTGAAAATAGAGCTTCAACCTGTTCAAAGAATAAAAGCTGATAGAAGATAGGATACAGGGTGTAAGTCCGAGGAAGAGGCAGGGGTTAGGGGTCAGGAATCCGACAGAACACAGGATACTTCTTATCAGGAGATAGGATGGGTGGTTTCAAACTCTGATAGGATAGAGACAGACTTTGAAACGTATGATAGGTTGGGATGGGATGGGATAGGATAACGGGTAGGATTTTCCATCCCCTCCTGCTGGCAGTATCTTGCGGTCAATGGGGATTTAAATGGATCGCCAAATCTGCCCCAGGAAAACCTGCCTACTATCTAATTTCCTAAAAGAAATGCAGGTTATTCATATTTCAGATCTCTAACACTGAGATAAGCCAGTGCTGAATGCCTGTCATCAAGGTGAGCACAGAATGGTATATGAGGATCAGAATCTATACATTTTAATTTGACTTCACCTGACTTTCTGTTTTACTGTTTAGACCAAATATAATCGGAAATCAAAACCGTGATCGGCAATAATGGATGATCCAACACTTAACCGATTTAGTACAAGAAGTCCAAACTCCAACCACATTTTGGAATGAGAGATGCAGAGCGCTGCACCCAATGGTGATGGTATAGAAGGTACGGAACCCAAAATGAGACGGTATAGGGGATTGAGGGCCAATCGAATGGTATAGAAAACCCAGTACTCAGCACAAAATGGTATAAAGTACCAAATATTTCAGAGCGTCGGGATGGCAAACAGGTTGCAGTAATAGCTTGAATTCTGGGGCGAAATTCTCCCCCAACGGCGGGATGTCCGCCGACTGGCGCCAAAGACGGCGCCAATCAGACGGGCATCGCGCCGGCCCAAAGGCCAGCTGGCGGAAATGGCGTTTGTTGCCCCGCCAGCTGGCACGGAAATGCGGCGCATGCGCGTGAGCGTCAGCGGCCGCTGTCAGTTTCCCGGCGCATGCGCGGGAGCGTCAGCGGCCGCTGTCAGTTTCCCGCGCATGCGCAGTGGGGAGAGTCTCTTCCGCCTCCGCCATGGTGGAGGCCGTAGCGGAGGCGGAAGGGAAAGAGTGCCCCCACGGCACAGGCCCGCCCGTGGATCGGTGGGCCCCGATCGCGGGCCAGGCCACCGTGGGGGCACCCCCCGGGGTCAGATCGCCCCGCGCCCCCCCCAGGACCCCGGAGCCCGCCCACGCCGCCTGGTCCCGCCGGTAAATACCAGCTTTGATTTACGCCGGCGGGACAGGCAATTTCTGGGCGGGACTTCGGCTCATCCGGGCCGGAGAATTGAACGGGGTGTCCCGCCAACCGGCGCGGCCCGATTCCCGGTACCGGAGACTTCGGCGGGGGCGGGATTCACGGCGGCCAACGGCCATTCTCCGACCCGGCGGGGGGTCGGAGAATGACGCCCCTGATGTTTGCTTTGGAACTGATGATAAGGCATAGGAAAACACAACAATATGAATAATTCATAGTCCCAATGCCATGAGATAGTGGAGCATACAGAAGCAGAGGTATTTTTACATGAGACTTTTCAATATCTGGTTCACATTTACAAAATTTCCAACCAGCTCGAAACCTTGGCCCCTCCAATCTAAATGTGGGATTGGTGGGAACCTTGGTACAGAGTCATGAAATACTGAAACTCTTCTTTACTGTCGGTTGTGAAGTGATGGTAAGACTGCACGCAACCCCTGTTTATGGCCAAGAATCTATGTATGCTGCAATATCGGTGCAGACATGGGCGGGATTCTCCGACCCCCCGCCGGGTCGGAGAATCGCCGGGGGCTGGCGTGAATCCCGCCCCCGCCGGTTGCCGAATTCTCCGGCACCGGATATTCGTCGGGGGCGGGAATCGCGGCGCGCCGGTTGGCGGGCCACCCCTGCCGATTCTCCGCCCGGATGGGCCGAAGTCCCGCTGCTGGAATGCCCGTCCCGCCGGCGTGGATTAAACCACCTCTCTTACCGGCGGGACACGGCGGCGTGGGCGGGCTCCAGGGTCCTGGGGGGGGGCGCGGGGCGATCTGGCCCCAGGGGGTGCCCCCACGGTGGCCTGGCCCGCGATCGGGGCCCACCGATCCGCGGGCGGGCCTGTGCCGTGGGGGCACTCTTTTCCTTCCGCCTTCGCCATGGTCTCCACCATGGCGGAGGCGGAAGAGACCCCCTCCACTGCGCATACGCGGGGATGCCATGAGCGGCCACTGACGCTCCCGCGCATGCGCTGCCCGGCAATGTAATTTCCGCACCAGCTGGAGGGGCACCAAAGGCTTTTCCCGCCAGCTGGCGGGGTGGAAATCAGTCCGGCACGGGCCTAGCCCCTCAAGGTTAGGGCTCGGCCGCTCAAGATGTGGAGGATTCCGCACCTTTGGGGCGGTGGGATGCCGGACTGATTCGTGCCATATTTGGCGCCGGTCGGTGGACATCGCGCCGATTGTGGAGAATTCCGCCCCATGTACTCAGAGTCTACATGCCTTTAAGGCCCAATCTCTCAAGGTTAAGAGCCGGATTTCTGCAGAGCGATGGAAGCTCCGCAAACATTTAAAAATGGCGGATGGGACCCAGATGCTAAAGTCTCACTCTCATTTCTAACAGATGCAATTTTTTCTGGTAGTGGAAAGTGGCGTGAGGTGTGATTCACTCTGGAGGGAAACATAAACTCAGCGGGGAATTTGAATTCAGTGCTAAGTTCAAACAGATCCCATTTTGGCTGTTACAAAGTCCTTAACTCACAATGTGGGAGTCATGGATTGATGAAATAGACATAAACGTTTTTGAACGTTTGTGCAGGCCTGGCTCCACGCATGATCTGTAGCTCTTAAAGAGGCCATTCTGCCCTCCCTGCCTGTGCTGTCTGTTTGAAAATCCTTCCAAATAGTCCGACGTCCCAGTTTTACCCCCATGACTTTGTAAATTATTCCTCTTCTCGTATATACCCAAATGCCGTTTGGAAATTCCTGTGGAATATAATTCTGATCTCAGCACCCTTTCAGATAGTATGCTCCAGATCTCAATAATCCCGTGCCTGAATTAGTTTCTCCACAATTCCCCTCTTGTTCTATCGTCAATTAATATAAATTAACCTCTGGTTCCGGATCTGTTTTCCAGCCAAAATTGTTGCTTCCTACTTGCTCTGTCGAAACCCCTCATTATCTTAATCATCTCTATTGAGTCTCCCCCTAACCTTCTCTGCTGTAAGGAGAACACCCCAACATCTTAAACCTCTCCAGATAATTAAATTCCCTCACCCCGATACCATCCTGCTAAACCTGCTTTGTACCTTCTCCAAGTCCTCAGCATCCTTCCGAAAATCGGGTGCTCAGAGTTGTACGCATTACTCTAGGATTTCAAAGTCTCAGTATGATTTCCTACTTATAAAATAAAGTATCCAATGTGCTTTTTCAAGCACTTTATCAATTTTTCCTGCCGCCTTTGGAGGTTTGTGAATATGAAGCCCCCCGATGCCCTGCAAGCTCTTCTGCTGTCTCATTCCCCTCAATATAATAATGTTGAGATTACACAAGAGCAACGTACTATGGTTGATGCTAATCTGAAATAAAATCAGGAAATGTTGAAAATTCTAAGGAGGTCGGGCAGCATCTGTGGGTTACGACACCCTGGGCCAGCGCGGTCAATTCCATAGATTGTATTTGACTCGATTAAACTACAGCCACCAGGGGCGAAATTCTCCGTTATCGGCGGAAGTCCGCCGATCGGCGCAAAACACGGCGCAAATCCGACTTGCGTCACGTCGGAAAAATGGGTCGATAGTCTCCCGGGCCCCGAAATGGGCTAGCAACTGACGTAACGGGATCCGCGCTGTGCGCAGTGGTTCACGCGTGCAGCGTCATACGCGCTGCATGGCGTGACCCCCATAGACCCCCTCCCCCCAGAGCCCCCCTCCCCCCATATCACCCCAAATCCCCCCTCCCATATCCCCCCTCCCCGATATCGCCCCTCCCCATATCCCCCCTCCTTGCCCCCCTTGTGATCCCCCCCTTTCCCCCAGATCCCCCCCTCCCCCATATCCCCCTCCCCATATCCCCCCTCCCCCATATCCCCCCCTCCCCATATCCCCCATATCCCCCCCTCCCCCATATCCCCCCTCCCCCATATCCCCCCTCCCCCCTCCACCATATCCCCCCTCCCCCCCTCCACCATATCCCCCATATCCCCCCTCCCCATATCCCCCCTCCCCCATATCCCCCCTCCCCCATATCCCCCCTCCCCCATATCCCCCATATCCCCCCCATATCCCCCTCCCCCATATCCCCCCTCCCCCATGTCCCCCATATCCCCCCTCCCCCATATCCCCCCTCCCCCATATCCCCCTCCCCATATCCCCCCTCCCCATATCCCCCTCCCCCATATCCCCCCTCCCCCATATCCCCCCTCCCCATATCCCCCATATCTCCCCTCCCCCATATCCCCCCACCCCATATCCCCCCTCTCCCATATCCCCCTCCCCCATATCCCCCCTCCCCCATATCCCCAAGTGAATCCAGCCCTAACCTTAACCTCTGCAATGCACGCGCAACCGATGGCGTGCATTCATATACCTGCCTAACACTGTTGCCTTTTACCCCTGCCCCCCCCCCCCCACAGGAGAAGCGCGCACACAACAATAGGGAGCATGTGAGGACTGGAGGTGGGCCCGCTGATGAGAGGCCACTGACCGTACACGAGGAAAGGGCCCTGGAACTGGCTGGCGGACCTGAGGACCGGGAGGTTGCTGATGCAGAGGTCGGGGGCGTACTTGCGAGTGAGCCACCGACAGCCCGTCCCCATATCCCCCCTCCCCTATATCCCCCTCCCCGTATCACCTGATCACTGCCTGATGTCTAACCATGCATGCTTCATTGTGTATCGCAGGACCAAACGTCCAGGCACCCATCCCCGCAGATGCAGACCGCCCGCAGGATGCCCCTCGGAGGCCACGGGAGACGGAGAGACCCGGACCCTCCAGCATGCGACGCCCGCAGGATGCCCCTCGGAGGCCACGGGAGACGGAGAGACCCGGAACCTCCAGCATGCGACGCCCGCAGGATGCCCCTCGGAGGCCACGGGAGACGGAGAGACCCGGACCCTCCAGCATGCGACGCCCGCAGGATGCCCCTCGCATACCACGGGAGACGGAGAGACCTGGAGCAACAGGGAGACGACACCTCTGTCACGTGCGGGAGCGACCACCCAGCGACGAGGGGGGCAGCCACAGGCCCCCGTCACATCCGAGCCAGGACACCACTACCCAGGACACCACTACCCAGGGCACCACTACCCAGGACACCACTACCCGGGACAGCACTGCCCAGGACACCCCTACCCGGGACAGCACTACCCAGGAAGACGAAATACCGGACAGTGACTCAGAGTGGATGGGTGGAGATGAACCCCCACCCCAAAGTGCCATGGACTCAGAGTGGGACGAAGAGCACGACACAACGCCACTGCTGTCACCAACACCTTCCACCATTGCAGAAACACTCACCTCGGTTGGGCACTTTAGTGATGAGGCGTCTGGTACACTCACTGGTGCGCACAACACAGCCGTCCCGGTACAGCAGGTGGAGGTAGGAGAAGCAGAGGGGCCGGGCGGTCGGAGGGCAGCCCAGCCCAAGCGAATATCTGCCGCCCGGATGGATCCTGGGTTCCTGGAGTTACCACACCCACACATAGATCCGATGCAACCACCGACCCGGAGACGAGCGAAGAGGGTGACGGCCGGTTTGCGGCGACTGCAGTCGCAGGTGGAGGAGTCCACCCGCGTCCAGGAGCTGAAAGTGGTGCCGGTCATACGTGCCACCCAGGCCGACACCGTACGGGTGACGTCCGCGGTGGAGGCAATGGGTGCGACGGTGTCAGACATGGGGAACGGTTTGCGAGGCCTGGGGCTTTCCGTGCAGGCGGCGTCTGTGGCCCAGGACATGGCTGCCCTCTCACAGGAGGCCATGAGCCAGTGCCAGCGCCAGATGGCAGAGGCGCTCAACACCATAGCCCAGTCTCAGCACGCCATAGCCCAGTCTCAGCAGGCCATGGCCCAGTCTTTGCAGGCCATGGCCCAGTCTCTGCAGGCCATCGCTGAGGGCATCGGCGCCAGTGGCCATGTGCGAGCCAGCGTTGCACTGTCACAGACAGGGTTTGCCAACCCCCTGGGCTCCATGGCTGCAAACCTGCAGACCTCTGTCGATACCAGCACGGGCCTCCAGGACTGGCAGCGCCAGATGCCGGGGGGGCGTCGGATGGCCAGTCCGTTCGCATCCCCCACCCATGTAGAGGCCTGGGGGCCATCGGGCACCCCGAGGGAGGAGGAGGTGGTGTGGTCCGTCCCGGGTCCTCCTGTAGGGGAGGTCCGGGAACACCGCGACACCTCGGACTCCCCCCCTTCCGTCCCAGGAGCATCCGGTGGGCAACGGGCAGGACAGTCTGGCAGCTCGCCATCCCAGTCGCCCGGGCCGCAGCCTGGCCCATCTAGGCCAGGACGCCCCAGGAAACGGCCGCCAAAGGGATCCAGTGTCAGAGGGCAGGAATCACAGGAGTCCACCTCCAGTTCTGCTGTACCGTCTGGGGAACCACGTAGACGTAGTCAAAGGGCCCGTAAGGCCAAACAATTAGACACTGAGTAAGTTGGCACGGGTGCAGGGCACAGATGAGTTTTAGGGGCTAGGGCACGTGCATGAACTCCTTTGGTTATTAAAGTCAATGTTACACCGACAGAAGCTGCCTTTGTGCTCTGTCCAAAGCGTGCGGGGGTGTCATGTACGTTGAGCGCAAGTGTGTGTGTGAGGGGTGGTCTTACCTCAGCCCCAGGTGAGTCTGCCCCGTTCCCCCTGGGCCGCCATGAACATCCCCCCGGGACCGTGCGCTGCAGTGTCACAGCCGCATGCAGGGATGGTCCGGGTGGATGGTGGTACTGTGGCCATGGGTCAGACATAGTCCAACGATGTGGAGCCAGGAGCTCACCGCAGGGCGGGTTGTCATCATCCTCCATGGCCAGCAATAGACACGCGTCCACCATCAACTGTGTGAGCCCGGCCCGTTGTGCCGCAGGTGGATCGGCAATGGGGGGGGGGCTGGTGTGCATGCGGGTGGGGTGGGTGGGGTTGGGGAGGGATGGGTGGGGGGTGTGGTTGGTCGGCTGTTGCCATGGTGTGCGGTCTGTGGCCATACTACCCGATCCCCATGCCCATCTAGTCAGTGAAGCGGGCGGCTATCAGTCTGCCCCGTGCCCGCTGGGCCAACCGGTAACGGTGGACAGCCACCCGCCTGTGTCTACCCTGTCTGCCCTGACCATTACTCCCATCCCCCTCATCTGGGGAGGACTGCGCCTCTTCCTGCTGCTCCTCCACTCTGCCCTCCTCTGCCTGCGGCACATCGCCCCTCTGCTGGGCTATGTTGTGCAGGACGCAGCACACCACAATGATGCGGCCGACCTTATCTGACCGATACTGGAGGGCGCCCCCAGAGAGGTCCAGGCACCTGAAACGCATCTTCAGCACGCCAAAGCACCTCTCTATCACTCCCCTTGTCGCTACATGGACATCATTGTAGCGGTTTTCCGCCTCATTGCGTGGCCTCCGTATAGGCGTCATCAGCCACGATCGCAATGGGTAGCCCCTGTCGCCCAGCAACCAGCCCCTCAGCCGGGGATGGCGTCCCTCGTAAATGCCGGGGATGGATGACCACGACAACACGTATGAGTCGTGTACACTGCCTGGGTAACGGGCGCAGACGTGCAGGATCATCATGCGGTGGTCGCAGACCACCTGTATGTTCATCGAATAGGTCCCCTTCCTATTGGTGAACACGGCCCTGTTATCTGCAGGTGGCCGCATGGCGACGTGCATCCCATCAATCGCGCCCTGGACCATGGGGAACGCGGCCACGGCAGAGAAGCCCACGGCCCGGGCCTCTTGGCTGGCCAGGTCCACAGGGAAGCGGATGTAGCGGCGCGCCATAGCATATAGGGCATCTGTCACTGCACGGATGCACCGATGCACCGATGTCTGCGATATGCCGGACTGGTCCCCACTCGGTGCCTGGAATGACCCCGTTGCATAAAGGCTCAGGGCCACCGTAACCTTGATGGACACGGGGAGAGGGTGTCCCCCGCCAGTGCCACGCGGTGACAGGTGTGCCAGCAGGTGGCAGATGTGTGCCACGGTTTCCCGCCTCATCCGGAGTCTCCTCCTGCATTCCCGGTCCGTGAGGTCCTGGTATGACTGCCGGGGCCGGTACACACGGGGCGCCCTCGGGTCCCTCCGTTGCCGTGGGGGCGCGACGTCCTCCTCCCCCTCCTCGTCCTGTCGGTCAGGTGTCACTCCAGCCAGAGCGGCTGCCGCCTGTCCCTCTGCGGCAGCCTGCGCCGCCTCTCTGGCACGCTCCTCCTCCTCCTCCTCACCAGGGCAACATGGACATTAGCGGCTGCCGCCACGGCGGCCAACATCGCTGGATGATCGGAAAACATGACGGCCTGGTGGGGGGGGGGAGGGGAACGACGACATGCCATCATTGCCCATATCCCCTCCTCCCCCCAGCCAGGTGGCATGGACCGCATGGGTCCAACTGTTGGAGGCTGGCACCTGGCCAGGTGGACCAACTCACTTGCCCTCGCATCCCCCTCCCCGGCACGGACCCCCCCAACCTCCTCCCCGGCACGGACCCCACAACCTCCTCCCCGGCACGGACCCCCCATCCTCCTCCCCAGCACGGACCCGCCCAACCTCCTGCCCGGCACGGACCCCCCCATCCCCCTCCCCGGCACGGACCCCCCATCCCCCTCCCCGACACGGACCCCCCAACCTCCTCCCCGGCACGGACCCCCTATCCCCCTACCCGGCACGGATCCCCCCAACCTCCTCCCCGGCACGGACCCCAACCTCCTCCCCAGCACGGACCCCCCAACCTCCTCCCCGGCACGGACCCCCATCCTCCTCCCCGGCACGGATCCCCCATCCCCCTCCCCGGCACGGACCCCCCCAACCTCCTCCCCGGCACGGACCCCCCATCCCCCTCCCCGCCACGGGCCCCCCCAACCTCCTCCCCGGCACGGACCCCCCCCCATCCCCCTCCCCGGCACGGACCCCCCATCCCCCTCCCCGGCACGGAACCCCCCCAACCTCCTCCCCGGCACGGACCCCCCTCCTGGCACTCCCCCAGAGCCCAGCCCACTCTAACCACCCCCCCCCCCCCCCCCGCCGCACACACACACACACACACACAACCCGAGACACACCTCTCCCCACACATTCAGACTGCGGCCACGCCATCGCCTGCCCAGAGCCAACCCCCCAGGCCGTCACTCACCTCCACGCTGGTCGGCGTGAACCTGGAGCACAGGGTCACGCCGATGAAAAGGAGGTTTAATTTGCGTCGACGTGAACGGTCATCACGTCGACGGGACTTCGGCCCATCCGGAAGGGAGAATATCGGCAGGCCGAAAATCGGCTGCCTTGCGCAGACCCGTGACATTCTCCGACGGCAGCGGCGCCATTAACGCCCGGCCGACTTTTCTCCCTTCGGAGACTTCGGCAACCGGCGGGGGCGGGATTCACGGCGGCCAACGGCCATTCTCCGACCTGCTGGGGGGTCGGTGAATGACGCCCAATATACCTGACTATCAACAATCCATTTGCCTCCTCTCCCCCACCTTCCTTTCTAACACGCCCCACTCTTTACGCATACACAGACAAACCACATAGAGGGGAAAAGGTGGGGAAAAGGGAAGGAAAATATTATTGAAATAAAAGGATAAGGATCATTGATTCACTGGGATGACTTCCTGTCAATGTCTTTCTGAAGTTCAGGCTTTTCACCTGGTACATCCTTCCTTCCATACTTGCTATGATCTTCTCAGGCAAGGTTGTCTACTTTCCCTGCAGATTCAGCATCATTTCAGGTTCACAGAAAAGGGTATGCTAGACACTCACTGCTTTCAAAACGATAGAGCTATTTTTCACCTGAAGAGCAATAAGCTGCTGGTTTTGATACACTTAACAGATCTTCAGCTTCCCCCTACAGACTGCAGGCAGCAGAGAGAGAAAACAGCTCCCTTCACTTCTGAGGTTTGATCACTACTGGAAGGTTCTCTCAGAAACATCAACCAGCAGGAACCAATCACTGGTTGTTGTCAGGCAGAACACTGTCCCTGGCCAACCCATTGGTTGCCAGTTAACCAATCAAACTGATTCCCTCCAAAATGGGTGCCTCGCATCTACTTGGTACTGAAGATTCTGGCTACGCCTTCTCTCTAAAACAAATTCTGAGAATACAGTACCCTGGCAATCCAGCTGTTTTAAACTTTGAATCGTCTGCTTTCTTCTCTCTACTTAAAGGCACATCCCAATTATTAAACAATAAAATAAAATTAAAAAAACAAAGGAAATAGATAGGAAAGACTCTTGCAGGAGAGAGAAGCAGAGTTAACAATTCAGATCATAGAATTTACAGTGCAGAAGGAGGCCATTCGGCCCATTGAGTCTGCACCGGCTCTTGGAAAGAGCACCCTACCCAAGCCCATACCACCCTATCCCCATAACCCAGTAACCCCATTCAACCAACACTAAGGGCAATTTTGGACACTACGGGCAATTTATCATGGCCAATCCACCTAACCTGCACATCTTTGGACTGTGGGAGGAAACCGGAGCACCCGGAGGAAACCCACACACACGGGGAGAACGTGCATACTCCACACAGACAGTGACCCAGCCGGGAATTGAACCTGGGACCCTGGAGCTGTAAAGCAATTGTGCTAACCACTATGCTACCATGCTGCCCTTAATGGCCCTTAATGGTCAATGGCCTTTCCATCGAATTTATGTGAAAGGGTTATCGAACTGAGATGTTAACGTTGTTTCTCTCTCCACAAACACTATCAGATCTGCAAATTATTTCCAGCTCGTATCTCCCAGTCTAACATTTCACCCATAACTACACAATAAATTGCAATTGCCATGGGTCCTCCTGAAGCTTGCTACTATTTACAACAGTGCCAAGTTTTGTACTGTCTGCAAACTTCAAAGCAACATTCCCTCTACCTAGGCCCAGGCCATTTATATATAACAAGAAACTCCACCATACTTACCTCTCCAGTCAGAAAAACATCCCTTCACCATTACTCTCAGTCCACTATCCCTTAGTCAATAATGTATCCAAGTTATCTCACTCGCTTTAATACCATGGGTGGGATTCTCTGTCCCGATACACCCGTTTTCTGGTGCGCCGGCAGCAGGATCCTCCGTCCCAGCAGCCGGCCAAGGGGGTTTCCCGTTGTGGGCACTCCAACGCTGTCGGGAAATCCGTGGGCGCGAGTGCGCTGCCTGCGAAGCGGAGGATCCAGCCGACGGAGAATCCAGCCACATGTGCTTTTATTTACAAATCAGCTGGTTATGTGTTATTTTAGCAAATAACCTTTAAAGATCCATTTCCATCTTCACAGCACTAATCCTCTCTGTTACTTTATCAACTAACTTAATCAGGTTAGTCAAACATGGGGCTGCATTTTACGGGGGCCTGGCTAGCTTACCACCACCCCCACACCACCCCTCGCTCTGTGCACGCCCGCCCCACAGCTATAATATGCTACAGCAGGCTAAATTGGCTCAAAGTGGATCTTCCACCCCTCAGTGTGGTGGATGTCCCACCCTCAAAGGATGTCGGCCAATCGGATTTCCAAACAGCTCCCGATGCCCCAGGAGTGCCAAGGTCTCAGACGTGGGCACTGCCAGGAAAGCAACCACTCCCAGGAAGAGGGTCCATAGGAATGAGGTAATTCAGGGATATTCCCAGGGAAGGTTTGGCCAGTGGGGGGCGATGGGAGGGTTGTGGGGGTTGGTGGTTTGGGGAGTAAGCGGGTAGGAAAGAAGAAAGAGGTTTTATCATGGGGGAGGGCTGCTCCCAATGCGCAAAGGGCATCCCCAAAGATAGTATGCCTGTCCTTCCCACCCTTTCACAAGCTTTTTTTAAAAGAATGGGCTGTCCACTCGTGCCTCCAGCTGTGTTATGGCAAGGGCAGCCATCGGGATCAATTGGCCTGCTAGCAAGCTCAATTGACCCTGAATTATTGAATGATATATGGTGGTCTTGCTGCCTATTTCAACGTCTTTCCACCCACCTACTATGAGGGTGAGCTTGGCAGTGGGTGGAAAGGTGATTGGCAGGGCACCCATCCTATTTCATGTGTCGCTAACTGGAAACATGCCCAGCAGGATCACATAACATCAAGCTAAGAATTTGCCTTTAACCAGATCATGCTGACTCTCCCTTATTAATCCATGTATCTCCAAGTGGGAATTCATTTGTATTTGGCAATGGGCTTAGGTAGTTTTCCCACCACTCACCTCAGATTACTTGACCTCTAGTTACCATTGCTCACTTTCTGAACAGGCTATAACATTTGCAATCCTCGAGGTTTCTGGTACCATTACCATATTCAAGGATGTTTTAAACATTCTGGTCGCAGTTTCTGCTATCTCTCCGCTAAATTCTTCAAGCAATCTAGAATACATCCCATCTATTTAGTAACTCCTTTCGATCTATTTTTATCCTGTCTAATATCTCTACCCCCCTTCCTCTACTGTAACATTACTTTTGCTTCAATTCAATAAGGACAGATGCAGCGTAGTCATTCAGTACCTCAGTCATGCCCTTGTTATGTTCTGTGTTATGCCCATGGTAAAAATCTACACAGAACGTCTAGTTCTTTGACTAGTAAAATAGTTTATTAACAAGATGAACACGTGGAAAGAAAACTATCAAATACAAACGGTAACTAATAATTGAATTTAGTGAATTCTCCTGGAGCTACTTATGGTGCGACTGTCCTCTGGTACGACTTGCTACTAACTCCCGACTCTCTCGAATCACCTGGTGGATCTCTATTGTCAACTGCTGATCGGAGGTCTTTTGATAACTGTATATGTTGATGTGCACATGCATATCTTCATCTCTCGCGCATGCCCTCTGCCTATATTGTTCAGCTCTACATTTCCTATAACTCCTCCTTTCACATTGAACGTTCAAAAATAATTTTGTGTTCTGCTTTATTACCTTCTGGTCTTTTCTCACAAGTTCTGTTTGTCTTTCACATGTCATTTTTTGTTGATTTTACCCAGCATGCTTTATTTTCTGCCAGCAAACTGATTATGTTTTACTCCTGGCATTTGCCACCAGCCTCTTTTTTTCTCAATGATTTTAACCTCTATCTCCTTCATCACCAGTGCTAGCTCCTTTCAAAAATCACTGAAATTCACTCTCTTCCCGTACCAGCCTTCCCGAACAGGCGCCGGAATGTGGCAACTAGGGGCTTTTCACAGTAACTTCATTTGAAGCCTTCTTGTGACAATAAGCAATTTACATTTACATGACAGTGTATTTTCACCTGTGATTTGCGTTTACCCTTTTCTGTAAGTACTGTAAACCTAATTACATTATGATCACTATTGTCAGGATATTCTCCCATTAAAATTCCCTCTACTTGTTCTACTTCTTCTCCCAGAACAATATCCAGCCCTACTTCCTTCCTCATTGGGCTAAAAGCATGCTGAGTTAATGGAGTTGAGCTTGATAATGCACACAGCCATGTCTGTTTGGCAGTCTGGAATATAAGCCAAGAGCCTAGGCCAAGTTGTCATCACTGGCAGTAACAACAACGGGTCAGCACGTACACAGCTAAGAGGTGTACAGGAGCGAGACAGAGGTGCAGAACAACAAATAGAAAATCAGCAGAGGGGCCAAGGTAGCAGGATGCACTCTGAGAAGAAAACAGGGCAACCTGAACCAAATCAACATTCTCATCAAATTAAACTTCAAACTTTTCGACAAAGTTGATGGTGCAGGAATTACCCCACTAAACACACTGTTGACTGCCTGATGTGGGTGAGAGAAAAATCAAATTTTGTAATCGGTGATCGGGCGGAGAATCCCTTTTTACGCTGAAATCGGGGCAGCGCATGGCGAACGGCGGGTGCCATGTTGTAAGGCGCGACCGTTGCAATTTTCCGACCGTTTATTTAGTGGAGGCTATGCATTTTATGTGGCGGGGCTGCCAGCCCCTCACTGGTCGGAGGATCAGTACTGGGGCAGCGCCATGTATTTTTGATGTAAAACGCCACAGATCCCCTGGAAATCGGAGAATCCAGCCCACCACCTTTTAAATGGAAATAACAAATGAACCTTTGTCAGGACAGGGCCAAAAAAGGTGCTTTCCTCTTCCATATTTCACAACCATCATCACGTCAACCTTGTGGAGGGGGCCTAAAGAAAGTAAGAAGTCTTACAACATCAGGTTTGTCATGATATACATCAGCATATCGTGGTGCAATCACACACACACTGACACACTGAGTGGACATACAGTAGGACCAACCAGCATACACAACATCGCAGCCAATCACCAGTGAGAGCACACGCACTATAAAGACAGGGGACACCAGAGTTCCTACTCATTCCAGCAGCAGCCAGCTCAGGGCACAGAGCTCACAGCCTGCCTCTCAAACATTCACCATGCGCTGGGTGCCTCACCTAGATAGCGATAGGACAGGGTCCACAGATAAGCTGGTAATGCACGTACCCAAAGTTACAGTATGTTATTACAGTTGAGTTTTTAATAAAATGGAGTTACACCACCTCCAGCTGTGTTGACCTGTTTGTAGACCAGAACACCCAACACGACATGGTTCCAGGAGTGGACGCATACTAGCCCCTGTGAGACCTACCTGCAGCTTATCAGCAAACCGCCATCCTGAAGCATGGAGAACATCAACCCGTCGCCACCGCTACGCATCGCTGGCAATCCCGGGGTGAATTGGAAGCTTTTTAAACAGCACTTCCAGCTGTTCCTCGAGGCCACGGACAGGAAGATTGCCCTTCTTCTCTCCACGGCAGGGCAACATGCTATCCACATCTTTAACTCCCCGACACTCGCGGACGGCGAGGACAAAACCAAATACAAGACGGTGATCCTAAAATTTGATGACCACTTCAGCGTTGAAGTCAACGCAAGCTTCGAAAGGTACCTGTTCCAGCAGAGCCTGCAGGGTTAGGACGAGCCTTTCCAGTCTTATTTAACGGACCTCGGCATCCCCGCGCAGTCCTGCGGCTATGGGCCCACCTCTGACTCCATGATACGCGACCAGATAGTTTTCGGGGTCATGTTGGACACCCTGCGCCAGCAGCTCCTTAAAATCAAGCAACTCACCCTAGCGACGGCCATCGAGACCTGCGTCCTGCATGAGACGCCACCAGCCGGTACTCACACATCCAGGCGGCTGAAACGGCGCGGCAGGGGCCCCACGGGGCGGAGCGGGTCCAGACGATCGAGTACCTCCCGGCCCGTGGCCCGGAGGAGGGCGACCATTTTGCGCGCTTTCCGAGGCCTCCCGCGCTTGTACGCACCAAAAGAGGGGACGTTGACACGGAGGAACGCGATGCACAGGCACGCACTACGCAAGACCGCACCGCGCATGCGCAGTGGCACAACGAATGCAGTGACATCATGGCATGCGACAACTGTGGCTCCACCCATTTAAAGCGGCAATGTCCGGCCAAAGCGCGACAATGCCTTTGCTGTGGCAGACTTGGCCACTATGCTGCCTGCTGTCGAGCAGCTCACCCTGCCAACTCGCAACAGTTTAACCAGCCTCTCAGAAATGTTTGGGCAATTCTACCCACGTTCACCGAGTCCGATCCTGACATCATACAGACCAGTGACACTGAGGACAGGGAGCCTTTCCGCGTTGCTGTCATCAACAAGAACAAGCTGTCCCCGAGTCGAACGCACCAGCCGCTGTCGGTGCACAGCATTGATCCGGACGACGAGTGGTGTGCCACCCTGACAGTCAACCCAAATTCGTCGCCCACCCCAAAGACTTGGAGCAAAATTCTCCGTTATCGGCGGAAACTCCGCCGATCGGCGCAAAAAACGGCGCAAATCCCACTTGCGTCACGTCATAAAAATGGGCCGATAGTCTGCGGCCTGAAATGGGCTAGCAGCGACGTAACGGGATCCGCGCTTGCGCAGTGGTTCACGCCGTGCAGCGTCATACGCGCTGCACGGCGTGACGGCTCATAAGGCCGCGCAGCTCCCCCCCACCCGACCGGAACAGCCGACCGCAACACCCGACTTGATGGCTGGCCGTCGCTCAGCCCCGAGGTTCGAGTCACGCGATGTGGAGGCGCTCCTGGATGCGGTGGAGCAGAGGAGGGACGCCCTGTATCCCGGGCACGGCCGCAGAGTTGCCCCACGCCACAGCCGGCGTCTGTGGAGGGAGGTGGCAGAGGCCGTCACCGCTGTGGCCCTAACACCACGGACAGGCACCCAGTGCCACAAGAAGGTGAACGACCTCGTCAGAGCAGGCAGGGTGAGCCTCCCCATATCCCCCAAATCCCCCCCTCCCCCAAATCCCCCCCTCCCCCATATCCCCCCCTCCCCCATATCCCCCCCTCCCCCATATCCCCCATACCCCCCCTCCCCCATATCCCCCCTCCCCCATATCCCCCATATCCCCCCTCCCCCATATCCCCCATACTCCCCCTCCCCCATATCCCCCCACCCCCATATCCCCCATATCCCCCCTCCCCCATATCCCCCATATTCCCCCCTCCCCCATATCCCCCTCCCCATATCCCCCCTCCCCCATATCCCCCATATCCCCCCTCCCCCATATCCCCCCTCCCCCATATCCCCCATATCCCCCCTCCCCCATATCCCCCCTCCCCCATATCCCCCATATTCCCCCCTCCCCATATCCCCCCTCCCCATATCCCCATATCCCCCCTCCCCCATATCCCCCATATTCCCCCCTCCCCCATATCCCCCCTCCCCCATATCCCCCCTCCCCCATATCCCCCATATCCCCCCTCCCCCATATCCCCCATATCCCCCCCTCCCCCATATCCCCCCTCCCCCATATCCCCCATATCCCCAAGTGAATCCAGCCCTAACCTTAACCTCTGCAATGCACGCGCAACCGATGGCGTGCATTTATATACCTGCCTAACACTGTTGCCTTTTACCCCTGCCACCACCCCCCCCCCCCCCACAGGAGAAGCGCGCACACAACACCAGGGAGCATGTGAGGACTGGAGGAGGGTCCGCTGATGAGAGGCCACTGACCGTACACGAGGAAAGGGCCCTGGAACTGGCTGGCGGACCTGAGGACCGGGAGGTTGCTGATGCAGAGGTCGGGGCCCCACGAGCAAGTGAGCCACCAACAGCCCGTCCCCATATCCCCCCTCCCCTATATCCCCCTCTCCCGTATCATCTGATCACTGCCTGATGTCTAACCATGCATGCTTCATTGTGTATCGCAGGACCAAACGTCCAGGCACCCATCCCCGCAGATGCACACCGCCCGCAGGATGCCCCTCGGAGACCACGGGAGACGGAGAGACCCGCACCCTCCAGCATGCGACGCCCGCAGGATGCCCCTCGGAGACCACGGGAGACGGAGAGACCCGCACCCTCCAGCATGCGACGCCCGCAGGATGCCCCTCGGAGACCACGGGAGACGGAGAGACCCGAACCCTCCAGCATGCGACGCCCGCAGGATGCCCCTCGGAGACCACGGGAGACGGAGAGACCCGGACCCTCCAGCATGCGACGCCCGCAGGATGCCCCTCGGAGACCACGGGAGACGGAGAGACCCGGACCCTCCAGCATGCGACGCCCGCAGGATGCCTCTCGCACACCACGGGAGACGGAGAGACCTGGAGCAACAGGGAGACGACACCCCCGTCACGTGCGGGAGCGACCACCCAGCGATGAGGGGGGCAGCCACAGGCCCCCGTCACATCCGAGCCAGGACACCATTACCCAGGACACCACTATCCAGGACACCCCTACCCGGGACACCACTACCCAGGACACCCCTACCCGGGACACCACTACCCGGGACAGCACTACCCGGGACAGCACTACCCGGGACAGCACTACCCGGGACAGCACTACCCAGGACACCCCTACCCGGGAAGACGAAATACCGGACAGTGACTCAGAGTGGATGGGTGGAGACGAACCCCCACCCCAAAGTGCCATGGACTCAGAGTGGGACAAAGAGCACGACACAACGCCACTGCTGTCACCAACACCCTCCACCATCGCAGAAACACTCACCACGGTTGGGCACTTTAGTGATGAGGCGTCTGGTACACTCACTGGTGCGCACAACACAGCCGTCCCGGTACAGCAGGTGGAGGTAGGAGCAGCAGAGGGACCGGGCGGTCGGAGGGCAGCCCAGGCCAAGCGAACATCTGCCGCCCAGATGGATCCCGGGTTCCTGCAGTTACCACACCCACACATAGATCCGATGCAACCACCGACACGGAGACGAGCGAATAGGGTGACGGGTGGCTTGCGGCGGCTGCGGTCGCAGGTGGAGGAGTCCACCCGCGTCCAGGAGCTGGGAAGGGTCCTGGTCATGCGTGCCACCCAGGCTGACACCGCACGGGTGGCGTCCGCGGTGGAGGCAATGGGTGCGACGGTGTCAGAATTGGGGAACGGTTTGCGAGGCCTGGGGCCTTCCGTGCAGGCGGCGTCTGTGGCCCAGGAAATGGCTGCCCTCTCACAGGAGGCCATGAGCCAGTGCCAGCGCCAGATGGCAGAGGCGCTCAACGCCATAGCCCAGTCTCAGCAGGCCATGGCCCAGTCTCAGCAGGCCATGGTCCAGTCTCAGCAGGCCATGGCCCAGTCTCAGCAGGCCATAGCCCAGTCTCTGCAGGCCATGGCCCAGTCTCTGCAGGCCATGGCCCAGTCTCAGCAGGCCATCGCTGAGGGCATCGGCGCCAGTGGCCATGTGCGAGCTGGCGTCGCACTGTCGCAGACAGGGTTCGACAACCCCCTGGGCTCCATGGCTGCAAACCTGCAGACCCCTGTCGATACCAGCACGGGCCTCCAGGACTGGCAGCGCCAGATGTCGGGGGCGCGTTGGATGGCCAGTCCGTTCGCATCCCCCACCCATGTAGAGGCCTGGGGGCCATCGGGCACCCCGAGGGAGGAGGAGGTGGTGTGGTCCGTCCCGGCTCCCTCTGTAGGGGAGGTCCCGGTACACCGCGACACCTCAGACTCCCCCCCTTCCGTCCCAGGTGCATCGGGTGGGCAACGGGCAGGACAGGCTGGCAGCTCGCCATCCCAGTCGCCCGGGCCGCAGCCTGGCCCATCTAGGCCAGGACGCCCCAGGAAACGGCCGCCAAAGGGATCCAGTGTCAGAGGGCAGGAATCACAGGAGTCCACCTCCAGTTCTGCTGTACCGTCTGGGGAACCACGTAGACGTAGTCAAAGGGCCCGTAAGGCCAAACAATTAGACACTGAGTAAGTTGGCACGGGTGCAGGGCACAGATGAGTTTTAGGCGCTAGGGCACGTGCATGAACTCCTTTGGTTATTAAAGTCAATGTTACACCTACCGAAGCTGCCTTTGTGCTCTGTCCAAAGTGTGCGGGGGTGTCATGTACGTTGAGCGCAAGTGTGTGTGTGAGGGGTGGTCTTACCTCAGCCCCAGGTGAGTCTGCCCCCTTCTCCCTGGGCCGCCATCAACATCCCCCGGGCAGAGGACGGGACCCTGCGCTGCAGTGTCACAGCCGCATGCAGGGATGGTCCGGGTGGATGGTGGTACTGTGGCCATGGGTCAGACATAGTCCAACGATGTAGAGCCAGGAGCTCATCGGAGGCGGGTTGTCATCATTCTCCATGGCCTGCGATAGACACGCGTCCACCCGCAACTGGGTGAGCCCGGCCCGTTGTGCCGCCGGTGGATCGGCAATTGGGGGTGCGGGGGTGGTGTGCATGCGGGTGGGGTGTGTGGGGTTGGGGAGGGGGGTGAGGGTGCTGGGTGGGTGGATGGGTGGGGGGTGTGGGTGGTCGGCTGTTGTCATGGTGTGCGGTCTGTGGCCATACTACCCGATTCCCACGCCCATCTAGTCAGTGAAGCGGGCGTCTATCAGTCTGTCCCGTGCCCGCTGGGCCAGCCGGTAACGGTGGACAGCCACCCGTCTGTGTCTACCCCGTCTGCCCTGACCATTGCCCCCATCCCCCTCATCTGGGGAGGACTGGGCCTCTTCCTGCTGCTCCTCCACTCCGCCCTCCTCTGCCTGCGGCACATCGCCCCTCTGCTGGGCTATGTTGTGCAGGACGCAGCACACCACAATGATGCGGCCGACCCTATCTGACCGATACTGGAGGGCGCCCCCAGAGAGGTCCAGGCACCTGAAACGCATCTTCAGCACGCCAAAGCACCTTTCGATCACTCCCCTTGTCGCTACATGGGCATCATTGTAGCGGTTCTCCGCCTCATTGCGTGGCCTCCGTATAGGCGTCATCAGCCACGATCGCAATGGGTAGCCCCTGTCGCCCAGCAACCAGCCCCTCAGCCGGGGATGGCGTCCCTCGTACATGCCGGGGATGGATGACCGCGACAACACGAATGAGTCGTGTACACTGCCTGGGTGACGGGCGCAGACGTGCAGGATCATCATGCGGTGGTCGCAGACCACCTGTACGTTCATCGAATAGGTCCCCTTCCTATTAGTGAACACGGCCCTGTTATCTGCAGGTGGCCGCACGGCGACGTGCATCCCATCGATCGCGCCCTGGACCATGGGGAACCCGGCAATGGCAGAGAAGCCCACGGCCCGGGCATCTTGGCTGGCCCGGTCCACGGGGAAGCGGATGTAGCGGTGCGCCATGGCATAAAGGGCATCTGTCACTGCCCGGATGCACCGATGCACCGATGTCTGCGATATGCCGGACAGGTCCCCACTCGGTGCCTGGAATGACCCCGTTGCATAAAAGTTCAGGGCCACCGTAACCTTGACGGACACGGGGAGAGGGTGTCCCCCGCCAGTGCCACGTGGTGACAGGTGTGCCAGCAGGTGGCAGATGTGTGCCACGGTTTCCCGGCTCATCCGGAGTCTCCTCCTGCATTCCCGGTCCGTGAGGTCCTGGTATGACTGCCGGGGCCGGTACACACGGGGCGCCCTCGGGTGCCTCCGTTGCCGTGGGGCCGCGACGTCCTCCTCCCCCTCCTCGTCCTGTCGGTCAGGTGTCCCTCCAGCCTGGGCGGCTGTCGCCTGCCCCTCTGCGGCAGCCTGCGCCGCCTCTCTGGCACGCTCCTCCTCCTCCTCCTCCTCCTCGTCCAGGGCAACATAGACATGAGTGGCTGCCACCACGGCGGCCAACATCGCTGGATGGTCTGAAAACATGACGGCCTGGTGGGGGGGAGGGGAACGACGACATGTCATCATTGCCCATATCCCCTCCTCCCCCCAGCCAGGTGGCATGGACCGCATGGGTCCAACTGTTGGAGGCTGGCACCTGGCCAGGTGGACCAACTCATTTGCCCTCCCATCACTCACCCCGGCACGGCCCCCTCCCCAACCTCCACCCCAGCACGGACCCCCCCCCCCAACCTCCACCCCGACACGGACCCCCCCCCCAACCTCCACCCCGGCACGGACCCCCTCCCCAACCTCCACCCCGGCACGGAACCCCCCCAACCTCCACCCCGGCACGGACCCCCTCCACAACCCCCAACCTCCACCCCAGCACGGACCCCCCCAACCTCCACCCCAGCACGGACCCCCCCCAACCTCCACCCCGGCACGGACCCCCTCCCCAACACCCAACCTCCACCCCAGCACGGACCCCCCCAACCTCCACCCCGGCACGGCCCCCTCCCCAACCCCCAACCTCCACCCCAGCACGGACCCCCCCCAACCTCCACCCCGGCACGGACCCCCTCCCCAACCCCCAACCTCCACCCCAGCACGGACCCCCCCCCAACCTCCACCCCGGCACGGACCCCCTCCCCAACCTCCACACCGGCACGGACCCCCTCCCCAACCCCCAACCTCCACCCCAGCACGGACCCCCCCCCCAACCTCCACCCCGGCACGGACCCCCTCCACAACCCCCAACCTCCACCCCAGCACGGACCCCCCCCAACCTCCACCCCGGCACGGACCCCCTCCACAACCCCCAACCTCCACCCCAGCACGGAGCCCCCAACCTCCACCCCAGCACGGACCCCCCCCAACCTCCACCCCGGCACGGACCCCCTCCCCAACACCCAACCTCCACCCCGGCACGGACCCCCTCCCCAACCTCCACCCCGGCACGGACCCCCCCCCCAACCTCCACCCCGGCACGGGACCCTCCCCAACCTCCACCCCGGCACGGACCCCCTCCCCAACCTCCACACCGGCACGGACCCCCCCCCCAACCTCCACCCCGGCACGGACCCCCTCCACACCCCTCAACCTCCACCCCGGCACGGACCCCCTCCCGGCACTCCCCCGGAGCCCAGCCTACTCTAACCACCCCCCCCCCCCCGCCCCCGCCGCACACACACACAAGCCGAGACACACCTCTCCTCAGGCAATCAGTCTGCGGCCACGCCATTTCCTGCCCAGAGCCAACCCCCCAGGCCGTCACTCACCTCCTCGCTGGTCGGCGTGAGCCTGGAGCACCGGGTCACGCCGATGAAAAGGAGGTTTGATTCACGTCGACGTGAACGGTCATCACGTCGACGGGACTTCGGCCCATCCGGAAGGGAGAATATCGGCAGGCCGAAAATCGGCTGCCTTGCGCAGACCCGTGACATTCTCCGCGGCAGCGGCGCCATTAACGCCCCGCCGACTTTTCTCCCTTCGGAGACTTCGGCGGGGGCGGGGGCGGGATTCACGGCGGCCAACGGCCATTCTCCGACCCGGCGGGGGGTCGGAGAATGACGCCCTTGATTTATAAACCTTGCACTATTGGACTCACTGACTTGTTCTGCCGTAATGTTTAAGAGTTTTTCATCGTTTGTTAATGGCATTTGTTTCGTTCTTGGTGTAACATAGTTTTCCTCTGCATCTGGCACCTTCCCGTGTCTATAGCATAGCCACATGTACATATTGATGTAAATAATGCACACACATGATCAGACACACTCACTACACATTATTTATTCTCATGTAGGCACATATTCTTTGCGAAAAGGGGGGATGTCATGATATACATCAGCATATCATGGTGCAATCACACACACACTGAAACACTGATGGACATACAGTAGGACCAACCAGCATACACAACATCGCAGCCAACCACGAGTGAGAACACACGCACTATAAAGACAGGGGACACCAGAGTTCCCGCTCATTCTAGCAGCAGCCAGCTCAGAGCACAGAGCTCACAGCCTGCCTCTCAGACATTCACCATGTGCTGAGTGCCTCACCTAGATAGTGATAGGACAGGGCCCACAAATAAGCTGGTAAAGCACGTACCCAAAGTTACAGTATGTTATTACAGTTGAGTTGTTAATAAAATAGAGTTACACCATCTCCAGCCGTGTTGACCTGTTTGTAGACCAGAACACCCAACACGACAAGGTAAAAGTCCAACAGGTTTGTTTCGAATCACTAGCTTTCGGAGCACAGCTCCGTCCTCAGGAGAATGAAGAGGTGGGTTCCAGAAACATACATATCGACAAAGCCAAAGATGCAAGACGATACTTTGAATGCTAGTGAATGTGGAGCACGTCTGCACTATCAGAGGTGTGGTCCTTCACCTTATCTGCTGTGGGGGTAAAAAATCCTGATGTTTGTCCCTCAGACGGTATCACAGGTTCTGCTCATTTACATCAATGTTGTTTATGGAACTTTGCTGTGTATACAATAGCTCATAATTAGATTTGATTTGATTTGATTTATTATTGTCACATGTATTAGTACACAGTGAAAAGTATTGTTTCTTGCATGCTGTACAAACAATGCATAGTGTACATATGGTAGGAAGGAGTGACTGCAGAATATAATGTTACAGTTATAGCAAGATGTCGAGAAAAGATCAACTTAATACGAGGTAGGTCCATTCAAAAGTCTGATGGCAGTAGGGAAGAAGCTGTTCTTGAGTCGGTTGGTACGTGACCTCAAACTTTGGTATCTTTTTCCTGACGGAAGAAGGTGGAAGAGAGTATGTCCGGGGTGCGTGGGGTCTTTAATTATGCTGGCTGCCTTTCAGAGGCAGCGGGAATTGTAGACAGAGTCAATGGATGGGAGGGTGGTTTGCGTGATGGATTGGGCTACATTCACGATCTTTTGTAGTTTACTGCGGTCTTGGGCAGAGCAGGCTCCATACCAAGCTGTGATACAACCAGAAAGAATACTTTCAATGGTGCATCTGTAAATGTTGGTGAGGGTCGTAGCTGACATGCAAAAATTTCCTTAGTCTTCTGAGAAAGTAGAGTCATTGGTGGGCTTTCCTAACTATAGTGTCAGCATGGGGGGACCAGGACAGATTGTTGGTAATCTGGACACCAAAAAACGTGAAGCTCTCGACCCTTTCTACTTCGTTCCCATTGATGTAGACAGGGGCATGTTCTCCTCTACGCTTCCTGAAGTCGATGACAATCTCCTTTGTTTTGTTGACATTGAGGGAGAAATTATTGTCGTCGCACCAGTTCACCAGATTCTCTATCTCATTCCTGTACTCTGTCTCGTCATTGTTTGAAATCCGACCCACTACAGTGGTGTCACCAGCAAATTTGAAAATCGAGTTGGAGGGGAATTTGGCCACACAGTCACAGGTGTACAAGGAGTATAGTAGGGAGCCGAGGACCAGGCCACGGAGTTTGGAGATGAGGGCCAGGATTCTCCCCTACCCGGCGGGGCGGGGGGTCCCGGCGGGATGGAGTGGCGTGAACCACTCCGGCGCGGGCCGCCCCAAAGGTGCGGATTTCTCTGCACCTTTAGGGGCCATGCCCTCACCGTGAGAGCCTAGGCACGCGCCGGAGTGGTTGGCACGCCGCCGAACGGCGGGAAAGGCATTTGGCACCACGCCAGCCGGGGCCAGAAGGACTTCGCCGGGTGGCGGAGGTCCGCGCATGCACAGGGGGGGGTGTCTCTTCCGCGTCGGCCATGGTGAAGACTGTGGCCGAGGCCACAGGTGGGCCCCGATCGCGGGCCAGGCCACTGTGTGGGCAACCCCCGGGCCAGATCGCCCCGCAACCCCCCAGGACCCCGGAGCCGCCCGCGCCGTCTAGTCCCGCCAGGAAGAGAGGTGGTTTGATTCTCGCCGGCGGGACAGGCATTCCAGCAGCGGAACTTCAGTCCATCGCGGGCCAGAGAATCGCCGGGGGGGGGCTCACGATTCCCGCGCCCGCCGAATATCCGGTGCTGGAGAATTCGGCAACCGGCGGGGGCGGGAGTCACGCCAGCCCCCGGCGATTCTCCGACCTGGTGGGGGGTCGGAGAATCCCGCCCGAGGTTCGTAGGAATGATGGTGTTGAAGGCTGAGCTGTAGTCGATAAATAGGAGTCTGACATAGGTGTCTTTGTTATCTATGTGTTCCAGGGTAGAGTGCAGGGCCAAGGAGATGGCGTCTGCAGTGAACCTGTTGCAGCAGTAGGCGAACTGTAGTGGACCAAGGAAATCCGGGAGGTTGGAGTCGATTCGTGCCATGACTAACCTTTCGAAGCACTTCATGATGATGGATGTCAGAACCACTGGGCGATAGTCATTAAGGCACGCTGCTTGGCTTTTTTTTGGGACAGAGATGATGGTCGTCTTTGCTACATTGCAACTTAGAGTATTTCACAGACTGTAAAGCAGCTGTTCAATTGATGCTTCTATAAAAGAACATCTATCTATAACTATCTGTCTGTCTGTCCATCTTTCCATCCATCCATCTAGCTACCTGTCTGTCAACATATGTACACCTTAAAGATATCCAATTCTTCTAAAAGCCTCAATGACTCCATGAGGGAATCCATTAAATTAGAAATTTCTAGTCTTCAAATGTTCCTAATTTTCCAGGAATGAGTTCTCAGAACTTTTTTTCAAGTAGTTTATAAGTAGATCAAAGCAAATTATAAATGGTTTTAATGTGGTTGCATTCTTCCTTTGACACTGTTAAGTTGAAGTTTTCTGCCAAATGTCGATGTGAGTGCTGTGGGTAAACCATGCATGATGTTAGAGGAAGGATAGAGTTGTTTCTGTGCCTGCTAAGTCCCTGCTCTTTGATCCTCACATCTGGTGTAACATGCATTTTCTCGGTTATGCAGATTATTTAATTCAGTTAAATTAACCCAGTGAGATCCCCATTGTAATCAAAGCCATGTTCGTGCCAAACACTTCCTTCCCTGTGGGTGCTAGCCATGGCTCAGTTGGCAACGCTTTTAAGATCAGCGGAAATTGTCCCCAGATCTTTGCCAATATTTATTCCTCAACCAACAGAATTAATATGAGCATATTTAATCTGCTTACAATGTCACTGCTGCTTCAGGGATCTTACTGTCCTCAAATGGGCTGCTACATTTCCACAGATGCAAATCCTTTAGTAATCATCCAAATATGATGGTTTGTCCTATTTATAAGTAGCAGACTGTTTCCATTGACGTCAGAGTCTGGAACTCAGGGTGGCACGGTAGCACAGTGGTGTGGTAATATGCATTAGGGGTCATGTGGGACTGTGAAGCCGTGATGTCATTGGCTGACAGATCCCGGGTCCTGGTTGGCTGTTGACCTCTAGCTCCGCCCTGAAGGCGGAGTATAAGAACCAGGAGTTCTCCCCCGCAGGCCAGTCTGCTACTGAACTGCGGGGAACAAGTCACGCTTAGTAAAGCCTCATCGACTTCATCTCTATTCGTCTCTCGTGAGTCTTTGTGCGCTACAATTTATTAAGCGTGCTTAAAGGACTATGGAGCTCAGGATCATCCCGGAATGCCTGAGGATCAGCCCCCACGCAGTGAACTCAGCAGCAGTTTTCAAACACTGGCAACTTGTCTCGAGGCCTACCTCAGAACGGCCCCCGGCCGGGTCACAGAAGACCAGAAACTACAGGTCCTGCACTCGAGGGTAAGCCCGGAAATTTTCCCTCTCATCGAAGACGCAGAGGATTTCCAGACGGCGTTCGCAGCACTAAAGAACATCTATGTTCGCCCAGTGAACCAGATCTACGCACGCTACCAACTCGCAACGAGACGGCAAAGTCCCGGAGAATCGATAGATGAATTCTACGCCGCGCTACTAATTTTGGGACGGGCCTGCAGCTGCCCGCCGGTAAACGCGATGGAACACACGGACATGTTAATGCGTGATGCTTTTGTGGCTGGTATGAACTCTTCCCAAATCCGCCAAAGACTTTTAGAAAAAGAGTCGCTAGGACTCTCAGAGGCACGGGCCCTTGCAGCCTCACTAGATGTGGCCGCGCGAAACGCCCGCGCCTACGGCCCCGACCGCGCGGCAGCCTCTTGGGCTCCGTGGACCCCCGTCACGACAAACCCCCCCCTCCCCCCCACCCCACAGGCTTGCGCGGTTCAGACGCCAAGTCGTCCCGGGGGAGCCCGCTGCTATTTCTGCGGCCAGGCGAAACACCCCCGGCAGCGCTGCCCGGCCCGCGCAGCGATTTGTAAGAGCTGCGGGAAAAAGGGCCATTTCGCGGCTGTGTGCCGGTCCCGGGAGGTCGCCGCTGTCCCCGGAGAACAAGGAGTCCTGCGCGCTTCTAACACTCCCCAACCCCCCCCCAGCGCCCCATGTACGACCCGCAGGCGCAACCAGTTTGGGTCCCGGCCACCGCTGTCCAGTGCCCCATGTACGACCCGCAGGCGCAACCACTTTGGGTCCCGGCCACCGCTGTCCCCGGAGAACAAGGTGACCTGCGCGTGTCTAACGCTCCCCAACCCCCCCAGCGCCCCATGTGCGACCCGCAGGCGCCGCCATTTTGGGTCCCGGCCACCACGAGGGGAGGAGGGGCGCCGCCATCTTGGGACCCCCCAGACCTGTGCGACGCATGGGGACGGCCATTTTGTCCAACCCCGCCACCATCTTGTGACCCCCCAGCCATGTGCGATGCATGGGGGCGGCCATCTTGTTCACCCCCGCCGCCATCTTGGACGGCAACAACGGACCCCAGTGTCGACGGCTCCACGGGGTTCGAGGAAGACGCTCAAGCACTACGATCACGTCTGGCCTCAATGACGCTGGACCAAGCACGGCCCCGGACGCTCCAGACGACGACAACAACGGTGCTGATAAACGGGCACGAGACACCATGCCTGGTCGACTCCGGGAGCACGGAAAGCTTCATCCACCCCGACACGGTAAGACGCTGTTTTTTGACCATCCGTCCCAGTGCGCAAAAGATTTCCCTAGCTGCAGGATCCCACTCCGTACAGATTAAAGGCTTCTGCATAGTGACCCTAACGGTGCAAGGGAGGGAGTTTAAAAACTACAGGCTCTACGTCCTTCCCCAACTCTGCGCGCCCACATTACTGGGATTAGACTTCCAGTGCAATCTGCAGAGCCTGACCTTCCAATTCGGCGGCCCAATACCCCCACTCACTATCTGCGGCCTCGCAACCCTCAAGGTTGAGCCCCCATCCTTGTTTGCAAACCTCACCCCGGATTGCAAACCCGTCGCCACTTGGAGCAGACGGTACAGCGCCCAGGACCGGACATTCATTCGGTCCGAAGTCCAGCGGCTACTGAAGGAAGGCATAATCCAGGCCAGCAACAGTCCCTGGAGAGCACAGGTGGTAGTAGTAAAGACAGGGGAGAAGCAAAGGATGGTCATAGACTATAGCCAGACCATCAACAGGTACACACAACTAGATGCGTATCCTCTCCCCCGCATATCCGACATGGTCAATCGGATTGCCCAATATAAGGTCTTCTCCACCGTGGACCTCAAGTCCGCCTACCATCAGCTCCCCATCCGCCCAAGTGACCGCAAGTACACAGCCTTCGAGGCAGACGGGCGATTATACCACTTCCTAAGGGTCCCATTTGGCGTCACAAACGGGGTCGCGGTCTTCCAACGAGAGATGGACCGAATGGTTGATCAACACGGGTTGCAGGCCACGTTCCCGTACCTCGACAACATAACCATCTGCGGCCACGATCAGCAGGACCACGACGCCAACCTCCAAAAATTCCTCCAGACCGCTAAAGCCTTGAACCTCGCATACAACGAGGACAAGTGCGTTTTTAGCACAAACCGGCTAGCCATCTTGGGATATGTAGTGCGCAATGGGATAATAGGCCCCGACCCCGAACGCATGCGCCTCCTCATGGAATTTCCCCTCCCGCACTGCTCAAAAGCCCTAAAACGCTGCCTGGGGTTCTTTTCATATTACGCCCAGTGGGTCCCCCAGTATGCAGACAAGTTCTCGGTTCTACCACTTTATTAAGTCCCGCAACCTCCCCTACTCTGTGGAGGAGGTCCGTACAGTCACAAGGAACTGCCACATCTGCGCAGAGTGCAAACCGCACTTTTTCAGGCCGGATGGTGCGCACCTGATCAAGGCTTCCCGTCCCTTTGAACGCCTTAGTCTGGATTTCAAAGGGCTCCTCCCCTCCACCGACCGCAACACATACTTCCTGAATGTGGTGGACGAGTACTCCCGTTTCGCCTTCGCCATACCCTGCCCTGACATGACAGCGGCCACAGTCATTAAAGCCCTTAACACCATATTCACACTGTTCGGTTGCCCCGCATACGTCCACAGCGACAGGGGGTCCTCCTTCATGAGTGACGAGCTGCGCCAGTTCCTGCTCAGCAACGGTATAGCCTCGACCAGCTACAACCCCCGGGGGAACGGGCAAGTAGAGAGGGAGAACGGCATGGTCTGGAAGACCGTCCTACTGGCCCTACGGTCCAGGGACCTCCCGGTTTCACGGTGGCAGGAGGTCCTCCCGGACGCTCTCCACTCCATCCGGTCGCTACTGTGTACTAGCACTAACCAAACGCCTCATGAGCGCCTCCTTGTCTTCCCCAGGAAGTCCTCCTCTGGAACGTCGCTGCCGACCTGGCTGGCGGTCCCAGGACCCATCTTACTCCGAAAACATGTGCGGGCGCACAAGTCGGACCCGTTGGTCGAGAGGGTTCGCCTCCTCCACGCGAACCCGCAGTACGCTTACGTGGAGTACCCCGACGGCCGACAGGACACGGTCTCCCTGCGAGATCTGGCGCCCGCCGGCAACACGCACACCCCCCCCGACACCAATCACCCCCTCCCTGCCACCGGCGCACCCCGCGAGTGCCCCCTTCCCGGGAGGATCGGTCCTCCTCCCAGGTCCGACCAGAAGTGAAGCTGAAGCAGAAACCGTAAGGCTCCCGGAGACGACAACACTGGAACAAGCACCACCACCGGGGCCGAGGCGATCGACGAGGACGACAAGACCGCCCGACCGACTCGTGGCATCAATGTAACACTACAATGTTGTGGACTTTAACGAGAACTCTTTCTTTTTCCCCCTTTTTACTGTAAATAGTTCAAAACAAAAAAAAAAACCTCTGTACATACTGTGATGACATGCAAACGTTTTCCTCCCAGGACCAGCCTTGTAAACCCTTACCACCATGCGAAGCACCACCCCGCCGGGTTCATTTTTAACAAGGGGTGAATGTGGTAGTATGCATTAGGGGTCATGTGGGACTGTGAAGCCGTGATGTCATTGGCTGACAGATCCCGGGTCCTGGTTGGCTGTTGACCTCTAGCTCCGCCCTGAAGGCGGAGTATAAGAACCAGGAGTTCTCCCCCGCAGGCCAGTCTGCTACTGAACTGCGGGGAACAAGTCACGCTTAATAAAGCCTCATCGACTTCATCTCTATTCGTCTCTCGTGAGTCTCTGTGCGCTACAATTTATTAAGCGTGCTTAAAGGACTATGGAGCTCAGGATCATCCCGGAATGCCTGAGGATCAGCCCCCACGCAGTGAACTCAGCAGCAGTTTTCAAACTACCAGACAAGTCAGATCCTAGCGTGGAACTGTGCTTGATAGATCCTGTTATATCTTTGAGTTTGCTGCAAAGAGAAAGGATATGGAAGTGCAGCATTCTTGGATTCTTACAAACACAATGAAAGGTTTTATTAGGAGGTGTTGCTCATACAATCTAAGATGGAGAACTGAAGCCTACGCAAAACACTCTGCTGATGTCACTGCTGATTACATTGATTGATTGATTAATTGATTTATTGTCACATGTACCAAAGTGCAGTAGGCTGGAGTCTCTGCCCCGCCGCGCCACATTTCAGCCTCGACACGCCGGCGGGGTTCTCCGTTTCACCGGCCAGTCAATGGGGTTTCCCATTGTGGGGCAGCCCCACGCCGTCGGGAAACCCCCGGGCGCCGGCAAAACGGAGCATCCCGCTGGCGGAGAATCCCGCCCAGTATTTTTTTGTGGCCAAGGAAATGTACACAGTACATACATAGTGGACAAAAAGAATAATCAACAAAGTACATTGACAAATAATACATCGACAAATAGCGATTGGTTATAGTGCGGAACAAAGGCCAAACAAAGCAAGAGGAGCACAGGGCGGCATGAATAGTGTTCTTACAGGGAACAGATCAGTCCGAGCGAGAGTCGTTGAGGAGTCTAGTAGTTGTGGGGAAGAAGCTTTACGTATGTCTGGATGTGCGGATCTCCTGCCTGATGGGAGGGTCTGGAAGGCGGCAATGCCTCAGTGGGAGGGGTCTCTGATAATGCTGTCTGCCTTCCTGAGGCAGCGGGAGGTGTATACAGAAGCAATGTGTGGGTGGCAAGCTTGGGCAATGCGTTGGGCTGAGTTCACCACACTCTGCAGTTTCTTGCAATCTTGTTAGGATACTGAACCAGACCCCAGTTTATGTTCAGATACCTCACAAGAAACCCCAAACAATTTGCAATTTGTAACACTGTAAGGAAAGGATACTTCACTCCAGGAGTGATGACTCTGACCAATAGGTACTTTTCATGTTACAACAAACGTTCATTTAAACACAGAATTAGCCACATTAACATCAAGTAAATGGCTTTAAAATTAACAGTTAAACAGTTCTTGAGTAAAAGAAACAAACTTTAAATCCCTATCTGTACCTGCCACTATAAACTCCAACAAAACAAACCAATTCAGTTCAAAAGTTAGTAATCAGGGTTACTTGCTGTTCTCCATGTATATCTTTAGACAGAAGCCCTTTCAGGAACAATCTGAAAATCTTTGGGCAGGATTCTCCGCTCCGCCACATTTCTGCCCCGACCGGCCTGTGGGATTCTCCGTTACACCAGCCGGTCAATGCGGTTTCCCATTGTGGGGCAGGCCCACGCCGTCGGGAAACCCCCCGGCGCCGGCATAACGGAGAATCACACTGGCGGAGAACCCCACCCCATGTCTTGTCAGATTCAAATCCTGTGCCAGAACTTCCCAAAACTACACACTGACCTGGCACCTCCCATTAATTGCATTATCTGTATCCTAATAATATGTCCCACGACCTGATTAGCTATGGCTAAACATCATTCCCCCATAAATTATCTACACCCCAGGGAATCTCCTTTCTATAAACAATATTCCAATATTAAACAGTAAGTGGTTAGAATGAATGATTCCAACGGTTTTATGATACCTTCATTACAGCTTTAGTAGACATCCTACTGTATGTAAATTAAAATGGATTTTCAATAACATTACTGCCACAAATATAAAATATAACATGGGTGAAATTCTCCGGAAACGGCGCGATGTCCGCCGACTGGCGCCCAAAACGGCGCAAATCAGTCGGGCATCGCGCCGCCCCAAAGGTGCGGAATGCTCCGCATCTTTGGGGGCCAAGCCCCAACCTTAAGGGGCTAGGTCGGCGCCGGACGAATTTCCGCCCCGCCAGCTGGCGGAAAAGGCCTTTAGTGCCCCGCCAGCTGGCGCGGAAATGACATCTCCGGGCGGCGCATGCGCGGGAGCGTCAGTGGCCGCTGACGGCATTCCCGCGCATGCGCAGTGGAGGGAGTCTCTTCTGCCTCCGCCATGGTGGAGACCATGGCGGAGGCGGAAGGGAAAGAGTGCCCCCACGGCACAGGCCCTCCCGCGGATCGGTGGGCCCCGATCGCGGGCCAGGCCACCGTGGGGACACCCCCCGGGGCCAGATCGCCCCCCCCCCAGGACCCCGTAGTCCGCCCGCGCCGCCTTGTCCCGCCGGTAAGGTAGGTGGTTTAATCTACGCTGGCGGGACAGGCATTTTAGCGGCGGGACTTCGGCCCATCCGGGCCGGAGAATTGCACGGGAGGGCCCGCCAACCGGCGTGGCGCGATTCCCGCCCCCGCCGAATCTCCGGTGTCGGAGACTTCGGCAACCAGCGGGGGCCGGAGAATTGCCGGGGGGTGACCGCTGCCAATGGCCCCCATCCGGCGTGGCGTGATCCCCGCCCCTGCCCGGAAACTGGTGCCGGAGAATACGGCAGCCGGCGTAAGAGCGGCGGGGCAGGATTCACGCCGCCCGCCGGGGATTCTCCGACCCGGCGTGGGGTCGGAGAATCCCGCCCATGGCCTTTCTTGCCACAATCTTGCACTTATTTTCTCTACTCCAGCATTCACCCACTGAGTGTCCAAACTGTGTACATTGATTTCATGGCTGCCCCCTTGCAGCCTTGCTTCTGACGGTCTATATCTTGTGGATCTTGACTCCCACCCCTATCTGTGGAGCTTCTTTATTCTATAGCTCCATGCATGTGGCAACTTCCACAGCAGCTTTGAGAGTTAAGTCACTTCCAGTAAGCAGCTTCCCCTGACTACCTTCACTGTTGAGTCCACATACCAGCCTATCACGAAGAGTATTATCGAGTGTTGCTCCAAAAGGCGGTATTTTGCTAACCATCTTAAAGTAGCTATGGATTATAAAATGCTTTCACCTTCTTCACGACTCCAGTGGTAGAATCGAAACCTTTCTGCAGTTAACAATGGCCCAAGCGAGAAATTCCTTCCTACACTTTTCATGAGCTCGATATAGGAATTATCTCCCGGTTTTGTTGGTTGAACTAAATCTTGTAGCAGCATAAAGGTTTTATGTCCCAATGAATCGCGAAATGTTGCATCCTTTAGGTCCTCTGGTGTTTGAATTCGCTAAGAGATATAATTGGAACCTTAGCTCAGCTGAGTTCCCAACTCTCACAGTCTTCATCAAATGCATCCATAGCGCTCGTTTTTCCTGCCATTCCAGACACCGGCTCCTAGGGTCTGTACTTCAACCAACACCCTCCTTTCCAATTCTTTTGGATATGTGGAACAAGCGAGCCCCTTAACCACAAAGCAACTTAAAAATGTTCTTTTTGCCTGACTGTGATCTGACCTGTTCCCGAGCAGTAGCTTGTACAGAGTTGGAAAGCTTCTGAATCCTCCTTCCCGCAGGCTGTGTAGCTTCGTCACGTGCGCGATCCCTGCAGCCCAGTCTCTAATCACTGTAACGGCAAGCAGCTTTTCTTCTTTACTCCCCATTAAAGTCAATGGGCGCGATTCTCCGTTGCCCAACGCCGAAATTGATCGGGCTGAGATTGCTGAAATCGGGGCCGGCGCCGGTTTGATGCCGGACATCCATGCTCCGCCCCTTCCAAAATGGCATCATCATGATGCACGCTTAGTCACAATGCCGTTAGCGCCTCATCGGCCGTCCCACTCATGACAAATGTTGAATTCTTTACCCGTCAGTCTGGCCTCAATAAAACTCGAGATGGATTTGTCGGCATAGTATTATTTATTTTTACCCAACTTGCAAGTCTGACTCGCTTCACAAAAACCCAGAACACAAGCTGCCTCCTGGGTCTTCCGAATCGAGTGCTATTGGAGACAAAGGAATCTCTACAAATACATTCAAATGGCATCAAGTTTTACATACACGATTCCCATAGGTCATCCTATACCCCTCCTGACCTGGCCATACCCTAATTGGCTCACTTCTCATTCCTTAACCCTGGCCTCTTGTTACCCAGCATCCTTTTCCCCTCCTCTACCACACACCCCTTCCCCTTCCTTGCCATGCTCTCTGAAATCCTTTGTCTGTGAACTCACTAGAATTAGACTGGCCTACATCTACATTACTGTAACTAATATATTTAAACTAACTACTTTATATCACATTCATCACTCGTGATGCCCCACCCCCGATGGGGCGAGTTCCCAATGGCGCGGACGACGTGGTGTCACACAAAACGTGAACTGCGTCCAGCGCCGCCACACCCGGCCGGGATCCTTGCAGCTGGCAAGAGGGGGGCTTCTGCGAGGGCTGGGAGGACGGGTGGAGGGGTGGCCAGGGGGTGGGCTGTGGGGATGCGGATGGCGGGTTGGGTACGCATACGGCCAGGGCCATGTTGTACGGCACAACCGTGCAACCGGGACCTGGCCATTCTCCAGCCGTTTTTGGCATGGGAGGCAGGAGTTCCAGTCGGCACCGGTGCTAGCCTCACACCGGTACCGGAGTCAGTGAGGGATTTGCGCTGATTTATTTGAGTAAATCTCCTGTGGATTTTCCGTTCAAGCCGGCACTTAACCGCAGAGAAGGAGAATCCGGCCCAATGTTTTTTTAAACCTTCAGCATCGGTGACTTGCATCGCCTGATGTGTGTGTATAAGTCCGGTCCCAAGAATCTTTCTTCACTCTTTTCACCGTCGCCACCGATTTGTCGACAAATTTTTTTTTGTTCGGCAATTCCATTTTCTTGCCTCAATCCTTGTCGCCAGTTTATTCTTTTGGTATATCTCTGAGCTTGCCTCTAAGAGAAAAGCTATGGAGGTGCCACACTCTTGGATTCTTACAAACAGGATGAGAGGTTTTATTAGGAGATGTTACTCATAGTCTAAGATAGACAACTGAAGCCCGCGCAAACATTTGCTGCTGACGTCACAACAAACCATTGGCGACTAGGGGATTTTCACAGTGACTTCATTGCAGTGTTAATGTAAGCCTACTTGTGACACTAATAAAGATTATTATTATTGATTCGCTTCCTTGCCAGGCGGAAGTGTAGCCTGGCTCTTCTCTCGTGATCAAAGCTTCAAAATAACTTTAATATATAATATATATATAATATATAGTGGTTAGCACTACTGCCTCACGGCACCAAGAGCCCAGGTTCGATCCCAGCCCCGGGTCACTGTCCGTGGAAGTTTACACATTTTACCCGTGTCTGCGTGTGTCTCACCCCCACAATCCAAAGATATGCAGGGTAGGTGGATTGCTAAATTGCCCCATAATTAGAAAAGTTTTGTTTAAAACTGTGGTGGGTGGATTTGGAGGCACATGTTTGTGATGACTATCTCTGTAAATAAATGCTGAGCAAAGGCGTAAAGATTAGGCTCCAGTTCTATCCTTCACTGTTAGCGTTCTGGTGAGGAGCAGTGATACTAACTGAATAACTCTTGCAAAGAGCTAGTATAAGCATGATAAGCTGAATGGCCTTTTTATGTGCTGCAGGATTGCATAATTGTATGTCACTTTGTACAGAGCAACGAAGGACAACTCTACCAGTTGTGACTACGGCAAAGTATAATTTGCCAGTTCTGGGCCTGATTACTGAATGAGGTTGTATCTTTGCTCCTTTAAGCATTTATTTTATTTGTCTTCATGGTACATTAGCTGCAGGAAGCCATCCAATCACATGGAAGTCATCCAAGCTACAGATCAGCTGAGTGTGACGCCCAATTTTAAGAGGAGCAAAAGAATCAGCCTGGCATTGATAAGAGGGAATTGTATTTTTTGGAGCCTCCCTCTCAGTTACAGCCTGGATGTTATGGATATGGGAGAGAACGGGCATTGGCGCTGGTGCTGTTTATTTTGGTGTCAATCATAAGCAATTTGTACTGTGTGCAGGAAGCAGAAAGCAATAACCCTCCTATAAATCAGCTGCCGTTTGCATCTCCCCACCCTGGGAGAGTCAAAGATTGACCTTTTGTACACTGAACACCACAACTGCATTCATGGGATGAAGATCCTTCTAATTCATGAGTGAAAACCAACAATCAAAACGCTCACTTTGTGAAAGCTGTAATGTTCGATGGTGCATTTCAATTTGAGATTCCCAGTGCTTATTAGACACATGGGGCGCAATTCTCCAATCGGGAGACTAAGTCCCGGCGTCGGAGGCCGCTCCCAGCCCCCTATTCTCCCTCCCCCGGGGGGCTAGGAGCGGCGCCGCATAAATGACGCTGCCGGCGCCGCGTAAATTACGTCACCCGCGCATGCATGGTTGCCATCCTCCCCGGGGCCGCCCCGCAAGAAGATGTTGGATGGATCTTGTGGGGCGACGGAGGAAAGGAGGCCCTCCTTCAGAGAGGCCAGCCCACTGATCGCGGGCCAGACCCCTTTTGAGTGACCCCCCCCCGGTGCAGGAACACCCCCCCCCCCCCCCCCCCCCCCACAGACCGCCCCCCCAGCGTTCCAGCGCTGTTCCCTGACAAGCTGTGGACGGCGCCGGTCGGAACCTGTTGTGTTGGGCAGGCCGCTCGGCCCATCCGGGCCGGAGAATCGCCGCTCGCCCGTTACAAACCTGCTGCGCCGGTTTCGGGGGGGTGGGAGAATCGCGTGCGGGTGCCGGGGCGGCGTGGCGGGACTCGCGCGGCGCCCCGGCAATTCTCCCACCTGGCGTGGTGGGGGAGAATTCGGCCCAGGAACTCATTATCTTACACAGAGCAGAGCTCAAAAGCTAGAAGCATCACCATTCTCATGCTTGCCTTTCAGATTTGAGAGCTGGGTTTGCCTCCAATTCAGGGCGGTAGGATAAAAATTGCCTCCTTCCCACCCCCTCCCCTCCCCTCCCACCCCACTCCCACTCACAGACCATTTCCTTGCCTGTACAAAAACCATTGCCAATGAGAGTGAGTGCCATAATTTATTTTAACACTTGTGATGTCCTGTCAGAGGTGATTCTCTCCAGCTGAGTTAAAATGGTTGGTTGGAGTCCCTCTCCCTGGGCATGAGCTATAAATCCAGACGGGCAGCGTGGTGCAGTACTGAGGGAGTGCCGCACTATCAGTGCTACCATCTTTCACAAGAGACATCTGGGGCGGGATTCTCCGGTCGCCGAAATCGCGTTCGCCGATCGGCCGGAGAATCCCCGATAACGGCCAAATCGGGGGTAGTGCTGCTTTCGCGATGTTCCGCCCCCTCCAAAGCGGCGTATCGACGGCCTCAGGATGTTGGCTGAGGCCCACCCCCCCGATGCTCCATCCCCGAACGGCTGAGTTCCAGAGGATGTCGTTCACGTGCGGTATCATCTGTCGGGTACTCAGCGTGGCGGCTGCGGGCTCAAACCAGCGCCGCCACAGTGGGGGGAGGGCCAATCCGTGAGCAGGGGGGTCTTTGTCAGGGGCTGGGGGCACTGTTGCGGAGTGGGCGGTACTTGTGTGCCAGCCAAGGGAGGGCACTATTTCGCAGGACGGGTCCGCGAGCAGCCGCAACAATATTGCGCGGCGCGGCCGCTGCAGGACACCGCCGTGCGCATGCGTGCCCACGAACGCAGCAGTTCTCCAGGCCGTGTCGGCAGCTAAAGCCGGATGCTCCACACTGCTCGGCTGCTGGCCCCCAGCAGAACGGAGCATCGGTGGCCATTTTGCGCTGAATTTTCAGTTGGAAAACGCCACCGTTCCCACGCCGACATGGGGACATAGCCTCAAAATCGGAGAATCCAGTCCCCGTCCTTCTAAGTGTACCATGGCACTATTTCAGATAATGACACAGGCGTTCTCCCTGGTGTAATGACCAACATCTATCCATTAGATTATCTGCTTGTTATCACAGTGCTGTTTGCTGGAGCTTGCTGTGCTCAAATTGGCTGCCATGTTTTCCGACCATACAACATTGATTAACTTCAAGGTTGTCTGCAAAATGCTTTCGAGCATGTTGAGATCATAAAAGGTGCTGTAGAAATGAGAGCGCTGTTAATCTCATGGGAAACTTTACATCCCTATTTCTAAAGCCCCCCCCCCCCCCATTTCTAGTATTTCTCACTTGAGTTCCAAGAATCTGAAAAATAAAGTCCAACAATGACAGATCACAAGTGAATTGTGTTTCTTGGCAAAACTATAGCCCAAACTGGTATGGAACTGCAGACTCGGAGTTGTGGTGCCAGTCTGGGGCACAGTGGGAGCGGCCCCCTGACACTCGGGTTAAATCTGGTTGGAGTAGAGCTCCACCAATCTGAACAAGTTGAAACCAATAGCTTGGATTGTTCCAGAAGACGAGGCTAATAGCACAAAGCCATCCTACACAGGTCAGCTTCTGCAGACCGGAAGGAATCCACACCGAGTAGTTTAAAGGAAACAAAGTTTTATTACGATGAACTATTATTCAAAAGGATGCCCTACTGCTCCATAGAAGTCTGGCAGCTTCCGACCTTCTCCAAAAAGGTGGCATGGTAAAGTGTGAGTGGGGCCCGTGGAGAGGTACCCCTGTGCAGGAGTCAAAACACTCAGCGGAATAGAGGAAGGAAGAAACTGGATAGATTAACACGAGTAAAGGAGAAGTACAAAGTGCATAGGAAAAGGGAGTTTGCCAATCCTACTGACTGACTGTCACATGTCATCATTATCATCACAACTCTGCTGCATCTGGAAGAGCAGGGTGGGCGATTTCTTGGTCCTTGCAGCTCAGGAGGATGCAGACAGTTCAGGCCAAGTGACTTTTACCACATGGGAACATTTTCAAACCTTTTCAGAAAGTAATTGAACTTTAAATGCACTATTTTGAGTGAGATACCAAGGCCCCTGAAAGAGGCCACAGCGAGCACAGTGTGAATGAAGGAACAATCCTGAGGATACGTCCATGTTGTGAAATTCAATGCTTATTAAAGCGTGAATGGTACTGAGGTAAGTGGCTGGGACAGAGCGGAGATAGTCAAGAGGTCTTTGCAGTCAGGGGAGTCGGCGTACAGGTGAGCTTTAAGGCAATCTCTTTCAGGGCTTACCCACCAGTTTGCAAAGATGACTTCCCCACAATGACCTCAGGGTAAATATGCCGATGGGCCCAATAATGTTATCAGCACCCAAACTGCACATTGAAAGAGGAGATCCTGATGTCTTTACAGTGGGTGTCCCTCACACCTGGTTTTGGGATGTTTTATATTTCATTTTGCTGAAATTAAATTTAAACTGAGCTGGCCGTTTCTGATTGACCTCGCTGTTTGTTGTATAACCCTAAATATTATTCCAGGCTGCCTGCTGACTCGTCAAGCTTCTACTCTATCAGGCTGTATGTACATTATCTCTGAAACTTTGTTGTTCCATTGGGCTTTGTGCCAACTCGACAAAACTCCTTTGCTCTACCCAGCTGTCAGTTATCTCCACAAAGTCCCAGTTCTCTTTGAGGTATGATGCCACAGCTCAAACTCCCCTCCTGCACCAAGCTATGTGCTATTTTTACAAAGCTATCTCTGCCTTACATATCGGGTGTTTTCTGTACAACTTTCCTCAACTATTCAGCAATTCGTCCGTGTGGAGTTTGCACATTCTCCCCGTGTTTGCAAGGGTTTCGCCCCCACAACCCAAAGATGTGCAGGGTAGGCCACACTAAATTGCCTATTAATTGGAAAAATGAATTGGGTACTCTAAATTTATTTTTAAAAAACTATTCAGCTGGTTCAGCAACTCACTCCTACACACTCACTCAGTGTTGCACACTCACCCCCACACACTCACTCAGTGTTGCACACTCACCCCCACACACTCACTCAGTGTTTCTCGCTCACCCCACACTCTCACTCAGTATCGTACACACACCCCAATCACTAACTCCACACACTCACTCAGCCTCTCACACTCAGTCACTCACACTCACCCCCACACACTCACTCAGTGTTTCACATTCACCCCACACTCTCACTCAGTATCGTACACTCACCACACACACTCACTCAGTCTCTCACACTCACTCCCACACACTCACTCAGTGTCTCACTCCCTGCCTGCCCACCGGTGAAAATAGATTGGAAATTTACCCAAGCCCGCTCGCCCCATTTCCCACCAGCTACTACCCACACGCTCTCATTGAATTTACCTTTCTGCTCGGAGCTCCCCCGCCAGAAACAAAGATGTTAAAAACTTACTCGACAGTAGATGACGTCATGCTTATCCAATCAGAGGATGGTGTCACCCTATACTGGCTGCTGATAGGTTAATCAACAGCAGATGCATGGTGAAACCTGTTTTGATTGGTATAATAGGCTCTGAGCATTTTTTTCAAATTCTTTCCAGGGCGTTGTGAAGTTGATATGTTACTTACACTACGAGGACGTGGCGGGCTACTTAAAACTGCAGCCCGCGAGCTGGGCCTTGGACTAGCTTGGAAAAAACTCTTAAGGGAAAGCACAATTTTAAGTAGCGAAATATATACAGAGAATATTCAGCTCCGATGCTCAAATCTCTCTCCCAATCGGGACCTCAGCACATCAACTCAGTGACTTACCAGCCTTGATCTGCTGCTCCAACTTCTGGCTGCAGCCCTGCTCTGTCTCCCTCTTCACAAGGTGCCTCCTTCTTCTCCAACCGCCTGTCCTGGCTCAGGCCTTGCCTCCAGCTTTCTTCAGCTCTTTAGTTCTATTTCCAAGGGGAACCCCGGGCTGACTGAATCCTCCCAGGCTGATGACCTCTGCCAGCAGAGACCGAGTGAATGCTCCATAGTTGACAGGACATGGCCTGCGGCCCTTCTCCTGAGCCTGAAGTTGGGATGCCGAGGGCTCACGCACCTCCCCGTTGCACCTGCTTCAGAAGTGGCAATTGGATGTCTCTAGGTCTTTGTCAAGATGGCATCAGATGTTACTCACAGCAGATATATGTCCATGCACGTTGGATATTAATTTGCTTCCAAAATAAGACCTAAAGCATCCAAAGGACAAAACCTATTGTTCCCAATTTCATATTTCAGGGATTGCTAACTAATGTTTATCTGTTAACCAACTTTTACAATGGATAATCCCAGGTGCTCTGTGGGGTCTTGCTTTTTACAAATTGACTGCCAATTTTTGAGACGTTTTACTCTGGGCTGGCAAAGTTTCAGATTGAACATTGCTGTTTTCTGACTTCAAACCTTTGGGTATATCTGATTCTTTGTAATAGTTTGATGGTTATTCCAGGCTGCATGTTGACTCTCCAAACCCTTACTCAATAAGTCTCTGCAGAGCTCCTTCATTCCACTCGGCTTTGTTTAGGCAATATGTTTACTGACATTCCACCTCCTCTTCCTTCAGGTACCGTGCCCGAAGAGGACGTTGGTAACCATGGATTTCCATTGGATTGGTTCATGATTATGCTTGGCAAAGTTCTTCAGTTATTTGCCATTGCCTTCAGCGATACGGCTGACCAGAAATCTCTCTCGCTTTTTTAACCGCCTGTCATCAGTTGTATTGGAAGGATTTACAGGTTCATAATCAACTTGTTAGGCCACATTATCGCTGCATCTTCCACAGCCATCTAATCTTGAAGTGGGACTATAACCCTGAATCTCTAGCTGAGAGATAGGATACGAACACTGGGCCACAGGGCCTCCCTTTCTCAACATTACAATATTTAAAAGCACTTTGGGATATAAGGCTCTATATAAATGCAAGTCATTCTATTTATCTTTCTGTTACTAACCCTGCGATGCACTAACTGTGCAATATGTTACAACATTACATTTTCAAAAATTGCATTTTTAAAAAAGAACCTTTGACTGTAAAGATATTATGGGATGTCCACAAGCTGTGCAAAGTGATAGATAAAAGGTAAATTTTGGTTATATGCTCATTGTGAAGCCCCGCGACATGAACTGCTTGCGTCTATTAACATTCCCCAGAGCTACACAGTTGTGCATTGCAGGCCCTGAATAAAACCCAAGCCAGCCTTACGAATAAACAGTCTGTCAGTACGAAGACTCACTTATTTTCAGTTCACACTCCCTATGAAACAACCGGACGCCCATTTCTGCGATGGGAAGGCACTCAATCACAGTACTGAACCATACAGAGGCTTCCATGTCTTCCCTTAATATAACAAGATTGCAACATAGATATGGGTCACACAAACATGTTTCTTTGCCTGGCTAACATCAATAGGATTGGAAGGTGATCTCTCAGAACGGCTACTGAGAGAAATGGTTCATCGGCCCAGCTACCACCTTCACTTTCTGAGTTCAGATCAGATTTCTCCAAAGGTCACGGCCCGCTTCCAGTTCCTGATTAAAGCAGACAGAGGTCAGCAGACGACCTGCCGAATTGTTATTTTGCTGAAGCCGGGGACCTTGCTGCAAAGGGCAGGATGCAGTGTGAAGTGGAGACTGTGAAGAGGATGAGAGTGTCAAGGCCACAGTGGGAGAAGTGTATAAACCGCGCTGAGATAGGGCTAGGTCACTGCTCATTACACTGCTCTGCGTCAGTCTATGAATAGTAAACAAGATTAATCAGCTATTAAGCCACTGAGTGTCAGGCTAATGAGTTCTAAAACTATTGAATGTCAGGCCATTGACCATTACTCGTTGCATTGATACACGAGTTAACGATTTAACACAGCCACATACTAAGAGATGTATCTTACCCTTCAACGGCACTTGTGAAGGTGTCAGCGTATCAGTCAACCTTCAAAGCCTCAAAAGAAATCCCTCCAAAAACAAGGCTCAACTTAGATGCTGAGTATGAGTGTGGGTGGTGGCCATTGTTGTCATTCATCACACAGGGTTTGCTTTGTATGTTTGGGTGTGTCATAAGCACAGCCAGAATCACCTGCTGATCCCTTGCACTTAGAAGCTTAGTAAAACATCCATTTGCGGGCTGAACAATTGATGCTGATTACTAATGCGAGTACAACATGTTGTGCCGGGTTTGGCTGTGGTGATATGCATCACTGTAAATACACAAGGGGTTAATGTAGTTACACTGGGACTAAATAAACACTAGAGGGAGCACCAGAGACATCATGACAGACAGACATTCAACCAATAGGTCAGTAAGATAGGATACGACCAATGGGCAGTCAAGACACAACTAGAGGTGACACTACCACAAGGGGGCTACCCATATAAAAGGACAGGGCACACATGCTCTTTCTGTTTCCATAGGCAACACTCAGAGAGACAGGGGCAGATCAGGAAGCATCACACCCACCACATGGATTAGAGCAGACTGGTTAGTTAGATTGAGTTACTATAGCAAGATCAGCAGGAGAGTCAAACTCAAGTCGGAGATAAATAAATGTGTTAAACATATCTCCAAGTCTGAACCTTCCTTTGTCAGAGTAAACATCAAAGAAGCAGCTTATGCTACATGAAGAAGCATAACCCAACATAGGCCATTTCTGCGACTAAGTGTTTGCGCCAATGGAGAATCCGTGGACTTTTGCGACGGGAAAATTGGAGCAACACCTGGTGCGATTCCATTCCCAGTGAGAGGCCAGCACCAGTGCCGCGTGGAATGCCATCGATTCCAATGAAAAACATTGCAGGGTTCACCTGGTCCGTGAGCAACACTCGCCACAGTTGTGACAAGCTGCAGCTGCGCATAAATATGAGCACTTCCCACACACACACACTTATCAAAGCCAAAACGATGGGACAGGGTGTGCTGGAGCGCTCCATGCAGCCGATGGATCAGCTGGGGCCCAAGGGCACCCAGGGGGATTCCCCGGGGTGGGGGTGAGGGGGGGGGGGTGTCACCTATCCGACCCAGAACACCAGCTTTAAAGAGGACTGTCAGGGGCATGTGCAGCCGCATGGTTGCTTGCCGACTGTGGTAACGGTGCTGCGTACCCATCCACACCGACCCCACAGCTCACCTCCTGGCCACTCCCCTCTACTCCCCCCGGCCCTGGCAGAAGCCCCCCACCAGCGGCACGATTGTCGGCGAAGTATGGCAGTGCTCTCTCTCTCACCAGCCACCACGCCAGGTTCACGATTTTTGAGGGCATACGTGGACCGCGCCATCGGGAACCCGGCCCAGTTGAGGCGGAGAATCATGTTTGGGCCCACTAATATTATGCAAACGGTGTTTAAGGTACCCGCGGCGTGCATCTCATTGACGCGTTTCCGAGGTGACAGAGCATCGCGATTTGGCGTCAAATCAACGGCAGCCGCGGGTTTGCCATCGGAAGCTATTCTCCGCCTGACCGCACGGCCCGATTTCGCGTCAGCTAACGGAGAATCTCGCCATCGATTTTTGAGGCTGAATAAAGGGGTCATTTTATACGCTGAATCGGCTTTTTGCCACAAATTACAATCTTGTGGCTTTTACGTATCAGGAGAATTCAAACATTGACTGATCTGGTTTTCCATCTATTAAAAGTAATCATATCAATCTGTGAACTTAATTGATAAAATGTTCACCCATTAAAGCCACTTCCTCATCTCCATTTCACCGCTTAAGCTGTCTTCTTTATAAGGCCTTTTCTACCTTTGTTCACAAACGTTTTGTCCATGGAGACAACAATGAGAATTTTTAAGTTAACCCACCAGACGGAATTCCACAAGATTGGGTGGAACACTGGCTTGCACCTGATCGTATATCACTCTCCATTTATTTGAGAAAGTATCAGCGCGTTACCAGACTGACACCAATGTCCACCTTTACAGATCGTCAAAGGTTAAGTCATATTCATACAAACACACATGTACACTCACATATGCAAGACACGTATACCCAACGCGCACACACAAGAATACGCACATATATAAGCGAATGCACACATCAACATACTATGTGCATGGCAGAAACACACATGTTTAAAGGCCATGTTGAATCATGGATCCGTACAACACAGAATGAGGTTCTTCTTCCTGTTGTGGTCAAACATAAATCTCCCTTCTAATTTTGCCTTCGAGCACTGTATATCTCACATGTACCATTTACATGGTCTATATGCCATCAACTGAGCACCTCCGGTATCTCATAGATACCTCGTGTAAGTTCTATGTCTCATTAGTTGGTAACATTGCTGCTTTCACATGCACCTGTACCACCTGTGTGCATTCTTAAATCTGTTATCTGCTCATGAGCAGCTGAAACATAGCAGCTATATCAAATTGTATTGGTGGCCAGTGAAAACCACAGAACAACGTGCTTCAAAGCCCCATTTAATGAAAGGAATACACAAGGAGAAGATGGTTAAGCTTGATTTTGGTAGCACATCCAGCCTTCCATCTGAAACCAAAAATATAGGCCGGAATTCTCCGGCTGTTCACCGGCAGTGGGACTCTCTGGTTTCGCCGGCAGCACAATCCTGTCCACGGGTTTCCCGGCAGCATCGGATGCTCAAATGGGAATTCCCATTGACAGCAGCAGGAGAAAAGAACGGCGCGCCGACTCCCATTGCCGGGAATCACGCAACTGGGAGGCAGGAGAATCCCGTCCATAATCTCCGCGCAATTGTTTTTTTCAGATTGTATGTAAAATAAATTATTCTTCTGGGATATATTTGCCCATCAGCATGCTCCCCATTCTTGAAGTCACTGGTAATGTAGATAATGCTTTTCACAACGGCAGGTCAACAGCAGTTTCCGCTTCCAAGGCAACATGCCCAGCATCGAGACACTAATTACTCCACTGAGCAGGACATGTCGTTCAGATGCCTGATATCGGACCCCCCCAAAGCAACTTCTGCTCCTACGTCTACTTGGGACTCAGTCATGGCAGCAGACACTCAAGAGGCCAATGGAAATGCTTTCGAAAAGTCCTCAAAACATTCCTGAAAAAGTCAAACCCACCCAACGCCACATGGGGGCCCTCAATTGTGCGATCCAAATTGAGAAGTTACGTTTGGAAAGGCATTGAACACAATGAGAAGCGTTGTCAGCCTCACTCAGAGGTGAAATCGAGGCATCAGAAGGAACGGACAAACCTCCAAAGAACTCATCTCGCCGACCCTCCAAACAACACCTGCCCTGCAGGTGGCAGTGTCTGCAAATCGTACATGAGACTTATTACCCCTCTCAGGACCCTTCAAACCAGAATGGAAGCAGGTCATTCCTCGACCGTGAGGGATCGCCGAAGGAGAAGAAAAAGATATTGGCCAGAATTCTCCAGCCGTTGGGATTCCCTTTTCCCACTGGTAGCACACCCCCGCCCACGACTCTCCCAGCAGCGTGAAGTGGATTCAATGGGAAATCCCATTGACAAGAGGCGGGAAGAGGGAATCTCGCCGGCAGCGAACGGCCGCCACCAAGAAACACACGGCTGGGGGATGGAATAACCCAACCTTAAATACTTCACAATGCCAGGCTGTCTCAAAGTACTTTACAGTCATGGATTCCTTGGAAATTTAGTCACTTAGTCATCCCGGATCAGCCATACTTTTTAGATGATCATTCTCAAATTAAGATAAGTCCTACAGACACTGAATGGGTCTAAATATCTGATCGTACTCTTCACAAAGAAAACAAACCAGTTTGAGAATATTTTTAATCAGTAAGGGAATCAAGTGTTATGGGGATAAGACGGCAACATGGAGTTGAGGATTTTATCACTTCAGCCACGATCTCATTGAATGGCGGAGCGGACAGGCTGAGGGGCCTACTTCTGTTCCTGTGTCTTATGGTCATATTGGCATCCGCCAGGTAGTCTTTTTAACAAGTCTCATCTGATTTATAATATCTCTGATATTGTAACAGTCTTGACATTTCCTCTCAATAACCTTTTAGAAAAATGAACTCTTCTAAAAATATTTTTAAGCCCTCGTTTATGGGAAAATAACTCTTTCAACCTCATTGGAGATGGGTCAAACGTTGGGAGATGTGCATCAGAACCCCGAGGATGTCCTGATACACAGACATACATGGAAATTGCCCTTTAATCTAAACTCCAAAGGGGCTGATTCCCTGCTGCCCTGGACCCTGAGCTGAGGGTGGGGATTTGAGCCAGATTTGGCGACCTGTACCTGGATATCTACCCAGGAAATATTAGAAAGCTTGTTACCTAGTCTAACAGAGCAACACAACCCTGCTGATTACCCACTTAAACCCCAACCAGAGCCAACTAGCCCCTGACTATCCAACTAGCCTCCCCAAATCACCCATTGACCAGACTACTCCCCAACCACTATTTTGCTCCACCTCCTTAAACAGTTTAAAATCCATCACATTTCTCCCTCACTTTAGTTCGGAAGAGGAATCATACAGACTTGAAAGATTGTTTAGCTCAGTTGATTGGACAGCTGGGTTGTATATATGTGGGGTGCAGAGTGACGCCAACAGCATGGGTTCAATTCTAGTACCAGCTGAAGTTATCCATGAAGCTCCGCCTTCTCAACCTTGCTCCTCGCCTGAGGTGTGACCCTCATGTTGAATCACCACCAGTCAGCTCTCTCTCAAAATCCTAAGGTCCTCAGGTACTATGGTGACTTTCATTTAATTTCACTATGCTCAATGGGTTTATCCTGGAATCTCTGCATTGTCTATTTCTGCTTCAGTTGGAATTGCAAGATCCCAGAATAAATGGGCAATATATGGGCATTGCTGCTGACCAATGATCTAGACCATTGGCTGCTCTCCTGCTCTGTAACTGAAAATGTTGTCATTTTTTCATTATTTAAAATAAATCAATGATCAATATTGCCTGAAACCATTAGTTTCCCTTGGACAGTTACTCTATTGTGGAATGTGTTTACCTTTAATAAACTGGTGGGGAGTTGGGCTGGCCACAACTGATAAGCATTTAAAGATGCTAATGAAACTATCAGCAATGGGAAACCTTTTCGGATTTCAACGATGAACAGTAGGCAGTTCTGATGAAAAGATTTTCGACATGAAAATGTTAACTCTGTCCCTCTCTTTACAGAGGCTCCCAGGCTTGCCGAGTATTTCCAACAATTGCCGTATTTTATTTCACATTCTCAGCATCAGCAGTCTTTTTCTTTTGTGGACATGGTCCATAATGATTCAGAGCCACATTCAATATCCCTTAAATACACAAACAATTTGATAAGGAAAAGACGAGGAAGCTAAGAACCGGAGAAAGCACCAGGATGTTGCAAATTAGGAATTTCAAAACATCAGCCGTCGACCCCACACGCACCAAATCCATAGGCCCTCAAAAAAACATAAGAGGCATGAAGCCATAAATGAAAAATTGACGCACAGTAAACATCGAAGTTGCAGCACATTCATACTCAATCTCACATCTTAACCGTAGAAATCCATAACCCTTCTTTAATCATTTATGGAATCATCTTCCACCAGCTTTTCAGGTAGACCACTCCCTGTGTGAAACACATGTCTCCGAAATTCTCTAGATCTCTTGCCAATAATTTTCAATTTATAACCCAGTTTATTGAACCACTCACCTGAGGGAATAGGTTTTCTCCCTCCATGCTATTAACATCTTTTTATTATCTTGAAAACATCTGCTAGGTCACCTCTGAACTTTGGCTGTATCTTGCGGAGGACTCCTAACTTTGTGGACATCTGTGTAATCCTAGTTAGCCTCCTCTGCACCCTTTAGAAGGCATTGACATCTTGCTGAAGAGCCGTACCAGATCTTGTCCATAATACTCCATCCCAGATCTGAACAATGATTTATACAGTTCTAGAATGATCTCTTTGTTTTTATGTAACGGATTGAGGCTGTTTAGAAATCTTCAGCTCTTCAAGTTGGAGGTACTCTTTGGCAGACAACATTTTTCTATACATTTTCTTAAAGATGCCAATTGGTTATTGATGGTTTCAATGCCAGAATGTTATGAACGCAGGGAGTGGTCAGCAACTAAAACTGACTTCTATATAGTGCCATGATGGCAATAAAGTCTGAAATCATTTGAAGAATAAGTGGGTGCTGCGATGAAGGTATGGGTTGTATTGTTTTTGGTGGATCATTTAGGATGGACAAATGGCTCTCCCCTTGTGTATCCATCTTGTGACAGGAATCAATCTAAATGGCAGAAAAGAGAATAAACACTTGGAATTTCTATGTGCCTATTATTGAATAAGTGCCTTGTACATGCTTGGTTTTGCCAGTTACTTTCCTTGGGATAGTCACATATTTGTTAAGCTGGTCACCCATCCTTAGGAATCTGAAAGTTCGAGGATGTTCAGTTGCCAATAAGTTTATTTTTAAAACTGTAATGGAGAAGCAGTCCCACTCAATGTCCTCCTCCTCACTCAGAGCAATACCAATTCAGCAGCCATTACAATTGGAAGGATCCAACTAGAACGTTCTTTCAGGAGAAGCGCAGTGGGCATGGAATCATAAACATTTCCCGCACAGTTTCAAGTTTTGCTTCTCTGTGTATTGAGTAGGTGGTCTTTAATTGAGTCCTTGTGTCACATTTTTGGCATTTCAATAATAATCTGTGGTTGAATCTTACGATGTGGCATATTGCAGGTTTTTGAAAATGTTACTGGACTAACCAAGTTAGTCACACTCTGTGTGTAGTCCAGCTGTAGGTCAAGCAACATGTCAAAGATGCTCTGAATGGATTTTCTTTACCGAAAGCCACACTACCCGGCAAATATGCCTCGCATCATTTGTGGTAAGTTTTAAGAAGAGAAAATTCAGGTGAGTTGTTATTTGTGTTTTATTGTTTATCCCTGACCCCAGTAACCAAAAATTCAGAAATATTTACTAATTATGGTTTCTGGATTCTTTTTTGTGCAATGGGAACTTGTGTGTCAGAAGGAAATGTATGTTAATACAAAGCAGTCATTGCTTCTTGTTCACCCAGATATAGTTCCAATAGTCGGGCTCCTGACTCAATGCTCGGAATTTCTTTTTTAATAATAAATTTAGAGTACCCAATTCATTTTTTCCAATTAAGGGGCAAATTACCATGGTCAATACACCTACCCTGCACATCTTTGGGTTGTGGGGGCGAAACTCACGCAAACACGGGGAGTATGTGCAAACTCCACACGGACAGTGACCCAGGGTCGGGATCGAACCTGGGACCTCGGCGCCTTGAAGCAGCAGTGCTAACCACTGTACCACCGTGCTGTCCTCAATGCTCGGAGTTTCAACACAGATTGTGAGTTGATAGATTCTGGGGAGGAATGATTAGATTTGGACCCTATAGTCTGAGTTATAGCCCAAGTGAATAACTAGATTTGCACCACATGAGTTACAATCGAGGTGATTACTCCAGTGAATCCAAATGTTGAATGATAGGCTCCCCAGTGCGAGGTCGAACTTCTAATCATGGAATGTTTACAATGTAGAAGGAGGCCATTCAGCCCATCGAGTCTGCACTGGCTCACTGAAAGAGCATTCTATCTAGCCCCACTCCCCTGTCTTACCGTCGTAACCTTGCGCATTCTTTCTTTTCAGAGAGTAATCTAATTCCCTTTTAGATACCTTGATCGAACCTGCCTCCACCATCCTCTCAGGAAGTTCATTCCAGACCCCAAACACCCTCTGTGTGAAAATACTTTTCCTTACATCACTTCTACTCCTTTTGCCCATTATTTTGAATCTATGGTCTCTAGTCATTGAGGTACTTTTGAGAGGTAACAATGCTTCCAATCTTGGTACCATCTGCAAATTTTGAAATCATGCCCTGAACACCACAGTCTAGATCATTAATTTATACCAGGAAGAGGAAGAGTCCCAATTTTGAACCCTGGAGAACTGCACTACAAACCTTCCTCCAATCTGAAAAATAACCATTCATCACTACTCTGTTTCCTGACACTCAGCTAATTTCTTATCCGAGTGTCTATTTTCCCTTTTTTCCCATGAGGTAGAATTTTGCCTTTGTAAAATCCATATATACCGCATCAACAGTATTGCCCTTGTCAACCTTCACTGTTACTACCTCAAAAAACTCCAGCAGGTTAGTGAAACATGATTTTCTTTCAATGATTCCACGGTGGCTTTGCTTAATTATCCTGCACTTGTTTAACTGACTATTGATGTTTTCCCAACTATAATTTCCAGGTGTTTCCCTACAACCATAGACAAGCTGTCTCCTCCGTAATTGCTGGAATTATCCTTGCCCTCCTTTTTGAACAACAGTGTAACATTCACAATTCTGCAGTCGTCCGGCATCACCTTCTAAGGAAGGTGAGAAGATTATCACCAGTGCCTCTGAAATTTCCACTCTCATCTCCCTCAGTATCCTTGGATGCATCTCACCAGTCCTTGTATCTTATTAATTTTCAGCAAAGATAACATGTGAATCTTAACATAATGTTTCAAAGTGTCAGGCTCCATCTGTTCTTAAGGTCCACTTGAGGTGTTCAATTTCCTTCCCAACTCCCTCGTCCCTTTTCCTGTCTATGTGATTGCTCCCAATGTGGACCACAACATGTTGCTGCTCGCCCTCCCCAAAATACAGTAAAGAACTGGAAAGTACTGAGGACTTCGCTGAAGCTGGTGTTGACAGTCATTAGCTAGAAGATGCACCGGGGTAGAAAAGCAGCAATGGAAAATTGCCTCTTTGCCTGACCTGTGGTGGAGGGCATGGCACTGTGGGTTGGACCTGCCTTCGGGCATCGTGGCTGCGCGCAGCCTTTTCGTACCCTGGGCGGCACAGTAGCACAGTGGTTAGCACTGTTGCTTCACAGCGCCAGGGTCCTAGGTTTGATTCATGGCTTGGGTCACTGTCTGCACGGAGTCAGCACGTTCTCCCTGTGTCTGCGTTTCCTCCCACAAGTCTCGAAAGACATGCTGTTCGCTGAATTGGACATTCTGAACTCGCCCTCTGTATACCCGGACAGGCACCGGAATGTGGCGACTAGGGGCAATAAAAAGATTATTAAATTATTATTATTATACATTCTCATATGAATAGGTGAACAGCAATCAAGAATGTCAGTCCTGCCTGATTGAACTCCACCAGCTGAGAGTTGCCGAGGGCCAATTATACCACTTTCCTAATACCTGGCTGGGACAAGCGCCCAGAATATGGGCCTTGCTGTGCTACCATGTGGAGTAACATTGACCCAGTTAATATATGTGGGAGAAAGGAATAGACGGACATGCTGATAGTGTTAGATGGAGCCGGGTGGAAGGAGGCTAGTGGGGAGTGTAAATGTGGAATGGATAAGTTTAGACAAATGACCTGTTCCTGTGTTCTAAAGTTTATGTAAACATAGCACAAAGCAGGTATGAAATGAAAAATGAAATGAAAATTGCTTATTGTCACAAGTAGGCTTCAAATGAAGTTACTGTGAAAAGCCCCTAGTCGCCACATTCCGGCGCCTGTTCGGGGAGGCTGGTACGAGACTTAGAACCTTAGAACCTCCAACTTAGAACCTCCTGGTCTGTGTAACGCATAAGTCTTTACTCACTATGGATTAACCTGTATCTTTAAATAGCACCACTGTTTATTCAAAAGCCAAAATAAAGCTAAATTAGGGTTTTGAAAAAATGAAATTATCTGAATACCCGAAGAATCTGCAATTAGTTGGATAAACAAGAGGCATGAATAGGGGTAAATGATTTCCATCGAATCACCAATCCAGAACATGGTTACTTAGGAGTTCAACCAGTTTATGTCGGTGTTTGGAGGTGGAAGGGTTAACATATTCCCCCTTGAAAACTGAACAGATTCCAAAAAGTAGCGGCCTTCACACTTCTTCCTGCTGTTCTCTAAATATAGTTTGTGGGCCTGTGACAAGGAGACTGAATGATTGCTGAGCACCATTAAACTGTAATTGATATTGGGAAAATGTAAGTGTTATTAAAGCGGATGGGTTTCTTTTCCCATGCTTTTTTATTTAATGGGCTCAGTGGATAGATGTTATTATGGGCGCAAGATAAGACACTGAATGTGGAACGCTGCTGATGCACACTGTCAGACTGAAGGCTGATTTCCAGTGTCTCGGGACATTGTGACTCGAGACCAGACCAAGGAAATGCAAGCATGGGCCAAGGGTCATGGTGACTAAAATATTGATCTGGATGCCTATGGAAATAAAATTAACCTTAATCCTTTGGATCAAAAACATGCTGTGTTGGTACATTAAGGAAAATGATTCCTCGGGCCAGCAGGGATTAAAAAGTTAATTGGCTTAAGGAACCCAATGATAGGAAAATCTTGCTCTCAGGATGCTTTAGCAGACCAGCCATATTTCTAGACTAACAATCCAGAAGCCTGTGTAATGTTCCAGTTGGATGGCCTAGTTCATTGCAAGAACACTTGTAGCTAAAGCTGTAAACGATTTATTAACATTAACTGTGGGCAAACTATATACAAGACAACAGATGAAAATCAGTAAAATCATGCCAAGCAACCTCTCTCTTCACCTTCCTCCAGCCAGTCAGAGGTCAGCTGACTCTAACATTCACTTATATACTAATGAGACTCCTAGTGGTCAGTCGGTGAATTACAACACACCTTTGATATCACTACAGCCTGGACCAATAATCCAAGGACATAGGTTCAAATCTCATCATGGCAGCTGGGGAATTAAAATTAGTTAATCAATAAATCTGTGGTTAAAAGAAATTATAACAGTAATGGTAATAATCCATCTGATCCTCCATGTCCTTTAAGGACCAAGTTCTGCTGACCTTACCTGGTCTGGCCTATATGTGACTCCAGATCCACAATGTGGGACTGGATTCTCCGGTCCCCGGCCACGTGTTTCTCGGCGGCGCGCCTTTCGCTGGTGGCGGGATTCTCTACTCCCGCCTCTTGTCAATAGGATTTCCCATTGAAGCCAACCCCCGCTGCCGGGAAACCCATAGGGTGGGGGTGCGCTGCCAGTGGGAAAAGTGAATGACAACGGTGGGAGAATTCCGGTCATGATTGATTCTTAACCGTCCTTTGGAATGGCCTTGCAAGTGATTGGTTCATGGCAATTAGGGGTGGGCAATAAATACCGGTCTTGCCAGTGACACCCACACCTTGTAAATTGTTCTCTCTCTGGGAATACATTCTTGCTGGTTCTGCATCACGTGATGCGTAGTGACGTCAGTAGAATGTTTGCTCAGGCTCTGAGCAGATCACCACCTTTGATCGTATGAGCAACACCTTTAATAAACCTCTCGTTGCGTTTTACAAGAATCCAGAGTGTGGGCACCTCCATATCTTTTCTCTTTCCGGCAATAAATAAATATAACATAGGTAAATTTTTATAAACCTGGCTTATTATGATTATGATCAGTTCCCACGCAATGCCAATCAGATTTTAACTCACTTAAAACACACTCATTTGCCCGGGGCTAAAATCAGGCCCACGATGCCAGAGTTGTCCACTAGTTTCGCAATATGAAATGTATCAAGACTGACTGCAAAGAGTTTTGCCATATCCATGTCCTCTGTGAGGAAATCATATTGCAATTTATAACACTGATCTTTAGCCCTGAGTGGCAATGCGATGCAAATTAATGAACAGGCACACTTTGTTGACACACCAGAACTGAAATAGCAGTCCTCCATATTAATCTTTCTGGATCAAACAATTTTTAATAAAAGCAAAAGATAAATAAGCTGCTGTATACACACTGCGCCCATTACCAGCTGAGAAATGGGGTGTTTTTTTGTGTTGGGACCATTTTCAGAATTGACAAATGGTCATACTTGGGGTTGGTTTAGCACACTGGGCTAAATCGCTGGCTTTTAAAGCAGACCAAGGCAGGCCAGCAGCACGGTTCGATTCCAGTACCAGCCTCCCCGAACAGGCACCGGAATGTGGTGACTAGGGGCTTTTCACAGTAACTTCATTTGAAGCCTACTTGTGACAATAAGCGATTTTCATTTCATTTCATTTCATTTCATACTTTAAATTTCAATCCATTTTTTCATTTCAGAATCTGACTGACTGGAGTATTTCCAACACTCTCTGCTTTTATTATCAGATTTGTGGGGATTTTTGTTTTCCAAATGTATTTTTGCTGTACTCCGTCACCTCCTGTGTTCTGATCAGAGCATTCTGGGGAACAATCCTTCCATCCAGTTACAAAGGAATCAAACATGTGAGTAGAGAGATCTGGGGATAGAAAGTAATACCCCACCTGCCCCAGGATGTGACTAGTGTCATGCCACAGGGATCAGGGCTAGGGTCTCAATTTGGATTGCTAACTTGGATGAAGGGACCAAATGTATGGTTGCTAAATTTACTAATGATGCAAAGATAGGTAGGAATGTATGTTGTGAAGAAGACATAAGGAGCCTACAGAACAATGTAGATGCACTAAGTGAGTGGGAAAGGCTTTGGCAGATGGAATGGAAAAACGTGAACTTGCTCACTTTGGCAGGAATAATTTTTTAAAAGCGTATTGGGAAAAACTCTACATTTGGGAGACAAAGTGTTGATGCCAGGACTGAATTGCGTGTGATTCATGTTCCCGTTGGCCGCGCTAGTTGTGGAGCAATTCAGGACTTGCTAATGAGCCATTCTGCCCACCTGAATCTAGAGGAATTCTGATTCTCGCCAGCATCAGATTCGCTGGAGTCGGAACTGGCGCTGGAGGACTTGACAATCTGGAGCTGCTTATAGTCCTGCCACTCCCCACACATTCTCATTCCAGTCAAGAAGATGGACCAGAGAAGAGCAGTGCCACGCTTCACCGACTTGGAACTCGATATTGTTGGAGGCGGTGAAGGAGAGATGGGACATCCTCTTCCCCAGGGTGGCCTGGAGGTGATGAGGATGTCCCATGTGCAGCGGCCCTGGAGCACACGTTATGTGCCCTGCTGTGCCAGCCTGGGCTCCATGCCAGGTTCTTCCTGGCCATCCTCCTCGTCAGATAAGGCCTGACCTACTTCCTCCTCCTCCAGCATGTCCCCCCACTGATGCGTGATTTTATGCAGGAAGCAGTAGGCCAGCACAATGTTAGAGAACCTCCAGGGGCTATATTGGAGGGTCCAACTGGAGTGGTCCAGGCAGAAGACGCGCATCTGGATGATGCCGATGCATTGCTCAATGACACTCCTGGTTGCTGCATGGGCACCGTTATAGCGGTTCTCCACGTCAGTCTGGGGCCTCCAGACAAGTATCATGTGTCAAAACCTCAGCGGATAACCCTTGTTGCCCCAGGGCCAACCCCTCGCCTGATGGAACGCCTGGAAGGTGCCGGGAACTGACGAGTATACCAGGATGTATGCATTGTGCACACTGCCTGGGTATCGGGCACAGAAACACATGATGTGCAGCTGGTGGTCACATGGTGATCTTATGTTCATATTTCCTTCCTCCGTGGAATTAAATATTGAGGGAGCTCCCCTCCCATCCTCCATACTCTACAGAATTTAACAGCCACCATCAGAAGAGATTCTTAGTGACGAGAGAATGAATCCAATCTCATGCCTATGTAGACCCAGTAACACATATAGGAGTCCTATAGTCTAACTGGAGTAGTCTACTAGTGCATCATGGACATTTTCATTGATCCTAAGAAAAGTGACTACCTCCTCGGTGCTCATACAACCATGGAATGTTACTGTATGGCAGTGCAATTATGTTTGAATGAATTACATACAGCCCCATTCTCCTTCCACTCAACCATTAACGTTTTCTTGATCACCTATTTAACCACTTCTCTTTTAAAGGCTTTTACTATCATTCCTGTTTCTGCTATCCCATATCCTAGCTGTCCCCTGCGTAAAGATAATTCCTTCTCCCTTTATTGTTCTGGCGACCTGGAATATATGTCCTCTAACTTACTGACCAGCACATTGACCTGATCAAATCCCTTGAAAGAGTTGCATTAGATTTCCTCTTACTCTTTACTATACTGAAAGAGGTCAGGTTTCTCTATCCTGTCCTCCTAACTAAAACTTATCATACCTTGCCTGACTTCTGCACCTGCTCTATGACCTTGACATCTTTTCTGAAATGACAGCGTGGATTTTAACTGCTGCTCAATGTGATGAACTGAATGGTGTGGATATATATCCCAACTGATGTTTTCATTGCGGATGTTAACATTTATTTCAAGGTATCCAAATGGCCTAACTAATGATTTGTATAGGTTTGACATGAACTCCTTTAAAGGGAGGGAGAGACAGATCTTTGTTCTCAAAAACCATGGGGCAGGAAAAGGCGGGAAAATGGAGTTGAAGCCCACGTTGAGCATGATTTTACTGAATGGTGGAGCAGGCTAGTGATGGGTCGTATGGTCTTCTCCTGCTTCGAACTTGTGTTCTTGTCTCCTATGTTCTTGGATTCTGATCTCTGATACACAAAACCTAGAAGCCTATGGTTTTTCTGTTGTCAACTTGTTCTCCCACCTTTCTAGATTATGGACTGGATTCTCAGGCCAGCCAGCCGCGTGTACTTCAGCGGTACGCCCTCGCCGGCAGCGGGATTTTCCATTCCCGCTACCTGCCAATGGGATTTCCCATTGTGGCCACCCCATGCCGCTTGGAAACCCGTGGGCACGGGTGTGCTGTTGGTGCAATGTAGAATCCCGCTGGCGGAGAATCCCGGAATATACCTGTGAATTTCACCAGTCAATTTCTCGCCCAATTATTTCTTCCACTGAAGGTAAATGATTCGGTGTACCCCAAGATCAGCTTTGTCTTCACACTGGAGATACCTGCCTGAGTGTACGTTATGTGGACCTAAATGCCGGAGCAATTCAGTTGGCTAGAATGGTCTGGTAGTGATCTCAGCTTTTAATGCTGTCATATCCTTCCTCCATGACATTCCCACCTTTGTACTGAAAGGGTCAAATGTTAGCAAAGTGATTGTCACTCACAAGATTGGTCAATAACATAGCAACAGATGCTAGCACGCACTTGCAGCATTATTGCCTCCGCTTTGACAGAGGGCAGGATGTCAGAGGAATGACATTAACTACCTGACTTGTTATTGTTGGGTCCTTTGGAAAGGAAGTTGTCAAGCAGAGAGCTTGAAAGTGCCACTAAATGAACAGCTATGTACAGAAGAGTAGAATACTCAAGCCTCAAAGGGCAGAAATTGGTCAATGCCACACTTTTACAATGGCATCCGCGTGTGTGTGTAAGTGTGTCTGTATTGGATTGGATTGGATTGTATTTGTTTATTGTCACGTGTACCGAGGTACAGTGAAAAGTATTTTTCTGCGAGCAGCTCAACAGATCATTAAGTACATGGGAAGAAAAGGGAATAAAAGAAAATACATAATAGGGCAACACAACATATACAATGTAACTACATAAGCACCGGCATCGGATGAAGCATACATGGGTGTAGTGTTAATGAGGTCAGTCCATAAGAGGGTCATTTAGGAGTCTGGTAACAGCGGAGAAGAAGCTGTTTTTGAATCTGTTCGTGCGTGTTCTCAGACTTCTGTATCTCCTGCCCGATGGAAGAAGTTGGAAGAATGAGTAAGCCGGGTGGGAGGGGTCTTTGATTATGCTGCCCGCTTTCCCCAGGCAGCGGGAGGTGTAGATGGAGTCAATGGATGGGAGGCAGGTTCGTGTGATGGACTGGGCTGTGTTCACGACTCTCTGAGGTTTCTTGCGGTCTTGGCCGAGCAGTTGCCATACCAGGCTGTGATGCAGCCCGATAGGATGCTTTCTATGGTGCTTCTGTAAAAGTTGGTAAGGGTGAATGTGGACATGCTGAATTTCCTTAGTTTCCTGAGGAAGTATAGGCGCTGTTGTGCTTGTGCGTGTGTGTGTTCTTTTTGTTATCAATTTAGAGGACCCAATTATTTTTTTCCAATTATGGGGCAATTTAGTGTGGTCAATCCACCTAACCTGCACAACTTTGGGTTGTGGGGGGTAAAACCCACGCAGACACGAGAAGAATGTGCAAACTCCATATAGACAGTGACCCGGGGCAGGGATCGAGCATAGGCCCTCAGCGCCGTAGGCAGCAGTGCAAACCACTGGGCCACCTGTGTGTGTGTCCTAATAATTCCTGGGAAAGGCATCAGGACTACGTCGAGACATCAGCAATTTCTGTGAGGTTTACCATCACACTGTACAAGCTTTGTAGCTGTTATTTTCGTACTGTGAAGAAACTCAAATACTTACATTAGTTTAAAGTTCGGAAGTTGGGAACATCAGTTCACAGTGGGCCTCAGGCCTCCTGTGCATACGACGGCTGGGAAATGGCTGCACACGCACAGTTTTATTTTGCATTCTTAAGGCTAGGGGCCTTAAAACCAACGCCCAACAGTATCCTGGCTGCATGGAGTGGCTACAGCCCCATTGGCCAGTGGCAGGAATGAAGAATCATGCTGCCAGTGAGGGGAGAATAATAATAATTATCTTTATTGGTGTCAATTCACTTTATTGTAAATTGTTTTATCTTTAAGACTCTTTATGATAAAGTTTATTTTTGTTTGTTTCAAACCTGTGGAATCTTATGGCTGTATTCATAGAATTTATAGTGCAGAAGGAAGCCATTTGGCCCATCGTGTCTGCACCGGCCCTTGGAAAGACCACCCTACTTAAGCCCACACCTCCACCCTATCCCCATAACCAGTAACTCCATCTAACCATTTGGACACTAAGGGGCAATTTATCATGGCCAGTCCACCTTACCTGCACATCTTTGGACTGTGGGAGGAAACCGGAGCACCCGGAGGAAACCCACGCAGCACGGGGAGAACGTACAAATTCCACACAGCCAGTCACCCGAGGCCGGAATAGAACCCGGGTCCCTGAAGCTGTGAGGCAGCAGTGCTAACCACTGTGCCACCATACCACCCCTTAGTAAGCACCTTGAATCTCAAACTGTATCTACTTTGAACAAAACATTATTGGGCCCTAACAGGATCCCCCCCCCCCCCCCCCCCCCCAGGGTCTGACCAAGGGTCGTAGCAGTACAAACCAATACACCTGCGAATACTTCCTCATTCAAAGCTTTCTTTACAAGTGTTCAAGCATTGCTAGTGTACTTAACCCTATTGTTGTGGTTAAAAGCTGTGAAATTCCTCAATGCTTTCCACCTGATATTGCAATCTGCAAGATTTGGAGACCTAAATTAAGTGCTATCTAATTACTGCAGTCGAGTTAATCTCATTTCCGTTACCTTTTTTTCAACCTTGATGTTGTCCTACACAATGGATTTGATTTTTCATAAAACGTGTCATCTATTTTGATGTTTCTCACCAATCCCCATTGTTATTTGCTGCTGGCAGAATCTTTTGTTTCATCGTGTATCTTTTTCCATTCCACGCCTTTGCCCATGTAGTTTTCAATTGTTGAAAATAATGGTCACATTCCGTGGTCTCATATTATTGGAAATTAATTATTACAGTGCCCAGAAAACATTTTTGGAAAACTGTCACCATTTAAGATGTCAACTATGTAAATTGTTACTGGTGATAACAATGCCTTGCATTTATATATTTAGCAAAATGACCCAAGGCACTTTGCAGGCGCTTTATCGAAAAAGTATTGACAGTGAGCCCAAGTAAGAAATATTAGAACGGACAAGCAAACGCTTTGTTGAAAGAGTGTGTCTTAAAAGATGAAAAAGAGGCTGACTGAGAGGTTTCAGGAGGAAATGTAGAACTGGAGGAGATAACTGGGGTAATGTGGGATGAAGCTATTGTCAGATAAGAGGAGGAATTTTAAAATTGAGGCATTGTCAGGCCAGGAGCCAATGAAGTTCTGAAAGCAGAAGGTTGATAATTAAATGGGAATTTGGTGAAAGTTTGGATATAGGTAGCAGAGATTTGGAAGAGTTTGATTTTACAGAAGAGAGACCGGCCTGATTCAATGGAAAGAAAATCTATGTCCGCTTTTGGACATGTTTAACATGGTCTTTCTCGCTCAGCGGTTTCTGCGCCGAGAAAGACCCGGCTATTTAACGGCACTTTGCCAGGTTTTTTGGCTCAGGGAGTTTCGCTCCACAGGTGAGCCCAGCAGGAACGGATCCCCACATATCGTGGTACCATTTTGTTTGGCTGCCCCATCCTTCTCCCCCCCCCCCCCCTCCGTTTTCTACCCCCCACTCCCCACGTCAACCTCGGGGAGGGCCCCAGGAATGCCTTCTACCCCACTGCACCTGGTAAGACTCGCGAGATTCAATGTCCTCACCCTGACACTTCAGTCAGGTGCAGCAAGACTGCTAAATCACGCCCAAAGTCAATGACGCGATCTGAATCTATCAGTTGTAAATCAGCAAGATTGTACGAGAGCGCTCAGAAATCCATATTTGTATTCAACAAAACAAAGGATGGCAGAATTAGGGAACAAAATACTTTTTCACAGGGGACAAGTGCTCGGGATCAGGCAATTCCACATCGGAGGTAACATCGGCAACTGCAGGGATTAGCTCCCTTCGGCAGTCTCACTGTGTTTTAGCCTCAATTTCCAATGTCACCAATTTGTTATTTCCATTCCCAAAAAAGCAGCCATCCTTGGTGGGTGCTCCAAGTGGCAGTGCTAAAGTTTGTGTTCCGAGTCCATATCCATGGGGAACTTAGTACCATTTGAAATTATTTCACTCGTGGCCTTTACTGTCATGCGGAGAGAGTTTTGTCTGGGATGGGTTCAAACCAGGAACAAAAAGACAGCAAGATAACCCAATATATCCTGCATCTGGCTGGCATTTTTATTGGATCGAATGTCATTCCAAACTATGGAAGAGATTGGCTCCAACGGGAGGTGCTGGGTGAGGATTTCACTGCTATTCTTCCTGTCTTGCAAACATCCAGCTGTTGAAATGAGCGAGCAGAAGATTGAGGCCTGAAGGAGGTAATTTTCAACCTAAGTTTTCACTTGTTCTTGGAAGAGACTGGCACGTGTGGCATACCATCTGTGCTGAATGTTGTCATTATTTTCAAAACATAATCCCGAAATCTCATGAATTCCTGGAAGTAATGAGCAAACCAAATAATGTCATCCAAATAACCTAACCTTGTTGTTACTGAGCTAATACCTAACTAGACTGGAATGTGCTTAGAGGAATGACCTAATTCAAATAACATCACAACAAATACGAATGTCGTGAATGTCATCTCCAGTTTCTCCCTGTGCTGTACCTACACCTGCACATCAGAATTTCTGGACTGGCACAGATACCCAGAAGAACAACAAGACTGATGTGAAATGTATAATGTGTGGGGAAAGGTTTGGGAATCTCAAGATTCAGAGAAGAGGAACTGGATTTTATGGCCCCCCCCACAGGATGTTTCAAGGTGAGGGGTGGGGGGAGCTGGGGGGGAGATATTCTGCCTTCCCTCAGTCCAATTGAAGAACATAATTGGCCAATCAATTACCACCAAGGTGCCACATCCGACCTCTGCCACCATTTTACCCACTGCAAGGGTGGTGTACGCCAAATGGTTATCCTGGCAGCTTTCGCTGCCGGGGTCAGGCAAAAGACGGGGGGGGTGGATCTCTGTGCCCAATAGAGCTACCATCGCCTCCCCCTCCTCCTGTAGCCTAGCAATGCTGCCCCAAGCCTTCAAAATCCAGCCAGTCCCTGCAAATACATTGGACTTACCTTGAAATCCAGCTACATAACCTCCTCTTGTTCAGGGGCTGTCTGTAGTCCCAGCAGAGGCCATCAGAAGTCTCGACCTTTGGTAATTAACATCCCTCTCACCGTAAAATGGCAGCAGGCAGCCGGCTTCTTGGCGGACGGTTTCACTACCAGCATTTTAATTGGGTGAAGAGTTCAGCCCCAGGTTAAAGAGGGTAACTTATGAACATATGAAATGCTTCTATGCTGTATATGCTATGTAATTGTACTTGATATTAGAACGGTTAGTTTTGTAATCTCAGAACATCACTTGCGAGTGGACCAGAATAGGGGAGATAGTGGTGTAAATGTCACTGAATGTGGGTTCAAATCCCACCATGATATTTAAATTCAGTTAATAAATCAGGAACTGAAACCTAGGGTGGGATTTCCTGTACGTGAGATCTTCCGCCCCGATGGAGTATTCCCTGGCAGCGGGAGGGGGCGAGCCAAAATGCTGTAGATAGATATTGGTGGGACTGGACGACGACGACCAATGGTGAGCCGTATCCTCTGATGGACAACCTGCCGTGGGTGTGGAATGGAAAATCCCACTCCTAAGGTGAGATTTGCAGGGATAGAGGGAAAAGGCAGGGGAATGAGGTGAGTGTGACTGTCCTGAACATCGAGGCAGCATTTGATCGAGTATGGCATCAAGGAACCCCAGCAAAACTGGAGTCAATGGGAATCAGGGGGAAAACTCTCCACTGGTTGGAGTCATACCCGGCACAAAGAAAGATGGTTAGGGTTGTTGGAGGTCAGTCATCTCAGCCCCGGGACATCACTGCAGGAGTTCCTAGGCCCAACCAACTTCAGCTGCTCCATCAATGACCTCCCTTCCAACATAAGGTTAGAAGTGGGTTGTTCGCTGATTACTGCACAATGTTCAGCCTGTTTGCGACTCGTCAGACACTGAAGCAGTTCATGTCCAAATGCAGGGAAACCTGGACAATATCCAGGCTTGGGCTGACAAGTGGAAAGTAACATTCGCGCCACACAAGTGTCAGGCAATGACCATCTCCAATAAGAGAGTATCTAACCATTGCCCCTTGACATTCAATGGCATTACCACCACTGAATCCCTCACTAGCAACATCCTGGGGGTTACCATTGACCAGAAGCTGAACTGGACTAGCCATATAAATACTGCGGCTAGCAGGGCAGGTTAAAGGCTAGGAATCCTGCAGCAAGTAACTTACCTTTGACTCCCCAAAGCCTGTCCACCATCTATGAGGCACAAGTCAGGAGTGTAATGGAATGCTCCCACTTGCCTGGATGAGTGCAGCTCCAACAATACTCAAGAAGCTCGACAAAGCAGCCCAATTGACTGACACACCATCCACAATCATTCACTCCCTCCAACATCGACGCACAGTAGCAGCAGTGTGTACATCAATACGATGTACTGCAGAACTCACCAACGCTCCTTAGGCGGCACCTTCCAAGCCCACGACCACTGCCATCTAAAAGGACAAGGGCAGCAGTTATGTGGGAACCCCACCACCTGGAATTTCACTCCAATTCACTCTCTATCCTGTCTTGAACAAATATCGCCGTTCCTTCACTGTCGCTGGCTCAAAATCCTGGAACTCCCTCCTCAACAGCACAGTGGGTGTACCTACACCACATGGACTGCAGCGGTTCAAGAAGGCAACTCACCACCACGATCTCAAGGGCAATTAGGGATGGACAATGAATGTTGGCCTAGCCAGTGACACCCACATCCCATGAACGAAAACAAAGTGTAATTTTAAAAATTCTTTCTTGAGATGTAGGTATCGCTGGGCCAGTGTTTGTAGCCCATGTTGTCTGTAAAATATCAGACACTTCAACCATTTTATTAGCAAAATGTTTTACCCAGGTACCTTTCCATATGAGCAAAGGACAAAACAGGTTTTCAGTTTAATCCAATATTATTCACAATTCTTTCACTCTAAGTCTCAGACTCACAGTTGAGCTCCAAGTATTACCCACACTTAGTGATGGAGGTTGGCCGGGCTGAGGTCACTCGATGTGGATATATTCTCTGGGCTCGGGGCACAGGGTCCCTTCTTCTTATAATGGTTGTGCCTGAGGGACTCCCAGGTCATCGCTGATTATCTGTTCCGATGTTCCTTCTTTAACTCCAGTTCTGCTAGCACTGAGTCACATCTGAGTCAGGCCCACATCTGGCCTGAGTTCTATTGTCCCATCCAGACTCCAATTCGTTAATGGGAATAAACAAGACACTCCTGTTCAGACAGGGTAATTGAATCAAGATCCATTGTTCTCTGAAACACTCTTGTCTGGCCAGCTATTAGCCCATTATGGAGTCTAATGCCTCTTTGTTTGTCGTCCGTCCTGCTGAAAAGTCGATCACCTGTGCCTGGAAGTTAGTTACATATTCATAGCATGGTCTCGTTCTTTTGTGTAAATGTGAGTGGGTAATCGCAAAGTCCATATGGCGATAATGAGTTGATGTGTTGACTTGAATGCTCTTGCAGACGGTCAGTATCGATTCCAGATCCTCATTTGGCAGTTTCTGTTCCTGGCCTATGTGTCTTGTCAGCTTGTTCCCAGTATCACAGCTATCCCTAATTGCCCTTGAATTGAGTGTCTTGTTAGTCCATTTTTGAGGGAAGTTAAGAGTCACATTACTGTGTGTATGGAGTCACATGTAGACCTCACTGGGTAAGATTTCCCTCCCTAAAGGACATTAATGAACCCGATAGGTTTTTACAACAATCGATGATACTTGTAATGGCCACCATTACCAAAACTAGTTTCATATTCCAGATTTATTAATTGAATTTAAATTCTACCAGCTATTGTGGCAAGATTTGAACTTGTGTCTCCAGAGAATTAACCAGGTCCTCTAAATTACTACACCTATTCCCCCCAGTACAATCATGCTTGCAGACCCAAAATTCAGCCAAAAGTTTAAACTCCTGCATTGCTAACCCTTGGTATGTACTGTCCCAATGGCAGCGCAGGCCCACTGGAGGTGATGACACAATGTAAACAGTCAGGTGTCAGTGTCCCGAGAAGCCCTCAACATGACAGTGACATCGTAGCACAGTGGTTAGCACAGTTGCTTCACAGCTCCACAGTTCCAGGTTCGATTCCTGGCTTGGGTCACTGTCTGTGCGGAGTCTGCATGTTCTCCCCGTGTCTGCGTGGGTTTCCTCCGAGTTCTCCAATTTCCTCCCACAGTCCAAAGATGTGCAGGTTAGGTGGATTGGCCATGCTAAATTGCCTTTAGTTTCCAAAAACGTTAGGTGGGGTTACGGGGATAGGGTGGAGGTGTGGGCTTCGGTGGGGTGCTCTTTCCAAGGGTTGGTGCAGACCTCGATGGGCCAAATGCCCTCCTTCTGCACTGCAAATTGTATGTCGATATGTCTATGACCCCAGAAAGTCTCATGGCTTCAGGTCAAACATAGGCAATGAAACCTCCTGCTGATTACCACCTGTCACCCCCAGTCAGCTGATGAATCCGTGCTCCCCCCATGTTGAACACCACTTGGATGAAATAGGAATCCATGACGTGGAGATGCCGACTTTGGACTGGGGTGGGCACAGTAAGAAGTATTACAGCACCAGGTAAAAGTCCAACAGGTTTGTTTCGAATCACTAGCTTTCGGAGCACAGCCATTTCCTCAGGTGAAATAGTAAGGACAACAGTGAGGGACCTCAATATCCATCATCAAGAATGGCTAGGTGGCGGCATTATTGATCGCCCTGAAGGACTTTATCTGCCAGATGGGCCTCCAGTGGATGGTCAGTGAACCAACAAGAGTGAAAAGCCCACTTTTTACCTTGTTCCCACCAAACATCCTCTCTTTTTGTCTTTGCCAGTATTGAAGGGAATGACTACCACACAGATGTGGTTCCATCTACTCCCTACCCACCTCCAATGTGTTATGTGGTACCAGCAGCATGCTGACTGGGATAGACTCAGAGTATAATTTGTAGCTCAAAACTGGGCATCCATAGAAACATACAAAATAGAAGCAGGAGGTGGGCTTTCGGCCCTCTGAGCCTACTGTACCATTCATTATGATCGCGGCTGATCATCCAACTCAATAGCCTAATCCCGCCTTTCCCACATATTCTTTGATTCCCTTCCCCCCCATCCCCCCCGAGTGCTTTTTCTAACTGCTTCTTGAAAACATACAGCGCGGGATTCTCCGACCCCCCGCCAGAAACCACCTGCGCATGCGCAGGAAACACGCCGGCGGTTCTGCGCATGCGCCAACTCGCGCCGGCCCACGGCCCTTCAGCGGCAACCCTGCCGGCGCCGGCCTAGCCCCCAGAAGTGGGGAGGATTCCGCAACTTCCGGGAGGCCCGAAGCCGGAGTGGTTCGCGCCGCTCTTGGCGCCGGCGTCGGGCCGTCCCGCCAATTGAGGGAGAATCCCGGCCACAGTGTTTTGGCCTCAACTACTTCCGGTGGTAACAAATTCCACAGACTGACCACTCTCTGGGTGAAGAAATTTTGCCTCATCTCTGTCCTAAATGGTTTACCCCGTATCCTCAGACTGTGACCCCTGGTTCTAGACACACCCATCATCCGGAATATTCTCCCTGCATCTACCCTGTCTGGTCCTGTTAGGATTTTATCGGTTTCTATGAGATCCGCCTTTAATCTTCTGAGCTCCAGCGAATACAATCCTAAACGATTCAATCTCTCCTCATACGTCAGTCCCACCATCCCAGAAATCAGTCTGTTAAACCTTCGCTGCACTCCCTCCAGAGCAAGAATATCCTCAGATCCATGTGCCGTGGGCCATCAGCAGCAGAGGCAACATTGTACTGCACCACAACCTTCAAATCAGAGTCCAGCATATCCCACGCTCTATTATTACCATCATGCCACAGGGCCAAACCTAGGTCAATGAGGAGTGTAGGAGAGCATGCCAGGACCAGCAGTAGGCATAGCTAAAAATGGTGCGCCATCCAGGTGAAGCTACAGCACACTACTCACGCAAGATATACAGCAGAAATAGAATGCCATAGACAGAAATACGTGATCTCGCAATCAATGGAGCAGATCAAATCTCTGCAGGGGAAGAGGTTCCATGAAAGTCCCCATACTCACATGACTGCAAAAGACACAGTTGAAGTTTGCCAACATCTTCAGCCAGTAGTACCAAGTGGGTGACCTATTGCAGTCTCCTCCTCAATTCTCTACCATCACAGATTTCAGCCTTCATCCAAACCAATTCATTCGGTGTGATATTAAGAAATGGCTGAAGGCACTGGATACTGCAACGGGTATAGGCCTGACAATAATCCAGCTGGAGAATTGAAGACTCGTGTTTCAGAACTTAGCCACGCACCTAACCATGATGCTTAGGTACAGCTACAACTCTGTGATCTACCCTGGCAAGGTGGGAAGTCGCCTCAACAGAAAAAGCAAGACAAATCCAATCCAGCCAATACTGTTCCCAAGCCTCCCCGAACAGGCGCCGGAATGTGGCGACGAGGGGCATTTCACAGTAACTTCATTTGAAGCCTACTTGTGACAATAAGCGATTTTCAGCATTAGCAAAATGTTGGAAAGTATTGTCAAGAGTGCTTTAAAATGACATTTACTCAACAATAACCTGCTCACCTATGCTTAGTTTGGGTTCCACCAGAACCATTCAACTCTGACTTCATTATGACGTTAGCCCAAATATGCACAAAGGAGCTGAGCTCCAGAGATGAGCTGTGAGTAACCGCCCTTAATAATAATAATAATAATAATGACTTCCGGTGACGGCGGGCGGGAGGCAGCCGCACGTTGGAGGGTTCCCGCTCAGGAATAGAATTTTCGGGGTTTTAATGCCCGGTCCCAGGGGCAACGGATGCTGAAACATTTGTAGGAAGACACAGTCAGGAGAAATGTCCAAGTTTTCGAAAAAAAATGGCCTTTACAAAGGGAGCTAATGAAAGCCCGCCGGTGAGTGGAAAAGTCGGCGTGGGAGCTGTAAGGAAAGCGGAGGCTGGGTCGCCGGGGGTGACCGCATTGCTCATGGCAGAAGGAATGACCAAGGTGATGGCCGTGGAACTTGAGAGACAGTTCACAAAGTACATGGAAGCGATGAAGAAGGAGATGGGGGTGGTATTGAAAGTGCTGGTGGAGGAGGCAATTGCCCCAGTGAGGGCGGCGGTATCGAGCGCAGCGGCGGAGGTGCGAGAGCAGGGTGAGACACTGAAGGAAGTGGAAGAGGCACTATCGCAACACAGTGATCAACTCACCTCAATGGGGAAGAAGCTGTGGAGGGTGATAGATACCAACAAGGGTCTGCGAGCCAAAATGGAAAACCTGGAAAACAGATCCAGGCGGCAGAACCCGAGGATCGTGGGTCTGCCCGAAGGGGTGGAAGGCCCGAGGTCGACGGAGTATTTTGCCACGATGTTGGCGGAGCTATTGGGGGAGGGGGACGATCCCTCTCAATACGAACTGGATCGGGTTCATAGGTCGTGGAGGCCTATTCCAAAGGCGAGTGAGCCGCCAAGAGTAGTGACTGTTGTTTGCGTAGGTACAGCGTGAAGGAGAAGGTCCTGTGCTGGGCAAAGCAGAAGCGGGTGGTGCAGTGGGCTGGAGCTGGTATCCGTGTATACCAGGACTTTAGGGTGGACTTGGCGAGGAGGTGGGCGGCCTTCGGCCGGGTGAAGAAGGCACTGTACATCAGCAAGGTGCAGTGCAGCATAGTGTATCCAGCTAAGTTGAGGGTGATCTACAAATCCAAGGACTTTTATTTTGGGACGGCGGAAGCGGCGGAGGGGTTTGAGAAGGCAGAAGACTGGGGCAGAATTGAGAAATGGGACTGAGAGCGGGTATTGTACCGATGTAGCCTCATGTAACTTTATTTTTCCGCTGTGTGTTGGTGTATGTACTAAATGTACTGAATGTATATTTGGACAAGGGAAGAGTTGGGAGTTTCATTTGCAATGATGGCGGCCATCCGAGTCTGGTAGATCAGGTTTCGATGAATCTAGCCGGGGTGAAAAGGTGGGGGAAGGAACCGATGCTGGGGGGTGGAGTTTACAAGAGGAAGTGGAGGGGAGGAAGCTGTGTGCGTGGGGGGGGTCTACAATTCTTGGGTGTCATTCACAGTACACTTTCATGGATTGGATGGCTTTGAATATTAGGGAGGGGGGAGCTGGACTATATATGTTAATGGTGACCATGGGTGATTCCTGATTCCTTTTTCTTTTTTTTTCTTGAGAGATTTCTTTTTATTTGATGCTCATGCGCAGGTGAAGGATGGTAGTCATGATGTGGAGATGCCGGCGTTGGACTGGGGTGAGCACAGTAAGAAGTCTTACAACACCAGGTTAAAGTCCAACAGGTTTGTTTCAAACACTAGCTTTCGGAGCGCTGCTCCTTCCTCAGGGGGCAGCACGGCAGCATTGTGGATAGCACAATTGCTTCACAGCTCCAGGGTCCCAGGTTCAATTCCGGCTTGGGTCACTGTCTGGGCGGAGTCTGCACATCCTCCCCGTGTCTGGGTGGGTTTCCTCCGGGTGCTCCGGTTTCCTCCCACAGTCCAAAGATGTGCAGGTTAGGTGGATTGGCCATGATAAATTGCCCTTATTGTCCAAAATTGCCCTTAGTGTTGGGTGGGGTTATTGGGTTATGGGGATAGGGTGGAGGTGTTGACCTTGGGTAGGGTGCTCTTTCCAAGAGCAGGTGCAGACTCGATGGGCCGAATGGCCTCCTTCTGCACTGCAAATTCTATGATAATCTATAATTCTCTGATAAGGTGAATGAACGTTATATAAATGTGGATTCACCTGAGGAAGGAGCAGTGCTCCGAAAGCTAGAGTTTGAAACAAACCTGTTGGACTTTAACGTGGTGTTGTAAGACTGATTGGCTGAAGCTGCCCCCACCCTAATTACTGAGAGGCAGTTATCTGTCAGTCACCTGAGGCCTGTTTAGTGGCACAAGGGTATACATTGAATTCTTATGTTTGAAACTTAAATAGTGTGACTCATCTTGTTTAGCTGAGTTCTGTATAAAAGAAAGACAGAAAGCGCACTCAGTAAGCTTTGCGCAGGTGAAGGAGACACAGCCTGAGTGAGTGAGACACAGCCAGAGTGGGAATTGGAACTTGGTAATTTGGGCAGTGTGGTCATTCGGCACGGAGTGGGGGGAGCTGTTTCCCTTTTTGTTCTGTTTCCTTCATTTGGTTTTGTAACTGGTAATCAGCAGGGAGAGCTCCAGCGTGCATTCCGGGAATCAGGGAGAAAACCAGGGAGCACCCTGGGAAGGTAGGTGATATAAAATCTTACCCCCAGTTTCCAGCGGCCTTCATTTTCGGGAGCGAGAGAGAGAGAGAGCGAGAGAGAGCGAGCCTGGGAGCAGCTTGAGAACAGGTAAGTGACAGATATTCTGCTAGTCTGGGTGATCCGACTTGGGGGGGGGGGGGCTGAAAAGTGATGTCCCAGGAAAGCTGTAACCAGATTGGCTGATAGGGAATCTGCACTAAATTTAAAAATTGTTAAACTAATTAAACATAATTAATTACTTAATCATAACTTAGATGGGTATCTAAGCCAGAGATCGGAGAGTACTGTATTTAGCATTCACATTTATAGTAGAAATCTAGTGCTAGGAAACAGATAGATAACAGTAACTTAATTTAAAAATTTATTTTTTATTAATTAATTGACGCAATGTCAATTAGAGGGGTGTAGTGCTCTGACTGTGAGATGCGGCAGGTCAGGAAGGCTTCCAGCATCCCGGATGGCTTCATCTGCAGAAAGTGCACCCAACTGGAGCTCCTCACAGACCGCATGATTCGGTTGGAGCAGCAGTTTGATGCACTTAGGAGCATGCAGGTGGCGGAAAGCTTCACAGATAGCAGTTATATAAATGTGGTCACACCCAAGGTGCAGGTAGAGAAATGGGTAACCACCAGAAGGGGAAGGCAGTCAATGCAGGAATCCCCTGTGGTTGCCCCCCTCTCGAACAGGTATACCCCTTTGGATACTGTCAGGTGGGATAGCCTATCAAGGGAAAACAGCAGCAGCCAGAGCAGTGGCACAATGGCTGGCTCTGATGTTCAGAAGGGAGGGTCAAAGCGCAGGAGAGCAATAGTCATTGGGGACTCTATAGTCAGGGGCACCGATAGGCGCTTCTGTGGACATGAAAGAGACTCCAGGATTGCCTCCCTGGTGCCAGGGTCCAGGATGTCTCAGAACAGGTAGCGGTCATCCTGAAGGAGGAGGGCAAACAGGCAGAGGTTGTGGTACATATTGGTACTAATGACATAGGCAGGAAGGGGGAGGAGGTCCTGCAGCAGGAGTTCAGGGAGCTAGGCAGAAATTTAAAAGATAGGACCTCAAGGGTTGTAATCTCGGGATTACTCCCGGTGCCATGTGCCAGTGAGGCTATAAATAGGAAGGTAGAGCAGCTACACACGTGGCTAAACAGCTGATGTAGGAGGGAGGGTTTCAGTTATCTGGGAGCTCTTCCGGGGCAGGTGTGACCTGTATAAGAAGGACGGATTGCATCTAAACTGGAGAGGCATAAATATCCTGGCAGTGAGGTTTGCTAGTGTCACACGGGAGGGTTTAAACTAGTATGGTAGGGGGGTGGGTACTGGAGCAATAGGCCAGAAGGTGAAAAAATTGAGGGAGAATGAGGAAATAGGACCACTATGGCTCTGAGGCAGAGCAGACAGGGAGATGTTGCTGAAAACAGCGGGACTGGTGGCCTGAAGTGCATTTGTTTTAATGCAAGAAGTATAACAGGTGAGGCAGATGAACTTAGAGCTTGGATTAGTACTTGGGACTATGATGTTGCCTTTACAGAGACCTGGTTGCGGGAAGGACAGGATTGGCAGCTAAACATTCCAGGATTTAGATGTTTCAAGCGGGATAGAGGGGAGGTAAAAGGGGTGGAGGAGTTGCGCTACTGGTTAGGGAGAATATCACAGCTGTACTGCGGGAGGACACCTCAGAGGGCAGAAAGACTATATGGGTAGAGATAAGGAATAAGAAAGGTACAGTCACAATGTTGGGGGTTTACTACAGGCCTCCCAACAGGCAGCGGGAGATAGAGGAGCAGATAGGTAGACAGATTTTGGAAAGGAGTAAAAGCAACAGGGCTATTGTGATGGAGACTTTAACTTCCCCAATATTGACTGGGACTCACTTAGTGCTAGGGGATTGGATGGGGCAGAGTATGTAAGGAGCATCCAGGAGGGCTTCTTAAAACAATATGTAGATAGTCCAACGAGGGAAGGGGCTGTACTGCACCTGGTATTGGGGAATGAGCCCAGCCAAGGGGTAGAAGTTTCAGTAGGGGAGCATTTTGGGAACAGTGACCACAATTCAGTAAGTTTTAAAGATGGGAGATTTTAACTTTCCAAATATTGACTGGAAAAGATATAGTGCGAGTATAATAGATGGGTCTTTTTTTGTACAGTGTGTGCAGGAGGGTTTCCTGAAACAATATGTTGACAGGCCAACAAGAGGCGAGGCCACGTTGGATTTGGTTTTGGGTAATGAACCAGGCCAGGTGTTGGATTTGGAGGTAGGAGAGCACTTTGGGGACAGTGACCACAATTCGGTGACGTTTACGTTAATGATGGAAAGGGATAAGTATACACCGCAGGGCAAGAGTTATAGCTGGGGGAAGGGCAATTATGATGCCATTAGACGTGACTTGGGGGGGATAAGGTGGAGAAGTAGGCTGCAAGTGTTGGGCACACTGGATAAGTGGGGCTTGTTCAAGGATCAGCTACTGCGTGTTCTTGATAAGTATGTACCGGTCAGACAGGGAGGAAGGCGTCGAGCGAGGGAACCGTGGTTTACCAAGGAAGTGGAATCTCTTGTTAAGAGGAAGAAGGAGGCCTATGTGAAGATGAAGTGTGAAGTTTCGGTTGGGGCGATGGATAGTTACAAGGTAGCGAGGAAGGATCTAAAGAGAGAGCTAAGACGAGCAAGGAGGGGACATGAGAAGTATTTGGCAGGAAGGATCAAGGAAAACCCAAAAGCTTTCTATAGGTATGTCAGGAATAAGCGAATGACTAGGGAAAGAGTAGGACCAGTCAAGGACAGGGATGGGAAATTGTGTGTGGAGTCTGAAGAGATAGGCGAGATACTAAATGAATATTTTTCGTCAGTATTCACTCAGGAAAAAGATAATGTTGTGGAGGAGAATGCTGAGCCCCAGGCTAATAGAATAGATGGCATTGAGGTACGTAGGGAAGAGGTGTTGGCAATTCTGGACAGGCTGAAAATAGATAAGTCCCCGCGACCTGATGGGATTTATCCTAGGATTCTATGGGAGGCCAGGGAAGAGATTGCTGGACCTTTGGCTTTGATTTTTATGTCATCATTGGCTACAGGAATAGTGCCAGAGGACTGGAGGACAGCAAATGTGGTCCCTTTGTTCAAAAAGGGGAGCAGAGACAACCCCGGCAACTATAGGCCGGTGAGCCTCACGTCTGTAGTGGGTAAAGTCTTGGAGGGGATTATAAGAGACAAGATTTATAATCATCTAGATAGGAATAATATGATCAGGGATAGTCAGCATGGCTTTGTGAAGGGTAGGTCATGCCTCACAAACCTTATTGAGTTCTTTGATAAGGTGACTGAACAGGTAGACGAGGGTAGAGCAGTTGATGTGGTGTATATGGATTTCAGCAAAGCGTTTGATAAGGTTCCCCACGGTAGGCTATTGCAAAAAATACGGAGGCTGGGGATTGAGGGTGATTTAGAGATGTGGATCAGAAATTGGCTAGCTGAAAGAAGACAGAGGGTGGTGGTTGATGGGAAATGTTCAGAATGGAGTACAGTCACAAGTGGAGTACCACAAGGATCTGTTCTGGGGCCGTTGCTGTTTGTCATTTTTATCAATGACCTAGAGGAAGGCGCAGAAGGGTGGGTGAGTAAATTTGCAGACGATACTAAAGTCGGTGGTGTTGTCGATAGTGTGGAAGGATGTAGCAGATTACAGAGGGATATAGATAAGCTGCAGAGCTGGGCCGAGAGGTGGCAAATGGAGTTTAATGTAGAGAAGTGTGAGGTGATTCACTTTGGAAGGAATAACAGGAATGCGGAATATTTGGCTAATGGTAAAGTTCTTGAAAGTGTGGATGAGCAGAGGGATCTAGGTGTCCATGTACATAGATCCCTGAAAGTTGCCACCCAGGTTGATAGGGTTGTGAAGAAGGCCTATGGAGTGTTGGCCTTTATTGGTAGAGGGGTTGAGTTCCGGAGTCGGGAGGTCATGTTGCAGCTGTGCAGAACTCTGGTACGGCCGCATTTGGAGTATTGCGTACAGTTCTGGTCACCGCATTATAGGAAGGACGTGGAGGCTTTGGAGCGGGTGCAGAGGAGATTTACCAGGATGTTGCCTGGTATGGAGGGAAAATCTTATGAGGAAAGGCTGATGGACTTGAGGTTGTTTTCGTTGGAGAGAAGAAGGTTAAGAGGAGACTTAATAGAGGCATACAAAATGATCAGGGGGTTGGATAGGGTGGACAGTGAGAGCCTTCTCCCACGGATGGATATGGCTGGCACGAGGGGACATAACTTTAAACTGAGGGGTAATAGATATAGGACACAGGTCAGAGGTAGGTTCTTTACGCAAAGAGTAGTGAGGCCGTGGAATGCCCTACCTGCTACAGTGGTGAACTCGCCAACATTGAGGGCATTTAAAAGTTTATTGGATAAACATATGGATGATAATGGCATAGTGTAGGTTGGATGGCTTTTGTTTCGGTGCAACATCGTGGGCCGAAGGGCCTGTACTGCGCTGTATTGTTCTAAAGTGCTGGTGGACAAGGATAAGAGTGGGCCTAGGATGAATGTGCTAAATTGGGGGAAGGCTAATTATAACAATATTAGGCGGGAACTGAAGAACATAGATTGGGGGTGGATGTTTGAGGGTAAATCAACATCTGACATGTGGGAGGCTTTCAAATGTCAGTTGAAAGGAATTCAGGACCGGCATGTTCCTGTGAGGAAGAAGGTTAAATATGGCAAATTTTGCAATCCTTGGATAACAAGGGATATTGTCGGCCTCGTCAAAAAGAAAAAGGAGGCATTTGTCAGGGCTAGAAGGCTGGGAACAGATGAAGCCTTGGTGTGGAATACAAGGAAAGTAGGGAGGAACTTAAGCAAGGAGTCAGGAGGGCTAAAAGGGGTCACAAAAAGTCATTGGCAAATAGGGTTAAGGAAAATCCCAAAGCTTTTTACACGTACATAAAAAGCAAGAGGGTAGCCAGGGAAAGGGTTGGCCCACTGAAGGACAGGGGAGGGAATCTATGTGTCAGCCAGAGGAAATGGGCGCGGTACTAAATGAATACTTTGCACAGTATTCACCAAAGAGAAGGAATTTGTGGATGTTGAGTCTGGAGAAGGATGTGTAGATAACCTGGGTCACATTGAGATCCAAAAAGATGAGGCGTTGAGCGTCTTGAAAAATATTAAGGTGGATAAGTCCCCAGGGCCTGATGGGATCTACCCCAGAATACTGAAGGAAGCAAGAGAGGAAATTGCTGAGGCCTTGACAGAAATCTTTGGATCCTCACTGTCTTCAGGTGATGTCCCGGAGGACTGGAGAATAGCCTATGCCGGGCAATAACCATCTTCAACAAGAGAGAATCTATTCATCTCCCCTTGACATTCAACAGCATTACCATTGCTGAATACAACCATCAACATCCTGGGCTCACCATGGACCTGCCAGTTAAATAACTCACCGCTGGACTCCACAAATGATTTCCACCATCTTCAAGACATTCGTCAGGGGTGTGGTAGAATACCCTCAACTTGCCTGGATGAGTGCAGCTACAAAAGCACCCAGGAATCTTCAGATCTTCCAGGACAAAGCAGCCCGTTTAATTGGTACACCATCCACCCACTTAAACACCCACTCCCTCCACTATAAATGTAGAGTGGCAGCAGTGTATACCATCTACAAGATGCATTGCACCAAAGCTTCTTCAAGTACACTACCCAACACCATAATCTCCACTATCTGAAGAAAATTGGACTCATTGGACATCCCTCAAAGAAATGGCAGAGGCATGAGGCACCTAATGGTCTCCTGTATGATGTGTACTTATATCATTCGAAGTAGTTCGCTCCAAAATTCAGCTGTCTTTTAGGTAAATTGCGCCAACATTAATCGATGATATGCTCTTTCTCCCATTTATAGAACACAGAAGTGTCATCAAATGTTCTGATTTTTTCTCACTGTCTTTCACACAAAAATACTGGCCTGAGATTTTCAGGCATGCACACTTGTGGTGCCCAGAAGCGGGCACGAAACACATTGTCAACTGCCATCAGCACTGGATCTCACGGTGCCTGGCCAATTAACGGGCTTCCGCAGCGGGCATGAAGAGAAAAGGGAGGGTGTGGGGTGGCCCCTGCAACATGCTCGCTCAGGAGCTGCTGCGGAGCTACCTCAGGGAGCTGCAGCCCACTGAAAAGTAAATAGCGATGGAAAAACAATGCAAAGAGTGTCTCGGCAGCACAATCATACACAAACCTCAGTCTCCAGGCACATTTGCTCAGTTTAATTGAGCCCAAACATTTCATCCCGCCCTGGATCAAGGTTGCAGATTAAAGTACAAAGGCTGCCTGACCAATCTGACCGTCTGTCAGCCGTAATGACAGACGAGTGATGTAAAATTGGCCCCTTAATTTGGCTCAATCGACTGCTTGATTGCCGGCAGGCATGCTTCCGACTCTGGCGTGGGCCCGCCAACTGATATATCGTGCGAGTGCGCGATGATGTCGGGATGCACGCCTAATGCCTTCTTATGCAATTTCACATTATTCCGGGTTGGGCAAGCGTCCGCCCTCCACACGTAAAATTCTTGCCACGGCTTCTTTTTAAAAAGCGAGCATTTGAAATTAATTTTACCTCATCAATTCTTTAAAATTTGTCCTCCTTAAAGAATTGATTAGGTAAAATTAATTTTAAATGAATTTACAAATTCAAGGTATTCGGAAGAACCTGGGCGGGATTCTCTGACCCCAGGCCGGGTTGGAGAATCGGCGGGCGGGTGCGATTCATGCGACGTCACTCCGACGCCGGTCCGCGGAATCTCCGGTCACCGGATAATCAGTGGCATTGGCATGGCGCGGTCGGCCCGGCGCCGGGAGAGCGCCCCCCCCCCCCCCACGGCGATTCCCCGCGCGTGTTGGGCCGAGTGGCTGCCGAGACAGGCCGAGTTCCGCCGGCGTCGTTCACATGTGGTCATACCCGGCGGGACCTCGCCATTCATCCTGCGGGGGGGGCGGCCTGGTGGGAGGGAGGGGTATCCGACTCCGGGGGGTGCATCCACCGTGACGTGGCCCGGGATCGGGGTCTATTGGTGGGGGCCTATTTTACCACGCGCCGGGCCCCTGTAGCTGTCCACCATGTTGATCGGGGCTGGAGCGGAAAAGGAAACTAGCGCGCATGCGCGAGTTGGCACCGGTCGGAAAGCGCATGCGCGGATTCGCAACAGCTGCAGCATGCATGCGCAGACACGTGCCACCCATTTGACACCAGTATCGGCAGTTGGAGCGGCATACGTCACTCCAGTGCCGTGTTGGCCCCCTGTGAGGCGCAGGGTCCATGATCCTGGGGGCCTGTTACGGCGTCGTAAAACGCAACGACGTTTACAACGGCGTCAACACTTAGCCTCAGGATAAAGAATCCCACCCCCCATTTATTCATTCACGATAAATATCAGGAATAGTCTGTCAGAGCTGGTAGTCAAGGCAGAAGTATTGGCAGCATTTAAAGGCAATATGATGGGGAGTGAAGGTTCTCAGAGGTTCTCAGAGGTAAACACTGGTAGACTGGATGAGTATGTGTCCATGACATGATTAAGGCAGGATATATATCCATTGGAAAGAGTTCAGAGATGTTTCACTAGGCTGAATCCTGGGTTGAAGGAGCTGTAAGGAAAGGTTACGCCAATGCTGATTGGAGTTCAGAGGAATGAGAGGTGATCATATGAAACCATATAAGGTCCTGAGGGGAGCTTTACAGGATAGATGCTGAGGGAATGTTTCCTCTTGTGTGGGGAATCTAGAACATGGGGACACAATTTCAGAATATGGCGTCTTCCATTTAAGACCGAGATGAGGAGGCATTTCCTCTCTCAGAGCGTTTTCATTCTTTGGAATTCTCTTACATAGAGAGCAGTGGAAGTTGGGTCTTTGGATATATTGAATGTTAATTAGTTAAATAGGTTTTTAATCTACAAGGGAGTCGAAGGCTATGGGGCACAGGCGGTAAAGTAGAGGTAAGGCCACAATCAGACCAGGCATGAGGTTAGAACGGCAAAGCAGGCTCGATGGAGCAAATGGCCGACTCCTGCTCCAGTTTCTTAAAACCTTGTGCTGACTATGGGAAGACAAGACTATGGAGATCAGCTCAATTTCATAGAATTTACAGTGCAGAAGGGGGCCATTCAGCCTATCGAGTCTGCACCGGCCCCTGGAAAGAGCACCCTACCCAAGCCCACACCTCCACCCCTTCCTCATTACCCAGTAACCCCACCCAACACTAAGGGCAATTTTGGACACTAAGGACAATTTATCATGGCCAATCCACCTAACCTGCACATCTTTGGACTGTGGGAGGAAACCGGAGCATCCGGAGGAAACCCACGCAGACATGGGGAGAACGTGCATACTCCGCACAGACAGTGACCCAAGCCGGGAATCGAACCTGGGACCCTGGAACTGGGAAGCAATTGTGCTAACCACAATGCTACCGTGCTGCCCCAATTTGTGCGAATTGTTACATTCCCAGACAGGGGACATTCGGGAAATCAAACTCCGCCGTGTCTACAAGTTCTGGCAGTGAGTCACCACAGGGAATTAAGTGCACAATTTACATTTACTGAAGTATCTGCAACATTATCGGGCAGTGGGCATGTTAATGGATGCCAGACATTGTGAATCAGCAAGCAACATGTAATGGATTTCAACGCTACAACATTGGAAGTGAACTTTAATGCACCAACCTGTATTGCTATTAATTGGAAAATAACAATTAGTGGGGAGTGAAAATTGGTTACCAATCTGGGGCGGCACGGTGGCACAATTGTTAGCACTGCAACCTTACAGCGCCTGGGACGCGGGTTCGATTCCGACCTCCGATCTCCCTGTGTCTGCATGGGTTTCCTCCTGGTATCTGGTTTCCTCCCACAGTCCAAATATGTGCAGGTTAGGTGAATTGGTCATGCTAAATTGCCCCTTAGTGTCCAAGAATGTGTTGGCATAGTGGGGCTGTATGGATAGGGCAGAGGAGTGGGCCTATGCAGGGTGCTCTTTCAAAGGATCAGTGCAGACTCGATGGGCCAAAAGACCTCCTTCCGCGATGCAGGAACTCTATGATTCTATATGTCAGATTTGTGATTGTGCTCAAATCCAGCAGCAACAACAACTTGCATTTATGTAGCACGTTGACCATAGTAAAGCTTCTGCCAGGTGTTCCACACGAGCGTTACCAAACAATACTTGACACTGAATTACATCTGGATGGACCGCTCCTCAAAGGTATTGGGGCCAATGTCCTCATGGGGAGGTTCACTCGTGCGGCTGGGGAGGGCTTAAACTAAATTGGTCGACAAGTCAGCACTAGCATTTCATAGAATTTACAGTGCAGAAGGAGGCCATTCAGCCCATCGAGTCTGCACCGGCTCTTGGAGAAAACGCCCTATCGAAGCACACACCTCAACCCTATCCCCCTAACCACTATGCTACCGTGCTACCCAACTCTATTTTCCAATCCCGCCCGCGGTGGGATGGAAAATGTGACGGAACAGTCTGGCGGGTCGGGACCAGGTAATCTCAGCTACAGAAATAGAAAAGAGGAATAAGTTCCATAAAGGAATGGGAGTGTTGGATAGTGAGAAAGGAACATAATAAGTACAAATATGAAGGTGAATAAGGTTGGTGAGCTTCAAGCGAAATAGTGGGAACATGATGTTGAGGCAATAATGGAAACATGACTTAAAAATGGTGAGGATTGGGTGGTTAACATTCACAGAAGAAGTGTTTGGAAAATATAGGAAAGGGGAAAAGGGAGGTGAGATGGCAGCACTGATTAGGAAAGCTGAATTTTATGGGGCACCGTGCTCCCTTCACCTGACACCCCCACTCCCCCCACACCCCGGTTTCAGTGGGAAGCTCACCCAAGGGTAGAACAGCTGCCATACTGTCATTTCATGATCAATTGGCCATTAATAGGCTGGAGGCAGGAGCTCTGCTCCTCAGAGACAGGAAGTCCTGCTCCAGAGAGCTGCCGGCCATTCAGATGTCAGCTCTGTGGAGTCCCCGCTGTGCCAGTCTCCAGTAGAGATCGTCGCTGGAGCCAAGCAACGAGGTAAGGTGGGGGAGGGGGAGAGTTTTGCTGGGGTCAGGATGACAGACCCTGGTGAAGGGGGACCAGGTTTGAGAGAGTGGAGGAGGGACGAGCATTAAGAGGGAAATGTGATCTTGGGGGGAACACATTGCCTCAGAGGGTGGTGGAAACAGAGACGTTCAAGAATATCAAAGGAAAATAGGATAGGGCAATGGGGTTAGAGAATGGGAATAGGGCTGACTGGATGGGTCAACAGAGAGCTCACAGCAACATGATGAGCTGGATGGCCTGCTTCGTGCTTTAATGACTCTATTGTTCCCTGACTTTTAAAGGAGATTTTAGGACAAGTAAGAGGTGTGTTTTAAGATCACACTTAAAGGGAGAGCAGACAGGTAAAGTGATTTAGGGAAGGAATTCCACAGTTTAGGATTCCAAAGGAATAGTTGCCAGTGTTGGAGGAATGGAAACTGAGGATGTGGCCTGGATCGCACAGCTGGCACGTATGAAACCTTGAATATGTAGTAGGTATGTATGAAAGGGAAGAGCAGATGGCTTAAAGGCCTGTGGTCCCCTGTCCATTTCAATAATACTGAATCCAGTAAGATTCATAAAACATCTTACCGTTTAGTGTTCCTCGCTGGTATTTTTCTTTGCTGTGTTTTTTCCTGGTGCCCTGCTCCACATGCCGCACCAACAACCACATCCAGGATGGCAATCATTGTCACTTCATCAAGCAGAGCCTGATCCAAAGTGGATTCAATGAGGCTAGTTTGTTTGAGCTTCTGCGAAGATTGATTTACTGACAGAGGAAATAGTTCTAAATGATGTCACCCAGATGACAACACTGAGGTAACTGCTGCTGTGTGGCTCCAGGCAGCTCCTTCGCTGGCACTGCAACTGTTATAGTGTTCTCTTCAAATCAAATATGCCTTTTTCTCCCATTCTCTCACCTCTCAAAGGTCATGACAGGTGCAGTGGGGTGAATTCTCCGCCAGCGGATTCTCCATTACGCCAGCAGTGCACCCCCCCCCCCCCCCACCCACCCACCCACAGAGTTCCTAGCGGCGTGGGGTGGCCACAATGGGAAATACTATTGGCCTGTGGCTGGAACAGAGAATCCTGTTACCGGTGGCGACATGTCACCGAGGAACATGCGGCTGGGGAGGCGGAGAATTAACCCCAGTTTCTCGGCTAGACCCCAAATTCTCCCCTTTCTTCACACATAGACAATGTCAGCAAGCTATTGTCCCCGTCACAATCCTGGAATGTTACAGCACATACTTGTGCTGGCACTACAATGGAGCTGTCCAACCGGTCCCACTATCATAAGACCATAAGACATAGGAGCAGAATTAGACCACTCGGCCCATCGAGTCTGCTCCGCCATTCAATCATGGCTGATCTCTCCCAACGACAATCTTTCTCCATGAACCTGCCATACCTTTTTATCCATTCAAGTATTTATCCAATTTCCTATTCGAAGTTATTGTTGAATCTGCTTCCATCAGCCTCTGAGGCAACGTATTCCAAATCACAACTCTGGACGGCATCGTCTGTTCTGAATTTATTCACACTGACAAGGTCTAGTTGCAGGAAAAGGTGGTGGTCATGGACACATATTTAGTGATAGTCTTTACAATTGAGTAGATGTCATAGGACACTTGAAAGGACATTAAGAAGGCAGCATGGTGGCGCAGTAGTTAGCACTGCCGACTACGGCGCTGAGGACCCGGGTTCGATCCTTGCCCCGGGTCACTGTCCATGTGGTGTTTGCATATTCTCCCCGTGTCCGCATGGGCCTCACCCCCACAACCCAAAGTCGCGCAGGGTAAGTGAATTGGCCACGCTACGTTGCCGCTTGTTGCTCTTTTTAATCGGAATACTATCCCACCAGCGTCACCAATAATGTTGCCAATTAATAATGATGCTCTTTAGAGTTGCCAGGTATCAAATGATACCACCACAAGGCTTTACCGGATATCGATCAAAGGACCACACAACCAGTTAGTCAGTTCAAGTTCAAAGATGATTTATTTACACACAAGGATTACTTTGACATGCAACACAAAACACTACAAGTTAAACTACACCTAACAACTATGATAACCTATACTTAACTCCAGGGCAACCGGCTCTATGCAGATGGACAAGGCCTTTGTCTGGATCTTGCGTGGCTGGGTGGAAGAAGTGGCTCTGTTTCTGCTGGGCTCATCCGTCTGGTAGCGATCGTTGGTCTTGAACTTGTCTGTCTGGTCGTTATGCTGCACTTGGGTTGGCACAGGCCGGATCCAAGAGAGACCGAGCACATGGCTGTGTCTCTTCTTATCCCTCTGGGATTTCACGCTCTTTGGGGCGGCCCTTAACTTGGACCCAATAATTCGATAGGCTTCGATCACTGCCTTCGATTTTGGCCAATTAAGGGGCGGGTGCCTTGATGGCTGGGCGTGTCCTGAGCGGTCATTGACTTTGGCTGTTTGGGCTCCCTGAGTAAAGGGAGTGGCACCGATCAGTATGTGGCTGTATGGTTTCTTGAGTGCAGTCCTATTGTTCTGGGGAAATGGGCCATTAGAATGCAAACGAGCGGGGGTTTCGATCGCGTCTAGCTATCTGGGTTGCAAATACACACACAAGCTCTGAGTCTGTCTGAGTCCTGGGTTGGCTATAATTCCCATGGTCCTTTGCAGGTGGCCATCTGAGATGGTCACACCCTTCATTGGAAAAGAGAATTGGGTACTCTAAATTTATAAAAACAAAAAAAGGGACATTAAGAGACAACCAGATAACACAAGTTAAGTGTAGGCCGGAGCAGGTCAGTATGTCCCTCCTCTAAAGAACACTTGTGGACTAAAATAAAAGTAAAATACTGCGGCTGCTAGAAATATGATATTAAATAATTCAAAGTCCTGGAAAATCTCAGTCTGGGACTATCTATGGAGAGAGAAAAGATGTTTCAAGTAGAAGATGACTTCTTCAGAACTTGGTGAATTTGTTGGGTTTTAGCAACAATCCAACAGGTTCCAATGTTGTTTTTCAGCCGACAAATAAAGCTTTATTTGGATTCAGTTTATTTTCTTTCTTCATTCTCAGGATTCAGGAAGAATTGTTAAAAAAGCAGGATAAGCATTCTTGGTCTGCACAGAGATGTGTGCTGGGACATACTGCCTGTGGCATGCTTGGGGTTAATGGGTGGTTGCTTTAACATTTGGAGGGGGAATGCGTCCAAACCATACTGATTGACTCTGGACTGTCTGCTGACATAACACATGTATCTTGTCACTTGAGCATGACAGGGCCACAAAATGCAATCAGTAAGAACTAATTATTTTTGCCTGCCACTTAAACCTTTCAGTGAAACTACAACTTAAATGACTTCTAAGTACTTCCACACTGGCAACCTTATTAACATTAAGCATTTTTACAATGATGCTTGGAGGTAAGTGATACTCCCATCATCAAAATAAAGTAACAGACTCCTTTGTTATCTTTAGACTTGATTTATTCTGATGTTCTCTTGGCCTGGCTTCCAGCTATCGTATTCTGTAAAGTTAAACTTATCTAAAACTCTGCTGGTCATATCCTAGCTTGCACCAAGCCCCATTATATATCTCCCCATTGTTCACTGTCCACAAGACTTCAATTTTAAAACTTTCCTCCTTGATCTCAAATCTCTCCAAGGTCTCGCCTCTCCCTGTCTACACAATCTCCTTCATCTTGCAATCTCCAAGGCACTCCTTCAATTCTGGCCTCTTGGGTATTGACAGGTTCCTTTGCTCCACCAATGATGCTGTGTCTTCGCCTCTCCACCGTTTCAACTCTCTATCTCTCCACCTTTCTACCGATCCACCTCTCTACCTCTCCAACTCTCAACCTTTCCACCGTTCCACCTATCCACTTATCCAACTCTCTACTCCGCCGATCCACCTCTCCACCATTTCATCTTTCCACCTCACTACCTCCAACTCTCGAATTCTCCAACTCCCTACCTCCATATCGCTTCATCTCTCCACCCCTCCATCTCTCCAAATCGCCAAATCTCCACCTATCCAATTTTCCAGCTGTCCAACGTCCCATCTCTCCAACACTTTATCTCTGCACCTCTTCACCTCTCTATCGAGCTATCTCCCCACCTCTCCAATTCTCCACCTCTCTCTCCAACTCTCCACCTCTCCATCTCTCTCTCTCTCCACCTCTATCTCTCCAATGCTGTGCCTTTCGACCACCCTATCGCTCCACCTCTCTCCTTCTTGAAGCTTGCTCTTTAGGCAAGATCTTGGTCACCTAACCTAATAATTCTTCATAAGGTTTAATGTAAAATTTCTTTAAGCTTCTGTGGAGCACTTTGGAGTGTTTTATTGCGAGCCGCTAAGTAGAAGTGGATGTCGGCATTCAGCCCTTTGGGTCTGCTGCTCTATTCAATTAAATTGCGATCGATCTGTTTGTGTGTCAAATTCCACAGTCTCATGTACCCTCAATAACATTTGATTCCATTGCCCAACAAGAATCTATCGACTTTTGTCTTCAATATTCAGTGATACCGCTGCCACTCCTTCTTGGGTGGCACGGTAGCACAGTGGTTAGCATTGTTGCTTCGCAGTGCCAGGGTCCCAGGTTCGATTCCCGCTGTCACTGCCTGTGCGGAGTCTGCACGTTCTCCACGTGTCTACTTGGTTCTCTGGTTTCCTCCTACAAGTCCCGAAAGACGTGCTTATTAGGTGAAGTAGACATTCTGAATTCTCCCTCTGTGTACACGAAAAGGCGCCGGAATGTGGCAACTGGGGGCTTTTCACAGTAACTTCATTGCAATGTTAATGTAAGCCTACTGGTAACAATAATAAAGATTATTATTCTGAGGCAGAGAGTTCCAAAGTCGTGCAACCCTCTGAGAGAAAACAATTCTCCTCATCTCCAGGTGATCCCTAATTTTAAACCTATGCCCCCTAGTTCTGGACGCACCCACATGAGGAAACATCCTTTCCACATCCACTTTGTCAAGACCATTCAGGACTTGATCATTGCACTTTGGCTGCCTCATGTGCCCTTCGACATGGCAAAGCATCTCAGTCTAACATAAGTTGACATTTATCTGCTGCACAAGTATTGGTCTCAATCCTCTGTCTTCTGCCAAATTTCTTAATCGTCTTTTTTTTAATCAGCCATCTAATGTGTTGTCGTGTTGGGTGTTCTGATGCACAAATGATCCAACACGGCTGTAGATGGTACAACTCAGTTTTATTGTCTAAACAACTGTAACATTTAACTGCTGGCTTGGGTACGTGCTTCACCAGCTAACCTGTGGACCCAGCCCTATCACTATCTTAGTGAGGCACTCAGCACATGGTCTATGTCTGAGTGGCACGCTGTGAGCTCTGTGCTCTGAGCTATCTCCTGGTAGAATCAGCGGGAACTGTGGTGTTCCCTGTTTTATAGTGCATGTGCTCTCACTGGTGATTGGCTGCGATGTTATGTGTGTGCTGGTTGGTCCAACTGCCTGTCCATCAGTGTGTGTGTGATATGCTGATGTGGATATCATGACATCTCCCCCTTTCACAAGGATATGTGCCTACATGCTAATAAATAGAAATGTGTACTGAATGTATCTGAGTATGTGTGTGCAATATTTACAACATGTACATGAGGCTAAACTATATACAGAGGAAGGTGTCAGGTGCAACAGAACAACGAGGTTGTACCAATAACAGAACAAATGCAATCAACAAACAACGAGAGAAAACTTCTGGAACAATGAACGACAAGAAAAGAAACTCGTTAACAGTACTGTAAAACAATTCAGTGAGCCCAATGTGCTAACAGGCTCATAAGTCAAGTCTCTCAGGTGGGCGACGAATTTGGGTTGACCGTTAGGGTGGAACACCACTCATGGCCCGGATCAATGCTGTGCACTGGCAGCGGCTGGTGGTTCCGACTTGGGGACATCCGGTTCTTGTGGATTACCACAACACGGAGGAGCTCCCTGTATTCCGTATCACTGGTCTGCATACTATCTGGATATGTCTCAGTGTCGGGGGGCTGAATTGCCCGCACGTCCCTGCGAGGCTGGCGGAATTGTTGAGAGTTGGCAGGTTGAGCTGCTCGACAGCAGGCAGCAGAGTGGCCCATCCTGCCACAGCGGAGGCATTGTCACGTTTTGGCCGGATATTGCCGTTTTAAGTGGGCGGAGCCACAGTTGCCGCACGTCGTGACGTCATGGCGTTCGTTGCGTTCGTTGCGCCACCACGCATGCGCGGTGCGGTCCTGCGTAGAGCGCGCCTGTGCATCACGTCCCTCAACGTCAACATCCCCTCTTTTGCCGCGTACAAGCGGGGGAGGCCTCAGAAAGCGCGCAAAATGGTCTCCCTCGTCCGGGCCGCGGGCCGGGAGGAACTCAATCGACTGGACTTGCTCCGCCTCGTAGGACCCCTGCCGTGCCGATTTGGCCGCCTGGAATTGGGAGTGCCGGCTGGTCGCGTTCTCATGGAGGACGCAGGTCTCGATGGCAGTCGCTAGGGTGAGGTGCTTTATTTTAAGGAGCTGCTGGCGTAGGGTGTCCGAGATGACCCCAAAAACTATCTGATCTCGTATCATGGAGTCGGAGGTGGCCTCATAGCCGCAGGACTGCGCGAGGATACGGATGTGTGTCAAGTAAGATGGGAAAGGCTCATCCTTACCCTGCAGGCGCTGCTGGAATAGGTACCTCTCGAAGCTCTCATTGACTTCCATGCTGAAGTGTTCCTTGAACTTCAGAAGCATCGTCTTATATTTTGTTTTGTCCTCGCCTTCCGCGAATGCCAGGGAGTTATAGATGTGGATGGCGTGTTGCCCCGACGTGGAGAGGGGGAGGGCGATCTTCCGGGTGTCCGATGCATTCTCCCTTTCTGTGGCTTCTAGGAAGAGCTGGAAGCGCTGTTTAAACAGCTTCCAGTTTACGCCGAGATTACCAGCGATTCGGAGCGGCTGCGGCGGGCTGATGGTTTCCATGGAGCAGGATGGCGGATTTCTGAAAGGGTGCAGGTAGGTCTCACAGTCGCTGGTTTGCGTCCACTACTGGTATCATGTCGTGTTGGGTGTTCTGATGCACAAATGATCCAACACGGCTGTAGATGGTACAACTCAGTTTTATTGTCTAAACAACTGTAACATTTAACTACTGGCTTGGGTACGTGCTTCACCAGCTAACCTGTGGACCCAGCCCTATCACTATCTTAGTGAGGCACTCAGCACATGGTCTATGTCTGAGTGGCACGCTGTGAGCTCTGTGCTCTGAGCTACGTCCTGGTAGAATCAGCGGGAACTGTGGTGTTCCCTGTTTTATAGTGCGTGTGCTCTCACTGGTGATTGGCTGCGATGTTATGTGTGAGCTGGTTGGTCCAACTGCCTGTCCATCAGTGTGTGTGTGATTGCACCATGATATGCTGATGTGGATATCATGACATGCGTCATAGCAGATTTTGCTCGCTTTCAGATGTATTAGTCACAGGTCTCTGGCCTGAAACAGGCAGGCCTTGACTTGGGTTGAGGATGGGAAGAATGGTCACCAGAGCACAGTCGTTCATTGAGTTTGTGAGTCTCCATTTGAATGCTGCTCTCCCAAAGCCCCGACTGGTGCATGCTCGTGCCCAGAGCCTCGGGGTGATGTTACCAATCTGACAAACTATGCGAGAGCTCAGGATAAGGAAAGTCCATCCAAACTCCTGCATTCAGAAAGATTCAATATCCTCCCACTCCAGCCCCACTCACAGCATCCAATTTCTTCCTTTTTAAAGAATTTGAAGGAGTTGACCTTCACCATCTGACATCCAAAGCTACATACATAGAAGATAGGAGCAGGAGGAGGCCTTTTGGCCCTTCAAGGCTGCTCTGCCATTCATCATGATCATGACTGATCATCCAACTCAATAGCCTAATCTGCTTTCTCCCCATAGCCTTTGATCCCATTCTCCCCAAGCGCTATATCCAGCGTCTATTCAAAGTTTTAGCATCAACTACTTCCTGTGGTAAGGAATTCCACAGGCTCACCACTCTTTGTGTGAAGAAATGTCTCTTATCTCTGTCCGAAATGGTTTACCTTGAATCCTCAGACTGTGACCCCTGGTTCTGGACACACCATCAGTGGTAACATCTTCCCTGCATCTACCTTGTCTCATCCTGTTAGAATTTTATAAGTCTCTATGAGATCCCCCCTCATTCTCCTGAACTCCAGTGAGAACAATCCCAACCTAGTCAATCTCTCCTCACATGACAGTCCCGCCATCCCTGAAATCAGTCAGTTAAACCTTCGCTGCACTCCTTCGAGAGCAAGAACATCCTTCCTCAGAGAAGGAGACCAAAACTGCACATAATACTCCAAGTGTGGCCTCACCAAGGCCCTGCACAATTGCAGCAACACATCCCTGACGTGCAAGACCATCCCATAGGTTGATCAGTCTGTATGAATATTTTGATATTGGTCCTCGATTGTTTTTCACTTGTTTGAAACTGCTCCCCGAGGCCTATGGTCACAATATAGCTTTGAATCAACATTTCAGATCTACATTTTTCTACACAATTTACTACCTTATGTAAGATGAGGCCTCCTCTTAATCAGATAAATTCCTTATTCTGTGGGCAAAGAAGAAGGGAGTGGGACCAAGAGGGAACACAGGCACAGTGGGCCAAATGGCTTCCTTCTGAGCATATGATTCTACGATTGTCTGAATTACTTGGGCTCCTGTTTATCTTCCTCTCGTTTTAAATGCTTTATGGCTTTCAGGTGTATTCTTAAAGGTGCTGGTTTCCATTTAAACTCATGTTAAATGCCTGTTGGCATCCCCTTTGTATGTACACACACCTCAGGCCTGCGACCAAACCTCTTGAGGGTCCAGTTTGACAAGTAAAATAAGACTCGGAGGGAAGCTAGAAATCCTGTTCAAGTGCATTTTTTTGGAAGTGAGTAATGGTATAAATGATGCATTGCACCTTAGTTCCCTTAATAGAAAGCCTGGCAGCTAGCCACATATGTTGGGAAATGTTTTTTTTCCATGTAGACAGGACAGTAATACTGATGGGAATTTCATAGCAACTGGAATTATTTCACAATGTGACTTTCCGTGTGCTCACTGAGGGCATTTGAAGAGTGCAGGAGGTAGCAGCATACTGGTTATGCTTACAGACTAGAAGAAACTTGCTATCCTTGCCCACCCTCTTCTCTGCGATTCCAGTCACACAACAATGTGGTTGACTCATAATGGCTGTCTGAAGTGGTCTATGAAACCACCCAGGTGTAGCAAATTCTGGGAAATTAACTAAAAGCTGACCTATTAGTGATGCTGGGAATTAATTTTCGAAAGGCCTCTACTTTTGAGGGTGATTGGGAAGCAGGTTGCATCATGTGGCTGTCATGCACGAATCATCATGGTCTTCATTCTGAGATCATGAAACATTCACATCACAAGCTTCATTTATTATTCCATCCTCCTCTTGCAGAGCCATTATATCACACTGCGATAAAGCTTTTTGCTGCCTTTCCCATTCGTCACTTGAACGGCCTGATCTTTACTTCCGAGCCTTGATCGGAATAATCTTAAACTTTGGCTTGGGGTTGCACATCTAATCGGATGACGATGAAGAATAGAGACAAATTGGGCAATATTTCCACCCCAAACCCAGGGGTCCTGTGAGCAATTGTAGCATCTTACCTACTGCGTCCCAACCTACATTAGCAAACACAGGACAGGTCAAGAATCCTAACTGTTTGCATAACAGACAAAGATAGAAAAAGTGGGATGTTAGAAACCTGTTAGATATCTGTTGTTCAGACAAGTGGAGTATGTGCATCAGAACCGAGTGACATTCATGATTCTCAACATGAAGCTAGTTGCAGGAGTCCTTAATGTTTAACAGATCAGGTAGCCACTAAGAATCTTGTGTCATGTGACATGTCTGCTGAATCATAATTTATGTCAAGTAATCTATTTACATCTACTCAATTTATTCCACTCATTTTTTGTTTGAAACGTGGGTCCTATCCCCACTCAGCTCACCTTTATTATCACAGAAGATCATTAGTTCAGGTTTTGGGATCTTGAAACTATTTCCTCGCTGTTTTCCATCAATGTCCTTTTGAAGGTTGGGTGCCCAATGTTGCAAGTGATGCTCTGAATGTAGACCCACCAGTTCAGAACAATTTGTTTTAACTTATAATCAAATTTCTTGACATATTTCTCATTGTTTGAATAACCTTGTTACTAACATCCATGCTTCCACTGACTAGTGCAATTTTGCTGATTGTATTTTCCTTTCATCCCTCTGTCAGAGCTGTGGGCTAATTCAGCTGAGCATGCTTTACATTGGAGCGAGGCAATGGTTGAATTCAGCATGCTCAGTGTTTGCACTGTATTGCAATTGTGTCATGTGCTATTAGGTATGCTTTATATTGATGTAGCATCACAGACAGACCCTGTCTTTTGGTACAGATAAACACGCACAAGTATACACAAGGTGTGCATAGATTTTTTTTAAATTACATTTTTTACAGGATGTAGGCTTCGCATGCTAGGGCAGCATTTATTGTCCATCCCTAATTGCCCTTCAGATGGTGGTAAGCTGCCTTCTTGAACCACTGCAGTCCGTGTGGTGTAGGTACACCCACAGTGCTGTCAGGGAGGGAGTTCCAGGATTTTCACCCAGCGACAGTGAAGGAACGGCAATATATTTCCAAGTCGGGGTGGTGAGTGACTTGGAGGGGAACATCCAGGTGGTGGTGTTCCCATGTATCTGCTGCCCTTGTCCTTCTAGATGGTAGTAGTCATGGGTTTAGAAGGTGCTGCCTAAGGAGGTTTAGTGTCTTCCTGCAGTGCATCTTGTAGATGGTACACACGGCTGCTCCTGTGTGTCGGTGGTGGTGGGGGTGAATGTTTGTGGAAGGGGTGCCAATCAAGCAGGCTGCATTGTCCTGGATGGTGTCGAGCTTCTTAAGTACTGTTGGAGATACACTCACCCAGGCATGTTCGGAGTATTCCATCACGCTCCTGACTTGTGCCTTGTAACTGGTGGAAGGCTTTGGGGAGTCAGGAGGTGAGTTACTCGCCACAGGATCCTCGCCTCTGACCTGCTCTTGTAGCCACAGTATTAATATGGCTCGTCCAGTTCAGTTTCTGATCAATGGTAACCCCCTGGATGTTGATAGTGATGGATTCAGTGATGGTAATGCCATTGAATGTTGAGGGACCTTGATTTGATTCTCTCTTATTGGAGATGGTAATTGTATGGCATTCTTGTGGTGCCAATGTTACTTGTCACTTGTTAAACCAAGCCGGGATATTGTCCAGGTCTTGTTTCATTTGCACGTGGACTGCTTCAGTATCTAATGAGTCGCAAATGGTGCTGAACATTGTGCAGTCATCAGCAAACATCCCCACGTCTGACCTTATGTTGGAAGGAAGATCATTGGTGAAGCAGCTGAAGATGGTTGGGTCTAGGACACGAGGCCGTGAACAGATGGAGAATTCCGGCCAAACAGTTTTGGAGAACGAATTCACTTTGACTGTCAAAGTTTACATTGTTCTTAATTTATTTGCCACACTGCACAAGACTGCCACTTTGCATTTCTCAGTCCTATAAACCTCTCCCCTTTCTAACTTTAGCCAACTCAGGCACTTTATGGCTGATGTCCGCTTTAAATAAAATTGGGATGAAATATTTGGATCTGACCATTGTTAGGCTGAGAACTCTATTTTTCTGTCTGCTTCAATTCCCTCATTTTCAAAGAGAAGTTCTATTGCAAGATCTGTGAAATTTGGAATCAATCTCCCAGAATCTCGGTGCAGTTTGGTTTAATCAGCGTTATACGGTTCTGTTGGAGTTGTAAGAATGGGAGTTTCGATTGTGTAGTGGCCTTAACCTGTACCTATACCTCACTGATGTTTTTGTATTAGTGAGGTGAAGGACTAAAGCACACAATGCAAGACTGCTCTCCAATCCCACCACCACAGCCATTGCTGGAAGGGGCAATTTTTGTACATCAAGGTGGACATTAGGATTAGATTGTAAGATCTTGTGGCTTGTAGGAAGAAAAGACTGGGTGAGGTAAGAATTTCAACCTTTCCGAGGTCTTGGGAAATAATGCGAAGAATGAGGTGTTGTAATGAGTATTAATTTCAACACAGTGCAAGGTGTAAATAACATCTGAGGGATTCTCTGTCGGCGGGATTCGCTGCCCCACCGGGAGCGCACCCACGCCTGCGCGTTTCCCGATGACGTGGGGTGGCCCACAATGGGAAACCCCATTGGCCGGTTGTCGAGACAGAGGGTCCCCCTGCTGACAGAGGCATGCCGCACCAGAAAACGGGTCTGGCAGGACGGAGAACCCCATACCCTTGAGGAATCTTAAAAGGGCTTCACAGAAGAAATGCATTACTGTTGCGTGGGCAGCTAAATCATGCAAAGTAGGGCCCACACCATTAGAAAATGATAAGAATAACTGAATAATCTGTACTTGGTGTGTCGTTTGAAGGAGGAATGTTGGTAGACAATGGGAGAATTTATTTCCCCTCCTCTAATAGTGCCATAACATTCTTGTACCCAGGCCAGCGTTATAATCAAAACACCATCTGACAATGCAGCACTCATTTATTCCTGCATTCATGTATCAGCCTAGGATATGTACACAAGTCTTGGAGTGCCTTGTGCAAGGCAGACCTGAAGAAGGAAAAGGATTGAGGTGCACAATTACACAGTCTCTGCTGTTGCTAGTAGTAATGTAACAATTAGGCCCACTAGATCTCTGGGTAGTTATTTTGGGCTGAAGATATCTGCCGGGGATACATATGGTAACCAACTTCCTCTTTTCATTGTTTTAAGAGAGGCTTTTCAACAGTCAAAACAAACAGCCCTGCCATTGAACTGAAGGACAGATATATGCCAAACAAACACTTGAGGAAATTATTCACCCATTTCTCAAGGAGTAATTTCCAGTCACTAGAATACGATAGGCTAAGAAACAAATTAAACAGGGCAGCACGGTGGCGCAGTGGTCCCAGGTTCCTGCAGTCTCACGGCGCCGAGGTCCCAGGTTCGATCCCAGCTCTGAGTCACTGTCCGTGTGGAGTTTGCACATTCTCCCCGTGTTTGCGTGGGTTTCGCCCCCACAACCCAAAGATGTGCAAGGCAGGTGGATTGAACACGCTAAATTGCACCTTAATTGGAAAAACGAATTGGGTAACTCTAAATTTATTTTAAAAAAAGAAACTAATTAAACAGTTAGCTCAGCCGGCTGGACAGCTGGTTCATGATACGGAGTGACGGAAACAGTGTGGGTTCAATTCCTTTACCAGCTGAGGTTATTCCTGAAAGCCCCGCCTTCTCAACCTTGCCCTTTGCCTGTGGCATGGTGACCCTCAGGTTAAATCACCACAATCCCAGAGGACACTCTCCCCTTTGAGAGCTGGCTGTGGTGACATTTACATTTCTGATGCGACCATCAATTCACACGAAACCAGGAGTAAAAGTAAACTGTGGCTGTAATCAACTAGAACAGTGCCTGCCTGCGACTGGTCTGCTAGTGAGAGCCGTTTACAGGGCTACTGCTCTTTATACCTCCCCTCAAGGGGTGGAGCCAGGGGCGGAGCCCACAAGGCACCAACATGATACATTACAGGTAATACCTTACAATGGTCCATAGGTGGAGCCCACATGGGCAACAGCGTGATACAGTTATATACATGGTGAATAGTTACTGCAAAACGTTCACCACATTCACCCCCTGTTATAAAATGAAGTCTGGCTGGGGTGAAGGGTTCATAAGTTCAGCCTGTCCGGCGCACGGATCGTGCGCTGTGATCGCTGAAGCTCTGGTATCGCAGCTGGCCCGGGTGTCGAACTCATCCGTGCGGGCATGGGTAGTGAAGTCGCCGGTGCGGGCACAGATGTGGACTCCGGGAGCGTGTCTTCTGGAGCTTTATTCCTGTGGGTCGGTGAAGGGGGAATGGAGGGCGGGAGGGGGTGCGGGTGCCATGTAGGGGCGGGGGCGCTGGTCAGCGTAGGTCGGGCGGGGTAAGTTGGGGTGGTGATGGTAGTGGAACCATGGGTGCCAGGTCCCGGAGGATAGCCCGCAGTCAGTCATCTTGGATGCTGACGCACGTGCTGTGGGACAGGGCATCTAAGGGCTCGTTGAGCTTCCCAGGACGATATACTATATCATAGTTATAGATGGAGAGTTCGATCCTCCCCCTCAAGACCTTATCATTCTTGATCTTGCCCCGTAGCGTATTATCGAACATGAAGGCTACCGATCGTTGGTCGGTGACGAGAGTAAACCTCCTACCAGCGAGGTAGTGCCTCCAGTGCCGCACGGCTTCCACCTCGGCTTGGGTTTCCTTTTCGACCGAGGAGTGTCGAATTTCGGAGGTGGTGAGGGTTCATGAAAAAAATGCTCCTGGCCTGCCTGCCTGATTGAGGGTAACGGCGAGGGCGACCTCTGATTCATCGCTCTCCACCTGGAAAGGGATGGACTCATCCACCGCGCGTATTGCGGCTTTGGCGATATCCGCCTTGATGTAGCTGAAGGCCTGGCGGGCCTCAGCCGCCAGTGGGAAGATGGTGGCCTTGATTAGTGGGAGAGTTTTGTCCGCATAGTTGGGGACCCACTGGGCGTAATAAGAAAAGAACCCGAGGCACCTTTTCAGGGCCTTAGGGCAGTGGGGAAGGGGAAGTTGCAGGAGCGGGTGCATACGGTCGGGGTCGGGTCCTAGAACCCCGTTTTCCACGACGTAGCCGAGGATGGCTAGTCTGGTTGTGCGGAAAACGCATTTCTCCTTGTTGTAAGTGAGGTTAAGGGTTCGGGCGGTTTGGAGAAATCGCTGGAGGTTGGCATCGTGGTCCTGCTGATCATGGCCGCAGATGGTGACGTTGTCCAAGTACGGAAATGTGGCCCGCAGCCCGTACTGGTCCACCATTCGGTCCATCGTTCTTTGGAAGACCAAGACCCCGTTCGTGACGCCAAATGGGGCCCGGAGGAAGTGGAAGAGGCGGTGGTCTGCCTCAAATGCCGTATAGTGACGGTCCCCCGGGCGGATTGGGGGCTGGTGGTACGCAGACCTCAGATCCACCGTAGAGAACACCCGGTAGTACACGATCTAATTAACCATCTCTGCGATCCGGGGAAGTGGGTACGCATCGAGGTGAGTGTACCAGTTTGGCTGTAATCTACAACCATCCGGTTCTTTTCCCCGGTCCTGACGACCGCCACCTGAGCTCTCCAGGGGCTATTACTGGCCTCGATGATCCCTTCCCGCAAGAGACGCTGGACCTCGGACCTGATAAAAGTCCTGTCCTGGATACTGTACCGCCTGCTTCTGGTGGCGACCGGTTTACAGTCGGCGGTGAGATTTGCGAAGAGCGGGGGAGGGTCGACTTTTAGGGTCGCGAGGCTACATATGGTGAGTGGGGCTAGGGGCCCGCCGAACTTCAGAGTTAAGCTCCTGAGGTTACACTGGAAGTCCAGTCCCAACAAGAGAGGAGCGCAGAGATCGGGGAGCACATATAATTTAAAATTGGCCTACTCGGAGCCCTGTATTGCGAGGGTTGCGGTAGTGCACCCCCGGATCTGCACCGAGTGCGACCCAGAAGCAAGGGAGATGGTTTGATGTGCCGGGAAGATTGGGAGCGAGCAGTATCTTACCATGTCTGGATGAATGAAGCTCTCCGTGCTCCCAGAGTTGAAAAGGCAGGGTGTTTCGTGTGCATTTCCCGGACCAGCCTCCCTGAACAGGCGGCGGAATATGGCGACTAGGGGCTTTTCACAGTAACTTCATTTGAAGCCTACTTGTGACAATAACCGATTTTCATTTCTTTTTTTTTCATTTTCATTTACCCGGACGGTCATCATGGAGCTCCGGAGGTGTTTGGGTCGCGACTGGTCAAGGGTGACCGCGCTGAGTTGCGGGTAGCCAGCGTGGTTGGAGGTGCTGGGGTGGTCCCAAGATGGCTGCCGCCGTTGATCGCACGTGTCGAGCGGTGAGGAAGATGGCATCCAAGATGGCGGGCCCCATGAATCGAACGTGGCAGGCCGCATGAGCGAGGATGGCCAAGACGGCGACCCCCGTGAGTCGCCCACGTTGGGTGGGGTGGAAGATGGCTTCCCCCACGGACAACACGATGACACGTCCGGGGGGGCGGGCGGAGCCGGCAGACACGCTGCCACAATGCGGGATATGCGGGCCTGTGAGTCTGAGGGCCTGGGCCTGCGATTTAGAGTTTTTGGACCTGGCCAGGCAAACTTTAGCAAAATGTCCTATACTCCCTCAGTCGCTGCAGTTCGCGTCCGGGCAGCGCTGCCTGGGGTGTTGATGCTGGCCGCAGAAATAACAGGGTAAGCCCCCATGATGGGCGGGCAGCTGCACGGCACAGGCCTGGGGTACTCTTTGGTCGGTGGTTCACGAGGGGGTCGCGTGATCGGACGAGAACGCGTTAAGGCTTTGGAACGCTACTTCTAGAGAGGAGGCTAATTTTACCAGGGGCGCTGGCGGCGAGATGTGAGGAGATGCCGTGCGTATACCTCATTCACTGGCCTTATGTAGCGGCGCTGTAGCATCGCAAGGGCGACTGCATAAGTGGAGCTTCATCGAGTTGAACAGAGATTCGATGGCTCACCCGGGCGTGGAGGAGACTCAACTTCTGTTCGTCGGTGACGGAAGACGAGGAGGAGGCTGCAAGGTAGGCCTTGAAACAGCGGAGCCAGTGAGAAAATATCCCTTTCGCCTCCGCGGCCTGCGGATCAAGTTCCAGTCAGTCAGGTTTCAGGACCGATTCCATAGTGGCGATGAAGTTGATTAAATTGATGCGACCATCACACAAAACCAGGAGTAAAGTTAACTGTGGCTTTAATCAACTGGAACAGTGCCTGCCTGCGACTGGTCTGCTAGTGAGAGCTGCCTATATACTGGTATACTGCTCTTTATACCTCCCCTCAAGGGGTGGAGCCAGGGGCGGAGCCCACAAGGCACCAACATGATACATTACAGGTAATACCTTACAATGGTCCATAGGTGGAGCCCACATGGGCAACAGCGTGATACAGTGACATACATGGTGAATGGTTACTGCAAAACGTTCACCACAATTTCACTTTGGGTCCCGAGTATGCGGCCATGCAGATTATCTCAGTACCTTCATTCATGAAAACCCTGAGCTCTGAGTCCCCTTGGCCTCACTGTCTTTCCTTCACTGCACACCCCGAGACACTAAGGGGCAATTTATCATGGCCAATCCACCTATCACACAAATCTTTGGACCGTGGGAGGAAACCAGAGCACCCAGAGGAAACTCATGCAGGCCCGGGGAGAAGGTACAAACTCCACACAGACAGTGACCCAAGGCCAGAATTGAACCCGGGTCCCTGGTGCTGTGAGGCAGCAGTGCTAACCACTACACCACTGTGCTGGTAGCACTCTGCTTTTCTAAATCTGCTCCATGATTGACTCCAAACTATAGCATATGTGTACCCTGTCAATCTTTTCTACGGAAGCTTGTAAATGTCTTATTGAAGTCCATATAAACAACATCCATCAGCATTCCCTTATATTCCACATTAGTAGCTTCCTCAAAAAATTAGGTTTGTTTTCTCAAATTTCTTTTCGCAAATCCAGCTCATAACGTTCATTTTGTTGCTCCTTTTGTTCTGTTCTCTTTCAGACTCTGTTCACTTTAATATCTCCCCAGTTCCGACAACGCTTTACACTTGAAATGTCAACTTGTCTGTTCTCTTCACAGGTGATGGCTGAGTATTTACAGCACTATTTTGTGTTACAGAATTTGTTGGCTATGATTTGACTGATGAAGGAGCAATTTATGTGTTTTCTGGTGATGTTGTTTGAGGCACCCATGCAGACACAAGACATGCGCACACACACACGTGCACACACATGTGCACACATGGACACACACACATGTACACATGCACACAATGATAGCCACACAAAGACATATCATAGAATTTAGAGTGCAGAAGGAGGCCATTCGGCCCATCAAGTCTGCACCGGCTCTTTGAAAGAGCACCCTACCCAAGCCCACACCTCCACCCTATCCCCATAACCCAGTAGCCCCACCCAACACTAAGGGCAATTTTGGACACTAAGGGCAACTTAGCATGGCCAATCCACCTAACCTGCACATCTTTGGACTGTGGGAGGAAACCGGAGCACCCGGAGGAAACCCACGCACACACGGGGAGGACGTGCAGACTCCGCACAGACAGTGACCCAAGATGGGAATCGAACCTGGGACCCTGGAGCTGTGAAGCAATTGTGCTAACCACTATGCTACCGTGCTGCAGAAACACACACAAACAAAAACAACACAACCAGAAACACACGCAAGACACTTCCATTCGGACACACACATACAGAATAAAATATATACATATATGGTCACAGACTGGTACACACCGACATGGATGCATATAAACACACAGCACACACAAGCCCAGACAAATATAAAATGTATTTGTCCTTTAAACACACAAAGAAAGCAGGGCTCCATATGTGACTTTTCCCAATACCTCCCATGCAGGTTGGCATCTGTTTTATTTTTTAATTGAAAACTTATTTTTTTCCCAGAGGGTTTCTATTTTTATGGCAGTTTTTTTATGGATTGTGTTTGAGTGGAATATATCAGCAGGAAATTAGCTAAACCCTGTTTACCAAGTCAAACTTTTAAACATGGTCACAGCTACATCGAATGCGGAGAATCGAATACAGGTGCACATTCCAGTGAGCCAGCCTGACTGCCAAACTGGGGAGGAGAATGCTGTGAGCAGCCAAGACTTTGTTAAACTTGTGGTAACCTTTTGTTGTTCCTTTCTTTCAGGGATATGTTTTGATGCAGCGATCACAGATTTCACAAACGACATGGATTGCCGTATCTGTCCTGCTTTCTCCCCACGCACACACCCCTGGTGACGCTGAGGTAATAGTTCCTCTTGGTCGTGTGGAGACAATAGCAACTCAGCAACTTGCTTTACACCGTAGCCAATATTCCTTTTCATTGCAGGCTGTGAAATCAAATTTATGCCCCGCCACAAGCATGGACTCTGGACTCTGCTTAATGGGACTGATTGCGTGTCTTAATAAGCTGATGAATGTTAGCTTTAGATCATATTGGGGCACCCTTCTTGTGGTATTTATTGCAATTAAATATTGATGCTTTGTAGAAAGAAAGGCTTGCATTTTTGTAGCGCCTTTCACAACCTCTGAGCATCTCAAAGCGTTTTACAACCAATGAAGTACTTTGAAAGTGCAGACATTAATGTAATGTAAAAAGGCAGCAACCAAGTTGTGCACAGCAAGCTCCCCAAGAGCAAAGTGATAGTGATAGCAATCTGTTTTTTTGTCATGTCGATTGAGGGATAAATATTGGCCTAGACACCACAGAGAAATCCTCTGCTGGTCTTTGAAATATAAATGTGGGATTGCTTATATCCACCTGAAAGGGCAGATGAGATCTCGGTTCAGTGTATTAATCAGTTTGGTCCTGGCCTTTTAGAATTCGGGTATGACGGAGACTGGGCCTCATTCTACATCATTATAACGATCTTCCATGTATATCCTCTGCACTGATAAGGCTCGTCTGTCCTGGAAGGTAAGCCATTCTATGTAGGTAGAGGGATCCCAGCATCCACCACACTACAGAAACCCCTCTATTAAAACTATAGGACCTGGCACTTTAAAAATGGGCTCCACTTTGCATCTTTCCATAATGTGGAGATGCCGGCGTTGGACTGGGGTGAGTACAGTAAGAAGTTTTACAACACCAGTTTAAAGTCCAACAGGTTTGTTTCAGATCACTAGTTTTCGGAGCGCTGCTCCTTCCTCAGGTGAATGAAGAGGTATGTTCCAGAAACATATATATAGACAGATTCAAAGATGCCAGGCAATGCTTGGAATGCGAGCATTAGCAGGTGGTTAAATCTTTCCAGATCCAGAGATGGGGTAACCCCAGGTTAAAGAGATGTGAATTGTGTCAAGCCAGGACAGTTGGGGGTGAAGAGAGGGACAAAGAGGATAAGAAAGAGAAGAAACATTATTGGTACTTGATGATACCCTGCCGATTTTGTGACAGAAACTTTAATTTTAATTCCAAATGCCTGGTGGGAACCGGTCATCAGAAAAATAGGTTATCTGCTCACAATCATACTGCTGTTTGTGGGAGCTTGCTGTGCAATAATTGGTTGCTCCTTTTCCAATATTACAACAGTGAATGCATATCAAAAAGTACTTCATGTAGTATAATATTTTAACAGGTGAATTGGTGTACCACTGACACCAGTCGCTCTTGTGTTAGACTCTTGAAAGAAAGCTTGGAATGATGCCTAAGAACAAGGAACCTACTCTGCAACCTGTTTAGAAGTCGTACTAATAAACAGGCTACTAGACTAGACGGGCTTGTACTGCGCTGTAATGTTCTATGGTCTAAGTATTAAACAGACACCACTGTATGTCTGCAGTCTGTCTAAGAACCAAGTCCAGTTCCTTAAGTCCAAGATGGAAGGACCCGATCTCCGAACACCTCATTGCTTGTAAGTTGTTCTTTGGGCTGTCCTGAAATTGTGAAAGGCGCTATATAAACGCTAGTCTTACATTCTAGCACATAGCTGCAGAAAGCGGGAGAGGGGGTGGGAGGGGGGTGCGGGTTTCAGTTAATGAAGACAGTCATTTACCCCATCTGATTTCACTGCTGTGCCAGTGTCCTGTGAGTAACTGGAGATTGCGGAACCCGCAGAAATGCAGCAGAGTCTGTCTTTGGGCCTGCTGTTTGGTACTCACTGCTGTCGGGCCAGGCTTGCAGGAGATACACTGCGGGCCAGGCCTATAAGTGATGCCATTCTATTTTAGGCTTTCTCATGGCCCAAGGGGAGCAGCTGTGTTCCTCAGAGGAAGCCCTGGTCCTCCCTTGCTCCCATATCACCACCCCAACCTCCTGGATCGTGTGCACAGACCCCACCCTATCACCTGGATCCCTGATGTGGTTTTCCACCCACCGAATTCTCACTCTTACCCATAAAGATTGATGGTCATGAAAACGGCTGCTGCGACCTCCTACTCCCTGGGGTTAGGGCAAACACCTCATCTGCTTTAAAATCAGACACAAAAGGGGCGGCATGCGGCGCAGTGGTTAGCACTGGGACTGCGGCGCTGAGGACCCGGATTCGAATCCCGGCCCTGGGTCACTGTCCGTGTGGAGTTTGCACATTCTCCTGAGGGAAATGGAGGGGAAAGAAAAATAATTGGCTACTCTAAATTTTTTTTTAAAAAATCAGACGCAAAGGTGCTTTTGCTGAAAACAGGTCGATGTTTGTTTGCAAACAGCACGGCGAAAAATAGGTACCGGCCCGGTGGTACATTGAAGGTGACAATTAAAACCACTCACGTTTGAATGAATCGCTGCCAGTGTGCATAAAGGCATCAAAATAAAATCCTTCTACAAAGACTTCCCAGCATTTCCGATGGGATTTTCCACACAATGAGGACTCTGAGCTGCTACATTGTCAGTCTTGTGGGAGATCCTGTGGGAAACGGGACATTCCGTCAAACACTGACTCGGCTGCCAGTTACGAGCTTGCACGGATATGTCTGACACCCGACCTTGATGGCTTGTTTTTTTTTAAATAGAACTGAGCAAGAGGCAGGACAGCCAGCAAATGCCAGGGGAGGGTGGACGGGCAGATATATCTCCACCTCTCTCCTGGCGGCGCAGGCTCATACTGAGATTCATCTTCAAAAGGTATCAAAATTAAGGGCCCAACAGACCGCAAGGTGGGCCTGCTCGTTACGGTTGAAAGTCTAGCACATTCACTGGCAGCTGCCCTATTTTCCCAATGTCAGGGGTGTTTAAAATGAGTAAAGGAGCTGTGGATTTGATAGAGAAATTTGCTCTGGTAGGAGAGGCCGGAATAGGATGGTGGGACATTAAGATTGATTCTGGGTCGTTCAGGGGCAATTACAGGAACCTCTCCCTCACACAAAAGGGAGGGGAAATCTGGAACTCGCTCCCCCCAAAAAGCTGTAGAGTCTGTGATGCACGATCAATTACACAAAGACGAGAGTAGGATGCAATCGAGGCTTTATTACACTGAGATGTGTGGCCTCCTACAGCAGCTGACGAAATGGCTGCTGTACTGGGAGCACACGTATTTATACTCCGCCTACTGGGCGGAGCCAGCAGGCAGGGATCTACCCCCATACCTGTCGTACAGGGGCCTGACCGTAAAGCACCTATATCAACATCCTATATATACAATATATACATCAGTGGTGACTGTCATGATGTCCATATTTACATATCATGGTGCAATCACACACACACACTGATGGACAGGTCGACGGACCAATCAACACACACACAACATCACAGCCAATCACCAGTGAGAGCACACACACTATAAAACAGGGAACACCACAGTTCCCAGGCATTCCAGCAGGAGATAGCTCAGAGCACAGAGCTCACAGCGTGCCACTCAGACATACACCATGTGCTGAGTGCCTCTCTAAGATAGTGCTAGGGCTGGGTCCACAGGTTAACTGGTGAAGTACGAACCACAGCCAGAAGTTAACAGTTGTTATTATTCAGAACAATAAAACAGAGTTGTACCATCTGCAACCGTGTTGGTTCGTTTGTATATCGGAACACCCAACACGACATGATACCAGGATTGGAAACTCCCCAGCAACTGTGAGACCTACCTGCACATCTTCAGAGATCCGCCATCCTGCGCCATGAACACCATCAGCCCGCCGCAGCCGCTCCAAATCGCTGGAAATCTCAGCGTAAACTGGAAGCTGTTTAAACAGCGCTTCCAGCACTTCCTGGAAGCCACAGACAGGGAGAATGCATCGGACTCCAAGAAGATCGTCCTCCTCCTCTCCACGGCAGGGCAAGACGTCATCCACATCTACAACTCCCTGGCATTCGCGGAAGGCGAGGACAAGACGAAGTACAAGACGGTCCTTCTAAAACTTGAGCAACACTTCAGCGACGAGGTGAACGAGAGCTTCGAGAGGTACCTCTTCCAGCAGCGCCTGCAGGGTAAGGATGAGCCTTTTCAGTCCTTTTTGACACACCTCCGTATCCTCGCGCAGTCCTGCGGCTATGAGGCCACCTCCGATTCCATGATTCGGGACAGATAGTTTTTGGGGTCACCTCGAACACCCTACGCCAGCAGCTCCTCAAAATAAAGAGCCTCACCCTAGCCACCGCCATCGAAACGTGCGTCCTCCACGGAAACGCAACCAGCCGGTACTCCCAATTCCAGGCGGCCGAATCGGCACGGCAGGGGTCCTACGAGGCTGAGCGGGTCCAGTCGATCGAGTTTCTCCCGGCCCTCGGCCCGGACGAGCGCAGCCATTTTGCGCGCTTTCCGAGGCCTCCCGCTCTTGTACGCGGCAAAAGAAGGGACGTCGGTGCAGAGTGGTGTGACGCGCAGGCGCGCTCTACGCAGGGCCGAACTGCGCATGCGCGATGGCGCAACGAATGCCATGACGTCACGACGTGCGGCAATTGTGGATCCACATATTTAAAGCGGCAATGTCCAGCCAAAACTCGACAATGCCTCCGCTGTGGCAAGATGGGCCACTACGTTGCCTGCTGTCGAGCAGCTCAACCTGCCAACGCTCCGCAATTCCGCCAGCCTCGCAGGGACGTGCGGGCCATTCAGCCTCCATACACCGAGTCATACCCTGATGACGTACCGACCAGTGATACCGACGACCGGGAAGCCTTCCGCGTTGCGGTCATAGACAGAAATCGGATGTCCCCAAGTAGGTCCCACCAGCCGATGCCAGTGCACAGCGTTCATCCAGGCGATAAATGGTGTGCCACCCTAACGGTCAACCCGAATTCGTCGCCCACCTACTAGGCTGGACTTATGAGCCTGTTTGCACATTGGACTCACTGAATTGTTGTGCAACAATGTTAATGTGTTTCTCTTTTTGTCGTTACAGGAGTTCGCTTTCGATATTTGATGATTGCACCTGTTTTGTTTGTGGTAAAACCTCGTTGCTATGTTGCACCTGACACCTTCCTATGTATATAGTTTAGCCTCATGTACATGTTGTAAATATTGCACACACATACTCAGCCGCACTCAGTACACACCAATATTTATTACCATGTAGGCACATATTCTTGTGAAAAGGGGGGATGTCATGATATCCATATTAACATATCATGGTGCAATCACACACACACACTGATGGACAGGTCGACGGACCAATCAACACACACGCAACATCACAGCCAATCACCAGTGAGAGCACACGCACTATAAAACAGGGAACACCACAGTTCCCGGGCATTCCAGCAGGAGATAGCTCAGAGCATAGAGCTCACGGCGTGCCACTCAGACATACACCATGTGCTGAGTGCCTCTCTAAGATAGTGCTAGGGCTGGATCCACAGGTTAACTGGTGAAGTACGAACCACAGCCAGAAGTTAACAGTTGTTATTATTCAGAACAATAAAACAGAGTTGTACCATCTACAACCGTGTTGGTTCGTTTGTATATCGGAACACCCAACACGACAGTGACTACCACAGTCTGGATGAAGTGGGCCAATTAAAAACCCCCAAACTGAGACTGATGGGTTTTTACTAAGCAAGGGCCTTCAGGAGTAAGGAAGCAGGTAACAGTTGTTAAGATCCAGGCCATCGTCTAATCAAATGTTGGAAGAGCTCGAGAAACTAAATGTGTCCCTTAGCTGCAGGATTCATTGATTTTAACATCTGTGTTGATGTACGAGCATCTAATTTTCCTTAATTCACGGGTCACTTGCTGCCATGATGCCTTGCAGGCCACACATACTTTAAATAGATATTTCTATTGATTTAGGGAGAGATGATAGTGTAGTGGGAATTTCATTAGACTAATAAATCTAGAAAGCCAGCCTCTTCCTCTGGGAACACAGGTTCAAATCCCATCACAGCAGCTGGTGGAATTTGAATTCAATTAATAATTTTTTTTAAATGTGCGATTGAAAGCTAATCTCTGTAATCTCTTCAAAGACCTCCTCACTAACATCTGCGCCAAAATTGTCCTGTCACACGAGCAGGACAGATCTGGGATTGATTGATTGTTATTTATTGTCACATGTAGCGAAGTACAGTGAAAAGTATTTTTCTGTGGCCGAGGAACGTACACAGTACGTACAAAGTAGGCAAAAGAATAATCGACAGAGTACATTGACAATGGTACATCAACAAATAGTGATTGGTTACAGTGCGGAACAAGGGCCAAACAAGAGCAGCATAGGGCGTCGTGAATAGTGTTCTTATAGGGAACAGATCAGTCTGAGGGAGAGTCGTTGAGAAGTCTAGTAGCTGTGGGGAAGAAGCTGTTCCTATGTTTGGATGTGTGGGGCTTCAGACTGCTGTATCTGTCTGGCTGGTTTAGCTCAGTGGGCTAGGCAGCTGGTTTGTAATGCAGAACAAGTCCGGCAGTGTGGGTTCAATTCCCGTACCAGCTGAGAATTCTGATTTCTCCCTCTGTGTACCTGAACAGGTGCCAGAATATGACGACTAGAGGCTTTTCACAGTAACTTCATTGCAGTGTTGATGTAAGCCTACTTGTGACAATAAAAGATTTTTATTATTATTACTATTATTCTGCCTGATGGAAGGGTTTGGGAGAGGACAAAATCTGTGTGTGAGGGGTCTCTGATAATGCTGTCTGCCTTCCTGAGGCAGCGGGAGGTGTAGAGAGAATCAATGGGAGGATGACAAGCTTGTGTGACGCGTTGGGCTGAGTTCACCACACTCGGCAGGAGAGGGGGTGGCACAGCGGTAGACAGCCGGGAGGGCATTACCCTGGGTCTCTGATCAAACACGGACAAGGAAACCTCCTGCTGATTATGATGTACCACCTGCTGATGAATCAGTACTCCTCCATGTTGAATACCACTTTGAGGTGGTGAGGGCATAGATTGTTCTCTGGGTGGGTGACCTGGCTGGCTGAGCCCTAAAGGACATGACTTCAACAGGTGGTGAGGGCGGTGGTGAGGAATCAACATGAGGGGAAAGCATGTTGACCTCATCCTCACCAACCTTCCTGCCGCAGTTGCATCTGTCCATGACGGTATCAGCAGGAATCACCACCACCACTTGGTCCTTGTGGAGACAGATCTCTGTCTTCACATTGAGGTTGTGTGGCACTATCATCATGCTAAATGGGATAGATTCAGAACAGGTCTCGCAACTCAAGACTGAGCATCCATGAGGCGCTGTGGACCATCAGCTCCAACCACAATTTGTAACCTCGTGACCTGGCATATCTCCCACTCTACCATAACCACCAAGCCAGGGAGATCAACCCTGGTTCAATGAAGAGTGCAGGAGGGTATGTCAGAAGCACCAGACAACGTGTAAAATGAAGTGTCAATCTGGGGAAGCTACAACACAGGACTACTTGTGTGCCAAACAATATAAGCAGCAAGTGATAGATAGAGCTAAGCGATCCCACAACAAATAGCTGTGCAGTCCTGTCACATCCAGTTGTGAATGGTAGTGGACAATGAAACAACTCACTAAAGGAGGAGGCTCCACAAATATCCCCATCTTCAATGATGGAGAAGCCCAGCACATCTGTGCAAAAGACAAGGCTGAAGCATTCACAGCAATCTTCAGCCAAAAGTGCCATGTGGATTACATCACTCCAGGGTGATCACACCTCAGGGTGGTGTCCTAGGACCAACTTTCTTCTACTGCTTCATCAATGACCTATCTTCCAACATAAGATCAGAGGTGGGGATGTTGGCTAGTGTTCAGCACCATTCGTGACTCCTCACACACTGAAGCAGTCCACTTGCAAAGGTAGCAACATCTGGACAATATCCAGGCTTCGGCTCACAAGTGGCAAGTTACATTCACGCCACACAAGTGCCAGGCAATGACCATCTGCTACAAGAGAGAATCAAACCATCACCCCATGATATTCAATGGCATTATCATGAATCCCCCACTATCAACATCCTGGGGGTTAACATTGATCAGAAACTGAACTGGACTAGCATGTAAATACTTTGACTACAGAGGTTAGGAATCCTGCGGTGAATAATTCACCTCCTGACTCCCCAGAGCCAGTCCACCACCTACAAGGCTTAAGTCAGGAATGTGATGGAATACTCCCAACTTGCCTGGAATAATGCAGCTCCGACAACACTCAAGTAATCTGATATCACCCAGGACAAAGCAACCCGCTTGACTGGCACCCCATCCACAAACATTCAATAGCTCCACCATCAACGCACAGCAGCAGCCGTGCGTACCACCTACAAGGTGCACTGCTGGAACTCACCAAGGCTCCCTAGGCAGCACCTTTGAAACCCATGACCACTATCATCTATAAGGACAAGGGCAGTAGATACATGGAAACACCACCACCAGCAAGTTCCCCTCCAAGTCATTTACCATCCTGACTTGGAAATATATTGCCGTTCCTTCACTGTCGCTGGATCAAAATCCTGGAACTCCCTCCCTAGTAGCATTGTGGATGTACCTACACCACATGGACTGCAGCATTTCAAGAAGGCAGCTCACCACCATTCTCTCAAGGGCAATTAGGGAAGGACAATGAATGCTGGCCTCGCCAGCGATGTTCGCATCATGTAAAAATGAATTATTTTTTGACGCGGTTCACTGGAAAGAAATCTATCGGCCTTACCTAGTCTGGCCTACCTGTGACTCCAGATCCACAGAAATGTGATTGACTCTTATGTGACCTAGCAACCCTCAGTTCAAGGGCAATTAAAGATGGGCAACAAATGCTGGCTTTGCCAGTCACATCACATAAAAGAATGTCTCAAGCTGCTGCTGCTAGCAATTGATGTCAGACATGGTTCAGTTACTAGTCGGCTTTCGTTTGAGTTATAAGATTGTGGATTCAAAGCCACTCTGGAAACCTGAACATATAATCAAGGCTGATACTCCAGTGCAATAACGAGAGAATGCTGCTATAGCCATCTAAAATGGCCACCTGCAAAAGACCATGGGAATTGTGGCCAACCCAGGACTCAGACAGATACACAGCCTATGTGTATCTGAAACACAGGTAGCCAGGCCTGATCGAAACCCCCCACTCGTTTGCATTTTAATGGCCCATTTTCCCAGGACAATAGAACTCCAATCAAGCAACCGGTACAGCCACAGACCGATCGGCGCCACTCCCCTTCCTCAGAAAGCCCAACTGTAAAGATCAATGACCGCTACGGATCCGCCCAGCCACCAAGGCACCCGCCCCTTTATTGGCCGAAATCGAAGACAGTGATCAGAGCCCTGTCGAACAATTGGGCCCAAGGTTAAGGACCATCCCAAAGAGTGCGAAATCCCAGAGGGATAAAAGAGAGCACAGACATGTGTTCTGTCTCTTTTGGATCCGGCCTGTGCCAGCCCAATTGCAGCAGGAACAGCCAGCCAAGTTCAAGACCAACGCTACTTGATGGATGAGTCCAGCAGAGACAGAGCCGCTTTCTTCGAACCAGCCAAATGAAATCCAGATAAAGGCCTTTATCCATTTGCACAATGCCGGTCGCCCTGTAGATAAGTATAGATTATTGTAGCTGATAGGTATAGTTTAATTCATAGTAGATATTGTGTTTGCATGTCGAGATAACTCTTGTGTATGTAAATAAACCATCTTTTGAACTAACTAACTGATTGTGTGGTCATTTGATTGATATAAGGGAAGGCTTGTGGTTCACCAACATTATTAATAGAGCAACACTGCTCTTCCAGAAGTGCCTCCTTTCAGATGATTGATTGATTGTTATTTATTGTCACATGTACCGAAGTACAGTGAAAAGTATTTTTGTGTGGCCAAGGGAACGTACACAGTAAGTGCATAGTAGACAAAAGAATAATCGACAGAGTACAGTGACAAATGATACATCAACAAATAGTGATTGGTTACAGTGCGGAACAAGAGCCAAACAAGAGAAGCATAGGGCGTCGTGAATAGTGTTCTTACAGGGAACAGATCAGTCCGAGGGGGAGTTGTTGAGGAGTCTGGTAGCTGTGGGGAAGAAGCTGTTCCTATGTCTGGATGTGCGGGTCTTCAGACTTCTGTACCGTCTGCCTGATGGAAGTATCTGGAAGAGGGTAATGCCTGGGTGGGAGGGTCTCTGATAATGCCGTCTGCCTTCCTGAGGCAGTGGGAGGTGTAAACAGAATCAATGTGAGGGTGGCAAGCGTTGGGCTGAGTTCACCACAGTCTGCAGTTTATTGCGATCTTGGGCCGAGCAGATGCCATACCAGGCTGTGATGCAGCCAGATAGGATGCTCTCTATGGCACATCTGTAGAGGTTTGTGAGAGTCGATGTAGACATGCTGAATTTCTTTCACTTCCGTAGGAAGTAGAGACGTTGTTGGGCTTTCTTGACTGTTTCATCAGCCTGAGTGGACCAGGACAGACTGTTGGTGATGGTGAGACACCAAGTCCTCTCTGTCCTCTCAAGTAAACAGGAAATATCCCATGGCATTATTTCAAACAAGAGAGAGACCTCCCAGACCCTTGGTTACTCAGTGGCAGTTGAACTCAGATCTTCCGCCTGAAGCATCAACCACTTGTATCATCTGGGAGTCTATCTCAGTCCTGCTGAGGGTTCCTGGCCAGTAAACTGGCAAGTGTTGGAGGTCAAAATCGCCACTTGCCTCGGACAGGACTGCTTCAAGTGTTATCCTGGACAAAATGTTGTACTGGCTCTTTGTTGAGGTTCTGTATCTCCCACTGAGGGGGTTCAGGCACTGGCATGTCTTTGTCCCCAAGTGGCGACTTTCCACCTCCAAACCCTGCAGCGATACCTTTACGTAGAGCCCCCTCGCTGATGGTGTGCTGTGGTGATGCCTATAGCTCCTGTTCATAGACCTGAGGGGTCGCCAAGCCTCTTTGCAGTTGTTGCCTGATTTTACCAGGGCCTGTTCAAAGTCTGGAGCATGATTGTCTTGCGCCCAGGCTCCCTTCTGTCAGGAGTAGTGGCTATCGTCAGAGAGCCGCTGCTCAGGAATCTGAACCTCCACCAAAAGGGGTTCATGTGGCTGGTGGAATGGAGGGTTCAACTGCTGGGATAATCCAGAGTCAGGGACATCTTGCATAACAGAGGAAGGGGACGGATGCTGCCACATGAACTGCATTGTGCATCACTCAATGTCCAGCTCGCAGTGAACACCATCCACAACTGAAAAAGCTCAGCCCCCAACTGCACCCGTGGTGTTCAGGAGACTCAAGCATTCGGTGGACTCCCACAGTCCAAACAATGTAGAGGTTAGGTGGATTGGCCATGCTAAATTGCCCCTTAGTATCCAAAGTTGTCGAGGTTTGGATGCGGGGATGGGGGTGTGGGATTGGGCCTAGATAGAGATGTCTTTCAGAGAGTCAGTGCAGACTCGATGGGCTGAATGGCCTCCTTCTGCACTGTCGGGATTCTATGCTCCCTTAAGGAGCTTTCAATTAGTTCAATTGGCTTACTTGCCTAATCAGTTTGTTTTATTTCATGGTTATTCAAAAGAATATAAAGACAGACTGTCCAGCTCATGGCCCAAGCCACTCAAAGCCTTAAAGCCATGGTGTTCGACTCCAATATCACTCATGTTGAGGCAGCCTCAACATGAAGAGTACACACGTCTCAACTGACTTTCAGTTGGACAGAATGTCTCATTGGTCCTGGGTCCCGAAACTTCCCGCAGAAACTTGCAGCCTACAATTTGAGGAGTCTCACGGGAATCCCCTTCATGTCATTCCGCTCTGCACCGAGAGATTTCCTGTACGGACCTTTGCTGCACACTTTTCACTTCCTTGCCCTTGTCAGCATCTGGACACACCAGACATTCTTCCCTGCAGTCCGGAGGTGACCCATGTGGTGATATGCATCACTGTAAATACACAAGGGGTTAATGTAAATACATTACAACTAAGTAAACACTAGAGGGAGCACCGGAGACATCATGACATGCAGACATACAGCTAATGAACACATAGAATAGGACTCGACCAATGGGCAGTCAAGACACACAGAGGTACCACGACCTCAAGGGGGCAACCCATATAAAAGGACAGGGCACACATGCTCTTTCTCTTTCCACAGGCGACACTCAGAGAGAAGGACAGGGGCAGATCAGAAGCATCACACCCACCACGTGGCTGAGAGCAGACTGGTTAGTTAGACTGAGTTACTATAGCAAGATTAGCAGGAGAGTCAAACTCAAGTAGAAGAATTGTTAACTGTTCAATAAATGTGTTAAACCTATCTCCAAGTCTGAACCTTCTTTTCTCAGAGCATATATCAAGGAAGCAGCTTATGCTACATTAAGAAGCATAACACAACAACCCAACTGTCTGCCACCCTTCCGTGGCTACATTCACACCCAAGTGTCCCTGTAGAAAGAGCACGCAGAATCCGCCATTATGCTTGAGGTCTTCCGTGACCACTGGGCACCAGTGGGCCTGCAGTAATTGTACCCCCTGGTAAGATGGCCACCATGGCCCTGCCATTGCCCTCTCAGAGGCTCAAGACCTGCATGAGGCCCCAATGTCTGGACTCACAGCGTGCCAGTAAAATCCTGATCTCTTTCAGATCACGTGCAGAAAGTCCATTTGTGTGAGGTTGAAGAGGATTATCGGGGTCTGTGAAACTGCATTTTTAGAGTCAGCCCCTTGAGGAGGAGACAAAAAAAAGAAGCTTCTGGAAGTAAAATGTCGCACAAATCAAGGCAGTCCTTTAAACAAAGCTCAGCTGACCTTTTTTGGCCCCATGGCCACCAAAGGCAGCAGAACCACACCATGCATTGGTCACCAAGGCTGTACAGGGAGCTTTTGTGAGCAAAATACGTTGTCTTGCAACCAGCTCCGTGGAGTGTCAACGATTCTGTAAACCGATTGTCCACGACTTTCCTTGACATTTGACTCCAACTTCAAAGACTAGACCTTCAGCAAAGAACCTTTATTTTTATGAATGAAGGTCCCAAAGGCAGCAATGGACAATCTGTACGGAGGGTGCCACAGTATTTTTAGCTCTAAAACTCAGATCGCAAGTCAGCCCTTACTGTCAGGATGAAGGCTCTCCTCTCTCTCTCTCTCTTTCTGCTCTCTCTGTTGCCTGGAAAAGTCTAAAGGGAAATAAATCTGAGTGATCTCCACCCATTTCCTCATGGGCTTATAGTTTGATAACTGCCCATAACTCAGCACAAATTGGCACTAAACTGGCAATCCCTCTTGGAAAATCTGCAACTAATGTGCGGGAATTTTAAATGTCACGCTGATAGAGACGGGAGGGGGAGGGTGAAAATAGGGTAATGTCCCTCAATTCCCCAATAAAATAGTGTACTCAAATAAATCAGGGAAGAAAATCAGGAAGATGGTGATGACAGGCAGAATCTGTTCCGCCAGAAGGCACAGATTTAAGGTCATTGGCAAAAATAAAAGCATGGGGAGAGATAAAGCAGTGAGTTGTCATTTGCAATGCACTGTCTGAAAGGAAGCAGATACAATAATAATTTTCAAAATGAAATTGGCTGAAGACTTGGAGAGAATGTATAGAAATTAAGAATTGAAAGATCTGGGGAGTGGGTGGGACTAATTGGATAGGTCTTTCAGAGAGCTGAGACAAGCGTAATGGACGGTGTTTGTGTGTTTGTGCTTCATATGCTGAACTGGCTCTACCCCATTTACCCCTCGCCTGTGCACTTCGACCACAGAATTTCCCAGGGTCACTCCCCTATGGGTGCACAAAGTGCTTGGCCAAAATTAGCTCATGAAACGGACTTATTTCAGTTTAATAATTTGACATTCTCACGTCACAATGGTGAAACGTGAATCCATTCCCACAGTGCCCCTCCTGAAAGCCATTCTTTAGCCTGTCCCATGTTACTCAGCAGAGTGCTCAATCTCCCACAGCGCCTTTTCCTGCAGAGAGGTATTCATTGCACTGGTGACTGTGGCAGAGGAAGGCTGACTTCCGATCTCAATCACTCCCTTCCCTTCCAGCTAAGTGGCAGGAACTAATAGCTCTTCCTGTGAGCTTAACGCATTGTTTTAAGGTTGGAGTATGTGAATCACCTTTTAGTTGGGGTTTGCCTTTTCATAAGAAATGGCGAAGAATGAACTGACACACCTTGTATAATAGCAGCAACGTGATTTATTTATCTTTCCATTTAACCTCAAAAACCCCATTTCGATTTATATATTTCCCAATTTGCAACAAGTTACATTTATACAACAATTTCAATGCAGTGAAATAACCTAATGAAGTGCTTCACCAGAGTGTAAGAAACTGACACCACCACAGAAGATGTTAGGGCAGGTGACTCAGATCAGGAGGCAGCTTTTAAGGAAATGAAATGAAATGAAAATCGCTTATTGTCACAAGTAGGCTTCAATGAAGTTGCTGTGAAAAGCCCCTAGTCGCCACATTCCGGCGCCTGTTCGGGGAGGCTGGTACGGGAATTGAACCATGCTGCTGGTCTGCCTTGGTCTGCTTTAAAAGCCAACGATTGGGAATTGGGAAAGTGCTTTTTTAAAAACAAACAACAAAAGATGACCAAAAAATAATAAAGAGGGAGAAGATAAGCTGTGAGGGTAAACTAACAAGCAAATAAAAAACAACAGCAAGAGCTTCTTTTAATCTATAAGGAAAAGAGTGGCCAAAGTAATATGGAGAATGAGACTCAGGAAATAATCATGGGAAACCAGGAAATGGCAGTCTTCACGATAGAAGACACTAATAACTTCACAAAAATAAATAATCAAGGGGCAAAAGAGGGGGAGGAAATAAATACAATAACAATCACTAGAGAAAAGTTCCAGGGAAACCTATGGGTGTAATAAGTTCCCGTTGCATCCCAGGATATTAAAGGAAGTAGCTGCAGAGATGGTGGAGGCACTGGTAGTAATTTCCAAGAATCCTGACATTTGGATAAGTCCCAGTGGATTAGAAAACTGCCAATGTAACACTCTTAATCAAAGAGGGAGGGAGATAAAAACAGGTAACTATAGGTTAGTTTAACATCTGTCATTGGGAAAATGTCAGAATCCATTATAAAGGATGTAATAACAGAGAATTTTGACATACATAATATAATCAAGCAGTGTCAGCATTGCTTTATGAAAGGGAAATTATGACTGATAAATTTATTGAAATTCATTGAAGTGATAATGAGCAGGATAGATAAAGGGAAACCAGTCGATGTAATATACTTGGATTTCCAAAAAGAATTTGATAAAGTACCACACAAAAAGCTATTTAGTAAGATCAGAGTCCAGGGTGTTGGGGGTATTATATTAGCATGGCTAGAGGATTGACTAACTGATAGGAATCAGAGAGTTGGGACAAGAGTGGCAATTTCAGGATGGCAACATATAACTAGTGAAGTGGCACAGGGATCACTGCTGGGGCCATAATTATTTACAATATATATTATTAACTTGGTTGAGGGAAGTGAATGTACTATTGCCACATTTATAGATGACACAAAACTCGGTAGGAAGGCAACTACAGCATCTACAGAAGGATTTAGACAAGTTAAGTGAAATGAAAATCGCTTATTGTCACAAGTAGGCTTCTGTGAAAAGCCCCTATGACTAACTTTATCACTAATTAAAGAAAATAAAGATCGTATCAAATTTTTAAAAAACTATAATTCTGCAAAGATGACAGGTCAGATAATTGGACAGAATATAAAGAACAGCACATTAATACGGAGGGAGAAATTAGAAAGCTAGCTGGAAATATGATAAAACAATACTCAGAGTTTCTACAGGCATTTAAAAAGGAAAAGAGTAAGTAAACGTTACTCTGGTCTGGGGAACTAATAATGGAAATTAAGGAAATGACAGATGGATTGAACAGATATTTCATATCTGTCTTCACTGTAGAATATACAATTAACCTCCCAGCAATAATTGTGAATCAGGATGTGAAAGGGAGGGAGGAATTTAACAACAATTACAATCAGCAGTAGCAGAGAGGGAAGAAAACCCTGTACTCTGGAACCCACCACTTCATGGGATGTCTCTGTGCTGCAGGTTCTAGGTCGCACTGTGTAACGTAATGTTTACTCTGAATTTGATTACTCAGATTCTTTTTTTTTTTTTAATAATCTTTATTGTCACAAGTAAGCTTACATTAACACTGCAGTGAAGTTACTGTGAAACGCCGCTAGTCGCCACATTCCGGCACCTATTCGGATACACAGAGGGAGAATTCAGAATATCCAATTCACCGAATAGCACGTCTTTCGGGATTTGTGGGAGGAAACCGGAGCACCCGGAGGAAACCCACGCAGACACAGGGAGAACGTGCAGACTCCGCGCAGATAGTGATCCAACCGGGAATCGAACCTGGGACCTTGGAGCTGTGAAGCAACAGTGATACCCACTGTGCTGCCGTGCTGCCCACACTTGACTTCAATTCAATTATTTGCATTACCCCTTTGCTTACTGTATTGCCTCCTGATCAGTTTACGCCGCAAATTTAAAATCACCATTCACGTTTTCAAATCCCTCAATTGCCTCGCCGCTCCTGATCTCTGTAACCTTTTCAAAACCGATAAGAATACTGTGTTTCTCTTGTCCTGCCCTATCGTGCACCTCCCTCCATCCTCCTTTATCCTGCTTGATATTCCATCAATTCACTGCGAGACTGTGAGAACGAGTGAACATAAGGCTTTATTGTCCAGGAACTTGCCTGCCAGTGTCTGCTGTACAAATGAGTGCCGCCCACAGGTGGCCAGCCTATATATCGCCCCGGGGAGGGCGGAGCCAGAGGCAGAGCCCACCGGGGTTCCAGTACCGTACCTGGAAGTAGATCATATTATCATTTCCTGGTCATAGGTCACAGTACTTTACAGACAGTTCTTTTTACTGAGCAGGTACTGACGCAGCTCATCGCTCATAAACGATGTGCCCCAGTCACTGTGGACATACGCAGGGAAACCAAACAGTGTGAAGAAGCTGTGCAGTGCCTTTATAACAGTGGCCAAGGTCATGTCGGGGCAGGGGACAGAGAAGGGGAAGTGGGAGTACTCGTCAATGACGGTTAGGAAGTATATATTACAGTTGGTGGAGGGGAGGGACCCTTTGAAGTCAATACTGAGATGCTCAAAGGGCCTTTACCTGGTGAGCCATGTCTGGCCGATAGAAGTGCGGTTTGCACTCCGCACAGACCTGGCAGTCCCTGGTCATGGCCTTGACCTCCTCGGTGGAGAAGGGCAGATTGCGGGCCTTAATAAAGTGGGTAAGCCGGGTGACCCCCGGGTGACAGAGGTCATCGTGGATAGCCCGAAGTTGGTAATCTTGCGCACTGGCGCATGTGCCGTGGGACAGGGCATCTGAGGGCTCGTTGAGCTCCCCAGGACGATATGTGATATCGTAATTGTAGGTGGAGAGTTCAATCCTCCACCTCAAGATTTTGTCATTTTTAATTTTGCCCCGTTGTGCGTTGTCGAACATGAAGGCTGGTCGGTGACGAGGGTGAACCTCCTACCGGCTAGGTAATGCCTCCAGTGCCGCACAGCTTCCACTATGGCTTGTGCCTCCTTCTCGACTGAGGAGTGTCGGATTTCAGAAGCATGGACGGTTCTAGAGAAAAATGCTACTGGCCTGCCCGCCTGGTTGAGTGTGGCGGCCAGTGCGACGTCTGATGCATCGCTCTCTACCTGAAAGGGGACGGACTCGTCCACCGTGTGTATTGCGGCCTTAGTGATATCGGCCTTGATGCGGCTGAAGGCCGAGCGGGCCTCAGCCGTCAGGGGAAATGTAGTGGTTTCAATAAGTGGGCGGGCTTTGTCCGAATAGTTGGGGACCCACTGGGCATAGTAGGAGAATAGCAAACACACTTCTCCTTGTTATATGTGAGGTTGAGGGATTGGGCGATTTGGAGGAACCTCTGAACGTTGGCGTCGTGGACCTGCTGATCATGGCTGCAGACGGTGGCATTGTCCAAGTACGGGTATGTAGCCCACAGCCCATACTGGTCCACCGTTTGGTCCATCGCTCTCTGGAAGACGGAGACTCCATTAGTGACGCTGAAAGGGACCCTGAGGAGGTGGAAGAGTCAGCCGGCTGCTTCAAAAGTAGTGTAGTGGCGTTCTTCCGGGCGGATCGGGAGCTGGTGGTAGGCAGACTTCAGATCCACCGTGGAGAAAACCCGGTATTGTGCGATCTGGTTGACCATCTCCGCAATGCGCGGGAGGGGGGATTGTTTGGGATGCGGGGTAGATGTGAAGGGAGCAGCACCTTACCGTGTCAGGGTGAACAAAGCTCTCCGTGCTCCCGGTGTCGAAAAGACAGGGGGTCTCGTGCCCATTGACCCAGACGACCATCATAGACCTTTTCAGGTGCTTTGGCCGTGACTGGTCTACGATGACTGCACCAAACTGCGGGTAGCCTGTGTGGTCGGAGCTATCGGGGTCACAAAATGGCGGCCCCCACCTGTCGCACGTGTCGGGCTCAGTTGAAGTTGGCGACCAAGATGGCCGCCCCCATCGGTTGCACATGTCGGTCGGTGTTGAAACCGGTGGCCAAGATGGCCACCCCCACGAGTCGCGCAAGGCTGATGACGCATCTGGAGAGGAGGTTTCCGGCAGGCACGCAGCCACATTGCGGGGTCTGCGGGCCTGTGAGCCCATGGGTCGGGCCTGGTAAGCTTTCGCCTTCTGGGCTTTAGGTCGGCCCAGACAGACTCTGGCAAAGTGTCCCTTTTTGCCACAGTCGCTGCACATCGCTGTGCGGGCTGGGCAACGCTGCCGGGGGTGTTTACCCTGGCCGCAGAAGTAGCACGGCAGTTCCCTGGGCTGGACAGGCAGCCGCGCTGATGCATGATCAATGACCACTAAAGCGAGGTTGTAGTCCAACTGAAGGCTTTAATAAGCTCGATGTTTCCCCCAGCTGCTCAGGTACAGAATGAAGGCTGCTGGGGCGGCACGGGTTCTTATACCCCGCCTAGCAGGGCGGAGCTATCATACATTCTAACCAATAGAAAGCATACAGTTTCCACCATGGTGCTTTAGCCTATCAGGTGCCATAATACCTATAATACCACAGTCACTCCCTGTTAAAAAAGAGTCCGGCGGGAGTGGTGGCCTGAAACTACAAAACATGGCAACGTGGTATAATTAGTTATGGAGGTACCGTAATACCTCCGTACAGCGTTTAGTAACTATTTACAATTCTGATAGCTATGTACATTTGATGGTTTATATTTACAATTTACAATTAAAATGAAGCAATCAGTCGATCGGGGACCTGGTCGTCCTCTGTGATCATCGGAGCTTCGGTAGTGACTCCGGTGGAGGCTCGGGCGTCTGTGACTCTAGGAGCATGGCTTCGATCTCCATGGCAGCTTCGGCACCCCTAGACGGCGCTGGTGGGAAAACGGTTGACCTGGAAAGGGAGTGTGTCGGTGGGTGGGGGGGCCTAGACGGGGACAGCGGAAGGACCGATCCTCCTGTAAGGTGCTGCGGTGGAGGGGAGGGTGGGACTGGTGGCTGGGATGTGCGTGGGGTTCCGGCGGGCGCCAGGTCCCAGAGGGAGACCGTATCTAGTCGGTCGTCGGGGTACGCCACATAGGCGCATTGGGGGTTAGCATGGAGCAGATGGACCCTCTCGACCAACGGGTCCGACTTGTGCTCCCGCATGTGTTTTCGGAGCAGGATTGGTCTGGGTGCTACCATCCAGGTCGGGAGCGAGGTCCCAGAGGAAGACTTGCTAGGGAAGACAAGGAGACGTTCGTGAGGTGTCTGATTGGTGGTCGTACAAATCAGTGACCGGATGGAGTGGAGGGCATCCGGGAGGACTTCTTGACAGCGGGAGACTGGGAGGTTCCTGGACCGTAGGGCCAGTAGGACGGTCTTCCAGACCGTTCCGTTCTCCCTCTCAACCCGGGGGTTGTAACTGGTCATCCTGCTCGAGGCGATGCCCTTGCAGAGCAGGAATTGACGCAGTTCGTCGCTCATAAAGGAGGACCCCCTATCACTGTGTATGTAAGCAGGGAACCCGAACAGTGCAAAGATGCTATGGAGGGCCTTGATGACGGTGGTTGTGGTCATGTCTGGGCAGGGGATGGCGAATGGGAACCGGGAGTATTCGTCAATCACACTCAGGAAGTACGTGTTGCGGTTGGTGGAGGGAAGGGGGCCTTTGAAGTCCATGCTGAGGCGTTCAAAGGGACTGGAAGCCTTCATCAGGTGCGCTTTCTCTGGTCGGAAGAACTGTGGTTTGCACTCCGTGCAGATTTGGCAGTCCCTGGTGGCTGTCCTGACCTCCTCGATGGAGTAGGGCAGGTTGCGGGTCTTGACAAAATGGAAAAAGCGAATGACCCCTGGGTGGCAGAGGTCCTCGTGGAGGGCTCGGAGGTAGTCCACTTGTGCGGTGGCACATGTGCCGCGGGGCAGGGCCTCCGGAGACTCGTTTAGCTTCCCGGGACGATACAAGATCTCGTAGTTGTAGGTGGAGAGTTCGATCCTCCACCGCAAGATCTTGTCGTTTTTTATCTTGCCCTGCTGTGCATTATCAAACATGAAAGCAGCCGACCGTTGGTCAGTGAGGAGAGTGAATCTCCTGCTGGCCAGGTAATGCCTCCAAAGTCGCACAGCTTCTACTATGGCCTGGGCCTCCTTTTCGACTGAGGAGTGGCGGATTTCGGAAGCATGGAGGGTACGAGAGAAGAAGGCCATGGGTCTGCCCACTTGGTTGAGGGTGGCCGCCAGAGCTACGTCGGACGCATCGCTCTCGACCTGGAAGGGGAAGGACTCGTCGATGGCGTGCATTGTGGCCTTTGCAATGTTTGCTTTGATGCAGCTGAAGGCCTGGCGGGCCTCTATCGACAGGGGTAAAGCTGTGGATTGGATCAGGGGACGGGCCTTGTCTGCGTAGTTGGGGACCCACTGGGCGTAGTAGCTAAAAAACCCTAGGCAACGTTTCAGGGCCTTGGAGCAGTGAGGGAGGGGAACTCCAGAAGGGGGCGCATGCATTCAGGATCGGGGCCTATAACTCCATTTCGCACTACGTAAGACCATAAGACCATAAGACATAGGAGAGGAAGTAAGGCCATTCGGCCCATCGAGTCCACTCCACCATTCAATCATGGCTGATTTCAACTCCATTTACCCGCTCTCTCTCCATAGCCCTTAATTCCTTGAGAAATCAAGAATTTATCAACTTCTGTCTTAAAGACACTCAACGTCCCGGCCTCCACCGCCCTCTGTGGCAATGAATTCCACAGACCCACCACTCTCTGGCTGAAGAAATTTCTCCTCATCTCTGTTCTAAAGTGACTCCCTTATATTCTAAGGCTGTACCCCTGGGTCCTAGTCTCCCCTGTTAATGGAAACAACTTCCCTATGTCCACCCTATCTAAGGATTATCTTGTAAGTTTCTATTAGATCTTCCCTCAACCTCCTAAACTCCAATGAATAGAATCCCAGGATCCTCAGATGTTCATCATATGTTAGGCCTACCATTCCTGGGATCATCCGTGTGAATCTCCGCTGGACCCGCTCCAGTGCCAGTATGTCCTTCCTGAGGTGTGGGGCCCAAAATTGCTCACAGTATTCTAAATGGGGCCTAATTAATGCTTTATAAAGCTTCAGAAGTACATCCCTGCTTTTATATTCCAAGCCTCTTGAGATAAATGACAACATTGCATTTGCTTTCTTAATTACGGACTCATCCTGCAAGTTTACCTTTAGAGAATCCTGGACTAGGACTCCCAAGTCCCTTTGCACTTCAGCATTATGAATTTTGTCACCGTTTAGAAAATAGTCCATGCCTCTATTCTTTTTTCCAAAGTGCAAGACCTCGCACTTGCCCACGTTGAATTTCATCAGCCATTTCTTGGACCACTCTCCTAAACTGTCTAAATCTTTCTGCAGCCTCCCCACCTCCTCCATACTACCTGCCCCTCCACCTATCTTTGTATCATCGGCAAACTTAGCCAGAATGCCCCCAGTCCCGTCATCTAGATCGTTAATATATAAAGAGAACAGCTGTGGCACCAACACTGAACCCTGTGGGACACCACTCGTCACCGGTTGCCATTTCGAAAAAGAACCTTTTATCCCAACTTCTGCCTGACAGCCAATCGTCAATCCATGTTAGTACCTTGCCTCGAATACCATGGGCCCTTATTTTACTCAGCAGTCTCCCGTGAGACACCTTATCAAAGGCCTTTTGGAAGTCAAAATAGATAACATCCATTGGCTCTCCTTGGTCTAACCTATTTGTTATCTCTTCAAAGAACTCTAACAGGTTTGTCAGGCACGACCTCCCCTTACTAAATCCATGCTGACTTGTCATAATCCGACCCTGCACTTCCAAGAATTTAGAAATCTCATCCTTAACAATGGATTCTAGAATCTTGCCAACAACTGAGGTTAGGCTAATTGGCCTATAATTTTCCATCTTTTTCCTTGTTCCCTTCTTGAACAGGGGGGTTACAACAGCGATTTTCCAATCCTCTGGGACTTTCCCTGACTCCAGTGACTTTTGAAAGATCATAACTAACGCCTCCACTATTTCTTCAGCTATCTCCTTTAGAACTCTAGGATGTAGCCCATCTGGGCCCGGAGATTTATCAATTTTTAGACCTCTTAGTTTCTCTAGCACTTTCTCCTTTGTGATGGCTACCATATTCAACTCTGCCCCCTGACTCTCCGGAATTGTTGGGATATTACTCATGTCTTCTACTGTGAAGACTGACGCAAAGTACTTATTTAGTTCCTCAGCTATTTCCTTGTCTCCCATCACTAGATTACCAGCGTCATTTTGGAGCGGCCCAATGTCTACTTTTGTCTCCCGTTTGTTTTTAATGTATTTAAAGAAACTTTTACTATCATTCCTAATGTTACTGGCTAGCCTACCTTCATAATTGATCCTCTCTTTCCTTATTTCTCTCTTTGTTATCCTATTTGTTTTTGTAGCCTTCCCAATCTTCTGACTTCCCACTACTCTTTGCCACATTATAGGCTTTCTCTTTTGCTTTGATGCATTCCCTAAATTCCTTTGTCAGACATGGCTGCCTAATCCCCCCTCTGATAACCTTTCTTTTCTTTGGGATGAACCTCTAAACTGTGTCCTCAATTACTCCCATAAACTCCTGCCATTGCTGTTCTACTGTCTTTCCCACTCGGCTCTGCTCCCAGTCGATTTTCATCAGTTCCTCCCTCATAAGAACATAATAACTAGGAACAGGAGTAGGCCATCTGGCCCCTCGAGCCTGCTTCGCCATTTAATGAGATCATGGCTGATCTTTGTGGACTCAGCTCCACTCTCCGGCCCGTACACCATATCCCCGAATCCTTTTATTCTTTAGAAAGGCATCTATCTTTTTCTTAAAAACGTTTAAAGAAGGAGCCTCAACTGCTTCACTGGGCAAGGAATTCCAGAGATTCACAACCCTTTGGGTGAAGAAGTTCCTCCTACACTCCGTCCTAAATCTACCTCCCCTTATTTTGAGGCTATGCCCCCTAGTTCTGCTTTCCCCGACCAGTGGAAACAACCTGCCCGCATCTATCCTATCTATTCCCTTCATAATTTTATATGTCTCATAAGATCCCCCCGCATCCTTCGAAACTCCAATGAGTACAGTCCCAGTCTACTCAACCTCTCGTCATAATCTCATCCCCTCAACTCTGGGATCAACCTAGTGAATCTCCTCTGCACTCCCTCCAGTGCCAATATGTCCTTTCTCAGGTAAGGAGACCAAAACTGAACAAAATACTCCCGATGCGGCCTCACCAACACCCTATACAATTGCAGCATAACCTCACTAGTCTTGAACTCCATCCCTCTAGCAATGAAAGACAAAACTCGATTAGCCTTCTTAATCACCTGTTGCACCTGCACACCAACTTTTTGCGACTCGTGCACCAGCACCAGGTCCCTCTGCACAGCAGCATGTTTTAACATCTTACCGTTTAAATAATAATCCATTCTGCTGTTATTCCTCCCAAAATGGATAGCCTCACACTTGGCAACATTGAATTCCATCTGCCAGACCCTAGCCCATTCACCTAACCTATCCAAATCCTTCTGCAGACTTCCGGTATCCTCTGCCCTTTTTGCTTTACCACTCATCTTAGTGTCGTCTGCAAACTTTGACACATTGCACTTGGTCCCCAACTCTAAATCGTCTATGTAAATTGTGAACAACTGCGGGCCCAACACTGATCCTTGAGGGACCCCACTAGTTACAGGTTGCCAACCAGAGAAACACCCATTTATCCCCACTCTCTGCTTTCTGTTAGTTAACCAATCCTCTACCCATGCTACCACTTTACCCTCAATGCCATGCATCTTTAGTTTATGCAGAAACCTTTTATGTGGCACCTTGTCAAAAGCTTTCTGGAAATCCAGATATACCACATCCATTGGCTCCCTGTTATCTACTGCACTGGTAACGTCCTCAAAATATTCTACCAAATTAGTCAGACACGACCTACCCTTTGTGAACCCATGCTGCGTCTGCCCAATGGAACAATTTCCCTCCAGGTGCCCCGCTATTTCCTCCTTAATGATAGTTCCAGCATTTTCCCTACAACCGAAGTTAAGCTTACCGGCCTATAATTACCCGCTTTCTGCCGACCTCTTTTTTAAACAGTGGTGTCACGTTTGCTACTTTCCAATCCTCTGGGACCACCCCAGAGTCTAGTGAATTTTGATAAATTATCACTAGTGCGTTTACAATTTCCCTAGCCATCTCTTTTAACACTCTGGGATGCATCCCATCAGGGCCAGGAGACTTGTCTACCTTTAGCCCCATTAGCTTGCCCAATACTGCCTCCTTAGTGAATACAATCATCTCAAGTTCCTCACCTATCATACCCTTATTTCCGTCAGTCACTGGCATGTTATTTGTGTCTTCCACTGTGAAGACTGACCCAAAAAACCTGTTCAGCTCCTCAGCCATTTCCCCGTCTCCTATTATTAAATCTCCCTTCTCATCTTCCAAAGGACCAATATTTACCTTAGCCACTCTTTTTTGTCTTATATATTTGTTGAAGCTTTTACTATCTGCTTTTATGTTCTGAGCAAGTTTACTTTCATAGTCTACCTTACTCTTCTTTATGGCTTTTTAGTAGCTTTCTGTTGTCCCCTAAAGATTTCCCAGTCCTCTAGTCTCCCACTAATTTTTGCCACTTTGTATGTTTTTTCCTTCAATTTGATACTCTCCTTAGATATCCACGGTCGATTTTTCCCCTTTCTACCGTCTTTCTTTTTTGTCGGCATGAACCTTTTCTGAACACTGTGAAAGATCGCTCGGAAGGTTCTCCACTGTTCCTCAACTACTTCACCATGAAGTCTTTGCTCCCAGTCTACCTTCGCTAGTTCTTCTCTCATCCCATTGTAATCACCTTTGTTTAAGCACAAAACTCTAGTGTTTGATTTTACCTTGTCATCCTCCAACTGTATTTTAAATTCCACCATATTGTGGTCGCTCCTTCCAAGAGGATCCCGAACTATGAGATCATTAATCAATTCTGCCTCATTACACAGGACCAGATCTAGGACCGCTTGTTCCCTTGTATGTTCCATTACATACTGTTCCAGGAAATTATCCCAGGCACATTCTATAAACTCCTCCTCAAGGCTGCCTTTACCAACCTGGTTAAACCAATCGATATGCAGATTAAAATCTCCCATGATAACCGCTGTACCATTTCTACATGCATCCGTTATTTCTTTGCTTATTGCCTGCCCTACCATCCTGTTACTATTTGGTGGCCTATAGACTACTCCTATCAGTGACCTTTTCGCCTTACTATTCCTGATTTCCACCCAAATTGATTCAACCTTGTCCTCCATAGCACCAATATCATCCCTTACTATTGCCCGGATGCCATCCTTAAACAAAGCTACACCACCGCCCTTACCGTCCATTCTATCCTTTCGTATAGTCTGATACCCTTGGATATTTAACTCCCAGTCGTGACCATCTTTTAACCATGTTTCAGTAATGGCCACTAAATCATAGTCATTCACGATGATTTGCGCCATCAACTCATTTACCTTATTTCGTATACTACGAGCATTCAGGTAAAGTACACTTATGCTGTTTTTTATATCTTTGTTATGAATCCTAACACCTTGATCAGTAACTTCTCGCAATTTATTTTTCCTCTTACCCTTTCTCCTAATTTTCCTTGTCTTTGAACCCATATCTCTACATAATAACCTGTCACGTAACCTGCTGCCTTGATCTCCATTAACCATTATACTGTCCATAGCTTTACACTTCCCTTCCCCCCAACTTGCTAGTTTAAAGTCCTTGTGACCAACCTATTTATCCTATTCGCTAGAACACTGGTCCCAGAATGGTTCAGGTGAAGACCGTCCCAACGGTATAGGTCCCTCCTGCCCCAGTACTGATGCCAATGCCCCATGAAATGGAATCCCTCTTTCCCGCACCACACCTTTAGCCACGTGTTAACTTCTCTAATTTTCTCAACCCTATGCCAATTGGCACGTGGCTCGGGTAGTAATCCAGAGATTATAACCCTGGAGGACCTGCTCTTTAATTTAGTCCCTAGTGTTTGATAATCCCCAAACAGGTCCTCTTTCCTAGTCTTACCTATGTTGTCAGTCCCAACGTGGACCACAACAACTGGATCCTCCCCCTCCCTCTCCAAAATCCTTTCAAGCCGATCAGAGATGTCCCTCACCCTGGCACCGGGCAGGCAACATACCATGCGGGACTCTCGATCTGGCTTACAAAGGATGCCATCAATCCCCTAATTATAGAATCCCCTACAACTACCACTTGTCTTTTTGCTCCCCCCTCTTGAATGGCTTCCTGTACAACGGTGCTGTGGCCAGTCAACGCATCCTCCCTACAGCCCTCTTCCTCATCCACACAGGGAGCAAGTACCTCATACCTGTTGGACAAGGTCAAGGGCTGAGGCTCCTGAACTCCTAAACTCAGGATCCCCCTACCTGCCTCCCTTGCAGTCACACCACTCTGTCCCTGACCACAGTCCGAATTAACAGAACTTATTCTTCTGGGTGTAACTGCCTCCTGAAACAATGCGTCCAGGTAATGTTCCCCCTCCCTGTTGTGCCGCAGTGTGTGCAGCTCGGTCTCCAGCTCATCAATTCTGAGCCAAAATTCCTTGAGCAGCCAACACTTGCTGCAGATGTGGTCACTGACGGTCTCAATGGGATCCACCAGTTCCATCATCATACAGCAACAGCACATCACCTGTCCAGCCATATTCCACTAGTTAATTAATTTAAATATTTTTTTTTTATAGAACCTCAAGGATAAACCCGAACACCAACAAAAACACAGCCCTCTCTGGCCATTCACCCGAACTCAGTCACTCACCTAAACTCAGATGCACTCTGTTCCAATCAGCACTCAGTCACTCACCTAAACTCAGATACACTCTGTTCCAATCAGCACTCAGTCACTCACCTAAACTCAGATGCACTCTGTTCCAATCAGCACTCCGTGACTAAAAGCACTCCTGCCACACCTTTTGTGCACTCACCTCTCCCAGCACTGTCCCAGCTCTCTCCTCCCGCGCTTTTAAAATCTTCCGGCTCTCTCCTCCGGCGCTGTTTTCGCTGTCCCGGCTCTCTGCTTCCGCGCTTTTAAAATCTCCCGGCTCTCTCCTCCGGCGCTGTTTTCGCTGTCCCGGCTCTCTCTGCTCCCGCATTGTTTTCGCTGTCCCGGCTCTCTCCTCCCGCGCATTTAAAATCTCCCGGCTCTCTCCTCCGGCGCTGTTTTTGCTGTCCCGGCTCTCTCTGCTCCCGTGCTGTTTTCGCTGTCCCGGCTCTCTCCTCCCGCGCGTTTAAAATCTCCCGGCTCTCTCCTCCGGCGCTGTTTTCGCTGTCCCAGCTCTCTCTGCTCCCGCGCTGTTTTCAGTGTCCCGGCTCTCTCCTCCCGCGCTTTTAAAATCTCCCGGCTCTCTCCTCCGGCGCTGTTTTCGCAGTCCCGGCTCTCTCTGCTCCCGCGCTGTTTTCGCTGTCCCGGCTCTCTCCTCCCGCGCTTTTAAAATCTCCCGGCTCTCTCCTCCGGCGCTGTTTTTGCTGTCCCGGCTCTCTCTGCTCCCGCGCTGTTTTTGCTGTCCCGGCTCTCTCCTCCCGTGCTTTTTAAATCTCCCGGCTCTCTCCTCCGGCGCTGTTTTCGCTGTCCCGGCTCTCTCTGCTCCCGCGCTGTTTTCGCTGTCCCGGCTCTCTCCTCCCGCGCTTTTTAAATCTCCCGGCTCTCTCCTCCGGCGCTGTTTTCGCTGTCCCGGCTCTCTCTGCTCCCGCGCTGTTTTCGCTGTCCCGGCTCTCTCCTCCCGCGCTTTTTAAATCTCCCGGCTCTCTCCTCCGGCGCTGTTTTCGCTGTCCCGGCTCTCTCTGCTCCCGCGCTGTTTTTGCTGTCCCGGCTCTCTCCTCCCGCGCTTTTTAAATCTCCCGGCTCTCTCCTCCGGCGCTGTTTTCGCTGTCCCGGCTCTCTCTGCTCCCGCGCTGTTTTCGCTGTCCCGGCTCTCTCCTCCCGCGCTTTTTAAATCTCCCGGCTCTCTCCTCCGGCGCTGTTTTCGCTGTCCCGGCTCTCTCTGCTCCCACGCTGTTTTCGCTGTCATGCCCCTGTAGTTACCTTTATTTAACTGTAACACCTTTACATCTGATTCTACCTTCTTTCTTTCAAATTGGAGATTGAATTCGACCATATTATGATCACTGCCTCCTAGGTGCTCCCTTACTTTAAGATCTTTAATCAAGTCTGGTTCATTCCATAACACTAAGTCCAGAATCGTCTGCTCCCTCGTGGGCTCCATCACAAGCTGTTCCAAAAAGCCCTCCTATAAACATTCAATGAATTCCCTTTCCTTGGGTCCACTGGCAGCATTATTTACCCAGTCCACCTGCATATTGAAGTCCCCCATGATCACTGTGACCTTGCCTTTCTGACATGCACTTTCTATTTCACGGTGCATTTTGTGCCCCTGGTCCTGACCACTGTTAGGAGGCCTGTACATAACTCCCATTATGGTTTTTTTGCCTTTGTGGTTCCTCAACTCTACCCACACAGACTCCACATTATCTGATCCTATGTCTTTTAGTGCTATTGATTTAATTTCATTCCTAATTAACAAGGCAATCCCGCCCCCTCTGCCCACCTCTCTGTCTTTTTGATAGGTTGTGAATCCCTGGATGTTTAAATGCCAGTCCTGAACCCCGTGCACTTAGCCAAGGGTGGCTAGGTGGTCGGTGCTAAACATGCATTCATCCTTGTTGTATGTAAGGTTAAGGATTTCTGCAGTTTGGATAAATTTTCGGAGGTTGGTGTCGTGGTCCTGCTGGTCATGGCCACAGATGGTGACATTATCGAGATACGGGAATGTTGCCCGTAAACCGTACCGGTCAACCATTCGGTCCATCTCGCGCTGGAAGACCGAGACCCCGTTGGTGACACCGAAGGGAACAAGTGATTGAGCCGCCCATCTGCCTCGAAGGCAGTGTATTTGCGGTCACTAGTACGGATGGGGAGCTGGTGGTAGGCGGACTTGAGATCCACCGTGGAGAAGACCTTATAATGCGCGATCCTGCTTATCAGGTCGGATATGCAGGGGAGAGGGTACGCGTCCAGCTGCGAAACCTGTTGATGGTCTGACTGTAGTCGATGACCATCCTATGCTTCTCCCCGGTCTTTACCACCACTACTTGAGCTCTCCAGGGGCTGTTACTGGCTTCAATGACCCCTTCCCTCAGTAGCCTTTGGACCTCTGACCGAATAAAGATCCGGTCCTGGGCACTGTACCATCTGCTCCTGGTGGCGACAGGTTTGAAATCCGGGGTGAGGTTCGCAAACAGGAAAGGCAGGTCGACCTCAGGAGTCGCGAGGCCGCAGACAGTAAGGGGGGTTACAGGGCCGCCGAATCTGAAGGTCAGAGTTTGAAGGTTACACTGGAAGTCTAAACCCAGGAGTGTAGCCGCGCAGAGGTGGGGAAGGACGTAGAGGCGGAAATGTTTGAACTCCCTTCCCTGGACTGGGAGGTTTGCTACACAAAACCCCTTTATCTCCACTGAGTGCGAACCGGAGGCCAGGGAGATTTTTTGATTAATGGGGTGGATGAGGAGAGAACAGCGCCTTGCCGAGTCAGGATGTATGAAGCTCTCCGTGCTCCCACAGTCGATTAGGCAGGACGTCTCGTGCCCGTTGATGAATATGGTCGTCGTAGCAGTTGAGAGTGTTCGAGGCCGAGACTGATCCAGAGTCACCGAGACTACTCGCAGCAGTTGAGAGTTCTCTTCGGGCAGTGTGCGGTCAGCCGAGCTGGGGTCCTGGGGGTTCATCCAAGATGGCGGCTCACATTGGTCGCACATGGCTGGGGGTGCACAAAATGGCGGCGCTCATCCCCCCCAATGTTGCGTCCGCAGAACAAGACGGCGGCGCCCGGGGTCCGCACGTGGCCCTGGAATATGAAGATGCCGGTGACTGCTTGCAGCACGGGGCCCGTGGAGACGTTTGTGGTTGCGGTCCGCATTCGCCGCCGGAGACTGCGGCAACCGCATGGGCCTGACATACCCCCACGAAATGGCCCTTTTTGCCGCATCCCTTGCAGGTGGATGCGCGGGCCGGGCAGCGCTGGCGGGGGTGCTTGGCCTGCCCGCAAAAGTAGCAGCGGGGCCCTCCGGGGTTGCCAGGCCACCTTGCAGCGCAGGCCTGTGGGGAAATGGGGGAAGTCGCGGGGTCGGCCGCGGTGTGGTTCCACGCTGCCCAGGGGGCTGCTGCGCGGTTGGGAACGTAAGTGCGGGCGTTCCTGGAGACCACGTCCAGGGAGCCTGCAAGGGCCAGTGCCTCCCTGACACCCAGGGTGTCCTTTTCTAACAGACGCTGGCAGATTTGTGAAGATAGCATATCTGCCACGAAAGCGTCCCGGACCAAGAGTTCCGTGTGTTCGCTCACCGAAACCTGCGGGCAGCTGCAGCTTCTTCCCAACACCAGGAGCGCATGGTAGAATTCCTCCAGCGATTCCCTAGGGGTTTGTCGTCTTGTTGCAAGCAGGTGCTGGGCGTAGACCTGGTTTACTGGCCGAATATAGTGTCCTTTTAGCAGCTCTATTGCTGCATCGAATTCTTCCGCTTCCTCGATGAGGGTGTAAATCTCCGGGCTCACCCTTGAGTGCAGGACGTGCAGTTTCTGCTCCCCCGTGGGTGCGTTTTCGGCCGTCCCGAGATACCCTTTAAAGCACGCCAGCCAGTGCTTAAAAATTGCCGCTGAGTTCGCCGCGTGGGGGCTACGTTGCAGACACTCCGGCTTGATTCGGAGGGCACACCCCCAGGGCCAGATACCCCCGCACTCCCCGAGGACTCGGCAAGCCGCCCGCAGAGCCAGGTCCCGCAAGTACGGACCTGGGGTGGGATTCTCCGACCCCCTGCCGGAGTTGGCAGTAGCCCACCCGGCGATTGGCCGCTCCGCGATATGCCGAGCGGCCGCCCGTTTTAGACCGGTCCCACCTGCGTAAGTCAAACCAGGTGCGTACCAGCGGGACCTGGCTCTACGGTAGGCCTGCAGAGTCATCGGGGGGACGCGGGTGGATCTGGCCCCGGGGGGTGCGATTGGGACACACCGATCCGCGGGCGAGCCTGTGCCGTGGGGGCATTCTTTCCCTCTGTGCCAGCTGCTGTCAACCTCCGCCATGGCCGGCGCAGAGAAGAACCCCCCTGCGCATGCGCTGGGATGATGCCAGCACACGCTGGCGCTCCCGTGTATGCGCCAACTCGCCCCTGCCGGCGGAGGCTCTTCGGCACCGGTTGGCGCGGCGGCAATTCCTTCCGCGCCAGCTGGCGGTGCACCAACCTCACCGCCGCCGACCTAGCCCCTGAATGTGTGGAGGATTCCGCACCTTCCGGGCGGGCCGACGCTGGCGTGGTTCACGCCACTCCTCGGCACCGTTACGGCCCGCCCCGCCGGGTAGGGGAGAATTCCGCCGGTTTGATTCATGCCGGCGGGACCGGCTGAAAACGGGCGGCTGCTCGGCCCATCGCGGGGTGGAGAATCGCCGGGGGGGGGGGGGGGGGGTGCTGCCGCGATTCCCGCGTGGGGGTTCGGAGAATCCATGATCTGAGGTATGACACCATTGGGAACATTCAAGGAAGTAAAGCCAGATCTAATGCAAAGTGGAATTACGGCGATGAATGCATTATTTTCCCATTCGCATTCCAGATTTGGAGTCGATTAAGGTCAGAAGAATGTTAACACTGTCAGTGTTCTCCGAGTGTGCTTGTTCATTCGTATTTTAATCAAATTTTTATATGGTCTCCTCAAATTTAAATTCTCAACTTTGTTTTCAAATACCTCCATGTCCACCTTATTTCTGTAACCTCATCCAGCTCTACAACCATGCTCTCGACTTCTCGGCGTGGAAAGCCTGGAGCAGGACATCAGCATCCTGAGTGGTGGTGCCCAAGGCGTGGCTCAGTCAGTGACAACCATGGCTGAGGACCTGAACAATATGTCCCAGTCGCTGAGCTATGTGTCCCAGAGACAGGTGGACATTGCCAATGCTATGCAGAGCATGTTCCAGTCATTGAGGAGCATCGCTGAGGGTGTCAACACCATGGTGCAGACAATGGGGGGGGGCGCGGTGCCAGGGCCGGCAGGGACGGATGCCTCAGGGGCCTCTGGAGCTCACTCCTGCTGCCATTCTGTCCCAAGGAGACCCCAAGGGCCCCATGGGCACCGGCCAGGAGGAGGGAACGCTGGAGGCCAACCTGGTGTCTCCCCTTAGGGAATCCCCTCCCCCTGACAACGGTGCGTCTCAAGGTCAGAGGGCAGGACAGGATGGCATGGCGACGACAGTGTCACCGGCAAGGCAGCCGGAGCCCTCTCGCAGGGTAGTGGGGCGAGGGGGGACTGTAGAGGAAGGAAGGGGGAGTGGGGAAAAGAGTGAGGGATGGGGGAAAAGAGGGAGAGGCGAACAAAAGGATGGAAAAGGGAGGGTGGGGTGGAGGTAGTGGGCAGAGGGGTGAGATGATGGACAAAGCCTCGTCCTATCAGAAACAGGCGAGGCTGAGGGCCTCCCTGGTCCTCCGGGCATGCCAGACCCTCGTTGCTGCCCGCCCTCCATCCTCCGGATGGTCATGAGTACTCCGACGGCTGATCCTCCATCCCCTGCTGGCACTGCCCCTCCTCAGCCTCCTCCAGCACGTTGCCCCGCTGCTGTGCCAGGATGTGAAGGGCACAGAAGACCACCGCAAAGCGGGAGACACTCTAGGGGGGTATACAGCAGGGCACCACCAGAGCAGTTCAGGCATTGGAACCGCATTTCGAGCAGTCCGATGCATCGCTCATTGACAGCACTGTCGGCAACATGGACCGCGTTACATCGGGTCTCCGCATCAGTCACCGGCCTCTGTACTGGCGTCATTATCCAAGGCCTCAGCAGGTACTCCTTATCCCCCAAGTGCCAACCCGTCATCCTGGGGTAGCATGCAAAAACGTCGGGGATCTCCGAGTCTCCCAAGATATAGCTGTCGTGCACACTCCCCAGGAGTGCATGATCCTCATGGGGTGCTCGCACATGAGTTGAACATTCAGGGAATGAAACCCCTTCCTGTTAATGAAGGGCACTCCCTGATGCCCCAGTCTGCACAAGGCGACATGCGTGCCATCTATTACCCTCTGGACCTGGGGCATCCCGGCGATGGAAGAGAATCCTGTTGCCCAGGCATCTTGATGGGCTTGGCCGAGCTCAAAGTTTATGTAATCTGATGCCCGGGCACACTGGGCATCCATGACTGCACGGATGCACACGTGGGTCATAGCTTGGGAAATACCAGACAAGTCCCCACTCGGGGCCTGAAAATGAACCCGTAGCATGGAGGTTCAGGGCTGCATTGACCTTGAGAGCCACTGAGAAGGGGTATCCTCCTCCTCCACGTGGTGCCAAGTACGCAAGGACATGGCACAGGTGCTGCACCATCTCCTTGTTCAGACGGAGCCTTCTACGTGACATGTTGTCTGACATCTGCTCAAACGACCTGCAACACCTGTACACAATGGGCCATCGCCGGCAAGCCCTCTGGTTTCCTCCCCAGCCTGATGCGTGGCCAGGCCCTCAGGATGTGCGGCAGGTTCCTGCACATGAGCTGCTGCCTTGAGCCTCCGTCAACGCTGCAGCCGCCGATTCTCCGGGGTCTGGGCTGTCACCAGCATCACCAAGGCAGCTGCTGTGGGGTCAACAACACCATCCATGTTGCTACATCTGCAAGGAATTGGAGAAGGAGAGTGACCGACGATCAGTTAGGGCAGCCACCAAAGACCCTCGAATCACCCCCCTCCACCACACCTCCGCCCTTATGGGTCCCGCCTTCTCTCAGAGTGCCATCCTCCGAGCCAGTTGTGCTGGAAAACCTCGCTCTGCACACTCACTCCCAGCAATAGGGGGAGCCCGCGGCCTCAGACTCCAGACCACAGACCCCAGGCTCCTGCCAGGCGCACTCGGGGGGCTGTGCTGAGAAATCCTCCCCTGGTCCACACGCTCACACTCTGGCTACAGGGATATGCCCAGTGCTGCAGCCCATCTCTTGAGTGTTTGATTGTTGGCTGCTGCCTCTGTGCTGTCGATGCCCCCAAGGTTCAGGCTGAGTGTCCAGGCCTCACAGTTTGATTGGAAAGCTCGGCAATAAGACTTAAATAAATAATAATCTTTGTTGTCACAAGTAGGCTTGCATTAACACTGCAATGAAGTTACTGTGAAAAACCCCTAGTTGCCACATCCGGCACCTGTTTAGGTACACTGAGGGAGAATTCAGAATGTCCAATTCACCTAACAGCACGTCTGTCGGGACTTGTGGGAGGAAATCGGAACACCCGGAGGAAACCCAAGCAGACACGGGGAGAACGTGCAGACTCCGCACAGACAGTGACCCAAGCCGGGAATCAGACCTGGGACCCTGTGCTGTGAAGCAACGGTGCTAACCACTGTGCTACAGTGCTGCCCACTCACCTGAGACATGGGCGTGTGAACCCGGGTGTGTACTTGAGAGCTGGGAATTGTTCTCGCATAACTAACAGTGCCAATTCCTTATTCGCAATAGCTTTCAGCTGTGCAGACAGAGGCTGCTCACAGTCAGAGGGAGTTAAAGTGACCTTCAGCATATAACCAAGCACAGGACTCTACCCTGGATGTGTTCAGTCGGTCAGACAGGCAGCGGCTGTAGTTGCCTCTGATATGGGTATAGACATTTAGGGGGATGGCCTTATGGCCTTTAAGGAGCCGCAGGCGCTGAACCCCCATCCCTCCAGCCCAGGGGTGACCCCCAACCGATGGTGTCCAGCTCCTCCGAATTGGCCCAGCACCCCTGACGAGGTCCCCTCACCTCCTCCGATCCCCTCAGCAACCGTTATGCTAGGTTCCACATTTTAAATTGGAGTGCTACTCGGCATCCATCTGACCACTCGCCGGAGAGCCAGTTAGACCACGGGAGCCATTAGATCAGGCTGCCATCGCGCTAATGAGATGGAGATTGCCCTTAATTGGCCTCGTGACATGTCTAGGCGCTATGTCTAGGCGGGATCCGGTCCCACCAACAGGAGCAGGCTGGTTAGATCGCAAACCGCTCAGCACCTGGCGCGGTTCCTGATTTGGGCCTCTCCCACGATCTAACCGGCCCTCACATATCCTCGCTGGGCGCAACACGGCCGTTAAACCTCGCCCCTCTTTGCGCAGTTTGGTGTCAAATTCTGCATGAAAACCCCTTCTGTGAGGTGCCCGGGGATGTTTTACTGCTTTAAAGACCCTATGGAATTTGTTGTTGTTTTAAGAGAAAGCCCCAGAGTTGTCCATCAGTTTTTGGTGTCACTTAGAGGCACGGGGGACATAAACAGCTCCAGAACTATTGAAAAACAAGACAGGCGACCGAGAATCAGAATTAATGTCTGATCAAGCAGTGTTTCCTTGGCTCACACGGGAAGCAGCTCACCAGGTGACAGGGCAGTTCAGCTGAAAAGAGTGGGGGGTGGGGGGAGGGGGGGGGGGGGGGTATGCACGTTAAAAAATCTGAAAGAAAAACAAAATTCTGGAAAGTCTCAGTGGGCTGGTTAACATCTGGAAAAGAATAGTTAAGAGTTTGGGTGGAGGCCCTCCATCCGTTTGCATGAGGGCTGCATCAGAGCAGCTGAGCCTCTGTGAGTTAAAGTCTGGTCTTTGGTGCAACTTTATTCCTGAGCTCCATGTGTGGAGCCCATCAGATATTGTTACGGCCAAGGGATCCAAAAGAGAAACAAAACATTGCTTATTTTCCTTACACCAATTCTCATGAAGAAGTGATAGCATACAATAGGTACCTGGAAGTGATTACATGGCAGTAATCTCATCAAGATGACCTCATCAACGCCAGATGAGAAAAGCTCGAATTGTTGTAACCATTGTCAGATTCCCAAGGTCACAGCACAATAGGAAGCTGTTCGGCCCATCCGGCCCATGTCGGCTCTGCGAAAGACTTATTTAACTAATTCCACTCCCCTGCTCTTTCTCCATCGCCCTGGCAATTATTTTTCATTCAAGTATTTTTCCAATTCTCTTTTGGAAGTTACTATTAAATCTGCTTCAGGCACACTTTCAGACAGGACAGTCCCGAATATCTTTCCCATTTTGTTGTGTTCCCAATTACTTTAAATCCATGTCCTCTGGTCACCAGCTTTGTTGCCCCTGAACACATTTCCTTGCTGTGTACTCCATCAAAACTCCACATCATGTTGAACACCTCCTTTAACACTCACCTTAACCCTCTCTACTCGATAGAGAATAACCACTGTTTCTCTCATCTCCCCAAAAACTCCCCAAAGACTCTCTTAGGAATGGGACTGCTCCACATTGATTGTACCAGATTAGTCCTTCATCCCAATACTATTCTTGTAAATCCCCTCTAGTTAATTTGGTAAATCACCCTTGGTCCAAACATGGACAAAAGATCTGAACTCAAGTGTTCAGGTGAGAGTGGCTGTCCTTGAAATTAAGGCGGCTTTTAACCAATTTGGCAAAACTTCAGTCATTGGGAATTGGGGAAATAATCTTCACTGGTTGGAGTTAGACCTAGTGCAAAGGAGATGGTTGTGGTGGTTGGACGTCAATGATCCCAGTCCCAGGACATCACTGCAGGGGTTCATCAGGGGTGTGTCCTAGTACAACCACCTTCACTTGTTTCATTAATGACCTTCCTTCTATTAAAAGGTCAGAAATGGAGATGTTCACTGACTGCACAATGTTCAGCACCATTCATGATTCCTCAGATATTGAAGCAGGCTGTGTCCACATGCAGAAAGACCTGGGCAATATCCAGGCTCGGAATAATAAGTGGAAAGTAACATACACCCCACACATGTGCCAGCCAGTGATGATTTCCAGCAAGAGAGGATCTAGTCATTTCCCCTTCTCATTCTCATAATGGCATTACCATTACTGAATCCCCCACAATCAACATCTTGGGGGTTACCATTGACCAGAAACGGAACTGGACTAACCATATAAATACTGTGGCTATAAGAGCTAATTCTGCAGCAAGTAACTCACCTCCTGACTCTGCAAAACTTATTTGTAGTGATCAAAATATCGGAGACGGGGAGAAAAGGCTGTTTGTCTAACAGTCAAGATTAATCCAATCCGATCAAAGAGTCTGCTTGCTTTCCAATTGGTCGTTGGAAGCCAGTGCACTTGGAGGATGGACCAATAGTGGGAGTGTGGGGGCAGTGCTGTTTAAGGCAGAAGGTCATGTGCTCCATGAAAACACCCAATCAGAGTGGGCATCCTTACACTGGCCCAGATTGGAGACTTACAAGTCTGCTGTCTGCTTTTTTCTGTCCAATAAAATTGGGCGTCGCTGGGAGCTTCCAATATGCATCAATTTGAGGAGTAAAGCCAAGTTGTAATATATGTAAAGAGATTTCTGTTCTCTTTGACAGTCTGCCCACCATCCTGAGCCATGTGGCTCCAGGACCATAATCTGGTACAATCAATGTGGAGCAGTCCCATCCCTAAGAAAGTCTTTAGCAATGCTCAGAATCAACAAAGAAAATTAATGTTTAAAAAAGACAGATTCTGGCAGATTAAGACGTTGTTCATAATGAGATTCTGTTACAACATAATTTATTATAATGGCCATTGGGGCAAGTATTTGTTATAACAAGATTGCAATCCTTCATCTTAAAGTGATGAATTTGTATCTGGAGTTTGTTATATTGAGGATATACTCCATTGAGAAACAAGAGCAGAAAGTGCTTTTAAAAATAACAGCTGGCACAACTGCAGAATATTCTTCCGCCCACCTCCCTGACAGCAGGGATGCTTCCTGACACCCTGAGGCACAATGCTGGCTTGAGCATACTGGAGCTGTCTGGACACTCAAGCTTCTGCTAAGGTTACATTGGTGGCCAAGTAGTCAGCCCTTGCTTGCATTGCACAATTCTGGAGTCCAGTCTTCAACAGATGTGCAGTCCATGTAACCGTCGTGAAGCTTCCATGTGGCAACATCTGCAGAAAGTATTAAACTGAGAACATCCAGATTGCAGGGAGATCCCACAAGACCTTCCCACAAAGTGAATGTTGGATCCAAGGTCTATTCTTCACACATTCATCGACAAGAAGGGAGCCTCTTTTCATCCCTGATCAAAAGTCACCAATGAAACAGCATGTCTAATAACCATGAAAGTGCTGATGAGAACTATTACTGCTGTACTCAGGTTTTCACTTTCTAATCACATTTGTAAAACCATATTAGGGGACACATTGCTGCTGATTTGTCTTAAATATCACTAACACTCTGCAGTTCTACGTGGGAACTCCTTTGTGCTTCATCAAAACAGTGCTAATGGGAGCATCAGGAGAGGCAGTGGTGTAGTGGTTGTCACTGAACTAGCAATCCAGAGACTCAAGGCTATTCTCTGGGGTCTGAGTTTGAATCCCACCATGGCAGATGGTGAAATCTGAATTCAATAGAAATCTTATGATGAACATGAGATCATTGTTGATTGCCGTCAAAACCCTCCTTTTTAAAATAAATTTAGAGTACCCAATTCATTTTTTCCAATTAAGCGGCATTTTAATGTGGCCAATCCTCCTGCACATCTTTGGGTTGTGGAGACGAAACCCACGCAAACACGGGGAGAATGTGCAAACTCCACACGGACAATGACCCAGATTAGGGATCGAACCTGGGACCTCGGCACCATGAGGCAGCAGTGCTAACCCACTGCACCACCGTGCTGCTGTCGTAAAAACCCTCCTGGTTCACTGATGTCCTTTAAGAAATCTGGAAACATCTGGCCTACATGTGACTGCAGATCACACCCGGCTGACTTTTAAATGCCCTCTGAAATGGCTGTGCAAGCCACACTCAGTTCAATTCGGGATGGGCAACAAATGCTGGCCCAGCCCAGCAACACCCAGTGAATAAAAAAAGGGGCCACTTGTAATGTCGCACCTGAGAAACAGCATATCAAACAGTGTAGCATCCCTTAGCACTGCACTGGACTGTCAACCTTGATTGTGAGTTCAGAGTTGGGCTTCAATCCACAACCTCATGACAGGAAAATCTGACCAACTGATACATTAAATTTGTCAGTGAAAGTAGTGTGTCTTGTCCAGGCTGATCCCTCCATTCTGTGTGGAAGGGGATAAGGCTCTTTCACCTTGCAAACATAGTGTGATTACTTCTTTGATGTACGTGTGCACTTGTAGATATGCTAGGTGTCTGCTGTGGTGTCTTGGAATGATACAATATCCCGAAACAAAAATAAAATAAGTGGATGCTGGAAATCTGAAATAAAACAGAAAATGCTGGAAATACTCAACAGGTCGGGTAGCATCTGGGGCGAAATTCTCCCCAAACGGCGCGATGTCCGCCGACTGGCGCCCAAAACGACGCCAATCAGACGGTCATCGCGCCGCCCCAAAGGTGCGGAATGCTCCGCATCTTTGGGGGCCGAGCCCCAACATTGAGGGGCTAGGCCGACGCCGGAGGGATTTCCGCCCCGCCAGCTGGCGGAAACGGCCTTTGTTGCCCTGCCAGCTGCCGCGGAAATGACATGTCGGGGCGGCGCATGCGCGGGAGCGTCAGCGGCCGCTGACAGTTTCCCACGCATGCGCAGTGGAGGGAGTCTCTTCCGCCTCCACCATGGTGGAGACTGTGGCGGAGGCGGAAGGGAAAGAGTGCCCCCACGGCACAGGCCCGCCCGCGGATCGGTGGGCCCCGATCGCGGGCCAGGCCACCGGGGGGCACCCCCCGGGGCCAGATCGCCCCACGCCCCCCCCCCAGGACCCCGGAGCCCGCCTGCGCCACCTTGTCCCGCCGTTCAAAAGGTGGTTTAATCCACGCCGGCGGGACAGGCAATTTATCGGCGGGACTTCGGCCCATCCGGGCCGGAGAATCCAGCGGGGGGGACCGCCAACCGGCGCGGTCCGATTCCCGCCCCCGCCGAATATCCGGTACCGGAGACTTCGGCAACCGGCGGGGGCGGGATTCACGGCAGCCCCCGGCGATTCTCCAACCCGGCGGGGGGTCGGAGAATGACGTCCCTGATCTCTAACTTTTCAGCAGAACTGGTTCTATGACAGAACAGATCTATAATAGTATAAAAACTGTTTGCTCCAACCTACATTTCTGTGCAAAGAACCATGAGCGGGATTCCCCACCCCGCCGTACACGTTTTCTAGCACGGCGGCCCATGCCGGCAGCGGGATTTTCTGCCCCAGCACCGGGCCAATGGGGTATCCCAGCGTGGGCGCCCCCACACCGTCGGGAAATCCACGGGGGTGAGTGCGCTGCCGGTGAAACGGAGGATCTCGCCGACGGAGAATCCTACCAGCATGCCCAGCCTCACTTTAACATGTGAATACATCTCAGTGGACTCCATGTTGTATCTTTGTGGTAGTCACCACTAACTTATTAGATGTATATTAGATGTAGTACGGTAAGACTCCTGTACTAGAGGTACATGGGTAAATCCCTGCCTGCTGGCTCCGCCCAGTAAGCGGTGTATAAATGTGTGTGCTTGCCGGTGCTGCTCCCATTCTGGCAGCAGCCACAGGAGGCCACACATCTTTGCTCAATAAAACCTCGATTATTCACTACTCTCGTCTTTGTAGTAATTGATAGTGCATCAATTTATTGAGCAAAGATTTTAACACGATGGAACTTCGCATCAAGCCTGATCGCTTATAGCTGAGCCCTCAAGCAGCCAACGCTACGTCCGCTTTTGACCACTGGCTAGCCTGCTTTGATAGCTACCTCCGAACATCCGCTGAAGAACCCTCGGATGCACAGAAGCTCCAGGTCCTTTATTTACGGGTGAGCCCTGACATTTTTCCTCTCATCCGGGTTGCGCCCATTTACGCTGAAGCAATAGAGCTCCTGAAAGGACATTACGTTCGGCCGGTCAACAAACGATACTCCAGGCACCTCCTGTCCACGAGGCAGCAACTCCCCGGTGGGTCCCTAGATGATTTCTGGCGTGCCCTGCACATCCTGGCGAGGAACTGTGACTGCCAGGCAGTTTCGGCAGTCCAGCATACAGAACTTTTAATCAGAGACGCTTTTGTTACGGGCATGGGGTCGGCGTACATCCGCCAGCGCCTATTGGAGGGGGGTACACTTGATCTTGCGGGAACTAGGCAGCTCGCAAACTCATTAACAGTGGCCTCCCATAACGTCCAGTCGTACGCCCCCGACCGCACGGCACCCTCATGGGCATCGTGGGCCCCACCATCTACCGACCCCAGCCCACCGCAAGCCTGCGCCGCGCGGCAGCCAGCCAACCCCGGGAGGCCCAAATGCTACTTCTGCGGGCAGAACAAACACCCCCGGCAGCGCTGCCCGGCGCGGAGTGCAACCTTCAACGGCTGCGGAAAGCAGAGACATTTTGCTGCTGTGTGCCAGGCCCGGTCGGTCGCCACTGTTTCTAGCCCAGCGATCCTACACCCCCACGTGCGGCCCGTAGGCGCCACCATCTTCTTCTCCGCAGGCCACGTGTGGCCCGTGAGCGCCGACATCTTCTTCTCCACAGGCCACGTGCGGCCCGTGGGCGCCACCATCTTTAATGCCACCAGCCATGTGTGCCCCGTGGGCGCCGCCATCTTCGGCGCCATTTTGGACGTGTCTCAGGATCTCTGCTCGTTGGAAAGCTCGTTTGGCTGCTCATGGCCTGCCACCACCACTGACTAGCCCGGGGCCTCCCAGCATCAGCTGCAGCTCGCCTCCATCACCCTCGACCAGTCCCGGCCCCACAATCTTGCAACCGCAACGTCAACGGTGAAAATCGATGGGCACAAGACTTCCTGCCTTTTTGACTCCGGGAGCACGGACAGCTTCATCCACCCCACGACGGTAAGGCGCTGCTCCCTTGCGGTCCACCCTGTTAGCCAGAAAATCTCCCTGGCCTCCGGATCCCATTCCGTGGAAATCCAGGGGCGTCCAGGGCATAGGGTTTAGCAACCTCCGGCTCCAAGTCCTCCCCAACCTCTGCGCTGCCCTGTTACTCGGTCTGGACTTCCAGTGCCACCTCCAAAGCTTAACTTTAAAATTCGGCGGACCCCTACCCCCCCTCACCGTATGCGGCCTCACGACCCTTAAGGTCGATCCACCTTCCTTGTTTGCAAACCTCACCCCGGATTGCAAACCCGGCGCCACCAGGAGCAGACGGTACAGTGCCCAGGACAGGACCTTCATAAGGTCGGAGGTCCAGCGGCTTCTGCGGGAGGGGATCATTGAGGCCAGCAACAGCCCCCGGAGAGCCCAAGCGGTAGTAGTAAAGACTGGGCAGAAACACAGGATGGTCATTGACTACAGTCAGACCATCAATCGGTACACGCAGCTCGACGCATACCCCCTACCATGCATATCTGATATGGTCAATCGGATTGCACAGTACCGGGTCTTTTCCACAGTGGACCTGAAGTCCGCCTACCACCAGCTCCCCATCTGCAAGGAGGACCACCAATACACTGCATTCGAAGCAGATGGCCGCCTCTAGCACTTCCTTAGGATTCCCTTCAGTGTCACTAACGGGGTCTCGGTCTTCCAACATGGGATGGACCGAATGGTTGACCGGTACGGACTGCAGACCACCTTCCCCTACCTAGACAACGTCAGTATCTGCGGCCACGATCAGCAGGGCCACGACGCTAACCTTCTCAAATTTCTCCACACCGTCAAACTCCTTAATCTCACGAACAATAAGAAGTGCGTGTTCCGCACCAATCGCTTAGCCATCCTTGGCTATTTTGTGGAAAATGAAGGTCTAGGGCCCGACCCCGACCGGATGCGCCCCCTCATGGAACTCCCACTGCCCCAAGGCCCTGAAACGATGCCTGGGGTTCTTCTGCTATTATGCCCAGTGGGTCCCTAACTATACGGACAAGGCCTGCCCACTCATTCAGTCCACAGTCTTTCCCCTAACGTCTGAGGCCTGTCAGGCCTTTAACCACATCAAGGCAGACATCGCCAAGGCCACGATGCATGCGGTTGATGAGTCCCTCCCCTTTCAAGTCGAGAGCGATGCATCGGACGTAGCTCTGGCCGCCACCCTCAACCAGGCAGGCAGGCCCGTTGCATTATTTTCCCGCACCCTCCATGCCTCCGAAATTCGGCACTCCTCTGTTGAAAAGGAGGCCCAGGCCATTGTGGAAGTTGTGCGGCATTGGAGGCATTACCTGGCCGGCAGGAGATTCACTCTCCTCACTGACCAACGGTCGGTTGCCTTCATGTTCAATAATACACAGCGGGGCAAATCAAAAATGATAAGATCTTGAGGTGGAGGATCGAGCTTTCCACCTATAATTACGAGATTTTGCATCGCCCCAGGAAGCTCAAGGAGCCCCCCGATGCCCTATCCTGAGGAACATGTGCCAGCGCATAAGTGGACCGACTCCGGGCTCTACACGATGGCCTCTGTCATCCGGGGGTCATCCGGTTCTTCCACTTCATCAAGGCCCCCGCAACCTGCCCTACTCCATTGAGGAGGTCAGGGCTGACACCAGAGACTGCGCGGAGTGCAAACTGCACTTCTACCAGCCAGATCGAGTGCACCTAGTGAAGGCCTCCTGCCCCTTTGAGCGCCTCAGCATGGACTTCAAAGGGCCCCTCCCCTCCATCGACCGAAACACGTACTTTCTGAACGTGATGGGTGAGTACTCCCGGTTTCCCTTCGCCATCCCATGCCCCGATAAGACTTCTGCCATGGTCATTAAAGCGCTCAACAGCATCTTCACCCTGTATGGTTTCCCAGCTTACGTCCACATACATCGGGGATCCTCCTTTATGAGCGATGAGCTGCGTCAGTTCCTGCTCAGCAAGGGCATTGCCTCGAGCAGGACGACCAGCTACAACCCCTGGGAAAACGGGCAGGTGGAGAGGGAGAACAGGACGGTCTGGAAGGCCGTCCTGCTGGCCCTACCGTCTAAAAATCTCCCGGTTTCCTGCTGGCAGGATGTCCTCCCTGACGCGCTCCACTCCGATCGCTCCTCTGCACTGCAACTAACGAAACCCCCCTTGAACGTCTCTTTGCCTTCCCTAGGAAGTTCACCTCCGGGGTCTCGCTCCGAACATGGCTGGCAGTTCCTGGACCCGTCCTCCTTTGCAAACACGTGCGGACCCATAAGTCGGACCCATTGGTCGAAAGAATCCACTAGTGCACGCAAGCTCGCAGTACGCCTATGTGACGCACCCCGACGGGCACCAGGACACAGTCTCCCTCCGGGACCTGGCACCTGCTGGATCCCCACCCAAGGCCCACCACCCGACATCCCCCCTCTCCGGTTGCCCCTGCGTCACTCCCCCTCCCCCCAGCGCACCTCACTGCAGCCCCCGCACCAGGAGGATCCGTCCTCGCACTGGTTCCACTCGGGGGCGATGAAGACGAGCACAACACACTCCCGAAGTCACCGGTGACCAGGTCGGCGCCCGCATCACCACCAGGACCGAGGCGATCACAGCGGAGGATCAAGGCCCCCGACAGACTGAACTTGTTAATTTTTCCACCACCCCTGCCGGACTCTTTTTTTTAACAGGGGGCGAATGTGGTATTCACCACTAACTTTATTAGATGTGATACGGTAAGACTCCTGTACTAGAGGTACATGGGCAAATCCCTGCCTGCTGGCTCCGCCCAGTCGGCGGTGTATAAATGTGTGTGCGCACCGGTGCTCCTCCCATTCTGGCAGCAGCTACGGGAGGCCACACATCTTTGCTCAATAAAGCCTCGATTATTCACTACTCTCGTCTTTGTTGTAATTGATAGTGCATCAATCTTATAACTTGTTCCAGGTCCCATTTACAATGTTTTGCTGGAGCTATGGGATGTTATTGGATGTAGGAAAGTCACACGAGCCGAACAGCTCAAAAGGCCCAGTTAAAGTGATTTCTGCTGGAGGTAATGTATATAAAAACATATAATTGCTGCATTTTAATCTGTGTGTTAGCAGTTTTAACTGGGCTATCTCCACTTTTTCATGTCGCTGCTGCTTTTGAAAGTGCATCAGGATAAAGCTCGGGTTGGTCATTCTTTGGGTGGTGTCTTTGTGCAGTTCAAATAAGGCAGAGGAATTCGAGAAGGATCAACAAATATATGTGTGACAAATCCTGGGGCACTTTACCTGCACCTTGGAAGGTGAGTGATACCTGGGCAGCTCAGAGGAGGTTAGATTCATTCACTGCTCCCTCCTTCTCCTCCACCCATATTTTCATAAAGTTCTAAATGCCACATTTCAACATTGCAACACAGGCATTCAGAAAAACCTTCATAGTTATAACGGCATAATAGATTAGTGCTGATGCTATGAGATTAGCATCTCAATGGTCATGATTTAAATTCATCTGATCACTAGTAGGCAGGATTTACCAGAAAAGATGCTGGAATATTGTAAAATTTTCACTCGTACAGGTCCTTCGAGGATGTTGCAACTTCTACCTGATCTGACATAAAATTATTGGAGTGAACAACAATAGCCTGTATTTATATAGCACCTTCAAAGTACTTTAAAGAAGCACTATAAAGTCAAATTGGTCCCATTCGGCGATATTAGTACAGATGGCAAAAAGCTTGGTTAAAGAGTTCGGTTTTAAGGCGTGTTTTAAGGAGGAAGAGGCAGCAAAGTAGGAATTCCAGAGCTTAAGGCACAGGCACCTGAAGACATGGTCATCAATGTGGTGCAGTTAAAATCGGGGATGATCAAGAGGCCAGAATGAGATGAGTGCAGATATCGCGGAGGGTTATGTGGCTGAAATAAATTATAAAGATAGAGAGTGATGAAGGGATTGGGAAACAAACATGAACATGACCTCAAGTGTAGTGAGGGTAGAATGTGGGGGGTCAACCTTGAGTTTATTGGAATAGTCAAGTCTCGAGGTGACAGAGACGTGAGTGATGGTTGGTACGGTTACACAGTGGCTAGCATTGCAGCCTCACAGCGCCAGGGACCCGGGCTAAATTCTGGCCTTGGGTGACTGCTTATGTGGAGTTTGCATATTCTCCCCACATCTGCTCCGGTTTCCTGCCGTAGTACAAAGATGCGCAGGTTAGATGGATTGGCCGTGCTAAAAATGCGCCTCAGTGTCCAAAGATGTGTAGGTTAGGTGAGGTTCCGGGGATAGGGTGGGAAAGCGGGGGTTTGGGCCTAGGCAGGGAGCTTTATCAGAAGGTTGGTGCAGACTCAATGGGCCGAATGACCTCCTTCTGAACTGTAGGAATTCTATGAATGTTTATGGTTTCATAGCAGAAGAGCTGAGTCAGGGCTAGAGTCGAATGATATTAGGGAGCTAACACAGTCTTACTGATGCCACAGATATGGGGGTCAGAAACTCAATAAAATATGATAAAATGATTGCAACCAAATTGGTTTTGCCTCAGATAGTTTCTTGGGAGAGGGTTAGAGTCCATAGCTAAGGAATGGAGTTTGTAGCTGGACATACCATAATGGGGTTGGTCTTCCAAATTTTTAATCAGAGGAAATTTTTGTTCATCCTGTACTAGATGTCGGATAAGCCATCTTATAATTTAGCAACGAGAGAGGAGAAAAGTGGGGGCGTGATGAGGTAGAATCGAATGTCGTCAGCGTACATGTGTAAACTAACGTGTTTTCGGATGATGTTTTTTTTCTTCATTCTTCCATGGCATGCGGGTATCACTGGCTAGGCCTACATGTGTTACCTGTCATAATACACACCAGTATATCATGGTGCAGACACTCACACACACTGATGGACATGCGGTGGGACCAATCAGCATATACAACACCGCAGCCAATCACCAGTGAGAGCACACGCACTATAAAGACAGGGGACAGGAGAGTTCCCGCTCATTCTAGTAGCAGCCAGCTCGGAGCACAGAGCTCACAGCCTGCAACACAGATATTAACCATGTGCTGAGTGCATCACCTGGTTAGGACTAGGCAAGCGTCAACAGTTAAAGCTGGTATTGCATTTACCCACAGTTCAAGTATGTTAATATAGTTAACCTTATAATAAAATAGAGTTGCACCACTTCCAGTGTTGGTGACCTGTTTGTGATCCAGAATACCCAACATATCATTACCCATCCCTAATTTCCCTCGAAATGAAAGGCTTGCTATGCCATTTCGGAGGACAGTTAAGTGTCAACCACATTGCTGTGGGTCTAAAGTCACTTCTAGACCAGACCAAATAAGGATGGTAGATTTTCTTCCCTAAAGGCCATTAGTGAACCAAGTGAGTTTTTATAATATTGATGATAGTTTCATGGTCACCATTACTAAGTTAGGAATAGGAAGGGGCTAAATATAGATACTGGGAGTATACCAGAGTTAACAGTGTGGGAGCAGGAAGATTGATACTTCAGCTACTATTAGATAGATAAGAATGGAATCAATGAGTGCTGGATGACAGCGGAGAGGGATTGGAGATGGATAGTATGGTCATAGAACATAGAACATTACAATGCAGTACAGGCCCTTCGATGTTGCGCCGACCTGCGAAACCACACTAAAGCCCATCTACACTATTTCCTTATCGTCCATATGTCTATCCAATGACCATTTGAATGCCCTTAGTGTTGGCGAGTCCACTACTGTTGCAGGCAGGACATTCCACGCTCTTACTACTCTCTGAGTAAAGAACCTACCTCTGACATCTGTCTTATATCTTTCTCCCCTCAATTTAAAGCTATGTCCCCTCATGCTAGACATCACCATCCGAGGAAAAAGGCTCTCACTGTCCACCCTATCCAATCCTCTGATCATAGTACATAGTACATAGTACATAGAACATACAGTGCAGAAGGAGGCCATTCGGCCCATCGAGTCTGCACCCACTTAAGCCCTCACTTCCACCCTATCCCCGTAACCCAATAACCCCTCTTAACCTTTTTGGTCATTAAGGGAAATTTAGCATGGCCAATCCACCTAACCTGCACGTCTTTGGACTGTGGGAGGAAACCGGAGCACCCGGAGGAAACCCACGCAGACACGGGGAGAACGTGCAAACTCCGCACAGACAGTGACCCAGCGGAGAATTGAACCTGGGGCCCTGGCGCTGTGAAGCCACAGTGCTAACCACTTGTGCTACCGTGCTGCCCGATCATCTTGTATGCCTCAATTAAGTCACCTCTTAACCTTCTTCTCTATAATGAAAACAGCCTCAAGTCCCTCAGCCTTTCCTCATAAGATCTTCCCTCCATACCAGGTAGCATTCTGGTAAATCTCCTCTGCACCCTTTCCAATGCTTCCACATCCACAAAGGGCAGCACGGTAGCATTGTGGATAGCACAATTGCTTCACAGCTCCAGGGTCCCAGGTTCGATTCCGGCTTGGGTCACTGTCTGTGTGGAGTCTGCACATCCTCCCCGTGTGTGCGTGGGTTTCCTCCGGGTGCTCCGGTTTCCTCCCACAGTCCAAAGATGTGCAGGTTAGGTGGATTGGCCATGATAAATTGCCCTTAGTGTCCAAAATTGCCCTTAGTGTTGTGTGGGGTTACTGGGTTATGGGGATAGGGTGGAGGTGTTGACCTTGGGTGGGGTGCTCTTTCCAAGAGCCGGTGCAGACTCGATGGGCCGAATGGCCTCCTTCGGCACTGTAAATTCTATGATATCTATGATATCTATGATATCCTTCCTATAATGCGGCGACCAGAATTGCACACAATACTCCAAATGCGGCCGCACCAGAGTTTTGTACAGCTGCAATATGACCTCATGGCTCCGAAACTCAATCCCTCTACCAATAAAAGCTAACACACCGTATGCCTTCTTAACAACCCTCTCAACCTGGGTGGCAACTTTCAGGGATCTATGTACATGGACACCGAGATCTCTCTGTTCATCCACACTGCCAAGAATCTTACCGTTAGCCCAGTACTCTGTCTTCCTGTTATTCCTTCCAAAATGAATCACCTCACACTTTTCTGCATTAAACTCCATTTGCCACCTCTCAGCCCAGCTCTGCAGCTTATCTATGTCCCTCTGTAACTTGTAACATCCTTCTGCACTGTCCACAACTCCACCGACTTAGTGTCATCTGCAAATTTACTCACCCATCCTTCTACGCCCTCCTCCCGGTCATTTATAAAAATGACAAACAGCAGTGGCCCCAAAACAGATCCTTGTGGTACACTACTAGTAACTGGACTCTAGTCTGAACACTTCCCATCAACCACCACCCTTTGTCTTCTTCCAGCTAGCCAATTTCTGATCCAAACTGCTAAATCACCCTGAATCCCATGCCTCCGTATTTTCTGCAGTAGCCTACTGTGGGGAACCTTATCAAATGCTTTACTGAAATCCATATACACCACATCAACTGCTTTACCCTCATCCACCTGTTTGGTCACCTTCTCAAAGAACTCAATAAGGTCAACCGTGTGAAAGGGTCCAGATATGTTGAGAAGGACGAGAAATAAATAGTTTACCTTTGGCACAGTCACATTTGTGACTCTGCTAAGGATCATTTTAGTACGATTGAATGTCGGGGTGAGGTGGTGTGGGGGAAGAACTTGATTGGATAGATTCATGCACGGAGTTCCAGACAAAATGAACATGGATTTTGGCGATGACTTCACGTTTAAGGACTAAGGAGAGGAAAGGAAGATTGGAAATGGGAGGGGGCTTTGACAGAACAGTGGGGTCAAGAGTTGGTATTTTGAGAAGAGGAGCGATGACAATGGAATTACAAGCAAGCGGTACAACAGCTGAAGAGATAGAACCATTAACAATATTGCCTGACATGGGGACCAGATGGGGAAGTTGCATGGTCGACAGGTTTGTGTGAATAGGATCAAGTTGGATCTCGTGGGAGCTTGGAAAAGGCAAGAGGGGAGATAGGCGAGAAACTAGAGAACGATGCAAGTTCAGGGCTCGGGATAACTTTCGAGGAAGTTCAGCTCAGTGGGCTCGTGTAAGGCAGGGAAGCGACGTAGACAGCTGATCGAATGCTCTCAATCTGAGCGATAAGAACTCACAAACTCCTCACACTCAGTTACTATTTTTCCTCACTAATGCCTTGCGGGCAAGTAGGGATGGGCAATAAATGCAACATTTGTTCTTGTTGCCCACATCCCTTTGAGCAAATTTGAAAAGAACACACTGACTTAATTGGCTGCAGCCATGGGATTTCCACAGGCAGCAGATATTTGTGAATAACAAGGTGTCCATTGAGATTGGGTTATTCTTAACACAGAGACCACCAACTGTGCGTACTACAACTTACACACTCACACGTATAAAACAAAACTGTATGGGGAGCTGTCTTTCAAATTGAATTTTTATCCTCAGGAAGGTAATGGAGAAAAAAACTGTGTTTAATGTTTCTGGTCTCCTGGGGGATTTTTCCCATACGGTTAAATGCCTGACCTCAGGTTTGTGATGTTCCACACATGGAGAGAGGGAGTTCCTGACATCTGAGTTGTGAGTAGTTGAAATGATCCCCCAGAAAATTTCAATCCAGCAAAAAAAACAAATGTTTTAATTTCAAGATCCAAATGCTCCATTTAGGAAAAAAAACAGCATTCTTGAAGAAGATTTTTGGGTGGACACATCAGTGTTCAATAATCCAAAACACCATAAAAATTGATTTTTTCAGCCAGCTGTGAAATCCACAGCATTTCTTGTTTTTACAAGATCGCAGGCTAGATATTAAAACGGGAAGGTCGTTCAGTCCAAATGGAATCTTCCCATCTCCCCATCCACAGAGCAACAGCAGAAACAGTCCTGGGTTCCTGTCTCCTTCATAGGGACCAGAGCTGATGTTCAATCAAAATGACGTCACTGGCAGAGGTTTAAAATGGCAGCCCTAGAAACACAGAATCAAAGAAGTGTTACAGCGCTGAAGGACACCATTTGGACCATCGTGCCTGCATTAGTTCTCGGTCGCACAAGGAACCTACCCTCTCTTCAGATGGGATTGAACAGGTTGGGAATTATTACTCTGGAAAAGAGAGGGCCGGAAATCAACGTAATCAATACCTTTAAGATTATGACGGGGTTTGACAGGGTAGGTTTAGCGTTACGTGTCGAAGTCTGAAACAATCACGCTATCTGACACAGATTCTAGAGTTTCATTGAATATATTTTCTCACATCTCTCCATGTGGGGTGTTGAGTACACAGTGAGTGAGTGATGTGGCATCCTGGGTATACATACATACGTGCACATGAGAATGTAATTCCTACATTATTTTGGGATAATGTAATCTCAAAGAGAAAATGTTTTCACTCGTGGCAGAGACCAAAACTAGGGTGGTAAATATGGGAGAGTCAAGGCCAAATCCAGCAGGGGACTCAGAAGAAATTTCTTAATGTAGAGAGTGGTTAGAATGTGAAGATGTGTGCAACACAGAGTAGGTGAGGCGAATAGCATGGATGCCTTTTCGGGGAAGTTAGAATACAAGAGGGAGAGCGGATATGTTGATGGAGTCAGATGAAAAGTGTGGAAGGAGGTTTGGGTGAAACATAAACAAATGGCCTCTTGTTATTCCATTCTTACATTACAACCTTAACCAAACTTCAAAAGTATTGAATTGACTTTAGAGAGGTCCTGAGACCATGAAAGGTGCTATACAAATGCAAATCTATCTTTCAGATTCTATACAACTCTGAGCAACTCAGATTCTTCAAAAGCAATTCAATTACATTGTCTACAAGGTTTTGTCAGGAGAGTTGCTGTAGTGAATGCCGTTTTGTTTAATATTCACACAGCGGAAATTGAACTGCAGCAAACTTCAAAGCGAGTCATCCTATCTCAGTTCAGAGACAGCTCTGAGTTAATACAAATGAACTGGAGTGAAAAGCTGAAGAATGGTGCTGTTTGGTGATAAATCGAAAAATGGACATGTTCATCTCTTGTGGGTTGGCACTGAATCCATTGATTCCACTCAATAATTCTGACAAGTGTCTCATTTACACCAGGCACTTTTATGTCTTTGTTCACCATCCATTCCTGGGCACAGATGGAAGGGACACAGCTGGTTCTTAAGTCAGCTAGAGACCTTGAAAACATTGGTCTTAATTTTGAGGATGGCGGTGCTTGGCCACATCACCACCGGCTCTGGCTGACCCGCAGCCAATTTATGCTCAAATGAGCTTCCGCACCTCACTGGGGAGGACTCCCCGCCTTGCAGAGCTGCTGGCCAATGATATTGGCCAGTAGCTCTCCAATCCCTGCAGCAACAGCACTGCAGTGGCCCGAGGGGGAAGCTGAGACGAAGCGCCTGAGATTAAGTCGTGGGAACCAGAGACCTAGGGAAGTGTGAGAGGTTCCAGGGCAGGGAGGGTCGGGAAGATCTGGGGGGGATTATGCTGGGGGTAGGCCACAGGTCGAAGGTGTGAGGGCGTAGGGGGAGAGGGAGGTTTAGGGGTCACCAGGCTTTAAGGGAAGGACGTCTCCAGTTAGAAGCGTCTTCTGTTGGGAGTGTCCCCTGCTCGCTGACCGCCCCACCCCCTGCACATTCCCGCCCGAGATCGAACTTTCATCATTTTGGGGTTTGACTGATTGATTGATTGATTGTCACATGTACCGAAGTGCAGTGAAAAATATTTTTCTGCGGCCAAGGGGACGTACAGCAGCGAATCGGGACTGGTCCCCACTAGCACTAGGAGTGCCCACGATGTTCCATTCCGTGGCATTTGGAAAATAAATTCCAAATCGGGTTTTCTGTGCCATTCGATGGTGCGCGGGATCTGCACTGCAACAAAGAGGCGTGACACCCAATCTCTCAGAAAGGGCCCAGACTTCTGAGATCAGAGCACCAGTTCTTTTTTTTCCATAAATTTAGAGTACCCAATTCATTTTTTCCAATTAAGGGGCAATTTAGTGAGGCCAATCCACCTAGCCTGCACATCTTTGGGTTGTGGGGGCGAAACCCACGCGAATACGGAGAGAATGTACAAACACCACACAGACAGTGACCCGGGGCCGGGATCGAACCTGGGACCGCGGCGCCGTGAGGCAACAGGGCTAACCCACTGTGCCACCGTGCTGCCCCAAGCACCATTTCTAAAGGTTTCTCCAATCTCTATTGTTTTCTGCAACTACTCCCCCACCCTGGTTGCAGCCTGGCACCACCCCGACCCTAATCACTGGCAGCTCTCCCCACTCAGAACTCCCATTCTGCTCCCCCCCAGACATCCCATTCAGCCCCCCCTCCCGCCCTCAAACTCCCCCTTCAGCCCCCCATTGCCCCACCTCCCTCCCCCATTCAAGCCCCTCCCATTCTCGCCCTTCAGGCCCCGTCCCTTGACAGTGCTAACCTGGCACTTTGCAATCTGAGAGGACTATAGCCACCAGGGTTCTGAGGGAAGTCCATCCTCAGAGGTGGGGGTCGGGGGGCTTGGGCTGGACTGGAGGGGCTCAGGTCGGGGGTATTCCCTGGAATGGGGTTTCTTTGGCTGCTCTCCCCATCTGTGGCCTTTAAAACCATTAAACATTCACTCAGTGTGTAAAAGTTACCGTTTTCCCATATTGAAGTCAAAATATGTTCATCTTTATCGTTATACCATTTAGACAGTCACACTTACACATCCCTAATAATAAAGTGAAAATGTTCTCATCTGCACCCTTAAACCCTTTAAACAGTGAGTCAGTATGTGAGAAATTAAGCTTTCTCATGATAGAGCGAAAGTGATTCCATCTGTACACCCAAACCCTTTGAAAGGTCTGTCAGTATGCCAAGTTTAAAAGTCTGAGAGATGAAGGTGAACGTTAGGCCATTAAAGTGGTGGAAACCTTTGAAGTGGTTTTCACACTGTCAAATTCATTGCCTTTTGAAGTATTGAAGTCAGGGTGTACAGCTAGGAATCTGAATGCTTCAAACAGGATTGTTTACATTGAAATTCACACTCCATTGCCTACTAAAAGCATTCTGATCGACAGTTCTTCAAAGCATAGAATCAGATTGTTTATTTTTATAGCTCTGCAGGGATCCATTAAGTCAGGGTGGCAGTTGTGCAGGATTCTCTCACCCCGTGGCCGGGCCAGAGAATCGCCGGGACGGGGCGAATTGCGCCACACCGCCCTGACGCCGGTCCGCCGATTCTCTGGAGAGCGGAGAATCAGTGCCATTGGCGCCGGCGCACCGGTGGTCGGGGGGCGCTCTAGGGCCCCCCCCCGCCGATTCTCGGCCGGGGATGGGCCGAGCGGCCATGCTAAAAAAAGCCGAGTCCTGCTGGCGCCGTCCACACTTGCTCTTACCTGACCGGGCCTCGGCTTGGATGCACCTGGAGGCGGCCTGGTGGGGGCGGGAGGGGGGTCTGACCCCGGGAGGGGGCGGTTTCGCTGTGGACTGGCCCGCGATCGGGGCCTACTGATCGGCGGGCCGGCCTCTCGGGCTGGGGGCCTCTTTTGTTCCGCGCCGGCCCCTGTAGCCCTACGCCATGTTGCATCGGGGCCGGTGCGGAGGAGGGATCCACTGCGCATGCACGCATTGGCGCCGGCCCCATTTTGCATGCGCAGACCCGTGGCGCCCATCTGACGCTGGGGATTGGCAGCTGGAGCGGCATGGGTCGCTCCAGTGCCGTGCTGGCCCCCTGTAGGGGTCAGAATTGCTGCTCCTGAGGCCAAGTTGACGCCGTCGAGAAACGCGACGGCATTCACGACGCCATCAACACTTAGCCTCAGGATCAGAGAATCCCGCCCTTCGTTTCTCTAACCGCAATTTTCCTTTGAGTCTGCTTCTTTGTTCTCGGGTGCTTCATAGAAAATGAAGGCACAGGCCCCACAGCTGTTCTCTCTACAAGAACAAAGAGACAGGTTCAGTAAAAATGGGCAAAATACTGCAGATGTTGGAGATCTGAAATAAAAACAGAAAGTGCTGAATAAACTCAGCAGGTTCTGGCAGCATCTGTGAAGAGAGAAAAAGAGTTGACGTTTCGGGTCTAATATGACTCTACTTTGCAACAGGAAGGAAAGCATCATACAGGAGTGAATTGCTCGGTTTTGTCTGGTGTATACTATATTAAGTGCAGCTAAGTATATTGAAGTAGTTTTCCCAGATTGGAATGCATTATTCTCTTGATTGCGTACAACGTGGAACTCAGCTGGCAGCAGGAGGCTCCCAGGAGGGGAGCAGAAACACATTAGGGATGTCGTCAAAGCACCCCTGAAGAGGTTAGACATACCCGCCGACCCATGAGAGACCCTGGGCTGGATAAGGTTTATCGAGGAACACCGAACACATCAACAGGCTTCATCAGGAATGTGCAGAGGTGGAGTCAAGGCATTAGAGGGAGCACTCAAACCACCAAACAACCCATCTGCCCCACCCTTCAAGAACGACCTGCCACACATGTGGCAGAGTCTGCCAGTTGCGCATTGGACATATCAACCACCTCAGAGCCCATTGAACTGGAGCGGAAGCAAGTCATCCTAAATTCGGAGGGACTGCATTAGACGACAGTGTGTGCTGGACCTTATTGGTATTCAGTATGCTCACAAATGCTTCCTTTACATCAAGCTCAAATTACCGTTTGGCGTGTAAGAAGCTATCCGCAGTCAGCAGTGAAGACAGATATTCGTATTCGAACTAATAGACATCCCCGTTCAGAATGTTTGTTGAAGACTTCAATCCAGCTTGAACAATTGCCACACACATGGTTTGAACAGTTCATATTGTAAATCTTATTAGCATATTTTTTCAGATGTAGGGAGGGAGGTGCAAAACTTTTAATGGCTGTTTGGAAAACATTTGCTGAACTTGGAAAGCTATCGCGTAAAGCGTCACGCCCTTGGAAGAAATGCAGAGAATAACAGATATTCAAGAGAGTCTGGCTGTAAGATTGTGGAACTCAAGCAGCCTACAAATGTCTGTTGAACTCAAAGCAAAGGGTAGTGGGAATCTGGAATTCTCTGGCTAGGAGGCTATCGATGACAGGAGCCTACGGAATTGGGTGATTAGATTTTTATCAGGAGAGGGTTTCAGAGATTATGGAGCTGGGCAAGTTGAGGGAGAGGTCAGCCATGATCTAACCCTATGTTTCCCAAATTTGTATGTATCATGGCATTCCTCTATACTCGAAAAGAATTTTGAGAAGTCCTCTTCCCTCTCTGGGAACTTTGTTTTTATCTTCTCCCTGTCCTCTCTCCTGTTTATTTTTTACCTGTCTCCTTCTCTCTCGCTACCCCCAGGGGTTTTAGCGCCCTTTTGGGTTTTTGCCTTTTTGTGCAAGCTCATGGGACATTTGCTTCAGCTCCAAGTCCCGTATCTCATGTGCACTGGCCTGGCCAACAAAAAAATCGAAACCACCCATGTCCGGCTCTTTCCCAGCACTGGTGCATGCAGGGGAGGCCCAAGGTTCATCAAGTCTTGACAATGCCAACCACAGCAGAACTAAGATAGTTTAATTGCATGAATTTTGAATCATTTTGAATCTTTTTTCCCAGCACACTTGGGGGCTCTTCAAAGCACAACAGGGGAACCATTGATATAATGAAATAGCAGAGCAGATTTGAGGGGCTGAATAGCACACTCCTGTTCCGATGTTCCTTCACTGCCGAACAATTACTCCATACGCTCATTACATTTTGATATTGCAAGTTGCAGAGTTAGAGGGAGCAGTTTGATTACACTTACCGTTCAGCTTTTACTTTTGTGACTGCCATCATCGGCTTTAGTTCCTGTGTCTTGCAGAACTGTGACTCCAAACTCATCGCTTAACATTATCTGTTGTGTTGGACAAGATGGCCTTCCCTTTACTGGTTGATGGATTCAACTGAATTGGGGAGAGGTAAGGAATAGGATGGGGGCTCTCACAATCTAACAGCAGGTCCTTAGGAAAAGAGATCAGCTGAAATCAGGTACAAAAAGGCTTCAATAGTCGTCAGGATAACCACATCAAGTGGTCAGGGTATCGGTGGGAGTCAGTACTTATAGTTGTGGGGCCAATGGAAGTCAAGTTTCAATTAATTGGTGATGTCAATTCACTATGACTGTTGAGAGGTGATTTGGGGATCTTTGCTTATGGGTCGGAAAGGGGATCCATCGATTAGCAACCGAGGTCCCACTCTAATTGTGAGAGAAAGTCAGATATTATTCGCGTGGTTAAATTTGTTTGACAAGTTTGCAGGAAATTTGAAAGAACCGTGTCACCCATCTGACCACCCAGGGATGAAAATATTTCATTCTGAATTTAATGTTTTGCTGTTCAGTATTCTCTCTCGCTCTGGCTTTGTTTGCAGATTTTGTGGGGGCGGTGAAGAAATTATCCTTTCTTGTTGATTTTGGCACTGTCAGATGAAATGATTTGAAAACTCTTCCTGAATAATGTGAAGTGATTGCTTGTTTAGGCTGCTGCTTGCCTGCTTCCCTGCCCCTTTTTCCTCCTTCCTTTCCTCCAGCCTTCGGACAAGACAATGGAAATTTAACAGACGACGGCAGAAGGAAAGAGGGAACGAGAGGTCAGGCCAGGCAGGAGACTGAGCCCGAGGTAATGCACTGGAGAACAGTAAGGGAGGTAATGCTCAGAGCGCCAAAGCTGCCGAAAACATGGTGATTGATTCGCACCGGAGCGTTAATCGTGTTGTCTTAGCCCAACAAAGAAAAGATGTCGCACAAAATGCTTTCCAGGCTGCTTTTTACTGAGTATTCCATTCCTTTGAGCAAATCAGACAGCCCTCTCTGTTTTTTCATCCTGTGTGTTCTCATGGCTCAGAAATAGTTTGGTGTCACACACACACACACCTGCTTTTCAAGCACTCAAACCTCAACTAAGCTTCCAGGACGGAACAGGAAGCACACGCTTTGAGATGCAAGTGCGCCACCCGCCATATTGGTGTAGACAAATTCAGGGCCCACACCGGAAACGGGTTTAGGCCAAAAGGGGCCTAGCACCTCTTTGATGTCCCTTGTATAAAATTGGCTTGCTCTGAAAACAAACAGCGCTGGACAACATACCTCAGCGAAATCAGGCCTAAGCGCAGCCTCTTCCTAATACTAAACCAAAATGCGGCAGATGCTGTAAATCTGAAATAGAAGCGGGAAATGATGGGAATTCTCGGCAGGTCAGGCAAGACCCGAGCACAAAGAAGCAAAGTTATTATTTCAGATCGATGAACTTACATCAGAACTACTGCGGGGGCGCTGCAGGGCTGTCTCTGCCCCTTTCACACACAACCCCATCCTGATGTCTCGAACATTTGCCCAGCCCCTCCCGTGCTCCCCACTGTCACAGTTACATGATCAACCAGCTCCCAATATTGAGCACCCCACCCCCACCCACCATTCGCACCCCGCCCCCCCCCCTCCCAGTGCTCCTCTCCTCCCAGTCGCCCATTCCAAATTGTGCCGTTTTAAGCACTTACCTCCAATAAGCCAAATCTTTTTCAAACATGCTTTGGGCCAGTACCCTCAGGTCCAATTTCCTAAACTCATATGGTGTGGTTTTAACTTATTTGAAACAAGGCAATTAAACGGAATTAAAATCAGACAAGTGGAATCACAGAAAAGTGAAGCATAAACAGAGGCCATTCGGCCACCAAGCCTGTGCTGGCTCATTTGGCTCTTTTTCTGCACATCCCTGCAATATTCTTTGTCTTTTGAGTATTTATTCAATTCCCTTTTGACGGTGACCTATTGAATCTGCATACACGACCCACTTGAAAGATAAGGGCCTAGATACCACATCAACATAGCCTCAAAATAAGGGGAAGTAGATTTGGACTGAGCTCAGGAGGAACGTCTTCACCCAAAGGGTTGTGAATCAATGGAATTCCTTGCCCAGTGAAGCAGTTGAGGCTCCTTCATTGAATGTTTTCAAGATAAAGATAGATAGTTTTTTGAAGAATAAAGAGATTAAGGGTTATGGTGTTCGGGCGGGAAAGTGGAGCTGAGTCCACAAAAGATCAGCCATGATCTCATTGAATGTTGGGCAGGCTCGAAGGGCCAGATGGCCTACTCCTGCTCCTAGTTCTTATGTTCTTTTCGACATTGTCAAAATGGCAGCAAAAAAAAAGCCCAAATTACAGCACAGGAACAGGCCCATTCGGCCCTCCCAGCCTGCGCCGATCCAGATCCTTTATCAAAACCTGTCTTGTATTTTCCAAGGATCTACTTCCCTCTGTTCCCCTCCCGTTCATATATCTGTCTAGATGCATCTTAAATGATGCTATCGTGCCCGCCTCTACCACCTCCGCTAGCAAAGCGTTCCAGGCACTCACCGCCCTCTGCGTAAAAAACTTTCCACACACATCTCCCTTAAACTTTCCCCCTCTCACCTTGAAATCGTGACCCCTTGCAATTGACACCCCCACTCTTCGAAAAAGCTTGTTGCTATGCACCCTGTCCATACCTCTCAGAATTTTGTAGACCTCAATCAGGTCCCCCCTCAACTTCCGTCTTTCCAACTAAAACAATCCTAATCTACTCAAACTTTCTTCATAGCTAGCACCCTCCATACCAGGCAACATCCTGGTGAACCTCCTCTGCACCCTCTCTAAAGCATCCGCATCCTTCTGGTAATGTGCCGACCAGAACTGCACGCAGTATTCCAAATGTGGCCTAACCAAAGTCCTATAAAACTGTAACATGACCTGCTGACTCTTGTACTCAATACCCCGTCCGATGAAGGCAAGCATGCTGTATGCTTTCTTGACCACTCTATCGACCTGCGTTGCCACCTTCAGGGTACAATGGACCTGAACTCCCAGGTCTCTCTGTACATCAATTTTCCCCAGGACTCTTCCATTGATCGTATAGTCTGCTCTTGAATTAGATCTTCCAAAATGCATCACCTCGCATTTGCCTGGATTGAACTCCATCTGCCATTTCTCTGCCCAACTCTCCAATCTATCTATATTTTGCTGTATTCTCTGACAGGCCTCCTTGCTATCTGCAACTCCACCAATCTTAGTATCATCTGCAAACTTGCTAATCAGACCACCTATACCTTCATCCAGGTCATTGATGTATATCACAAACAACAGTGGTCCGAGCACGGATCCCTGTGGAACACCACTAGTCACCTTTCTCCATTTTGAGACACTCCCTTCCACCACTACTCTCTGTCTCCTGTTGCCCAACCAGTTCTTTATCGCTCTAGCTAGTACACCCTGAACCCCATACGACTTCACTTTTGCCATCAATCTGCCATGGGAAACTTTATCAAACGCCTTACTGAAGTCCATGTATATGACGTCTACAGCCCTTCCCTTGTCAATTAACTTTGTCACTTCCTCAAAGAATTCTATTAAGTTTGTAAGACATGACCTTCCCTGCACAAAACCATGCTACCTATCACTGATAATTTTATTTTCTTCCAAATGTGAATAGATCCTATCCCTCAGTATATTCACCAACAGTTTGCCTACCACTGATGTCAAGCTCACAGGTCTATAATTCCCTGGATTATCCCTGCTACCCTTCTTAGACAAGGGGACAGCATTAGCAATTGTCCAGTCCTCCGGGACCTCACCCGTGCTCAAGGATGCTGCAAAGATATCTGTTAAGGCCCCAGCTATTTCGGCCCTCGCTTCCCTCATCAACCAGGGATAGATCCCATCCGGACCTGGGGACTTGTCCACCTTAATGCCTTTTAGAATACCCAAAACTTCCCCTTTCCTTATGCCGACTTGACCTAGAGTATTTAAACATCCATCCCTAGCCTCAACATCCGTCATGTCCCTCTCCTTGGTGAATACCGATACAAAGTACTCATTAAGAATCTCACCCATTTCCTCTGACTCCACGAATAATTCCCTTTTTTGTCTTTGAATGGGCCAATCCTTTCTAGTTACCCTCTTGCTCCTTATATATGAATAAAAGGCTTTGGGATTTTCCTTAACCCTGTTAGCCAAAGATATTTCATGACCCCTTTTAGCCCTCTTTATTGCGCGTTTGAGATTTGTCGTACTTTCCCGATATTCCTCCAAAGCTTTGTCAGTTTTAAGTCACCAAGATCTTATGTATGCTTCCTTTTTCAGCTTAGCTAGTCTCACAATTCCACCCGTCATGCATGGTTCCCTAAACTTGCCATTTCTATCCCTCATTTTCACAGGGACATGTCTGTCCTGCACGCTAATCAACCTTTCCTTAAAATACTCCCACATTTCAAATGTGAATTTACCCTTAAACAGCTGCTCCCAATCCACATTCCCTAGCTCTTGCCGAATTTTGTTATACTTGGCCTTTCCCTAATTCAGCACTCTTCTTTTAGGACCACTCTTGTCTTTGTCCATGAGTATTCTAAAACTTACGGAATTGTGATCGCTTTTCCCAAAGTAATCACCGACTGAAACTTCAACCACCTGGCCGGGATCATTCCCCAATACCAGGTCCAGTATAGCCCCTTCCCGAGTTGGACTATTTACATACTGCTCTAAAATACTCTCCTGGATGCTCCTTACAAATTCTACTCCATCTACGCCTCCAACACTACATGAGTCCCATTCAATGTTGGGGAAGTTAAAATCTCCCATCACAACCATCCTATTGCCCCTCCATTTTTCTATAATCTGTCTACATATTTGTTCCTCTACTTCACGCTCGCTTTTGGGAGGCCTGTAGTAAAGCCCCAACAATGTTACTGCACCCTTCCTATTTCTTAGCTCTACCCATATTGCCTCAGTGCTCGAATCCTCCATCTTAATCACAGCTGTGATATCATCTCTGACCAGTAATCCAACTCCTCCACCCCTTTTACCTCCCTCTCTATCCCTCCTGAAAGCATCTATACCCTGGGATATTTAGTTGCCAGTCTTGCCCTTCCCTCAACCAAGACTCAGTAATACCAATAACATCATAATCCAAGCCCTACGTTCACCTGCCTCACCTGCTACACTTCTCGCATTGAAACAAATGCACCTCAGACCACCTGTCCCTTTGCGTTCATCATCTCTTCCCTGTCTACTCTTCCCCTTAGTCACATTGAGTTTATCATCTAGTACCTTACTGGCTTTAGTTGCTGCCTCTTTACTGACCTCTAACTTCCTAATCTGGTTCCCATCCCCCTGCCACATTAGTTTAAAACCTCCCCAACAGTGTTAGCAAAAGCACCCCCTAGGACATTGGTTCCAGTCCTGCCCAGGTGTAGACCATCCGATTTGTAATGGTCCCATCGCCCCCAGAATCGGTTCCAATGCCCCCAAAATCTGAACCCCTCCCTCCTGCACCATCTCTCAAGCCACAAATTCATTCTGACTATTCTTGAATTTCTACTCTGACTGTCTCGTGGCACTGGTAGCAATCCTGAGATTACTACCTTTGAGGTCTTACTTTTTAACTCATCTCCTAACTCCCTAAATTCTGATTGTAGGACCTCATCCCATGTTTTACCTATATCATTGGTGCCTATATGCACCTCAACAACTGGCTGTTCACACTCCCCCTTCAGTCTGTCCTGCAGTCAATCTGAGACATCCCTGACCCGTGCACCCAGGAGGCAACATACCATTCTGGAGTCTCGTTTTCGACCACAGAAGTGCCTGTCTACTCCCCTTATGATTGAGTCCTCTATGACTATAGCCCTGCCAGTCTTTTTCCCGCCCTTCCGTGCAGCAGAGCCAGCCACTGTGCCATGAGCCTGGCTATTACTGCCTTCTCCTGTTGAGTCATCTCCCCCAACAGTATCCAAAACGGTATACCTGTTTTGGAGAGAGATGACCGCAGGGGACACCTGCACTGCCTTCCTGCTCTTTCTCTGCCTTTTGGTCACCCATTCCCTGTCTCCATCACCAATCCTAATCTGCGGTGTGACCAACTCACTGAACGTGCTATCCACGACCTCCTCAGCATCGCGGATGCTCCAAAGTGAGTCCATCCGCAGCTTCAGTGCCGTCTGTCTAGCAGGAGCTGCAGCTGGACACACTGGCCACACATGAAGGAGTCAGGGGCATCGGCTGCGTCCCTGAACTCCCACATTGAGCACGAGGAGCATAACACGGGTCTGTGATCTCCTGCCATTTTTTGCACTTTACCTTAACTGATTTCAAATATAATATCAAATAATGAATAAGTGAAAGGAATAAAGATTTTACTTCCCAATCACAATACTTCCAACGCACAAAGGGTTAAATTTCTCCCAGCTACTGCTAATTGGAACACTTTCCTTACCAGCCAATCAGGTCACTGCTTTGCTGTGATGTCACTCTTCAAGCTAAGTTTTTCAAGTTTTTAAAGAGGGAAACTTACCTTCCCGACAGACCCCTGGCCACTGCTCCCGCCGAAAATCTGAAGGCCGCTTCTCCGGCAGCTGTGTCCCCGCCGCTCTCCTCGCGCTCTTTTATCCTGTGTCCCCGCCGCTCTCCTCGCGCTCTTTTATCCTGTGTCCCCGCCGCTCTCCTTGCGCTCTTTCACTGTGCCTAAAATATGTGTAAACTCATTAGATCTGTGAAGCTCATGGGAACTGTCAGAAATAACAGTTAAAAGTGTCAACATGAACTGTCAAAGGGTGCTGTCAAGCTGTCAAGTCATGAACAACTCCTGCCCTTAACTCTTTGAAAAACTGTCTGAAGTGTTAAAAAAAAGAAATTTCCCGCTATTTTACTCTGTCTGTTGATGCTAGCCTGAAGACTACAAATTCTGAATTACGGTTGCATGAGTGATTTCACAACCATCTATTACCACGGTAGGGTGCCTGCCAGTTCACCATTTGATTGGCAGCTCCAAGTAATTCTGGATTCTTTAAAGTGGAACTATGAATTCCAGTGCTTGTTTTTGTAATGGAACGTATTGAGTTTTTATGATTGCAAGTTTCTTTTCATACATTCTGCAATAGACACTTGAAACGTTAATCTTGTGGTGAGTACTGGATGAGTTGGAATGGTAGGTGTATGGCCAACAGATGCTGGATGGGGGCATGGGTTATCATGAATTGGCACTAAGTTGGCATAATGGCTATAAAGGGCCAATGAGTAAATCAGCTGGGGTCATAGGTTAGCATGGGAGCTATGAATGGCCACGGGGATGAGTGGGGAATAGGTTGCCATTGATGGAATGGGAGGCTATATGGGGTTGGGAGCATGACATAGCATGGGTTGGCATGGGTGGGACATGGGGAGCGTGTGGAGGGATGAGGGCTGCTTTATGTTTGCCAGTTGTAAAAAATATTGCTGGTGCAGGTCTCCTCCCTGGCCCGTCTCTGCACCCAACAGCCTCCACATTCGATCCGGGTCGGATCTGCGGAGCCAGGAAATGCTCCGACTTGTTGCCTCTGACCCAGGAACAAAGATCCAGGCACAGGTTTTGCGACTCAGCTACAGTTTACCATGGAACGGTTTACAACTGGTCTTAAATAGGAGATGTGATACCTGCAGTGAGCTTCAAGTGTAGATTTGGAAGTGCACAGTTTTGGGAGTGAAAGATTATCTATAAATGAGATCTGAAGCGATGGCAATAATTAAAGGAGAGTATCACAAATGGGAACAAAATAATTTTTTTAAATCTTCAGAAACTCAAAATGGTTCTCAGGCCTTTGGCAACTGTGCAAGAATGAAGGCAGTGTGACAAACATACAAAATAGGAGCACAATCGGCCATTTGGCTCCTTGAACCTGCTCCGCTATTCAATAAGATCATGGCTGATCTGTTTTGAGTTTGAGCTCCACATTCCCCATCTATCTCCACTAACCTTCAATTCCCAAGAGGGGTGGGCTGCGTAGGAGGGTAACTAAGAAGCGACAAGCAAAAATAACAGCAAAAGATAACCAGTGTGTAACCATGGACGGCTAGTTAAATGACAGAGCAGTCCAGCGCCCAATGCCCACTCGGTCGAGGTGCCAATGCTCTTGAGTTTCTTGGTTAGCCCAGCCTGTTCTGTACAGCAACAGCTGCCTTCTCCCCAGAGTGTCACGGGGAGACCAACAACAGCATTGGCCTCGAAGTACAACTCGAGCAGATCTCAAGAATGCTCGCACTAACTAATTCAAGAAGTTGAGGGCCAAAACCCAAGAGACAACTGAAGCCAGTATCTTGGAAATGCAGTCGGGACAACTGTCATGCAATACCGAGACCTTACAACATCACTGGCCACTTCCAGGAGTCAGTCTCAAACAACAGTCAGATGGGCAAAGCACAGGAATAGTTGGATGACTTTCAAATCACTGTCCAGCAAATACCTCTGAGTGAGTGATGGGAGAAATACCAGAGGAGCATGCAGGCATCCATAGCCTGAAAGGACAGTCTGTTCCTGGCACCTAGGCAGTTCCACTAGAGGTTGCACCACATAAATGTGGCAGCCAGCAGAATCACAAAACAGCGTTCAAAGCAATCTCACAGGAATTTGCAGCACTTGCTCCTTCCATCAGAGAATCAGTTCGGGGTGGTACCTTTATCAATATATTTAACACAATGGGACAGCAGAATAATACAATGCATCATGTCACAACATCGTACAGAATAAAAAGTCTGCATTCAACATGGTCAGAATCTTGCAATCATTGCTTATTTTATTAGCTTGCTATCATTTGCACTTAAGATTGTGCGAAATAAAAAGATTTATATGACAAGAAGCAGCAGACAGCCTCAGGTGAAATGTATTTACAACCATCTGAATTTGGTCCTTTGCCCTCTTTTAAGTGCTGCCTCAGCGGAACAAATCCTACGTAAGTGGTTCTTCCTAAGGCTGAGTTTGTTCCTGCTACTTATTTTACAATAATCCAAATACGTTTTTGAATTGAAATATAGTGCTGATTGCAACACGGTAGAAGAATCCTCACAACTCATCTCAGTGCATTCTGTAAAGTCCAGACCTTCCCTCCCCCGACCCACCCACCCCACCAGAAACCCAAATATCAAACATTGTCACTTTAAGACCTCCAGTGTTCTATTCTAGTTATCCCGATCATTGTGCCCCTTCCTGGAGGGATGTAGGGGCTCTGCACAGATGTTGTCAGCCATGTTCAGAGCCGGTAACACGTGTTGCCTGGGAGCCAACCTTGTATTCTCCAACAGTTCAGAATTCTTGATTGCATCAAGATGTGAGCATTGCAACAAAAGAGGCGCTAACTTTACTTTTAGTTGGTCGTAGCAAAACAGGACTTTAATAAAGTGTTTATTCCATAAATAAAAGGGTGGGCATTGTCTATATGGACGGGTTTGAGTGGAATCAATGGCGCCTTATGCTCTGAACAAAATTAATTCTCTGGACAATTTTATATTTCCGTATGGAACTTAATCAATGAAAATAAATGGCAAAATAGACCTTTGGTCATTTCTATGATGCAATCGTAAATGCAAAACATATGACGAGGAGGAAGCCATTCAGCCCCTTGAACCTGCTCCGTTGTTCATGGCTGGCCTGTATCTTAACACCAACTTTCATAGAATCATAGAATTTACAGTACAGAAGGAGGCCATTCGGCCCATCGAGTCTGTGCCAGCCCTTGGAAAGAGTGCCCTACTTAAGCCCAAACCTCCACTCTAGCCCCGTAACCCAGTAACTCCACCTAATCTTTTTGGACATGAAGGGCAATTTAACATGGCCGATCCACCTAACCTGCACATCTTTGGACTGTGGGCGAAACCGGAGCACCCGGAGGAAACCCATGGGAATCGAACCTGGGACCCTGGAGCTGTGAAGCAACAGTGCTAACCACTGTGCCATCGCGCCACCCTCTTTCCACCTTGCTTCATAGTTTTTAATAACCCTTACATATGAAAAATTTGATAAAATCTGGTTTAACATTTTTAATTGATCTCAACTGTTATTTGGAGGAGAGTATTTCAGTTTCCCATTCGTCTTTGTGTGAAGAAATGTTTCCTGACATCATCCTTGAATGGTCTTGTTCCAGTTTGAAGGTTCTCGACCACCCCTGCACCCCCCTCCCCACCCCCCCCACCCCCTGCACCCCCGCCCCTCCGTCAACAGAGAAAATTGTTTATCTTTATCTACTCTATCAAATCCTCTATCCATCTCAAGAACCCCAATGAGATCATCCTTATTTCTTCTTAGTCGCCTGCTGGCATGTGAAATGATCCATAGGTGCAGGCATTTCATGTGGTATTCACTTTCACCAATATTACTATCAAAATGGCTCCAGACCTGGTTTCATGTTTGACACAGGACTCAGGTGAGCATTAAGCCTGATATACACTGGGCTGGATTTTACAGTCTTCAGCAGGGTGAAGGAGATGGAACAGACAGTGAATGGTCGACTTGTTCCCTATGCCGTTGTTTCAGTTTGGCGAATCAGGCGTTAGATGACAAATTAGCGCTGAGAAAATGGGGGGCGGGATTCTCCGTGAATCAGCGCGATGGCCTGAACCCGGCGACAAAAACGGCGCGAATGACTCTGGCGTCGGACCCCCCGGAACGTCACGAATTCTCCGGCCGGGATTTGGCTAGCAGCGGCGTGACGCCATTCGCGACGGCGTCACCCGTCACAGACGCGCGCGCGTCGCAGCATAAAGGACACCCCCCCCTCCCGCATCGCAGCACAAAGGACGGCACCCCCCCCCCACCCCCACCGCATCGCAGCACAAAAGACCTCAATCCCCCGGAGACCCGTCGAAATGGCCGCCCGCCGCGCAGTGCCGAAGTTCCAGCAGCGGGACACTGGACGCAGTGGAGCAGAGGAGGGAGGCCCTGTACCCCGGACACGGTCGCAGGGCCGTACCACGCCTCAGCCGGCGCCTGTGGAGGGAGGTGGCAGAGGCCGTCAGCGCCGTGGCCGTAACAGCAAGGACAGGCGTCCAATGTCACAAGAAGATCAATGACCTTGTCAGGGCAGCCAGGGTGAGTACCCCCCCAACCCCCGAGGGACAGCACAGCCCTAGGTGCAACCGACATGGCTGCACCCACCCATGCAGGTTGCAGTGACAGGATGGGTTGTGAACCTCTGCCCACATACACACAACCGCTGGTCCGCATGTATATGTCTGCCTAACACTGTTGCCCTTTATCCCTGCCACCCTCCCGCCCCCACAGGAGAAGCGCACTCACAACTGGGAGCCTGAGAGGACTGGAGGAGGTCCACCCAAACTGCTACCATGAGGAGAGGGCCCTGGAACTTGCAGGCAGACCCGAGGGCCGGGAGGTTGGGGATGCAGAGGTCGGGGGCGCACCACCAAGTGAGACCCCCACTGCCTGCCCCCCTTTCCCCCTTCCCCCATATCCCCTTCCCCCATATCCCCCATATCCCCCTTATCCCTTCCCCATATCCCCCTTCCCCCATATCCCCCATATCCTCCTTATCCCCCATAGCCCCCTTCCCCATATCCCCATATCCCCTTATCCCCCATATCCCCCTTCCCCCATATCTCCCTTATCCCTCATATCCCCTTATTCCCCCATATCCCCTTCCCCCATATCCCCCTTATCCCCTTCTCCATATCCCCCTTCCCCCATATACCCCATATCCCCTTATCCCCCATATCCCCCTTCCCTCATATCCCCCATATCCTCCTTCCCCCATATCCCCTTCCCCCCTAGCCCCCCTCTCCACCATATCCCCTTCCCCATATCCCCCTTATCCCCATATCCCCCTTCCCCCATATCCCCCATATCCTCCTTCCCCCATATCCCCTTCCCCCCTAGCCCCCCTCTCCACCATATCCCCTTCCCCATATCTCCCTTATCCCCCATATCCCCCTTCCCCCATTTCCCCCATATACCCCTTCCCCATATTCCCCTTCCCCCTTATCCCCCATATCCCCCTTACCCCCCATATCCCCTTACCCCATATCCCCCATATCCCCATATCCTCCTTCCCCTATATCCCCCTCCCCCATATCACCCCTGGCCCCTATCCTCCTTCTCCATATCCCCCTTCCCCCATATAACCCATATCCCCTTATCCCCCATAGCCCCCTTCCCTCATATCCCCCTTATCCCCCTTCCCCATATCCTCCTCCCACATATCCCCCATATTCCCTTATCCCCCATATCGCCATATCCCCCTTCCCCCATATCCCCCTGTCTGCGTGTCTAACCATGCATGCTGTATTGTGTATTGCAGGACCACACGTCGACCCACCCGTCCCCGCGTGTGCGTCCGCCCCCAGGATGATCCAGGGCAGCCACGAGCCAGGGACAGACCCGGCCCATCAGGCATACGACGCACCCAGGACGATCCAGGGCGGCCATGAGTCAGGGACAGACCCGGAGCACCAGGGAGACGACGGCCACATCTAGTGCAAGTGCGGCGCTGCCGGCGGGCCACACCCAGCGACGAGGGGGGCAGCCACAGGACCAGGCCCCCATCGCAGCCGACCCAGGACACACATACCCAGGACACACCTACCCAGGACACACCTACCCAGGACACACCTATCCAGGATACACCTACCCAGGACACACCTACCCAGGACACACCTATCCAGGACACACCTACCCAGGACACACCGATCCAGGACACACCTACCCAGGACACACCTACCCAGGTCACACCCACCCAGGACACTGACGCACAGGACACTGACGCGCACCAGAACCAGACACAGGGGACAGATGGATAAGAACCACCGCTCCAGGGGACCCTGGACTTTGGGTCAGATGAGGAGCATGACACTACACCACTGCTATCTCCTACACCCTTCACCATCGCAGAGACACTCACCTCGATTGGGCATCTGGGACACTAACTGGTGCGCACAACACAGCCGTCCCGGAACAGCAGGTGGAGGCAGGAGCAGCCAAGGTGCCGGGCGGTCGGAGTGCAGCTCGACGCAGGCAACCATCTGCTGCCCAGATGGGTCCCGAGTTCCTGGAGTTACCACACCCATCCATAGACCCGATGCAGTCACGGGCCAAGGGACGATCGAATGGGGTGACGGCCGGATTGCGGCAGCTGCAGACGCAGGTGGAGGTGTCCACCCGCGTGCAAGAGCAGGGAGTGGTGCCCATTTTTCATTGTGGGTCTCGTCTGAGGGGTCATAATTTGCGCAAGCTTTCTGTCCTGCATCTGTCGTGTGAGAGACTAAGATTAGAGTCCATTTAGCCATATTATCTGGGGACAAATGGGCGCGGGCTAACTCTCCAAAAACTGCTGTGAAGTGTATCCACAAGCGTCCAGCAAACGCTGTGGGGTGCCCTGTCTTCTTTTGCCTACACTTGTTTCGGCCTTCTACGGGGCCTCCTCTGTTATAGCCGATCGCATCAAGGATCGCTATGTGCATCTCTTGGAGTGTGCCTCCTCCTACATTCTGTGGGTTGGGAAGGGCTGCCACGACTGAAGGGTCGAGGCTTAAAACTGTGAGCTTCACTTGCTCCTTTTCATCCAGGCCGTACATGGTAGCCTGCTGTTTGCCTTTCGCGAAAAATTGGTGGGGTCTGATGTGGGAAAGAACGGTGTAATTTTTCCACACGCGTCCCGTAATTGGGTCACGGTTAACGGGGTTGTATACAGGAAATCTGCATCTCCTTCTGCTGCGGCCCTGCGGTGTGTGGTTACAGGGTTCATGGGGGTGTGTTCTGCCTGTTCAATCGGGGGTTGGGCGCTTTCCTTTTCTGGGTTTTCGCTGTGTACATGTCCCAGGTACGTATCTATGGGCAGTCTCATTCAATTCCTGCCAATCGGGGCCGTTTTCCTGATCTAACTGGGGTCCGAATGTGCTTTGAAACCCATTTTGAACGGAAAGCAGAGATTGCAATTCTGCAATTTGCTTCCGGCACTTTGCGTGGTCTACTGAGCTCTGCCTTTGTTCCGTCGTGGAAGTGTGGAGTGCTCGTAGGGTTGCTTTCAGATCATTGCACTGTTTGTGCAATTTCTCAACTTGTTGCTCGGTCTCTTGTCTTACCAAGACCGTACGTTGAGTGTCCTGGTAGGCCTTATCGTATTGCGTTTGGAAACTAGTCAAATGGGCAAGACAAGACTGGTGTGCCCCCTTGGCATCATCCACCTCTCTGTCCCCTCGCTGCTAACTGTTCTTTTAACTCCTTATTCTCCTTCTCAAATTCGCTCACATCTCCCTAACTATTTCTGTCTCTCTCCTCAATCTCTCTCCGGAGCGTCCTAACGATCTCCTCTGTGCCTCAAAATTGTGCCAAGCAGGACATGATTGCCATCGGCTTGCGATCTTTCCCCAAGCTCTTCTTGTGGATCTCTGACAGGTTCTCCCACCAAGTATGTCCTATACTCCCGGGACCTGTTCCGTCATTCGCGCAGAATTCGCTCCAAAGGGGCCATCCTTTCCCTTTGAGGTATTTCCTGATCTCATCGTCCCAAAAGGGACACTGTCCTACTCTACTGGTCGCTGCACCTGGGGGTTCATATGGCGTTTCATTGCCTTCATTGCCATTTTCTCTATCTAGGTTCTCTACTGAATTTGGAACAGGGGGTGATAAAGCGGTGATGTAAACACGGGTACGGCTTACGCTAATTTCCGGCCTGGTTTAGCTCACTGGGCTAAATCGCTGGCTTTTAAAGCAGACCAAGGGAGGCCAGCAGCACGGTTCAATTCCCGTACCAGCCTCCCTGAACAGGCGCCGGAATGTGGCGACTAGGGGCTTTTCACAGTAACTTCATTGAAGTCTACTCGTGACAATAAGCGATTTTCATTTTTCATTTTCAGTTCATTTCATTTCATTTCACAAAACCCCCGACAGTTTTACGCAACAAAATCTCTCAGGTTTACCTTATATCCCTGTTAGTACGCATGCATTAACACACTTCCAAATCTCGGAGGATTGATCAGTACTGTTCTTACGCTTGTGGTTGTTCTGTTTCCAATTGGATTCTCAATTCAAATTGGGTTCTCTCGGAGTGGTTAGGCCACTTCTAAATCGAGTCCCATCAGATGTCGCCAGTAAATGTTGCTAACTTGCTGTTGTCTCTTAATTTGACTCTGTTTAATTACATTTGCTCAAGAGTCGCCAGGTATCTTTCGACACCGCCACAAGGTTCAAAACCGAATACTGATCAAAGACTCGATACACCAGTTAGTAAGTTCAAAAGCAATGCTCATTTATTTACACACAGTCAAATCTACTCATGCATAAACCTCTTCAACCTAAACTATCACTATTACTAAGGCCTATACTTAGCTTTGGGTGTCCACTCAGTCAGAGGAACAATGGCCGTTGCTCAGTTCTGAGGCTGCTGGGTTGAGCTGTTTACAGGATAGCAACTAGGAGCATCTATCTCATAGAGTGCGTTGACTTGGAACTTACTTGGTCTGGCGTAGCTTTGACAGGTCTCTCCTCGCTGAGAGCCAAGGCCAAGAGAGAGATCCTCTCTTGGGGAATCCTTTTTATACCCAAAAGGGCTCCGCGCGCTTTTGGGTGGGCCTTGAACTTGGCCCCAATTAATTGGTCCGTTTCCCAATCGTCCTTATCGATTTTCCTCCAATAGAGGGGTGGGTTCCCTGGTTGCTGGGCGTGTCCTAGGTGGCCGTTGGTTTGCTTTGTTTTAGTCTCCTCTGGCGCAGGGATGTCTGTCTTAGCATTGTTTATCTAAATGTTACCTTTTGTTCCCGGGGATGGCTCATTAGTATGTAAATGGTTCTGCAATATCGGTCTTGTCTGAGAGCTACAGCTCTAATCAACAGACAGACCTTGCACCTGCTTGCTTTTTTGATATTGTCCAATTTTCCCTGCATTCTTTGCAAGTGTCCATTTTGTAATCGGGACGTGGCCATCCCAGATGGCTACAGAGGAAACCGGAGCACCCGGAGGAAACCCATGCAGACACAGGGAGAATGTGCAGACTCCGCAGAGAGAGTGACCCAAGGCTGGAATCAAACCTGGGACCCTGGCACTGTGCAGCAACAGTGCTAGGTTTGCCTGGCTCATTAATCTTTACTCAAAGCGATATTACAATCCCAGACCAAACCTCAACTGTGGCTAGGGTACTGGACCAAAACCACAATATTTTGGTTGATTTGTGAAAAGACTGTGCGGAAAGAATAATTCGCTCCCGGAGGGATTGCATGAAGAAATAGGGTTTGGGTATTTTTAAAACAAAACTCTATTATAAATACAAACTTTTTAACTTCACACCCGCAAAGAACAGCTTACAATGTCACCTTAAACACTGCTACTCAATTTCCCATTAAACAGCAAGAAAAGAAACATACAGCTCTCAATCTATCTTACTGTGGGAGAATTGTGAACTCCACATCAGGCAGGTCAGAATTCACCTCCTCTCACCAAAAAACTGCCTCTCTAAAGCTTTTCAAAATGTCTCTCTGCATTCCTTGGCTCCACTGCAATGACCTCATCTTCTCAAGTTGAAAAACAAATTATCTCTGCAGGCTGCAAAGCAGATGAACTCCCCAGGGACTTTCACAATCGAATCACAGTCCATTAATCCAGACTGAAAAACGCATTCCTTGTCAATTTCACCTTCTGTTAAAAGCACCCAGGCCTTGCAAACATAATCATTTTTTAAAAAACATGACCACTGCAGTTATACGTACCGTAACCCGAGGCTTTTACCACTTAAATTGTCCAATACTTAGAATCCAATATTCCTAAAACTTCCAGTCGGCTCAGTGATGCAAAATAAAGTTTTGCCATGAGTGTAGTTTTTTTCAAATCAGGATGACCGCAGAGCAAAATAGAACAGGAAATGTATGAAAGCACCTGTTGTAAATGGGTACTGGAAATCTGGAACATCAGTCATCGTCTGCGACTGCATTATCAAATTAAAGAGCCTTGCACAAAATGTAGGCTCAGCCTCACTGTACCAAGAGCACTTGTGATCTACACTTAAAGGGCACTTAGCACAATGGGCATTGAATGGATCAGTGCTTCATTGAAATAAGAGATTCCAGTGCAGTGATGGGCTGAATGGCCATTACTTTTTCCAACATATTCTGTCCTCCATATTCCATCTCTCTCATTGCCTCTCCCCATGCACATATGTAAAATCCAGTCCACAAACAACACTGAAAGCCACAGCTCTCTTCCAATACTGAGGTGATATGTAGACAACACAAACTGACTGCAATTGAAAATATCCTGAGAGGTTTGTGGTGCAGGGCTCACTTCATTGAAAGTATTGCCATCCATGAATACAAACAAGCATTGAATTCTTGCAACAGGTGTGCTGAGGTAATCTCCGTGCTCAATCAGCCCAATGTGCCCCTAATTTCAAGTCTCATAGAGGCCCCAGGCTAATGCATTGGAGGCCTGGGTTCAGATCCCACCACGTCAGCTGGTGGAATTTAAATTCAATTATTAAATCTGGTGAAGCTAGTCTCAGTAATGGTGGCCATGGGCAGCACAGTGGCGCAGTGATTAACGTTGCTGCCTCACGGCGCCAAGGTCCCAGGTTCGATCCCGGCTCTGGGTCACTGTCCGTGTGAAGTTTGCACATTCTCCCCGTGTTTGCGTGGGTTTCTCCCCCCCCCCCAACCCAAAGATGTGCAGGGTAGGTGGATTGGCCACGCTAAATTGCCCCTTAATTGGAAAAAATGAATTGGGTACTCTAAATTTATTTTTAAAAAAGTAACGGTGGCCATGACAACTATCATCGATTCTATAAAAACCCATCTGGTTCATTCATGTCCTTTAGGCGAGGAAATCACCATCTTTACCTGGTCTGGCCTGCATCTGACTCCAGACCCACAGCAATGTGGTTGGTTCTTAACTCTCCCTCTGAAATGGTCGAGGATGTTACAGTTCAATGGCAATTCGGGATGGGCGACAAATGCTGCCTTTCCCACATCCAGGAAGGAATATTTTTAGAAGTCTCATATTGTAAGATCATCAACTTCACATTTCAAAGTTATTGTTGTTGCTGTAATTTATAACAGCCTGTATTTGCACAGAGCGTTTATTGTGCTGAGGTATAGCATGGTGCACGTGTTGCCTTTCCAAAAATATGGCCCTTTATTACCAACAGATGGACAAGAAACATTTCAGAGCATTGTTCAAAGTTGGGCACCAAGTTCTCCCAGTGTCCTGTTCAATATTTCTCCCTCCACCAGATTAACCTGCTGTTTATCTGACCTTGCAATGGCTTCCAAAACGGGCTGCACTTCCAACTCAAGATAAATGGCACCCTCAGGCAAGGTTCAAAATAATTATGTGTTTCTCCTCTCACTCATGTCTCCTTTGCCTTTTACACATCTTCTGTGGGACAATAGGCAGAGGCCAGGCAGCTGGCACTTTGCTCTTGGCCTGGTGTCAGGAGCAGTGTATGAGGCTCGTCTCCACATCCGTTTCACATTCACACCCTCCGCCTCTCCTCCCCTGCTGGGTGATGCGGTGGTATTGAACCATCATCGGTTCAGCAAGTAACTTGATCTGCCATGAAGACATGGAACATTTCCAACGAGTCTGCAAAGATTACCTCAACGAAGCAGATCAGGGAACAAGCGGAAACTGGAAACAGTAAGAAGCAAAGTTAGTCAGCAAGTTGCTGACATCTCCTGCCAGGTAGGAAAAGGGTTCTCAAGTTTCTTTTTCCTTTTTCTGTTATATAATTGATGTGGGTGAGTGGTGCTAAAACACTCCACCCAGCCATTCCCGTCTCTAAATCCTTAACGTTTAACCCCTTACAAGTCATTGGATGTTGTGATACACCTCCTATACAACCAGAATTTAAAATTTATCGAGCATAGCATAGAATGACTCATCTTACACAGGGCCCATAACTCATCAGAGGCAGTAGTAATCTTAAACGGAGCTCCAAAATTAAAATAGGTACCGTTAATATTCAACATGATTTACTTGCATTGGAGATGATGCAACGAATGTTCACCACATTGATCCCTTGAATACGATAATCGGCTGAGTAAATTGGGTTTATATTCTCTAGATTTGAAAAGAATGCAAGGTGATCTCAGTGAAGCCTACATGAGTCTGAATGGGCTTGATAGGATAGATGATGAGAGAATGTTTCTGCTGGTTGGGGCACAGTCTCAGGATCGGGGGCTGATCATTTAGGACTGAGATGGGGATAAATTGCTTCACACAAAAGGTTGTGAATTTTTGGAATTCTTTACATCAGATGTGTCGTGTTGGGTGTTCCGATACACAAACGAACCAACATGGTTGTAGATGGTACAACTCTGTTTTATTGTTCTGTACAATAATAACTGTTAACTTCTGGCTGTGGTTCGTACTTCACCAGTTAACCTGTGGACCCAGCCCTAGCACTATCTTAGAGAGGCACTCAGCACATGGTGTATGTCTGAGTGGCACGCTGTGAGCTCTGTGCTCTGAGCTATCTCCTGGTAGAATGAGCGGGAACTGTGGTGTTCCCTGTTTTATAGTGCGTGTGCTCTCACTGGTGATTGGCTGTGATGTTCAGTGTGTGTTGATTGGTCCATCTACCTGTCCATCAGTGAGTGTGTGTGATTGCACCATGATATGTTAATATGGATGTCATGACAAGATAGTTGTGGATTCTCTATCGTTAAATACATTTAAGGTTGGGATGGACAGATTTTTGATCTCTCAGGGCAATGTTTCGCAAATTGGGTTCCATGGAAACTTAGGGTTCTGTAGGAACCATCCAGGGGTTCTGCATTACATCAGGCCATTGCAAATTTGAAAAAAATCCTCTTCCATCTTGTCCAATTGGAAGCAGCTTTCATAGAATCTCTACAGTGCAGTAGGAGGCTAATCGGCCCATCGAGTCTGCACTGAGCCTGATTGGCTTCTGATGGGCACATGAGCAACAGCCAATGCACTAAGAAGCCGGCCTCTGATTGGGTGAGCTGGAAATAGTGCCAGAATGAATATTCAAAGTCCCATGCAAGGGCAAGAGTGAAGGCTAATGGGCCGTGGAGAGAGGCAGGTAACGGACACCGGGTGGGAGGGGAAGAGGCCACAGAACGAGAGAGGCAGCAGCCCTGGAGCAAGGAAGGATGCAGCCATGTAGTGAGGCAGAGAGAGGTGAGTGTGTGTGTGTGTGTGAGAGAGAGAGAGGTGAGTGTGTATGTGTGCAAGGGAGAGATGAGTGTGTGTATGTGAGGGAGAGAGAGGTGAGTGTGTGTATGTGAGAGCGAGAGAGGTGAGTGTGTGTGAGAGAGAGAGAGGTGAGTGTGTGTGTGTGTGAGAGAGACAGAGGTGAGTGTGTGCGTGAGAGAGAGAGAGGTGAGTGTGTGTGTGAGAGAGAGAGGTGTGTGTGTGTATGTGAGAGAGAGAGGTGAGTGTGTGTGTGAGAGAGAGAGGTGAGTGTGTGTGTGTGCAAGAGAGAGGTGAGTGTGTGTATGTGAGAGAGAGAGGTGAGTGTGTTGTGCGAGAGAGAGGTGAGTGTGTGTGCGAGAGAGGCGAGTGTGTGTGTGTGCAAGAGAGAGAGGTGAGTGTGTGTATGTGAGAGCGAGAGAGGTGTGCTGTGCAAGAGAGAGGTGAGTGTGTGTGTGTGCGAGAGAGAGAGGTGAGTGTGTGTATGTGAGAGAGAGGTGAGTGTGTTGTGTGAGAGAGAGAGGTGAGTGTGTGTGCGAGAGAGGCGAGTGTGTGTGTGTGTGCAAGAGAGAGAGGTGAGTGTGTGTATGTGAGAGCGAGAGAGGTGTGTTGTGCAAGAGAGAGGTGAGTGTGTGTGTGTGTGCGAGAGAGAGAGGTGAGTGTGTGTATGTGAGAGAGAGAGAGGTGAGTGTGTGTGTGTAAGAGAGACAAGTGAGTGTGTGTGTGCGAGAGAGAGGTGAGTGTGTGTATGTGAGAGAGAGAGAGGTGAGTTTGTGTGTGTGTGAGAGAGAGGTGAGTGTGTGTGTGCGAGAGAGAGAGGTGAGTGTGTGTGTGCAAGGGAGAGATGAGTGTGTGTATGTGAGAGAGAGAGAGGTGAGTGTGTGTATGTGAGAGCGAGAGAGGTGAGTGTGTGTGAGAGAGAGAGGTGAATGTGTGTGTGTGAGAGAGAGACAGAGGTGAGTGTGTGCATGAGAGAGAGAGAGGTGAGTGAGTGTGTGAGAGAGAGAGGTGTGTGTGTGTATGTGAGAGAGAGAGGTGAGTGTGTTGTGCGAGAGAGAGAGGTGAGTGTGTGTGCGAGAGGCGAGTGTGTGTGCAAGAGAGAGAGGTGAGTGTGTGTATGTGAGAGCGAGAGAGGTGTGTTGTGCAAGAGAGAGGTGAGTGTGTGTGCGAGAGAGAGAGGTGAGTGTGTGTATGTGAGAGAGAGAGGTGAGTGTGTTGTGCGAGAGAGAGAGGTGAGTGTGTGTGCAAGAGAGGCGAGTGTGTGTGTGTGCGAGAGAGAGAGGTGAGTGTGTGTATGTGAGAGAGAGAGAGGTGAGTGTGTGTGTGTAAGAGAGACAAGTGAGTGTGTGTGTGCGAGAGAGGTGAGTGTGTGTATGTGAGAGAGAGAGTTGAGTGTGTGTGTGTGTGTGTGTAAAAGAGAGATGAGAATATGAATGTGTGTGAGAGAGAGAAGTGAGAGGTTGAGTGCATGTTTGTGGGAGAGAGCAAGAGCTGGTGAGAATGTGTGTTTGAGAGAGAGTGAGGGGAGAATATGTATATGTGTAAGAGAGAGGCAAGTGTGAGATCAAGAGGCAAGAGTATGAGTGCATAAGTGTTTGCATGTAAGAGAGGTGAGAGTGTGATTGTGTGTGAGAGAGAGGTGAGAATGTGTCTTTGTGTGAGAGTATATTTAAGTGCAGTCCAGACAGGATCAGTGGGAGCATTATAGCTGTAATACTTACCTTGCAGCTCCTCGCGTCCATTCATTGAAGGAGAGCAGCATTGCCTGTATTTCATTAATTTCATCTGGTTCCCACAATCCACTACCTGCAAGCCATTCATAGCTTTCGAGTAGTGGTCTGTGACTGACAGCTTGTAAAAACCATCTGAAACTTTGATCCATTCATATCCTTTCATGCATCAGTGGCCTAAGTGGTGAAACCCCAATGTTTGTAAACATTGACCACATCAAAGAAATGTAAGTGCAGTCCAAGCACTAAGTGCATTCCAATCATTTAAGCATGAAACACTGAATTGCATCCCCTTTACGACCGCCAGGGGATCGTAAAACCGGTGACATTCAGCTCCAGCAGGAGAGGATTCTCCACTGGGAGAATCCTCCGTTTTGTCGGCAGCACACTTACGGCAGCAAATACCCTGACGGCGTGGGAGTGTCCACAATGGGAAACCCCATTGGCCGTCTGGCAGGACGGAGGATCCCCATGCCTGCGGCGGTATGCCACACCAGGAATCGGATGTGGCAGGAATGTGATTGGGCAGCGCATACTGAACAATCCCGAGTAGGCTGAGAATGACAAAAATTCCTGCAAAGCATGTCAATAAAAACTGATATTAGTCCATTGGTGGCCACTCGCAGTCCACCCCAGCCTGTGTCCTCAGCAACTTCCAGTCTCCCACCACCGGCCTACTTCTTATTCTCTACTCCCTCAGTGACATGTCCTTCAGGCACCTTCCCCTAGCGTCTGAAAATCCCTCCTTCAGAATAGCTGCCGTGTTTGTGGACAAATTCCTTGAGGTTCGATTTAAGGAAATTTATTTACACAAATGTATTTGCGGAGAGAAAATGTTCCAGCTGCACAAGCTAGTGCACTGCACTCTGAGTTATGATTGAAGAATGCCTATTTTATAGTCTGCAATAACAGCTTGAAGTAAACAGGCATGTTTATATTAAATAGACCTTGGAAAGTACGTAAGATGAAATACGTAGTACGTATGTTCTTGCCCTTGCCTAAAAACAACTCGAGTACACATTTTGTTATCTTTCGGAGGACAATGTGTTTTCATAATAAGGCTGAGACCAGGATATTAAGCAGTATTTTGTTTATGTTACCTGCCCTGCTTATAGTGTTGAACTATAGCCAAGCATTTCCCAGCATGCTTCTTAAACCAGCAAGTTGGTTTATGTTCATTTCTCTTCCACAATACTCAATACTCCAATTCGGAGAGCAAAGAGGGAGCATGAAAAAGCACGAGTAGGTAAAATAAAGGAAAATCCAAAGGTGTTTGAGAAGTATATTAAGTGCAGGAGATAATAATAATCTTTATTGGTGTGACAAGTAGGCTTACATTAACACTGAAATGAAGTTCCCGTGGAAAATCCCTAGTCGGCACACTCTGGCACCTGTTCAGGCACACAGAGGGAGAATTCAGAATGTCCAAATCACCTAACAAGCACGTCTTTCGGGACTTGTGGGCGGAAACCAGAGCACCCGGAGGAAACCCTCGCAGACACAGGGAGAACATGTAGACTCTGTACAGTCTGTGACCCAAGCCAGGAATTGAACCTGGGTCCCTGGTGCTGTGAAGCATCAGTGCTAACCACTGTGCTACCATGCTGCCCACATACTTGATACTCCAGTCTTTTACTATCTGCTTTGCAGGGTTTATCCAGAGATGTTTAATACACACTGATACTCAATGCCACATATTTAGTAAGCACTTTGCAGTATCTTATCCATTGCTATTGGACACCACTCATCTATTATTTGCGATCTGAATGTTGTTACCAACTAAGACACTCAACTCTGCAGAATACTAAACAGCGTTCGACACCAATAGAAATTTACTCAGTTGTCAACTAGTGTCCAGACATCAAGCAACTGCTATTCATTTTTATAAAGAAGCCCAGGAACAAGATGAGGCTATTCACTCTTCGAGACTATTCTGTCAGTCAATGAAATCATACCTGATCTGCATCTTACTCTATTCACCTGCTTTTTCTCCATATGTTTCCATACCTTTGGCTAGTAAAGACCTATCATTCTCAGATTTAATATGATCAATTGAGCTACTTTTGTGGGAAGCGTTCCATACCTCTCACTCTTTTTGAATAATATTTATTCACTTCTCTCCTGAATGTACTCTCTGATTTTCAGATAACGTCTCCTTGTTCTAGATTCCCTCACCAAGACAAAAAGGTTTTCTCCATCCACCTCATGAGTTCCTTTCAAAATCCTGTAAACCTCAATCAAATCACTGGCTAACAGCTACGTCCCAACCAAGACAAGCCATGTTTATCTATTCTCCCCTCATAATCGAAGCCTGGAGCCTCCAATAAGAGACCGGCAACTCTCTAGGACCGGGAGCACCACCAGAAGCGGTGGCCGCTGCCGGTATTACACTGGGGCCTTCATCAGAACTCGGCACTGGATCCTTGGAGAGAGTTAATTGTGAGCAGGATGGGGTAGCAGTGAGGTATCAACTTGGTAGATTGATGGGTCAGAAGCAAGGGCAAAGGGATAGATTTCAACAGTCCCCCTATTCCTGTTGCTAATTCCTCTTAATTAGGCACCAAACATTCTGAATGAGGGACCCCACTACGAGGCTGCAGGCAAACCGATAGGAAGGCTGCCCTTTAGCTTTCTATCATGAATTCTGAACTTGATTGGTGGGTAGGGGGAGGTGGTGGAGAGTTGGCAGGGGGTTAGGTAGAGAAGGGAGGAAGACAGTGGGGTCTGCACGCTCTATCCCAATCAAATGCTGCTCCACCACCTCCAAACTGTCCTCTAGAGGTGGGAAGTGGGATGGTGTCATATTCCATTCAGTCTCTCAGTGTCTCACATGTTAAGCCCCTTCCAAATCTTAAATGGAGACAGAAAGTGCAGGAAATCCTCAGTAGGTGTGAAGAGAAAAAGGGAGTTTCAGTTTATGACTTTTCATCAGAACTCTTCAGAATCTTGTATGTTTCAATGAGGTCGGTCCTAATTCTTTGAAATTCCAGAGAATATAGACCCAATTTCCTCAGTCCCTCATCATAAGACAACAGTGCAGGCCCACATTCAGGAAGGCGTGGACAACATTCAGGCTTGGTCTGATGTGAAGAAAGCAATATGTACACCACACAGATGGACACTGATCATCTCCCACAAAAGAGAATCTAATTACCTTCACTTGACATTCAATAGGACTACCATCGTTGAATTCCCCCCTCCCCCACAATATTAATATTAACTAACACTATTGTCGAGAAACTGAAATACTGCAACTACTGGTTCAGGTCAGAGGCTGGAATTTCTACCCCAGTAACTCATCTCCTGACTCCCCAAAGCCTGTTCACCATCTACAAGCCATAAGTGAGGAGTGTGATGGAATATTCTCCACTTGACTGGATGAGTGCAGCTCCAACAGCACTCATGAAGCTCAACACCATCCAAAAGAAACATGGCTGCTTGATCAGCACTCCATCCAGCACCTTAAATATTCACCTCCTCCAACACCAGTACACAGTGGCAGCAGTGCATTCCATCCGCAAGGTGCACTCAGCAACACACCAAGGCTTCTGCAACAGTACCTTGAAGGACATGGGCAACAGGTGCAAGGGGACATCACAACCTTCAAATTCCCCTCCCAGTCATTATTATCCTCCATCTCCTTCCCATCAGTTGGTGCCCTATAGTACACACCCGGTAGTGTAATCACCTCTATTATTTTTTATCCCGAACCAAATTGGTTCATTTTTGGACCCATCCTGAAGATTATCTTCAGCACTGCAATATTTCTGGGAAATGGGAGGAGGGGGTGGGTTGGTATGGGGTGGAAGACCCTTGAGACTGGGTGGGGGGTGGGAGGGAGGAGCTGTCGACTCCCACCACACAGGGCAGATCTGGGAAGGCTAAAAAATCCTGGAAAATCCAGGATGGTTGGTCACCCTCTTCCTTTGTTACCTAGCCTATCTTTCCTGAACACCCTGAAATATTTAAGGCCAGTCATAGAAACATGGAAAATAGGAGCTGGAGAAGACAAGTCAGCCCCCTGAGTCTGCGGACTATTCATTATGATCATGGCTGATCATCCAACTCAATAGCCTCATCCCTCACATCCATTGATCCCCTTCACCCCAAGTGCTATATCTACCTGCTTCTTGAAAACGTAATGATGTGGAGATGCCGGCGTTGGACTGGGGTGGGCACAGTAAGAAGTCTTACAACACCAGGTTAAAGTCCAACAGGTTTGTTTAGAATCATTAGCTTTCGGAGCGCAGCTCTTTCATCAGGTGAGTGACGAAGGAGCTGTGCTTCGAAAGCTAGTGTTTCGAAACAAATCTGTTGGACTTTAACCTGGTGTTGTAAGACTTCTACTGAAAACATAATGTTTTGGCCTCAACTACTTTCCATCGTTACGAATTCCACAGGCTCACCACTCTCTGGGTGAACACATTTCTCCTCATCTCTGTCCTAAATGGTCTATCCGTATCCTCAGACTGTGACCCCTGGTTCTGGACACCCCCATCATCGGGAACATCCTTCAACCCAGTCTAGTCCTGTTGGAAGTTTATAGGTTTCTAGAAGATCCCCCCTCATTACTCTGAACTCCAGCGAATACAATCCTAACAGACTTAATCTCTCCTCATATGTCTGTCCTGCCATCCCAGAAATCAGTCTGGTAAACCTTCGCTGCACACCCCCGAGAGCAAGAACATCCTTCCTCAGATAAGGAAACCAAAACTGCACACAAAATTCCAGGTGTGGCCTCTCCAAGGCCCTGTATAATTGCAGCAAGACATCCCTGCTCCTGTACTCGAATCCTCTCGCTAGTAAGGCCAGCATACCATTAGCCTTCTTTACCTCCTGCTGTACCTGCATGCTTATCTTCACTGACTGGTGCACGAGGACACCCAGGTCTCTTTGCACATTCCCCTCTCCTAATATACGGCCATTCAGTCCTGCTTCTTTTTTAAAAACTAGGTTGGTATTATCACCACATCATTCTATGCATATGCGACGATCGGTGTCTGCAGCTCACCAACCTTATTTACCACACTCCGTGCATTCACATGCATACACATCCCTCTTAGTCTTGCCCCACCTAATACCTTACTATCTGAGTGTAGCTGGACAAGGAGACATGCTGTTAACGTTTTTCATCTTGTACTCATCAGAGCAGTTCCCAAGGGTCCCAATAGTAGATAGAAGATAGAACATACAGTGCAGAAGGAGGCCATTCGGCCCATCAGGTTTGCACCGACCCACTTAAGTCCTCACTTCCACCCTATCCCCGGAACCCAATAACCCCTCCTAAACCTTTTTGGTCACTAAGGGCAATTTATCATGGCCAATCCACCTAACCTGCCCGTCTTTGGACTGTGGGAGGAAACCGGAGCACCCGGAGGAAACCCACGCAGACACGGGGAGAACGTGCAGACTCCGCACAGACGGGAAATCGAACCTGGGATCCTGGCACTGTGAAGCCACAGTAAAGGAAATAACTATGTATACTGCAAGAGAGTGCTAATTGGTCTCTTCTCATGGAGTATGAATTGTTGTTCATTTTACTATTGGTATTCTTGAGAACTGCCCTGAAGAATGCGACATGAAAAGCAATACTCAAGTTCTGTAATACCAAACAACTCCTTTACTATTTATTACTCTAACACTATCTGCCTCTCTAAGTCCTTTATGCACTATTCCCCTGCAAAGCTAGTTTAAGCCCGCCCCAACAGCACCAGTGAACCATTCCATAACGGCGTTAATCACTGCTCTGTTCCTATGCAATCAGTGGCTTGACAAATGTCCCAACTCCCTGAGAGCAGGTCCCAATGTCCCATAAATTGAAAGCCCTCTCTCCTGCATTATATTCCATTCCAGTTTAGAATGATTTAAGACTTAATCGCATACAGGTGCTTCCCTCCCCATGTTTTGAAGAATGTCATTATTAACATTTAGTTCTCGGTCAGACGAGCCCTGAAGTACCATATAACTCACTTGCACTGGCCTGCAGAGTCTCCAAGTGTACTGAGAGCAGATGTAAACCTGAGAGATTATTCATTCTTACTGACTGACGTCAAGAAATGAAAATATTGGAAAAGTAGATTTATAGTGCATTTAATGCGCATAAATTTAGATACTTCCTTCTGGAGCCAGGTTTCAATTTGCTGTGCTCCTCCAATCAGTTTTGGCCCTTGTTTAATTGTACCGATGATTTCCCTCTGAATTGCAGAATGGGTCCCTGATAATATCCTGTGTATCGGGTAAACATCCCTTGATGGCATTGAAAAAGGGGAGATGTCAAGGTGGCTTTCTTATTTATGAGTAGCACTGATGAGACTGATCCAGGCCAAATGTTCACCATGGTGTGTGGTTCAAATATCAGGAGACACAAGCTATCAATTAGCAGGTTAGGTGTAAATACATCAGCTGGTATTTTTCACTCAGGCACTCAAGCTTTTGAATAAGTTACAAAAGAAGGCAGTCAAGGGATCATAACGTAGAATGCAAGAAATTGAGGTAGAAGAAGACCATTCAATCCCTCAAACCTTGCACCGCAAGCCAATACGATCGTAGCTGATCTTCCACACCAAATCCACTTTCCCCACCACCGCTCCCGCCCCCCCAATTCCCAAACCTTGCTTCCCCGAGATATCATAAATCTATCCATCTCAATCCTGAGAAAAGTCAACAAGCAAGTATCTATAGACCTCCTGGGTGGACAATTCCAAAGATTCACAATCCCAAGTGAAGATGTGTCTCCTTATTTCTGTTCTAAATTCTCAATCCCTAATTCTAAGACTGTGTCCCATCAGGGGAAACAACCTTTCAGTATCTACCCTGGTAGTGAGTGGGGGGGAGGAATCCAGCCCCTTGCCTTTGAAGATAGGAGAAATTGAGGAACATGGGTGGGTAAGCAAGCCTGTAACAACAGGGGCAGTCTTGGTTGGTTGAGAGTCTTTCCATGTTTAGAAAAAGTGATGTATTTTTAGGAATGTTCCAGGGCTCTGTTGGGTTAAGCATTCTGAAAGAAGAATTAGGATACAAACCAAACTAGAAAATGGCCAAAAACCCACCAACATCTTGAACAAGTTAACATGGCCTCAGAAATAACTCAAACTCCAAATATGATGAAAGTGCAATGGGCCATGAACAATGTGTGGCTACTTTTATCGTTGTGCATGCATTTTTAAAATGCATACAAGAGCAGTTTGTAGGAATAGCTATTGTCGAAATTACCGAAGGAAGACATGAGAACTACAGGCACAACATGTATCTTTTGGGATGCCACTGCAAAATGGTTTTGAACTTGGACTATTTGTTTTGGGAGTTTCTGGCATTATTTTAAGCCTTATTGTAGTTCAGTTAGCTCAGTGGTTGGAGGGTGATGCAGAGTGATACCAAATATGTGGTTTCAACTGACTCACTGGCTACGGTAATTCCTGGAGGCCTCGCCTTGTCCCAAACACGTGGAGTCATGCCCCTTGTGCTCTCTATAACCGATTTCCTCACTTTCCGCACATAATACTTATAGTCCCGTGTGTCTATGGCTAATTACCCATAATTCTACTTTCCAATCAAAGGTTAACCCTTTGTGAAACGTTTGCCGATATTGGAGGCCAGATGAAAAAGCAAGTGATTGCAAGTCTCTAGACCAACTTAGCACTTTGCATAAAACATGGAAGGAAATCAGGCAGAGTGTAAAATGGATTGATGATTCATCTTGGTCCATTTTTATGCCGAGTGACTGTAGGTAAAATTACCCCCATTTTAAGTGCACAAGTCCTGGAATCATTGAAGGGAAAATTAAACAGTCGTTTGGTAGTACAAAACTTGAGTGTTGCTGAAAAAAACAGACATGCTATTAAAGTTTTTTGTCTTGTACTCATCAGAATTGCTCACAAGTAATGACCAATAGTAAAGGTCGAACAAGGGATATTTCTAAGTGGATAAGACCATAAGACATATCTATCTCTGTCTTAAAGACACTCAGTGATTTGGCCTCCACAGCCTTCTGCGGCAAAGAGTTCCACAGATTCACCACCCTCTGGCTGAAGAAATTCCTTCGCAATCCAGTTTTAAAGGATCGTCCCTTCAGTCTGAGGCTGTGCCCTCTGATTCTAGTATTTCCTACAAGTGGAAACATCCTCTCCACGTCCACTCTACCCAGGCCTCGCAGTATCCTGAAAGTTTCAATACGATCCCCCCCCTCATCCTTCTAAACTCCAACGAGTACAGACCCAGAATCCTCAACTGTTCCTCATACGACAAGCTCTTCATTCCAGGGATCATTCTTGTGAACCTCCTCCGGATGAGTTAAGATAGCCAAAATAGCCTTCTTTCCCATATTTTGTGTAAATAAACATTTTTGAGAACCACATAAATTTACAGCACAGAAGGATGGCTACGTAACCCATCAAGTCTTTGCCAGTTCAGTCCTAGAGCAATTTAAAACTGTCCTGCGCTTAACTCATAGCCTCAGCTTCAAATATCATTGCAGTTTGTCTTCAGATATTGCAAAGGTTTTTGCAACAAATGAAGCATCTCATGCTCCATAACATAAGTTGGCAAAATGCTTTATTATTTTGATCAAGATATACAAAACAGTTTCCATAATCGTGGGATTGTGTGTTTTTGCTGTATGCAATTACCAAAAGTATGATTTTTAATAGGGGTAATGCACGGATACAGCCAAGCATGACACAGGTTCAGTAATGCTTCACAAACAGTTAACAATCTCCTTAACTGGAGGAAATCTCCAACAGTTAATTGATCCAATGTTTTGGTACATGGGAAAGGCTGGGAGAAGTCTCTCGTGGAACATAAACACCGACATGGACAAGTTATTCCAAATGGTCTGTTTCGCTGTTTGAGGTAATTTTTGTAACTCTATATAGATGGCTGGAGTGTGAGTAAAAACTGCCCTTCACCACCAGCCTGTGCAAATCCCGATAAAACTCTGTAACAAAGCCTCATGACTACATTTATCCAGCAGCTGGGTGTGTACAGTTATCCTTCAACTTCTCTAATTCTTACACCAGCAAAGAGGACTTGGTGCTCACAGTCATTATGTTAAGATTGAAATGTAATTTTACAGGACACTATTCACTAATCAGTGCCTAGTGTGACATTGTTTTAACATATAGATGAGGAGAGAGCCACCAAAGACATTTTCATTGTCCAACCCTGCTTGTCCTGAGAAGTGTCATTTTCAAGTGGTGGATGTGGGCATTCATCTTGAACAGTCTAATTACCACAGGGTGGTTTGCTCAGTCACTTCACTGGGCATCAACCGCGTAGTTTGGAACTGGAGTCACGTACAGGTGGTAAGTTCCCTTCCCTGAAGAAGAGTAATGAACGAGTCAGGTTTTTGGCAATCCTGGACGTTTCCCTGTCAAGTTTCATCTGGTGCCAACCCATAAATTACCAGGTTTATCAAAGTTAATTACGTAACTTGCCATGGTGGGGTATGAACTCATGATGAAACAACAAATCGGTTCAGGAATGTTCTGAAACTGTTATTTCAATGAAGTCAGGAGTGTGTTCAAGGACCAGCCAATTGGAATGATTCTCCATTAACCACTGCCCCCCCCCCCCCCCCCCACCATCAACAATGACCACCCACCACTCCCCAGCCACCTCTCTATCTTTGAACAAGCAACTACATAGTGTAGAAAACTCTTTTAGCACCAGCTTAATAGCCTTCTTTATTTTAAATGATATTTTAGACCATGTGAAAATGCCCGAGGCCAACTCATGGCAGTCAGAGGGCAGCAACGCTGAACATTGCCTCTCTTGTATCCTATAGACCCATTGTCATTGAGTTTTTCTTATCACCATCTGAACTGAGATGACCAAAAGCCTTTTCAAAACTAAATTCAAATCAGACTCACTAAAGTCCTGAATCAAGCCTTAAAAAAATAACCTTTTTATGAAGACTCTTAATAATTAATTGGTATTTTCCAATGAATAAGGTTCATGGGAATTTGTTTGGTAAGCAACACAAACAATGTGGGAGGCACACTTGACGACACTAATTTTTGGATTCAGTCCCAAACCAGCTGATACTCAGCAGTATTATCAAAGGGATACAATGAACTTCACTTACTCTGCGCTCTCAATGATCATAAAATGGAAATGTGGAAAACTGGCGCTTCTGCAGGATCTTCATGAATTTTTTGATCTTTGTTCGAAGGAAAGATTTGTGCCACAAGATATGGGTGATGCAAAAATAGTGACCTTGTACAAAAGCAAAGGGGATCACCGTGGCTTTAACAATTGCCGAGGCATCTCCTTGTTAACTATATCAAAGAACAAAGAACAATACAGCACAGGAACAGGCCCTACGGTCCTCCAAGCCTGCGCCGACCATGGTACTTGCCTCAACTAAAACCGTCTGAACTTATCCTTCGATTCCCACCCTATTCATATATTTGTCCAGATGTCCCTTAAATGCTGCTATCGTACCTGCTCCCACCACCTCCCCAGGCAGCGCGTTCCATATATTTACCACCCTCTGTGTAAAATACTTGCCTCCACATCTGATCTAAACTTTTCCCTCCCACTTTAAGCCTATGTCCCATAGTACTTGACTCTCCTACCCTAGTAAAGAGCATCTGATTATCCACTCTGTCCATGCCACGCACAATTGTGTAGACCCCTATCAGGTCGCCTCTCAACCTCCATCGTTCCAGTGAGAACAGACCGAGTTTATCTAACCTCTCCTCATAGCTAATGCCCTCCATACAAGGCAACATCCTAGTAAACTGCTTCTGTACCCTCTCCAAAGCATCTGGTAGTGTGGCGACCAATATTGTACACAATATTCCAAATGAGGCCCAACTAAGGTCCTGTACAGCTGCGACATGACTTGCCAATTTTTATATTCAATGCCCCGACCGATGAAAGCCAGCATGCCGTATGCCTTCTTGACACATGTATTGCCACTTTCAGTGATCGGTGGACATACACGCCCAGATCTCTCTGCCTGTCAGCACTCGCAAGAGTTCTATTATTTATTGTGTAATTCCTACATGCATTGGACCTTCCAAAGTGCATTATCTCACACTTGTCCAGATTAAACTCCATCTGCCATTTCTCCACCCAAGATTCCAACCAGTTTATATCCTGCTGAATCCTGACAATCCTCTTCACTATCCGCAACTCCACCAATTTTGTGTGTCGTCTGCGAATTTATTAATCAGACCAGCTACAGTTTCTTCCAAATCATTTATATACACCACGAACAACAAAGGCCCCAGAACTGATGCCTGTGGAATGCCGCTAGTCACAGCCTTCCATTCAAAAAAGCACCCTTTGCCTTCAGTGCCTAAGCCAGTTCTGTATCCAACTTGCCAGCTCTCCTCTGATCCCATGTAACTTCACCTTTTGTACCAGTCTACCATGAGGTACCTTGTCAAAGGCTTTACTGAAGTCCATGTATACAACATCTACTGCCTTTCCCTCATCTATCATCTTTGTCACTTCCTCGCAAAACTCGATCAAATTAGCGAGGCACGACCTCCCCTTCACAAAACCATGGTGTCCATCACTAATAAGTCCATTTGTTTCCAAATGTGAATAAATCCTATCTCTAAGAATCTTTTCCAATAATTTCCCCACCACTGATGTAAGGCTTACCGGCCTATAATTTCCTGGATAATCCCTGCTGCCCTTCTTAAACAATGGAACAACATTGGCTACTCTCCAGTCCTCTGGAACTTCACCTGTAGCCAGTGAGGATACAAAGATTACTGTCAAGGCCCCAGCAATTTTCTCCCTTGCCTCCCTCAATATTCTGGGGTAGGTCCCATCAGGCCCTGGGGACTTATCTACTTTAATGCTTTTTAAGATACCAAACACCTCCTCTTTATTAATATCAACATGACTCAGAATATCTACACCCTATACTCCTCATCCACCAAGTCTTTGGTGAATACTGAGGCAAAGTATTCATTTATTATCTCTCCCATTTCCTCTGGTTCCATACATAGATTATCTCCAATATCCTTGAATGGACCAACCCTTTCTCTGGCTACTCTCTTGCTCTTTACATATGTATAAAACGCCTTAGGATTTTTCTTAATCCTCTTTGCCAATGACATTTCATGACCCTTTTTAGCCTTCCTAACTCCTGCCTTAAGTTCCTTCCTACTTGCTTAATATTCTTCAAGGGCTTCACCTGTCCTAAACTTTTAGACCTTTCGAATGCTTCCTTTTTCTTTTTGACAAGGTTCATAATATCCCTCGTTATCCGGGTTCCCTATACTCACCACCCTTATCTTTCGTCCTCACAGGTACATGCACATAGAAAACAAAAGTAAGGTTTATTCACGCTACACAAAAACTCCAATCCCCAAAGAATCTCCCTTTTCGACCTGCACACAGGGCGGGGTTTTTATACTAGTGAGCTTGTCCCTTGTTACGCAGAAAACCCGTCTGGCTAGTTCTTATGCTGAGACCTCCATGAGTGTTACAACACTCCTCCCTCTCCACCCTCCCTCTCGTCCGGAGAAACGTCAATATCCAGGGGCGGGTCCAAAAAAACTCTAGTTTTATTAGCCCAGGAACGGCCTTTGGGGCCGATCTCATGACATCAGGACACCAAACCGAAGGGTGGCGTTTTCGGGCAGAGTGTCTGGGTGAGGTTGGCGGAACCGAGGTAGCCGAGCCGAGATGGTGGGTTCTGATGGTGGTAATATATCTGCTTGGCAGGTTCTTTTCAAGTATCTCGCCATCCTCGATGTCTGTTTTCTCCACAGCTGGCACGACTGGGTCAACGGCAGCATCTGCTGTGGAGGTGCCAATGCGAGTTGTCGTTGTGCCCGGTCCGGAACCTCCGGAATCAGATCTGACATGTTAGGGATGGTCCCACGGAGGTGATCCACATGTCGATTAGCCTCGCTCCCCTGTGCCGTACTCAATAAGAGACTGGTCCTGTCTGGGCTAACCCATCACCCGGAATCCACGTGGCACCTTCACAAATGTTGCGGGTGTACACCAAGCCTCCTAAGCGAATGTATGCAGAGGTGTATGCCAGCGTGCGTCATCCTCGGTTCTGTCCTGGCCCTGGCGGACGTTCCCGCCAACATCCGGGATAACCACACTCAACCTGGTGTGAAGGCGGCAAACCATCAGCAATTTGGCCGGAGCGACCCCCGTCGTTGCACGTGGTGTCATCCATTAGCAAAAGAGGAATTCCGCCCGTCGAGTCTCCCAGGAACCCGGGGTCTGTTTTTCCATCCCAAGCTTGAACATCTGGACTGGTCACTCCACTAAAACATTTGATTACACATGTTATATGCCGTTCGCTGTGATGAACGCCCCAAATGCGTGAAGGACGTTCCATTATCCGAGACCAACACCTCAGGTATCCCGTGTATGCTAAAAGATTCTCGCAGCTTTTCGAAGGTGGCCCGAGCTGTCTTGCCCTGCATTTTATGGACCTCCATCCACTTTGATTGGGCATCCATGATGATGAGGAACATAGCTCCGTGGAACGGTCCCGTAAAATCCATGTGAGGCGAGACCCAGGTTAGCCTGGCCAATCCTCGTCGCCAGTGCAGAACGCATGAACCAAGCAGGTAGAAAGCAAAAGTCAGTATTATTTATGCTATAGAAGAATCTCCACTCCCTGAAGGGTCTCCCCCTACTCGACCTGCACCCAGGGTGGGGTTTTCATACTAATGAGCTTGTCCCTTGTTAAGGGACATTACCGGGGTGTTCATACACTGCGGAGGTCACGGGGAATCTAATAGTTCTTGGGCTGAATTCTCCATAGCCCGACGTCGAAATCGTGATCGGAAATTGGGCAGAGAATGAATTCCGATGACGGGAATTGGGGACGACGCCGGTTTGATGCTGGCCCACCATGCTTTGACCCCTCCAAACAGGCGGTCATAGTGATCCGTGTTTTAATGCTGTTGCCGCTTCATCGGCCGGCCCACCCGCGATGCTCCGCCCCTCATGGGCCGAGTTACAAACAGCGCAGGCCACGTGTGGTCCCAGCGGTCGGGAACCTGGTGTACCAACTACGGGCAATGTCCTGCGCCGCCATACTCATCCGGGGTCCGTGCCACTGGCCAGGGGAGGCTTCTGCTGGGGCTCGGGGGACAAGTGGGGAATGGCCAGGGGTGGGCTGTGGGGTCGCAGTTACGGGTTAGGGTTCGAGCATGACCGGCGCCATGTTTTACGATGTGGCCGGTGTAGGTCGTCGGTCGTGTGCAATGTGCGTCCCGGGACCCAGCCATTCTCCGGCCGTTTTTGGTGTGGTCCGTGGACGTCTCACTTGGCGACGCTGCTAGACCCTCACCGGTTCCGGAATCGGTGAGGGATTTGCGACGATTCTCCTGTCGTGAACCTCCCGCGGCTTCTCCGTTCGCGCCGGGACTTAGCCTCAGAAACGGAGAATCCAGGCCCCTATGTTGTGATCTCCATGAGGGTTATAACAGCGGACAAGAGTGGGAAGGCTGTATTTTTACGAAGGTTTGCGGAAAGTTGGGAAGGAAGTAGGGGGTACATCCTTTGGAGAGGACCATGTGTACCTCAGGGACAACCCCATTAAAATTATACCGCTGCTTTGCGCTTCCCTGCTAGGCCTCCTAAACCCAAAACTTTCCCGACCTCCCTTACCCCTTCGCTCGGGTTCCTCCACACCCAAAAAGATGTAACTCACCTCTCTCCGACATCTACAACGCTTCTTCCTGGGGCCTCCTTACAGTCTCAGCAGCACCCATTGTTCTCGCAGGCGAGACTTCCTTCCACTGTAAGACTTGTGAAGGTCATCCACTGTGTGTTTTGCTGCAAGATGGATGTTTTGAAAGTCAGTCACTTTTCTTCCAGGGGTCAGGGGGCGACCCTTCCGGAATATTCTAGTGCCATCTCTGCATGGATCCAAGATAAATATACAACACCTGACACGATAGAATTTGATGGACAGTGATCACGTACACAGAAGCTGGCACGAGAAGCAACTATTTACAATCTCTTTGGAGCCTCATACACAATTGGATGACCACTTGACTCCTAATTCTATCTTTCTGTGATATTACCAGATCCTGGGATTCTGATTGATCGTAAGGACCCGACAATCATATGTACTTACCTGTATCATAAGATAGATAAACAGGTGCTTCAAATTAATTTGAATTTAGCTAGGTAATCCTAAAAATGGATAATATTCAACACTAACCTCCAACTCTTGTCAATCTTATCACAGCATGATGGACCATTTTACACTTAGATTGCAGTTGTTATCTTCCTGGATCATCATTACTCCTTACCCATGAGAATACTCTGCTTTGTATATGACTGACATGAGCCTTCACTGTATATACAAAGCCCTTTGAAACCTATTATATCACAGTCTGAAATCCCTTATTCTTTACAAGCATTACCTTAACACCTTGTTGATTCCAGTCTGTGAAAAGTGACAATTCCAAAATGCTTTAACCACAACCACAAGTCCTGAAACTCTCGGATTCTTAAATTCGGCCTTTAATTTGTATGCAGCCAAACAAGCACTTTGGAAGTGTAGTCATTAGATAAGTGCAGGAAATGCAGTAGACAACTTGAGCACAGCAAGGTCGCACTAACAGATAATGACCAGACAACCTGTTTTAATGATACACAAACAGAAACTACTGCACAATCTCAGCAGGTCCGGCAGCATCTGAGAGAGAAGGGAGCTATTTTGGTGGGGGTTAAATATTGGCCAAAACGCTGGACGGGACTTTGCTTCAAAATAGTGCCGTGGACCTTTTCATCCACCTTGGAGGTCAGACAGGACCTTGCTTTGACATCTCATCGGACAGGTGGCACGCCCAGTCCAGCGCTCTCTCTCAGTATTGTGCCGAATGACCAGCCGGAATTTTGTGCCCAAATCCCAGGACTAGAAACTAAACAGAGGACTTTGTGACTCAAAGACAGTTGCACGAGAAACAGTGTGTGTGTGTGTGTGTGCTTTGCCTCAATGAGATCACTCTGTGGAGACTTCAGACTACAGCAATCAATATTGGGAATTGTTTCTTTGGAGAATGGGAATGAAGAGAACTGTGTAGAGCAGGTCAGAAGTTTCTCTCTTTGTCACACTTGGCCACTGCACACAATAGCAAAATATATGAGTGCAAAATTAATGCTGCACTAAACCACATTGGTGGAAAAAAAAGATGCATTCTTGTCAGCGAAGCACACAAGAATAGGTTTGTTACAGGCTGACACTGAATGTGAGTGAAATCTCCTAGTTGCTCTGTGTCACTGGAATCAGGTTTCTGAAGCCCACACCAATCTGAGACAAACTGTGAGATAACAGGCCCTTTATTACTTGGAACTCTTCAATTACGGCTTTGTTCCAACTCTCATTTTTTTCACTTAAGTCAAGGTCTTTGGTGCATTTCATGCATCTAATTTTGTTTGCGTGTCACACGGATTCTTTCACTGTGTTGTTCAATATGACATTCCTCTGTGGTCAGTAATGTTCTTGCTAATGGAAGCTCCCCCCACCTCAACCCTACCAACCAATCTTATTAAAAACAGTCAGTCCAACGCCATTAACCCCTATCAGTATGCACTGAATTAATCTGGTCACTGTACGGAAGTAATGAGGTTGCTGCACATAGGCCTGAATTTTCAGTTGACAGGGGCTCATCCCCACTGAATCTAACAGGCCTGTTGCAGTTTCATGTTCAATTGAGTGTTGATTGGCAGCAGGCAGGACTTCGATCTGTCATGGGAAGGAAGTCCGACCGTGGAGCGCCGACGGCCAATCTGATAGGTCAGCAACTCTCCAGGTCCTCCAGGTACAGCGCTGCAGTGGCCGGAAGAGGCATTGCAGTGAAATACCTGTGTCGAGATATGGAGTCTGTCGTGTTGGGTGCTCTGCTACACAGACGAACCAACACGGTTGCGGAAGGTACAACTCAGTTTTATTACTAACAATTATTAACATTTGTAAACTGGTTGCTGTTGTTCGTTCATTACCCTCTATCCTGTGGACCCAGCCCTAACACTATCTTGGAGAGGCACTCAGCACATGGTGAATGTCTGAGTGGCTTGCTGTGAGCTCTGTGCCCTGAGCTGTCTCCTGCTGGAATGAATCGGAAGTGTCGTGTTCCCCGTTTTATAGTGTGTCTGCTCTTGCTTGTGATTGGCTGTGATGCTGCGTGTGTATTGATTGGTCCGTTGATCTGTCCATCAGTGTATGTGTGTTTGCACCATGATGTTTATCTGAATATCATGACATCCCCCCTTTTTTACAAGAATATGTGCCTATGTGGTAATAAATATAGATGTGTACAGAGTGCAGCTGAATGTGTGTGTGTGCAATATCTACAACATGTACATGAGGCTAAACTATATACATAGGAAGGTGTCAGGTGCAACATAGCAACGAGGTCGTACCATCAACAAAACAAATGTAAACATCAAGCATCAAAACAAACTCCTGTAACTACAAAAGAGAAACTTATTAACATAGTGGCATAAAACTTTTAGTGAGTCCATTGTTCAAACAGGCTCATAAGTCCAGCCTAGTAGGTGGGCGACGAATTCGGGTTGACCGCCTCAAAGGTGGGTCAGGGACCACCGGCTGAGGAATGGGCCTGGCCACAGGCAGCAGAGGAATGGGCATGGTGGCAGGAAGCTCCACGAATTCGACATCAGGAACAACAGGAAGGCGTGGCACCGGTGTATGATCACGTAGCGAGCGCGGAAGCAGGCGAAGAGCCCGGCGATTGCGCCGGCGAATGGAGCTATCAGGCATGCGAACCAGGAACGAGCGGGGAGCCATGCGTCGGAGAACTTCGGCAGTTGCCGACCAGCCACCCTTTGGTAGGTGGATGCGGATGTTGTCTCCAGGCGCCAAGGCAGGAAGATCAGTTGCCCGAGTGTCGTGTGCCACCTTCTGCTGAGCACGCTGCTGTCGCATCCTTTGCAGTACTGGAATGTGGTCGAGTGTAGGGACAAGAATGGATGGCACAGTGGTCCTGAGGGCGCGTCCCATCAACAGCTGGGCTGGTGAGAGGCCAGTGGCTAGTGGGGCCGAGCGATAGGCCAGCAGGGCTAAGCAGAAATCCGATCCGGCATCAGCAGCCTTGCAGAGGAGCCGCTTGACGATATGAACACCCTTTTCCGCCTTGCCATTTGACTGGGGATGCAGAGGGCTGGACGTCACGTGTGTGAAGCCATACGAAGCAGCAAAAGAAGACCATTCTTGGCTTGCAAAATAGGGCCCATTGTCCGATATGACAGTAATCGGAATGCCATGTCGAGCGAAGGTGTCATTGCAGGCCCTTATGACAGCGGACGATGTTAAATCGTGCAGGCGTATGACCTCTGGATAATTTGAAAAGTAATCTATGATGATTACGTAGTCCCTGCCAAGTGCATGAAAGTGGTCCACACCCACCTTCGCCCAGGGGGATGTCACCGACTCATGGGGCTGAAGCGTCTTGGGGGGTTGCGCCGGCTGAAACCTTTGGCAGGTGGGGCAGTTGAGCACCATGTTGGCGATGTCGTCGCTGATGCCCGGCCAGTATACAGCTTCTCGGGCCCTCCGTCTGCACTTCTCAACCCCGAGATGGCCTCCGTGCAGTTGGTCGAGGACCAGCTTGTGCATGCTGTGTGGAATCACAATCTGGTCCAGCTTTAGGAGGACACTGTCAATGACGGACAAGTCATCCCGGACATTGTAGAATTGTGGGCACTGTCCTTTGAGCCACCCTCCCGTCATGTGGCACATCACACGTTGTAGAAAGGGGTCAGCCGCAGTCTCCCAGCGAATACGGGCCAGACTTTAATCATTAGCTGGCAGATTGGCCGATGTGAAGGCCACATGCGCTTCGACTTGACAGACGAACCCCTCCGAATCGGGCGGTGTGCTCACTGCTCTGGGCAGGGCATCCGCAATGATGAGGTCCTTACCCGGGGTGTAGACCAGTTGGAAGTCGTACCTCCGGAGCTTGAGCAGGATGCGCTGGGGCGAGGGGTCATCTCGTTCAGGTCTTTATGTATGATGCTGACCAGGGGACGATGGTCGGTTTCCACGGTAAACTGGGGGAGACCATACACGTAATCGTGGAACTTATCTATTCTGGTCAACAAACCCAGGCACTCCTTCTCAATCTGCGCATAGCGCTGTTCTGTGGAGGTCATGGCCCGCGAGGCACAGGCGACCGGGGCCCATGATGCAGTGTCGTCCCGTTGCAGGAGTACCGCCCCAATGCCGGACTGGCTGGCATCAGTCGAGATCTTCGTATCCCGAGAGGTGTCGAAGAACGCCAATACCGGGGCTGTGGTGAGCTTAATTTTGAGCTCCTCCCATTCCTTCTGGTGTGCGGGCAGCTACTGGAACTCCGTGGACTTCTTAACTAGGTGGCGAAGAGCCGTTGTGTGGGAGGCAAGGTTGGGAATGAACTTCCCCAGGAAGTTGACATGCCAAGAAAGCGTAGCACTGCCTTCTTGTCTGCCGGCTGTGGCATGGCTGTAATAGCTGTCACTTTGTCTGCATCCGGACGCACTCCCGACCGGGATATGTGGTCCCCCAGAAACTTTAGCTCAGTTTGGCCAAAGGAGAACTTTGCTCTGTTGAGGCGCAGGCCGTGTTCCCGTATCCGCGCGAAGACACGCTGGAGACGACTGATGTGCTCCTGTGGTGTGGTGGACCAGATGATGACGTCGTCAACATAGACGCGCACCTCATCGATGCCCTCCATCATCTTTTCCATGATTCTGTGGAATACCTCGGATGCCGAGATGATGCCAAATGGCATTCTGTTATAGCAGAACCTGCCGAAAGGAGTGTTGAAGGTGCACAGCTTTCGGCTGGACTGATCCAGTTGGATCTGCCAAAAACCCTTTGAGGCATCAAGCTTTGTGAAAATTTTAGCCAGGGCCATTTCGCTCGTGGTCTCTTCCCGTTTGGGTATGGGGTAATGTTCCCTCATTATGTTGTTGTTCAGGTCTTTCGGGTCGATGCAGATCCGGAGTTCGCCAGAGGGCTTTTTAACGCACACCATGGAGCTGACCCATGGCGTGGGCTCCGTGACCCGGGAAAGCACTCTTTGGTCCTGGAGATCCTGCAGCTGCTGCTTGAGGTGGTCTTTGAGTGGCGCTGGGACCCTGCGAGGTGCGTGAATGACCGGGTGGCGTCCAGTTTGAGCCGTATTCTGTAGGCATAGGGCAGTGTGCCCATGCCTTCGAATGCCTCCTGGTTGTGGGCGAGGAGCGAGTGGAGCTGTGCCCTAAATTCAGCATCCGAGAAGTCTGACGTGCCTTCTGGAGACAGAGCGTGTACCCGCTGAACGAGGTGGAGAACCTTGCACGCCTGTGCACCTAGCAGGGAGTCCTTTGATGAACCAACAATCTCGAAGGACAGTGTGGCCTTATACACATTGTGCGTCACCTGGAGCTGGCAGGATCCCATGGCCGGGGTAACGTTTCCGTTATAGTCGACCATCTTACAACGGGATGGCCGAATTGGTGGTCTGACCTTCAAGGTGTAGAAGGCTGACCATGCTATCAGGTTGGCGGAGGCACCAGTGTCCAGACGGAATGTGATTGGTGATCGGTTGACCGTTAGGGTGGCACACCATTCATCACCTGGATTGACACTGTTCACTGGCATCGGCTGGTGGGTCTTGCTTGGGGACATCCGGTTCCTGTCGATGACCGCAAGGCGGAAGGCTTCCCGGTCGTCTGTATCGCCGGTCTGTATATCGTCCGGGCATGAATTGGAGTATGGAGGCTGAACGGTCCGCACGTCGGAATTGGGGAGCGTTGGCAGGTTGAGCTGCTCGGCAGCAGGCAGCGCAGTGGCCCATCATGCCACAGCGGAGGCATTGTCGATTCTTTGCTGGACATTGCCGCTTTAAATGCGCGGATCCACAGTTGCCGCACGTTGTGATGTCATGGCGTTCGTTGTGCCATCGTGCATGCGCAGTTCGGTCCAGCGTAGAGCGCGCCTGCGCGTCACGTCCCTCTGCATCGACGTCTCTTTTGGCGCATACAAGTGTGGGAGGGCGCGAAAAGCGCGCAAAATGGCCGCCCTCGTCCGGGCCGCGGGCCGGGAGGAACTCGATGGACTGGACCCACTCGGCCTCGTAGAACCACTGCTTTGCCGATTCGGCTGCGTAGGACCCCTGCCGTGCCGATTCGGCCGCTTGGAATTGGGAGTAGCGGCTGGTCGCGTTTTCATGGAGGACGCAGGCTTCGATTGCGGTGGCGAGGGTGAGACTTTTTATCTTGAGGAGCTGCTGGCGTAGGGCGCCCAGGATCTACTCCCATTTGGAAGCAAATGGACGTATTAGTGAGAGGCAGCACGGTTTTGTGAAGGGGAGGTCGTGTCTCACTAACTTGATAGAGTTTTTCGAGGAGGTCACAAAGATGATTGATGCAGGTAGGGCAGTGGATGTTGTCTATATGGACTTCAGTAAGGCCTTTGACAAGGTCCCTCATGGTAGACTAGTACAAAAGGTGAAGTCACACGGGATCAGGGGTGAGCTGGCAAGGTGGATACAGAACTGGCTAGGCCATAGAAGGCAGAGAGTAGCAATGGAAGGATGCTTTTCTCATTGGAGGGCTGGGACCAGTGGTGTTCCTCAGGGATCAGTGCTGGGGCCTTTGCTCTTTGTAGTATATATAAATGATTTGGAGGAAAATGTAACTGGTCTGATTAGTAAGTTTGCAGACGACACAAAGGTTGGTGGAATTGCGGATAGCGATGAGGACTGTCGGAGGATACAGCAGGATTTAGATTGTTTGGAGACTTGGGCGGAGAGATGGCAGATGGAGTTTAATCCGGACAAATGTGAGGTAATTCATTTTGGAAGGTCTAATGCAGGTAGGGAATATACAGTGAATGGTAGAACCCTCAAGAGTATTGAAAGTCAAAGAGATCTAGGAGTACAGGTCCACAGGTCATTGAAAGGGGCAACACAGGTGGCATACGGCATGCTTGCCTTCATTGGCCGGGGCATTGAGTATAAGAATTGGCAAGTCATGTTGCAGCTGTATAGAACCTTAGTTAGGCCACACTTGGAGTATAGTGTTCAATTCTGGTCGCCACACTACCAGAAGGATGTGGAGGCTTTAGAGAGGGTGCAGAAGAGATTTACCAGAATGTTGCCTGGTATGGAGGGCATTAGCTATGAGGAGCGGTTGAATAAACTCGGTTTGTTCTCACTGGAACGAAGGAGGTTGAGGGGAGACCTGATAGAGGTATACAAAATTATGAGGGGCATAGACAGAGTGGATAGTCAGAGGCTTTTCCCCAGGGTAGAGGGGTCAATTACTAGGGGGCATAGGTTTAAGGTGAGAGGGGCAAGGTTTAGAGTAGATGTACGAGGCAAGTTTTTTACGCAGAGGGTAGTGGGTGCCTGGAACTCGCTACCAGAGGAGGTGGTGGAAGCAGGGACGATAGTGACATTTAAGGGGCATCTTGACAAATACATGAATAGGATGGGAATAGAGGGATACGGACCCAGGAAGTGTAGAAGATTGTAGTTTAGTCGGGCAGCATGGTCGGCACGGGCTTGGAGGGCCGAAGGGCCTGTTCCTGTGCTGTACATTTCTTTGTTCTTTGTTCTTTGTTCTTTGAGGTGACCCCAAAAACTATCTGGTCCCGAATCATGGAATCGGAGGTGGCCTCGTAACCGCAGGACTGCGCGAGGATACGGAGGTGTGTTAGGAAAGATTGAAAAGGCTCATCCTTACCCTGCAGGCGCTGCTGGAAGAGGTACCTCTCGAAACTCTCATTTACCTCGACGCTGAAGTGTTGCTCGAGTTTGAGAAGGACCGTCTTGTACATCGTCTTGTCCTCACCTTCCACGAACACCAGGGAGTTGTAGATGTGGATGGCGTGTTGCCCTGCCGTGGAGAGGAGGAGGGCGATTTTCCTGGTGTCCGAAGCATTCTCCCTTTATGTGGCTTCCAGGAAGAACTGGAAGCGCTGTTTGAACAACTTCCAGTTAACGCCGAGGTTTCCAGCGATTTGGAGCGGCTGCGGCGGGCTGATGGTGTCCATGGCGCAGGATGGCGGATTCCTGAGGATGCGTAGGTAGGTCTCACAGGTACTGGGTTCCAATCCTGGTACTATGTCGTGTTGGGTGCTCTGCTACACAGACGAACCAACACGGTTGCGGAAGGTACAACTCAGTTTTATTACTAACAATTATTAACATTTGTAAACTGGTTGCTGTGGTTCGTTCATTACCCTCTAACCTGTGGACCCAGCCCTAACACTATCTTGGAGAGGCACTCAGCACATGGTGAATGCCTGAGTGGCTTGCTGTGAGCTCTGTGCCCTGAGCTGTCTCCTGCTGGAATGAATTGGAAGTGTCGTGTTCCCCGTTTTATAGTGTGTCTGCTCTTGCTTGTGATTGGCTGTGATGTTGCATGTGTATTGATTGGTCCATTGATCTGTCCATCAGTGTGTATGTGTGTTTGCACCATGATGTTTATCTGAATATCATGATAGAGTCCAAGTAAGTGGTTGCGGTGCCAACAAGGGGAAGGTAGGGGATTCGAGTGGTGGTGGGGATATTTATTGGGGTCCTGGTGGGGAGGAGGTGTGAGGGAGGTCCAAAAATCTCCAGGCTTTCCCCGCCCCTGATCTATCATCTGCCTGCCAGCCTAATAATTGAGGCTGTTTGGGAATAGGCCCTTAAGTGGCCATTAAGTGACCGCCAAACAGCCGTAATTGGGGCAAAAGCATGCTTCTCCCTTGAGATCCTGCCAGCCCACCATAAACCTGCTTTAGATTGGGCCGGAAGATCCCAGAGGGAATCCCGTTCATGCAAATCCATATTCCCACCTAATTGTGCACAGATTATTGAGGTTGGCTGGGGAGTTTGAGAAGGTTATAACGCGTATGGAATCTTGGGCTTTATAAATGAGGCATTGAGTAAAAGGCAGAGAAGTTATTGTGAGCATGTAGAAGATAATAATTCAACCTCAATTGGGGTATTGTGTCCAGGGGCGTCATTCTCCGCCGGCGGGAGTCTCCGTTCTGCCGGCGCTCGGGGGTTTCCCGACGGCGTGGGGGTGCCCCACAATGGGAAACCCCATTGACCGGCCGGTGTTACGGAGACTCCCGCCGGCCGGTCGGCGCAGAAATGTGGCGGGGCGGGTAGGAGAATTTCGCCCCTGATCTGGGCTTTTGGAAGGGTGTGAAGGCATTAGAGAGAGTGCAGAAAAGATTCACAAGCATGGTCCCAGGGGCGAGGGACTTATATGGATAGACTGGAGATGTTTAGAGAATAGACTGTTTCTTGGGAGTTAGGGGTATGTCGCAATGTTCCAATGATGGCATAGGGACATCAGTAATGTTATTGTAAGAATTTCAGGTTCTGTACATCAACGAATGTTATAGTGATAAGCTGAGGTATTTCAAACAGGGTGTCATAGTAATGGTATGGTTACTGCATGAGTGTTATAGTGACCGTGTAGGTACATAATATCTAGCACCTCTCAATCACCAAACTGTTATGGTGCACAAAAAAGCCATTCAGCCCATTATGTCTGCACCAACTCTCCAAATGACCATTATGACTTTGTGTCATTCTCCTGTCTTTCCCTGCACATTTTTTCTATTCAGATAATCATTTAATGCCGTCTTCAATTCCTCGATTGAACCTGCCTCCACCACACTTCCAGGCAGTGCATTCCAGACCCCCAACCACTCACTGTGTGAAAAAAATCCTTGCTGGCTCTCCCTAATCAACGCACATTTTTCCATGTGATTATGAATTTTATACTGAATAATTGTTTCTAGAAGCTTCTCCACCACTGATATTAAATGGACCAGACTGTTATTGCTGGGCTTATTCTTGCAAACATTTTTGACATTTCCAATTCTCCAGTCCTCTGGCATCTCTCCTGAGTCTAGGGAAGACTGAAAGATTATGGCCAGCGTCCCAACAATTTCCATTCTCACTACCTTCAATATCCTGGGGTACATCTCATCTGGCCCAGGTGCCTTGTCAACTTTAAATATCAACAGTTTATCCAATACCTTCTCTTCATCAATTTTAAACCCTCCTAGTGACAGAGTTTTCACCCTCTTACCATGGCCTGGGTAACAGCTGCTTTCTTGGTAAAAACAGATGCAAAGTATTAATTTAACACTTCAGCCATGCCTCCTGCCTCCATGTGTAAGTTCCTTTTTAGGTCCCTAATTGGCTCTACTCTTCCTTTTACAACTCTTTTACTGTCATTGAACATATAGAAGTGTTTTGGATCCCCCTTTACGTTAGCTGCCAAACTTTTCTCCTAATCATCGAATCATAGAATCCCTAAAATGCAGAAGGAGGCCATTCAGCCCATCAAGTAGTTACTGATCCACCGAAAGAGCACCCCATCAAGACCCACTCCCCCGCCCTTTCACCGTAACCCCATAACCCCACCTAATCTTTTGACACTAAGGGTAATTTAGCATAACCAATCCACCTAACCTGCACATCTTTGGACTGTGGGAGGAAACCGGAGCACCCGGAGGAGCCCAAGCAGACACGGGGAGAAAGTGCAAACCCCAGACAGATAGTCACCCAAGGTCGAAATCAAACCTGCGACCCTGGTGCTGTGAGACAGCCGTGCTAACCACTGCACCACCATGCCACTCATTCCCTCCATAACCCCTCTTGACTTCTCTTATTTGACTTTTCATCTCCCTTCTGCTGTTCTGTATTCAACCTGGTTCTCAACAGTATTTCCTACCTGACACCTGTCTTCGGCACACTTTTTCTTCTTTATTTTAATTTCTATCTTCTTTTTCATCCAGGGAACTATGGATTTGTTTCCCTACCTCTCCCTTTTGAGGGAACATACATTGGCTGCCTGAACCATTGTTGTTTTGAAGGTAGCCAGTGCTCAGCTCAAGGTTTTCCCGCCAACCTTTGTTTCCAATCTATGGGGCCTAGCTACGTTCTTGCCCCATTAAAGTCGACTCGACCCCCAATTAATTATGCCTATTCTGGATTGCCCTCTGTTCTTTTCTACCATTATCCTAAACCTGACGATACAATGATCACTGTGTCCCAAATGTTCTCCCACTGACACTCGCTTTTTTAGCCCATCTTATTTCCAAGAACCAGGTTCAGGAGTGTTTGGTTTCTCATTGGACTGGGTACATACTGCTGTAGAAAATATTCTTACACACAATCTATGAACACTTGGCCCTTTCTGCCCTTTACACAATCTCTATACTAGTCTATATTCGGGTAACTAAAGTCCCCCATTAAAACTACTCGACAATGTTTGCACCTCTCTGTAATTTCCCTGCAGATTTGTTCCTATACATCCTTCTCACTAGTTGGCAATCTATAGACTACATCGAGCAATGTAATTGCACCCTTCTGTTTCTTAGCTCCAGCGCAATTACTTCTGCCCTTGAACCTTCTGGGAGATCCTCTTTCTCCAGCACTGCAATGGTCTTCTGAACCAATCCCACCATCCCTCCTCCTTTCCTTCCTACCCTATCTTTCCTGAACACTTTGTACCCAGGAATATTTAAAACCCTGTCTTGCTTTTCCTTGAGCCAGGTCTCCGTTATCGCTACAGTGTCACAATTCCACATGGCAATCTGCACCGTAATTCACCGATCTTCCTGACAATGATCCGTGCATTCACATACATGCAGTGTAACCCTAATTTAGTCTTCATTACTTCCTCCCTTACTCTCACTCGGCCCATTAACTTACTGTTGTCTGCGCTACACCTCATGTTCCCAGCCCCCGACCAGCTAGTTTAAACTCTTCCCAATAGCTCCAGCAATCTCCCTGTGAAGATATTAGTGCAGTCCTGTGAAGGCGTAATCCACTCAGCTTGTACAGGTCCCACCTGCCCAATGTCCCGGTCCCAACGCCTCAGAAATCTAATGCCCTCTCTCCTGCAGCCATTCTCCAGGCACACATAGAATCACTCAATTCTCCCATTCCTATGCTCACCAGAACCTGGCACTGGGAGTAATCCTGAGATCACTGCTCTTAAGGTCCTGCCTTTTAATTTCCTTCCTAACTTCCTGAAATCTGCTTTCCTGATCTCATCCCTCTTCATTGGTACTAATTTTGACCATGACCTCTGGCTACTCACCCTCCCCAGAAGGGTGTTCTGCAGCTGCTCCATGACAGCCTTGACCCTAGCATCAGGAAGGCAACACGCCATCCTATAATCATGTTTACTGCCACAGAAATGACTATGAAAGTCCCGATCACTATTGATCTCCCACTCTTCTTCCTCCAGTCCTGTGCAGCTGAGCCACCAATGATCCCACAAACATAGCTCTGGCTTCACTCCGCTGAGGAGTGATCACCCTCACCAGTATTCAAAATGGAAAACCGATTTGCAGGCAGGATCAACTCAGGGGCCTCCTGCATTACCTGCCTGGATGCCTGGCAGTCTGATTACGACCCTAAATGTGCTAGCTGTCTAGCTCTCAGCCTCGAGATACACAACAGTGATTCCAGCTGCTGCTCAAGTTCCTAATTCCAGAGATTCAAGCTTCTGCAGCCAGTGAGACCTCCTGTATATGTGTTTGCCTCGGACATTTGGTGGATCTGTCGCTTCCCACATAAAACAATGTACCCGCCTCCCTGAAACAGCCTTCCCGTACCAGCCTCCCCGAACAGGCACCGGAATGTGGCGACTAGGGGCTTTTCACAGTAACTTCATTTGAAGCCTACTTGTGACAATAAGCGATTTTCATTTCATTTTTTATTCATGTGCACAATCCAATCCGCCACGCTGATTCACCATACCATAACTTGAAAAACTATTCATTAGAATAAGCAGTGTAACTTACCAGTTACTCACCAATCATCTTCCTCTGTCGCAAAGTAAGGACCAGCACTGAAGGCTGAGGGAAGGTAGCAAATGAAAGAATCACTTCCTTCCCACCACCAAACTCCGTCACAGTGTTTCTTGATTCAAGCTTCGAAAAACCAGATTAAAACCAGTTATTTAATTAGTAGCTGCTCAGAGAGCCTGGGCGGGATTCTCTAATCCCGCGGCAGAGTGTTCACGCCGTCTTAAATGACGTCACGTTTTACGACGGCGTGAATGGGCCGCAGCCAGGACTAATTCTGGCCCCCACAGGGGGCTAGCACGGTGCTGGAGCAGTTCGCGCCGCTCCAGCTGCCGATCCCGGTGCAAACTGTGCGCCCCGGGATCCGCGCATGCGCAGTGGCGCCGGCGCCAATGAGGACATGCGCAGTGGCCTCCTTCAACGCGCCGGCCCCGACGCAACATGGCACAGGGCTACAGGGGCCGGCGCGTAGGAATTGAGGCCCCCAGCTAGAGAGGCCGGCCCGCCGAACGGTGGGCCCTGATCGCGGGCCAGGCCACATCGGAGGCCACCCCCCTGGGGTCGGATCCCCCCCTCCCTGCCCACAGGCTGCCACCTGACCCTTCAACGCCAAGGTCCCACCGGCTCAGAGCAGGTTTGAACGGCGTCGATGGGATTTGTTTTTATTTTTCACGGCCGCTCGGCCCATCCGGGCCAGAGAATCGCGGGGGGGGGGGGGGGGGCAGTGTAGAGCGTGGCCTGGTCGCGGGGATTCTCAAGCCCGGCCCAGGGCTGGGAGATTCCCGCCCCCTGTATCAGCCCTATTTTAAAACTGGAATAAAATTCAACATCTCCCAAACCAATGTGCAATTTCCAATTATTTGCTAAATTAAAGAAAAGACTGGACTTTAGATGGAAATTAATCCTTAAATAAATTAAATTAACCCTTAAAACTCCCTCACTCCCTAAACATCAACTTGAGCACTCTAACTCTAACTGAGCACTCTAATTATAGCCAAGTTCCGCACACATGAGTGCGGCCTCAACCGGGACCTGGGATTCATGTCGCATTACATTCATCCCCCACCATCTGGCCTGCGAAATCCTACCAACTGTCCTGGTTTGACACAATTCACACCTCTTTAACCTGGGGTTACCCCATCTCTGGATCTGTAAAGATTTAATCACCTGCTAATGCTCGCATTCCAAGCATTGTCTGGCATCTTTGAATCTGTCTATATATATGTTTCTGGAACATACCTCTTCATTCACCTGAGGAAGGAGCAGCGCTCCGAATGCTGGTGATATCGAAACAAACTTTAACCTGGTGTTGTAAGACTTCTTACTGTAAGCACTCTTATGCAGCCCGAAGCAGCAATCCAGTGCAGACTGACAACCCAGAACACAAGAGTGTTAACCTTGATTGTTACGTAATGTGGCTTGGACCTTTTTGTAATGGAGGTGAGATTGTCACCACTGGGCTAAGTTGACACGATGGGCAGGAGCCTCCAGCCTCCCAAATGCACGTGTCTCAGGAGCGGGAGGTAGCATGCCATTTCCTGGTGGCGGGATTTCTGTTCCCACCTCTGTCAATGGAAATTCCCATTGGAACCACCCCACTCCGCCGGGAAACCCACGGGCAGGGGTGCTTTGACGCCGTGATAAGAGAATCCCGCCGTCGGTAAACAGCCAGATAATTCCAGCCAAGATGTGTAACCAGGATTATCACAACTCCACTGATTGAGAATTTATTGGGAAGTTTAACTCTTTATAACTGGAGCTATCTGAATGGAAATCGAAACTGCTGCAGTTGCCAGCTCTCCTGATTAAGAGTATAGGAATCTATCACCAGCAGTTGTTCTTTTTCAGTCCTTAAATAAACACACCTCATTGGCCTCCATCATTTCCCCAATTCAAATCCAATCTAACCACATCAGTCATGCTTACGGGGGAACTTTGTGAATAGTGACATTTCCTGGCAGTATCTGTCCCTTATCCACCCGACTTTGTTTCCTTGTTGCTCAAAGCCAACAATGTATTTGCTGTTTTTTTAAAGTTAGGGCAGGGTTTCTTTTTGCTGAGTTACTGATAGTGCAGTTTCCTTCTCTCCAAAGCACTCCCTTTGGGATGAAGGCTTCATAATCGAAGCCAACGATTCTGCCACAAGTAAACTGCACACCAATAAAGGATTTTGCAACTTCTGAATATGCTTACACTAACTAGTGCTGGTTATAATTAGTTGGAGAATCACTGTTAATATAGATTATGGTAATGTTTAAACACATCGGGCGGGAATGTCCATCGGCTGACGGCGGAATCGCCAATCCACCTAAGTGGACTTCTTTGGACTGTGGGAGGAAACCGGAGCACCCGGAGAAAACCCACGCAGACACGGGGAGAAAGCGCAGACTCCGCACAGACAGTCACCCTAGGCCGGAATTGAACCTGGGTCCCTGGAGCTGGGAGGCAGCAGTGCTAACCACTGTGCCACCGTGTGGCCTTCTCTTTGAGGGGGGGGGGGGGGCGGTGCGGAAGCAGAAAACGCACTCTTTTCGACACTCCAATGCATGCAGCCCAGGGGGTGGGTAGCTGGTGGCTTTTGTGGCCAGGGCACCCAGCCACGGTAGGCGGAATGGGTGCCGGCATGTGGTGCTGGGTGGGGGTTGTGCCGCCCTCCGAATGTGGAGAGGGTGTTACAGATCTATGAGATGGGGGTTGGTGGCAGGGGCACAGTGCTGCCGACTCACCCTTGCTGCCTGAGGTGGTTGTGCAGTTTCTTCCTGCACTGCTGGCCGGTCCGGACGGTGTTGCCCACTCGCTGACCGCCTCTGCCACCTGTGTCCAGGCACGGCGAATGGTGGTGGATCAAAGACTCCTTCCTGAGCTGGGGTACAGGGTCATCCGCCTCTCCTCCATGGCGTCTAGCAGTGTCTCGAGATCGGCATCCTTGAAACAGAGTGCTATTCTCCTTGCTGCACCTTAGCTGCGATGGTGTGCGTGTGGCGTGAGGTATATGCGGTTGCAGCTTGTCAGCCTCCTGAGTGTCAATCATGAACCCGGTGTATCCGGCACCGTTTCTCATTGGAATCAATTGTGTTCTACATGGTGCCGGTAATAGACGTTTAACGGTCATTGAATCGGTCCAGGTGCGGCGCCAGTTTTGCTGTCGCGGAACTCCACGAATCCTGTCCTGGCATCAACGTTTACTGTCAGCCGACCACCCTTTCAGCAGCTACCATTTTGACAAAATCATCAGTATTTTTCTTATATAGATCAATATTTCATGGTGATGAAGAATTCCCACCTCATAATTTGGGTGGAAATCCCGGTTGGGAACCATAGAATCCCTATCATGCAGAAGGAGACCATTCAGCCTATCAAGTCTGCACCAGCCCTCTGAAAGAGCAGCCTACCTAGGTCCACTCCCCCACCCTAAACGTAACCCCACCTAACCACCTTTGGATACCAAGGGGCAATTTATCATGGCCAATCCACCTAACCTGCACATCTTTGGACTGTGGCAGGTAACCTAAGCACCCAGAGGAAACCCACGCAGACATGAGGAGAAAGTGCAAACTCCACACAGACAGTTACCCAAGGCCGGAAACGAACCTGGGTCTCTGGCGCTGTGAGACAGCAATACAAACCACTGTGCCATCGTGCCACTATTGCCGTGGGGATGTGATGAAGCTATGTACGATCAATGTTTAAGTGGCAGGCAAACAAGCTGTGGTAGTATGTATTAGGGGTCATGTGGGACTGTGAAGCCGTGATGCTATTGGCTGACAGATCCCGGGTCCTGGTTGGCTGCTGACTCCTGGCTCTGCCCTGAAGGCGGAGTATAAGAACCCGAGCTTCTCCCTGCTGCTTCATTCTGTTGCTGAACTGCTGGGGACAAGTCTCGCTTAATAAAGCCCGAATCGACTTCATCTCTACTCGTCTCTCTCGTAAGTCATTGTGCGCTACACAAGCTGAAACCTTTGTTAAAATAAATAACACAATGACCAATGGAATACCAGTCTGATGTGAACTTTCCTGATCCAGAATTTCTACACTCTTTATCTTTTCACCACCATCTCAGGGGCTGTTTAGCACAGGGCTAAATCGCTGGCTTTGAAAGCAGGCCAGCAGCACGGTTCAATTCCCGTAACAGCCTCCCCGAACAGGCGCCGGAATGTGGTGACTAGGGGCTTTTCACAGTAACTACATTGAAGCCTACTTGTGACAATAAGCGATTTTCATTTCATTCATTTCATTTCCATTTATAGTGTAGACAGGTCTGGGCATTTTCAGAATTTCCTGATTACTTTTAACCTAATGTAAAATCGGGCAGGAGATGAGGCAACTCATAGTTCTATGGTGAAACCTACAGGCGAGGGTTCGAACACCTAACAGGGGACCTCCTGTAGACAGCACTGTGGGTGTACTGACACCACAGGGACTGCAGCAGTTCAAGAAGGCAGCTCACCACCACCATCTCAGGGGCAATGAGAGATGAGCAATAAATTCCGGCTTAGCCAGCATGCATATATCCCATAAATGAATTTTTAAAAACACTTTCTAAAGAACACTACACAGATTTCACTTCACCTCCTTCAATTTGATCTACTGTATGTGTTGTTCCCAAGACGATCTGCTCTACACTGGGGAGACTAAATGCGCACTGGGTGACCACTTTACGCAACACTTGGCTCAGCCTGTAAGCATGATCCCAACCTTTCTGTTGTTTGCCATTTTCACCTCATCATAACATGGGTTCTGAAGAATGCGAGCACATCAGATTTATCATATATTTATATCACTAGTCAGTCAGCGTCTGTGGAGAGAAACAGAGTTAACATTTCAGCTCACTGATGACACTCCATCTGCTGATGCACGGTAAGGCATTATGATTGGACCCAAGTATTTTAGATAGTTGCACCTTCTTCCTGCTGCTGACAGGTGAACAAACAGAATTGTAATCTGCAGTGTGATAGGTGCAGGTGTAAAGAACGCTGGACACCATGGGCTGGAGGCTCTGTCCCGCCGCACCATATTTCTGTTTCAGCGCACCAGCGGTATGCTCTGTTCGCCGGCTGGTCAATGGGGTTCCCCATTGTGGGGCAGCCCCACGCCGTCGGGAAACCCCCCCCCGGGCTGCCGGCAAAATGGAGCATCCCGCCGGCGGGGAATCCAGCCCCATGTTTGTGGAACCCGCCTCTTCACTCACCTGAGGAAGAAGCTGCGCTCCGAAAGCTAGTGATTCGAAACAAACCTGTTGGACTTTAACCTGGTGTTGTCAGACTTCTTACTGTGCTCACCCCAGTCCAACGCCGGCATCTCCACATCACAGGTCCAAAAGCAAGCTGTAACCTTAATATTTCAGAGAGACAGAAGTTTCTCATGTGTTTTTTAAACTGTCAAATTATGTTGCCGTGTTTGTCACTAATCATTTTTAATTTGTGCAACATATTCACATATTCATCAAATATGTCATGTCAATGTTAATGCACCAGGTTTCCTGAGAAGTTTGCCTGAGCTATCAATACATTATCTGTGATTCATTACTGACTAGTTGGATGATCGAAGCGAGCAATTCCTTCCTCATTCTGCTGCTTCCCTTTATTTGACAATTTGTGCAATCTGACTCAATCATGTGTCTGATGCATCTTTAGTGGAGAGCGGAGACTGTGGCGACTTCCACATCTTTATGGGTAACAGGACAGGTGACACCTCCCAGGCATGCTTCTTTTTGAAAAATTCATTGAATGTGGGTGTCGCTGCCCCTGAGGGCATTTAAGGGTCAACCACATTGATCGGGAGTCACAGGCCACTGAATAAGATGTTTTTTCATGACAAGGGTCCTTAGACTTTTAATTCCAGTTCCTGATCTTATCAAATTTCACTTCTGCCATGGTGGGATTTGAACCCAGATCCCCAGAGCATTAACCTAGCTCTATGGATTACTAGCTCAGTGACGTTACCACTACGCCACTGCCTCCCCTGTATCAACTGTGATTCGGTGAGGAGCAGACTTGAACCCAAGGCACCTGCACATAATTTAGGTTGACCCGTCAATGTGGCACTGTCTCCATTGCCGAATGTGCCATCTTCCAGCTGAGATATTAAACATCAAGGCTCCAGCGTGGATGTGAATGATCCCACTATTGCACAGAAAAACAAAGACATTGGGCGGGATTCTCCATCGGCGGATCCTGCGCTTCTCCGTCAGCGCACTCACTCCCACGGATTTCCCAACGGCGTGGGGATGGCTACAATGGAAAACCCCAGTGGCCGGCTGCTGGGATGTAGGATCTCACTGCACGCGGGTGAGCGCCGGGCCAGAAAACAGGCCTGGCGAGATGGAGAACCCCGCCCAGTCCCTGTGTCTAAGCCAATATTTATTCCTGAACCAAAACGCCACTAAATCATAATCTGTTCATTATCACATTGCTTTTTGTGGGATCTTGCTGTGCACAAATTTGTTTCTCTGATACAAAACTGACTCCATTTCAGAAACACTTCATTGGGTGTAAATAGGTTTGGGATCTCCTAATGTAAAAGGTGTTTATTTTTTTTTAAATTATGTTTGACTAGATGGATAGTCTTTAACCAGCAGAAATGCACTCTCCTGCATGTTGCCATTCAGTAATCAGTTAGATCCAGGCTGGAGACATCAGTTGATTTGCAAAGTAGAGTTTGTAAGCGAAGAGTGATCTGCTGAATGTTGATGTCTGCAATGTTCCTTCCATCATGGTCCATCTTGTTAATTTTTCCTTTATCTGCGACATTGGATTGATAGGGATCTCACCAATGACATTATATAAGAACACGAGGAGATGAAAAGCAAATAAATAATTTTAAATTCTGAAGTTCTGAGCAGAAAATGGGGGAAGTACACAAATTTTAGTCAGTCTCTGTAAAGCAAAATGGTAGGTCAGTGTTTCCCTTCAGAACTAGAAACTGAGAGGTAAGCAAACAAAGAGGATGAATACAATAAGTAAAAGCAAACTATCAGGTATGTTGTCTCTCATGGCAAGGAAAACAATAATGGATTTAGTTATCTTTGAAGATATTTTTCAAAGATGTGTGGAGTCTGCACATCCTCCCCGTGTCTGTGTGGGTTTCCTCCGGGTGCTCCAGTTTCCTCCCACTGTCCAAAGATGTGCAGGTTAGGTGGATTGGCCATGCTGAGTTGCCCCGAGGATGTGCAGGTTTGGTAACGGGGATAGGGCGGGGTAGATGGGGAGTTGACCTGGCTAGAGTGCTCCTTTGGAGGGTCGGAGCAGACCCGATAGGCCAAATGGCCTCCTTATGACCTGTAAGGATTCTAGTCCAAAGATTTACAGGTTAGGTGAATTAGCCACGCTAAATTGCCCCTTAGTGTCCAAGGATGTGCAGGCTAGGTGGGGTTACAGGGATACATGGATGGAGTGGGGGAGTGGGCCTAGGTGGGGTGCTCATTTGGCGGATTGATGCAGACTTGATGGGCTGAATGGCCTCCTTCTGCTCTGCAGGGATTCTATGGATTCTATATGCAAAGCAGTGAAAGTGCTTTGGATTACATATAGGTTGTCTCAGAATGTGAAAAGGCATTATGTTAAAAAATTAGTGCAATCAGTTCAGTTAGGTATTTGAAAAGCATTAAAAAGACCTCTACAATCAATTACCTGGAGTCTATTTCTATGCTGGAAAATGCGCCATGCAAGCATTTATATTACAGTGCTAGGCCCGATCGTGACTATGGTGCCAAAATGGAAAGTGTACCACTGCCCACCATTAATATCCCTCCCCTTAAAATGTACATGTTTCAGAATTGCTATGTGCGTTGTGTACTTTCCTGACCTTTCCTTATCCCTTTCATCCTGTAAACGTTCCAGAAAATTATTTCTGCAGGTGTCATATGGAAGCAATGTGCATATTTGTTCAAAGTGCAAATGAAATTCAACACTTCAAAAGGTTGTTTTACTTTTTGACGTGAGCGAGGGAAATGAAAGTTCTCTTGAACTTCCTCGGATGTCTGCTGAGATCAGACCCCAACAGTTCATTCTCATCAGCAAAGCAGATTCTTCCTTTCAGTCGACTTCCAGAAGAAACAGTTTGTACGTCAATTAACGTCTCTTTAAAAAAAAAGCACAATTGGTGCTGTGGTGAGAAACTATCTGCAGTCCATAAATGTTCACGCAGAACCAGTTGGTTGATTTAATGTTATGGAGCCGCTGTAGATGTCGGAGACTCCCAACTGGTCACGTCGTCATATCAAACAGCACAAATTCCCAAATCTGTTTGGACCCTGCTGTCCACAGAAAATATTCACTTGTCAATCATCAAAGAACATGCATTAGACTAACTTTTATATTTATTCTTTCGCAGGGTGTAGGCATCGCTGGCTAGTCCAGCATTTACTGGCCATGCATAATTGCCCTTGAGAAGGGGCCGGGGGGCTGACCTCTTGAACCAACAAAGTAGGTCCACCCACAGTGCTGTTAGGAATGGCGTTCCATGATTTTGATCCAGTGAAAGTGAAGGAGCAACAATATATTTCCAAGCCAGGATGGCGAGTGTTATAATCTGCCTTTAAGGGATAGCAGCATGCCATTACTAAAGGGAAATGCATCATCATGTGGGTCAGCCCCAGTTTCACTTCGGCCTGTGAGCAGAGCACCACTGACAGGGTCTGAACGCTGACCTTCAAGTGTTCTATCCATGTATATCTGTTCTCATTTGCCTAGTTCAAATAAATGGACCCACAACGTGTTTACACAATCCCTGATGAGTGATTGATTCTTTTATATCATTATCAAAACACAACTAAGTGATCAGCAGTGATAAAACAGAGTCGCAGCAAGGTTAAGTACAGGTACAACATGGTGAACAGCCTGCGATCGTGCTGCATGATATGAGAAGTCCTTTCGGTCAGACCACAATGAAGCCACAGCGTTGGAGAGTGTTGTAATCACAACGTAATGACTGCACAGAAAAGGTTTGAAGACACAGTGTCAGGATAGTGATCAAATAAAGAGCTGGTAAACAAATGGATCCCTCGTGGTGAGGTGGCAGTGCATAGCCTGTCAGTTTAGTGAGTGGGTCAATGCACCAGAGGACCAAAACTGCGTTAGCACAGTCAGGAAAGGCGAATGACTAGGCTGTGGGCCGGTTCGCAAGCGAGCGGGGGGGGGGGGGGGGGAAGTCCAACAAAAGAAAGTAAAAAACAAACAAATCGCTAAATCAGGCCAGGGAAGGCTGTGATTATAATGGGTGGCTTCCAAAGTTACTCAACAATAAATTGAATAAAACAAGGAGGACGTTCAAAGGGATGTTGTCAAAATTTCTACAAAATTAGAATCCCCACAGTGCAGAAGAATGCCATTTGACCCATCAAGTCTGGGCCGACCCTTAAAAAGAGCACCCTACCCATGCCCAATCTCCCACCCCTTTCCCGTAACTCCACCCAACCTTTGGACACTAAGGGGCAATTTATCATGGCCAATCCACCTGACCTGCACATCTTTGGACTGTGAGAGGAAACCGGAGCACCCGGAGGAAACCCACGCACACATGGGGAGGACGTGCAGACTCCGCACAGACAGTGAACAAGGCTGGAATTGAACCCAGGTGCCTGATGCTGAAAGGCAGCGGTGCTAACCACTGAGCCACCCAAATTCTCTAGTTTGAATTGGGATGTAGTTGACCTATTATCCTAATTCAAAATTCAGCAGCGTACAGAGTTATGGGGCGGGAATCTCCGATTGCCGGCGCCAAAATTGTGTTCGGCGATTGGCCGGAGAATCGGATTTAGGCCAAAATCAGGGGCGGCTCCGCCCCCTCAAAAACAGTGTACTTGTGGATTGCTCCGCATGCCATTGGGGCGGCCTCAGGACGTCGCCTGAGGCCCTCCCCTGATGCTCCACTCCCGATGGGCCGACTTCCCGCTGGTGTCGGTCACGTGACCTCTCAATTTTCGGGGACCTCGCGTGGCGGCTGAGGACTCTGTCCAGAACCGCCACAGTGGGGGGGGGGGGGGGGGAAGGCGTTCCGCTGGCCGGAGTGGGGGGCTTCGGCGGGCGCTGTAGGGGACTGGTGGGGGTGGTCCGGGGATGGCGAGGGGGTTTACAGCGGGACACTATCTGGCAGGCTGGGTCCGCGTGCAGCCAGCGCCATGTTGTACAGCATGGTGCATGAGCGGCCACGGATCTGGCCATTCTGCATCTGTTTCTGCAGGCGGAGCCGGGGGCTTCACGTGGCGTGGCTGCTAGTCCCCCACCGGGCGGAGCAACGGTGCGGGGGCGGCGGCGGAAGACCAGACACTTCGGACATAGCCTCAAAATCGGAAATTTCAGCCCCTAGCTTCTTGATTCAGTTGTGTCTGAACCAGTCAAGCAAGCCATTAAAATTTACATAGCAATTGGGCATGTCGATCTACACAGACTAAACATGCCAGGATTAATAGAAGACGAGAGAAAGGATCACCAAAAGATATGGGGCAGGATTCTCCGGTCGCCGACGCCAGAACCGCGTTTGGCGTTCGGCCGGAGAATCCCCGGTCACAACCGAAATCAGGGACGGCGCCGCTTTTGCGATGCTCCACCTCCTCCAAAGCAGGACATTGTCTGAGGCCCACCCCCCAATGCGCCGACCCGACAGCCGAGTTCCCGACAGCATCGCTCGCGTGTGGTCTCGTCCGGCGGGAACTCAGCGTGACGGCTGCGGACTCAGTCCAGCGCCGCCACAGTCGGGGGGTGCCCCGATCGGTGGGCAGGCTGGACTTTGCCAGGAGATGGGGGCACTGTTGGGAGATGGATCGGGGGGCGCAAGCTAGCCAAAGGGAGGGGGGCATTATTTCGCAGGTCAGATCATGAGCGGCCGCTGCCATGCGCATGCGCAGCCACCGACACGTCAATTCTCTGGGCCGTATCGGCAGCTAGAGCCGGGTGCTCGATGCTGCCTTGATGCTAGCCCCCAGCCAAAGGGAGGATAGGTGGCCATTTTACTCCATTTTCCTGTCCTATAACGGCACCGTTCCCATGCCGATGTGAGGACAAAGCCTCAAAATCGGAGAATCCAACCCGTGGACTACATTGGAAGACCAGTTCAGAATCAGACAAAATTTTCATATTCATTGATTAGAGTTCATGTCATTTCGACAACAGGCTACAGAATCCATAGACCGCTTCATCAGCAGGTGAAGAGAACAGGGTAAACACTGTGATTTTTTTTCTTGGAAGCAGAATTAGGAGACAAAATTGTTGAGTTGGCGATTGCATCCACTTCCAAGGAAGAATTCCATAAAGAACTGCAAGACAAGTCCAAAACAGATAGCATCAAAGAGCTACTCAAGGATCAGTGTAAGTATGAAGTGATACTAGAAAGGTATGTGGAAGGTGTTGACTCCTGCACAAACAAAGGAAATGCCCAGCTTTCCATCAATTCTGCAAGGCATGTGGCAGAAAGGGCCTTTGACAACAACAGTGCACTCGAGTCGTGCACTGGTCCAAACAGACCATGTACAATAGGTACCTTCAAACAAAAAGAATGACCATCTGGTAATCCATCAGAAACATATACATTACAGATGGGATTTTCCAATCCCGCCTTCTGGTAGGATTTTCCACTTCCGCCAAAGTTAATGGACTTTTGGCGGGGTTGCCACATCAGGACGGTGGATTTCTGAGTGTTGGGCATTTGATGCAACTTGAGAGGCTGGTGCATTGAAGGTTAGGAGATGCCATGAGGACGTTTACTGACCTTGACTACCGCGTGAGGTCATTGAACGTCTTGTCGCACTGCTGTCACGTCCTTGGATCCAGACTCTTGCGTTGACCTACCTCATCACTTGCTCCTTTCAAAAAGTGGTCCTTGAGGACTGGCTGGGCCCCACCCCCACGGAAATATCATCCTGTTAAACTTCACCGCTAAAGTCTCCTGCGCTGCAATGGTGAAACACAGAGCTCGTTAACCCTTCTCCAGTACTCAATTTGAATACCACATACATGCAATTAACTATCTTCTACCAAGTGATGTTGCCCTTCTAGGTGTGAAGATCCCACATGGGCTAATTCTGCAATTAGTTACAATGCAGAGATAGCACCAAATCTATGTACTGCTGTCTCTGTGGGAATGGGCAAGTTGTAAATTGTGACTGCTGTGCCCAAATCAGTTGCAGACCAATTTTTAGCCCATTGTTTTCTAGCAATAACAAGATAGTACATAGACATGCTATACCTGACTAGCAGTGTGCTGAGAGTTAAGCCCACCATATTGCACAATGTGGTTCGAGATTCATACACACTATTTTCTGCCATTTGGTTCTCAAAAATACCAGAACAAATATTTTTGCAGCTTTTCACCTGAAATATCAGATGGTTTATATGCACTATATATAAAATAGAGACAAGGAAGAATTACACTTACAGTAGTTAAGAAATAAGAGATGCCCAACCAGGTGTCATCACTCATGGTTAAGAGTTTGCAGGAAACGCTAAACGAGTCCCCAGGACTTTCTAAATGTGTTCAGGCTGCTCTCTCGCTGGACAGGAATTATTTTTTCAGACAAACGGCATCAATCATCGGCTGAAAGTATTCTCCAGTAAAAAGCCCTGGATCCTTTCAAGGATTCAATGGAAAGTGAAGTGATTAAGGGCTTGGAATTATGCAAAAGGAAAATCCCCTCGGCCATTTATTTTCTCTGTTCCCTGGTTGAAGGATGCCAGTGATGGCCAATGGAACATTTTAGATTAGATTTAGATTTATTGTCACATGTACCGAGGTACAGCGAAAAGTATTGTTCTGCGTACAATCCAGACAGATCGTTCAATACATGTAAAACATATGACTTATGATAAATATACAATGTAAATACATAGACATGGACATCGGGTGATGTATACGGACTATAGTGCTACAGCAGTAGAGAAGATGCAGAGGGAAATCAGTTCAGACCACAAGAGTCTGGTGACAGTGGGGAAGAAGCTGTTTTTGAATCTGTTAGTGCGTGTTCTCAGACTTTTGTATCTTCCACCCAATGGAAGAGGTTGGAAGAGTGAATAAGCCGGGTGGGAAGGGTCTTTGATTATGCTGCCCACTATTCCCAGGCAGCGGGAGGTGTAGGCAGAGTCAATGGATGGGAAGCGGGTTTGTGTGATGGACTGGGCGATGTTCACGACTCTGTAGTTTCTTACGATATTGGGCCGTGCAGTTGCCATACCAAGATGTGATGCAGCCAGATAGGGTGCTCTCTATAGTGCAACTGTATTGGTAAGAGTCAATGTGGACACGTCGAATTTCCTTAGTTTCCTGAGAAAGTACAGGCACTGTTGTGCTTTCTTGGTCATAGCGTCAAAGTAGGTGCACCAGGACAGATTGTTGGTGATATGCACACCTAGGAATTTGAAGCTGTCAACCATCTCCACCTCGGCACCATTGATGCAGACAGGCATGTGTTATGACACTTCGCTTCCTGACGTCAATGACCAACTACTTCGTTTTGCTGACATTAAGGGAGAGATTGTTGTCATTGCACCGAGCCACTATGTTCTCTGTCTCCCTCCTGTACTCTGACTCATCGTTGTTTTGGATCTGACCCACTACGGTCGTGACCCACTACGATTGTTTTTCCTAATGCCTAGTATCACCATCAGGTCACAGAGATCACAAAATTAAGTACAGAAGAGGGAGGCCATTCAGTCCTTTTGCATCATCCTTCCGTACAATTGTATAGCGATCTCACCGCCCCCTCACCAAACAGCATCTAACTTCTCCCACAGCACCTCTCAAACCACCAAATTCACCAACTAGAAAGAAAATAAAGGAGAATTACATTTATATAGCACTCTTCACCATCACGGGTCATCTCGAAGCACATTGCAGCCAGTGGAATACTTTTGGAATGTAGTCACTGTTGTAATGTAGGAAACACAGTAGCCAATTTGCTGACAGTAACTCCCAGAAACAGCAAAGTGATATTTTTTGTGGTATCGACTGAGGGATAAATATTGTGTTGGGACACAGGTGATAACTTTTCTTTAAACCATGACATGCAATCTTTTATATTCACTCCAATAAGCAGTAGGGGCTTGATTTAACATCTCACCCAAACGGTGGCATCTGCAACAGTGCAGCACTCCGTCACCGCCTGCTGTGGTGGGATTTGAACCTGAGTCCCCAGAGCATTTCCCTGGGTCTCTGGATTGCTAGTGCAGGGACGTTACCAATACCCCACTGCCTCCCCAGTGCATGATGCAGGTGCCATTAGGCAGGTACATTGCCCAGCAATGATGAATGAACTGTGGTCTATGTCTGAGTCAGGAAGTTGTGTGACCAGCAGGGGCACATGAAGGTGACGCTGCACGGGAGTGTCACCCTTGATTTTCATTCTCAAGTCCTGAAGTGGGGCTTGAAGCCAGAACCTTGTGACTGAATGGCGAGAGTGCAACCACCTGAGCCCAAGGAGAAGTGCAGCATCACCTTCAAGTGCCTGTCCGATCACACAACTTCCTGACTCAGACATGAAACTGCATTTCCTTCATAATTGCTGGGACAATGTACCTACCTAATGGTGCCAGTGGAGAAGTGGCGGGTATGGTGGTATTGTCAACGGTCTAGTACTCCAAAGACAGAGGGCAATGCTTTTGGGACTCGGGTACAAATCCCACCACAGCAGATGGTGAATCCAATAAAAATCTGGAACTAAAAGTCTAGTGATGCCCATGAAATCGTTGTTGATTGTTGTAAAAACCCATCTGGTTGCCCTTTAGGGAAAGAAGTTTGCCATAATCCACCCATAATCACATTTTCTGGAAAAACCGAAACTTTCGCTAGAAAGTTGCTTTGTGTTTTCAATAGGCTCAGTGCTGTTGCTCACTGTGGTAATAGCTGCACAGTAAGTAACTTCATTGCAGGGTTAATGTAAGCCTACTTGTGTTTATATACTGTTTCTAACAGAGTAAAATGCCCCAAGTCAAGAGTATTATCAAACAAAATTTACCACAAGCGACATAGAACATAGATAGAACATAGAAAAATACAGCACAGAACAGGCCCTTCGGCCCACGATGTTGTGCCAAACATTTGTCCCAGATTAAGAACAAATTAATCTACACCCCATCATTCTACCGTAATCCACGTGCCTATTCAATAGCCGCTTGAAGGTCCCTAATGTTTCTGACTCAACTACTTCCACAGGCAGTGCATTCCATGTCCCCACTACTCTCTGGGTAAAGAACCTACCTCTGACATCCCCCCTATATCTTCCACCATTCACCATAAATTTATGTCCCCTTGTCATGGTTTGTTGCACCTGGGGAAAAAGTCTCTGACTGTCTACTCTATCTATTCCCCTGATCATCTTATAAACCTCTATCAAGTCGCCCCTCTCCTTCTCCGTTCTAATGAGAAAAGCCTAGCACCCTCAACCTTTTCTCGTAAGACCTACTCTCCATTCCTGGCAACATCCTGGTAAATCTCCTTTGCACCTTTTCCAAAGTTTCCACGTCCTTCCTAAAATGAGGCGACCAGAACTGCACACAGTACTCTAAATGTGGCCTTACCAAAGTTTTGTACAGCTGCATCATCACCTCATGGCTCTTAAATTCAACCCCTCTGCTAATGAACGCTAGCACACCATATGCCTTCTTCACAGCTCGATCCACATGAGTGGCAACTTTCAAAGATCTATGAACATAGACCCCAAGATCTCTCTGCTCCTCCACATTGCCAAGAACCCTACCGTTAATCCTGTATTCCGCATTCATATTTGTCCTTCCAAAATGGACAACCTCACACTTTTCAGGGTTAAACTCCATCTGCCACTTCTCAGCCCAGCTCTGCATCCTATCTATGTCTCTTTGCAGCCGACAACAGCCCTCCTCACTATCCATAACTCCACCAATCTTCGTATCATCTGCAAATTTACTGAACCACCCTTCAACTCCCTCATCCAAGCCATTAATGAAAATCACAAACAGCAGAGGACCCAGAACTGATCCCTGCGGTACGCCACTGGTAACTGGGATCCGGGCTGAATATTTACCATCCACCACCACTCTCTGACTTCTATCGGTTAGCCAGTTTGTTATCCAACTGGCCAAATTTCCCACTATCCCATGCCTCCTTACTTTCTGCAGAAGCCTACCATGGGGAACCTTATCAAACGCCTAACTAAAATCCATGTACACTACATCCACTGCTTTACCTTGGTCACCTCCTCAAAGAATTCAATAAGACTTGTGAGGCAAGACCTACCCCTCACAAATCCGTGCTGACTATCCCTCATCAAACAGTGTCTTTCTAGATGCTCAGAAATCCTATCCTTCAGTACCCTTTCCATTACCTTGCCTACCACTGAAGTAAGACTAACTGACCTGTAATTCCCAGGGTTATCCCTATTCCCTTTTTTGTACAGGGGCACGACATTCGCCACTCTCCAATCCCCTGCTACCACCCCTGTTGACAGTGAGGATGAAAAGATCATTGCCAACGGCTCTGCAATTTCATCTCTTGCTTCCCATAGAATCGTTGGCTATATCCCGTCAGGTCCAGGGGACTTGTCTATCCTCAAGTTTTTCAAAATGCCTAACACATCTTCCTTCCTAACAAGCGAGGTGACCAAAAGGTTTGCTCAAAGAGGCAGGTTTTGAGGAGCAACATAGAGGAGGGGGTAAAGAGGCACAGAGGTTTAGTGAAGAAATTTCAACGATCATGCTCTTGGCAGATGAAAACACTGCTCCAATGATGGAAAAAAAGAAAATGAGAACGTGCTAAAGGCCAGAATTGGAAGAGTGCAGAGGTCTCATGGGCTGCAGATAATAGAGATGGGGGAGGGGCAGGAGTGGGGAGAGAGAGGTCACGGTGGGATGGGATTAGACGTACTAAGGGCCAGTAAATCACTGCAGCCACCTAGATGCACATGTCTTCCCCTTAAGTAACCTCATACAGAAAGTATAAAAGGGACAGTCACCCATGCTATGCACGGTGTCACAAAGGTATCCATTGGGTGGCATTGTAATTTTAGAGTACCACCTTCATGCCCCATTAGATGGTTGGGAGGAGCAGGTAAACTAAAGTGGCTGAACGTTTCAATTTTAATTCCCATTCGTCTCTTTGCTACACTAATACTTTCTATAAATAATTATAATAATCTTTATTAGTGTCACAAGTAAGCTTACATGAAATGAAAATTGCTTATTGTCACGAGTAGGCTTCACTGAAGTTACTGTGTAAAGCCCCTAGTCGCCACATTCCGGCGCCTGTTCGGGGAGGCTGGTACATTACACTGGAATGAAGTTATTGTGAAAAGCCCCTCGTCGCCACACTCCGGCACCTGTCTAATTCACCTAACAAGCACGTCATTCGGGACTTGTGGGAGTAAAGCGGAGCCCTCGGCGGAAACCCATGCAGACACGGGGAGAATGTGCAGACTTTGCACAGACAGCGGCCAAAGCCAGGAATCGAATGTCAGACAATCTGACCCTGGGAGGAGGCTGGCGTTGCAAGTGACACAGTGAACTGCACTTACAGTCCAGATATGAATCACGCATGTTCACGTGGCCATGCACTGGGAAGGACTCAAAAAGCATTCCCTTTTGCCAGCATCAACCCTCTGCCCCCATTCTGTGACACCATGACAGAGGAGAGTTGGTGTTATGAGAAGAATAGCCGCAATTTCAGAAAGGGATAAAAGCTCAATGGAAACTGGTTCCAGGCCAACTCCCTCCTGAACCCCTGCCCCAGGTAGCACTGGTTAATGCCAGAAACAAGCTGGAATTTCTAAGCTCAAATTTCAAACTACAAGACCTGGAAAGTTTCACACACGAACAAATGTTCTTGTAGTTATTTTATGCTTTTACTCATTCTTTGCCCAATAAGCCTGAAGCAGAAAGGTTTGAATCACACTGCCCTGGAAGAAAGTTTGATGAAAGCTTTAGGTCCCCTGGTGTCATCAATAAATAAGACGGCTTTGAAAATTGCAAAATCTGATGGGAGATTAATTGGAGAGGTTAGTGATTATTAGAACCCAGGGATTATCTTCTGGAGATGCTTTGTGGGACCTAAGAGGGTCATACATATCTCGCAATAACAATCTTCCCAGATATGTAATATGGACACAATCAAACAGGGTCAGATGAAGAGCACTGTGGACATGTGGCTCGGAATAGGATCTAAACTGCAATGTTAAATGCCATGTAAATATTATTGCACTCAGATTGCTCCTGTGTACTCAGTCTGACTGAAGATAAAATAAAACATTGATAACAAGATGAATACTGGAACCAAGAGACTATGTCATGACATAAGAGAGGGGGTTGGGGGAGATGGTGTGAGTGTGGATCTATCACACCGCCATACAAACATGTTCCTTGACAGGGAGCAACAGATGAATGACCTGCCAATTAAAACAACGAGCCACTCTCAACGTTCCTTTATATTCCAGGAGACTGTGATAGATCTCAGTTGGTAGATCCCCGGCCCGATTTGCAACTAAACGGCACAGAGTGGTGTCTGAAATCCTGGTCAATGCTGAGTGAGCTGATCTGAAAGGAAAGGACGGAGGCGCCAGACCGTTTTGTAGGTCAGGGAATTCAACCTGGGTTTGCGCCGTTATTGCAATCCAAAGACTCCCCTCTCGAAGATGCGTGGACTTTGAGTGAGAAAAAGGGTGGAGTTTGTCTGCGATGCTCTTCACAGTCAAATAGCTCCCCTGTTCTCATTATCTAGGCTGTCATTTGAGGATCGGGCACATGAATTGGGTACTATAGGCCAGCTAGCAACCATGAGACCACATTGCAGCATAAATCAGCTTCTTTGGTAGACGGAAAGGTTAGGAGTTAGAAGCAATGGGGATATTTAAGTACCTCAGCAATTAATTTATTTTTATCTCCCCACGACTCATAATATAAAGGGACAGTATTAAATATATAAATAATCTACATCATCAGTGATTTAAGGACGCATGATAACATGGTATGCTGATAGTTCGATGTGAAGTGTGTGCTAGCCTTCTGCTGTACATGGTTAGAAGGTTCAATCAAAGGAAATGCTTACCAACAGACTTGTATCCAGCAGTCTGCATCAATCCCCCCAAGAACATCCTCATCCAATAATAACAGATGGTATCAGTGGAAAAAGCTACAGTGAAAGCACCAAGTCAAGAGTCCAGTGCCCTGAAAAAACAGCAAGAGAAATGACTGCAGGAGCAGGACAACATGGGAATAATCGACAACAGAAGATTAGCATGAGGGAAAGCCAGGGGGAAAACCTTACCTTTACCTGAGTGCTTCGACACCCTGGAAGGCTCAGATCAAGCCAAGAAGTGGTAGAACTGGTCGGTTTACCAGTTCCAGTTTAAACCGTTGAATGAGAAATTAAAAGGGAGCTGCCAGGGAGCTCAAACCAAGAATCATAGAATTTACAGTGCAGAAGGAGGCCATTCAGCCCATCGAGTCTGCACCGGCCCTTGGAAAGAGCACCCCTACTTAAGCCCATGTCTCTGTACCCAGTAACCCCACCTAACCTTTTTAGACACTAGGGGAAATTTATCATGGCCAATCCACCTAACCTGCACATTTGGACTGTGGGAGGAAACCAGAGCACCCGGAGGAAACCCACAGGGAGAACGTGCAGAGTCCGCACAGACGGTGACCAAAGCCAGGAATCGAACCTGGGACCGTGGCACTGTGAAGCAACTGTGCTAACCACTGTGCTGCCGTTTTGCCCACACGGAACATGGAACACAGTGGCGATATGCTTAAATTGATACAAAATTTGAAGTGAAGGAAGTACAGGCGTTTTTCAATGTATTTGAGAAAATAGCAACCCAAATGGAGTGCCCAAAAGAAAAATGGACTTTAGTAAATTGACAGGGCGGGGAGTTGATGCTTCCCTGTCAGAGGGGGTATCTAAGGATTATGATGAGGTAAAAAAAAACTATTCTGGGTGCCTGAGGAGTAAAGGCAAACGTTTCAGAAATTAAGGAAACAGTTGGGTCAGACTTATGCTGATTTGAAAAGGTTAAGCAAACAATTTTAATAGGTGGGTACGAGCATTGGAATTTGAAACTACCGATGAGGTGCTGAGAGAGGTCATTCTCTTAGAAGAATTTAGGAATTCACTACCTTCTGAGATCAGAATCCATGTTGAAGACCAAAGGGTTATAATCACTAGACAAGCAGCAATAATCACTAGACAAGGGCAGCATGGTAACACAGTGGTTAGCACTGTTGCTTCACAGCGCCGGGTCCCAGGTTTGATTCCCTGCTTGGGTCACTGTCTGTGCGGAATCTGCACGTTCTCCCTGTGTCTACGTGGGTTTCCTCCGGGTGCTCCAGTTTCCTCCCACAATCCAAAGACGCGCTGTTAGGTAATTTGGACATTCTGAATTCTCCTCAGTGTACCCGAACAGGCGCCGGAATGTGGTGACTAGGGGATTTTCACAGGAACCTCATTGCAGTGTTAATGTAAGCCTACTTGTGACAATAAGTGTGACAATAACAATAATGACTGATGAGCCAATCCATAAATTTAAACCTTTCTTCTGTCTGTCATCCACATAATTTTGAAAAGGATAGGAAGTGGGAGAGTGAAATGATGGCAGATAGTCAAGATAAGAAACGAATAGCTGAGAATGTTCCTAGATCTCCTCCTCAGACCAGGAAGGAAGGTACTGAGGGTGAAGGTGAGACTTCAAGGCTTAGGTGTTACCATTGCAATAAAGCGGGACACACTCGTTCAGCATGTTGGAAGTTGCAAGGAAAGCCTATGGGACTTGTTGGGGTTCAGAAGGAGGATTCTGAAAAGGAAACAAAAGTGGAGAATACTACAGGGCAAACTGTAGCTCTACTTGGACTTTGGAAACCTGAGGTAAACACTGCTGTGGGAGCAGGTGTGATGAATGAGGTGGATGAAAGATATGCAGGGTTTTTATCCAAGAGAAAGATCACCCCATTTTCATCCAATGATGTTGCCAACCCCATGACTCTTCTAAGTGGCACAGGTGCTAAGCAAACTCTCTTACTGGAGAGGGATTTGGTTTTCCTCCAAAGAATTGAATGAAGCTAAGGTCTTAATGAATGGGACAAGTGGAGATTATATCCCAGTTCCCTTGTATAAAGTCCAATTGGAGTGTGGTTTATTATCAGATCCAGTAGTGGTTGGAGTGATTAGGAAGTTACCAGTAGACGGAGTAAACCTACTTTTGGGGAATAGTTTGGCAGGAGCGAAGGGTGTAGCTTCACCCATGATTGCATGCGGTCCGAGGAAGGACAAGGAGACAGAACAGTTACAGGAACAATTTCCAGATATTTTTCCATTGTGTGTGGTGACCAGGGCAATGGCTAAACAAAGTCCACCACAGAGATTAAAGTCACGCCACAATCATGTGGTGGAGAAGCCGAAACTATCCTTGAGAATGAGGATAGTTCCGAGGAAGTGTTTGATAGGGTTTCATTAATTGAGGCCCAGGAGGTAGACCCAGTGTTATAGATTAGCACAGTCATCTCTCACAGAAGTTGGGGTTGAGGGGGTTCCAGAGTGCTATTGTGAACATGAAGAACGGAGTTCTGATGAGGAAGTGGAGACATCCTTTTAGACCTGCGGAAAAGCAATGGACAGTTGTTCATCAGATAGTGGTGCCGCCCAAATATCATCGGGAGGTACTGCAGATAGCACATGCAATACCAATGGCAGGACATGTAGGAGTTCGGAAAGCTCAGACATTGGTCAACGGGCATTTTGTTCCTGACCAGGGCTGCATGAGGATGAAGTGCAATCCTATAGAACCTGTCATACTGGTCAGGTAACAGGTAAACCACAACATGTGATTAAACCTGTACCTTTAATACCATACCAGTTGTTTGAAGAACCATTTCAACAGGTATTGGTAAACTGTGTAGAACCATTGCCTAAAAAGAAGGCAGGGCATCATTCTTATGGTCATGGATATGACTACCAGATTTCCAGATGCTGTGCCTTTGAGAACAATTATATCGCAGGTAGTAGTGGAAAAGTTGTCATCTGTGGCCTACTAGGGTTCTCGCTTCATGTTAAAAATTTTCCAGAACCATGGGCAGGATTCTCGCAGCCCAGGCCAGGCTGGAGAATCGCCGAGACGGACGCGAATCGCGCGACGCCGCCCCGTCGCCGGTCCGCCGATTCTCCGCTCTCTGTTGGCTCCAGCAGGGTCGGCACAGCGCCAGTCGGGGGCCGCTCTACGCGGCCCCCCGCGGCGATTCTCCGCCCGGGATGGGCCGAGCGGCCACGCAAAAAATCCAAGTCCGGCCGGTGCCGTCCACGTGTGCTCTTACCCGGCGGGACCTCGCCATGCATGCATCCGGGGTGGCCTGGTGGGGGGGGGGGGGGTTCTGACCCCGGGGGGGAGCCTCCGTTGTGGCCTGGCCCATGATCGGGGCCTACCGATCGGCGGGCCGGCCTCTCGGGCTGGGTGTCACTTTTGTTCCGCGCCGGCCCCTGCAGCCCTACACCATGTTGCGTCGGGGCCGGCGCGGAGAAGGGAGCCACCGCGCATGCGTAGACCCCCGGCACCAATCTGACGCCGGGGTCAGCAGCTGGAGCGGCGTGGGTCGCTCCAGTGCCGTGCTGGCCCCCTGTAGGGGGTCAGAATCGCTGCTCCTGAGGGCATGTTGATGCCGTCAAGAAAAGTGGCGGCGTTTACGCCGGCGTCAACACTTAGCCTCAGGATCAGAGAATCCGTCCATAATTTGTAGCTTAGGTATCAAACAATTTAAAGCAACCACCTATCAGCCACAAATTCAGGGAGCTTTGGAGAGACCATCAAAATCTCTCAACAAACTCTCAAAACACTGATTAGGGCCTATTTCCATGAATATCCAAAAGATTGGGACAAGAAATTGGATTTTTTACTATTTGCCACCAGAGATTCTCTGAACGAATCTATTGGGTTTAGCCCATTTGAGTTAGTTTATGGCCACTAAATACAGGATCCACTAAAACTGATGAAAGAGAGCTTTCTAAAACAAGAGGATTAACCCTCCATGCTGGATTACGCGTCCACGTTTGGTTCTGTCTTCACAAAGAGGACACAAATCAGATACCAGAAATGTTGGAGAATGAAACATTTCATGAGAGGGAAGAACTGAGGGAGATCAATGTTAGTAGAGAAATGGTGCTGGGAAAATTGATGGGATTGAAGGCGGATAAATCCCCAGGGCCTAAGAATCTGCATCCCAGAGTGCTTAAGGAGGTGGCTCTGGAAATAGTGGATGCATTGGTGGTCATCTTCCGGGATTCTATAGATTCTGGATCTGTCCCTGCAGATTGTAGGGTAGCTCACGTCACTCCTATATTCAAAAAGGGAGGTAGAGCGAAAGCAGGGACTTATAGCCCAGTAAGCCTAACATCAGGAGTGGGGAAAATTCTTGAATCCATTATCAAGGACTTTATAAGCGGAACATTTAGAAAACAGTGGCATGATCAGTCAGAGTCAGCATGGATTTATGAAGGGGAAATCATGTTTGACAAATCTGTTCGACTTCTTTGAAAATGTATCCAGTACAGTTGCAAGAGGGAGACAGCCGATGTGGTATATTTGGACTTTCAGAATGCGTTTGACAAAGTCCCGCATCAGAGATTTTTGTGCAAAATTAAAGCACATGGGATTGGGGGAAGTGTATTGAGGTGGCTAGAAAATTGGTTGGCAGAGAGGAAACAAAGAATAAGAATTAATGGGTCCTTTTCAGATTGGCAGGCAGTAACTAGTGGGGTGCCACAGTGATCGGTGCTGGGACCCCAGTTATTCACAATATATATTAATGATTTGGATGAGGTAATTAAGAACTGTCAATCATAAACATCTAGTTATGATTGACAGCTCTTCGATCACATCAAAGGCAGTTAAGTGCTTTCACCCTCGTGACCGAGCATCCAGGATGGAAACCCAATACAAGGAGGCACAATTCTGCATGCAACCATTACCAAAGAGTCAGGTGTCAACTCCTCTGCCCTAAGGTCACATTTTGTGAGGGATGAGCCTTTCTGTTTATCCCTGGTCTGTAAGGTTTCACTATCCTGGACCCTCAGAAAGTAAGAAAGTCGATAATTTTAGAGCAACATTCTCATTACATCCCAAAGTGTTTTATAGCCAATGAACTACTGTCAAAGTGGAGTCACTTTTGCAATGTGTCAGCCAAGTTGAGCACAGCAAGGCTCCGTAACACTAGTGAGCTGCATGACCGAGAAGCAGACTTCTTAAAATTCTTTCATGGCATGTCAGCATTGCGTGCAAGGCCTGCATGTATTGCTCATCCCTAAGTGCCCTTGTGAAGGTAGTGTGAGCCACCTTCTTGAACCGCTGCAGTCCATTTGTGAAGGAACACCTCGGGTGCTGTTAGGAAGGGAGTTTGAGGATTTTGACCCAGTGTCAGTGGTGCTGTTTGAGGGACAACTGTCGGCTAATGCATCAGGAGAACGCCCCTGCTTTTAAAAATAATGCCAGCATCAAGGGAGGGTAGAGCCTCAGTTTAGTGTTACGTCCGAGAGGCAAGCACCTCCAACAGTGAAGCACTCCCTCAAAACTATCCTGGGATTGTCAGCCCCGGGTGACCTGCTGGAGTCTCAAGGGTGGGACTGTTCCAAGTGAGATGTGAGAGTGCTGCACAGTGAACCACAGCAGTCAGAAAACTGACAGCAGATAGAATCTGGGAAGGCCTACGGGTCAAGGCCAGCAGCAGAATGACAACCTTTTGGAGAAAGAAAACACACAATTCCGCAATTTCCTGGAAGGAGAGAAAAGGAGAAACAAATATCCCTGGAACATCTTCCAGCCAACACATCAGAGAGGGCCGAGATATGAATCATTGACCCTGACTTACCCCTTTGTAGCTGTTTATTGATGTTGACTAATGAGCCAGGATGAAAAGATTCCCTCATTTATGGTTAGAAGCCGGACAGCAAAGCTGATTTGTACACTGGCGTCATTATTACTGGCTTAAGTTTGTTTTTATGATGAGGATATTGAATGAATTGGCAGCAATGAAGTATACATTTCAGTTTTTTATAAACGTGACACATTTTGTGGTTATCTATTTTAAGTGACGTGTATCAGAAAGTGAAAGTCTGGCCTATGGGCTGAAACGGACAGACTCGCACACAGAGCGGGCTCAATTGCCTTCTAAATTCTACTAAATCCCTTAGCATGGCTAACAGGGAGTCAGATGTTTTGGCTTATAAGAACAGGAATGTTATTTCATGTAATAGGCCATTTATTCAGCTCTGAGAGCACCGTTCTGAACACGACAGCTTGTCCCTTTAAGCTAGGAAATCTAATTACTCTTTGAAAACAGTGAGGTCAATCAGAGTCCAAGGAGGTGTTTTACCTGAAACTTTACTCTCTTCACACAGAAATAGGGAACAATTTTGCCTCTATAGAGCCCCATACCCATATGAAAATGGGGGTTGTAGTCAGAAGTAGAACATGATGCATTCCACCTTCTAGCTGGGCTGCCAAATCACCCTGGCAACAGGGAAGATTGTGCGGACTGAAGCAGGTAGAAGTTTCATTCTTTAACCTGCTTGTGAGGTATGGCTCTGTGCTAGCTGCCAGAAACGTGAGCACAAAATCTAGGCTGTTGTTCCAATGAGCCAGAGGCAGACAGCGAGACAGCAGTAGCTAAAGGGACAAGAGAGTCATGGAGTAATTGAGTTTTACAGCACAAAAAGAAACCCTTAGGCCCATCGTGTTCACCCTGGCCATCAGGCACCTATGTATTCTAATACCATTTGCCAACACTTAATCCATAGCCCTCTATGCTATGCCGTTTCAAATGCTCATCTAAATGTTTTTTAAATGTTGTGAGTGTTCCTGCCTCCACCTCCCTATCTCGCAGTGAGTTCCAGATTCCCACTGCCCTCTGGTGAAGAAGCTTTTCCTCAGATCCCCTCTAAACCTCCTGTCCCTTAACTTAAATATATATGCCCCCTAGGCATTGACCCTTTCTGCTAAGGGGAAAGGTTTCTTCCTACCTACCCTATCTATGTCCCTCATAATTCAATCAGGTTCCCCCTCAGCTTTCCCTGGTCTAAAGAGAACCAACCCCAGCCTAACCAGGCTCTCCTCAAAGCTGAAACGCTCCAGCCCAGGCAACATCCTGGTGAATCTCCTCTGCACCCTCTCCTCAGCAATCTCATCCTTCCTAAAGTGTGGTGACCAGAATTGCACACAGTACTCTAGCTGTGGCCCAACGAGCATTTTATACTGCTCCATCATAATCTCCCTGCACTTATATTCTATGATGTGGAGATGCCGGCATTGGACTGGGGTGAGCACAGTACGAAGTCTTACAACACCAGGTTAAAGTCCAACAGGTTTGTTTCGATGTCACTAGCTTTCGGAGCGCTGCTCCTTCCTCAGGTGAATGAAGAGGTCTGTTCCAGAAACACATAAATAGACAAATTCAAAGATGCCAAACAATGCTTGGAATGTGAGCATTAGCAGGTGATTAAATCTTTACAGATCCAGAGATGGGGTAACCCCAGGTTAAAGAGGTGTGAATTGTACCAAGCCAGGACAGTTGGTAGGATTTCGCAGGCCAGATGGTGGGGCATGAATGTAATGCGACATGAATCCCAGGTCCCAGTTGAGGCCGCACTCATGTGTGCAGAACTTGGCTATAAGTTTCTGCTCGGCGATTCTGCGTTGTTGCGGGTCCTGAAGGCCGCCTTGGAGAACGCTTACCCGGAGATCAGAGGCTGAATGCCCTTGACTGCTGAAGTGTTCCCCGACTGGAAGGGAACATTCCTGCCTGGTGATTGTTGCGCGATGTCCATTCATTCGTTGTCGCAGCGTCTGCATGGTCTCGCCAATGTACCACGCTTCGGGACATCCTTTCCTGCAGCGTATGAGGTAGACAACGTTGGCCAAGTCGCACGAGTATGTACCGCGTACCTGGTGGGTGGTGTTCTCACGTGTAATAGTGTTATCCATGACGATGATCTGGCACGTCTTGCAGAGATTGCCATGACAGGGTTGTGTGGTGTCGTGGTCACTGTTCTGAAGACTGGGTAGTTTGCTGCAAACAATGGTTCGTTTGAGGTTGCGCGGTTGTTTGAAGGCAAGTAGTGGGGGTGTGGGGATGACCTTGGCAAGATGTTCATCGTCATCAATGACGCGTTGAAGGCTGTGAAGAAGATGACGTAGTTTCTCCGCTCCGGGAAGTACTGGACGACGAAGGGTATTCTGTCGGTTGTGTCCCATGTTTGTCTTCTGAGGAGGCCGGTCCGGTTTTTCGCTGTGGCGGGTTGGAACTGTCGATCGATGAGTCGAGTGCCATATCCCGTTCGTACGAGGGCATCTTTCAACGTCTGTAGATGTCTGTTACGCTCCTCCTCGTCTGAGCAGATCCTGTGTATACGGAGCGCTTGTCCATAGGGGATGGCTTCTTTAATGTGTTTAGGGTGGAAGCTCGTACGAACGGGATATGGCACTCGACTCATCGATCGACAGTTCCAACGCGCCACAGCGAAAAACCGGACCGACCTCCTCAGAAGACAAATATGGGACACAACCGACAGAATACCCTTCGTCGTCCAGTACTTCCCCGGAGCGGAGAAACTACGTCATCTTCTTCACAGCCTTCAACACGTCATTGATGACGATGAACATCTTGCCAAGGTCATCCCCACACCCCCACTACTTGCCTTCAAACAACCGCGCAACCTCAAACGAACCATTGTTTGCAGCAAACTACCCAGTCTCCAGAACAGTGACCACGACACCACACAACCCTGTCATGGCAATCTCTGCAAGACGTGCCAGATCATCGACATGGATACCATTATTACACGTGAGAACACCACCCACCAGGTACGCGGTACATACTCGTGCGACTCGGCCAACGTTGTCTACCTCATACGCTGCAGGAAAGGATGTCCCGAAGCGTGGTACATTGGCGAGACCATGCAGACGCTGCGACAACGAATGAACGGACATCGCGCAACAATCACCAGGCAGGAATGTTCCCTTCCAGTCGGGGAACACTTCAGCAGTCAAGGGCATTCAGCCTCTGATCTCCGGGTAAGCGTTCTCCAAGGCGGCCTTCAGGACCCGCAACAACGCAGAATCGCCGAGCAGAAACTTATAGCCAAGTTCCGCACACATGAGTGCGGCCTCAACCGGGACCTGGGATTCATGTCGCATTACATTCATCCCCCACCATCTGGCCTGCGAAATCCTACCAACTGTCCTGGCTTGGTACAATTCACACCTCTTTAACCTGGGGTTACCCCATCTCTGGATCTGTAAAGATTTAATCATCTGCTAATGCTCGCATTCCAAGCATTGTTTGGCATCTTTGAATTTGTCTATATATGTGTTTCTGGAACAGACCTCTTCATTCACCTGAGGAAGGAGCAGCGCTCCGAAAGCTAGTGACATCGAAACAAACCTGTTGGACTTTAACCTGGTGTTGTAAGACTTCGTACTGTGCTCACCCCAGTCCAACGCCGGCATCTCCACATCAGGACTTTAACCTGGTGTTGTAAGACTTCGTACTTATATTCGATGCCTCAGCTAATAAAGACCTTCTTAAAAAACCTTGTTTACCTATCCTGCACCCCAAGGTCTCTGTAAGCCTCTGTATTTCCTTGTGTCCTACCGCTCATTATGTATTCCCTTGCTTTGTTAGTCCCCTCGGGGTGAATCACCTCACACTTTTCAGGATTAAATTCCATTTGCCACTGTTTTGCTCATCATATCAGCTCATTCATATCACCCTGTAATCTAAGGCATTCCTCCTCGCTATTTACCACCTCACCAATTTTCATGCCATCGGCAAACATACTGATCATACCTCCTGCTTTCACATTAATGTACGCTACAAACAGCAATAGTTCAGCAACAATCCCTGCGGTGCACCACTGGACACAGGCTTCCAGTTACAAAAACAACCTTTAATCATCACCCTCCCTGCCACTAAGCCAATTTTAGATCCAATTTGCCAAATTGTCCCAGATCCCATGGGCTTTTACCTTCTTGACCAGTCTCCTAGGCGAGACTTTATCAAAAGCCTTACCAAAGTCCATGTAGACTACATCAACTGCACTACCCTCATCTACACACCTAGTCACCTCCTCGTAAAATTCAGTTAAATTTGTGAGACCTGATCTCCCCTTGACAAAGCCATGCAGCTGATATTTAAGACAGAGAACAATAAACTTTTTGATATTAAAGATATGAAGATGGCATTGCATAGAAGATCAGACCTCCAGTCGAATGACAGATCAGGATCAAAGGGCCAAAAGGCCTACTCCTGCTCCTATTACCTATGGTCCTGTATTGAAATACCGTACTGAGGGAATACTGCACTGCCAGAGGTGGTGTCTTTGGGATGCGATGTTCAACTAGTCTGTCCTCTCACAATATCTACAGCATTATTTGAAGAACAAGTAAGTTCTTTTAATAATTGGTCATTATCTATCTGTATCCGATAATAAACAGATTACCTAGACAGTACTTCATTGCTGTTTGTGATATTTGCCATGCACAAATTTGCTACAACACTGGCACCTACCTGGCAATATGGAAGGTTGCCCAAGTATGTCCTGTCCACCAAACCCAGGACAAGTCCATCCCTGCCATCTGCTGGGCCATCAGTTTACAATCATCAGAAAATAATGGAAGGTATCGTCTACAGTGCAATCAAATGGCACTTATTGAGTAATAACCTGCTCACTGATGCTCAATTTGTGTTTCAAAAGGACAGATGTGTTTCGGATCTTATTACACTTTTAGTAACTTGAGCAAGCCAACGGTTGAGGAAACAAGGATTTATTGAACAATACTCTCTCCCAATCTAGTCCTTGTTGGACCAACTAACATCTGCAGGCCCTGCTTGGGCCGGTTTTTATGTGTAGTCTTTAACAAGCTCCAGCTGGATGGGGCCTCCGCCCCCTACCTGGGAAGCTTACACGGAGAGATCGGCAATGGTTTCCCTGTGGTCATCATGGGGGTTATGTCACCCTTCCCCCAAAGTTCAAAAGTTCCCCTTCAGCCGCCAATGGCGACGGCCGTCTGCACTGCTTTTCCCAAGGCTGAGCTTCAGCTTGCAGCCTCTGGGTCGGGCGGTGTATATCAGTTCATCCACTGCCCTTTTTAGACACAATGTCATCCATTTGCACAATACGTCCATGTCCATTTCCAAGCCAGAGTCAGCTTGGGGCAGCACGGTAGCACAGTCGTTGGCACAGTTGCTTCACAGCACCAGGTTCCCATGTTCAATTCTCACTGGGTCACTGTCTGTGTGGTGTCTGCATGTTCTCCCCGTGTCTGCGTGGGTTTCCTCCGGGTGCTCCTGTTTTCCCACAGTCCAAAGATGTGCAGGTTAGGTGGAGTGGCTATGCTAAATCGCCCTTCATATCCAAAAACGGTTAGGTGGGGTTATGGGGATAGGGCGGAGGTGTGGGGTTAGGGAGGAGGAATGGGCTTAGGTAGAGTGCTCTTTCCAAGGGCCGTGCAGGCTCGATGGTCCAAATGGCCTCCTTCTGCACTGCAAATTCTATGATTCTATGATTCCTCCTGCTGGACGGGGCACAAGGCTATAGACGGTTGGGTCCCCTTGCTGAGGGGTGGTTCTTGGCACGGAGGGAACGTCAATGCTGCCGGTTGGGCGTCATTTAGTGCGGGCTCCTGCTTCTTGAGGTGGTCCAAATGCTTTCGCTGGACTCTCCCGGACCTTGTAGGAGACTGGTCCCTTTCTCTCCCGAGAGTCAAAGTGCGCCGTCTCCAAAGTTGCAGGACAAATACAATGTCCCCAGAGTGAAGCCGCTGTCCTGGCAGCCTCAGGTCACGGTGTCACTTCTGCACCTCCTGCTGCACCTTCACTTGCCTGTCGAAGTTCGGAAATATGAAGCTCAACCGGGTTCTAATCCTTCGGCCCAACAGCAGTTCTGCAGGGGCGATTCCCGTCGTCATGTGTGGCATTGTGCGATCGTTAAAAAGAACTACACCAGCCGCGTGTGCATGGAGCCCCTTTCGAAACTTTGGACCACCCATTCTGCTTGGCCATTGGATGAGGGATGGTACGGGTCTGTTCTGATTGGTTTGGTGCAACATCGTGGGCCGACGGGCCTGTACTGCGCTGTATCGTTCTATGTTCTATGTTCTATGATATGCCAGATGCCGTTTGTTTTGTAAACATGGCAAACTCCTCACTCAGGAAGGGCCTCCCATTGTCCGTTACCATGACCTCAGGGAACCCATGGGTGCTGAACGAGCACCAGAATTTTTCTACCATGGCCCTGGACTTCATCGAGGCCAACTTGTACATGTCTGGATGCTGGATCTAGGTCCACGACTCCCACAGGGAGATCAACAATGGTTCCTCCAAGGTCTCAGTGGAGATTATGCAACAGCCTTGGTCCAAACATGAAAAAAAGAGTTAAACTCAAGAGGTGAGGTGTGAACGATAGCCTTTGACATCAAGACAGCATTTGACCCAGTGTGGCACCAAGAAGCCCAAGAAAAATTGAAGTCAATGCCAATTAGGAGGACACTCTGCATTAGTTAAAGTCATACCTAGTACAAAGGAAGATGGTTTTGGTTGTTGGAGGCCAATCGTACCAGTCTCAGGACATCGCTGCATGAGTTTCTCAGGGTAATGACCTAAACCCAACCAGCTCCAGCTGTTTCATCAACAGCTCCATTATAAGGTCAGAGGTGGAGATATTTGCTGTTCAGTATTGTTCACTGTTCCTCAGCTACTGAAGCAGTCTTTGCCCAAATGCAGAAAGACCTGGACAACATTTAGGCTTGGTTAGATAAGTGGCGAGTCAGTTAATCTGGGCTCCTCTCAGGATTTGTTGGCTTCTTATTAGAGAAGAGACTTAGCTGGAGGCAATAATCACGTTCATAAATATTTACTTACATGCTAAATATTTACAAATGTTAAATAAGACCAAGACATAGCTGTAACTACTCTCTGAAAACATTCACATGCACCTCCTCTCAGTGAATGGCATCGTTGTGACATAATTCCTTTTGCACATGCTCAGTAGCTACCTTTACTGTTAACCCTTTACTCTACATCTCCCACCGAATCTCCATAACATTATAGACACATTCTCCAACACCTACCCCCACCCCCCCGCCCCCCCCCCCACCCCGGTGTCTCTTGTGCCAGTGGCATCAACATCTAACTGTGTTCTCAGTTCTCTTTGAGGACGTAGAAGTCGTATGCTCTCTAGAATCTTCTCTTTGGAAGGCACTGATCTCCTCAAACAGAAATTTTGATTTCTGGTCCACGGTAGAAAGGCGATGAATCAAGATTTTCTTCCCTATTTTCTATCCTTTCTTCCTGGAACTTTGGGGAAAGGTTGGACTGCTGGCTGATCTGGCTTGAAAGAATGAAGCTCGTTCAGCTCCTGGGAAAGTTTGTTTGGCTGGAGGGAGTCTAGAAACCTCAATGAACAAGCATCATGAAATGCCCATCCGTGAACAAATGAGAAGGATAGAAAGACTGACAAAGAATATTCTAAAGAAAACATGATAATTTTCCTGCTAATGCCGTGGGAATTTCTTTTTCTGTGTGTAGTGGTGGTGCAGCTTGCACATTCTCTTCAAGTGTGAGTTTGCTCATCAGCAGACCTGCATCTGAACATCTCTAGAAGCTCATCAGAAGAGCTTGTCCACCACCCAGAAAGCACAAGTCAGGAGTGTGATGGAATATTCTCCACTCACCTGGGTGAGTGCAGGTCCATCAATACCATCCAGGATGATGTACCGGCCCACGGTGCCTGTCGTCAGTACCATGTACAAAATACACTGCAGCAGCTCACCCAAGCCTCGTCTGACAGCACCTTCCAAACCTGCGATCCCTACCACCCAGGAGAACAAAGGCAGAAGACTTATGAAAGGAAAAAAAGAAGAAAAGAGAGTTTAAAGAGGGGATTCTATCGAATGGCATGAAGACTGCTGGTGGGGATGCTGGAAGGATGCACCAAAGACCAGAATTGCAGTCCAAAGATGCAGGAAGTCTTCAGTGGCAGAGTTAAATGTCTTTGCTTCAGGCCTTTGGAGATAAGAGTGATTTTAAATTCAATCAGTTACATGGCAGCATGAGTGTTGATCGCAAGTGGTGTATAATGGGTCAGCAGATTCCTAACAACACCAGAAAGATATTGTCCAACATTTTCTTCAAATTTTTGAATACCAAAGATTTTACTTTAAATTTGAATAGAAGTTATTTTATAATCTCTCTCCAACGTTGCTGACTCATGTATGGCTATCCTGCTGCAGATGTCTGCTGGTGGATGCTAGTGGCTCTGGAATGGTAAACTTTGGGCTAGGAAGAGGAATAATAAGTCAACAAGACCATTTCTTATCTATGAGCTGGTGACTACAAATGGAAAACGTCCAACAATCACAACCATCTTCCTTTGTGCTAGTGCAAGGGTCTTTCCTGTTTATTCCCTGTTTATTCCTTTATTTCCCTTTCTTTAACTTTACTGTTGCATTTTTGATCTATTGATGAATAATCGACATGCCACTTTAAGGCAAGAGGCCTGTACCTTTAATTCGAACAGAAGAATCCAAAAGGTTGTGTTGATTTAAACGGGTAAATGCTTACCTGTAATTTCTATCTTTCTTAAACAACAAGAATATAGACCATATCAGCTCTCAATCCAATTAAATACCAATGGCACAGAGTAATACTTGCTTTAAAGAGTTATTCTTTGAGAAAGAGAACTCTTGACACTGCTTTACGGAACAGATCTGACTCCAGTTTGAACCCCTGCAGAATCTCTGCTTGATTGTCTCCAAAAGTAGTTTCAACTGGCTTATTTCAGCTCCCACCCCCACCCCCGTCCTCAGAAAGATCTACACTGTTTGAAATACAATTAATCTCTTTTAACTAATCAATGGGGAGAACAAACTGTCTTACTTGGTCTCAGCTTCAGCCACAATCAGAACGGAAAGTGAAAAATGCTTTCTTAAAAAGCCGTGACGTCTCAGCTCCATCCAGCAACGGCATCATCTCACCAAGCCGAAAACGAATTAACTCCCCAATGAATCCCCTTAATCAAAGCAAAACTGCATGAGCCCAAGCTTTTTACGATGGGTATCTGTACCTCTGGCTCCTAAAACCTTTGTTGTCTTTCAAACTAAGATTCTTTTAAAAGCATGACTGCAGCAGTCAAACACTCTCTAACCCAGCTTTTAACCCTTACTTCACCACATTCTTATAATACAACAGCCCGTAACACCCTGCACGATTCATGGCTTAAGCCGCTGGTGCATTGCACATATGCAACGTAACAACCTGGAAGTGCAGGAGTTCAGGCATGCGGGTTGGAAGCACACAGCGTTTAAACTCCCAGCCGGTTTTCTTTTGACAGGCTTGAAGCCCTGCTCTGCGCTGGAGCAGCTGAATAAAAAATCCAGCCACAGCGCTAACTTGGACCACTTACACAGATTTTGGGTGAGATTTTGCACCTTTTTATTGACACTGAAAATTTTCGGTCTAGCAGCGGCAGGAGACTTTGGAAGACAATTTTTTTGGTAGGTTAATGTTTTATATGATTAGTGTTTAGCATTTATAAGTATGGTTGAAATGCAAATAAAATGAAAGGAAGATATATTTTTATTTTGTAAACTTTGGTTTGTCATGAGGCTGTTAATTCTATTGAAAGGATACTTCACTGTATAAAGTGAGGTTGAAGTCACAGAAGGTGAAATAATGATTTTTCAAAAACTTTAGTTTGTCATGAAAATGTTAATTCCATTAAAGAAACTATAATGGATAGAATGTGGCGATCACTTGCTAACCGATATGATTGTCAACCTAAGATATTCAGTGTTACTCGTCATTGGTTCTGTGGGGCCTTGCGTGGCTGATGAGCCTGATCCTAGAGCCGAATCTCCATTCACTCACTTGGCAGGAGTTTCCAAAAGGTGTGCTCGGTCCTTGGATGCTAGGTCGTGGGTATTCCTTTCTCAGCTCCTTTCCCGGGCCTTCTCTTGCCGTCAGGTGTTCTCGAAGAATTGTGACCCTTCAATCAGGAGGTTCCTCCAAGTAGGTCTCTTCTGAGCAAAGATCTCCCCGGCATTGATGTCTATCTGCCATTTCTTGCGGTAGGCCTACAAGGTGTCTTTGAAGAGCTTCCTTTGTGCTCCTCTTGTTCAGGTTCCTTCCTTGAACTGGGTGAAGAAGATTTGCTTTGGCAGTCGGAAGTCTGACATTCCAAGCAAATGGGTGGCTCAGCGGAGTTGGTTTCGGATGATCATGGCATCAATACTTTTGGCATTGACTCCTTCAAGGACACTAATGTTAGCACGCCTGTTCTCCCAACTGATTCAGAGCTAAAGTACATTTGGATTTTGCAATACGCTTTAAGCTGTATTGTTTATGAGTCTCCCTAATGTAATGTTCATCCTTCGAAGCCTCAGTGATTACTTCAAATGCTTTAACAAACTTTAATGCCTTAGTTGATACATGCAAGCCTCTTGTAAACTAATGTGAACTATCACCCTGACAGGTATTGCAGCAAATTAATCAACCACCCCTAAGAGTGTACTGCCAAAGGATATCCCAAAATGATGTGAGAGGAGATGTGGCCAGGACACGATGCTTCAGCAGCTGCTGCTTTCGGAAGTTCAGCTTGACAATTCGTCGATGATATATCAAAACTCTCCCCTTCCTCCCTCTTCTTTCTCTCCCCTCTTCCCTCCCTCCCCTCCTCTTCCCTCCCTCCCCTTCCCCTCTTTCCTCCCTCCCCATTACAAATAGTCAGAACCATTGTGTTTAAGTGAGAAAATATATTTTTTGCACAAAATTTGTAAAAGTTGAGGTAGTTTATGTCATTGTTCAGCTGGTGAAGTTAAACGCTGAGTTAAATGTTGAATGGTTTCAAAGTTTTGTATTTATAAAATAATTTTTGTTAATAAATGTTTTACATTAAACTTTACGAGCTTCTACAAATGTCTTACAGAAACATCAGAACTCATAATTTAATTATGAGATAATTATAACTGAATAAAAGAATTGAAGTTAGCAAGGCAGAAACATATTTAACACGGGTAACACGGTGGCACACTACTTAGCACTGCTGCCTCACAACACCAGGGACCCGTGTTCAATTCGGACCTTTGGTTACTGTATGATGGTTGTACATTCTCCCTGTGTCTGCATGGGTTTCCTCAGACCACCAAATAGAACCATAGAATTCCTACAGTGCAGAAGAAGGCTATTTGGTCCATCAAGTCTGCACAGACCCTCTGAAAGAGTACCTTGGTCCACTATCCCTATTCCCGGAACCTAACCTGTACATCTCTGGACACTAAGGGGAAACTCAGCATGACCAATCCACCTAACCTGCACATCTTTGGATCATGGGAGGAAACCAGAGCACCCGGAGGAAACCCACGCAGACACAGGGAGAATGTACAAAGTCCACTCAGACAGTCATCCAAGGTCAAAATTGAACCCGGGTCCCTGGCGCTGTGCAGCAGCAGTGCTAACCACTGTGCCACCGTCATTTTCTCTGGGTGCTTTGATTTCCTCCAACAATTCAAAGATGTGCAGGTTAGGTGGATTAGCCTTGCTAAATTTCCCCATGGTGTCCAAACGTTAGGTGGGGTTATGAGGATAGGGTGGGGGCAAGGGCCTGAATAGGGTGCTCTTTCGGAGTGTCAGTGCAGACTTAATGGGCTGAATGACTATCTTCTGCACTGCAATGATTCTATAAACACTGATCAAAAAAAGATCAGGGGCGAAATTCTCCGGAAACGGGGCGATGTCCGCCGACTGGCGCCCAAAACGGCACCAATCAGACGGGCATCGCGCCGCCCCAAAGGTGCGGAATGCTCCGCATCTTTGGGGGCCGAGCCCCAACATTGAGGGGCTAGGTCGACGCCGGACGAATTTCCTCCCGCCAGCTGGCGGAAAAGGCTTTTGTTGCCCAGGCCAGCTGGCGCGGAAATGACATCTCCGGGCGGCGCATGCGTGGGAGCGTCAGCGGCCGCTGACAGTTTCCCACGCATGCGCAGTGGAGGGAGTCTCTTCCACCTCCGCCATGGTGGAGACCGTGGCGGAGGCGGAAGGGAAAGAGTGCCCCCATGGCACAGACCCGCCCGCGGATCGGTGGGCCCCGATCGCGGGCCAGGCCACCGTGGGGGCACCCTCCGGGGCCAGATCGCCCCGCGCCCCCCACCAGGACTCCGGAGCCCGCCCGCGCCGCCTTGTCCCGCCGGTAAGGTAGGTGATTTAATTTACGCCGGCGGGACATGCAATTTATCGGCGGGATTTCGGCCCATCCGGGCCGGGGAATCGAGCGGGTGGGCCCGCCAACCGGCGCGGCGCGATTCCCGCCCCCGCCGAATATCCAGTACCAGAGACTTCGGCAACCGGCGGGGCGGGATTCACGCCAGCCCCCGGATATTCTCCGACCCGGTGGGGGGTCGGAGAATGTCGCCCCAGATGTTACAAGGACAGCGACAGCAGAAAGCCCTGAGACGCTTTTAAAATCTGATGACCATAATCTGAATTAAAACATACGAACATTTTTAGGCATGCCCCTTGTAAAATTATATAATATGTGCAGATTGAAATAGTTTCACTGATTTAAAACAAATAACCAAACACATGTTCACTTATAAATAATCACCTTTCATCATTAAAAAATCGACAATAGTAGTGCCTATTTTTTAAAAAGAGCAAAGAAAACTGAAATAAAAGTCTACATACCTTTAAGATAGTTGCCTCCTGTTTTCTATCTAAATCTATTGTTTAAATGCCAGTCCTCAATGGGCGTTCCCGAGCTGACCGTGTCATAAGGGAGCGGGACAGCACTCCTCCTGCACCGTGCTGGATCCTGCGCAGACCAGGGCGCTGGAGGCCTCAGGCTGCCACAGGTAAATGCGCAGATTTCTCTTTCATATCTCTTCCCACCGCTAGCCAGAACTTATGTGAAGTGTTGGGTACTCTGACACACAGATGAACCAACACGGTTGCGTATGGTACAACGCAGTTTTATTTCATTGAACTATAAACCTAGTAAACTCTATTATTTAAATATTAAATAAAATCTACTCCACCTGAATCCATATGCCGGGTCTCTGACTGCAGGCCTGTGTCTCCCGCCCAGTGCAGGATAACCATTTCTTCGCACTTTCACTGTGGGATAGTTGATACTCCACATGTCCAACAGATGTGTCAGTTATTCTGTAGCACAGATTGTTAAATGGCTTCTTTTCTTTCATTTGGACACTTTGGAAACAAATCAATGACGCAATATTTCCCAGTCGGTGCCAGCACAGCTCCTTTGACCACTGACCTTGAACTTTGAGAGAGATGGAGACACCTTGACTGTGTTAAGTGCAAGAGCTGATTTAATTAATTGCCAAAGGAAATAATTAAATCTCTTTCTTCCTCCCCGCCTTGTACTGGCTGTTCCTTCCCTTTATTTGTGATCAAAATGCTCCAAAATAAATAAAGTCACTAGCAACAATGGAAAGGATAGAAACCTGAAATGATAAGCAAAAGAAGACTCATGTTTTCACATTACAATTGGCACAATGTGATTTCAGAACTTCACATCCTTACAATATATAATGGGCCATAAAGCTGCAGGGCAGTGCAACTGGGGGGTGGATACCCCAAAGGTATCCCCCCAGATGTTCCCACATCAGGATCACACGGCAATTGCCCGGGAAGTGCAAACGCCCTTGGGGCAAATCCCTTGCACTGAGCAGCATCCAATACTGTGATTTATAATCTATACTTCAGATGTTTCCAACTACTTTTACATAAATAATACCCAGAAAAAGTTAGAAGAATTAAAAACAATTCTAACTTCTGGGTAACTATTGTACAGATCCATACCAACTCCCCATGGGACATTCCTCACCAGCCCCTCTCCAAATCAACAGGGACTCCCCAAATCCCCAACTATACCTGGGGGAAACCTTCCACCCCCAATTTATAGACTCCCCATGCGTCTTCCTCCTCCAATGGGACACCCCAACATCCAGCAAACTCCCCCAATTCCCAACCACATCCCCCATTGACTCGCCCACCCTGGGACTTCCCCCTACTCCTGACTACCTACACCAGGTCCGATCTACCACCCTCTGCGAACTGCCCAAACTGCTCCATCCCAACTGTCCTGCCCCAAATAACAGTCCACCCTCCCCCCACAAACTGTCCAACACCCCGCTCAACACTCCAACCTTACTGTCCAAGACCCCCCCTCCCCAACCCAGCTACAAGCCTACTGACAGTCCAACCCCTCCCTGGCCCTGCCCCAACTGTCCCATCACCTCCCCAACTGCCCACTGAACCCCACGACTGCCCACCGAACTCCATGACTGCCCACCGAACCCCACAACTGCCCACCGAACCCCACGACTACCCACCGAACTCCACGACTGCCCACCAAACCCGTCTGCCCACCGAACCCCACAACTGCCCACCGAACCCCACGACTGCCCACCGAACCCCACAACTGCCCACCGAACCCCACAACTGCCCACCGAACCCCACGACTGCCCACCGAACACCACGACTGCCCACCGAACCCCACAACAGCCCACCGAACACCATGACTACCCACCGAACTCCACGACTGCCCACCGAGCCCCACAACTGCCCACCGAACCCCACGACTACCCACCGAACTCCACGACTGCCCACCAAACCCGTACTGCCCACCGAACCCCACGACTGCCCACCGAACCCCATGGCTGCCCACCGAACCCCACAACTGTCCACCGAACCCCACGACTACCCACCGAAACCCAGGACTGCCCACCGAACCCCATGACTGCCCACCGAAACCCAAGACTGCCCACCGAACCCCACGACTGCCCACCGAAACCCAAGACTGCCCACCGAACACCACGACTGCCCACCGAACCCCATGACTACCCACCAAACCCCACGACTACCCACCGAACCCCACGACTGCCCACCAAAATCCATGACTGCCCACCGAACCCCACGACTGCCCACCGAAACCCACGACTGTCCAAAACTACCTGACTGATTGGTCCCCCCAGCACTGACTTTCCGATCTCCCAAACTGTCTGACCCCATCCCCAACTGTCCAACCCCCCAACCATCTGATCCGCCCGACATCTGAACCCCTGTTGGTTAACGCCCCCTCTGTTGCTAAATGTTGCTATATTTATTTGGCTCGGAATATGGCGGTCAATATGGTTGCCTTCCTTAATTCTAATTACTTTTGCTCTAGAGTCAGGTATCTTTCGATACCGCCACAAGGTTCAAACCGAATATTGATCAAAGACTCGATACACCAGTTAGTTAGTTCAAAGTCAAATGCTTATTTCTTTACACACACAGTTAAATATACTCATGGACGAAACTCTACAGACTAAATTATCACTACTGCTAAAGTGTATACTTAGCTTCGGGCACCCACTCAGTCAGGGGAACAATGGCCGTTGTTCGGATCTGAGGCTGCTGGGGTCAAAGTGGTGAAGGGGAACTGCTAAGGCCGTCTCTCTGGTAGTGTGTGTTGACCTTGGGCTTACTTGCTTCTGGTGCAGCTGGTGGACAGGTCTCTCCTCAGTGAGAGCCGGGTCCAAGAGAACGATTCTCTCTTGGGGGCTCCTTCTTATACCCAAAGGGGCTTCGTGCTCTTTTGGGCGGGCCTTGAACTTGGCCCCAATCACTTGGGCCATTTCTTGATCATTCATATTGATCTCGTCCAATAAAGGGGTGGGTGCCCTGATGGCTGTGCACCCACCCGCTAAGATCCAGGTGAAAAACATGAAGGTCGTCTTCATCTGGCCTGCTTTGTTTCGGTATCCTTGAGCTCCATGGTGTCTGCCTTAGTATCGGTTACTCAAATGTTACTCTTTTGCTCCCGGAGATGGGCCATTATTATGCTAATGGGCCTACAGTTTGGTTTTGTCTGGGAGCTGTGGCTCCAATCAACAGACAAACACTGAACCTGCTTGTTTTTCTCAGTTTTGTCCATTTTCCCTGCAATCTTTGCAAAGTGTCCACTTTGTAATCGGGAAGTGGCCATCCCAGATGGCTACACGCCCTCCTTGTGATCCTCAACGCGAAGCGTGAAGGATCACATTACCGCGTCGTCTTCGTTCTCTGACCAAGCGAAAGGGCTCTACACTGCAATTTTTACCTAAAATCATTTTACATACATACATCATTATAAAATTCCAGGGGGCGCTATGACATTCAGGCATGCATTACAAAATAAAAAACTGGAACCTCTAACTATCCTCAATAAACTATCCTCACTCAAACAATCAAAAATAATCTACAACACTTTAAATTGTACAAATAGCAGCAACACAAGTTTCTCTGGCTTGGCAGTCAGACACAGAGGTTTACATTTCTTTATTGAATGATCAAAACACATACAAAGAAAAAACGGATGCACTTTAATTCATTCAAGGGTTGGGGGGTTTGGTGAAGTCTGAAAATAGGGGCCTAAACGTGTATACCGGGGTGCGAGAGCGGGAGGCTCTCCTTCGCCATTTTCTGAGTCTAAGTGTCTGCACGACACTGCAGAGTATCGCCAGTACTAAGAGCGATTCTACTATGTAAGATAATGAATACCAGGTGAGGGTTTCCGGGTGCGGTGATGACCAGCTCAGTCGCACGTTTCGGCAGCTCCCGTTGGAACCGACTTTTGGGCTCTTGATAAGAGCCCCAACGGCAATTTTAAACGGCCAAAATCACTGTGCGGTGAAATAGAAGGGAATCCCCCTGGATATTGATGGAAAAAGGAGAGGATAGCGGCAGGATTGCAGTGGATCCTTCGGAGCAGCGGCAAGGAAGGGAAGCTGAAGCAAGATGGCGTCGGAAGGTGGCCGTTCGATATGGGGCCCGGAGCAACAAGAGTTCCTGCGGCGCTGTGTGGAAGAGCTGAAGAAGGAGGTGTTGGCCCCGATGCTACAGGCGATTGAAGGGCTAAAGGAGGCGCAGAGGACCCAGGAGCTGGAGCTTCGGGTCGTGAAGGCAAAGGCTGCTGAAAATGAAGATGAAATTCAGGGCCTAGTGGTGAAGACAGAGACGCACGAGGCGCAGCACAAGAGGTGTGTGGAGAGGTTGGAAGCCCTGGAGAATAATTCGAGGAGGAAGAATCTAAGAGTCTTAGGTCTTCCCGAGGGCGCAGAGGGGGCGGTCGTCGGGGCATATGTGAGCATGATGCTTCACTCGCTAATGGGATCGGAGGCCCCAACGGGCCCTTTGGAGGTGGAGGGAGCTTATCGAGTTATGGCGCGAAGACCAAGGGCAGGAGAAATACCTTGAGCCATAGTGGTGAGGTTTCACCGCTATAGTGACAGAGAGATGGTCCTAAGATGGGCGAAGAAAACTCGGAGCTGCAGGTGTGAGAACGCGGTGATCCGCGTATACCAGGATTGGAGTGCGGAGGTTGCGAGAAGGAGGGCAAGTTTCAATCGGGCTAAGGCGGTGCTTCACAAAAAGAAGGTGAAATTTGGAATGCTGCAACCGGCGAGACTGTGGGTCACATACCAAGGGAAGCACCACTACTTTGAGACGGCAGAAGAGGCGTGGACATTCATAGTGGACGAGAAGCTGGAATAGTCTGGCGAGAGAAAGAGCTTCTGGGACAAAGTGGTGGGGTGACTATGTGGGACGAGGAAGGGGGGGATGATTTTTCAATTGTTAACTCTTTAATCCTGTAAATTTTCTCTCTTCCCCTCGTTTGGGGGGTGGGGGGGGGGGGGGGGGCGGGGGGAGTATGAGGAACTGTGGGAGCCGGTGGGTAGGAAAGCGGGGCTGAGTGGGAAACGCGGGCCTCGTTCCCGCGCTATGGTAATTATGGCGGGAACAGAGACACAGGAAGGTGGGGCCTCGCACAGTGAGAGGCCGAGGGCAAACGGGGAAGCCGAGGTCAGCCAGAGTTCGCTGACTTCTGGGAGCAACATGGGGGGTGTAATTACGCTAGAGGGGGATCTAGCGGAGGGGGGGGGGAGGGAGCTAACTGGGTTGCTGCTGCTAAGGGGAAGGGGGAGCTGTTATGGGGCGGGGTGGTCGAGGCGGGAGGGCACCGTCGGTGGGATATACGGGTACGTGGGAACCGGGTGAGCAGCTGGGGTAAAAAAGGGGATGGCTAGTCGACAAGGGGGGGGGTAAAGAGCTCTTCAACCCGGTTGATCACGTGGAACGTGAGAGGGCTGAATGGGCCGATTAAAAGGGCGCGGGTACTCGCACACCTAAAGAAATTAAAGGCAGACGTGGTTATGTTGCAGGAGACGCACCTGAAATTGACAGATCAGGTCAGACTACGTAAAGGATGGGTGGGACAGGTGTTTCATTCGGGTTTGGATGCGAAGAATAGGGGGGTGGCTATTTTAGTGGGGAAACGGGTACTGTTTGAGGCAAAGACCATAGTGGCGGACAGTGGGGGTAGATACGTGATGGTGAGTGGCAGACTGCAAGGGGAGGCGGTGGTCCTGGTGAACGTATACGCCCCGAACTGGGATGATGCAAACTTCATGAGGCGTATGTTGGGGCGTATCCCGGACCTGGTGGCGGGAAAGTTGGTAATGGGGGGAGATTTCAATACAGTGCTTGATCCAGGGCTGGACCGGTCGAGGTCCAGGACCGGGAGGAGGCCGGCAGCGGCCAAGGTGCTTAAGGACTTCATGGAGCAGATGGGAGGAGTAGATCCTTGGAGATTTATCAGACCTAGGAGTAAGGAGTTCTCATTCTTCTCCCATGTTCGCAAGGTATATTCACGGATAGACTTTTTTGTCCTGGGAAAGGCACTGATTCCGAAGGGGACAGGGACGGAGTACACGGCCATAGCCATCTCGGACCACGCTCCACACTGGGTAGATCTGGAGGTAGGAGAGGAAAAGGAACAGCACCCACTCTGGAGAATGGATATGGGCCTGTTGGCGGATGAGGGGATATGTCTAAGGGTGAGGGAGTGTATCGAAAAGTATTTGGAGCTTAATGACAATGGAGAGGTTCAGGTGGGAGTGGTCTGGGAGGCGTTGAAGGCGGTGGTCAGAGGGGAACTGATATCCATAAGGGCACTTAAAGGGAAGCAAGACAGTAAAGAAAGGGAGCGATTGCTGAGAGAACTTCTGAGGGTGGACAGGCAATATGCAGAGGCACCGGAGGAGGGACTATACAGGGAAAGACAAAGGTTACATGTGGAATTTGACCTGCTGGCCACCGGTAAGGCAGAGGCACAGTGGAGGAGGGCACAGGGAGTGCAGTATGAGTATGGAGAGAAGGCGAGTCGGTTACTGGCCCAACAATTGAGGAAGAGGGGAGCGGCGAGGGAGATAGGTGGGGTGAGGGATGAGGAGGGAGAGATGGAACGGGGAGCGGAGAGAGTGAATGGGGTGTTTAAGACATTCTATGAGAGGTTGTATAAGGCTCAGCCCCCGGAAGGGAAGGAGGGAATGATGCATTTCCTGGATCAGCTGGAATTCCCGAAAGTGGAGGAGCAGGAGAGGGCGGGACTGGGAGCACAGATTGATGTGGAGGAGGTGGTAAAGGGGATTGGGAGCATGCAGGCGGGGAAGGCCCCGGGACCGGATGGGTTCCCGGTGGAATTTTATAGGAAATATATAGACCTACTGGCCCCGCTTTTGACGAGAACCTTTAATGAGGCCAGGGAAAGGGGGAAGTTGCCCCCGACTATGTCGGAGGCGACAATATCGTTACTTTTGAAGAAGGAAAAAGACCCGCTGCAATGTGGGTCCTACAGGCCCATTTCCCTCTTGAACGTAGATGCTAAGCTCCTGGCCAAGGTAATGGCGACGAGGATAGAGGATTGTGTCCCGGGGCTGGTCCATGAGGATCAAACTGGGTTCGTTAAGGGGAGACAGTGGAACACGAACATACGGAGGCTGCTAGGGGTGATGATGATGCCCCCACCAGAGGGGGAAGCGGAGATAGTGGTGGCGATGGATGCCGAGAAAGCATTTGACAGGGTGGAGTGGGACTACCTGTGGGAAGTGTTGAGGAGATTTGGTTTTGGTGAAGGGTTCATTGGATGGGTACAGCTGCTATATAGGGCCCCGGTGGCAAGTGTGATCACGAACAGGCAGAGGTCTGACTACTTCCGTCTTTATAGAGGGACGAGGCAGGGGTGTCCCCTGTCTCTGTTACTGTTTGCATTGGTAATTGAGCCCCTGGCCATAGCACTGAGGGGCTCCAGGAAGTGGAGGGGAGTACTCAGGGGAGGAGAAGAACACCGGGTATCATTGTATGCAGATGATTTACTGCTGTATGTTGCGGACCCGGTGGAGGGGATGCCTGAGATAATGCAGACGCTCGAGGAGTTTGGGGAATTCTCGGGGTACAAATTGAACATGGGGAAGAGTGAGTTGTTTGTGGTACATCTGGGGGAGCAGAGCAGGGGAATAGAGGATTTACCGCTGAGGGGGGTAACAAGGGATTTCCGGTACTTGGGGATCCAGATAGCCAGGAGTTGGGGAACCTTACATAGGCTTAATTTAACACGATTGGTGGAACAGATGGAGGAGGATTTTAAGAGATGGGACATGGTGCCCCTGTCACTGGTGGGGAGGGTGCAGGCGGTCAAAATGGTAGTCCTCCCGAGATTCCTTTTTGTGTTTCAGTGCCTCCCGGTGATGGTCACGAAGGCTTTTTTCAAGAAGATCGAGAACAGCGTCATGAGTTTTGTGTGGGCTGGGAAGACCCCGAGAGTAAGGAGGGGGTTCTTGCAGCGTAGCAGGGAGAGGGGGGGACTGGCACTACCGAGCTTAAGTGAGTACTATTGGGCCGCCAATATTTCAATGGTGTGTAAGTGGATGGGAGAAGGGAGGGAGCGGCGTGGAAGAGATTGGAGATGGCGTCCTGCAAAGGAACCAGCCTACAAGCAATGGTGACGGCACCGCTGCCGTTCTCCCCGAAGAAATACACCACAAGTCCAGTGGTGGTGGCAACACTGAAAATTTGGGGGCAGTGGAGACGGCATAGGGGAATGACGGGAGCCTCGGTGCGGTCCCCGATAAGAAATAATCATAGGTTTGTCCCGGGAGAATAGATGGGGGATTTGGAGCATGGCAGAGAGCTGGGATTGTGCAACTGAGGGATCTGTTCCTGGACGGGACGTTTGCGAGTCTGGGAGCGCTGACGGAAAAATATGAGTTGCCCCAAGGGAATGAATTTCGATAGATGCAACTGAGGGCTTTTGCGAGGCAACAGGTGAGGGAATTCCCGCAGCTCCCGACGCAGGAGATTCAGGATAGAGTGATCTCAGGGACATGGGTGGGGGATGGTAGGGTGTCAGATATATACAGGGAAATGAGAGACGAGGGGGAGAACATGGTGGATGAGCTGAAGGGAAAATGGGAGGAAGAGCTGGGGGAAGAGATTGAAGAGGGGCTGTGGGCAGATGCCCTACGTAGGGTAAACTCTTCGTTCTCGTGCGCCAGGCTTAGCCTGATACAATTTAAGGTTTTGCACAGGGCACATATGACCGGAGCAAGGCTCAGTAAATTTTTCGGGGTAGAGGATAGGTGTGGGAGATGCTCGAGAAGCCCAGCAAACCACACCCACATGTTTTGGTCATGCCCGGCACTGCAGGGGTTCTGGGTGGGGGTGGCGAAGGTGCTTTCAAAGGTGGTAGGGGTCCGGGTCGAGCCAGGCTGGGGGCTGGCTATATTCGGGGTTGCAGAAGAGCTGGGAGTGCAGGAGGCGAGAGAGGCTGATGTTTTGGCCTTTGCGTCCCTAGTAGCCCGGCGAAGGATACTGCTTATGTGGAAGGAAGCCAAGCCTCCGGGCGTGGAGACCTGGATAAACGACATGGCAGGGTTTATAAAACTGGAACGGATAAAGTTTGCACTAAGGGGTTTGGCTCAGGGGTTCACCAAGCGGTTCCAACCGTTCATTAACTACCTCGCAGAACGATAAAGGAAATGGGAAGGTAACAGCAGCAACCCAGGGGGGAGGGGGGGAGAGGGGGGGGGGGAGGGCTCAGGTGGGTCCTCAGGGGTGTTTTTGTAAAGATATTGGTACTTGGTTATGTATATTGAATTGCTGATTTTATTATTTGGGAGAGCTATTATTTTTGTTATGGCAGTTCCCATTTAGTTTATATATTATTTATTTATTTGTTAAAATACGGTCACGGTTATTTATATTGTTTTGCTGTTGTAAAAAGGGGAAAAACCTTTGTACTGTTTTGTTTGGCCGAAAAAGTTGAATAAAATATATTAATTTAAAAAATAATAAAAAATGTTTTTTTAAATGAATACCAGGTGATAAACTTGTCACACCAGGTCGGGGTGTCGGTAACTGTCTTGCGGGTAACTATCTCGGGGTTAACTATCTCGGGGTACAGTGTATCGCAGGGGTGGGAATCATTCACGGCCTGTGTGGTAGGGGTCAGGGGGGTAGCATCTATGCGCAACTGAAGGGATCCCGCTAATATCCAGGTGAAAAACATGAAGGTCGTCTTCATCTTTCCTTTTGTCGGTCTTCTTCTTTCTCTTCCTCTGGGGTTTCAAAGGTTCCGGAGTTCTGTGGACACAAGCATAATATCTGTTATTATCTTGCTTAAGATCTCATATGTCTGTCTGTCAGTCCTTTGTTGCCAATTACCCATTATAATTGGTCACCATCTGTGACTCCCTCATTTTGTTTTGTTTTTTTAAACCGAATATTTGGACAAGACATCCGAGAAAAATACTGACACAGTGCGAGCCGTCTCGCAGCCTGTGCGATCTGCCATCCAAGTGTTTGAGGATGTAAATAGAATTTCGAACATAACGAGCCAAAATGGGGTGCATATGGGCCGCGGCGGGTTAGAAATGGGTGGAATCCCCGGGTAGGACGATGACCAGTGCCGTTTGTGCTCTACCCGAACGTAGCTGACCAGAGGGTGGGTCCTCAGGCAGAGCGGGGACCAGTGCCGTTTCTCCACTGCCTGAGCGACCGGCAAGAACGGGTAAGAATGTGGTCATCGTGGGGGCTGCCTCTCATGATTACCTTCAAATCAGGAGAGTAGTTATGATTGGTGTCTGCCGACAAACTAGTTCCTCTGAAGGGTTGTCTGTCGACAAACTTGTTCCATTAACTGCCTGTGGGCGTTAAAAGAGTGGTGGCGTGGGGCCATGAAAACTTTTTAATTCACAGACAACATTTAACATGTACATTAAATGAACAAACATACAGCAAACATGGTGCAGGTTCCATCAGAAAGGACACCGTATCTCTCCATCGGTTCCTTTTTGCCATCATGTGGACACCTCATGTTCAGTAGCGAACAGGGTTGCAAAGGGATTCGTTTGCTGGTAGTCAGACTCTATGTCATCATCTTCTCCCGGCTGCCATACTCTTGACTGGAGTAGTTTGCTAAAGCTGCTTGGGGCAAATTGGGGTCCATCTCATCATTCCGGATGAGCCTGAACTAAATGTCTCGGTGCCAGAATCATGTGTCGAAGTTGGAGCTCCTAGGTTTTAATCTGTAATCGTCGTGCGGTGGGTCTGGGTCAGGGGCTTTGATGTGCGTGATTTCGAAGGGGTCACTGGAAACATGCTCGGATTCGCTGGGAGTGGGGCGTGGTGCAGGGGTGTAATCATAACGTGGTGTGCTGTGGCTGTCATCATTGCTATCACTATCACTGTCGCTGTCGCTGCTGGTTGAAGGAAGGGAGAGGCGTAGTCGTGCCTCTGGGGTGGAGTTGAAGATGTGTCTGAGGATAGGCTGGACTGGCTGGGGGAGGGTAGGAATGAGTCATCTGTGGGCGGGGCGTGCTCGTCCGCTGCTGCGAGCGAGATGTGGTGTGAATGGTTGTGCTGCGAGCCATAAGCCTTAAACTGGTTTATGTGAAACCACGCAGACTTGCCGTTGGGATATGTGATCTTGTATACCGAGGGGCTGACTTTGTCCGAAATGGAGTACGGTCCGGAAAATTTGAGGAAAAGGAACGAACTGAGGTTGTATAGGGAAAGCATAATTTGCTGCCCTACTACAAACTCGGTGGTGTGTACCGCTTTATCAAAACAAGCTTTGCTTTGTTTCCTCCTTGTCCCAAGTCTCACAGCTGCTGTGAGCTGGGCTGCCTTTATATTCTCAATAAGCTGCTGTACAGCATTTTCATGCGTGAGGGCGGTGACTGCGGGGCTGGCCAAATCCAGTCCTAATAAAAACTCTGTCCCTTTCCTGAGGCGTCCAGTCATGAGAGTGTGGGGGGTGTATCCTGTGGACGTGGATATTGTGTTTCGTAGGAACATTAAAGCAAATGGGAGAACTGAATCCCAGGTGCTGTTGTTCTGTTGTACCATTTTCCCGAGGGTGGCTTTTAGATTCTGTTCATCCTCTCTACAATGCCGCTTGACTGGGGCTGGTATGCTATGTGAAACTTCTGCCTAATTCCGAAAATTGTGAGGACGTTCTTCATTACTCGTCCTGTAAAATGGGAGCCTTGAACGGACTCGATACTGCGTGGGAGGCCCCATCTTGTAAAGATGTGCTGTGTTAGTATTTTAACTGTTGTTTTGGCCGTATTCGTCCTGGATGTAAAAGCTTCCACCCATTTTGTGAAGGTGTCGATGACCACCAACACATACTTATAACCATTTCTGCAGGAGGTAGGGGTCCTATGTAATCTATCTGCAAATTCGTCCAGGGGCCATTAACGGGGCGGGTGTGACTATGCTGAGCCTTTCTTGCATAGCTGTCCGGATTGTTCTGGACACAGATCAAGCAATTTTCAATGTAATGGGTTACGTCGGCTTTTAAATCAGGCCACCAGCAGAGGTCTGCGGTGGGTTAGGGTGGGTTCAATGCCTTGGTGCCCATGCTTGTCATGGAACTGACAAATAATCTGGTTCCTGTCCTGGCTGGGAACTACATAAATGCCGTCTTTCAAAATCACACCGGCATGCGTGGTTATTGCGTTCTTAAACTTATCGTACGGGGCTGGGAAGGTTCCTTTTAAAACTCCCCTGAGCTTTTCATCTTCCTTTTGGGTTTTCGATAGATCCTGAATGTTGGTCTGTGAGACCTGAACCGTGTGTACTGGGGTGCTCTCGGGGGGGGGTTCCAAAAGTAACCATGTCTGGAACCTGCCTTCGCTAGGGCGTCTGCTTTAACGTTACCAGGGGGGGAAGAACGGTGATGACTGCGAACCTTAATTATATCATATCTCCTATCTTTAGCTGTCCCTAGGATATGCCGGAGTAATGGGGCTGAGGGTAGGGGCTTTCCGTCTGCGGAAACGAATCCTCTACTTTCCCACAGGGGTACGAATTCCGTTAAACTATTACAGACAGATAAACTGTCCGAATATATGACTGCTGGGGTCGGAAAGGAGTCAGGGTGATCAACAATGTAAGCTATGGTTGCCAGTTCTGCTGCCTGCGAGCTCGATATCCTGGCAACTTTAATGAAATCTCTTCAAGGACACGTCCCTGCGTGTCCTCTACATAAATGCCGCAACCGGTGATTCTCTTTCCATTCAAAACTGTGGAGGAGCCATCCACATAAATTTTCAGGGGTGCGTACGTGTCTGTGGGCTGGGGTCTCTGGGGTGTATTACCTGCTTTCCTGGGGGCTGACTTAGGTATAAATGGGCCTGAATAATAGTTTGTGGTGATGATCTCACACTCATGTGAGGTACCTGTATATTGCAAATTGTCGGCTAGGAAAGTGCGGGTTTTGGTTCTTTTAACCGTGATGTCCCGTCCCTGTAAAAGAAGGGTCCAACGGGCTGCGCGGACTTGGCTGACTGTGCCATCTTTAAGTCAACCGTCTAATAATAGCTGTGTCGGGGTGTGTTCAGTGAGAATGGTGATGGGGTTGAGTGCTGTAATGTAGGCAAAGTACTGTACTGCCCAAAAAACTGCGAGCAGGTGCCTTTCACAGGCAGAAAATCCTTGCTCGACAGGATCTAACACGCGTGAGGCGTATGCTACAGGGCGCAATTGGTCATGGCGTTCGATTGCGTACGGGGAAAGTGGATCTGTAATGCGGGGACTGTGCTGAGGGCTCTCTTTAAAGCATCCACGGCATCCGTGTGCTGTGGAAGCCATTCCCAAGGTGACTGTTTCTTGAGAAGGTCGGATAGGGGCGCTGCTTTTGTGGAGAAACCGTCGATATGGTTTCGGCAGCAACCAACCAGTCCTAGAAATGACCGGAGGGCTGAGACATTATGGGGAAGGGGCAATTTGACGATCAAGTCAATTCTCTTTTGCTCAATCTTGCGTTTACCATGAGTGATTACTGTACCCAAGTAAATCACTTTTTCCTGCAAAATCTGGGCCTTCTTGGGGTTGACTTTACATCCAATCTGTTTTAGGAGTCCGAGGTGTTCGACGAGAAGCGAAATGTGCTCTCCCTTTGTGTCTGTCTGTAGTAGCAAGTCATCTACATACTGGACCAGACAATTGGGTCGGGAAAATTTTGCTAGTCCATTTGCCAGCTGTCGGTGGAAAATGGAGGGGAGTTGTGGAAGCCTTGAGGAAGGCACGTCCACGTGTATTGTTGTCCCTGGAATGTAAAGGTGAATTTGTACTGGCACGCTTTATCCAATGGAATGGACCAAAAGCCATTGCTAATGTCCAAAACCGAAAGATTTTTTGACTGGAGGCCCTGTTTCAGCATGGTCTCGGGACTCGTGGCTACGGTGGGGGCTGCTACTGGGGTTACTTTGTTCAGTTCCCGGTAATCAATGGTCACTTGCCATGATCCATCGGGTTTCCTGACGGGCCAAATTGGTGCGTTATTTGTGGAGGCTACTGATCGGAGGACACCTTGATCAAGCAGACTCTCTAATACTTTTGAGATTTCTCCCTCTGCCTCTTGGGAAAATCCATACTGCTTTTGGGGTCTGGGGTCGGGACCTGTAAGGTTCACCAAGCCAGCTATCTTGCCACAGTCGTGCTTGTGCTGTGCAAATGCTGCTTTGTGTTGCTGCAGGACTTCCCTAACCTGTTTGTCCTGACTAATGGCTCGAGGGTCGAACCAGAAGTCTCCGACTGCGCTAATTCTGTTTTCATAGTCTCCAACTGTGAGCGTGGCGGGGGCTCGTGCTGCCTTTGCCATTTTCCAAACACATTTATTAACCGGATCAAAAGAGAGGTTGTGGGAGCTTATAAAATCGATTCCTAGGATGTGTTCAGCTGTCTGGGATAGATCGACCAAAACTATGGGGTGTTTAGTCGTAATGTTCCCTATTCGTATCGCGACAGGGGCTGTGATGTGTCCTTGTTGTCAATGACCTGTAAAACCACTGAGTGTGATGGTGTCTGTTGTGGGCCACGTGTCTCGCTGAAACATCGTGGAGGAATTGAGTGTAGTGTGGGACCCTCCTGTGTTCCAAAGCAATTCTACGGGGTGTCCCCGGACTTTGCCTGCTACGACCGGTCTACCAGACTTGTCCCAAAGGGTGTCGCAGACCCAAGTTGGGGAGCCCGAACACCGTCAGTTGGTGCCATTCAGGTCTGCTTTTGGGGGGCTTGACATTCTCGTGCATAGTGTCCTAATTGTCCACAATTGTAACACCCCTGGGATTTAGGTTGTGGTGGGTTGTTCCTGCCCTTATTTACCCATGCGGGGTTCTGGTGTGTCCTAACTGGATTCATGTCTGCCTGCTCTTCCTCTGGTTTTGCAAATGCGGTTTTACCTAGGACGGATTGTTCCCAAGAGCGAGACAATCTTTTCAAAACCCATTTCTCGTTGTGGGCCTAGTCTGAGGGGTCGTAATATGCGCAAGCTCTCTGTCCTGCCTCTGTCGCATGAGAGACTAGGATTCAAGTCCATTTGGCCATATTATCTGCGGACAAATGGGCGCAGGCTAACTCTCCAAATGCTGCTGTGAAATGTATCCACAAGCGTCCAGCAAAAGCAGTGGGGTGCTCCGTTTTCTTTTGCCTGCACTTGTTTAGGCCTTCTACGGGGTCTCCTCTGTTATAGCCGATCGCATCCAGGATCGCTGTGTGCATTTCTTGGAATGTGCCTCCTCCTACATTCTGTGGGTTGGGAAGGGCTGCCACGACTGAAGGGACGAGGCTTAAAACTGTGAGCTTCACTTGCTCCTTTTCGTCCAGGCCATACATGGCAACCTGCTGTTTAACTCTAGCGAAAAACTGGTGGGGGTCTGATGTGGGGCGGAACGGTGTAATTTTTCCACACGCGTCCCATAATTGGATCACGGTTAACAGGGTTGTGTAAAGGAAATCTGCGTTTCCTCCTGCTGCGGTCCTGCGGTGTGTGGTTACAGGGTTCATGGGGATGTGTTCTGTCTGTTCAGCCGGGGGTTGGGGTGCTTTCCTCTTTTGTGGTTTTTCTTGCGTACATGTCCCATGCATGTATCTGTGGGCAGTTTCATTTAACTCCTGCCAATCGGGGCCGTTTTCCTTGTCTAACTGGGGTCCAAACGTACTTTGAAACCCATTCTGGACAGAAAGCAGAGATTGCAATTCTGCAATTTGCTTCCGGCACTTTCCGTGATCTACGGAGCTCTGCCTTTGTTCCGTCGTGGAAATGTGGAGCGCTCGTAGGGCTGCTTTTAAATCATTGCACTGTTTCTGCAATTGCTCTACCTGCTGCTCGGTTTCTTGTCTTACCAAGACCATGCGTTGCCTGTCCTGGTAGGCCTTATCGTACTGGGTCTGAAAACTACTTAAATGGGCGAGACAAGACTGGTGTGCCCACTTGGCATCATCCACCTCTCTGTCCCTCGCTGCTAACTGTCCTCTTAACTCCTTATTCTCCTTCTCAAATTCACTCACATCTCCCTCACTACTTCTGTCTCTCTCCTCAGTCTCTCTACGGAGCATCCTAACGACCTCCTCTGTGCATCGCAATTGTGTCAAGCAGGACACGATTGCCATCGGCTTACGAGCTTTCCCCAAGCTCTTCTTATGAATCTCTGACAGGTTCCCCCACCCAAGTATGTCCTATACTCCCGGGACCTGTTTCGTCATTGGCGCAGAATTCACTCCAAAGGGGCCATCCTTTCCCTTTGAGATATTTTCTGATCTCTTCTTCCTATACGGGACACTGTCCTACTCTACTGCGACCTCTAATTCTTGGGGGTTCATAAGTCGTTCCATTGCCTTCATTGTCATTTTCTCTCTATCTCTGGGTTCTCTATTGAATTTGGAACAGGGGGTGATAAAGTGGTGATGTAAACACGGGTACGGCTTACGCTATTTTCCAGCCTACAAAAGCCCCGCCAGTTTTACGCAACAAAATCTCTCAGGTTTACCTTATATCCCTGTTAGTACACATGCATTAACACACTTCCAAATCGCGGAGGTTTGATCAGTATCGTTCTCACACTTGTGGTTTTTCTGTTTCCAATTGGATTCCAATTCAAATTTGGGTTCTCTTGGAGTGACTAGGCCACTTCTAGGTCAAGTCCCGTCAGAGGTCGCCAGTAAATGTTGCTAAATGTTGCTATATTTGTTTGGCTCTGAATATGGCGGTCAATATGGTCACGTTCCTTAATTCTAATTACGTTTGCTCAAGAGTCGCCAGGTCTCTTTCGATACCGCCACAAGGTTCAAACCAAATACTGATCAAAGACTTGATACACCAGTTAGTTAGTTCAAAGTCAAATGCTCATTTATTTACACACACAGTTAAATATACTCATGGACGAAACTCTACAGACTAAATAATCACTACTGCTAAAGCCTATACTTAGCTTCGGGCGCCCACTCAGTCAGAGGAACAGTGGCCGTTGTTCGGTTCTGAGGCTGCTGGGGTGCAACTGGTACAGGGGAACAGCTAAGGTCATCTGTCTGGTAGCGTGCGTTGACCTTGGACTTACTTGCTTCTGGTGCAGTTGGTGGACAGGTCTCTCCTCGGTGAGAGCCGGGTCCAAGAGAACGATTCTCCCTTGGGGGCTCCTTCTTATACCCAAAGGGGCTTCGCGCTCTTTTGGGCGGGCCTTGAACTTGGCCCCAATCACTTGGGCCATTTCTTGATCATTCATATTGATCTCGTCCAATAAAGCGGTGGGTGCCCTGATGGCTGGGCGAGTCCTTAGGTGGCCGTAAGGCCTGCTTTGTTTCGGTCTCCTCTGGCGGCGGGGTGTCTGCCTTAGTATCGGTTACTCAAATGTTACTCTTTTGTTCCCGGAGATGGGCCATTAGTATGCTAATGGGCGTACAGTTTTGGTCTTGTCTAGGAGCTGCGGCTCCAATCAACAGACAAACACTGAACCTGCTTGTTTTCTCAGTTTTGTCCATTTTCCCTGCAATCTTTGCAAAGTGTCCATTTTGTAATCGGGAAATGGCCATTCCAGATGGCTACACCCCCCAAACGACTGTCCAGTTGGGATCCCACAAATGGCTAAAGTGGGGTTGCTCTTTCATTCAGGCCCGTCGTTAAAGACACTGCTGTGCTGATAAATTTCAGACCAAAGTCCTTATCAAGTTGCATTTTGGAAGCAGGTGGGTCTGAAAATCCACCAATCTTTCCTCCATCACAACTGTAAACACTGAGAACTTGGAAATTAGATTGAATGGTAAAATCACTTGAACACTGTTATAACCTGCCCGCTATTGGCTGGGGACAATTGGTGACCCCACATTCCCATATTCCTTGGGTTCCCCCAATGAGAGGGTGGGCGGGGCAATCATTAGCAGTGCAGCTGTATACATAGAGCTGACCAGTGTGGTACCGGCTAGAGAGGGAAGCAGCAGTGAACTGGCATACCTGTGGCCCTCACAAAACGCACTTACTTAGACTCTCTGGCCTCCCACGCCGTGTTTCTCAACAGCAAGAGGGAGCTCACTGCTCGCCGGCAACAGGATTCTGTGTTCCCGCTGCTGTCAATGGGATTTACCATTGACTCCACCTCACGCCGCCAGGAAACCTGCGGCGATGGTGCACTTTCGACGGGACCGGTCGATCTTGCCGGTGTGAAGAACTGGAAGATCTCGCCCAAAGATCGGTGACTTGGAGGCTGAATCGGTTATAACCAGTTAATATTGTCTCCTGTGCCGTGATCCTGGATTTCATTATGTGAAGGAGGAAGGACATGAAGTTGGAATGCTCCAATTAATTTACTGTTAAAGGCTGTGTCACACCGCACTAGGGGGTTTGCACCATGTAACACAGGGCCAGCAAATGGCTTCGAGTCAAAGTCTTTTTCTCTGCAGAAGTGGGCATTGACAGCACCAAGGAGGGAACTTCCCTATGGAGAAAACCCTACTATCAGGCCGGCGAGCAGTGAGCTACCTCTTGCTGCTGAGAAACACGGCGTGGGAGGCCAGAGCATCTCAGTAATCTGAGAGGAGGAAACATTTCTTCACTCAAAGGGTAGTAAACCTGTGGAATTCTCGACCACAGAAGACTGTGGAGGCCAAGTCAGTGAATGCATTCAAGAAAGGGATAGATATTTTTTAGATTTTAATGGCATCAAGGGGTATGGGGAGAAAGCGGGAATATGGCATTGAAAGCGTGGATCAGCTATGGTCATATTGAATGGCGCAGCAGACTCGGAGGACTGAATGTCCTACTCCTGCTCCTGGTTTCTATGTTTACATCTATTGGAGATTACAAGGAAGAATGACGTACATTCCTGTATCAGAAATTTCTCCCAGTAATGGGAAGTTAAAATCTGCAGCCATGACTGCAACGTGGGAGATGATATATCGAAATGCTGAATATTGCCTCCGCAAGACAGAAATAACAATCGGGGTGGCCGATGGAGGCAGCTGCATGCGACTACTGCAGCTCAGTCTCGTCAAAATACAATTTTAGCTGCAACCTGATCTCCTTGGGGTTAAAAGTGCAGGAAAATAATAATTTGGGACATCTAAAATATGGTTTCAACTTGAATTTGATCCGATTCAAGTTCATCTGCAAGGGCTCGCCATGGGAGAAATGGATTGTCTTTTGGCCCCTATTCAGTACTCCAGCCCCTGGCCAAACTCTCCAGAGACAAGTGGATGAAAGAGGCTTTCGTTTATTTTGCTGGTTAGTAATGATGTTATGGTCATCAAGGGAAAGGTTGGTTTTGGCAAGGGACTGGAGCATTTTCCACTTTGCACCGAGGCTCCAACCTCCATTAGACAAAGCAGTGCAAGGTTAAGTAAAGTCCAGATCAACTGCAGTTTCGAGGATGTAACCACAACGATCTGCCTTAAATCTGTAAAGCAGGTGAATATCCTCTGATGCACTGGAGTAACATTTCACCCTTGTTCAAATGCTCAACATGATTGAAACAGCTCAATTGACGTCAAGTTCTTGGTCGATACTAACTGCATGCAATTTCATTCCACTTGGGCATGCTCTGATTACACAAAGCTACTGTAGTTTCATTCTGTGTATTGATTGCTCTTGTACTGCAAGAGACAACTGTGCTCTGATTTGATCGCATCGTGCTTAGCTATTGCCTCCGAATACCTACTTGAGCGGCAGCCACCCAACTTAGCAAGTAGCATTCTTAATTCTGAGTCAGAAGATTGTCGGTCGATAGTCCCAGTCCATGAGACTTGATAACATAGTTCAGCCTGACCGTCCAGTGCAGTACTGAGAGAGTGCTGCACGGTCAGCTAGCATCTAAAACAGAGCAGCACGGGGGCGCAGTGGGTAGCACTGCTGTCACACAGCGCGACGGACCCGAGTTCGATCCCGGCCCCGGGTCACTGTCCATGTGGAGTTTGCACATTTTCCCCCATGTCTGCGTGGGTCTCACGCCCACAACCCAAAGATGTGCAGGGTAGGTGGATTGGTCACATTAAATTGTCCCTTAAATGAATTTGTTTTTTAAATCTAACATCCAAAGCAAATGTCATTATCACATTGTTTTCTTGTGGGAGGTTACTGTACGCAAATTGGCTGCTGTGTTGCCTACGTTACAAATACAAAAGTATTTTATTGCCTGTAGACCACCTGAGACTATCCTGAAAACCAAGGAAGGCAATGTGTAAATGCAAATATTTCTTTTGCAGCTGTTGTAACCTTATTACATTGCCATTCAACTTCACTTGGACATTCCTGTCACCCAGGAGTAGGCCATTCAGCCTGTTAGGGCTGCTCACCCTAGCTGATCATTGCCATTATCTGACACGCAGCCATTGTGCCTTCGCTACAATCCCATGGTGGAGCTAAAATCTGGTCGACTGAGGGAGAGTCAGTGTTGAGATTTGACAGCAGGCGAGCAGACTTGGGAAGCCCAGAAATGCCAATCAGCCTGCTCTGTAGGCCAAGCTGGGAACTGCACAGACTCATAGGGCAGGAATTTCTGGCACCAACATTGGCAGGCAGAGTTGCAGGAGTGACGGGAAAATATGGAGAACTTCAAATCTCTCTCCAAATGTTCCCATCCCATCCGTGATGATGCCCACCGTTGTTGGGTTGAACCAAGAGGCTGACAGGGGGTAACAAGAGGTTTCTGGGAGTGAAATGGAGGTAGTCCTCCTAAACTGCATTGGCTTACCAAAAAATAATTGGAGGAGAACGAAGGTCAGGATCCCCAGAGCTCCCACTGCTGCACTTGAGTTTGCATTGGTTATAGCCATTGCAATCACATTTCTTGTAGCCACTGCAGTCCTACAGTATGCACTACTCTGATTTACTTGCAAGCTCACTGGAAAGAGCTATTGCAATTCAATATCATCTACAACAATGAAAGAATCTAAGCATTGTCTTGAGGCCACCAAGTGTGGCACGTGAAACATCAGATGGCATGTCCGATACAGCTTTGTTTAATATTATTGTTTCCTACTAAACGCTTACAACCAGATGGCATGTAGTATAACACATGCGATCCATGCGGAAGCAGGAGGAAGAGATCAGAGTTTATTTTGAAAAGATTGTTTTTCAAAGTGTTTTTTGGTGTCAGAATGTTTGACTATAAGAACACAAACATTTTATGGATCAGAGTGAAAAAGTGGGTCAACGTGTTGTGCTTCAGATTTTGATCTTGATCCCTTTGCTCAGTTAAATCAACATCAGAGAATAATGTTACTGACGGGTACAACTCAAATGAGGTAGGAAGGGCAACAATGCTGGTGAAGATTAGTGCATGGTACTGAATATGGCCACAGTATTTAATATTGGGCAGCAGGGGTACAGCCACTTGGTGCACTATGGACGGAACTGAATGTACTGGAGCCAGATTCCTACTTAACTGAAAGTAATTACAGAAGGTGTTTTTATATTATTGAGAGAACCAGCGGGAGTCCAAGGCCCACAGTATAGTACACCATCAAAATTGGAATAAAGTACCGGACCAGTGAAAATAAATAAATAAATTCAGGAAGTAAGGATTGAGTTTTCTGAACCATCTTGAACTGAGTACACCTTTAAGAAAGAAGTAATTATTCTTGTAATCCGAGTGTCATGGCGAATGACACTGGCCCCATAGGAGCTCAGATTCCGGACTTTCTCTAAATCAAAAGAAACGTCCGGAGAATTTTGCAAGAGTTTCTTAGCCCAAGGTTGACAAACACCTGCCTTTTCCCACAAGGGAACGAAATTAATCCTGTGGTTTTGCCACTGCCTCTTCTGTCTCAGATTTCACTCTTTAATCTATGTTTGGAGAATGATGGACACAAGATGAATTGCGTTTACAATAGAGACTTTTATTGATGTTTTCTCTGGGGGAATGGCTTCTGAAGAAGGTGTTCGACATGTCAAGCAATCACTTCTTGCACAGTATTTCTTTAAGGCAGATGAAAGATGTGTTTGTAAAGACATCGCAACTAGTTAAGAAGATCTCTCTGCTCATTTGTTCCCTACCGGCATACAGCCACATCAACAGAAACCAAAGCACCATGATTAATCACTTGGGCATATTCTGGGCATCTGAAGCAAACCAATATTAAGTACCGCGTTCAAATTTACAAAGATGCTATGATGTACAGGGGTAATTCGATATGGTCGGTAGACCTGACTTATTTAAACACAGTGGTAAAAAATATATGCAGCCAACAGAACTTCTAGCTCTCCATATTTCAGAAACTATAAGAAATGAATCATTTGTGGCTCCTGCAGATTTCATTACATTGAAAATCCAAGGTAAAAGCAAAATATTGATGATAGCCTCTTAAATCCACCTCAGTCCTTGTGGTGTGGGGGAACGAGTTCCAGGATTCCAACCAAGCAACAGTGAAGGAACGGCAATATTCCACATCAGGATGCTGTATGACTTGGAGGGGAATTTTCAAGTCGTCGTGTTCTGAGGGTCTGCTGCCCTTGACCTTTTGGGTGGCAGAGGACAAGGTTTGGAAGGTGCTGTCAGAAGTGCTTTGGCAAGCTTCTGCAGTCTTTCATATAGATGGTGGCAGAAGGAGTGAACGTTACAGGTCGTGGATGGGGTGCCAGTCAAGCGGATGCTTTGTCCTGGATGGTTTCGAATTCCCTGAGTGTTGTTGGAGTTGCACTCATCCGGGCAAGTGGAGAATATTCCATCACATTCCTGACCTGTGCCTTGTCATTGCTGGACAGGCACTGGAGTCAGGAAGTGATTTACTCGCCAGAGTATTCCCAACCTCTGGTCTGTCTTTGCAGCCACAATATTTTTACCACAGAGCCGGTTAAGTTTCTGATCAAGGATGATACCGAGGATGTTGATGGTGAAGGATTCAGCAATGGCAATGATGTTAAAAATCAAGGGGAGATTCTCTCTTGTTGGATCTTTTAATTGCCTGACACCTGTGTGGGCAAATGTTACCTGCCACTTATCAGTCCAAGCCTTAATATTGTCCACGTTTTGCTGCATATGCACATGGACTGCTTCCGTACCTGAGGAGTCGCATAAGGTGCTGAAAATTGTGGAGCCATTGTTCAACATCCCCACTTCTGATGTTATTTTGCAAGGAACGTCATTGATGAAGCAGCTGAAGATGTTTGGGCCTAGGACACTGACCTGAGGAACTCCTGCAGAGATATGTCCTGGAGTTGAGATGATTGAACTCCAACAACCACAACTATCTTCCTGTGTGCCAGGTATGATTCCGAACCAGTGAAGTGTTTTCCCCTAATTCCCAATTTTGCTAGGGCTGCTTGATGCCTCACTCAGTCAAATGTTGCCCTAATGTTAGGAGAAATCACCAGCACCTTACCTCTGCAATTCAGTTCTTTGGTCCATGTTTTGACCAAGTCTGGAATGAGGTCTGAAGCCAGGTGGAAACTAAACTGAGCAGCAAAAGGTAGACTATTGCTCAGTAACTGCCACTTGATAGCACTGTCAAGGCATATTCCATCACTTTGCTTATGAGTACTGATGGTTCAATAATTGGTCAGGTTGCATTTCTCCTGACTTTTCTGAACAGGACACACCTGGGCAATGTTCCACATTGACAGGTAGATCCCAGTGTTGTAGCAGGACGCAGACAGAATGTCTTGGGATGTGGCTAGAATCATAGAATTTACAGTGCAGAAGGAGGTAATTCGGCCCATCGAGTCTGCACTGACCCTTGGAAAGAGCACCCCATTTAAGCCCACACTTCCACCCCATCCCCACAACCCAGTAACCCCACCTAACCTATTGGACACTAAGGGGAATTTATCATGGCCAATCCACCTAACCTGCACATCTTTGGACTGTGGGAGGAAAGCGGAGCTCCCGGAGGAAACCCACGCACACACGGGGAGGATGTGCAGACTCCGCACAGACAGTGACCCACGCTGGAATCGAACCTGGGACCCTGGAGCTGTGAAACAACTGTGCTAACCGCTGTGCTACCCGGCTGCCCATATCTGGAACACAAGTCTTCAGTATACTGCTGGGATCATGTCAAAGCCAAAAGCCTTTGTTGTATTCAATACTTTGAACCAATTCTCGACATCACATGGAGCGAATCAAATTGGCTGAAGATTGGCATCTCTGAAACTGGCGACCACTGGAGGAGGCCAAGATGGATCCTCCACTCGGCACTTCTGGCAGTTGACAGTTGAAAATATTTTAGCCTTGTCATTTGCACTGAAGTGGTGGAGACCCCCATCATTGAGGGTGCATGGAGGTGTTTGTGGAGGTTCATCCTATGGTTACTTGTTTAATTGTCCACCACCATTGATGACTGAATGTGGCAGCACTGCGAGAACTTTGGTCTGAGCCATTGGTTGTTGGGTCGCTTAGCTCTGAATATAGCATGCTGCAACTTTTGTTGAGCATTAATGTGTTGTAGCTCCATCAGGTTGGCATCTAATTTTTAGCTATGTCGGGTGCTAGTCCTTCCATACTGTCTTCACTTCTCATTGAATCAAGGCTCGTCCCCTGGCATGGTGGAAATGTTAGAGTGAGGGATATGTCACACCATGTGGTAACAAACTGTAGTTGGATACAATTCTGCTGCTGATGACCCACAAGACCTCATGGAGGTCCACTTTTGAGCTGCTTGATCTGCTCTGAGCCAGTGGTGTAGTGGTATTGTTCTTGAACTAGTCATGCTGTGGCGATGCCGGCATTGGACTGGGGTGAGCACAGTAAGAAGTCTTACAACACCAGGGTAAAGTCCAACAGGTTTGTTTCAAATCACTAGCTTTCGGAGCACTGCTCCTTCTTCAGGCGAATGAAGAGGTAGGTTCCAGAAACATATATATAGACAAAGTCAAAGATGCAAGACAATGCTTTGAATGCGAGCATTTGCGGGTAATTAAGTCTTTACAGATCCAGAGATAGGGGTAACCCCAGGTTAAAGAGGTGTGAATTGTCTCAAGCCAGAACAGTTGGTAGGATTTCGTAAGCCCAGGCCAGATGGTGGGGGATGAACGTAATGCTACATGAATCCAAGGTCCTGGTTGAGGCCGTACTCATATGTGCGGAACTTGGAAGAACCCCTATCTCTGGAACTGTAAAGACTTAATTACCTGCTAATGCTCGCATTCAAAGCATTGTCTGGCATCTTTGACTTTGTCTATATGTATGTTTCTGGAACATACCTCTTCATTCACCTGAGGAAGGAGCAGTGCTCCGAAAGCTAGTGATTTGAAACAAACCTGTTGGACTTTAACCTGGTGTTGAAAGGCTTCTTATTGTCTTAAAACAAAACTCATTTTACTACTAACTTCTACCTTCTTTATCTTGAATTAAGCAAACCCATTACAGGTCAAACACCACTTACAAGTAAAGTTAGCAAGTACAGGGTTACTTGCTGTATACTTGCATGGAGATTTCTTGGAAAGACTGCTTGAAGGGAGAGAGAAATACTTTCAGGAAACTGCCTGCAGATCCTTCTCTTTATGTCAAAATATTACTCAACTTGAGAGGAACTGTTATTTGCACTATGTTTTTGTAATTGATATTTGCACACTAATGTATATTGTTACTGGTTACAATGCCAAAAATACCTCAATAAAATTGTTTGTTAAAAAAAAGAATATTGCTCAACTTAAAACTTCTAACAAAACTGCCAAGGCTTTATCAAACTGCAAAACTACAGACAGACCTGGCTCCTTCCATTAATTATATAATTTTTATCCCCCTCAGATTCAATAACCTGCTTACCTAAATCTAAACACAATGTCTCAAGTTATCTACTCTCCAGGGATACTCCAGCAATCATAACAAAGTTCTGTTCGGTATCTTTGTAAACAAATACATGATTGGAATGAATGATGATCTCACTTTTACAACATCTTAATCACACCTTTTGCAGACACACCACCTGCCTGTAAGTTAAACCAGGATTTTTAAAAAAATATTACTGCAACAGAAGCCTTCAATAACATTATTGCAACATATATATACAATACAATCGATATAAAAAATTCCTGCATTTATCACAATCCTTGCAGCTTTTTTTGAATATCATGTGAACATTTGGAATTCCCAGTGCTCTAACACCTGATATCTAAGGAGGATTGAAAGAGTATGGCCAATACCTCCAAAACGGCCAACTTTATCTGCCTCAGTGTACAGAAATGCAACCTTTCCAGCCCTGGTGACTTAGCAACTTTAACCACAGTGAAACACATGATGAACTCAATGCATTCTATGCACACTTTGAGCAAGAAGCCAGCGAGAGCAAGCCCTCCACCCCAGAAGCCTCGGATGAATGTGTATCTGAGATCACCATTGCAGACGTCAGAGCAGCCTTCTCGAAGGTCAACCCATGGAAAGCCACTGGCCCGGATCGGGTACCCAGATTGGCAATCAGGTCTTGCACGGATCAGCTGGCAGGGGTATTCACAGACATCTTCAACCTCTCTTTACAACAATCTGAGGTCCCTATCTTCTTCAAGAAGACGGCCATCATCCCTGTATCAAAAAAAAGCCAAGCAGCGTGCCTTAATGACTATCGTCCAGTGGCTCTGACATCCATCATCATGAAGTGCTTCGAAAGGTTAGTCATGGCACGAATCGACTCCAACCTCCCGGATTTCCTTGATCCACTACCGTTCGCCTACTGCTGCAACAGGTCCACAGCAGACGCCATCTCCATGGCCCTGCACTCAACCCTGGAACACCGAGATAACAAAGACACCGATGTCAGACTCCTATTTATCGACTACAGCTCAGCCTTCAGCACCATCATTCCTACGAAACTCATCTCCAAACTCCATGGCCTTGGCCTCTGCTCCTCCTTCTGTGACTGGATCCTGAACTTTCTAACCCACAGGCCACAATCAGTAAGGATAGGCAACAACACCTCCTCCACGATCATCCTCAACACCGGTGTCCCACAAGGCTGTGTCCTTAGCCCCCTACTACACTCCTTATACACCTATGACTGTGTGGCCAAATTCCCCTTCAACTCGATTTTCAAATTTGCTGATGACACTACCATAGTGGGTCGGATCTCAAACAATGATGAGACAGAGTGCAGGAATGATATAGAGAACCTGGTGAACTGATGCGACGACAATAATTTCTCCCTCAATGTCAACAAAACGAAGGAGATTGTCATCGACTTCAGGAAGCGTAGTGGAGAACATGCCCCTGTCTACATTAATGGGAACGAAGTAGAAAGGGTCGAGAGCTTCAAGTTTTTAGGTGTCCAGATCACCAACAACCTGTCCTGGTCCCCCCATGCCGACGCTATAGTTACGAAAGCCCACCAACGACTTTACTTTCCCAGAAGACTGAGGAAATTTGGCATATCACCTACGACTCTCACCAACGTTTACAGATGCACCATAGGAAGCATTCTTTCTGGTTGTATCACAGCTTGGTATGGATCCTGCTCTGCCCAAGACCGCAGGAAACTACAAAAGGTTGTGAATGTAGCAAACCAGAGATAGGGGTAACCTCACAGCCACATATACATTGACTCTATCTACAATTAAGGACCCCACGCACCCTGGACATACTCTCCACCACCTTCTTCCGTCAGGAAAAAGAGACCAAAGTTTGAGGTCACGTACCAACCGACTCAAGAACAGCTTCTTCCCTACTGCCATCAGACTTTGGAATGGACCTACCTCATATTAAGTTGATCTTTTCTCTACACCTTGCTATAACTAACATTATATTCTGCAGTCTCGCCTTCCTCCCCTATGTACGGTATGCATTGTCTGATTAGCAGGCAAGAAACAATACTTTTCATTGTGTACTAATACATGTGACAATAATAAATCAAATCAAATCAAATCAAAGCTAATTTTTCTAATACCTCCTCCAGAATCTATTAGTAAGGAAGTCTTAACCATGCACTTCGAAAATCATAGTGTGATCAGATAAAGCAAACATGGTTTTATGAAAGGGAGTGGTGGAAAAATGGAATTGAAGCCCAAGAACCATCATGATCATATTGAATAGCAGGTCAAGCTCAATACACCATATGGTCTACTTCTGCTGCCATCACCTGTGTCCTTGTGAGGGCACAAGGGAATCCATGATCTGGAATAGGATGCAAAACAGGCCCCCGTGACCCCAGCTGGAGTAAAAGCAGGTCCCATGAGACCAGGTTTTACGAGAGGGTGTTGGTGAAAAGCTGTGAGCACATAGGTTGGATCTGGGATAGAAGGTAAGGAAAAATAAGGTTACTGCCGCTCCGTCACTTATTCTTAAAGAACCAGCGCAAGCGATGCAGTGTACAGCGCTGAAAATTCAGGTCAAGGTGTTTCTGGTACAGGTTTCCAAGATGAAGCATAATAAGGCATAAGAAATACACCCTATTGCAGGAGGGAGATGTGCCCCAACTGCTCCTCAACAGACATGTCCACCATGCAGTGGGTGAAGATGGATTGCAATTCCATACATTCTTTTTTTCTATTCGTTCATGGGATGTGGGTTTCGTTGGCTGGACCAGCATTTATTGCCCATCCCTGAGGGCATTTCAGAGTCAACCACATAATAATAATAATAATATTTACTGTCACACGCAGGCTTACAAACACTGCATTGACAGTGGGCAAAACGTTGCCCTATTATGTATTTCCTTTTATTCCCTTTTCTTCCCATGTACTTAATGATCGGTTAAGCTGCTCACAGAAAAATACTTTTCACTGTACCTCGGTACACGTGACAATAAACGAAATCCAAACCCAAATCCAAATCCAAATGAAGCCCAGAGTTACATGTAGGCCAGACGGGGTAAGGACGACATCCTTAAAGAACACTAGTGAACCAAATGTGATTTTACAACAATCAACAATAATTTCATGGTCACCTTTTAGACTTTTAATTCCAAAATTTTCAAAATTCAAACTTCACCATCTGTCATGGCGGAATTCGAACCCTGGTCCCCAGAGCATGACTCTGGGTCTCTGGATTACTAGTCAAGCCACTATGCCACTGCCTCCCCTCAATCTCCACTATGGGATCAGTCGAATAGAAGCTGGACAAGTGGCCTGGGATGCATACAAAACACACCTTAAGGTTCCTGGGGTGTGAGCAAATGAATGGTCTTATCTCTTTCGTTCTTATCCTTCCTCACACAATCGCAATGTTATGTAATAAGCTTGATTTCAAACTTCTGCCGACTGCTGGAACTTGCATGACTAATGTCTCAGCTGATAAGGTGGATTACAGTGAAGTCACCATGTTCAAACAGTCTTCGTGAATCAATAATAAGTCAGGAAATTTCATGTAGTATTATCATCCCACTCAAACAAACCCAACCACAAAATAATTGTGTATTGTTTCTTGTTTCCACAGTTGGCAGCACATTCCTCCTCTGAAATAAAAACACATGAACCAGACCTTGAAGTGAAGACAAACCTCTTGCACTTAAATTTAAGACAATCTGCAGTCTTTTTTAATCTATTTAGGATGCAGTACAAAGAGCGATTGTTGTAACGATCATCAAATCTCCTGGGGAAACCCACAAGAAAAATTGCATTGTACTCAGCCATAGGCACTTGGAGAAATGCCAACCGAACCCATAATAATCACCCACCACACCCCTTAATTAACAACACTGCTGACATATGGCCCAAAAAGCAAACTCAGGGATCTCACATCATTTTCCCATTTGTATTTCATTGTGAACGACGTAGTCACACACAGTAGTCATGTTTCTGCCTTTTCAGTTGTAAGGGCTTTTTAAGAAATGCAGCATGTTTTTGCAAGGACTTCTCAGAAGAAAAGAACAACATACTGCTCTCTTGAATTCATAGAACTAAAAGAATAACCAGATGCTAACGATAGCCAAGGGATCTGAAGGGAGTGTGCGTTATTATTGTTTACTGAAAAGCCCAGTGTGCGGTTTTGAAACTACTTGATCAACTTTTTTTTAATCCAGTTTCCCTTTTTGCTGAAGCTGCCCATTTTTTGCAGAGATACATTCCCAAGTAACTGTTCTCCCTGTGTCAGCCGCAACAGTCAGAGGTAGCGGGTGACCTATCTCAAAGTGGAAAGTAAGACTTGCATTTAAACAGCACTGCCTTTTCCTTTCCCACAGAAATGTTTCAAAGGCTTCTCATATCACAAATTTCTTGTGAAGTGCATTGACTGTTGTATAGAAAAATGCAACCGTGGTCAGATGCCAATTGCCTGAGGAGGAATCCATGTGTTTGAACATTGGAACCCAGGCCAACAGGCCCACCTGTGATATCTATAGCCATGGCCACTCATATTTGGAAGGCAATAAACCTTCTGCAGTATCTATTTCAGCCTTGCTTCACCTTAATATCTCACAATCAGATGAGTCGCATGAATCCCTTCAATAACCCTTAGCACAAGTTAAAGGTTAGCTCACATGGTTAGAACACAGGGCGACGAATGAACGGACCAATGTGGCTGTTCAGCCTCAAAATCTAAATTTCAATAAAGATAATTCCAAAAGTATAAAGACAAAGTTGGCTACAGTGGACTGGGAAATAGGTTAAAAGGCAAGCATTTGCATACATTTAAGGAGACATTTCATAACTCTCAGAAAAGATATATTCCATTGAGGAAGACGGACTCTACAAGAGAGATGTACCATGCGTGACTAACAAAGGATGCTACCAAATCGAAGGAAAAGGAGCTGGATTCTCCGATCCTGCGTCTATGTTCACAGGATCGGTCTGGTCATATGACAGAAAAGTCGGTGGCGCCCTCGCACCAATCCTCCTTCCGATGGGGGGGCTAGCAGCCGCGCAGCATGAAGCCCCCGGCTTTACCTGCGGATACCTGAGAATGGCCGGGTGCTTGGCCGCACAACATGGCACAACATGGCACAACATGGCACCACTCCCGGACCACCCCCCACCAGTCTCCCCAGCCCCCGCCGAAGCCCTTCCTGCCAGCGGAACTCTCTCCCCGACTATGGTGGCGCTAGACTCAGTCCGCAGCCGCCACGCGAGGGTCCAGAACGGCGTGAGCACACCCGCCCCACGCCGTCGGGGACACTTCCCATCGGGGGCGGAGCATCGGGAAGGGCCTGAGGTGACGTTTTGAGGCCATCCATAACAACGTGCGGCGTACTCTTTTTTGAGGGGGCGGAGCATCGTTAATATGGCACCGCCCCGATTCTGGCGTAAACGGGGATTCTCCGGCCGATTGCCGAACACGACTTTGGCATCAGCGATCGGAGAATCCCGCCCGAGATATGCAATGCTGCAAAGGTTAATACTGCGCCAGAGAATTGGAAAACATTAGAAACTGGCAAAGGATCACCAAAGGAATAATAAAAAAAGAGAAATTGGAGAATGAGAGAAAACTGCAAGAAATATAAAAACAGGCAGTAAATGTTTCAACAATATATAAAAAGGAACAGAGTAGCTAAAGGGAGCTTTTTTCCCTTAGAGGGGGGACTGATGAAGTGATAATGATAATAACCATAAATAATAATATTTTAATATCTGTCTTCATAGTAGAATATACAAATAGCATCCCATGACGAGTAGAAAATTAAAGGGAAAAAGGAGGAACATACCTCAATCGCTATCATGAGAGAAGATGGTTGTAGTGTTTGGAGGTTGTGTCCAGAATTTCACTGCAGGAGTTCCCCAGGGGAGTGTCCTAGGCCCAACCATTTACAGCTATTTCATCAATAACCATTCTTCCATCATAAGGCAGAAATATGGATGTTTGCTGATGACTGCACAATGTTTTGCACCATTCACGACTCCTCAGATACTGAAGCAGTCCGAATGCAGCAAGACCTGGACAATATCGGGGCCTGGGCAGACAAGTTGCAAGTAACATTCGTGCCACATAAGTGATGGGCAATGACTATGTCCAACAAGAGAGAATTGAACCATCGCCCCTTGACATTCAATGTCATCACCGTCACTGAATCCCCCACTACCAACATCCTTGGTTACCATTGATCAGAAACTGAATAGGGTTGGCCATATAAAAACTGTGCAAAAAAGAGCAAGTCAGAGGCTAGCAATCCTGCGGTGTGTAACTCAACTCCTGACTCCCCAAAGCCTGTTCACCATCTACAAGGCACAAGGCAAAAGTGTGATGAAATGCTCTCCACTTGCCTGAAGTACTCTCCACTCCAAACATACTCAAGAAACTTAACACCATACAGGACAAAGCAGCCCACTTTCCTGCTACCCCTTCTACAAACATTCACTCCCTCCACCACCAACGAACAATGGTAGCAGTGCATACCATCTACAAAATGCACTGCAGGACTCACCAAAGCTCTTTAGGCAGCACCCTCCAAGCCCATGGCCACTAGCATCGAGAAGGACGAGGGTAGCAGGTACCTGGAAACACCACCACCTGGAGGTTCCCCTCCAAGTCACTCATGACCCTGACCTGGAAATATATCGCCATTCCTTCACTGTCGCTGGAGTAAAATCCTGGAACGCCCTCCTTTTTTTAAATAAATATTTTTATTCAAATTTTTTACATATGTTCAACAAACCACCTTACAGAAATAAGAAAAAACAAAGAATATATAAATAAACATCTTATAGCTATGTCACGTATTCCCCCAATATACAAGCCCACCATTAAACTTGACTATAAGTTTCTCCGATCGCTGATGCCAATCGGCAATCGGCCGGAGAATCCCCGTTTACGCCAGAATCGGGGCGGTGCCATATTAGCGATGCTCCGCCCCCTCATAAAAGAGTACGCCGCACGTCGTTATGGATGGCCTCAGAACGTCACCTCAATAAACACAGTAGTAACACAAAGTACACCGCCCCCCCCCCCCCCGGTTGCTGCTACTGCTGACCACCTCCTAATGCTCCGCTAGAAAGTCTAGGAATGATTGCCGCCACCTGAAGAACCCTTGCACAGATCCTCTTAAGGCAAATTTTACCCTCTCCGGTTTAATGAACCCTGCCATGTCACTGATCCAGGCTTCCACGCTTGGGGGCCTCGCATCCTTCCACTGTAGCAGAACCTTCCGCCGGGCTACCAGGGACGCAAAGGCCAGAATACTGGCCTCTTTTGCCTCCTGCACTCCCGGCTCGTCCGATACCCCAAATAGTGCGAGCCCCTAACTCGGCTTAACCCGGGTGTTTACCACCTTAGACAGCGTCCTCGCAACGCTCCTTAACAGCACAGTATGTGTAACCACATTTCTATTTTGGTAAATGGATACCACATTTACATGAATCAAGTGTTTTAGAACAGATTACAATATATAACGATTCAGTTCAAAATCTGTCATTGTTTTAAAAACTCATAAATGAAGTACCCTAAATTGTGCGGTGTTCAGTGAAGTTACCTTGTAAAATTTTGATGCCTTCTTGTCGTATTTTTAGAAGAATTATGGAGGGCCGGTGGTCTAGCTGCCAAATATAATCTCAAAGGCAATTAGGGATGGATGATAAATGCCAGCCTAGTCAATGACGCCCACATCCCAAGAATGAAAAAAAAAATTGTGGACTAATTCATTGGAACAGTAAGAAGTCTTACAACACCAGGTTAAAGTCCAACAGGTTTGTTTCAAATCACTAGCTTTTGGAGCCCAGCCTTCAGAACAGTGACCACAACACCACACAACCCTGCCATGGCAATCTCTGCAAGACGTGCCAGATCATCGACATGGATACCACCATTACACGTGAGAACACCACCCACCAGGTGCGCGGTACATACTCGTGCGACTCGGCCAACGTTGTCTACCTCTTACGCTGCTGGAAAGGATGTCCCGAAGCATGGTACATTGGCGAGACCATGCAGATGCTGCAACAACGGATGAACGGACATCGCGTGACAATCGCCAAGCAGGAATGTTCTCTTCCAGTCGGGGAACACTTCAGCAGTCAAGGGCATTCAGCCTCTGATCTCCGGGTAAGCGTTCTCCAAGGCGGCCTTCAGGACGCGCGACAACGCGAAATCGCCGAACAGAAACTTATAGCCAAGTTCCGCACACATGAGTACGGCCTCAGCCGGGACCTTGGATTCATGTAGCATTACATTCATCCCCCCATCTGGCCTGGGCTTTCAAAATCCTACCAACTGTCCTGGCTTGAGACAATTCACACCTCTTTAACCTGGGGTTACCCCTATCTCTGGATCTGTAAAGACTTAATTACCTGCAAATGTTCGCATTCAAAAAATTGTCTTGCATCTTTGACTTTGTCTATATATATGTTTCTGGAACCTAACTCTTCATTCACCTGAGGAAGGAGCTGTGCTCTGAAAGCTGGAAATTTGAAACAAACCTGTTAGACTTTAACCTGGTGTTGTAAGACTTCTTACTGTGCTCACCCCAGTTCAACGCCGGCATCTCCACATCAAAATTCATTGGAAGTCCATTATCGGCAACACCCTCTTGGAGCCTGCTACCTGAGGAGGAATAGGAGATGATGGAGGCGGGGGTGGAGGGGGTTGGGGGGGAGGGAGAGTGACAAACAGAAAGTAAGAATACCACAGCTTTCATAAACATTGCCCGCCCTTTAGCTTTACATAATTTACTTCAGGATGAAGTCAAGAAAGTTCACAATTCCCCTACTTTTAAGATTCTAATATTTTGAAAATTCTGTTACCTCACAGATTTCTGACCTTTGCCTTCACTGTTCTGCCGGGGTGGGGGGGGGCTAACAAAGAAGGCCTGGGCCAGTAAGCTCAGAAGAGAAGATCTGTCATTGCACTGTAACAACAAGTGTTTACATAGAATGTTTCCATTATCGGTGTAGAAAAGTCGATTGACTTGGGGATCGGTTACTCTAATTGTTAAAAATGGGAGAACATGTTGATAAAGAAGTTAATTAAGTCGATGGTTCCTAGATTTTATAAATAGATGCAGGCAGAGAAGCATTGCTATGTTTACAGAAATCATTGGTTGGAACACAGGTCGAATAGTGATCCTTTTTGAACACCCTTTTTTCAGACAGGAGGTCAAGGGTATGGAGAAGGTGCCAAAGGGATTCACTAAGAAGTTATTGTGGGGTAGATTTGATGGGCCAGCTGCCCATCATTTTTCATATGTTCACTTGAGAAACTGGAATATCTCATGTGAGCATTCAAAATTACAAGAGATTATGACAAGGGAAAAAATATTTCCAATGGTTAGTGAGTCAGTAAGTCCAGCTCATACATTCATGATCACCACCACAAGAATGCAGAGAGTGGAGGAGATTACTTTTTTGCAGATTATTGAAATTCGGGATTCATAATTATTTGAAAAAGAATCAATTAAAACGATTTGGTGAGAGGACAGACTATATAGAACATAGAACAGTACAGCACAGTACAGGCCCTTCAGCCCACGATGTTGTGCCGACCATTTATCCTAATTTAAGATCAACCTAACCCACACGCCTTCAATTTACTGCTGTCCATGTGCCTAAGAGTCGCTTAAATGTCCCTAATGATTCTGACTCCACCCCTTCCGCTGGCAGTGCATTCCGCACACCCGCCACTCTCTGTGTAAAGAACCTATCTCTGACATCTCCCCTACACCTTCCTCCAATCACCTTAAAATGATGTCCCTTCGTGACAGCCATTTCCACCCTGAGGAAAGGTCTCTGGCTATCCACTCTATCCATGCCTCTCATCGCCTTGTACACCTCTTATCAAGTCACCTCTCTGCCTTCTTCGCTCCAGTGAGAAAAGCCCTAGCTTCTTCAACCTTTCTTCGTAAAACATGCCCTCCAGCCCAGGCAGCATCCTGGTAAATCTCCTCTGCATCCACATCCTTCCTATAATGAGGCGACCAGAACTGGACACACTATTCCAAGTGTGGTAGAACTAGAGCTCTATAAAGCTGCAGCAAAACCTTGTGGCTCTTAAACTCAATCCCCCTGTTAATGAAAGCCACACACCATATGCTTTCTTAACAACCCTATCAACCTGGGTGGCAATTTTGAGGGGTCTATGTACGTGGACCCCAAGATCCCTCTGTTCCTCCACACTTCCAAGAATCCTGCCTTTAAGCTGTATACAGCATTCAAATTCGACCTTCCAAAATGAATCATTTCACATTTATCAAGGTTGAACTCCATCTGCCACTTCTCAGCCCAGCTCTGCATCTTGTCAATGTCCTGCTGTAACCTGCAACAACCCCCAACACTATCTACAACTCCCCCAACCTTTGTGTTAGCAGCAAACTTACTAACCCACCCTTCCACTTCCTCATCCAAGTCATTTATAAAAAACACACAAAGAGCAGAGGTCCCAGGACAGATCCTTACAGGACACCACTGGTAACCGACCTCCAGGCGGAATACTTTCCATCCACTACCACTCGCTGTCTTCTTTCGGCCAGCCAATTCTGTATCCAGATAGCCAAATGTCCCTGAATCCCATGCCCCCTAACTTTCTGAATGAGCCTACCATGGGGAACCTTATCAAATGCCTTACTGAAATCCATACACACCACATCCACTGCCCGACCTTCTTTAATGTGTCTCGTCACATCCTCAAAGAATTCAATGAGGCTTGTGAGGCATGACCTGCCGCTCACAAAGCCATGCTGACTATCTTTAATCAAACTATGTTTTTCTAAATAATCATAAATCCTATCTCTCAGAATCCTTTCCAATATTTTGCTCACCACAGACGTAAGACTGTTGGGTCTGTAATTCCCAGGGATTTCCCTATTCCCTTTCTTGAACAGGGGAACAACATTCGCCTCACTCCAATCATCCGGTACTACTCCAGTGGAGAGTGAGGATGCAAAGATCATCGCCAACGGCGCAGCAATCTCCTCCCTCGCTTCCCGTAGTAACCTTGGGTATATCCTATCAGGCCCAGGGGACTTAGCTATCCTGATGCTTTTCAAAATTTCCAGCACATCCTCCTTCTTCGAGTCTGTTAACCTCCTGTTCGAGTCTATTAACCTGGTTGACACTGTTCTCATGAGCAACAAGGTCCCTCTCTCTAGTGAATACTGAAGCAAAGTATTCATTTAGGGCCTCCCCCATCTCCTCAGACTCTAGGCACAAGTTCCTTCCACTATCCCTGATCAGCCCTACTCTCACTTTGATCATTCTCTTATTTTTCACATAAGTGTAGCACGCTTTGGGGTTTTCCCTAATCCTTCCCGCCAAGGCTTTTTCATGCCCCCTTCAGCACGGTAGCATAGCGGTTAGCGCAATTGCTTCACAGCTCCAGGGTCCCAGGTTCGATTCCCGGCTGGGTCACTGTCTGTGCGGAGTCTGCACGTTCTCCCCGTGTGTGCGTAGGTTTTCTCCGGGTGCTCCGGTTTCCTCCCACAGTTCAAAGATGTGCAGGTTAGGTGGATTGGCTATGCTAAAATTGCCCTTAGTGTCCAAAATTGCCCTTAGTGTTGGTTGAGTGGGGTTACTGGGTTATGGGGATAGGGTGGTGTGGGCTTGGGTAGAGTGCTCTTTCCAAGAGCCGGTGCAGACTTGATGGGCCGAATGGCCTCCTTCTGCACAGTAAATTCTATGACACTCTGTATAGGACTAGGTGGATAGTTCTTTCAGAGACAAGCACGGGTACCATAGATTCCTCTTGTGTTTAAATGCTCACTTGGACCAAATCTTCTATTTCATTCCTGCAGGTTTGCACGCAAAGGAATGGAAAGCCAATAATGTCCACCACAACAAATTGCAACAGCTTTAAATCACCTTCACTTTATAAAATAACCATGTTCTCACTGACAACTGGGATCTCTTGTGGCCTGTGTAAAATGGAGATGTGAGGTGTGCAATAATGGTGAGCATGGAGGGAGGGAGGTTTAATAAAGGGCAGTGAAGAGAACGGAAGGTAAGGAGAACAATGCTGTAAGTACTGTGACTGGAAGTGGTGGAGGAACAGAGAGCAAAGAATTAATTTCAAAACAAAAAATGCTGGAAGTACTCAATAGATGAGGCAACATTTGTGAGGAGAGAAACAGATTTAACCATTCAGATTGATTACCTTTCATCATAAATCTATGGAACAGTGACAGCCCTGGTGAGGCCAGTGAACGTTCTCCCGCATTGTACAATTTGCTGTGGAGCAAAGCTCCCATGTTCCCCCCCTGCAGTAGAGAAGATGCCAAGAGAGCTTTCTGCCCTCTTTGGGGAACAGGATCTCCTTCCTCCTGTCCATTCCCTGGAGCAAGGACTCCAATGCAGCCCCTGAGAACATCTGGGGAGGATCTGCCGGTTTTGCAGCCATTTCTGTGCTGAGAAGCTTTTCCCCTTGTCTGCCACCAGACTGCACCTGCTCTGTAATAAGGGCTGGCTTCCTTTAAGTGAAAATGAAAAAATGAAAATCGCTTATTGTCACGAGTAGGCTTCAATGAAGTTACTGTGAAAAGCCCCTAGTCGCCACATTCCGGCGCCTGTTCGGGGAGGCTGGTACAGGAATTGAACCGTGCTGCTGGCCTGCCTTGGTCTGCTTTAAAAGTCAGCGATTTAGCCCAGTGTGCTAAACTAGCCCCAGATAAGTGGCATCAGATACCCGACTTTCACCGCCTCAAACCCCTCCCAAACCAGCGAGCAGTCAATAAAAAGCACCAATAACATCAGCGACATTTATTTAAATGTGCTCCTATCTCTATCTTAAGCCCATGTACAGCACACCCCGACAACCCCCCCCTCCCCCCCCCCCCCCCCCCCCCCCATCCCACCAACCCCCTTGCAACATCAACTTAAGGATTTCTTGGCCATTAACTCAGTGCGTTACCGAGAACATTTTTTTTCCCAGAGCAGTGTTTCTATCATGTAGCCGAATGGTTAAACGGTAACTAGTGAGTTAAAAAAAATCCCTGACTGGTAAATTATGACCACTTTCCCTCGCACCATGCATGTGAAATAATCATCACAGTTCCTGGGTAGCTAATGCCGGTTCCCAGGTCATTCATCTTATTCCGTCCACACAACATGAGATTCGTCCTGCTTAGCTTGGCACCATTTCCAAGGCACCTTGCAGTAGTTGACATTTCCATAAAACTTCCAAGAGGTCTGGACGATGCTAACTCAAATTGAAACCACACAACCAAAAGGGCAGATTTCTCACAAGAACATCAACCTTCTCCTGCTGCGGCATGTTGTTTTTATTCCTTGCAAAACAATGAGCTGTGACGCTGGCTGTACGAGTTAAATCAAATATTTATACAGTCTATACCAAAACCATACATTTTCCCACCATCATTCAAAACTGTCTCCTTCATCATGTCTGTAACAATGACTAACCTCTGCAATTATTAGTGGCATGAAATAAATATTAATGTTTGTTAAACGTTGGCTAGCTTGACAAAGTGATGCAATTCCATTCAGAACAGCACAAACTCGTTATCCCTATCCCACAGGAGTCTTCATTCAGCCATTTTCTGCCATGTCCAGTTATAAATACCAGTCAACGTCCCTCAATATGTAGTTTAGTCATACTAAAGTTGACCCAGATAAACATGTGCTCAACCCAAATGTGGAATTCCAAACCACCACATCGCTTTCTATTCATCAGACTAATTTTTTAGTCTGTCAAAGGATTTTGCTTCCAACCTCAAGTGGAACTCCCACATCTCCAACATTGCTCGGCCCACCTTGGAGAGGTTACGGTTTCCTCATCTCAACTACCCCTCAACAGGTTTTAACCCAATTTAAAGCTCAGGCATACCCAGGATTCGAATAGTGCTGCCATAGATAGAGATGGTGGCATAGTGGTACATCTATCACCCAGGCAATTTACAGGCCAACTGTGAGTCTCTCTCCAGGATGTTGTCTTATGAGGCTAGGTTAGCCAGGCTGGGCTTGTTTCCGCCGCAGTTTAAAAGAGTGAGGAGTGACTTGATTGAAATTTATAAGATCCTGAACAGTCTTGATAAGGTTGACATGGAAAGGATGTTTCCTCTTGTGGGTGAGTCTGGAACTAGGGGGCCACTGTTTTAAAATTAGGAGGTCGCCCTTTTAAGACAATGATGAGGAGAAATGGTTTCTCTCAGAGTTGTATAACTTTGGAAACCCTCTGCATCGGAAGCTGCTGGAGGTAACGTCACTGAATATTTTTAAGGTGGAGGTAGATAGATCCTGAAGATGACACAAAATTGGGTGGGAGGGTGAGCCTTGAGGAGGATGCAAAGACCCTTCAGTGTGATTCAGATGTTGAGTGAGTGGGCAAAGGAATGGCAGATGCAGTATAATTTAGATAATGTGAGGTTATCCACTTTGGTAGCAAAAACAGGAAGGCAGACTATTATCTCATTGGCCATAAGTTAGGAGAGGGGAGTGTGCAGCAAGACCTGGGTGTCCTTGTACACCAGTCGCTGAAGGTAAGCATGCAGGTCCAGCAGGCGGTAAAGAAGGCAAATGGTATGTTGGCCTTCATAGCAAGAGGATTCGAGTACAGGAGCAGGGATGTCTTGCTGCAATTAGACAGGGTCTTGGTGAGACTAGACCTGAATATTGTGTGCAATTTTGGTCTCCTTATCTGAGGAAGGATGTTCTTGCTCCAGAGGGAGTGCAGCGAAGGTTTACCAGACTGATTCATGGGATGGTGGGATGGCTGGACATATGAGGAGATATTTAGTCAGTATTCTCTGGACTACAGAAGAATGAGGGGGTAACTCATAGGAACCTATAAAATTCAACCAGGACTAGACAGGATAGATGCAATAAGGATGTTCCCGATGGTGGAAGTGTCCAGAATCAGGGGTTCTGAGGATACGTGCAGACAATTTAGGACAGAGATGAGGAGAAATCTCTTCACCCGGACAGTGGTGAGCCTGTGGAATTTGTTACCACGGGAAGTAGTTGAGACCAAAACATTGTTTTCAACAAGAAGTTAGATAAGGCACTTGGGACAAAGGGGATCAAAGGATTTGGGGGGATTGCGGGATTAGGCTATTGAGTTGAATGATCAGCCATTATCATAATGAATGGCGGAACAGGCGCGAAGGGCCAATTATCGTCCTCCTGCCCCTATTTCCTATGTTTTCTATATTTTATATGTTTAAGCAAATCAAAAGTTATCGGGGGTAGATAGCAATATGGAACTCGAAACACAAACGGATCAGTCATGATATTATTAAATGGCGGAGGAGGTTTGAGGGGCCGAATGGCCTACTTCTGCTCCTAATTTGTTTGTTCTTAAGTATTTCAGATGTTCGTATGGGTTGGTACTCCAAAGGCCCAGGCGATATTGATTCAAATCGCACCATACGGCATCAGGCGGAAAACACTTGAATAAAAATTCAGTGAATAAGAGATATTCTGGAACTGGAAGCTAGTCTCAGTGATTGTGACCATGCTGACCAAGGCCCAACTGGTTCACTCACGTCCTTGAAGGAAATATATCTGCCTCCTTTGCCTGGCCTTTCCAAGTGTAACTCGAGACCCACATCAATGTGGTTGACTATAAAGTTCCACTCAAGAGCAATTAGGGATGGGCTTCAATGGCACCCACATCGCATGGAAGAATTTTATTTAATTTCAGGATCTTCAGACAGCTGGATGGATATCATTTTAAAAAGCTTGATATCTGGGCCGGAATTCTCCCGCTGGCGACGGGATTCTCTGGTCATGCCAGAAGTGTACCCCTCCCACGTGTTTTCCGGCGATGTAGGATGGATTCAATGGAATTTCCATTGACAGCGGTGGAACCGGAGAATCCTACCGCCAGCAACGGTGCACCGCCAAGAAACACGCACATGGGAAGCTGGAGAATCCCAATTGTTGTCTGCCCTTTAGACCTGAATTCCCCATTCTGGAGACTAAGTGCTCCTGCCAATGGAAAATCGCTACTGGTCTCCGCTGACGCTAGGAGTGGCGCCCATGTGTGAGTCTCTCTCCTTCACCGTGGTCTGCCGTGGCTTGCTCTTCTGGCTCCATGTGGGAAACCAGGAATGTTTCCAGTTCCCAGGACCAGCATGTATGCGGGAAGTGTCTCCAGCTGCAGCACCTGGAGGCCGGAGATTTGGAGCTGGAGCGGTATCTGGGGATACTGTGCAGCATCTGCGAGGTGCAGAGAGGGTATTGTGGATAACACATATAGAGAGGCGGTGACACCACCGGCTCAGACTCAACAGGCAGGAAGGGAGTGGGTGACCACCAGGCAGAGAAAGAGATCAAGGCAGGAAGTTCAGGACTACCCTGTGGTTATTCCCCTGGAAAACGTACATACAGCTTTGGATACCGTTGAGGGGAATGACCTCTCAGGGAAAAACAGCAGCAGCAGCGAAGTCTGCTCCAAGTGAGTATAGAAATAGGAGGATAGGTCAGATAAATGTGTGGTTGGAGTTACGGTGCAGGAGGAAGAGCTTTAGATACTTGGATCATTGGGGTTGTTTCTGGGGCAGGTGGAACCTGTATAAGTGGGATGGGCTGCACCTGAATTGGAGGGGGACAAATATCCCAGCAGGAAGGTTTGTTCATGCTACTGGACAGTGTTTCAACTAATTTGGAAGGGGAATGGGACCCAAAGTAACAGTACAGTGGGTGAGAAGATGGAGTCAAATATAGAGGATAAAGCAGTCAAATCCGGTGGGCGGAGCAGACAGAGGTATGATAAAGAACATGGGAGGATTGGTCGGCTAACCTGCATTTATTTCAATCCAAGAAGCCTGACGGGTAAGATTGATGAACTCAGAGTGTTGATCAGCACATGGAATTATCACATTATTGTAATCACAGAAACTTGGTTGGAAGAAGGGCAGGACTGACAGTGGAATATCCCAGGGCCTAAAAGACTCAGGTGGAGAGGGGGAGGAAAAAGAGGAGGAGAAATTGTATTATTGATTAGGGAGAACATCAAGGCAGTACTCAGGAATCATATCCTAGTTGGTTCCTCAAATTAAGCCTTATGGGTAGAACTTAGTAACAAAAAGGAGGCGATCAAATTTCTGGGAGTGTACAAAAGGCCCCCAAACAGTCAGCGAGAGATAAAAGGGCAGATATGTCAGCAAATCTCTGAGAATTGTAACAAAAATTGGGTAATAATAGTCGGGGATTTCAACTTCCCCAATATTAACTGCAATAGTCAAAGTGTGAAAGGCACAGAGGAGGCAGAATTCTCAAAATGCCTCCAGGAGAGCTTTTCGTGCCAATATTTAGAAAGTCCTACAAGTGAGGGGGTGGTGATGGATCTAGTTTCAGGGAATGAAGCCGGGTTAGGTGATAAGTTTTCAATGGGGGAACATTTTGGGAACAGTACCGTAACTCAGTAGAATTTAAGGTAGTTATGGAAAAGGACAAAGATAGGCCAGAAATTAAGGTTCTGAATTGGGGGAGAGCCAATTTTAATAAAATAAGACAGGACCTGTCCAAAGTTAACTGGGAGAAGCTACTTGTAGGAAAATCTACATCAGAGCAGTTGGATCCATTCAAAAAGGAAATAGAGAGAATACAGGGCCAATATGTTCCCATGATAGTGAAGGGTGGGAGCATTACCTCCAGAGAACTCTGGCTGTCAAGAGATATCCAGGGATGGATATGGAAAAAAGGGGAGGCTTATGGCAGATACCGAGGGCTCAAAACAGCAGAAGTCCCAGAGGAATGTAGAAAGTGCAGGGTGTAACTTCAGAAAGAAATTAGGAGAGCAAAGAGGGAGCATGAAAGAGCATTGGTAGTAAAATAGAGGAAAATCCAAAGGTGTTTTATAAGTATATTAAGGGCAGGTGATAATAATAACAATCTTTATTATTGTTACAAGTAGGCTTACATTACCACTGCAACAAAGTTACTGTGTAAATCCCCTAATCGCTACTCTCCGGTGCACTGAGGGAGAATTCAGAATATCCAAATTACCTAACAGCACGTCTTTCGGGACTTGTGGGAGCAAACCGGAGCACCCGGAGGAAACCCACGCAGACACAGGGAGAACGTGCAGATTCCACGCAGACAGTGACCCAAACCGGGAATCGAACCCTTGTCCCTGTGCTAACCACTGTGCTACCATGCCACCCAACTGTGCTCACTATGGAGAAGGATGATGTAGGTATAGAAATCAGGGATGTGCATTATGATTCACTTGCGCAACTGGAAATTGAGAGGGAGGAAGTTTTAACAGTTTTAACAGACCGAAAAGTGGATTAATCCCTTGGGCGAGATGGGATGTTTCCCAGGTTTCTGTGGGAGGCAAGGGAGATCTGACAAAAATTTCAAATCTTCACTGGCCACAGCAGAGGTGCTGGAGGACAGGTGATGTGGTGCTACTATTCAAGGAGGGAAGTAGGGACAAACCAGGAAATTAGAGTGAGTCCAACTTCAGTGATAGGGAAACCAATGGAAACAATTCTGAAGGATAGAAATAATCTCCACTTGGAGAGGCAAGGATTAATCAAGGATAGTCAGCATAGCTTTGTCAAAGGGAGATCATGGGCGAGATTCTCCACTCCCGCGCCGGTTGGGAGAATCGCCTGGGCCGCCAAAATTTCCTGGGACGCCGGTCCGACGCCCTCCCGCGATTCTCCCAAGCGGCGGGAACGGCCCGGTCGAGTTCCGCGGGCCGCAGGCCGGAGAATCACTGGAGACACCCAAAATGGCGATTCTCTGGCACCCCCACTATTCTCAGGCCCGGATGGGCCGAGCGGCCAGGCCAAAACGGCGGGTTCCCCCCGGCGCCGTCCACACCTGGTCGCTGCCGTCGGGAACAGCGCGTGAACGCTGGGCGGGGGGCGGCCTGCGGGGGGGGGCGAGGGGGATCCTGCACCGGGGGGTACCTCAAATGTGGTGTGGCCCGCGATCGGTGCCTACCGATCGTCGGGCCGTCCTCTCTGAAGGAGGACCTCCTTCCTTCCACGGCCCCGCAAGATCCGTCCGCCATCTTCTTGCGGGGCGGACTCAGAGAGGACGGCAACCACGCATGCGCGGATGACGGCAGGTATGCGGCGCCGGCTGCGTCATCTATGCGGCGCCGCCTTTACGCCGGCGACAAGGCCTGGCGCGTGTAGATGACGCGGCCCCGATCCTAGCCCATTTTTGGACCCTGAATCGGTCGGGATCGGGGCCGTTTCGCGCCGTTGTGAACCTCGACGGCGTTCACGACGGCGCGGCCCCTTCGGCGCGGGAGTGGAGAATCCCGCCCCATGTCTTACAAATTTGATTGAATTATTTGAGGAGGTGATTAGGAATATAGATGAGGGTGGTGCAGTTGTCTACATGGACTTTTATGAGGCTTTTGACAATATCCAACATAGAAAGCTGATGAAGACAGTAAGAGCATATGGGATCCAATGCAATTTGGCAAACTGGATCCAAAACTGGCTCAGTAGTAGGAGGAAGAGGGTACTGGTTGAAGATTGTTTTTGTGACTGGAAACCTGTGTCCAGTGGTGTTCCACAGCGATCGGTGCTGGGTCCCTTGTTGTCAATGTACATTAATGATCTGGGGCGTCATTCTCCGACCCCCCCCCAGCGGGTCAGAGAATGGCCGTTGGCCGCCGTGAATCCCGCCCTCACCGGTTGCCAAAGTCTCCGGTACCGGATATTCGGCGGGGGCGGGAATCGGGCCGCGCCGGTTGGCGGGCCCCACCGCTCGATTATCCGGCCCGGATGTGCCGAAGTCCCGCAGAGAAATTGCCTGTCCCGCCGGCGTAAATTAAAGTAGGTATTTACCGGCGGGACAAGGCGGCGTGGGCAGGCTCCGGGGTCCTGGGGGGGCGCGGGGCGATCTGACCCCGGGGGGTGCCGCCACGGTGGCCTGGCCCGCAATCGGGGCCCACCGAACCGCGGGCGGGCCTGTGCCGTGGGGGCACTCTTTCCCTTCCGCCTCCACAACGGCCTCCACCATGGCGGAGGCGGAAGAGACTCTCCCCACTGCGCATGCGCAGGAAACTGTCAGCGGCTGCTGACACTCGCGCATGCGCCACCCGGGGATGTCATTTCTGCGCCAGCTGGCGGAGCAACAAACGCCGTTTCCGCCAGCTGGCGGGGCGGAAATCCCTCCGGCGCCGGCCTAGCCCCTCAATGTCGGGGCTCGGCCCCCAAAGATGCGGAGCATTCCGCACCTTTGGGGCGGCGCGATGCCCGTCTGATTGGCGCCGTTTTGGGCGCCAGTCGGCGGACATCGCGCCGTTGGGGGAGAATTTCGCCCCTGGATGTGATTGTCGGAGGTATGATAAGTAAGTTCGCAGATGACACAAAATTAGTGATGTAGTAAATAGTGACGAGCAAGGCCTGAGATTACAGAACGATATAGATGGGCTGGTTAGATAGGCAGAAGATTAGCAAATGGAATTTAACCATGAAAAGTGTGAGGGGATGCATTTTATGAGGACTAACAAGGCATAGGAATATATAATGAATGGTCAGACCCCAGGAAGTACAGAGGATCAGAGGGAACTTGGTGTGCACGTCCACAAATCTCTGAAGACTGCAGGACAGGTAGATCGGGTGGTTAAGAAGGCTTATGGGATCCTTGCCCTTATTAATCGAGGCATTGAATATAAGAGCAGGGAGGTAATGCTGGAGCTGTATAAAACGCTGCTAAGGCCCCAGCTGGAGAACTGTGTTCAGGTCTGGTCACCACACTATAGAAAGGAAGTGATTGTACTGGAGAGGGTGCAGAGGAGGTTCACCAGGATATTGCCTGGGCTGGATCGTTTCAGCCATCAAGAGAGACTGGCTAGGCTGGGCTTGTTTTCCCTGGAGCGGAGAAGGCTGAGGTGGGATCTGACTGAGGTATATTAAGTTATGTGGGATATAGATAGGGTGGATAGGAAGGAACTTTCCCTCTTAGTGGAGGGGTCAATAACCAGATTTAAGGTAATGGACTGGAGGGTGCAGGGGATTTGAGGCAAAACATTTTCACCCAGAGTGTGGTGGCAATCTGGGACTCACTGCCAGAAAGGATGGTAGAGGCGTAAACCCTCACAACTTTTAAGAAACATTTAGATGAGCACTTAAAACACCATAGCATACAAGACTATGAAACAAGTGCTGGAAAATAGGATTAAAATAGTTAGGTGTTTGATAGGCAGTGCAGACATGCTGGGCCGAAGAGCCTCTTCCGTGCTGTGAAACTCTATGACTCTATGACCATGTTATGCATGAAAGAGACCTTGCCGCATTCCGTCTAAATCCTGGTATGCCGAAGTCCGGCAGCTGACTCCCTCCCGTCCACAACACAAAACCTACCCCCACCACGGGAATAATGAGTCACCCCTCACAGCATGCATGCATCAGGGTGTTTAACCTCCCCACGCGCCCCCACAGATCCCTGCAGACCTCCCATCAGAGACCCCCATGTATATGAATTAATTGTTTATTTAATTCATTTACGGATTGTGGGCGTCGCTGGCCAGGCCAGCATTTATTGCCCAACCCTAATTGCCCTTGAGAAGGTGATCGTGAGCTGCCTTCCTGAACCACTGCAGCTGCTGTGGTGTAGGTACACCCACAGTGCTGTTAGGGAGGGAGTTCCAAGATTGTGACCCAGCGACAGTGAAGGAATAACAATATATTTCCAAGTGTTTACCTGTCCTACACCATCACCCAAAGTTAACATCAACTGCAAAGTTTACTACATATTTTTTATTCCATCATGGGATGTGGGCAAGACCAGGATTTCTTGCTCATCCCTAACTACCCTTGACCATTTAGCCATGTGGTTTTCCTGCTCTCCTGTACCTAATATTGACTTTTCAGTCACAGTTTGATTCACCTGAGTGGCTTGTGAGATCGTTTCAGAGGATAGTTAAGAGTCAATCACATTATTGTGGGTCTGGAGTCACACGGAGGCCAGACCAGGTAAGGATGGCAGATTTCCTACACTTCAGGAAATTAGCGAGCCAGATCGACCAGATATGAAAGTCGCACAAACATCGTACGATTCATAATTTCAGTGGAGTCAGACTTTAAAGGACTCCCACTGGGAAAACACACCCATGCGGGAGAGGAGCCGGAGGTTTAAAAGCGGGAGAGGGGCCGGCGATTTAAAAGCGCGGGAGAGGAGCCACCTCCTCTAACCTAAGGGGTTGAGGGAATATCAGGTAAGCTCTTTCTTTCTTTCTTTCTTTCTTTTTCTTGTTTTATCCACAAGTTATCGAGAGGGGATGGCAGGGAAGGCAGTGCAATGTTCCTCCTGCAGAATGTTTGAGGTGAGGGACACTGTCAATGTCCCTGCTGATTTCACCTGTGGGAAGTGCACCCATCTCCAGCTCCACAAAAACCGCCTTAGGGAACTGGAGCTGGAGCTGGATGAACTTCGGATCATTCGGGAGATGGCCATAGATAGAAGCTTCAGGGATGTAGTTACTCCGAAGAATGAAGATAGATGGGTGATGGTGAGAGGGGCTGGGAGGAAGCAGTCAGCACAGGGATCTCCTGTGGTCGTTCCCCTTAGTAACATGTATACCGCTTTGGATACTGGTGGGGGGGGGGGGGGACTTACCAGGGGTAAGCCATGGCGTACAGGTCTCTGGCACAGAGTCTGTCCCTGTTGCTCAGAAGGGAAGGGGGGAGAGGAGTAGAGCATAGTCATTGGGGGCTCCATAGTTAGGGGGACAGATAGGAGATTCTGTGGGAATGAGAGAGACTCGCAGCTGGTGTGTTGCCTCCCAGGTGCCAGGGTGCATGATGTCGCGGATCGTGTTTTCGGGATCCTTAAGGGGGAGGGGGAACAGCCCCAAGTCGTGGTCCACATAGGCACCAATGACATAGGTAAGAAAAGGGATGGGGATGTAAGGCAGGTATTCAGAGAGCTCGGGTGGAATCTTAGAGCTAGAACAATCAGAGTTATTATCTCTGGGTTGTTACCCGTGCCACGTGCTAGCGAGACGAGGAATAGGGAGAGCGAACAGTTGAACACGTGGCTACAGGGATGGTGCAGGAAGGAGGGATTCAGATACCTGGATAATTGGGGCTCATTCTGGGGTAGGTGGGACCTCCACAAACAGGATGGTCTACACCTGGACCAGAGGGGTACCAATATCCTGGGGGGAAATTTGCTAATGCTCTTCGGGAGGGTTTAAACTAATTTAGCAGGGGGATGGAAACCTGGATTGTAGCTCCAATGTGCAGGAGTTGAGAGCAGTGAGGTCATGAGTAAGTTTTCAAGATCGCAGGAGTGTACCGGCAGGCAGGAAGATGGTTTGAAATGTGTCTACTTCAACGCCAGGAGCATCCGGAATAAGGTGGGTGAACTTGCAGCATGGGTTGGTAACTGGGACTTCGATGTTGTGGCCATTTGGGAGACATGGATAGAGCAGGGACAGGAATGGTTGTTGCAGGTTCCGGTGTTTAGATGTTTCAGTAGCTCAGGGAAGGTGGTAAAAGAGGGGGAGGTGTGGCATTGTCAGTCAAGGACAGTGTTACGGTGGCAGAAAGGATGTTTGATAAGGACGCGTCTACTGAGGTAGTATGGGCTACAATAGTTAACGGGGTTGTCTCTACTCCCCTTTTTGAACAAGGGGAAAACATTTGCTATCCTCCAGTCTTCTGGCACTATTCCTGTAGACAATGACGACATAAAGATCAAAGCCAAAGGCTCTGCAATCTCCTCCCTAGCTTCCCAGAGAATCCTATCATAAATCCCATCCGGCCCAAGGGACTTATCTATTTTCACACTTTCCAGAATTGCTAACGCCTCCTCCTTATGAACCAGAAAAGGAGAGGTCTCCCTGTTGGGGGTTTTCTATAGGCCTCCGAAAAGTTCCAGAGATGTAGAGGAAAGGATTGCAAAGATGATTCTGATAGGAGTGAAAGTAACAGGTTAGTTGTTATGGGGGACTTAAACTTTCCAAATATTGACTGGAAACGTTATAGTTCGAGTACTTTAGATGGGTCAGTTTTTGTCCAATGTGTGCAGCAAGGTTTCCTGACACAGTAGATAGGCCAACAAGAGGCGAGGCCACATTGGATGTGGTACTGGGTAATGAACCAGGCCAGGTGTTAGATTTGGAGGTAGGTGAGCACTTTGGTGATAGGGATATACCGCAAGGCAAGAGTTATAGCTGGGGGAAAGGCAATTATGATGTGATTAGGCAAGACTTAGGATGCATAGGATGGGGAAGGAAACTGCAGGGGATGGGCACAATTGAAATGTGGAGCTTGTTCAAGGAACAGCTACTGCGTGTCCTTGATAAGTATGTACCTGTCAGGCAGGGAGGAAGTGGTCGAGCGAGGGAACCGTGGTTTACTAAAGTAGTTGAATCACTTGTCAAGAGGAAGAAGGAGGTACAGGCTGCTAGGCTAGACGGGATTGAGGTTCATAAGGAGGAGGTGTTAGAAATTCTGGAAAGTGTGAAAATAGATAAGTCCCCTGGGCAAGATGGGATTTATGATAGGATTCTCTGGGAAGCTAGGGAGGAGATTGCAGAGCCTTTGGCTTTGATCTTTATGTCGTCATTGTCTACAGGAATAGTGCCAGAAGACTGGAGGATAGCAAATGTTGTCCCCTTGTTCAAGAAGGGGAGTAGAGACAACCCCGGTAACTATAGACCAGTGAGCCTTACTTCTGTTGTGGGCAAAGTCTTGGAAAAGATTATAAGGGATAGGATTTATAATCATTTAGAAAGGAATAATTTGATTAGGAATATCAACACGGTTTTGTGAAGGGTAGGTCGTGCCTCACAAGCCTTACTGAGTTCTTTGAGAAGATGACCAAACAGGTGGACGAGGGTAAAGCAGTTGATGTGGTGTATATGGATTCCAGTAAAGCATTTGATGAGGTTCCCCACGGTAGGCTATTGCAGAATATACAGAGGCATGGCATTGAGGGTGATTTAGCGATTTGGATCAGAAATTGGCTAGCTGTAAGAAGACAGGGGGGAGTGTTATTTTTTAAATATTTTTTTAATTAAAGTTTTGCAAAGTTTTTCATAATAAATAGTAATAATCCTAACATAGCAAAATAGAGTGAACAAAAAGAGAATTTACAATAGCAATTGACTAGACGTGACCCCACGCGCCTCAGTCTTCCCACACCCTCCCAACGGAGCACTCACCCCCACTCCCCTACGGGTCGCTGCTTCTGCTGACATTTTCATTTTCCCTGAGAAGCCATCGGACGGTATTATGCCCCCGCTCAACAGCAGCAGCTCTGTACACTTGGCAAAATTATTTACACACATAAGTAGGCATCTGTTCGTGGTGTTGTCGTTCCTTGCTTCACCCAGATGGAATTCGCTGCCGTTGTTGTCTCATTCCGCTTCTGCGCACTTCCGCTTCTGCGGCCCTCCCGTCTTCCCTGTTTTCTCTGTTCCTGTGGACGTTAAGTTTGTTAACGTTTCCCTGCCTCCCCCCTCCTCCTCCCTGGCTCTCCTCTATTGTTCCGTCTCCTCCCTCTAACCCCCTCTCCCCGCTCCAGCACCGCCCCACCCCCTGTGGCTCGTCTTTCCTTCCTCTTAGATTTAGCAGTCCCACCCCCCCCCTCTCCCAGCCTATCTCTCCCTCTCATGCTTTGGCCACTCTCCCCTGTTTCTTGGCTACCTGGCTATTCTTCTGCTTGTTTGTTGGCCACAAACAGGTCCCGGAACAATTGGGTGAATGGCTCCCACGATCTGTGGAAGCCGCCGTCTGACCCTCGGATGGCGAATTTGATTTTCTCCATTTGGAGAGATTCCGAGAGATCGGACAGCCAGTCTGCAGCTTTGGGTGGAGCTGCTGACCGCCAGCCGAGCAGGATTCCACGGCGGGCGATCAGGGGGCAAAGGCAAGGGCGTCCGCCCTCCTCCCCAGGAATAGATCTGGCTGGTCTGAAACCCTGAACACCACCACTTTCGGGCATGGCTCCACCCTCACCCCCACCACCTTGGACTATGCCTCGAAGAAGGCTGTCCAGTACCCCGCAAGTCTGGGGCAGGACCAGACCATGTGTGCGTGGTTGGCTGGGCCTCCTTGGCACCGCTCACATCTGTCCTCCACCTCTGGGAAGAACCTACTCATACAGGTTCTTGTTAAGTGGGCTCTATGTACCACTTTTAGTCGCGTCAGGCTGAGCCTTGTGCATGTGGAGGTGGAGTTGACCCTATGCAGTGCTTCGCTCCAGAGTCCCCACCCTATTTCAATCCCCAGGTCCTCCTCCCACTTCATTCTTGTCGCGTCCAATACGGTGTCGGCCCCTTCTACCAGTCGGTCATACATGTCACTACAGTTTCCTTTATCTAGTATGCTTGCGTCCAGTAACTCTTCCAGTAGTGTCTGTCGTGGTGGTTGCGGGTATGTCCCTGTCTCCTTTCGTAGGAAGTTTTTTAGTTGCAGGTACCTTAGCTCGTTCCCCTGGCTAGCTGGAATTTCTCTGTCAGTTCACCCAGTGTTGCGATCCTGCCGTTTGTGTATAGGTCCCTGACTTTCAGTGTCCTTCTGTCCTGTCCCCACCTTTTGAAGGTGGCATCAGTCAGCGCTGGCGTGAACCTATGGTTGTTGCAGATGGGAGCTTTACCCGACATTCTGGTCAGGCCAAATTGTTGCCGTAGTTGGTTCCAGGACTGGAGGGTGGCTATTACCACCGGGCTGCTGGAGTGTTTTTTGAGTGGGGATGGGAGCGCCACCGTGGTGAGGGCCTGGAGGGAGGTCCCCATGCAGGAGGCCTCTTCTGCGCGCACCCATTCGGCTTCTGGCTCCTTGATCCATCCCCTTATTCGCTCGGCCTTCGCCGCCCAGTGGTAAAGTTGTAGGTTTGGGAGGGCAAGCCCCCCCCCCACCTGGATTTTGTTTTTTGTAAGACCTTCTTTGGAATCCTAGCATTCTTCCCCCCCCCCCCCCCCCCCCCCCCCCCATACGAACGTCATGATTAGTTTGTCTAGTGCTTTGAAAAAGGCCTTGGGGATGTAGATTGGGATGGATCGGAATAGGAAGAGGTACCTGGGCAGCACGTTCATTTTGATCGCCTGGACTCGCCCCGCGAGGGAGAGTGGGAGTGTGTTCCATCTTTGCAGGTCCTTTTTTACTTCCTCTGTCAGACTGGTCAGGTTCCATTTGTGGATCCCTTTCCAGTCATGGGCTATTTGGATCCCCAGGTAGCGGAATTTGTGTCGGGCTTGTTTAAACGGCAGTCCCGTTAGGGCTGCCCCACCTACTTGTGGGTGTACTGGGAAGATCTCGCTTTTGCTGATGTTGAGTTTGTAGCCCGAGAAGGCACCAAACTCTTTCAGGAGCGCGATGATTCCGTCCATGCTGCTCTGTGGATCCGAAATGTAGAGGAGCAGGTCATCTGCATAGAGTGAGACTCTGTGCTCTCTGCCTCCCCTTCGGATCCCCCTCCAGCTTTTTGCTGCTCTGAGCGGGATTGCTAGCGGTTCGATCGCTAGAGCGAACAGCAGCGGGGACAGTGGGCATCCTTGTCTGGTGCCCCTGTGCAGCTGGAAGTATTGGGAGTTGGTGTTGTTGGTCCGTACGCTCGCCATGGGAGCGTTGTATAGGAGCTTTACCCAGGAGGTGAACCCTGTTCCAAGCCCGAACCACTTCAGTACCTCTATGAGGTATTTCCATTCGACTCTGTCGAAGGCCTTTTCTGCATCAAGGGAGACGATCACCTCTGGTGTTCTCTCCCCGGAGGGGGTCATTATCATGTTTAGCAAGCGCCTGATGTTCGAGGTAAGCTGTCTACCTTTGACAAAGCCCGTCTGGTCCTCTGCGACCACCTCAGGTACGCAGTCTTCTAACCTTTTGGCTAGGGTTTTGGTCAGTATTTTGGCGTCTGCATTCAGCAGTGAGATGGGTCTGTGTGACCCACATTCCGTTGGGTCTTTGTCTTCCTTAGGTATCAGCGAGATTGAGGCCTGTGCTAGCGTGGGCGGCAGTGTGCCTCTCGCTAGCGAGTCTGTGAACATCTCCCGCAGGGGTGGGGCCAGTGCTGTCGCAAATTTTTTGTAGAAGTCCGCCCGTTGGGTCCCGGCGCCTTTCCCGCCTGCATGGAGCTAATGCTGTCCATGATCTCTCCCAGTGCTAGTGGTGCTTCCAAGCCCCGTTTTTTGCCTTCCCCCACGACTGGAATGTCCAGTCCATCAAGGAACCATTTCATCCCAGACTCCCCCATTGGGGGCTCTGAGGTGTACAGCCCTTGCTAGAAGGCCTTGAAGGTTTTGTTGATCTTTTCTGGTTCTGTTTCTAGCGTGCCTCTGGTATCCCTGATTTGTGCAATTTCTCTGGTAGCTGCCTGCTTTCTCAGCTGGTGTGCCAACAGGCGGTTGGCTTTGTCTCTGTGTTCGTATAGGGTTCCACGTGCCTGGCGGAGTTGGTGCACTGCTTTCCTGGTGGAGAGCAGGTCAAAGTCCCTTTGTAGCTCTTTCCTCTCCGCCAGGAGCTCTACAGTCGGGGCCTCGGAGTATTTACGGTCTACCTCCAGTATGGAGTCGACCAGCTGCTGCCTAGCCATCCTTTCCTCCCTATCTCTTTGCGCTTTGAAAGCGATGATTTCCCCCCTTAGTACGGCCTTTAGTGCTTCCCAGAACATGGAGGGTGAGACCTCCCCGTTCTGGTTGTTCTCTGTGTACTCTGCAATGGCCCGTGATAACCTTACGTTGTAGGCCTTGTCCGCTAGTAGGGCTACGTCCAACCTCTATGTGGGGCATTGGGCCCTGCCCGTCTCCAGCCTCACATCCATGTAGTGTGGAGCATGGTCTGATATCACAATTGCGGAGTATTCCACCTGGTCTATCCCTGGAAGCACCGTTTTCCCTACCACAAAGAAGTCAATTCTGGTGTATACGTTGTGTACTGGGGCGAAACTCCAGGGGTCCACCGCTCACATCTACTCCATAAAGTGACTGAGTTCCCTTGCCTTGCTTGAGGTTTTTCTCGTTTGGGGTTCGATCTGTCAGTCGTTGGGTCCTGTACACAGTTGAAGTCCCCCCCCATGATTAGTCGATGCGTCGCCATGTCAGGGATTTCTGCCATGGTCTTCTTGATGAAGCTCGCGTCGTCCCAGTTGGGTGCGTACACGTTAACTAGTACTACCGGTGCCCCATCCAGGGCCCCGCTGACCATGCTATACCGTCCCCCTGGGTCCGTAACCGTCTTTGTCCCCCTAGACATCGTCCTCTTGCCGATCAATATCGCCACCCCCCTGGCCCTTGTTCCATAGCAGGAGTGGTAGGTTTGTCCCACCCTTCCCTTTCTTACCCACAGTCGGTGCTGCTCTCTCAGGTATGTCTCTTGGAGGAAGACTATGTCGGCCCTCATATTTCTTAGGTGGTGAGGACTCTGGATCTGTTCACTAGGCCGTTGAGTCCCCTTACGTTCCAGGTGACTATCCTGGTGGGGGGCGTCTGCCCCCTCGCTCCTGTGGGATTAACTATACTTACCTGGTGGACGTGCCCCTGCCCTCCGGGGTTACCCTTTGTTAGGGGGCCGTCCAGGATGGCCGCTGTCACTGCTCTCTCCATTCAGTCGGGTCCCTGCGCTCCAGGGTTTCCCTTTGCCCCAGAGGCACCCGACATGGCCGCCCACTGTGCGTCCGCTATGCGGGTAGTCCCCTGCACTCTGGGGTCTCCCTTCGCCCAGAGACCGTACTGGGTGGGTGCTTGCAGCGATTCATTGTTTCGAGCCCTTGGTTGTGGCACTTTGTAGCCCAATTCCTTTTCTAGCCTTGTTTGTCCCTCCTTCCCTGTGTTGCCCCTTCCCGGTCTCTCCTTCCCTGTGTTCCCCCCCCTCCCGGTCTCTCCCCTTTCCCCCCTCTCCCTTGTACCCCTTCTTTGTCCCTCTTTCCCCTGTTCCTGTCCCAGTTTGCTCTCCCGTCTCTGTTGAGTGATCCCCCCCACCTCCAGCCTGGCGCCTTCCCCCCTGTTGGGGGCGCGCTGCGGCCCTGCTTTGTTGCATGCCCCCGGCGCTAGCTTTCCTGCTAGTACGGTGGCTTCCTCTCGGGAGTTACTGTCTCACTTGTCCCCTGCCCGGCCTCTACGGTTTTCTGCCCGCTCTTCCCCTATCCTACCCTGCACTCCTCTTGCTTGCTCTCCCTTCTCCACTACTCTCGTTCCCTCGTGCTGGGGTCTGTTCTGTTCTGTTCTGTTTGCAGGTTCTGTTTTTCCTGGCCCAGCGTAGGATTGTTTCCCTATCTTGGTACCGGTTCAGTTTAGCTATAACTGCTCTCGGGTGTTCCCCTGCTTTGGGCTTCAGGCGCAGTGACCGGTGTGCTCTGTCCATTTCTGGTGGGCTGGGAAAGGTTTTCTTCCTCACTAAGCTGCCCAGCATCTCGGCCACGTGTGCCGTGGGGTTTCTACCCTCGATCCCCTCTGGTAAGCCCACTATCCTGACATTTTGCCTCCGCGAGCGGTTTTCATGGTCGTCCACTCTGCCCTTCAGGCTCCCCTGTGTTGTGCCCAGTCTCGCCACCTCCCCCTCCAGGGCTGTGATCCGGTCGCTCACGTCAGTCGCTGGCTTCTCCAGCTCCTTCATGGTCGCCTCTTGGGCTTCCAGTTTCTTCCCTTGGGCGTCCAATTTCTCCTCTGTTCTGCCCAGGGCCTGCTGCACCTCTGCCAGGGCCTTGGCCGTTGCTGCCTGCACTGCGGCCTCTATGTCTGCCCCAGCCTCTGCCTTGTTTACCTGCTGATGTTCCCTCAGCATCGGCAAAGGCTGCCTTCCCAGTTCCAGCTCCCCCCTGGCCCCGGGGGAGACTGCACCTGTCTGCCCAGCTCTTTTTGATGCGGCGATGCTTCCGTTCTGCCGCTTTGCTCGCTGATTGGCTCATCTGAACTGGCTCGCCCATTGCCCCGTCTGCCTTTGGTGCCCCTCCTCCCTCTGCTTTGGCTCCATTCTGGCATTTTTCTCCCCTTTTTTTTTTCCTCTCCCCCTCTTATTTATTTATTTATTTTCTCCCCCCCCCTTCCCTTTTTCTTCTCCCCTCCCTTCTCTCCTTTACCACTTTATTTTTCCCTCTTTTATAAAATGCTTCTCAGGTAAAGTTGTTTTGGGTGAGAACAAGAAAAGGGCAAAAAGTTTTTGTTTTAAAGAGAAAGAGAGAGTGGCTTCTTGTCCGGAGTCCCTCTTTGTTCCTGCTTCGTGGTGTTCGCCGCCGGGGAGGGGGGAGGGTCGGTCGGTCCCCGCTTCGTTCCCCGCTGCTCGGTCCGGGTCGCCGCTCGTCGCACCCTGCGCTCTACTGCTGGGGAGAGGGTGGGGGGGGAGGTGTCAGTCGCTCCTCCGTTCCTACCTCACTGCAGGTTCGGCCCCCGCTTCAGTCCTGGCCGCCGCTTCTGTCCTGGCCACCACTTGTCCTCGAGGGTGGTGGTTGATGGGAAATGTTCAGCCTGGAGTTCAGTTACTAGTGGATCTGTTTTGGGGCCACTGCTGTTTGTTATTTTTATAAATGACCTGGAGGAGGGTGTATAAGGATGGGTGAGTAAATTTGCAGATGACACTAAAGTCGGTGGAGTTGTGGACAATGCAGAAAGATGTTGCAGGTTACAGAGGGACATAGATAAGCTGCAGAGCTGGGCAAGAAGTGGCAAATGGAGTTTAATGCAGAAAAGTTTGAAGTGATTCATTTTGGAAGGAGTAACAGGAATACAGAGTACTGGGCTAATGGTAAGATTCTTGGTAGTGTGGATGACCAGAAAGATCTCGGTGTCCATGTACATAGATCCCTGAAAGTTGCCACCCAGGTTGATAGGGTTGTTAAGAAGGCGTACGGTGTGTTAGCTTTTATTGATAGAGGGATTGAGTTTGGGAGCCATGAGGTCATTTTCCAGCTGAACAAAACTCTGGTGCGGCCGCATTTGGAGTATTGCGTGCAGTTCTGGTCGCCGCATGATAGGAAGGATGTGGAAAGGGTGCAGAGGAAACTTACCAGGATGTTGCCTGGTATGGAGGGAAGATCTTATGAGGAAAGGCTGAGGGATTTGAGGCTGTTTTCATTAGAGAGAAAAAGGTTAAGAGGTGACTTAATAGAGGCATACAAGATAGGGTGGACAGTGAGAGCCTTTTCCCTCGGATGGTGATGTCTAGCACGAGGGGGCATAGCTTTAAATTAAGGGGAGATAGATATAGGACAGATGTCAGAGGTAGGTTCTTTACTCAGAGAGTAGTGAGGGCGTGGAATGCACTGCCTGCAACAGTAGTGGACTCGCAAACATTAAGGGCATTTAAATGGTCATTGGATAAACATATGGATGATAATGGAATAGTGTAGATGGGCTTTAGAGTGGTTTCACAGGTCGGTGCAACATCGAGGCCGAAGGGCCTGTACTGCGCTGTAATGTTCTATTGTTCTGTGCATTATCCTTTGGAAAGAAGAATAGTGACAAGATGCCAGAGGAAAGAAAGAATCATGTTCACATAAGTCAATTTTTATTCTGAAATAAGAATGACGAAGTGAGCAGCTACGTTGCATCTCAATAGTATTGGGAATTCGAATAAATGCATCAAGCAAACCTATTTGTCTCTAATTCGCATTTCTTTTTTGGACGTGTTTGGATAAAGAAAGATGAGCTCCAGGTGGCCAGTGATGTTTTATGGAGATGCTCTTCAATTAATTTGTAGACTTATGAACAGAAGACAGTAACACAATCCATATGGCTGCCCAAGCGTGCTTACTGATATACATTCTGCGGAAGAATCCTTTAATAACAGAACGGAAATCCTCAGTATGGAAGTAGAACAAAAACAATCAGTCTTGGATTGTTGTCAGGGCAGTTGTTTATGGCCAGACAAAAAATTATACAGTGGTAAATTTCAGGATTTACTAGTGCAGAGCCTTATACAATAAGAATGCGTACAAGGACGTTGAGTGCCAAAGCCAGCGGCAATCGTGGCTCTCGCATTTTTCTATTCATTAATCATGCGAGCCACAAAGCTGATTCACCGGAGTTCCCTATATGGGCATCCATTGTGCAAATCAGAGACCGACAGCACCACATTCTAAAATTTGTTACGTGGAGCATCCGTTCAGCTGAAGATAAAAGAGCAAATCAATATTGTATTCAGGTAGTGGCATTAATTGAATAAAGCTTTTCAAATTATTTTATAGGAACACATTTAACTGGACACTGAATAGAAAAATGGATCATGGTGGCAACTGAAGAACTGAAGCAGAGAGATAGGTTCTGAGGAAGCTTTTTGAGAAAATCAGAGAGAAGTGAAGAAAGGAGAGGAGGAAGAAAAGAATGAAGGAGCGAAGGCAGGAATGAAGGAAGTAGGAAAGGAAGAAAGGACTGAAAGAAGGAGGGAAGTAAGGAGGGAGGGAGGAACATATACTTCCATTGCAATGCCACCATGTCCCAAATTATCTTGGGACTGCCTATGGAGAGAGGCAGGAAGAACATTGCTGACAGTAATATCACCAAGCACTTATTGCCATAGCAATATCAGTACCAATCAGCCTTTTAGTGTCAATTTAACTCAGTGGAAAGCATTCTTACCTTAGACTCAATTGATTGAATGTACAAACCTGAAAACAGAAAGTAGTCTGACACTCCAGGGAAAGAATGAACGAGTATTGCAGAAAAGCTTTAAAACGTATTCCTCCCTAATACACAATGTTTGGTTTATTGGTGCAAGCAAAATATTTGCATCCATAACAGCATTGCTGCATTCAAAAGGAATTGCTGTGTGTGATGTAATTATCAGAACTATTATATTAATATATTAACATATATTTGTAATTACTTGAAGGTAAACAAGCTGTTGCAGGACTATGGGGAAAGAATGGGAAGTGGGATTTTGCAGAGAGCCAGCATTGGGAAATGATGGGCCGAATGGCCTCCTACTATGCTGCGATCATTCTATGATTCCATATACGCTGTAGGATGTTCCAGAGAGATATATTAAATCATTTTTAAAAAAATACATGTATTTCTTTTCAACTCAAACCAATCGCTACTTGGCCCATGTAATACCTGTGCCAGTAACCAACTTGGAATGGATGTATAAATTAATTTGCTTCTGGCAAAACACTTACTTCAGCCTGTATGCCAGGGGTACTGCAGATATCTGGCCTAAAATTAAAATAGCTAAATTAGATTGTTAACCAAGAAGCAAAAGGAAAACAGCTGTAGGCCTGACCATAACTAATAACGTAAAAGCGCTACGCCCTAAATTGGAAATCACTGAAATATTCCATATACAATGTTCAATATTGCAATGTTTAAATGTTCTGCTAAAACTTATTCCAAATAAAATAATTTATTACTTGAATAATATTTTCTTGCCTAAGAGCCCTATATGGCAGTTTTGGAAACCCCATCTCACTTACTGAGGGCATATTACAATCTGTTTCCAATCCCATAGATCTTATTATTTCAGATTGGTTTCTTTTTTTCAGATTGGTTTCACCTTAATGGCTTGAACTTTTGACATAATGCATGACCAACAACACGTTCACATGAAGTTCCTCTGTTGATATTTGCATTGAGGTGTTCACCCGTTTCAAATGAAGGCATCAACACGCATGAAACTTAGATGAGGAAATCCCCTGCTGATTGTCACTATCACCTCCACCTCAACGGATCAATAAGCTGTCCTCCATGTTGAACACCGATCTGAAGCAGCATTGAGGGCAGCAAGTGCATAGAATGCACTCGGGTTGTGGGGTTTCAAAGTCCATCACAAAGAGGGGCTTGGGTGCACCATTACTGACCGAACTGGTCGAGTTGGCCGAGCTGCTAGACTGGGTCTGCAGTATGTCATAAGAACATAAGAACTAGGAACAGGAGTAGGCCATCTGGCCCCTCGAGCCTGCTCCGCCATTCAATGAGATCATGGCTGATCTTTGTGGACTCAGCTCCACTCTCCGGCCCGTACACCATATTCCCGAATCCCTTTATTCTTTAGAACGGTATCTATCTTTTTCTTGTCATGTCATGAGGGAACCAACAAGAAAGAAAAGATTACTTCATCTCATCCTCACCAGTACACCTGTTGTAGATGCATCTTTCCATGACAGCGCCGGTAGGAGTGACAACCACACAGCCCCAAAATAAAAACAGAAAATGCTGGATAAATACAGCAGGCCTGGCAGAATCTGTGGAGAGTGAAACAACTTAAATCATCCTTCTACAGGTCATTTAGATAGAAACATTGGGCGCGATCCAATTGCCACGCTGCACCAGAAAAGTAGCTCACCGAGGTACAGCGTGGCCAATAAAAGCCAGAAACCCCACTCCCGGATTTACCCGGCTCACAACGCCTTGCGAGATCCAACGCGATCTCATGAGCTATTGCAATTTAAATCCTGCCCATTGTGGGTGGGATCATGTTTTGGCAAATCTGCATATTAGGGCGAGACACTCACTCTAATGCGCAGATTCTAGAGGTACCTAACGCATTGGGATTCATCCCCTTCGCCTCGGAGACCTCGGGTGAGCGCCATTCAGCACTGATCCCCACAAACGGGGACCAGACAGAACGCACTCGTGGGAGTCTCCCAGGGGATTAGAGGCCCCCAGCTGCATGCCCCTTGGGAAGGGTGGTGCCCTGGCACTGCTGTTGAGACCTGGGCACTCTGGCACTGCCACGATGTTCAGGTGGCATTGCTAGCTGGTATGGGCATTTCCAGGGTGCCAGATTGGCATTACCAAGATGCAAAGCTGGCATCTTTTGCGTGTGCGCGATCGGGCCCGGGTGCCCTGTGTGGGTGTTTGGGGGGTGATGAAAGGGCGTGGACTCTCCCGTTGTGCGTTCGGCTGAGGGGGAGGCGTGAATTGTTGTGAGGGCCTCGGAGATCGGGACGGCATTTAAAAATGGTGTCCCGATCGTTCGTTACAATGGGGAGTTCCAGTGGGCGGAACTGCTCACTGTCCAAAATGGGGCTATGTGCAGCCTGGGCCACGTGTTCCCCAGTGAGGACCCTTATACAGTGCGAGTCGCGTTCAATGGCCATGTGTTTCTCGGCATTGCGAACACCGGGAAACGCGCGGCTAAACGGGCTTGCTATGGGACTTTGTCCCCATTTGGTTGAATCAAGCCCGTTAACTCTGTTTCTTTCCATAGATATTACCTGCTGAGTTTACCCAACATTTTCTGTTCTAATTTCAGATTTCCAACATCTGCAGTACTTTGCTTTTAACCGCACAATCATTGTGAACACAAAGTCCTGTCTTGACATGAAGGATACTCTCCTTCATGCAGGTGCGGCACCAGCACAATATTAAAAGGGTTAGGTTGCAAACAGATCGAGCATTTGAACATTGGGAATCTATTAGGTGCTGTGGGCCATCAGCACCAGCAGAATTGCATTCAACCACAATCTGTAACTTCTACAATCACCATCAAGCCGGGAGATCAATTTTGGTTTAGTAATGAGTACAGGAGGCCGTGCCAGGAGCAGTACCAGGCATGCATAATAATGAGGTGTTAACCTGGTGAAGCTACAACACAGGACTACTTGTGTGACAAACAGCGGAAACTGCACACAATAGACAGAGATAAGTGATTCCACAACTAACGGACCTAGGCCCTGCAGTCCTGTAACACCCAGTCGTAAATGATGGTACACAATTAAGCAACTAACTGGATTGAAGGCTTGTGCTCGACATTAGCTGCAAACCTACATAAGCTGTTCCAGTATGGCTACAACACTGGCGTCTACCAAGCAATGTGGGAAATTGCTAAGGTATGTCCTGTCCACAAAAACAGGACAAGCCCACCCCACCAATTCCCATTCCATCGGTCTACTCTCGATCACCAGTGAAGTGATGGAAGATATCGCCGATGGTATCACTACTAAGCAGCACCTTGCAATAACCTGCTCACTGACCATCAGTTTGGACCCTCAACCAGGGTCACACAGCTCTTGACCTCATTACAACCATGGTTCAAACATAAACAAAAGAACGTAACTGAAAAAATGAGGTGGGAGTAACTGCATCAAGGTTACTTTTGTGAGGGCCACGAAGAATCCAGCACGAGTTTTAAGGATACAAAGTAATAACATTTATTTATTTACATATATATATATATATATATATATCCGCCCCCCTCATTGGGGAAGCTCATACTCCCACAGGATTGTGGGATTGTCATTAGTCCCCAGCCAATGGTAAGCAGGCAGGTTATAACATCCCTCCCCCCAAAGTCCAAGGAATCCACCGAAGACCCTGGTGAAGGGGGGCGTCGGACTCGTTTTGCCGCAGGCCGGACACCATTTGCACGCGGTGCTGGATCAGGCGGCGTGTAACGAGACGGAGACCGGCGCTTCCGTGATGAACGGCGTAACAGTTGTACATCCACGGCCCGTGGACCCGAGGTTTCCCCCTCTGATGCGTCCTGTGTCTCCATCTCGGAGTCAGAGTCTGCTGCCTCCGTCATCTCAGCGTCTCTATCTCCATGCGGTTCTGTAACGACCTGCGCAGGCTTTGAGTGACGCACCAGAGGAAGATTGTGAGGACTACTTTCCATTGTCTCTGGTCTCTGTGGCTGTAGAAATGAGCTCCGGGGGCGGGGAACATTTGGAAGGGATAGTCTTCTGGACCGAACGTGGTCTACATGTTTGCGCTGGAGATGACCCTGGGCTTGCACCTGGTAAGATATAGGGCCCATTTGGTGAAAGATTACGCCAGGGACCCACTGGGCACCACCAGCAAAATTCCGAACGAACACTGGGTCACCGGGCACAAACTGCCGAATCGGCCGATGCCGAGAAAAACCCTGTCCCTGCCGTTCTTGTGTGCGGCGTACTTTTGCACCAATGTCCGGGAAAATCATACTGAGGCGGGTGCGAAGTCGCCGGCCCATTAGGGGTTCTGCGGGAGATACCCCAGTCACCGCATGGGGGGTGGTCCTATACGAAAACAAAAAGCGAGCCAGTCTCGTGTCCATTGATCCGGAAGACTGCTTCTTTAGGCCCTGTTTGAATGTCTGCACTGTGCGCTCTGCCAACCCAATTGAAGCCGGGTGGTAAGGGGCGGTGCGGATATGGCGTATGCCGTTCATCTTCATGAACCTCACAAACTCCTCACTCGTGAATGGAGTGCCGTTATCTGTGACCAGCACCTCGGGGAGGCCATGCGTACTAAAAGACAAACGCATCTTCTCAATTGTTGTGCAGGACGTTGTGCCCAGCATCTTATGCACCTCTAGCCATTTAGACTGGGCATCGATTAATAGAAGGAACATGGATCCTTGAAAAGGGCCTGCGAAATCCGCATGTAAGCGCACCCAAGTGGCCATTCCCAGTGATGTAGGGGCGCGGCCGGCGGAAGCTTCTGATGCTCCTGGCAAATGGAGCAGTTTTGAGCCACCTTCTCAATGTCGGTGTCGAGGCCTGGCCACCAAACATAACTCCGGGCCAACATTGTCATTTTGGTCACACCTGGATGCCCATTGTGCAAGTCTCTTAGTATCAGCTCCTGTCCTTTTTCCGGGACAATCACATGCGTCCCCCACAAGAGGATGCCGTCTTCCACGCTGAATTCTGAAAGCTTGGAGGAAAATGCCCGCAACTCGCCTGGGAGCTGTCTATGCTGCCCACCATACAGGACTATGTGCCAAACCTTTGACAGGACTGGCTCCACTCACGGATCAGTGATGCCGTGACAGGCAAGGTGTCCATAAAATTTAGGGTTGCAACCACCTCACCGATCGTGGGGGTCGACATGGGGCCGGTCGTTAAAGGCAATCGGCTCAGTGCTTCGGCAGTCACTATCTGCGTTCCTGGTTTGTGCTCCAGAGAATACTCGTATGCAGCAAGCAACAAAGCCCAGCACTGGATCCGTGCGGAAGCAATGGGCGGTATTGGCTTATCCTCTCTGAAAAGTCAAAGCAGAGGCTTATGATCTTCACGAAAGTGAAATGGCGGCCATACACGTACTGGTGGAAGCGTTTCACCGCAAAAACCACTGCCAGGGACTCCTTCTCGATCTGCGCGTACTTTCTCTCCGCTGCAGTCAATGTGCGGGAGGCGAAAGCTATCGGCCGCTCGGCCCCGTTCTCCATCTTGTAGGACAGGACGGCCCCAATACCATACGGGGATGCATCACATGTGACGAGCAAAGGCTTTCCAGGATCATAGTGGGTAGTAACCCAGACGGCGACAATTGTTGCTTTACCCGCCGGAAAGCGGTTTCTTGCGGCTGACCCCAAACCCAGGTGTGATTTTTCTTTAGTAGAAGGTGCAACGGGGCGTAGTTGTCAGATTGGGGAGGAACTTCCCATAATAGTTTACGAGACCGAGAAAAGAACGAAGATGCGAAGTGTCAGTCGGGGCGGGGGCCTGTTGAATCGCGCGCACCTTCTCTGCAACGGGGTGCAAACCTTCGCGGTCCACCCGATAACCTAGGTAGACTACTTCCTTTGCCTGAAATACGCACTTTGTGCGACGTAAATGGACTCCAGCCTCCGAAAAGCGGCGAAGGACAGCCTCCAGATTTTCCAAATGTTCCTGCTCCGACGTCCCTGTAATCAAAACGTCATCTAAGTAGACAGCGACATGCGGCAAACCTCTCAAAATGCCCTCCATAACACGTTGAGAAATAGCGCAGGCAGAGGATACTCCAAAAGGCAACCGTGTATATTCATACAGGCCCACCCGGTGTGTATTAATCGTTACATATGGTCGGGAGGCAGGGTCCAGTTCCAACTGTAGGTAGGCGTGACTCATATTTAATTTTGTGAACGAGAGTCCGCCTGCAAGCTTCGCGTACAGATCCTCTATGCGAGGCATTGGATATCGGTTGAGTCGGGAAGCCGTATTCACTGTAAGTTTATAGTCGCCACACAAGCGAACTGTGGCATCTGGCTTCATTACAGGTACACTTGGTGCTGCCCAGTCAGCGAAACGGACGGGCCTGATAATACCCAAACTCTCCAAACGAGTGAGCTCCCCTTCTACCTTCTCGAGCAAGGCATAAGGCACCGGGCACGCCCGGAAATAGCGTGGCTTGGCTCCTGGTTCGACTTGGATATGGGCTACGGCCCCTTTTATTTTCCCCAAACCGGGCTGGAATACATCTGGGTATCATCCTAGCACCTCAGTCAAACCTCCAGAAACTGTTTGGAGGATGTGCTGCCATTGCAACCGCAAATGGCGCAACCAGTCCCGACCCAACAGGCTGGGCCCATGGCCGCGCACCACGATAAGTGGGAAACACCCCTTCTGGCGTCCATAAACAACAGGGGTCATTGTAGTTCCTGCAATGTCCAGTGGTTCCCCCGTGTAGGTGGCCAACCTGGCCTGTGAGTCGGTTAATGTAAGGGTCTGTATACCCTGCTTGATGCGGTCGAATGTCCTCTGGGCGATCACGGAGACCGCTGTGCCAGTGTCCAACCCCATCTCAAGCGGGTGACCATTGATCCGTACTGTCACCTTAATGGGGGCCACACGGGGAGCTGCCACACAATGCAGCTGCAGGCAGTCGTCCTCCGTCTCCACGTTCTCAGGAGTAGTCACCGCAGGTTCATCCACATGGAAGGTACGGCCCCTGGGCTGGTCCCAGTTTCGGTCGGAACGACGGCGCCTCTGGCGCCCCCAGGACCGGCGTCCGCGACGGGGTCGGCGCCTACAAGTCTGACACAGACATGGCTCCTCATCCATTGGTTCTGGAGAAGGCTCCCTTTGGGGAGGAATGTCCAACGGCCACTGGCGTCGATCCGGACGTCGCCTCGCCCAAGGTACCGCAGGAGTGCAGGGGGACGTTTTCGGACGGAAGGGGTTGCGCCCCAAAGCATGCACTTCCATTCCCTGTATCTCCTGCACTCCTCGTTCTGCACTCTCTCGGGACAATACTATTTGAATGGCCTGTTGAAAAGTCAATGTTGGCTCAGCTAACAACATTCTCTGGGTGGCCGCATTGTTAATACCGCAAACCAAACAGTCGCGTAACATTTCTGACAAGGTCTCACCATAGTCACAGTACTCCGCAATCCTGCGTAGCCTGGATAGAAAGTCGGCAAGGGATTCTCCTGGGGTCCTCTCAGCGGTATTAAACCTGTAACGCTGGACTATCGTGGACGGGGTTGGGTTAAAATGTTGCCCCACTAAATTCACAAGTTCAGCAAACGTTTTGGTGTCCGGCACAGCTGGGTACGTAAGGCTCCTAATCACCCCAAACGTATGCGGGCCGCAGGCGGTGAGCAATATGATCACCTGGCGCTCGTTTTCGGTGATATTGTTTGCCCGGAAATAGTAACGCATCCGTTGTGCGTACTGGTTCCAGCTTTCCAGCGCAGTGTCAAAAACATCCAAACATCCGTACAGAGGCATGGTATAATAGAAAACAACTACCAACCTGTATCCAACAAAAATCCAGGGAGGTGGCTTCAGCAGTGTAGACAGCTATTCACTTTAACCCTCGTCACCAGTTTTGTGAGGGCCACAAAGAATCCAGCACGAGTTTTAAGGATACAAAGTAATAACATTTATTTACAACAACATATCCACTGACCAGAAACTGAACTGGACCAGCCATATAAATGCTGTGGCTGCAAAAGCAGGTCAGAGGCTAGAAATGCTGCAGCGAATAACTCATCTCCTGACTCCCCAAGGCCTGTCCACCATCTACAAGGCACAAGTCAGCGGTTTGATAGACTACTCTATTTACCAGAGTGCAGCTCCAATAACACTCATTAAGCTTGACACAATCCAGGAATTATTAACCCACTTGTTTGTCACCCCAAGCACCACCATAAACATTCACTCCCATCACCTCCCACCGCCACCACAACACCGCATATCATTGACATGATGCACAGGAGCAACTCACCAAGGTGCCTTCAATAGCACCTTCCAAACCAATGTTCTTCACCAAGAAGGACTAGGGCAGCAGATGCATGGGAATATCACAACCTGAAAGTTCCCATCCTCACCATCCTGACTTGGAAATATATCACCATTCCTTCATCATTGCTGGGTCAAAATCCTGGAACTCCCTTGCTAACAGCACTGTGGGTGTACCTACACCACATGGACTGCAGCTGTTCAAGAAGGCAGCTCACCACCACCTACTCAAGGGCAATCAGCCAGAGTTGCCCACATCCCATGAATAAACAAAAATAATTTGTTCGTGTGATCTCCAGAAATGGTTTCAATTGCCTGAAAGGATCAGAGAGGAATTTTCCAGAGCATTTTCTCCCTTTTTGACTATGGGTTGTTCTCTGCTTGCCCTGCCCGGAAGATTGTGTGGCTGTGGGTTGGAAGTGGCTAGCAACGGTGTTTCAGCAGTTCTGAATGTGGAACAGGCTTGAAGCATTTTCTGGTATTTCCTGGCCATCATTTTCATGCGTCTAATGTAACTCACTGTCTCTCTAACTTTCCTATCCTGAAAGCATCATCTGGCATTAAAAACATCTGGGGTGGGATTCTCCGTGAACCAGTGCGATGGCCCGAACCCGGCGCCAAAAATGCAGCGAATCACTCCGGCGTCGGACCCCCGAAACGTCGCGGATTCTCCGGCCGGGAATGGGCCAGTAGTGGCGTGACGCCATTCGCGACGGCGTCACCTGTCACGGACGCAAGCACCGTCAGTGACACCGCGTTTTGTCACTGCACTGAAGACGCTACCCCCCGGAGACCAGCAAAGTGGCTGCCTGCCGCACAGCGCCAAGTGAGACCCCCCACTGCTTGCCCCCCTTTCCCCCTTCCCCCATATCCCCCCTTCCCCATATCCCCTTCCCCATATCCCCTTCCCCCATATCCCCCTTCCCCTATATCCCCCTTCCCCCATATCCCCTTCCACCATATCCCCCTTCCCCATATCCCCCCATCCCTCATAGCCCCCTTCCCCCATATCCAACCTTCTCCCATATCCGCCCATATACCCCCTTCCCCATATCCCCTTCCCCATATCCCCACTTCACCCATATCCCCCCTTCCCCATATCCAACCTTCCCCCACATCCGCCCATATACCCACTTCAGTCATATCGCCCCTTCCCCCATATCCCCCCTTCCCCCATATCTCCCAACTCCCATATCCTCTTCCCCCATATCCCCCCTTTCCCCATATCCCCCCTACCCCGTATCCCCTTCTCCATATCCCCCTTCCCCATATCCCCTCTACCCTGTATCCCCTTCCCCATATCCCCCTCCCCATATCCCTCATATCCCCCCTTCTCCATCCCCACAACCCCTATATCCCCTTCCCCAATATCCCCCTCCCCCAATTTCCCCTTCCACCATATCCCCTCCCCCATATCCTCCCTTCCCCCATATCCCCCTCCCCATATCCCCCTCCCCCATATCCCCACTTCCCCATATCCCCCTTCCCCCTTATCCCCATATCCCCTTCCCCCATATCCCCCTTCCCCCTTATCCCCCATATCCCCTTCCCCATATCCCCCTTCCCCCTATCCCCCTTCCCCATATCCCCCTTGCCCCATATCCCCCATATCCCCCCTTTCCCCATATCCCTATTCCCCCTTATCCCCCATATCCCCTTCCCCATATCCCCCCTTCCCCCTATCCCCACTTCCCCATATCCCCTTCCCCATATCCCCCTTCCCCCATATCCCCCCTTCCCCCATATCCCCCTTCCCCATATCCCCTTCCCCATATCCCCTTCCCCATATCCCCCCTTCCCCATATACCCCCTCCCCCATATCGCCCCTTCCTCCCCCATATCCCCTTCCCCATATCCCCCCTTCCCCTATCCCCCCTTTCCCCCATATCCCCCCTTCCCCCATATCCCCCTTTCCCCCATATCCCCTTCCCCCGTATCCCACCTTCCCCCATCCCCCTTCCCCCATATCCCCCTTCCCCCATATGGGGGAAGGGGGGCATGGGGGCAGGGGGATATGGGGGATATAGTGGAAGGGGGGATATAGGGGAGGGGGGATATGCTTGAAAGGGGATATGGGGGAAGGGGGGATATGGGGAAGGGGAGATATGGGGGAAGGGCGATATTGGGGAAGGGGGATATGGGGAAGGGGGATATGGGGAGGGGGATATGCTTGAAGGGGGATATGGGGGAAGGGAGATATGGGGGAAGGGGAGAAATGGGGCAAGGGGGATATGGGGAGGGAGGGTTTGAGGGGAGGGGGGATATGGGGGAAGGGTTGACAGACCCGGCCCATCAGGCATACGATGCCCCCAGGACGTTCCAGGGTGGCCTCGAGCCAGGGACAGACCCGAAGTACCAGGCGGACACCGCCCCCAGTATGTTCCAGGGCATCCACAAGCCAGGGACAGACCCGGAGCACCAGGCCGATGCCGCCCTTGTCTAGTGCGAGTGCGGGGACGCCGGCGGGCCACACCCAGTGACGAGGAGGGCAGCCACAGCAACAGGCCCCCGTCGCAGCCGTCCCAGGACACTGATGCACAGGACACTGGATCACAGGACACTGACGCACAGGACCCTAACACACAGGACCCTAACACAAAGGACCCTAACACACAGGACACTGGCGCACAGGACACCGACACACAGGACCCTAACACACAGGAACCTAACACACAGGACACTGACGCACAGGACACCGACACACAGGACCCTAACACACAGGAACCTAACACACAGGACACTGACGCACAGGACACCGACACACAGGACACTGACGCACAGGACACCGACACACAGGACCCTAACACACAGGACCCTAACACACAGGACACCGACACACAGGACCCTAACACACAGGACACTGACGCCCAGGACACTGACACACACGACACCCACACACAGGGGACAGATGAACAGGAATCACCACTCCAGGGGACCCAGGACTTTGGGTCGGATAAGGAGCACGCCATTACGCCCCTGCTATCTCCTCCACCCTCCACCATCGCAGAGACACTCACCTCGGTTGGACACTTTAGCGATGAGGCATCTGGGACACTAACTGGTGCGCACGACACAGCTGTCCCGGTACAGCAGGTGGAGGCAGGAACTGCCGAGGGGCCGGGCGGTGGGTGGGCAGCCCGGCGGAGGCAACTATCTGCCGCCCAGGTGGGTCCCGGGTTCCTGGAGTTACCACACCCACCCATAGACCCGATGCACTCACGGACCAAGGGACGACGGACGGGGGTGACGGCCGGATTGCGGCAGCTGCAGACGCAGGTGGAGGAATCCACCCACGTGCAGGAGCAGGTAGTGGTGCCGGTCATGCGTGCCACCCAGGCTGACACCGCACGGGTGGCGTCCACGGTGGAGGCAATGGGTTCGACGGTGTCAGACATGGGTCGCAGGATGCAAGTGTGGGACTTTCCGTGCAGGCGGCGTCCGTGGCCCAGGACATGACTGCCCTCTCACAGGCAGCCATGAGCCAGAGCCAGCAGCAGATCGCAGAGGCGCTCAACGCCGTGGCCCAGTCTCAGCAGGCAATGGCCCAGTCGCTGCAGGCCATCGCTGAGGGCATCAGCGCCATTGCCCAGGTGCTGGCGGCGTCGCCCAGACACAGACAGGGATGGCCAACTCCCTGAGCCCCCATGGCTGCAAACCCGCAGACCCTTGTTATACCAGGGCGGGCCTCCAGGACTGGCAGCGCCAGGTGTCAGGGGGGCGTCGGGTGCTCGGTCCGTTCGCATCCCCAACCAATGTAGAGGCCTGGGGGCCATCGGGCACCCCGAGGGAAGAGGAGGTGCTGGGGCCCTGTAGAGGCGGTCCCGGAACACCGCAACACCTCGGACTCCCCCCTTCCATCCCAGATGCATCTGGTGGGCAATGGGCAGGACAGGTTGGCAGCTCGCCATCCCAGTCACCCGAGCCGCAGCCTGGCCCATCTAGGCCGGGCCGCCCCAGGAAACGGCCGCCAAAGGGGTTCCTAGTCACAGGAATCACAGGAGTCCGTCTCCAGTTCTGCTGCACCATCTGGGGAACCACCTAGACATAGTCTTAGGGCCCCGTAAGCCCAAAAAATTAGACACTGAGGAAGTTGGCACGGGTGCAGGGCACAGATTAGTTCTAGGGCTAGGGCACGTGTATGAACTGTTTGTTATTAAAATCACTTTCACACCTAAAGAAGCTGCCTTTGTACTCTTTCCGATGCGTGCGGGAGTGTGGTGTGAGGTAAGCGCCAGTGTGTGTGTGAGGGGTGATAGAACATCGGCCTCAGGTGAGTGTGCCCCCCTCCCCCCCCCGGGTCGCCCTCGCCATCCCCCCGGGCAGACGACGGTCACAGCCGCATGCAGGGATGGTCCGGGTGGAGGATGGTACTGTGGCCATGGTGTTGCTGCTAACTTTAGCCTTAGTTGAATTGCTCTGTTCTATCACCTTTGCTCTTGAGTCGCCAGGTATCTTTCTGATACCGCCACGTGGTTCAAGTCCGAGTAATGATCAATATTCCAACACACCGCTTAGTAAGAGTTAAATCAACGCACATTTATTATATACAGTAATCAATACTCATGCATAAATTCTATGTCTAAGCTACTACCTACAACTAACAGGCCAATACTTAACTTGGAAATGGCCCACCAGGTCAGGGAAGCGAATGGCCTTTCGTTTGGGTTCTGAGCCTGCGGGATTCGAAGCTGGTACAGATCGATAGCTAGGAGCGCCTATCTCGTAGCGAGCGTTGAAGTAAGACTTACGATTTGAGCGGCTGTTGCAGAAGGCTAGCAGAAGGGTCGCAGGAGGGTGCAGAAGGGGTAGCAGAAGGGTCGCAGGCAGGTGCAGAAGGGGTAGCAGAAGGGTCGATTTGAACTTGGACTCTATTCTTATAGTCCCCAGGGGCTTCCCGCCTTTCGGGGCGGACCCTGTACCTGGTTCAAGTGATTGGACTTTGTCCCAATCACTTAGTTCGATATTCCCCAATGCTGGAGCGATTCCTTGATCGATGGGCGGTCTTGGGGTGATCGTTCACCTCCCTTTGTGTAGGCTCCTGTTGGCGCCGAAGAGTCTGGGTTGGCTTTGTGTGTCTAAATTGTTGCACATTGTTCCCGGGGATTGCTCATTAGTATTCAGATGGCTGGTGTTTTGTTGTGCTGATGACTTCAGGTATCGATTTTGTCTGGCCTTCCCAGAGGTGAATACACAGTTTACCTGTAGCTGCTTGTTTTAGTCCTGTTGGCTGATTTTCCCATCAGCCTTTTCCATTCGCCAGTTTGAATCGGGGTTAGCCATTCTAAATCGGGAGTTAGCCATTTTAACTGGCTACATACCCTCATTGTGATCCTAACGCGAAGCGTGAAGGATAACATCATTATGTTGCTTTCCTTTCCCTGACCTGGGGGGGTGGGGGTCACTCCCTTCATGGCCTCTGCACTGACCATAGCTATGCACAAAACATTTTAACTAACAATTCTAAGGGCGCTATGTCAGACAGGGACATGCATTACAAAACAATAAACTGGGAACCTCTAACTTATTCTTAATATACTACACTCACTTAAACATTCCATTATCCTACCTTCCTCAATCATACAACAAAATCATAGCATTTCATACAGTCTTTCCTGGCTTGGCAGTCAAGCTCAGGATCATACAGTTTGCTCATGAAACGTTCTGTCCATCTCTTTATTTACAATACCAATAACGCAAGTGAATGCACTTTATTACTTTATTATAGATCGCGGGGGTCGGGGGTCTGGTCGTAACCGAACATAGGGGATCTGATCCTATATACCGGGGGTCGAGCGCGGTAGGCTCTCCTTCTCCATTTCCGTAGACGCATAGTGTGCACGATGCAGCAGAGTATCGCCAATGCTAGTCGTGTTTCGATCACATAGGACAGGGAGTACCAGGTTATGAACCTGGCACACCAAGATGATGTAGTGTCGCTGGTGACTGGGCTCTGGGTACTGCGGGAAAGTGAAACATGAACGGCTGGGGGTCTTGAAGTCATGGGGTTCGCGTTCCCAGGCAACCAAATGTCCAATAGCACAAGGGCGATCCACTTGAAGGAAGTCCTCATGGCTGTTCTCTTTCCTTTTCTTTCTTTGTTTTCTCCGGTCCTGGAGCTTCTGGAGTTCTGTAGAAACAAGCATAGTGTCTGTAACTATCTTTGTTTAATATCTCATACGCTAGTGTGTCTGTCCTTTTGTGCCAATTATTCCCTTTATAATTGGTCACTATGTGTGACTCCCTCATTTTCTTTTTCAAAAACAAATTTTAGGACATGGCACACTTCCCAATAATGAACCAGTGCTGATTTACCATCCAAATGTTCCAGGATGGAAATAGCAGATGGCCGGCAACCTAAAGGTTACCTAAACAAAACAAAACGTTTTGAACTGAAAAATGCCAAAATGAGGTGCGTATGGGCTGCGACGGGTAAGAGGTGGATGGAGTCCCCGGGTAGGACGGCTGCCAATGCCGTATCTCCCCTACCCGAGCGTAGTTGACCAGCAGGGGATTCCCAGGCAGGGCGGGTCTCAAGCCGTTTCTCCACTGCCTCAGCAACCGACAAGAACGGGCAAAAAAATGTAGTCATCGTGGTGGGGCTGCCGTAGTGGTTCTATCCTTCGAACCAGAAGGGCAGTTACGAACGGGCGTCTGGTTCCGTAACCAGTCTCTGCAGACAAGCTCGCAGAGGTTTCAGTCGAACTGGTGTTTGGCAATGGTGAGTCTCTGTAGGCAAGTCCTCAGAGGTTTTGGCCGAATAGGCGTGGGGCAGTGAGAAGAAATTCTCCTGTCGGACATACAACATTTAACAAATGTACACACAACATAAAACATTCTGCAGGTTCCATCAGAAAGGAACACTTCTCCCAAGCGGTTCCTTTTAAAACATCACCTGGACACCTCAGTTCTCGGCTGCAAACAGGGTCGCAAAGGGGTTCTCGGTTTGGGAGTCAGACCCAAGGTCGTCCTCTTCTCCCGGGTGCCAAACTCTGGAGTGAATTAGGGCTGAAAGGGCTGCATGGTGTGAGTTGGGGTTGCTCTCGTCATTGCGGACGAGTCGGTATGAGTTGTCACGGTGACAGTAATTGGTGTCTAGTTGTGTGGGGACAAAATCGGGGTCGTCAGTGTGGTTCGGTGGTCGGTGGTGGGGTTTGTTCAGGAAAGTGATCAGGAAGGGATCACCTGGATCGTAGTCGGAGTCACTGGGTGTGGGTCTGGTTGCATGGGGATAGTAGGGAGACGTGCTGTGGCTATCTTCCGAGTCACATTCGCTGTCTCTGCTGCTGCAGTCTGTGGGCGTTCCGGGGCGGAGTGTATATTTCGGGGGTGGAGTCGAGGTCGGGTCCGTGGCTGGGCTGGACGTGTTGGGGGATGGTAGGGTTACGTTGGCTGTGGGCGGGGTGTGGTGTGCTGCGTCGAGCATGACGTGGTGTGCGTGGTTCGACTGTGTTCCATATGCCTTCAGCTGGTTTATATGGAACCACGCAGTCTTTCCATTGCGGTACTTTATGTTACAAAACGGAAGGGCTGACTTTATCCGCAATGGAATACGGACCCGAGTATTTTGGTGACAGGAATGTGCTGGGGTTATATACAGAGAGCATCACTTGCTGTCCGATACTATACTCAGTCACATGCACTGTCTTGTCGAAACAAGCCTTGCTCTGTTTATTTCTTGTGCCCAATTTTACTGCGGCTGCTAGCTGAGCCATTTTAACATTGTCAATTAATTGCTCCACGGCTTTCTCGTGTGTGAGGACCATCACTTCGGGGCTGGTCAAGTCCAAACCTAACAAATATTCTGTGCCTTTCATGGGGCGTCTGGTCATGAGGGTGTGTGGGGTGTAACCTGTGGAGGTAGAAATAGTGTTACTCAAAACCATCAGCGCAAAAGGGAGGACTGAGTCCCAAGTGGTGTTCTTCTGCTGGATCATTTTTCTGAGGGTGGATTTTAGGGTCCGATTCATGCGCCCCACAATACCACTCGACTGTGGGTGGGATGCTATGTGGAATTTTTGGGTGATGCCAAATATCGTGAGGACGTTCTGCATGACACGTCCCGTAAAATGGGAGCCTTGGTCTGATTCAATGCTGCAGGGGAGTCCCCATCTTGTAAAGATGTAGTGGGTCAAAATCTTGGCTGTGGTTTTTGCAGTGTTTGTGCAGGTTGGGAATGCTTCCACCCATTTTGTAAACGTGTCTATCACCACGAGTACATATTTATAGCCATTCCTGCAAGGGGGCAATGGACCTATAAAATCAATCTGGAGGTTAGTCCAGGGGCCATTAACGGGTTGGGTGTGGCTGAGTTGGGCCTTTTTGGCATATCTGTCCAGATTATTCTGCGCACAGATAAGACAATTCTCTATGTAATGGTTTACATCTTCCTTTAAATTTGGCCACCAACAAAGCTGCTTGAGATGGGCTGTAGTGGGGTCAATTCCCTGATGTCCATGACCGCCATGGAACAAACAAATCAATTGATTCCTGTCCTGTTCAGGAACCACATAAAGGGTGTCCTTTAACACCACACCGTCATGTGTGGTCAGTGTATTTTAAAATCTATCGTAGGATGCGGGATACTTTCCTTTGACAATCTCCCTGAGATTGCTGTCCTGCTTCTGGGCCTCTACTAGATCCTCGATCTTTGTCTGTGAGACCTGAACTGGAACCTGCTTTAGCCAGTGCGTCGGCTTTTACATTTCCAGGGGGGGAGGAACAATGGTGGCTGCGGACTTTGATTATTCCATAAATCCTGTTCTGGGCTTTTTCTAAAATATGACGGAGCAATGGGGCTGAGGGGATGGGTTTTCCTTCTGCGGAAACAAATCCTCTTGCTTCCCACAGGGGCAGAAATTCCGTAAGGCTGTTACAGATATATTGGCTGTCCGAGTATATGTCTGCTGGGCTGGGGAAGGAAGCTGGGTGCTCAACTATATATGCAATGGCCGCAAGCTCTGCTGCCTGCGCGTCTAAGTGTCCGGGTAGTTTTAACGATATCTCCTCGAGGGCGCGTCCCTGCGCGTCCTCGACATATATACCGCAACCTGTTATGCTTTTCCCATCCAAGACTGGAAGATCCATCCACATAGATCTTTATGGGCTCACATGTGTCTGTGTGCTTGGGGCTCTGGGTTGAACTATCTATCTTTCTGGGGGGTGTTTTAGCGATAAAGGGGCCTGTGTTGTGGTGCGGAGAGATAATTTCACATTCATGGGGGGGTTCCGGGGTACTGTAAATTGTCGGCTAAGTAGGTGAGTGTCTTTGTCCTTTTCACAGTGATGTCCAGTCCCTGCAAGAGAAGGGTCCATCTAGCTGCTCTTATTTGACTGACGGTACCGTCCATGAGTCGTCCGTCCAGTAAAAGTTGGGTGGGGGTGTGTTCTGTGAGAATTGTGATGGGGTTCAGTCCAGTAATATACGAAAAGTACTGGACTGCCCAGAAAACTGCGAGCAGGTGCCTCTCACAGTCTGAAAATCCCTGCTCCACAGCATCTAAAAGTCGGGAGGCATAAGCTACGGGTCTTAACTGGTCGTGCCGTTCCTGGAGGAGCACGGCTGAGAGGGTGCGGTCTGTGGTCGCTACCTCTATGGCGTATGGGGAAAGCGGGTCTGGAACTTGTAGTGCGGGGGCTGCTATGAGTGCCTGTTTTAAAGAGTCCACAGCATCCGTATGCTGCGGAAGCCATTCCCAGGGGGCTCCCTTCTTTCGGAGGTCTGAGAGGGGCGCTGCCTTGCTGGCGAAACCGTCAATGTGGTTTTGGCAGTAGCCAACCAGTCCTAAAAATGACCGGAGCGCTGAAACGTTCTGGGGAAGGGGCAATTTAGCAATCGAGTCAATCCTTTTATGCTCGATCTCGCGTTTACCGTGCGTGATAATTGTTCCCAAATATATCAATTTTTCTTCCAAAATCTGGCCCTTTTTGGGGTTGACTTAAAATCATAGAATCATAGAAGTTTACAGCATGGAAACAGGCCCTTCGGCCCAACCAGTCCATGCCGCCCAGTTTTTAACATTAAGCTAGTCCCAGTTGCCCGCACTTGGCCCATAACCCTCTATACCCATCTTACCCATGATAGACTTTACAACCAATTGAATGTAATAGTTCCAGAAGTTCAGACAGAAGCTCAATGTGCTCTTCCTTGGTGTCTGTCTGCAGTAGTAGGTTGTCTACGTACTGTACCAGACATTCGGGGCGAGAAAATTTGGCTAAACCATTTGCCAGCTGTCGGTGGAAAATGGAGGGGGAGTTGTGGAATCCTTGTGGCAGGCATGTCCACGTGTACTGCTGTGCTTTAAAGGTGAAGGCAAATTTGTATTGGCACGCCTTTGCCAATGGAATGGACCAGAATCCATTACTGACGTCCAAAACCGTAAAGTATCGGGAATTGAGTCCCTGTTTGAGCATGGTCTCGGGACTTATTGCTACGGTGGGGGCTGCTGCGGGGGTGACTTTGTTGAGTTCCCGATAATCGATGGTCAGTCGCCATGATCCATCGGGCTTTCTCACTGGCCAAATCGGGGCATTATTAGTGGAGGCTACTGATCTAAGTACGCCCTGCTCTAATAAGCTTTCTATAACTTTCGAGATTTCTCCCTCTGCCTCTTGGGGAAATCCGTACTGTTTCTGGGGTCTAGGGTCAGGTCCTGTTATTTGTACGGAGCCAGTCATCCGGCCACAGTCGTGCTTGTGGGTCGCGAATGCTGCCCTGTTCTTTTGCAGAACTGCCCTAACCTGCTTGTCCGTGCTAAGCGTAGTCGGGTTGAACAAAAATCCGCCTACGGCGCAAATGTTGTTCATATACTCTCCTATGTTGAGCGTTGCAGGGGCTCTTGCGGGTTTTGCCATCTTCCAGACACACTGGTTGACTGGATCAAATGATAGATTGTGGGAATTCATGAAATCAATGCCCAGAATGTGTTCTGCTGTGTGGGGCAGGTCAACTAAAACCACGGGGTGTTTGGTGGTAATGTTACCAATTTGAATGGGTACAGGGGCTGTGACGTGTCCCTGCTGTGAGTGGCCTGTAAAGCCGCTGAGGGTGATAGTGGCTGTAGTGGGCCACGTGTCGTTTTGAAATAAGGTGGAGGAATTTATGGTGGTGCGGGACCCTCCTGTGTCCCAAAGAAATTCGATAGGCTGTCCCTGAATTTTCGCTGCGACTACGGGTCGTCCTGACCTATCCCAAAGGGTGTCGCAGACCCAAATGGGGGAGCCCGTACACCGTCAGTCCGTTCCGGTCAAGTCCGTCTGATCCGAACGGGCGCTAACGCTATGGATGGGCTCTGTCTTTTTCTTACTCAGAGTGCCTGTCTATTGGGCTCTCTGTGGCTTTTTAGGGGCATTGCACTCTTTCGCGAAATGTCCCAACTGTCCGCAGTTGTAACATTCTTGTGACTTGGGTGGGGGGCTGTTCTTTTCCTCGTTTACCCAGGCGGGGTTGTGGCGTGTTGCTTTTACTGCCTGCATGTCTGCGGCGGCCTGCTTTTCTTCGGTGTTTTTAGCTGTGGGTTTACTCTGAACAGATTTCTCCCAAACGCAGGACAATCTTTTAACTACCCACTTCTTGTTATGGGCCTCCTCTGAGGGATCATAACTAGTACAGGCATTCTGTCCTGCATCTGTGGCATGGGAGATAAGGGTGCAGGTCCATTTGGCCATGTTGTCTGGGGAAAAATGGGCACGGTCTACGTCTCCAAAGACTGCTGCGAAGTGAATCCACAGGCGTCCTGCGAACGCTGTGGGGTGCTCAGATTTCTTCTGCCTACATTTATTGAGGCCATCTACGGGGTCATCCCGGTTATACCCGATCGCATCCAAGATCGCGGTATGCATTTCTGAAAGGGTGCCTCCTCCTACATTCTGTGGGTCGGGAAGGGCTGCTGCGACTGACGGATCGAAACTTAAAACAGTGAGCTTCACGTGCTCTCGCTCATCCAGGCCGTACATGTGCGCCTGATGTCTAACTGTGGCAAAGAAATGGTGGGGGTCTGAGATGGGGAGGAACAGTGTGATCTTCTTGCATGCGTCCCATAATTGGGTCACTGTTAAGGGGGTGGAATATAGATATTCCGCATCGTCCGGTGTGGCTGTGCGGTGGGTGGTTACAGGGTTCATTGGAGCCTGAACTATCAGCTGTGTGGGGGGTTGGGGTGCTTTTCTCTTTTGGGGCTTTCCCTGCGCACATGTTCCCTGAACATATCTCTGCGCTGTTTCGTTTAACTCTTCCCAATCAGGGCCGTTTCCCTGATCTAACTTTTCCCCAAAGGTTTCCTGAAAACCATTTTGAACAGAAAGCAGTGATTGCAGCTCTGCAATCTGCTTCCGGCACTTTGCGTGATCTAAGGTGCTCTGTCTTTGTTCTGTGGTGGCAGCGTGGAGTGCTCTTAATGCTGCCTTGAGATCACTACACTGTTTCTGTAATGTCTCTACCTGTTTTTCTGTCTCTTCTCTTACCAGGACTGCACGTTGCGTGTCCTGATAGGCCTTTTCGTATTGAGACTGGAAGCTGCTTAAATGCGCCAGACAAGACTGGTGAGCCCGTTTGGCGTCATCCACCTCTCCATCTTTTGCTGTCAATTTCCTCCTCAATTCCATATTCTCTCTTTCAACTTCGCTTACATCGAACTTACTCATCCGATGTATGCCCTCAACTTCTTTGCGGAGCGTCTTAACGACCTCCTCTGTGCCTCGCGGTTGTGCCAAACAGGACACGATTGCCATCGGCTTGCGAGCTTTCCCCAAGCTCTTTTTGTGGATCTCGCTCAGGTTCTCCCACCAAGTATGTCCTATACTCCCGGGACCTGATTCCTCGTTATCACAGAAATCATTCCAAAGGGCCCATCCTTTCCCTTTGAGATATTTCCTGATTTCTTCCTCCCAAATGGGACATTGCCCACACTACTGCTGCTGGTCACTGCGACCGCAAATTCCTCAGGGTTCATGAGGCGCTGCATTGCCTGCATTGCCATCCTTCCTATCCGAATGCTTCTTTTAAATTTGGAACAGGGGAACTAAGGCGGTGCTGCAAATACGGGTATGGCTTTCGCTACTTTCCGATATACAAACTTCCCGACAGTTTTGACGCAACAAAAATCTATCAGTTTTACCTTATAGTCCTGTTAGTTACGCATGCACACACACACTTCTGAATTATGAGTATTGATCAGAACTGCTCGAACACTAGTAGTTTTCTGTTTCCAATTGGATTTCTAATTCAAATTCTTGGGTTCTCCCGGAGTGGTTTTCCACTTCTAGATCGGGTCCCGGCGGAGTCGCCAAATGTTGCTGCTAACTTTAGCCTTAGTTTAATTGCTCTGTTCTATCACCTTTGCTCTTGAGTCGCTAGGTATCTTTTTGATACCGCCACATGGTTCAAGTCCGAGTAATGATCAATAATCCAACACACCGCTTACTAAGAGTTAAATAAACACACATTTATTATATACATTAATCAATGCTCATGCATAAATTCTACGTCTAAGCTACTTCCTACAACTAACAGGCCAATACTTAACTTGGAAATGGCCCACCAGGTCAGGGAAATGAATGGCCTTTCATTTGGGTTCTGAGCCTGCGGGATTCGAAGCTGCTACAGATCAATAGCTAGGAGCGCCTATCTCGTAGTAAGCGTTGAAGTAAGACTTACGATTTGAGCGGCTGTTGCAGAAGGCTAGCAGAAGGGTCACAGGAGGGTGCAGAAGGGGTAGCAGAAGGGTCGCAGGCAGGTGCAGAAGGGGTAGCAGAAGGGTCGATTTGAACTTGGACTCTATTCTTATAGTCCCCAGGGGCTTCCCGCCTTTCGGGGCGGACCCTGTACCTGGTTCCAAGTGATTGGACTTTGTCCCAATCACTTGGTTCGATATTCCCCAATGCTGGAGCGATTCCTTGATTGATGGGCGGTCTTGGGGTGATCGTTCACCTCCCTTTGTGTAGGCTCCTGTTGGCGCCGAAGAGTCTGGGTTGGCTTTGTGTGTCTAAATTGTTGCACATTGTTCCCGGGGATTGCTCATGAGTATTCAGATGGCTGGTGTTTTGTTGTGCTGATGGCTACAGGTACAGGTATCCCCTAGTCCGTGAACCGGGCGGCTATCAGCCTGTCCCGTGCCCGCTGGCCCAGCCGGTAACGGTGGGCAGCCTCCTGTCCATGTCCATGTCCAGCCTGTCTGTCCTGACCATTGCCCCCCATCCTCCACATCTGGGGAGGTCTGCACCTCGTCTTGCTGCTCCTCCCCTTCCCCCTCCTCTGCCTGCAGCACATCGCCCCTCTGCTGGGCTATGTTGTGCAGGACGCAGCAGACCACAACGATGCAGCCGACCCTATCTGATGGATACTGGAGGGCCCCTCCAGAGCGGTCCAGGCACCTGAAGTACATCTTCAGCAGCCTAAAGCACCTCTCCAACACACCCCAGGTCGTTGCATGGGCATCGTTGTAGCGGTTCTCCGCGTCACTCTGTGGCCTCCGTATAGGCGTCATCAGCCGCAACCGCAACGGATAACGCCTGTCACCCAGCAACCAGCCCCTCAGCTGTCCCTCAAACATGGTGGGGTTGAAAGATTGTGCCAATACGAATGAGCCATGTACGCTGCCTGGGTACCGAACGCAGACGTGCAGAATCCTCATGCGGTGGTCACAGACCACCTGCACGTTCATGGAATAGGTCCCCTTCCTATTCTTGAACACGGCCCTGTTATCCGCAGGTGGCCACACGGCGACGTGCATCCCATCGATCGCCCCTGGACCATGGGCATCCTGGCCACGGCAGCGAAGCCCACTGCCCGGACATCCTGGCTGGCCCAGTGCACAGGGAACTGGATGTAGCGGTCCGCAATGGCATACAGGGCGTCAGTCACTGCACGGATGCACCAGTGCACCAACGCCTGCGAGATGCCGGACAGGTCCCCACTCGGCTCCTGGAATGACCCCGTGGCATAAAGGTTCAGGGTCACCGTAACCTTGACGGCCACGGGGAGAGGGTGTCCTCCCCCAGTGCCACACGGTGCCAGGTGTGCTGTCAGGTGGCAGATATGGGCGATGGTTTCCCGGCTCATCAGGAGTCCCCTCCTGCATGCCCGGTCCGTGAAGTCCTGGTATGATGAGCGGGGCCTCATCGGGCGCCTCCGTCGCAGTGGCACCACCACCTCCTCCTCGTCCTGTCGGGCTGCCACCATCCTCCCTGTGGTACGCTCCTCTGCGGCAGCCTCCGCCACCTCCCTGGCACGCTCCTGCTCCAGCTCCCCCAGGGCAACATGTAGAAGTGCGGCTCCCGCCACGGCGGCCAACATCGCTGGGTGATGCCCAAACATATCGGCCTGCAGGGGGTGGGGGGATAGACAAAATGTCATCATTGCCCATACCCCGCCCCCCGCAGCCAGGTTCCATGGGCTGCATGGTCGTGACTGTTGCCAGCTGGCACATGGTCAGGCGGACACCCTGCCCCCCCCCCCGGCACGCACCGTCCCCAAACCCCCGCCCCCCCCCCCATCCTCCCCGGCACGCACCCTCCCCAACCCCACCCTCTCCTCCCCGGCACGGAACCTTTCCATCACTCGCCATCACTGGCCCCACCCTCTCCTCCCCGGCACGCACCGTCCCCAAACCCCCCCCCCACCCTCTCCTCCCCGGCACGCACCGTCCCCAAACCCCCCCCCCCCCAACTCTCTCCTCCCGGCACGCACCGTCCCCAAACCCCCCCCCCCCACCCTCTCCTCTCCATCACGCACCCTCCCCAACACCCCCCTCCTCCCCAACCCTTCCCCCCACCCAGCCCCTCCCCCCAGCCGCTCCCCCCAGCCCCTCCCCCCAGCCCCTCCCCCCTGGCACGCACACTCCAAAGGCTCCTGCGACACCCCCCCCCCTACCCACGGCCGTGCCGTCACTTCTCCGGCGGCTGCCCTACGCCGACCCCTACCTCCGCGCTGGCCAGCGTCAACCAGCGTAAATAGGTGGTTTGATTTATGCCGGCGTGGCCCGTGGTCACGTCAGCGGGACTTCGGCCCATCCGGCCCGGAGAATTGGGGCGGCCCCGGGTTCCATTGCATCGTGCCGGTCCTCGACATTCTCCGAGGCGCGCGGCGCGATTCACGTCAACGGGATTTTGGGGGGACTGGAGAATATCGCGGGGGGGTCGGAGAATCCCGCCCCTTGCGTTTGCAACTTGCATGTGTTTTCCAACTTCCCACAACTCTAATAGGAAACCAACTTACTCCAAGAACAGTACCCAAGCACGTAATAGAATGAATATCCTTGCCATTTCCTGCCTTCTGTCCAAAGAGAGATTCACTGTTGCTACAAAATAGTCGTGGTTGAGTTTGGAGAGAATCTTCTCAAGTCAAAACATCTCAGTACTTCCTACAATACGTTACTTGTTTTGAAGGGCAGTGACCTTTAGGTCAGTTATTACATTTGCGGTCCCATGGCCGCAATACAGCAATGAGATGACAGAGCAGTTATTCTGTTTTTTGGTAGGTGCTAGCTAAAGGATGTTGGTCCAGGCACCGGATGAACTCTTTGCTCTCCCAACAGTGCCAAGAGCTATTTAACATTCACATGAACCACCAAAACAAGCAGACGGGGCCTGAGTTGAATGTCCCAGCCAAAGAATGTCATATCTTCCATAACACCAGAGTACCATCGGCCTTTATTAGCTTAAACTTTGATTGGAGCCTGAGGAGGGGGGGATGCGAGGGGTAGGGTGCAAACCATAACCTTCTGATTTTTCAGTAACTGTGGCAAACTACCTCACATCATCATGTGTCTGCAGGGTCAGAAAGGGATAGGCATTGAGTGATAAAATTCCTGAGGATAACATGGGAACGCTTTGTACAAACCCAGGAGAAGATATCACGACTCATATTAGTGGCATTAAGTCATAAGGGATGTGTCACTACAAATCATGCGATTGGACTTAAAAATAAACCCTTGATGTCTTTCATGCCTGTCGTTCGCCACTGATTCTGAAGAGAATTTATTTTGGAAGGACTGTTTAAACAATAATATTTTGAATTCTTGCAGAAGGTGTTGTTGGGCGATTTTCAGTCAGAATCCAAGAGGCCTTCCTTTGTGTACGATGAAGCACTGTGAGCAGCAGAAGTGTACTAAATAAATGTGCCTGCCAGGGAACATGGGGCAGCTGGGAAACAGGTGGGAGACATTGTGATAAAATGAGTAGATGGAGCTGTTTCAGAAAGCAGAGCTGCTGTTAAAAGCATTAAAAAATAAATACCCTACGTAGGCACAGAATAATATTGTTACTCAGAATGTCCTTATCAGCCAGGGCAATGAAGTGGTTCCGAACCTGTGGAGTTCGTCACATCTATGACTCCACACTGATCATCAGGAAATGCACTTCATGGAATGAGGTCAATCTCCCAGCTGATAAAAAAACAAGCTGACAATGAGCTTGCCTGATGCAGTTTTCACTTATGCTGGGCTTGACTTCAGAGCAAAATTTCAATTCTGAGATGGGATTAAACTGGATGTAGAAGAGTTCGGAACCACGAAGAACGTGTTTAATCCTTAAATCATGAACGCATTCAATATCTCACTGCAATCGCTTTGCTTTCTGCCTCTTCTCTTGATTTATTGTAATGTTCTTTCATGGGATGTGGGCATTTGTGGCGACGCCAACATTTATTGCCCATCCATAATTACCCTTGTGGAGGGATGCTAATGGAGCTGACTCACATAGAATCACAGAATCACTACAGTGCAGAAGGAGGCCATTTGGCCCATCGAGTCTGCATTGACTCTCCAAAAGAGCTCCCTAACAAGGCCCACTCCCCCGCCCTATACCCTTAATCTAACATCTTTGGACACCAAGGGGTAATTTATAGTGGCCAATCCACCTAGCCTGCACATCTTTGGACACTAAGGGAAAATTTAGCGTGGCCAATCCACCTAATCTGCACATCTTTGGGCACTAAGGGACAATTTAGCGTGGCCAATCCACCTAACCGGCACATCTTTGGACACTAAGGGACAATTTAGCATGGCCAATCCACCTAACCTGCACATCATTGGACACTAAGGGACAATTTAGCGTGGCCAATCCACCTAGCCTGCACATCTTTGGACACTAAGGGACAATTTAGCATGGCCAATCCACCTAACCTGCACATCTTTGGACACTGAGGGATAATTTAGCATGGCCAATCCACCTAACCTGCACATCTTTGGACACTAAGGGACAATTTAGCATGGCCAATCCACCTAACCTGCACATCTTTGGACACTGAGGGACAATTTAGCATGGCCAATCCACCTAACCTGCACATCTTTGGACACTAAGGGACAATTTAGCATGGCCAATCCACCTAACCTGCACATCTTTGGACACTGAGGGACAATTTAGCATGGCCAATCCACCTAACCTGCACATCTTTGGACACTGAGGGACAATTTAGCATGGCCAATGCACCTAACCTGCACATCTTTGGACACTAAGGGACAATTTAGCGTGGCCAATCCACCTAACCTGCACATCTTTGGACACTGAGGGACAATTTAGCGTGGCCAATCCACCGAACCTGCACATCTTTGGGTGGAAACCGAAGCACCCGGAGGAAACCCACGCAGGCACAGAGAGAAAGTGCAAACCCAAGGCCAGAATTGAACCCAGGTTCCTGGCGCTGAAAATGAAATGAAATTAAAATCGCTTATTGTCACAAGTAGGCTTCAAATGAAGTTACTGTGAAAAGCCCCTCGTCGCCACATTCCGGCGCCTGTGAGGCAACAGTGATAACCATTGTGCCGCCCCATGGAGAGTGAAATTCAGCATTGGTGGAGATGAAAAGCAGGCACGTCGTGAATTGGCTGCCCATTGTACATCCTGCCGTTTTTCTCTCTTTCATTTCAGTGTGCACGTTCGACAGGATGTACGAGATAAGGTAAGGTAAAGTCATCACAGTCTCAGATGACCTTTGAGGGGGAGAGCTGACTGGTGATGATTTAACCTGAGGATCACCACACCTCAGGCGAGGGGCGAGGTTGAGAAGGTGGGACCTTCATGAATAACCTCAGCTGGTACGGGAATTGAACCCACGCTGCTGTCCTTGCTCTGCATCACAAACCAGCTGCCTAGCCAACCCGCCCCCATAGCATGTACTGCAGAACAAGGAAAGGCTCCTTCTAGAAACTTCAAAACTCACAACCTTCACCACCTTGGCCAACAGCAGCAAGGGGAACAATCAGCGAGAGAGCTGTGGACCTGGATTTCAGTGACCATGGAGGAGGAATGTAACAACTTGAGAAGGACCCTATAAGGGCCCAGGGAGCCAATTATGGAGGGATACCCCTCCTGCCCACTACCAGGCTGTGCAGGGAAACCTGGCAGGCTGGTCGCTTGGCATGGACCTCAACTATCACTGGTTTAATCTCGGTGGTGTTGGTATGAAGCCCTTATTTTGGCATTAATTGCCCACTTCAGGGCCTCAATCACTGAAAGGTGGGTCACCTGATACCACACCTGCGTCTGGCAGAAATTGTGGTGGGAGCAAGGACGTGTAGTTAGGTGGCAGGCAGGTCATCCATTGGATATAATGCACCTTTAAACACACCAGCAAGGAGCATTAAGATCATCCTATTGGATCAAAGGAACATAGAAACAGGAGTCAGTCATTCAGCCCCTCGAACCTCTTTCACCAATGACTGAGAACATGGATGATTGGTGAAACAAGAAATTGAACCTGTGCTGTTGAGGTCGTTCTGAAACACACACAAGCCATCTAACCAACTGAGCTTCCCAGGCAATGATAGCTTGAGGATATTTTAGTCGGCATGCCCTCTTGCTATGCCTGGTCATTAGCTTTCCCCCATTTTGTTCATAGCCACACTACCAATCACTTAACCTCACGATAGACTATTATTTGCAGATCCTGCATTGGCAACATCACCCCATACTGATCATTAGGAGATAGGCTTAATAAATGGAATGAAGTCAATCTGTTGGTTGATACTGAACATAAAGTAAAGTCACCATAGTCCCAGGTGACAATAGGCTGCTTTACCCTTTGAGAGGGGGAGCTGACTGGTGGCGATTTAACCTGAGGATCACCACACCTCAGGTGAGGGACAAGATTGAGAAGGCGGGGCCTTCATGAAGAACCTCGTCTGGTACGGGAATTGAATCCGAGCTGCTGGCCTTGTTCTGCATCATGAACCAGCTGTCCAGCCAACTCAGTAAATCTCACAGTCTCCTGGGGTTACAAGGAGTTAGGAGGGAGTTCAAATGGAATATATTCACTCAAACAAATGAATTCATTAAAGTGGACTATATATAATGAGTTCAAGAAATATGTTGATACGCTTCTGGTTGCGGCAGGGATGAGCTAGCCACACGTTTCGGCGGCTCCAGCTCCGACGGAACTTCGGGCACTTTTAAGAGCCCCAACGTAAAATGGACGGCCGTAAAACCCGGTGCGAGGCGCGACGGAAGGGAGCCCCCCCCGAAAGACGGAGGGGAAAAACCGGCAGCGGCGGCTGCAGCCCAAAGAATCTGCAGCCAGAAGATCAGAGAGAGAGAGAGAGGGAGTGAAACAAAATGGCGGCGGAGAAACCACAGGTGACATGGGGGCCTAAGCAGGACGAGGTGGTGAGACGGTGCGTGGACCTGCTGAAGAAGGAGGTAATGACCCCGTTGTTATAGGCTATTGAGGGGCTTAAGGAGACTTTAAAGACCCAGGAGACGGAACTTCGCGTGGTGGAGCAGAAGGTGTCAGGTATTGAGGACGAGGTCCTGGGCCTGGCGGTCAAGACTCAGACGCACGAGGCACTTCATAAAAAGTGTGCTGACAGGATTGAGGCCCTTGAAAATGGAGCGCGAAGGAAGAACCTTAGGATACTAGGTCTCCCGGAGGGTGTGGAAGGAGTGCACTGTGGAGCGTACGCAAGTAAGATGCTGAGCTCACTGATGGGTGCTGAGGCCCCTGCGGGCCCCATGGAGGTGGAGTGGGCAAATCGGATCCCGGCGAGAAGACCAAAAGCGGGAGAACCACCGAGGGCGATAATCGTGCGATTCTACCGCCTTAAGGACAGAGAAGTGGTCCTGAGATGGGCCAAAAAGGTGCGGAGTAGCAGATGGGAGAATGCGGTGGTAAGGATCTACCAGGATTGGAGTGCGGAGGTGGCGAGAAGGAGGGCGAGCTTCAACCGAGCCAAAGAGGTTTTGCACAAAAGGAAGGTGAAGTTTGGGATGCTGCAGCCGGCAAGACTATGGGTCACGCATCAGGAGAGACAATATTATTTCGAGACGGCGGAGGAAGCATGGTCCTTCATCAATGAAGAGAAACTGGACCGGAACTGAGGGACTGATGCTGCAGGGAACTGTTATTGTTGTTATTATTGTTTTTGTTAATGGGATGGTGAAAGTTAAGCGAGAAGTAAACAGGGAAGGGGGGGGACACTGGGGAAATGTGGGCGCCGGTGAGGGGGGAGAGGTGGGACATAGTCAGAGAATGGGGAAGGAGAGGGGGAGGGGAAAGGGAGCTGCGCCATAAGAGGCGGGACAGGTAAAGGGATGTTCCCGCACCAGAAAGAATAAGGCGGGAAAACAGGCGCAAGGCGGATGGGAGTTCCCTCACACCGGGGGGCCGAGGAACGAGCAGGAGTAGCCGGGGTCAGTTGAAGTCAGCTGACTTACGGAAGTGATATGGGGGGAGCAATCAAGCTAGATAGGGATCTAGCGGGGGGGGGGGGGGGGGGGACAACTGGGTTGCTGCTGCGGAAATCCAAAAGGAAATGGCTAAAGAGAAGGTGGTCGGGGGCGGAATGCGACGCTGGGGGAGCGAGCGGGAGCGCGGAGGCGGGATATGGGACTGGCCTACAGAAGGTAATGGCTAGTCGACACGGGAGGGGGGCAGGTAGCCCCCCAGTGAGGCTGATCACGTGGAACGTGAGAGGCCTAAATGGGCCGATAAAAAGGGCCCGAGCGCTCGCGCATTTGAAAGGACTAAGGGCAGACGTGGTTATGCTCCAAGAGACGCACCTAAAGGTGGCGGACCAAGTTAGGCTAAGGAAAGGATGGGTGGGACAGGTGTTCCACTCAGGACTGGACGCAAAGAACAGAGGGGTGGCCATTTTGGTGGGGAAACAGGTAGCATTTGAAGCAAAGAACATCGTAGCAGATAGTGGAGGTAGATATGTAATGGTGAGTGGTAGGCTGGAGGGAATGGAGGTCGTGTTGGTTAATGTGTATGCCCCAAATTGGGACGATGCGGGGTTCATGAGACGGATGCTGGGGCGTATTCCGGACCTGGAGGCAGGAAATTTGATTTTAGGAGGGGACTTCAATACGGTGCTGGACCCGGGGCTAGATAGATCCAGCTCAAGGACTGGAAGAAGGCCGGCAGCGGCCAAGGTACTTAAGGGGTTTATGGACCAAATGGGGGGAGTGGATCCATGGCGATTTCTTAGACCCAGGGCTAGGGAGTATTCCTTCTTATCCCACGTCCATAAAGTGTACTCCCGGATAAATTTTTTTGTTCTAGGTAGGTCGTTGATCTCTAGGGTGGAAGAAGCTGAATACTCAGCCATAGCGGTTTCGGGTCATGCCCCACATTGGGTGGACCTGGAAGTAGGAGAGGACAGGGAGCAGAGAACACTCTGGCGATTAGATGTGGGACTGATGGCGGATGAGGGAGTGTGTGCAAGAGTGAGGGGGTGTATCGAGAGATACCTGGAGGTCAATGACGACGGCGAGGTCCCTGTGGGAGTGGTCTGGGGAGCACTAAAAGCGGTGGTCAGAGGAGAGCTGATTTCTATTGGGGCCCACAAAAGGAAAACAGAGGCCAAGGAAAGGGATAGATTACTGGGGGAGATTTTATGAAGAGCTGTATAGGTCTCAGCCCCCAGAGGGAGAGGAGGGGATGCGGCAGTTCCTGGACCAGTTGAGGTTCCCGAAAGTGGAGGAGCAGGCGGTGGCAGGCCTGGGGGCGCCGATTGAGGTGGACGAGGTTATTAACGGACTGGGAAGCATGCAAGCAGGGAAGGCCCCGGGGCCAGACGGGTTCCCGGTGGAATTCTACAGAAAATATGTGGACTTGTTGGCCCCGTTGTTGGCAAGGACATTCAATGAGGCCAGGGAAGGGGGGACACTACCCCCGACAATGTCGGAGGCGACGATATCGCTAATTTTGAAGAGGGACAAAGATCCGATGCAGTGTGGGTCCTATAGACCTATTTCACTATTGAACGTGGACGCCAAACTGCTAGCAAAGGTGCTGGCATCGAGGATAAAGGACTGTGTCCCAGGGGTGGTGCACGAAGACCAGACAGGGTTCGTAAAAGGGAGACAATTGAATGTTAACGTGCGACGGCTATTAGGGGTGATAATGATGCCCTCAGTGGAGGGGGAGGCAGAGATAGTGGCGGCAATGGACGCAGAGAAGGCATTTGATAGGGTGGAGTGGGAGTATTTAGGGGAAGTGTTAAGGAGGTTTGGGTTTGGGAACGGATTTATTCGCTGGGTTAGACTACTTTATGGGGCACCAACGGCAAGCGTAGTTACAGGTCGACATAGATCGGAGTATTTCCGATTATATAGGGAAACAAGACAGGGATGCCCGCCGTCTCCATTGTTGTTTGCGCTGGCAATTGAACCTCTGGCCATGGCGCTGAGAGACTCCAGGAAATGGAGAGGGGTGACTAGAGGGGGAGAAGAACACCGAGTCTCGTTATACGCGGATGGCCTATTGCTATACGTGTCGGACCCAGCGGGGGGGATGATAGAGGTTATGCGAATCTTGAGGAGGTTCGGGGAATTTTCGGGGTATAGGTTAAACATGGGGAAGAGTGAATTATATGTGATACATCCAGGGGACCAGAGTAGAGAGATAGAAGGCTTACCGCTAAGGAAAGTGGAAAGAAACTTCCGATACTTGGGGATTCAGATCGCTAGGAGCTGGGGAACCTTGCACAGACTTAATCTGACACGGCTGGTAGAACAAATGGAGGAGGACTTTAAGAGGTGGGACATGCAGCCTTTATCGCTGGCGGGCAGGGTGCAGGCAATTAAGATGATGGTCCTCCCGAGGTTCTTATTTGTATTTCAATGTCTCCCTATTTTAATCACCAGGACCTTTTTTAATAAAATAGATAGGAGCATTACGAGCTTTGTTCCGAGAGTAAGGAGGGGGTTCCTGCAGCGCAGTAGGGACAGAGGAGGACTGGCACTACCGAATTTGGGAGATTATTATTGGGCCGCCAATGTGGCAATGATACGTAGATGGATGATGGAGGGTGAGGGAGCGGCGTGGAAAAGGCTGGAGAGAAGGTCCTGTAAAGGGACGAGTCTAGAGGCGCTGGTGACGGCGCCGCTACCGTTCTCACCGAAAAAGTACACCACGAACCCGGTGGTGGCGGCAACACTGAACATATGGGGACAGTGGAGGCGACAGAGACGGGTGCGGGGAGCCCTGGTGGGGTCCCCTATCAGGAACAACCATAGGTTCGCCCCAGGAAGAATAGATGGAGGATTTCAGAGCTGGTACCAGTTGGGAATTAGGAAGGTGGGAGATTTATTCATAGATGGGACTTTTGCGAGCTTGGGAGCACTGGAGGAAAAGTATAAGTTACCCCGGGGGAATTTCTTGAGATATATGCAGGTGGGGGCGTTTACTAGACAACAGGTGAGGGAATTTCCGCGGCTCCCGACACAGGGGATACAGGACAGGATGCTTTCAGGGGTGTGGGTCGGAGAGGGCAAGGTGTCAGAGATTTATAGAGAGATGAGGGAAGAGGGGGAGGAGTCGGTGGAGCACCTACAATTTAAGGTGCTACATAGAGCACACATAACGGGGGGCAAGATTGAGCAGGTTCTTTGGAGTGGAGGACAAATGTGGGAGGTGTGGCGGGAGCCCGGCAAACCACGCACATATGTTTTGGGCGTGCCCGGCACTGGAAGGGTATTGGAAGGGAGTGATTTCGCAGGTGGTGAAGGCCCGGGTCAAACCAGGCTGGGGGTTAGCTCTATTTGGAGTTGCGGAAGAGCCGGGAGTGCAGGAGGCGAAAGAGGCCGATGTCGTGGCCTTTGCGTCCCTCGTAGCCCGGCGCAGGATCCTACTCATGTGGAAGGAGGCGAAACCCCCCGGACTGGAGGCCTGGGTAAACGATATGGCGGGGTTTATTAAACTGGAACAGATAAAGTTTGCCCTGAGAGGATCGGCTCAAGGGTTCACCAGGCGGTGGCAGCCATTTCTCGACTACCTAGGGGAACGTTAGAGGGAAGACGGATGACCAGCAGCAGCAACCCGGGGGGGGGGGGGGGGGGAGTTGGGGAGGCAGTTAAGTATAGGTCAATAGAGTACGAGGTTTTGTTACTTGTATATTATTACTACTATTATTATTATTGTTAAAAACTTTTTAAAATTCTGTTTTGTTACTGTTATCGTTTCGCTTGTTTTGTAAGCGGGAAAAATGTTGCTCAGGGAAAAAAATTTCAATAAAATATATTTTTTAAAAAGAAATACGTTGATACTTCTGGTGAGACATTGGGTAACTTATAATAGGCTCCTTGAGAATAATGTGTTTTCCCCCTTAAAAATCATTAGTACTTGGATATTGCTGGATTACTAGGCCCTCAGAATCTGTCCTCAAGTTCTTTGGTGGAAGAGTCTCTGCTTTACTAAAACTGCTATCAAGCCAAATCAAGCCATGATTTAGAGCACAGCATATTATTATAGAGTTCAGCAATTGTCCACTTGTTTGATCCACCTGTATTCAACTAATTCATTTGCTAAAGTATTTGAAAATGGATTTTCTTTATCTTGCTCTTGGTTAGGATTCACAGGTTGTTTACCAATATGCAGAGTGATAATTCTATAAAACCATAATTTTGCAGATTGGTAATCTCCGTCGGATTTACCTTCACTGGGATTTGGAAGACCCTGTCTCACCCAACCTTCCCCACTCAGGCTGGGGGATGAAGCGCGCCCCCAGCAGCATTGCCGTGGAGTAACTGGGCGCAGACAGGTGAGTCACTCCCCTTTTTACAGCAGTAGCTGCCTTAAATGGGAGGTTTGAAGGGACATTTTATAATAATAATAATCTTTATTAGTGTCACAAGTAGACTTACACTAACACTGCAATGAAGTTACTGTGAAAAGCCCCTAGTCGCCACACTCCGGCGCCTGTACGGGTACACGGAGGGAGAATTCAGAATGTCAAAATTACCTAACAGCACGTCTTTCAGGACTTGTGGAAAGAAACCGGAGCACCCGGAAGAAACCCATGCAGACACAAGGAGAACATGCTCTCGGGGGAGTGCAGCGAAGGTTTACCAGACTGATTCCAGGGATGGCAGGATGAGGAGAGATTGATTAGGTTGGGATTGTTCTCGCTGGAGTTCAGAAGAATGGGGGGGGATTTCATTGAGACTTATAAAATTCTAACAGACTAGACAGGGTAGATGCAGGGAAGATGTTACCAATGATGGTGTGTCCACAACTAGGGATCACAGTCTGAGGATTCAGGGTAAACCATTTCGGACAGAGATGAGGTGACATTTCTTCACACAAAGAGTGGTGAGCCTGTGGAATTCATTACAGGAAGTAGTTGATGCTAAAACTTTGAATATATTCAAGAGGCGGTTGGATATAGTACTTGGGAAGAATGGGATCAAAGGCTATGGGGAGAATGCAGGGTTAGGCTATTGAGTTGGATGATCAGTGATGAATGGCAGAGCAGGCTCGAAGGGCCAAAAGGCCTTCTCCTGCTCCTATCTTCTATGTATCTATGTAAACCCTTACCTGGGAACTTTCTGGAGCGACTTCCCAGCGCATCATTGGGGTCCCCCCTAAATGTGACGCTGGGGAACCCGGAAGTTATGGGTAATCTCTTAACTTCACAAGAAACATTTTACAGGCTATCAATAGCTCATATATGTTTCAACAAAGTGGCCACTGGACAGCACAACATCAACATCGCATCTCTTTTAATGCAATTTTATTTTCCTTGACACGCATCTCATGAAACAAAAGCTATAACATCACTGCCCAGTTTTGTGAATGACCTAAAAATTAGGCAGGTGAATTGGAGCCACGATCAAATAATCAACTACAGGAAGCCTCAAAGAAAACGCTCTGAAGCCAGAGCTGGGACCAGGAGGTTATTGGACTGAACCAATCTGCAACATGAGCTGTTCATGAGGCAACTGTGGGAAATGATGATAATGCTGCAACAGGGTGAGGAGGGCCTAGAAGTTGGGGGGGGGGGGGGGGGGGGGAGCATTGTCATCAGTGTATTTATTGACATTAACACTGCAACTCCACTCCTCTTGTTGCATTTAAATGACTCCATATTATATCACTTAATTCACTTCACATATAATGAACTACTTTGAAGTGCAGTAGCTATTAGTATCCTGCTGTTTGCGCACAGCAGGATTCTACAAATAACTAGATACATGACTAATCTATTTTCTTTGGAGGTGAAGGCTGAGCAAGGAATCTTAGCCAAGGCACTGAAAGAATCTCCCACAATTTCTTTGAATGATGCCAAGATGTGTTTTGAACCACCAGGGCAGGGAGGCAAGGGGCTGGATTCTCCGTTTTTGGGACTATGTCCGCACACCGTCGTGAAAACTGTAGGGCTGGATTCTCTAAAAAATGGGGCTATGTCCCCACGCCGGCGGGAAAACCGGTGGCAACAACTCCAGAAGGCCCCTGAAAGTGACAAATTCTCACCATTCTAGTGGGCTAGGTTGCCGTCAGAGTCGTCCCCGCAGCCCCAGCCGGCGGGGAACGGCCCGCGCGGGATGCGCAGAACGGCCGGTGTTTGGGTCCGGCGTGGAGTAAAATAGGCCCCCACCGAACCGGCCCGCCCGCCGATTGGTAGGCCCCAATCGCGGACCAGGCCACCGTGGGCCCCCTACCCCGGGTTCGGATCCCCCCGCCCCCCCCCCCCCTTCTAGGACGGCACCCGCACACTCACCTGCCAGGTCCCGCCCTGTGGGAGGTGCATAATCCACTCAGCCAAACTCGTCGGCCCATCGGGGCCCGGAGAATCGCGGGGGGGTCCACAGTCAACGGCCCTCGACCGGCATGGCGGAGATCCGCTGGCATCCAAAAAACGGCGCCTGAGAATGGGAAGGCCGGCGTCAGGGCGCGATTCCCGCGTCCCTCCAGGGATTCTCCGACCCGGCGCCGGGTCGGAGAATCCCGGCCGTGGCCTTTTACACCAGGAAAACTGTTGACAAAAGGCCACAGATTCACAGCCTTGCAGGGGGCTAGCAGCCCTCCGCATTTCTAGGTCAGAGGCAGCGCCGTGCTCCATGGCGGACTCAGCCCGCAGACCTGGACTGCCGAAATAGTGTCCCGCATCGGACGCTTGCCCGGCCCGGACCAGCCGTACACATAGGCCGGGATTCTCCCCCAACTGGCGGGCGGGCCATACTGTTGCCAAAGAGTGGCGTGAACCACTCCGGTCCTGGAATCCTCCGCACTTCCGGGCGCTGGAGTGATTGGCGCTGCGCCACCGGCGCCGAAGGGCCTCGGCTGGCCGGTACGAGTAGGCGCATGCACGGAAGCACCAGCATGTTCTGGCACATGCGCAGGGATCACGGCAGTGGTTCTGCGCATGCGCCAGAACACGCTGGCGCTCCTGCGCATGCGCTTACCCATGCCGGCCGGCGGAGGACTTTCGGCGCCTTTCTTCTCTGCACCGGCCATGACGGAGCTTTACAGAGGCCGGAGTGGGGGGAAAGAGTGCCTCCACGGCACAGGCCCGCCCGCAGTTCGGTGGGACCCGATCGTGGGCCAGGCCACCGTGGGCCCCCCCACCTCCCCCCGGGGCCGGATTCCCCCCGCGACCCCCCTGAGGACTCCGCAGGCCGCCCTCAGAGCCAGGTCCCACCAGTATGGACCTTGTGCATTTCACGCCGGCGGTACCAGCCGAAAACGGGCGACCGCTCGGCCCATCAGGGCCCGGAGAATCGCCGGGGGTGCACTGACAACGGCCCCCGACTGGCGCGACGTGATCCCTGACCCCGACAAAAAAACGGCGGCGGAGAATTCGGCAGTCGGCGTCGAAGCAGCGGGGCATGATTCACGCCGGCCCCCCCGGCGATTCTCCTACCCGGCGGAGGGTCGGAGTATCCCGCCATAGCCCCCAGTCGCAAATGAAGCCCTCCCTGCCTTCCGATCGGCCATCCCCCGACTGTGGCGGCCCCGGACTGAGTCCACAGCCGCCTCCCGAACGGCAGGACCATATTAGAACCACGCCGTCGGGAATTCAGGCTGTCGAGGACGGAGAATAGCGGAGCGGGCCTCAGGCAAAGGCAGTAGATACTTGGCGTGGCGTTTTCCCCGAATATGCCGCTTTTCGGGGGGGCGGTGAATAGTGGAACCGGTGCCGGTCCCGATTTCGTGCGGGGAAACAGATTCTCCGCCCTCCTCGCTGAATGCGATTTTGACTTCGGGGTGCGGAGAATCTAGCCCAAGGTCTTACTGTGATAGGTTTTGATGACAGGTCATTGCTCTTTATATGCGGGGACAGGTAAATACAGTCCATTAACTCTGTTTCTTTCCTCACCGATGCTGCCAAACCTGCTAACGATAGTAAGCATTTTCTGTTTTTGTTTCCAGCACCCACAGTGCACCATTTCCTCAATTTTGCACTGGAAGTGTCAGCCTAGCTTGTACTCAGGTCTTGGATTGAGGTATAAAGCCACAACCTCGTCATTCGGATCCGTAGGCGCTATCAAATGGCCTGAGATGTCACTAACGTGCACTTGTGACTTTGAATAAGGAGCATGAGAGGTTAAGCACTGCACAAGGACTTGCACACCTCATCCAGGATGATTTGCTGAGGGGGATTGTCTGTTTTTTTGGGTGAGATGTTAAGCCACAACATACCTGTCTGTTCTGTAGTTCAGACGGACAGTAAAACTCTCAGAGCACTACTTGAAGGGGGGAAAGGATTTCTCTCAGAGGCATGACGAATAAGCTTCCCTCAATCAATACTATTGGGAAAACCATGGGCTGGATTCTCCACCTCGCGGCGCCCGCAGCGGAGTTATTGATGAGGCAGGAGAAAACGGGATTGGCGCCTGGTGTCGATCAGTTTACGATGCTCGGATCCCCGCTGGCGATGGGATCGCGGTTCACGCCCCGTGCCAACAGGAGAATGCAAATGGGTCTTTAAGATCTAGTTGCATCCACTGTTACGACACCCTGGGCTGCTGCGTGGTCAATTCCAACCTCACTTAATCTGCAGTCACAACGCAAGTGAATTAAAAAATAATTCACAGAAAAATACCCTCTTTTAGGCCGTCGGCTGCCCAATAATTAAAGTCACCAGCATTGTAAATGAAAACATTGTGACTTTTTATCAATGACAAGAACGTTAATGAAATACAACTAGTTAACTATTCCAAGGCATCAAAACCATATTTTCAGCTGCCAAATGCACGTTCAGTGGCAGCCCGGTGGCACATGGGCCACCGTTAATTCCTAATCCCCCACTTTAACTTGCCCTCCACCCTCCATACACACAGACACACACAGACACACACAGACACACACACACACTCATACACACAATAATATAGTTCATTTTTGTTCTTCTTCCTCCAACTGGAATCCTTCTCGATTGACAGTCTCTTTGAACAAGAAGGTCTCTGCACGATCCGTCGATTTCTCTACGCCTCGGCATTTCTCTTTAAAGTCAGATACTTTAGTTCAATCTGATCACAGAGTCCCTTGCAATTGTCCAACACAAGAGCATTGGTTATCACAGCTTTCAGACAGTCAAATGCCTGTTGACAGTCCGCTGTCCAATTGAATTTGTTACGCTGCTTGAGCAAGTCCATCAGTGGAGCCACCACGCTCCAAAAATTTTGCACAAATGTTTAATCAAATCCACTCATGCCAAGAAATCACATTATTTCCCTTCATCTTGAGGGTATCGGAAACTCCGCAATGAAAGTGACTTGGGTTTCCCCAAATTCACTTTTGGCTAGGTTTATCACCAAACCGGCCTCCGGAAGTTGATCGAATAACTCCATCAGATGTTTTAAATGTTCTTTCCATGTCTGGCTGAAAATTACCAGATCGTCGATGTATACCGCACAATTGGGTAATCCTGAAACAACTTTGTTAGTTAACCGTTGAAATGTGGCTGGGGCGTTTTTCATGCCAAGTGGCATAACTTTGAATTGGTATATACCATCTGGAGTCACAAAAGCTGAAATCTCCTTCGCTCTTTCGGATAAAGGTACCTGCCAGTAACCTTTAAGTAAATCCAATTTGGCAATAAAAGCTGATTGTCCCACTTTCTCAATGCAATCCTCCAAACGTGGTATAGGATAAGAGTCCGTTCTTGTAACTGCATTAACCTTGCTATAGTCCACACACAACCGTTGGGTACCGTCCAGTTTTGGTACCATCACTATGTGTGAGCTCCATTGGCTGCAACCCACTTCAATTATACCATTTTTAAGCATACTCTCAATCTCTTTGTTAACCTGTGCCAATTTTAAAGGATTAAGTCTGTATGGATGTTGTTTGATTGGAACAGCATTTCCCACATCTATATCATGTGTAGCCATTTTAGTACTTCCCAATTTATCTCCACAAATATGCCCATGTGATATCAATAACTCTTTCAGGTCAGTTCGTTTTTCCTCTGGAAGGTAACTCAACAATTTATCCCATTTTTTAAGAACATCCTCATTTTCAAATTTATTTTGAGGTATGTCAAATTCACAGTCATCTGGATTTGGTTCATCCCTTTGAGTTAGAATCATTACAACCTCCTTCTTTATCTCTCCTTCCCTTTCAAAGTACCTTTTAAGCATATTCACATGACACACTCGGGAAGTCTTCCTTCTATCCGGCATTTTTACCACATAATTCACCTCACTTAATTTCCTTTCAATCTGATAAGGTCCACAAAACCTTGCTTTTAAAGGTTCACCTACCACTGGTAACAATACTAAAACTTTATCTTCACTGGCAAAATTACGAACTTTGGAGTTCTTGTCGGCTAGCCGTTTAATCACATTTTGTGCAACCTTTAAATGTTGTCCAGCCAATTCACCTGCTCTATTTAATCGTTCCCTGAAATTTGACACGTAATCCAATAATGTAATTTCCGATTTCTCACTCGCCAATTTTTCCTTAATCAATTCAAGTGGTCCTCTTACCTGATGACCAAACATTAGTTCAAAAAGACTAAATTTGATTGACTCATTAGGTGCATCGCTAATTGCAAACAGTACAAATGGAATTCCTTTATCCCAATCCTCTGGATAATCTTGACAATACGCCCTCAACATTGTCTTTCATGTCTGGTGCCACCTTTCTAACGCTCCCTCCGATTCTGGATGGTATGCAGTTGATTTAAATTGTTTTATTCCTAAGCTATCCATAACTTCTTTGAATAACCTTGAGGTAAAATTTGATTCTTGATCCATGATTGTATTTCTATCTGGTAAAGAATTTAAGTAACTCTTCCACAATCTTTTTAGCTGTAATATTACATACTGGAATGGCCTCTGGAAACCTAGTAGACACATCCATTACAGTCAAAAGATATTGATTCCCACATTTCGTTTTAGGAAGCGGTCCTATGCAATCAATTAGGACCCTTGTAAAATGTTCCTCAAATGCTGGAATGAGCATTAAGGGCGCTTGTTTTATCACCGCTTGAGGTTTCCCTATCACTTGACATGTGTGACATGATTGACAAAATTTAACTACATCTTTATGTAGTCCAGGTCAATAAAAATGTTTTTGTATTTTAGCTTGAGTTTTCCTTATTCCCAAATGACCTCCCACTGGTACCTCATGTGCAACTCGCAACACCTCCTTTCTATGCCCTACTGGCAATACTACTTGATGAACTTTTGCTCACTTTTCATCCACCTGCATATGTAAAGGTCTCCATTTTCTCATCAAGACATCACTTTTACGGTAATAACACTCTGGTATACACGCAGATTCCTCTTCCGTGTATGCTTTCTGATATATCCGGTATTTTTCTACATCTTTCTGTTGTAACTCCGCCAATTTTCCTGAACTAAAAATATCTGCCTCATACTCCACCTGTTCTTTTCCAACCATTTGATCAAAAATCATTTCTGATAATTGCACTTCACCTTTATCTTCACTCTCTGATTTCTCCTCTTGTCTTAACCTGTGACTTTGTGACCTTGTTACTACACAATCCGGAAAAATCCCAGGATATTCGTCCTTCGACACTTCAGTTGTCTGATTTTCCACTGGCTTATCAACCACAGTAGGCATCACTCCATCTGCGATCAAGCTATATCATTACCTAAGATAAACTGTATTCCTAGACAAGGTAGTTTCTCTATTACTCCTACTACCACTTCACCACTCTTCACTGGACTCTCCAACCTTATCTTATATAATTGAACACTACTCTTATCACCCTGAATTCCACATACTACCGCCTTTTCTGGCAACATTCTTCCCAAACTACATAACTCCTCATCTCTTACCATTAAAGATTGACTAGTTCCCGTATCTCTTAATTGTGACTTCTTTACCTGCTCCTCTTGATACACATGAGTAAACTTTACCCACACAAGTAAATTCTTTGAAGAGATCTGGAACCTGCTTATCAATCACCTCTTGATCAGGCTGTACAATCTTTTGCACCTCCTTCACTTCACTTGGGCTTTTCTTTACCACTTTAACAAACCCCACTGTCTTATCCTGTTTTACCACATCAGCCTTCCCAGTGCTTTTCTTCAACCACCAACACTGTGACTTTACATGGCCTAGTTTATTACAGTGAAAACATTTGACACTTTTCATTTCTTTCCTACCCTCCTGGATTCCCTTTTTAATCTGAGGGGCACTCTCCTTATTATCATAGATTATCATAGAATTTACAGTGCAGAAGGAGGCCATTCGGCCCATCGAGTCTGCACCGGCTCTTGGAAAGAGCACCCTACCCAAGGTCAACACCTACACCCTATCCGCATAACCCAGTAACCCCACCCAACACTAAGCGCAATTTTGGACACGAAGGGCAATTTATCATGGCCAATCCACCTAACCTGCACATCTTTGGACTGTGGGAGGAAACCGGAGCACCCGGAGGAAACCCACGCACACACGGGGAGGATGTGCAGACTCCGCACAGACAGTGACCCAAGCCGGAATCGAACCTGGGACCCTGGAACTGTGAAGCAATTGCGCTATCCACAATGCTACCATGCTGCCCTATTATCGCCCATCAGATCACCTTTACCTTTACCACTTGAGTATTTCTCATGTCCCCAGTTTCTATCCCTCATAGGCTGAAACTGATGTCGGCAACCAAGCTTTGATTTATGAAATAATTCATAATCATCTGCCATTTCTGCTGCTAATGTTGCAGTTTTAACCCTCGGTTCTTCCACATAAATTCTCACTACATCAGGAATTAAGTTTTTAAACTCCTCCAAAAGTATAATTTCTCTGAGAGATTCATACGTTTGGCCTATTTTCAAAGCCCTTATCCACCTATCAAAATTTCTCTGTTTGAGCTTTTCAAACTCCATGTATGTTTGACCAAATTCTTTCCTTAAACTTCTCAACCTTTGTCTGTAAGCTTCAGGCACTAGTTCATGTGCAAACACTTCACTAGCCCTACCTACCAGCTTTGTTTGAATCAGTAACACCCACATGTCTTGTAGCCATTTCATTTGTTTAGCTACCTTCTCAAATGAAATGAAATGAAAAAAGATTCTACCTCCTTCTCATCAAACCTTGCAAATGCTTCGACATATTTAAATAGATCCCCACCAACCCTTCGACTATGACTCTCTTTCTCACTATCCTCATCACTATCATCCAACTGTACGTTTCCCTTTACGTCTACCAATTTTAACTGACTGTCATGTTTCATGGCCATTTTCCGAAGTTCAAATTGTCTCTCTTTATCTTTTTCCCTGATCTGTATCTCCCTTTCTCTTTCTTTTTGTTCGGCTCGGGCAATTCTTTCTTTTCTCTTTTCTTCTCTCTCCTTTTCTTTTTCCTCTCTATCTCTTTCTCTTTCCACTCTTTCTTTTTCTTCTCTTTTGTATTCAAGCTGCTTTAATTCTTTCTCATGTTCAAGTTGCTTAATCTGCAACTGGATCTTTGCCATTTCTAATGAGCCAGACTGTATCTCAGGCAACTTTAAATGCTTAGTCATCACTATAATTACCTCATAGATTTCATAGAATTTACAGTGCAGAAGGAAGCCATTCAGCCCATCGAGTCTGCACCGGCTCTTGGAAAGAGCACCCTACCCAAGGTCAACACCTCCACCCTATCCCCATAACCCAGTAACCCCAACCAACACTAAGGGCAATTTTGGACACTAAGGGCAATTTATCATGGCCAATCCACCTAACCTGCACATCTTTGGACTGTGGGAGGAAACCGGAGCACCCGGAGGAAACCCACGCACACACGGGGAGGATGTGCAGACTCCGCACAGACAGTGACCCAAGCCGGAATCGAACCTGGGAGCCCGGAGCTGTGAAGCAATTGTGCTAACCACTATGCTACCGTGCTACCCCACTATGCTACTGTGCCGCCCCTTTTTGCATTTTGTCAGGTAATGTTAACTGCAATGTTTTTGCCAAATCTAACAGTCTGCCTTTAGTCTCTGTCCGTAAGGTACTGCGTGTGACAGTCTCCACCCCCAAAAACTTCTGAGCCTCTGAAAGAGCCATTGTCGACAACACACTCCCTACTTAAACTGAAATACCACACCTGAAAAGCAACCACAATATGCTCACCCCTCAGTGTCTTTAAGTTCACAAAGCCAATCCAATAGATAGACTTTAATCCCCCTCGAGCCCTCAATTTGTTATGCGCTAGGGTTTAGAGAACCCCAAAGTGTATCATGGAGTTCACCTGATCCACAACTTTTAATAGACTGTGGTATGGGGAGCACACGGCCCACTCTGCAGGTGTGGTACAGCATAAATCGAAAAGTATTTTTTAAAGCAAAACAATGTTTATTCTATGAACTCACGTTAACCTTTTTAAAACATACAGTGAACATCTTAGCAACCATCAATTCAAATACAACACCCAAAGAATACAACACTAAGTAATCCTTAATAACTTCCCAAACAGCATCCAGAGACAAAAGAAACACATTAGGTTTACATTCACTACTGAGAACATTTAGAATTGTGAATTCACCAAATGACCAAGAGATAATCTTTTAATGGCAGAGAGATCAACAGTACACCTGCTCTGTCTGGCTTCAGCTCCAACACTGAAAACAAAACTAAAACACACCTGCAGCAAACAGCCTAAAACAAAAATAAAAAGCTGACAGACAGCCCAGCTCCACCCACACTCTGACATCACTGATAAACACCCATTTCTTATAGGTACATTTCTTAAACACCCATTTCTTAAAGGTACTCTCACATGACATAAGGAAAACTTAAGTAAAGAGAAAAAGAGTCTTTGGGTGCTATCTATCAGAAAAGTTTCTAAAGGTGGTTTCTAAGTGTGGGAATTGCCAGGTGCTTCACGATGACCAGCCCGGACCTTGCCGAGGCACTCTCGGTCTCAGGTGAGCATTTCCGATCTGCTCCAGAGCATGTGCCAGTCGCTAAAGAACGTATCCCAGACACAGATGGACATTGCCCAGGCACTTCCTGGTTCTCTGGGCATGGTACCGCGCCGCCTGCCCTTGGTCCTCCAGCTGTTCCTGCGGGTTCGCCCCAAGTTCATCCTCCAGTCTCTCCTCGTCCGGCTCCTCCTCAGACGAGGCTGCATGTTCATCCTCCTCCACCTCCAGCACGTCGCCCCGCTGTTGCCAGCTTGTGGAGGGCACAGCAGACCACCATAAAGAGGGCTACTCTCCAGGGGGATGTACTGCAATGCACCACCACAGCGGTCAAGGTCAAACTTTCCCCCTCTCACCTTGATATCGTGACCCCTTGTAATTGACACCTCCACTCTTGGAAAAAGCTTGTTGCTATCCACCCTGTCCATACCTCTCAGAATTTTGTAGACCTCAATCAGGTCCCCCCTCAACCTCCGTCTTTCCAATGAAAACAATCCTAATCTACTCAAACTTTCTTCATAGCTAGCACCCTCCATACCAGGCAACATCCTGGTGAACCTCCTCTGCACCCTCTCTAAAGCATCCACATTCTTCTGGTAATGTGGTGACCAGAACTGCACGCAGTATTCCAAATGTGGCCTAACCAATGTCCTATACAACTGTAACATGACCTGCCGACTCTTGTACTCAATACACCGTCCGATGAAGGCAAGCATGCTGTATGCCTTCTTGACCACTCTATCGACCTGCGTTGCCATCTTCAGGGTACAATGGACCTGAACTCCCAGATCTCTCTGTACATCAATTTTCCCCAGGACTCTTCCATTGACCGTATAGTCCGCTCTTGAATTAGATTTTCCAAAATGCATCAACTCACATTTGCCTGGATTGAACTCCATCTGACATTTCTCTGCCCACCTCTCCAATCTATTTATATTTTGCTGTATTCTCTGACAGTCCTCCTCACTATCTGCAACTCCACCAATCTTAGTATCATCTGCAAACTTGCTAATCAGACCACCTATACCTTCGTCCAGATCATTTATGTATATCACAAACAACAGTGGTCCGAGCACGGATCCCTGTGGAACACCACTAGTCACCTTTCTCCATTTTGACACACTCCCTTCCACCACTACTCTCTGTCTCCTGTTGCCCAGCCAGTTCTTTATCCATCTAGCTAGTACACCCTGAACCCCATACAACTTCACTTTTTCCATCAGCCTGCCATGGGAAACTTTATCAAATGCCTTACTGAAGTCCATGTATATGACATCTACAGCCCTTCCCTCATCAATTAACGTTGTCACTTCCTCAAAGAATTCTATTAGGTTTGTAAGACATGACCTTCCCTGCACAAAACCATGCTGCCTATCACTGATAAGTCTATTTTCTTCCAAATGTGAATAGATCCTATCCCTCAGTATCTTCTCCAACAGTTTGCCTACCACTGACGTCAAGCTCACAGGTCTATAATTCCCTGGATTATCGCTGCTACCCTTCTTAAACAAAGGGACAACATTAGCAATTCTCCAGTCCTCCGGGATCTCACCCATGCTCAAGGATGCTGCAAAGATATCTGCTAAGGCCCCAGCTATTTCTTCCCTCGCTTCCCTCAGTAACCTGGGATAGATCCCATCCCGACCTGGGGACTTGTCCACCTTAATGCCTTTTAGAATACCCAAAACTTCCCCCTTCCTTATACCGACTTGACCTAGAGTATTTAAACATCCATTCTTAGCCTCAACATCCGTCATGTCCCTCTCCTTGGTGAATACCGATGCAAAGTACTCATTAAGAATCTCACCCATTTCCTCTGACTCCACGCATAAATTCCCTCTTTTGTCTGTGAGTGGGCCAATCCTTTCTCTAGTTACCCTCTTGCTCCTTATATACGAATAAAAGGCTTTGGGATTTTCCTTAACGCTGTTAGCCAAAGATATTTCATGACCCCTTTTAGCCCTCTTTATTGCGCGTTTGAGATTTGTCCTACTTTCCCGATATTCCTCCAAAGCTTCATCAGATTTAAGTCGCCTAGATCTTATGTATGCTTCCTTTTTCATCTTAGCTAGTCTCACAATTCCACCCGTCATGCATGGTTCCCTAATCTTGCCATTTCTATCCCTCATTTTTATAGGGACATGTTTGTCCTGCACTCTAATCAACCTTTCCTTAAAAGACTCCCACATTTCAAATGTGAATTTACCCTTAAAGAGCTGCTCCCAATCCACATTCCCCAGCTCCTGCCGAACTTTGTTATACTTGGCCTTTCCCCAATTTAGCACTCTTTCTTCAGGACCACTCTCGTCTTTGTCCATGAGTATTCTAAAACTTATGGAATTGTGATCGCTATTCCCAAAGTAATCACCGACTGAAACTTTAACCATCTGGCCGGGAACATTCCCCAATGCCAGGTCCAGTATGGCCCCTTCCCGAGTTGGACTATTTACATACTGCTCTAAAAAACTCTCCTGGATGCTCCATACAAATTCTGCTCCATCTACGCCTCCAACACTACATGAGTCCCATTCAATGTTGGGGAAGTTAAAATCTCCCATCACGAGCACCCTATTGCTCCTACATTTTTCTATAATCTGTCTACGTATTTGTACCTCTACTTCACGCTCGCTTTTGGGAGGCCTGTAGTAAAATTCCAACAATGTTAGTGCACCCTTCCTATTTCTTAGCTCTACCCATATTGCCTCAGTGCACGAATCCTCCATCGTGCCCTCCTTAATCACAGCTGTGATATCATCTCTGACCAGTAATCCAACTCCTCCACCCCTTTTACCTCCCTCTCTATCCCTCCTGAAGCATCTATACCCTGGGATATTTAGTTGCCAGTCTTGCCCTTCCCTCAACCAAGTCTCCGTAATACCAATGACATCATATTCCCAGGTACTAATCCAAGCCCCAAGTTCATCTGCCTCACCTGCTACACTTCTCGCATTGAAACAAATGCACCGCAGACCACCTGTCCCTTTGCATTCATCATCTCTTCCCTGTCTACTCTTCCCCTTAGTCACATTGAGTTTATCATCTAGTACCTTACTGGCTTTAGTTGCTGCCTCTTTACTGACCTCTAACTTCCTAATCTGGTTCCCATCCCCCTGCCACATTAGTTTAAAACCTCCCCAACAGTGTTAGCAAAAGCACCCCCTAGGACATTGGTTCCAGTCCTGCCCAGGTGTAGACCATCCGATTTGGAATGGTCCCACCGCCCCCAGAATCGGTTCCAATGCCCCCAAAATCTGAACCCCTCCCTCCTGCACCATCTCTCAAGCCACAAATTCATTCTGACTATCCTTGAATTTCTACTCTGACTGTCTCGTGGCACTGGTAGCAATCCGGGAGGCAACATACCATTCTGGAGTCTCGTTTTCGACCACAGAAACGCCTTTCTACTCCCCTTACGATTGAGTCCTCTATGACTATAGCCCTGCCAGTCTTTTTCCCGCCCTTCTGTGCAGCAGAGCCAGCCACTGTGCCATGAGCCTGGCTATTACTGCCTTCTCCTGTTGAGTCATCTCCCCCAACAGTATCCAAAACGGTATACCTATTTTGGAGGGAGATAACCGCAGGGGACACCTGCACTGCCTTCCTGCTCTTTCTCTGCCTTTTGCTCACCCATTCCCTGTCTCCATCACCAATCCTAATCTGCGGTGTGACCAACTCACTGAACGTGCTATCTTCGACCTCCTCAGCATTGCGGATTCTCCAAAGTTAGTCCATCCGCAGCTCCAGAGCCGTCATGCGGTCTAACAGGAGCTGCAGCTGGACACACTTCCCGCACATGAAGGAGTCAGGGGCATCGGCCGCCTCCCTGAACTCTCACATTGTGTACGAGGAGCATAACACGGGTCTGGGATATCCTGCCATTTTTACACTTTACGCACGGGTATCCACTTCCAAGCTGTGGAATGGTCACATCACTAACATTGCCAATTCTCTGTTAGCGATAGCCTTCAGCTGTGCAGCCAGACTCCGCCACGGTCAGTGGGAGTTAAAATGACCTACACCATATTAGCACGGATAGGGTGGCTGCGGGAGAGGGGCGGGTGGGGGGAGCAGGAGTGGGGAGGGTGGGGAGAGTGGGCGAGGGGGGGAGTGAGTGGGGAGAGTGGAGGGGGAATAGGGAGAACGAAGGTTTGAGTGGGGATGGGGGAGTGGGGAGGGGGGACAGCAGGGGGGGGGCAGCGTAGGGGGGAATGGATGAAGGGGTTATCTTGTGAGAATAGGTTAACTGGTTGGGCCCGTAACCATTGGAGTTTGGAAGAATGAGAAGCGATCTTATTGAAAGACAGGGTGGGATTCTCCATTCCCCAGCCACGTGTTTTGCGGATGCGTGTGTTCGCTGGTGGTGAGATTCTACCCTCTGACCGCTTGGCAATGAGAGTTCGCATTGAAAACACCCCACGCCGCTGCCAAATCTGTTGGCGGGGGTGCGTTGCCAATTGGAAAAGTGAAGCAGAACAACCGGAGAATGCCATCCATAATGCTGAGAGGATGCTTCCCCTTGTGGGGGAGTCTAGAACTGCGGGGCACATTGTACAAGTTAGTGGGCTCCCATTGAAAACTCTCAGAGGGTGGCACTTACTCTTCCACAGAGAGCAGTGCATGCTGGGTCATTGACTATATGCAAAGCAGAGTTAGATAGATTTCTGATCAACAAAGGAGTCAAGAATTGTGGAGGGGGAGGGGGTCAGACAGAAAAATGTAGCTGAGACCACAATCAGATCAACCATGATCTTAGTAAATGAGCAGAGCAGCCATGATGGGTCGAATGGCCTACTTCTGCTGCTAATTATTGTTTTATAATCAGGGACAGCACACAAAGACGGAAAATCGTGGGATTTCCCGTCGGATTTCATTTGAGTGATGAGACAAGGGTCTGCACCTGCGAGAGACAAAGATATCTCAGAGGGTGGTGGGGCTGGAGGAGTTTTAATAATAATAATAATAATCTTTATTGTCACAAGTGTGCTGACATTAACACTGCAAAAAAGTTACTGTGAAAAGCCCCCAGTCGCCACACTCCGGCGCCTGTTCGGGTAGACAGAGATAAATAGGAGCAAGGTCATGGAGGAATTTGAAAACCATCAGTAAACTAAAACGTCAAGGCGTTGCTCAGCTGTTTGTTCATGGAGGTGCTCTGAGGTAACGGTCTTAGTGGTGGAGCAGGCATCAGGCACATTCCTCTCCTGTGCCACCCGAAACGCATCAGGAGTGCAAAGTTGGCCCTATCGATCCAACCCACAGACAGAACTAACCAGTTCTCTCTGCTATAATGCTCCTCTTTCACACGCCTCTTTGTCTTCTCTATCTCTGAGTTCATTATTTCCTTTAGGATTAGAAGCAGGGGATCATCGTGGAACTTTCTGGAGCACTACGATCAACTAGTCAATCGTTGCTGAAAGCAGCTGTGGGAAATTGCTAAATTCTCAGTCTGCTGTTCAGTGCTGGACTTTGGAATAAGAGCTCAGAGTGGGAGATAGCGCATTTCCTGCCTTGAATAGGTAAAGCAGACCTGGTGGATGGTTGTAAGAGAAGTTCCATTGTTTTCAGCAGTCTGCCGTGCTCTGTGATTGATTTGAATGGAAAGGCACCAGCTGCCAGAAGTCAATGTCAAAAAGAAGTTCAAAATGAAGCCAGCTGTAAACTGCATTCAGAAAGAAACCCAGGACAAAGCTACAATAATGGAGCCAAAGAGCGTGCAGTAGCTAATAATGAATCTCCCAGACATGCCGCATTGCTGGAGAATCGAAGGCTGCAATGTCTTTACTGAAGAGAAAGCTAGAATTGGGGAGCATAAGATGGAAACAGGAACTGTCAGGGATAGGCACAATTGAGATGTGGAGCTTGTTCAAGGAGCAAATACTGCGTGTCCTTGATACGTATGTCCCTGTCAGGCAGGGAGGAAATGGTCGAGTGAGGGAACCATGGTTTACAAAAGAGGTTGAATGTCTTGTCAAGAGGAAGAAGGGGGCTTATGTGAGGATGAGAAAATAAGGTTCAGTTAGGGCACTTGAGAGGTACAAGATAGCTAGGAAGGAGCTCAAGAACGGGCTTAGGAGAGCTAGGAGGGGGCATGCGAAGTCCTTGGCGGGTCGGATCAAGAAAATCCCCAAGGCTTTTTACACTTATGTGAGGAATAAAAGAATGACCAAGGTGAAGTTAGGGCCGGTCAAGGACAGTAGTGGGAATGTGTGCATGGAGTCTGAAGATATAGGAGAGGCCCTAAATGAATACTTTTCTTCAGTTCATAAAGAAGAGGGGCCATGTTGTTGAGGATAGTGCGATACAGGCTGGTAGGCTGGAGGAGGTAGATATTCGGAAGGAAGATGTGTTAGAAATTTTGAGAAGCCTGAGGATAGATAAGTCCCCTGGGCCTGATGGGATATATCCTAGGATTCTTTGGGAGGCGAGAGATGAGATTGCAGAGCCTTTGGCTTTGATCGTTATGTCCTCCCTGTCTACAGGAATAGTGCCAGAAGACTGGAGAGAGGCGAATGTTGTCCCCTTGTCCAAGAAAGGGAATAGGTATAACCCTGGGAATTATAGGCCGGTTAGTCTCATTTCAGTCATAGGTAGATTATTGGAAAGGGTCCTGAGGGATAGGATTTATGATCATTTGGAAAGATACAGCTTAATCCAGGATAGCCAGCACGGATTTGTGAGGGGTAAGTCTTGCCTCACAAGTTTGATTGTATTGTTTGAGGAGGTAACTAAGTAGAGGTAGAGCAGTTGATGTCGTATACATGGGGCGCAATTCTCCCATCAGGTGTCTAAGTGCCGACGCCAGAGTGAATACCGGAGTGTTTCACTCCGGCTTCGGAGCCCGCTCCCAGCCCCCTATTCTCACGCCCCCGGGGGGGGCTAGGAGCGGCGTCGCGTCATTTACGCGCGCCAGGCCTTGGCACCGCATAAACGACGCGGCCGGTGCCGCTTAAATGATGTCACCCGCGCATGCGCGATTGCCGTCCTCCCCGAGGCCGCCCCGCAAGAAGATGTCGGATGGATCTTGCGGGACAGCGGAGGAAAGGAGGTCCTCCTTCAGAGAGGCCGGCCCGCCGATTGGTGGGCACCGGTCGTGGGCCAGACCCCATTTGAGCCCCCCCCCCGGTGCTGGAACCCCCCTCCCCCCCCCCCACGCAGGTCGCCCCCCCTCCCCCCCAGCGTTCCCACGCTGTTCCTGCCGGCAGCGATGAGGTGTGGACGGCGCCGGCGAGAACCCGTCGTATTGGGCAGGCCACTCGGCCCATCCGGGACGGAGAATCGCCACTCGCCTGTTGCAAACGGCGAGCGGCAATTCTCCCAGCGGCCAGCCATGATTCTCGCCGTGCCGGTTTGGGGGGTGGGAGAATCGCGTGCGGGCGCCGGGGCGGCGTGGCGGGACACGCGCGCGCCCCGGCGATTCTCCCCAGCATGGGGGGGGAGAATTCCGCCATGGATTTTAGTGAGGCGTATGATAAGGTGCCCCATGGTCGGCTCATGCAGAAAGTAAGGAGGCATGGCATAGAGAGAAATTTGGCCGATTGGATCAATAACTGGCTGTCACATAGAAGACAGAGGGTGGTGATAGATGGTAAATTTTCATCCTGGAGCCCAGTCACCAGCGGTGTGCCACAGGGATCAGTGCTGGGTCCTCTGCTATTTGTGATTTTTATCAATGACTTGGATGATGGAGTTGAAGGTTGGGTTAGTAAATTTGCTGATGACACCAAGATTGGTGGAGTAGTGGATGAGGTGGAGGGCTGTTGTAGGCTGCAAAGAGACATTGATAGGATGCAGAGCTGGGCTGAAAAGTGGCAGATGGAGTTTAACCCTGAAGTGTGAGGTGGTTCATTTTGGTAGAACAAATTTGAATGCGGATCACAGGGTTCTGAAGAATGTGGAGGAGCAGAGAGATCTCGGAGTCCATGTCCACAGATCTCTGAAAGTTGCCACCCAAGTGGATGGAGCCGTGAAGAAAGCCTATAGTGTGTTAGCATTTATTAACAGGGGGATTGAGTTTAAGAGCCGTGAGATTATGCTGCAACTGTACAAGACCTTGGTTAGACCACATTTCGAGTATTGTGTGCAGTTCTGGCCACCGTGGGAGATAAATATCAAAAGGACAGCATTGCGTAGTGGCTGTCTGCTGTTCTTTATATGATGGACAGGAAGCTTTGTTATGATCACACTTAGGCCAGCATCTGAACAGGAACAAGGCTCACTGAGAATTATTGAGAAGCCATGTTATTGAGACAAGGAAAGAAATAAACATTAAATTATCTTATAGGCATTTCTGTCCTCGGAATCCTACACTGTTCCAGTGAAGCCCAACACAAAATGGAGGAGCAGTCTTCAGCTACAGATTAGGCACTTGCCAGCCTGCTGGACTCAACATTGAGTTCAACAAATTCAGACCATGAATATGTCCTCCATTTTGATTTTTTCTACCCCTCCTTCCCTACCCCCCTGCTTTAGCCTTTAATCCTATTATTACTCCCCTTGTTTGTGTCTATGACATATTTGTAAATTAATCTCTCCTTACATCTAACCAATCCCTGACCTTCTAGTTAATCCAGCTGCCACCTCTCCCCTTTCTCAACAGCATAAAACCCACCCACATTTCGATCTCTCCAGCTCTAAAGAATCATATTGGACTCAAAAAGCTAACAGGTGCCGGGTGACAATTGAGTTTTTCCAACATTTTCTGTTTTTATTATTAAAGTATCATATTGTGCTCACTAAATTCACCTTGCCAAAAAGATAGATCTTGAGAATTCTGCTCTTTCCTTGAGAAAAGTTAGCTTAATAATATTCCATGTATTTTGGAATCTCCATGCTACTGCAGCTTGGAATGTTCCCTCCAACACTTTCACTTACCAACGGGTTTGAACTTAGGAACATTCCGTCCACTCTGGCTAATTTGCTGGTCTCAGTAGAGTGCCCTCTGATGTTGTTTGTGTAGTTCATACCCATATGTTGTTTTTGTACGCTTTTGTGGTATAGCGAGGTAGGTGGTGGAAGGATTTCCGAGCTGATTAACAGCCCATTGAACAATGTTGAATGCTCCTTCTGTGGCCAAAAAGTCCTGGCATTGGACTTAAACCCCGGGTTTCTGGTCCAGCGGTAGGAGTGCTATCACTGTGCCACCACACCTCCTGACGTAACAGTATGTCATTTCTATGTTCCATCCCAAATGTACTTTAGTCTACTTCGACTAATACAGCCAATTGGTATCCCATTTAGAACAGTATTGTGTTGATAACTTTTAACAACTAGGATGTGGTCAATGAAAAAAAGAAATCTTACCATTTCAGTTTCAAATGGCTTCAGATTCAGCATCGCAAGGTGATATCCTGATCTACTTTATAGGCCATTCCTGTAATTATTAATTTAAAAATCCTGTTCTGAGCAACATTTTATCACACTGAACAAATGAAGCACAGTACTAACAAGTGAGCAAGAAGAATACATTCAATCACCAAAGGAGATCGGAAAGTATTGTTCAAGAAGTTTTCTTTCCCTGAATGGACTGGGTTTTTATCTGGTATTTTGCATCTCCCAGGAGATTGTGTGGCTTTGCGTTGGGCAAAGTCTATAAGTATTGGAGTACACAAGGGGTGCGATTCTGCGCTCCCGTGCCGGTTTGGAGAATCGCCTGGCGCGCCATTTTTCCCCGTGACGCCAGTCCGACGCCCTCCCGCGATGCACCCAAGCGGCGAGAATGGTCCCGTCGAGTCCTGCGCGGCGCAGGCTGGAGAATCGCCCGGGACACCCAAAATGGCGATTCTCCGCTACACCCAATATTCACCGGCCCGGATGGGCCGAGCGGCCTGCCCAAAGCGACGGCTTCCTGCCGGCGCCATCCACACCTGGTCGCTGCCGGCGGGAACAGCGCGGGAACGCTGGGGGGGCGGCCTGTGGGCGGGCAAGGGGGGTTCTTTCACCGGGGTTGCACTCAAAAGGGGTCTGGCCCGCGATCGGTGCCCACTGATCGGCAGGCCGGCCTCTCTGAAGGAGGACCTCCTTTCCTCTGCCGCCCCGCAAGATCCATCCAACATCTTCTTGCGGGGCGGCCTCGGGGAGGGCAGCAACCACGCATGCACGGGTGACACGTTAGGCGGCAGATGACACGGCACCGCTTTTATGCAGCGCCAATGCCCGGCGCGCGCTGACGACGCTGCTTTAGCGACACGCCCTGAGTTTCTCGCGGCCCTGTTCCTTGCCCATTTTCGGGACCTGAATCGGTCGAGATCGGGGCCGTTTCGCGCCGTCGTGGGCACTTACTCGCGGGAGCGGAGAATCGCACCCATTGTATTTCAGAGGTGTGGAACAAGCCAGGTAGATCTTATCAAATTTGTAATTGCTTGTATGTTCACAAGTTATGTCATGAATAGTCATTGTGGGGTGGGGCTGAAAAATGTAGATCAAATAAAGAGAAATAATGTCTTACATTTATAGACCACCTTTCGCAACCATAGGATGTCCTAACATGCTTTCCAGCCAAAGAAGCACTTTTGAAGCACTTTTGCCACCCAGGTGCCAGGTGCCAGGGTGCGTGATGTCTCGGATCGTGTTTTCGGGATCCTTAAGGGGGAGGGGGAGCAACCCTAAGTCGTGGTCCACATAGGTACCAACGACATAGGTAGGAAAAGGGATGGGGATGTAAGGCAGGAATTCAGGGAGCTCGAGTGGAAACTTAGATCTAGGACAAACAGAGTTATTATCTCTGGGTTGTTACCCGTGCCACGTGATAGCGAGACGAGGAATAGGGAGAGAGGAGTTGAATACGTGGCTACAGGGATGGTGCAGGAGGGAGGGTTTCAGATTTCTGGATAATTGGGGCTCATTCTGGGGTCGGTGGGACCTCTACAAACGGGATGGTCTGCACCTGGACCAGAGGGGTACCAATATTCTGGGGGGGAAATTTACTAATGCTCTTCGGGAGGGTTTAAACTAGTTCAGCAGGGGCTTGGGAACCTGAATTGTAGCTCCAGTATACAGGAGGTTGAGAGTAGTGAGGTCATGAGTAGGGTTTCAAAGTTGCAGGAGTGTACCGGCAGGCAGGAAGGTGGTTTAAAGTGTGTCTTCTTCAATGCCAGGAGCATCCGGAATAAGGTGGGTGAACCTGCGGCATGGGTTGGTACCTGGGACTTAGATGTTGAGGTCATTTCGGACATATGGATAGAGCAGGGACTGGAATGGTTGTTGCAGGTGCCGGGATTTAGATATTTCAGTAAGCTCAGGGAAGGTGGTAAAAGAGGGGGAGGGGTGGCATTGTTAGTCAAGGAGAGTATTACGGTGGCAGAAAGGACGTTTGATGAGGACTCGTCTACTGAGGTAGTATGGGCTGAGGTTAGAAACAGGAAAGGAGAGGTCACTCTGTTAGGGGTTTTCTATAGGCCTCTGAAAGGTTCCAGAGATGTAGAGGAGAGAATTGCAAAGATGATTCTGGATAGGAGCGAAAGCAGCAGGATAGTTGTTATGGGGGACTTTAACTTTCCAAATATTGACTGGAAACGCTATAGTTCGAGTACATTAGATGGGTCAGTTTTTGTCCAATATGTGCAGGAGGGTTTCCAAGATTAGGCCAACGAGAGGCGAGGCCATATTGGATTTGGTACTGGGTAATGAACCAGGACAGGTGTTAGATTTGGAGGTAGGTGAGCACTTTGGTGATAGTGACCACAATTCGATTACGTTTAATTTAGTGATGGAAAGGGATAGGTATATACCACAGGGCAAGATTTATATCTGGGGGAAAGGCAATTATGATGCGATGAGGCAAGACTTAGGATACATCGGATGGAGAGGAAAACTGCAGGGGATGGGCACAATGGAAATGTGGAGCTTGTTCAGGAACAGCTACTGCATGTCCTTGATAAGTATGTACCTGTCAGGCAGGGAGGAAGTGGTCGAGTGAGGGAACCGTGGTTTACTAAAGCAGTCGAAACACTTGTCAAGAGGAAGAAGGAGGCTTATGTAAAGATGAGACATGAAGGTTCAGTTAGGGCGCTCGAGAGTTACAAGTTAGCTAGGAAGGACCTAAAGAGAGAGCTAAGAAGAGCCAGGAGGGGACATGAGAACTCTTTGGCAGGTAGGATCAAGGATAACCCTAAAGCTTTCTATAGATATGTCAGGAATAAAAGAATGACTAGGGTAAGAGTAGGGCCAGTCAAGGACAGTAGTGGGAAGTTGGATTCTCTGGGAAGCTGGGGAGGAGATTGCTGAGCCTTTGGCTTTGATCTTTAAGTCATCTTTGTCTACAGGAATAGTGCCAGAAGACTGGAGGATAGCAAATGTTGTCCCCTTGTTCAAGAAGGGGAGTAGAGACAACCCAGGTAACTATAGACCAGTGAGCCTTACTTCTTTGTGGGCAAAATCTTGGAAAGGTTTATCAGAGATAGGATGTATAATCATCTGCAAAGGAATAATTTGATTAGAGATAGTCAACACGGTTTTGTGAAGGGTAGGTCGTGCCTCACAAACCTTATGGAGTTCTTTGAGAAGGTGACCAAACAGGTGGATGAGGGTAAAGCAGTTGATGTGGTGTATATGGATTTCAGTAAAGCGTTTGATAAGGTTCCCCACGGTAGGCAACTGCAGAAAATACGGAGGCATGGGATTCAGGGTGATTTAGCAGTTTGGATCAGAAATTGGCTAGCTGGAAGAAGACAAACGGTGGTGGTTGATGGGAAATGTTCAGACTGGAGTCCAGTTACTAGTGGCGTACCACAAGGATCTGTTTTGGGGCCACTGCTGTTTGTCATTTTTATAAATGACCTGGAGGAGGGCGTAGAAGGATGGGTGAGTAAATTTGCAGATGACACTAAAGTCGGTGGAGTTGTGGACAGTGCGGAAGGATGTTACAAGTTACAGAGGGACATAGATAAGCTGCAGCGCTGGGCTGAGAGGTGGCAAATGGAGTTTAATGCAGAAAAGTGTGAGGTGATTCATTTTGGAAGGAATAACAGGAAGACAGAGTACTGGGCTAATGGTAAGATTCTTGGCAGTGTGGATGAGCAGAGAGATCTCGGTGTCCATGTACATAGATCCCTGAAAGTTGCCACGCAGATTGAGAGGGTTGTGAAGAAGGCGTACGGTGTGTTAGCTTTTATTGGTAGAGGGATTGAGTTTCGGAGCCATGAGGTCATGTTGCAGCTATACAACACTCTGGTGCGGCCGCATTTGGAGTATTGCGTGCAATTCTGGTCTCCGCATTATAGGAAGGATGTGGAAGCATTGGAAAGGGTGCAGAGGAGATTTACCAGAATGTTGCCTGGTATGGAGGGAAGATCTTATGAGGAAAGGCTGAGGGACTTGAGGCTGTTTTCGTTAGAGAGAAGAAGGTTAAGAGGTGACTTAATTGAGGCATACAAGATGATCAGAGGATTGGATAGGGTGGACAGTGAAAGCCTTTTTTCCTCGGATGGTGATGTCTAGCACGAGGGGACATACCTTTAAATTGAGGGGAGATAGATATAAGACAGATGTCAGAGGTAGGTTCTTTACTCAGAGAGTAGTAAGGGCGTGGAATGCCCTGCCTGCAACAGTAGTGGACTCGCCAACACTAAGGACATTCAAATGGTCATTGGATAGACATATGGACAATAAGGGAACAGTGTAGATGGCCTTTCGAGTGGTTTCACAGGTCGGCGCAACATCGAGGGCTGAAGGGCCTGTACTGCGCTATAATGTTCTATGTTCTATGAAGTGTAATCACAGTTGAGGTTCAATGAATGTTCTTTATTGAAGTCATAGGTGTTAGCTGAGGTGACTGATTGGGAAGTGGAGAAAGGGGTCAACACTAAATTAGTAGCAGAGACCGAAGGCTAGTCAGGGAAAATCAGTCAAAGTTTGAACTTTAAATTGTAATGAAGACTCCCTTATTAGTATTACTGCTGTGTAGGCTTCTACAGAGACCAAACTTTAGCTTGACTCTAATATCATCCAGTAATTAAGCTATCAAAATACGTGCTCCCAGATAAAAAATGGAAAGAAGTGGTGGTTAAAACCATTTTCAAAACATACCCTGCACAAGTGAACTATTTGAAGAAAAAGTGGCTTCAAAATTGTGGGTTGGTAAAATTGATATATTGATGGTTCTAAAGCAGAGCAATGTAAAACGCATTTAGCTCCACACTGGAACCCTGGGTTAATCCTTTATTCATCAAGTAGGTGCATCTTGTTCGAGTCATCATGTCTTGTGTAACCAAAGTTATGTAGAACACAGGTTTGAAAAAAATTAAGGAAAGCTAGATACCTGAATTTAATGGAGTCTCCTTTCCAACAAAATATTGCCTGGAGGAAGAGGCTGGAGGAAGTGGAAATCTGTAGCATACACTGTCAGTTCCCCAGGGCCCCTTCTATCAGAATTAATCCTGAGAGCGTTTGCAATTTGGGAACCTTCCCACGTGTGGAAAACAAGAGCCGCACAATCATTCTTCCTTGTCATCGCCATTCCATTTCATAGGACAGAGCCAAGACAGAACTTGTGTAAATCTTGACTCCCCCTGAAGGGAAATGTGTTATTCTTGCTTTTGCTTCAAAGTTGAGTCTGAAAAATATTTTATTTCAAAGTCTGGCTTTCGTGGCAAAATGTCAGGTTTATGTCCAATTTATCTCCAAAACTGTAAACTCCAAGCAAAATTCCTCAGCCTAAGCCAAGCGGGGCAGTGCAAGGCTGTGGGATGCAGGATCATAAGGAGTAGTGAGGAAAATGAATAATTCTAAGATAAATGTTTTTCTGAATTTTGTACCCCTCCACATTGGAGCTGCCAATTCCGTCTCTTACCATATTGCCTTCACCACTCTGGGTCACTCTGTTCTAGCAGTGACTAATGGCAGCCAAAAAAACACAACACGGTTATTCTTCAATCAAAAACGTATTTTAAAAATAAGCTTAACGTAAATGTTGTGATGAAAACGCACACGTCATAATTCAACGGTGAGTCGCTTTTTCGCTCTCTCAGGAAACCATGGGATGATGCCGGGAATGATCACACATAAACTATGAGACAGTAACTATCAAAACAAGTCTTACATTAAAGTCTAATTTGGAGCAACCAATCACAGACAGGCCATCCTTGCCCTCTTCATTATGTGTTCTGGCCTATCACTTAAGGGGCAGTGTGCACAGTATCCAATCAGTAGTGGGGTATAACCTGGGAGACTTCTTTCAGTTGCATGAAAGGAAGGGTCAGAGTTCAGAGTGCAGCACTGTACCAAGGGTTAAACAAAGCAAGTAAAAACTTGAGGCAATTCAAGAAACATTGTTCAGCTAACACATGGTGAGAGTTATAAAATCCAATAAAGTATGGGTCAAGGAAGTCAGGTCTTCAGAGAGAATGAATAAGTGTCATGGACAAACTAATCTCTTTTATCTTCTGATATGGATACAGTTTACATCGGATTGATTAGGAATATGAATTAGGATCAGGAGTAGGCCACTCGGCTCCTCAAGCCTGCTCCGCCATTCAGTACGATAATGGCTAATCTGATTGTAACCCCACATTCCTGCCTACCTTCGATAACATTTAATTCCCTTGTTAATCATTCAAGAATCCATCTAAATCTGTCTTAATATTATTCAAAGACTCTGCTTCAACTGCCTTTTGCGGGAGAGAGCTCCAGAGACCCTTAGAGAGAATACATTTCTCCTCATCTCCATCTTAAATGGGTGACCCCTTATTTGCAAGCGGCAACCCCGAGTTCTAGATTCACCCACAAGAGGAAATATTCTCTCCACATCCGCCCTATCAATACCGCTCAGGATCTTAAAGGTTTTGATCAAGTTGCATTTACTGTTCTAAACTCTAGTGGATACAAACCTAGCCTCTCCAACCTTTCCTCATAAGGCAACCTGCCCATTCCTAGTATTAGCCTAGTAAAAATTTTCTGAAACTGCTTCTAACATATTTACATCTTTCTTCAAATATTCTTAGCAAATACTGTATACAATAATCCCGATTTCGGCATCGGGCTACGAAGGATGCAGCCCTTAGTCTCCAGAACAGATAATCCCGCCCATAACCTTCCTACTTTTGTGATCTATTTCCCTTGAAATAAATTATAATATTCTATTAGCTTTCCTAATGACTTGCTGTGCCTGTATACTAGCCTTTTGCGATTCATGCACTAGGACACCCAGATCCCTCAGCATCTCAGAGCTCTGCGTTCTCTTTAGATAATAAGCTTGTTTTTTATTCTCACTGCCAAAATGGACAATTTAGGGCGCGGTTCTCCAAAATGTAGACTAAGTGTTTGCACCATCGTGAATGCCGTCGCGTTTCATGATGGCGCGAAACGGGCGCGGGGACTACCGATTCTGTCCCCCACAGGGGGCCAGCACGGCACTGGAGTGGTTCACGCTGCTCCAGCCTCCCTCTCGGCACCAAATGGGCGCCACGCCAACCCGCGCGTGCGCAGTTGGGCCGCGCCAACCCGCGCATGCGCGGGGGACTTCTTCAACGCTCCGGCCCTGACGCAACATGGCATGGGGGTTCTGGGGCCTTAAGCGGAACAAAGGAGGCCCGGGGGGGGGGGGGGGAGAGGCCTGCTCGCCGATCGGTGAGCCCCGATCGCGGGCCAGACCCCATCGGAGGCCCCCCCGGTGACGGAGTGCTTTTTCCCGCACCACAGGCCGCCCCCCCCCCCTCCCGACCCTTCGCGCAGAGTTTCCGCCAGCAGTGACCAGGGGTGAACGGCGCCGGTGGGACTCTGCCGTTTCCGCGCGGCCGCTCGACCCATCCGGGCGTGAGAATCGTCGGCCCGACCTCGTACAGCAGCCCGCGACCGGCGTCGCGCAAAACGCTCCACCGCAAATGGCGCTCCGCACCTCGGAGAATCGCGCGCCGGCGTCAGGGCAGCGTGGCGCGGTTGCGTCGATTCTCCGACCCGGCGCGGGGCTCGGAGAATCGCGCCCTTAACATTTGCCCACACGATACTCCATTTGCCAGGTTTTTGCCGATTATTTCCCTTTGTAACCCCCTTACATTCTCTCCATAACTTAGTTTCCTCCCAGCTGGTTGGTACTCTCAGAAATTTATACCCAATTTTGGAAGGTAAGCTCATTGTAGTGAGTCAAGGCAATATTGGGAGACTTCCAGTATAATGAAACAAAGGCTTATCAGTAACAAGTAAGGGTAAACTATACACAGGCACAGTCACTTAAAGGTCTTTACTCTCTGGCTCCAGGGCCCACTCCAAGCTTTTTTTCGATTGGTTGATGTTTGCGTGCTCCCATGCGATAGACCCTGTGCCAGTCACAAGAACCACAAGGACTCGCCCCTTAAAGGGGCCACGCTACCACATCGCTTCCCTCTGAAGTCCCTGAATACACAATGCAAGGTTAAGAATCACAAGGGGAAAGAGTCCATTACAGTTCATCACAATGTCAATCTGTCAGGGGACTTTCTGGGTCTCATGGAATATTTCACTCCCCCAACCGGTTCCTCCAATCTGAGGTAGCAACGTTATCATCAATGGAAAATTGTCCCTGAGTTTCAACCACTAAAGCATGGGCATTCGCTTCTCCAGGTGGCACAAAGGCAGCATGATGACACTAGGTGTGGCACAGTGGTTAGCACTGCTTCCTCACAGCTCCAGGGTCACGGGTTCAATTCTGGCTTCGGGTGACTGTATGGAGTTTGCACTTTCTCCCCCTGACTGCGTGGGTTTCCTCCGGGTGCTCCGGTTTCCTCCCACAGTCGAAAGATGTGCAGGTTAGGTGGATTGGCCATGATAAATTGCCCCTTGGTGTCCAAACAATTAAGTGGGGTTACTGGGTTTCGGGGATAGTGGGGAGGCGTGAGGGTAACTAGGGTGCTGTTTCCAAGGGCTGGTGCAGACTCGATGGGTCAAATGGACTCCTTTTGCACTGTAAATTCTATGATTCCAGCTCCCTCATGCGTCATCGATGGGGCCCACTCAGAACTCCTAAATTCCCTCTGTACTGGCTTCACCACGGGAGCACTGGTGCTTCTTGCTGGCTCCAACTGTTCTGAGATTATATAATAATCTATAATAGTCTTTATTGTCACAAGCAATCATTGAAATCAGTGAGAACCACAACTTTACTCTCCTGCACGACTGTTCGAAATCCCATATATGTCACAGCTTGATCAATTAGGAGTAACTGAGGTTTTTAATATGAGTGAAATTCACAAAATTTGATGACAACAGAACTGGTCCTGAAAAAATAAATTGATATTTGTGGAGTTTTGTTGCATCAATAATTAGAAGATTTTTCAAAATAATGTTTAAAATAATTTTTTTCGGGTTTTTTTCAAAATGCATTAGCTTCTACGATCAATTTTTACATCCCAATCCTTAATTCACTCTCATTAGAATTTTTTAAAAGTGGTTTTTATATTACAGGTTGAGCATCCATTGTCCGAAATGCTTGGGCCCGAGTGTGTATCGGACTTTGGAATTTTTCAGATTTTGGAATATGTGTATCTGTGGTGTTGGGACTAGTACTTGTGCGACGTGCGACTTGTGCACGTGTGCCACATTGGAACCGGCGCATGTGCGGTGCACATTGGGAACTGCGCATGTGCACCGCATTGGGAACTGTGCATGTGCGGTGCATGTTGGGAACTGTGCATGTGCGGCGTGTTGGTAACTGCGCATGTGCACCGCATTGGGAACTGTGCATGTGCGGTGCATGTTGGGAACTGTGCATGTGCGGCGTGTTGGGAACTGCGCATGTACACCACATTGGGAACTGTGCATGTGCGGTGCACATTGGGAACTCTGCATGTGCGGTGCATGTTGGGAACTGTGCATGTGCGGCATGTTGGGAACTGTGCATGTGCACCACATTGGGCACTGTGCATGTGCAGTGCATATTGGGAACTGTGCATGTGCGGTGTGATGCACGATCAATTGCACAAAGACTTGAGTTGGGTACAACTGATGCTTTATTGCTCTAAGATGTGTGGCCACCCACAGCAGCTGGTGAAATGGCTGCAGCTTGGAGGACACACATATTTATACTCTGCCTACTGGGCGGAGCCAGCAGGCAGGGACTACCAACGTACCTGTAGTACAGGTCCTACCATACATCACCTAATAGAGATGCAACGGTGGTTTACCACATTCACCCCCTGTTAAAATTGAGTCCGGCGGGAGTGGTGGAGAGCTATATACAACAAATGGTTTTCTTTTTTACATTTACAATATTTGATAGAGAGAAAAAAATGTCTTTTGAAGTCCAGTGTACCAGTTAGAGGTTTAACCGGTCCGGGGCCTTCATGTGCCGCTGGAAGCGACGTAGTGGTGGCGGCGATGCCGATGCTGGTCTGGTGTCCGGAGCCTCCGGGAGCGTGCCGAAATCCTCTTCATCCTCGGGCGTGGGCAGGGGGAGGGCGGATGGTCTCGGGGGGGTTGCTGCTGGGAACGCTGGGGGAGGGGAGGGAGGTGCCGGACCGGGGGTATGTGTGTGTGTGTGTGTGTGTGAGACCTGCTGGTGCCAGGTCCCTGAGGGAGACAGTATCCTGGCGGCCGTCAGGGTACGCCACGGAGGCATACTGGGGGTTGGCACGGAGTAATTACACCCTCTCCACCAACGGGTCCGCCTTGTGGAGGTGGACATGCCTACGGACCAGGACTGGTCCTGGAGCTGCCAGCCAAGTCGGGAGCGACACCCCGGATGTGGACTTCCTGGGGAAGTCAAAATGACGTTCATGGGGTGTGTTGTTAGTGGCGGTGCACAGCAGTGACCAAATGGAGTGGAGTGCATCAGGGAGGACCTCCTGCCAGCGGGAGGCCAGGTGATTCCTGCACCGTAGGGCCAGTTGGACGACCCTCCACACCGTCCCGTTCTCCCTCTCTACCTGTCCGTTTACCCGGGGGTTGTCACTTGTTGTTCTGCTGGAGGCGATACCCCTGCTGAGCAGGAACTGACGCAGCTCATCACTCATGAATGAGGATCCCCTGTCGCTGTTGACGTAGGCGGGGAAACCGAACAGAGCGAAGATTGTGTTCAGGGCTTTGATGACGGTGGCAGACATCATATCGGGGCATGGGATGGCGAAGGGGAATCTGGAATACTCATCGACCACACTGAGAAAATACGTGTTTCGGTCGGTGGAGGGGAGGGGCCCTTTGAAATCCACGCTGAGGTGCTCAAAAGGGCGGGAGGCCTTCACCAGGTGCACACGATCCGGCCGGTAGAAGTGCGGCTTGCACACCGCGCAGACCTTGCAGTCCCTGGTGATTGTCCGTACTTCCTCGACGGAGTAAGGCAGATTGCGGGCCTTTATGAAATGGTACAACCGTGTGACTCCCGGGTGACAAAGGCTGTCATGCAGGGTCCGGAGTCGGTCTACTTGTGCACTGGCACATGTACCTTGGGATAGGGCATCTGAGGGCTCTTTGAGCTTGCCGGGGCAATACGAAATCTCGTAATTGTAGGTGGAGAGCTCGATCCTCCACCTCAAGATCTTATCATTCTTGCTCTTGCCCCGCTGTGTATTATTGAACATGAAGGCTACCGACCGTAGGTCAGTGAGGAGAGTGAATCTCCTGCCGGCCAGGTAATGCCTCCAATGCCGCACAGCTTCAACGATAGCTTGGGCCTCTTTTTTGACGGATGAGTGCCGAATTTCTGAGGCATGAAGTGTGCGGGAAAAGAATGCCACGGGTCTGCCTGCCCAATTGAGGGTGGCGGCTAGGACGACGTCTGATGCATCGCTCTCTACTTGAAAGGGTAGTGCCTCGTCTACTGAGTGCATCCCTGCCTTGGCGATATCGGCTCTGAAATAGGCGAAGGCCTGTTGTGCCTCGGCTGTCAGGGGAAAATGGGTTGACTGTATGAGTGGGCGGGCCTTGTCCGCATAGTTTGGGACCCACTGGGCGTAGTACGAAAAGAACCCCAGGCAGCGTTTGAGGGCCTTGGGGCAGTGAGGGAGAGGGAGCTCCATGAGGGGGCGCATGCGGTCGGGATCGGGCACCAGAACTCCGTTCAGGACCACATAGCCGAGGATGGCAAAACGCGTTGTGCTAAACACGCACTTCTCCTTGGTGTAAGTGAGATTGAGGAGAGTGGCAGTGCGGAGAAATTTAGCGAGGTTGGCGTCATGGTCCTGCTGATCATGGCCGCAGATGGTGACGTTGTCTAGGTACGGGAACGTGGCCCGCAAACTGTACCGGTCGACCATTCGGTCCATCTCCCTTTGGAAGACCGAGACCCCGTTGGTGACGCCGAAGGGAACCCTGAGGAAGTGATAGAGCCGACCGTCTGCCTCGAAGGCAGTGTATGGGCGGTCGGATTTATGAATGGGGAGCTGGTGGTAGGCGGATTTGAGGTCTATCATTGGGAAGACCCGGTACTGTGCAATCTGATTGACCATATCAGATATGCGTGGGAGGGGGTACGCGTCGAGCTGCATGTACCGATTCATGGTCTGACTGTCGTCAACGACCATCCTGTGTTTCTCCCCAGTTTTAACTACTACCACTTGGGCTCTCCAGGGGCTGTTGCTGGCCTCGATGATGCCTTCCCGAAGCAGCCACTGGACCTCGGACCTGATGAAGGTCCTGTCCTGGGTGCTGCACCATCGGCTCCTGGTGGCGACGGGTTTTGCAATCCGAGGTTAGATTTGCGAAGTGGGAAGGCGGATTGACCTTTAGGGTCGCAAGGCCGCACACAGTGAGGGGTGGTAGGGGCTCGCCGAATTTGAGGGTTAGGCTCTGGAGGTTGCACTGGAATTCCAGGTCGAGTAGTAGGGCAGCGCAGAGGTTAGGGAGGACGTAGAGGCGGAAGCCGCTGAATTCTACACCCTGGACCGTGAGTGTGACCGTACAGTATAACCCGGATCGCCACGGAATGGGATCCGGAGGCCAGGGAGATTCTTTGGTTGGCGGGGTGTACTGCGAGGGAGCAGCGCCTTACCGTATCAGGGTGGATGAAGCTTTCAGTGTTCCCGGAGTCAAGCCGGCAAGAGGTCACGTGTCCGTTGAATTTAACGCTGGTCGGTGCGGTGGCCAGGTTGTGTGGACAAGACTGGTCGATAGTCACTGAGGCGAGTCGTGGTCGGTCGTCGCTGGTGTCGGATGATGGGGTGCCTGGAGGGCACAGGTCCTGGAACGCTGGTGGTGCCCATGTGCTGTGGGGGAGACAAGGTGGCGGCGCCTGAAGATCTTGAGGAGGACAAAATGGCGGCACCCATGGGCCGCACGTGGCGGGGGTTGAACAAGATGGCGGCGCCCATGGGCTGCATGTGTTGCTCGGCGGGGAAGATGGCGGCACCCACTGGCCGTGCGTGGTCCGGGGAGGTGAAGGTGGCGGCGCCCATTGTCCGTAAACGAGGGGGGTGGGGGCGATAGCAGTGACTGCACGGGCCTGGTACACCGCGTTGAAGTGCCCCTTCTTGCCACAAGCCTTACAAAGGGCATCGCGGGCCGGGCAGCGTTGGCGGGGGTGTTTCTGCTGGCCGCAAAAGTAGTATCGGGGACCCCTGGGGTTTGCTGGTTGGCGCGTGGCACAGGCGTATTGGCTGGGTAAGGCCCCCGCTGGGGCGGCCGTCTGTGGGGTCCACGATGCGTAGGATGGGTGGGCCGCGCGACTGGGGGTGTAGGCCTGAACGTTGCGCGAGGTGACTGTCATAGAGAGCGCTAGTTTCTTTGTCTCTGCTAGGCCGAGCATGGCCCCTTCTACCAGTCACTGGCGTATGAGGTCCAACCTAATCCCCGTAACAAACGCGTCCCGCATAAGAAGATTGGAATGTTCGGTGGCTGTAACGGCCTGACAGTCACATTCCCGGACGAGTGGGATTAGAGCCCGCCAGAAGTCTTCTATGGACTCACCAGGGAGTTGAGAGCGAGTGGTGAGTACATGCCTGGAGAAGAGCGTGTTCGTTTTCTGAGCGTAATTTTCTTTGAGAAGTGTCATGGCTTCGGCGTAGTTCGGCACGTCCTGGATTAGTTAAAGACGCTGGAGCTCAACCTTGAGTACAGGATCTGTATCTTCTGAGCCTCCGAGACAGGGCTGGGCGCCGAGTTGATGTACGCCTCGTTACAAGCTAGCCAGTGGTGAAAGTCCTTTTTGGCGTCGCTTGAATGCAGATCCAGCTGCAGGCGATCCGGTTTGATACGGAGGTCCATCTTTTGAAAATCTTAGAGCAATAAATTGATGCACGATCAATTGCACAAAGACTTGAGTTGGGTACAACTGAGGCTTTATTGCTCTAAGATGTGTGGCCACCCACAGCAGCTGGTGAAATGGCTGCAGCTTGGAGGACACACATATTTATACTCTGCCTACTGGGCGGAGCCAGCAGGCAGGGACTACCAACGTACCTGTAGTACAGGTCCTACCATACATCACCTAATAGAGATGCAACGGTGGTTTACCACATTCACCCCCTGTTAAAATTGAGTCCGGCGGGAGTGGTGGAGAGCTATATACAACAAATGGTTTTCTTTTTTACATTTACAATATTTGATAGAGAGAAAAAAATGTCTTTTGAAGTCCAGTGTACCAGTTAGAGGTTTAACCGGTCCGGGGCCTTCATGTGCCGCTGGAAGCGACGTAGTGGTGGCGGCGATGCCGATGCTGGTCTGGTGTCCGGAGCCTCCGGGAGCGTGCCGAAATCCTCTTCATCCTCGGGCGTGGGCAGGGGGAGGGCGGATGGTCTCGGGGGGGTTGCTGCTGGGAACGCTGGGGGAGGGGAGGGAGGTGCCGGACCGGGGGTATGTGTGTGTGTGTGTGTGTGTGAGACCTGCTGGTGCCAGGTCCCTGAGGGAGACAGTATCCTGGCGGCCGTCAGGGTACGCCACGGAGGCATACTGGGGGTTGGCACGGAGTAATTACACCCTCTCCACCAACGGGTCCGCCTTGTGGAGGTGGACATGCCTACGGACCAGGACTGGTCCTGGAGCTGCCAGCCAAGTCGGGAGCGACACCCCGGATGTGGACTTCCTGGGGAAGTCAAAATGACGTTCATGGGGTGTGTTGTTAGTGGCGGTGCACAGCAGTGACCAAATGGAGTGGAGTGCATCAGGGAGGACCTCCTGCCAGCGGGAGGCCAGGTGATTCCTGCACCGTAGGGCCAGTTGGACGACCCTCCACACCGTCCCGTTCTCCCTCTCTACCTGTCCGTTTACCCGGGGGTTGTCACTTGTTGTTCTGCTGGAGGCGATACCCCTGCTGAGCAGGAACTGACGCAGCTCATCACTCATGAATGAGGATCCCCTGTCGCTGTTGACGTAGGCGGGGAAACCGAACAGAGCGAAGATTGTGTTCAGGGCTTTGATGACGGTGGCAGACATCATATCGGGGCATGGGATGGCGAAGGGGAATCTGGAATACTCATCGACCACACTGAGAAAATACGTGTTTCGGTCGGTGGAGGGGAGGGGCCCTTTGAAATCCACGCTGAGGTGCTCAAAAGGGCGGGAGGCCTTCACCAGGTGCACACGATCCGGCCGGTAGAAGTGCGGCTTGCACACCGCGCAGACCTTGCAGTCCCTGGTGATTGTCCGTACTTCCTCGACGGAGTAAGGCAGATTGCGGGCCTTTATGAAATGGTACAACCGTGTGACTCCCGGGTGACAAAGGCTGTCATGCAGGGTCCGGAGTCGGTCTACTTGTGCACTGGCACATGTACCTTGGGATAGGGCATCTGAGGGCTCTTTGAGCTTGCCGGGGCAATACGAAATCTCGTAATTGTAGGTGGAGAGCTCGATCCTCCACCTCAAGATCTTATCATTCTTGCTCTTGCCCCGCTGTGTATTATTGAACATGAAGGCTACCGACCGTAGGTCAGTGAGGAGAGTGAATCTCCTGCCAGCCAGGTAATGCCTCCAATGCCGCACAGCTTCAACGATAGCTTGGGCCTCTTTTTTGACGGATGAGTGCCGAATTTCTGAGGCATGAAGTGTGCGGGAAAAGAATGCCACGGGTCTGCCTGCCCAATTGAGGGTGGCGGCTAGGACGACGTCTGATGCATCGCTCTCTACTTGAAAGGGTAGTGCCTCGTCTACTGAGTGCATCCCTGCCTTGGCGATATCGGCTCTGAAATAGGCGAAGGCCTGTTGTGCCTCGGCTGTCAGGGGAAAATGGGTTGACTGTATGAGTGGGCGGGCCTTGTCCGCATAGTTTGGGACCCACTGGGCGTAGTACGAAAAGAACCCCAGGCAGCGTTTGAGGGCCTTGGGGCAGTGAGGGAGAGGGAGCTCCATGAGGGGGCGCATGCGGTCGGGATCGGGCACCAGAACTCCGTTCAGGACCACATAGCCGAGGATGGCAAAACGCGTTGTGCTAAACACGCACTTCTCCTTGGTGTAAGTGAGATTGAGGAGAGTGGCAGTGCGGAGAAATTTAGCGAGGTTGGCGTCATGGTCCTGCTGATCATGGCCGCAGATGGTGACGTTGTCTAGGTACGGGAACGTGGCCCGCAAACTGTACCGGTCGACCATTCGGTCCATCTCCCTTTGGAAGACCGAGACCCCGTTGGTGACGCCGAAGGGAACCCTGAGGAAGTGATAGAGCCGACCGTCTGCCTCGAAGGCAGTGTATGGGCGGTCGGATTTATGAATGGGGAGCTGGTGGTAGGCGGATTTGAGGTCTATCATTGGGAAGACCCGGTACTGTGCAATCTGATTGACCATATCAGATATGCGTGGGAGGGGGTACGCGTCGAGCTGCATGTACCGATTCATGGTCTGACTGTCGTCAACGACCATCCTGTGTTTCTCCCCAGTTTTAACTACTACCACTTGGGCTCTCCAGGGGCTGTTGCTGGCCTCGATGATGCCTTCCCGAAGCAGCCACTGGACCTCGGACCTGATGAAGGTCCTGTCCTGGGTGCTGCACCATCGGCTCCTGGTGGCGACGGGTTTTGCAATCCGAGGTTAGATTTGCGAAGTGGGAAGGCGGATTGACCTTTAGGGTCGCAAGGCCGCACACAGTGAGGGGTGGTAGGGGCTCGCCGAATTTGAGGGTTAGGCTCTGGAGGTTGCACTGGAATTCCAGGTCGAGTAGTAGGGCAGCGCAGAGGTTAGGGAGGACGTAGAGGCGGAAGCCGCTGAATTCTACACCCTGGACCGTGAGTGTGACCGTACAGTATAACCCGGATCGCCACGGAATGGGATCCGGAGGCCAGGGAGATTCTTTGGTTGGCGGGGTGTACTGCGAGGGAGCAGCGCCTTACCGTATCAGGGTGGATGAAGCTTTCAGTGTTCCCGGAGTCAAGCCGGCAAGAGGTCACGTGTCCGTTGAATTTAACGCTGGTCGGTGCGGTGGCCAGGTTGTGTGGACAAGACTGGTCGATAGTCACTGAGGCGAGTCGTGGTCGGTCGTCGCTGGTGTCGGATGATGGGGTGCCTGGAGGGCACAGGTCCTGGAACGCTGGTGGTGCCCATGTGCTGTGGGGGAGACAAGGTGGCGGCGCCTGAAGATCTTGAGGAGGACAAAATGGCGGCACCCATGGGCCGCACGTGGCGGGGGTTGAACAAGATGGCGGCGCCCATGGGCTGCATGTGTTGCTCGGCGGGGAAGATGGCGGCACCCACTGGCCGTGCGTGGTCCGGGGAGGTGAAGGTGGCGGCGCCCATTGTCCGTAAACGAGGGGGGTGGGGGCGATAGCAGTGACTGCACGGGCCTGGTACACCGCGTTGAAGTGCCCCTTCTTGCCACAAGCCTTACAAAGGGCATCGCGGGCCGGGCAGCGTTGGCGGGGGTGTTTCTGCTGGCCGCAAAAGTAGTATCGGGGACCCCTGGGGTTTGCTGGTTGGCGCGTGGCACAGGCGTATTGGCTGGGTAAGGCCCCCGCTGGGGCGGCTGTCTGTGGGGTCCACGATGCGTAGGATGGGTGGGCCGCGCGACTGGGGGTGTAGGCCTGAACGTTGCGCGAGGTGACTGTCATAGAGAGCGCTAGTTTCTTTGTCTCTGCTAGGCCGAGCATGGCCCCTTCTACCAGTCACTGGCGTATGAGGTCCAACCTAATCCCCGTAACAAACGCGTCCCGCATAAGAAGATTGGAATGTTCGGTGGCTGTAAAGGCCTGACAGTCACATTCCCAGACGAGTGGGATTAGAGCCCGCCAGAAGTCTTCTATGGACTCACCAGGGAGTTGAGAGCGAGTGGTGAGTACATGCCTGGAGAAGAGCGTGTTCGTCTTCTGAGCGTAATTTTCTTTGAGAAGTGTCATGGCTTCGGCGTAGTTCGGCACGTCCTGGATTAGTTAAAGACGCTGGAGCTCAACCTTGAGTACAGGATCTGTATCTTCTGAGCCTCCGAGACAGGGCTGGGCGCCGAGTTGATGTACGCCTCGTTACAAGCTAGCCAGTGTTGAAAGTCCTTTTTGGCGTCGCTTGAATGCAGATCCAGCTGCAGGCGATCCGGTTTGATACGGAGGTCCATCTTTTGAAAATCTTAGAGCAATAAATTGATGCACGATCAATTGCACAAAGACTTGAGTTGGGTACAACTGAGGCTTTATTGCTCTAAGATGTGTGGCCTCCCACAGCAGCTGGTGAAATGGCTGCAGCATGGAGGACACACATATTTATACTCCGCCAACTGGGCGAAGCCAGCAGGCAGGGACTACCAACGTACCTGTCGTACAGGTTCTACATTACATCACCTAATAGAGGTGCAACAGTGGTTTACCACACGGTGCACGTTGGGAATGTACGCCGCATTGGGAACTGCGGTGTGCAGTGCATGTTGGGATTGCGCATCACCCAGGAACCTTCTCAAGGCCTTGTGGGATTTCCCACTTGTGACATCACGTCAGTGCTCAAAATAAAGTGTGGATTTCTGAACTTTTCGTTTTTCGGAATTTCGGATAAGAGATGCTCAACCTGTACTGCTTTTTTGTTGCCTGATAATAATATTAATAATAATCTTTATTGTTACAAGTTGGCTTACATTAACACTGCAATGAAGTTACTGTGAAAAGCCCCTAGTCGCCACATTCCGGTGCTTGTTCGGGTACACAGAGGGAGAATAGGGAGAATTCAGAATGTCCAAAATACCTAACAGCGCCTCTTTCGGGACTTGTGGGAGGAAACCGGAGCACCCGGAGGAAACACACGCAGACAATGGGAGAATGTGCAGACTCCGCACAGACAGTGACCCAGCCAGGAATCAAACCTGGGACCCTGGTGCTATGAAGCTATAGTGCTAACCACTATGCTGCGCAATAATTGGGATGTCTGTGAAACTCCTTTCTTATGATTGACCACTTGGAAAGTTTAATAGTATCACTGCAGTTCCACACCAGGAATCCCCAGTAAGGAATCCTGAACTAAGTTACAGTACCAATGCACAGTGATCGAGGTGAAAATCTTGCCACAGATTGCTCGCCTTACTTTGTGGCCATCAACAAGCAGCCTTGCTTCACTGCAAACTACAAATGCCAGGCTATTAGTTCTCTTGAGACAAGGTTTTACAGATCTGTCTACAAAGATACATCAAACAATATAACTTTCTCATGCTGCATTAGACATCCTTAACCAACTGCCTTCCATGCCAAGGCATTTCAACTACCCAGGGATCTCCTACACAATACTTAGACTCCTTTTCAACACTTAACCCCTTAATTCTCAAATTCTATTTGTAACCAGGCATTCAACCAATTAGGGGAAAGAACGAACTTGAAATAAAAATGGAAAATGCGGATAATACTCAGCAGGTCAGTCAGCATCTGTGAAGAGAATCATAGAATCCCTCCAGTGCAGAAGGAGGCCAATCAAGTCTGCGCCAACCCTTCAAAAGAACACTCTAACCTCGGACCACTCACTTGCCCTATTCCTGTAACCCTACCTAACTTTAGACACTAAGGGGTAATTTAGCGATGCCCATCCACCAAACCTGCACATCTTTGGACTGGGTGGAAGCCGGAGCACCCGGAGGAAACCCACGCAGACGCGGGGAGAACGTGCAAACGTCAGACAGACAGTCACCCAAGGCCGGAAATTAACCCGGGTCCCTGGCGCCGTGAGGTAGCAGTGCTAACCACTGTGCCACCGTGCCGCCCCTTGATAGAAACTGAGTTAATGGGCAGAATTTTAAGGTGCCCTTGTGGTGAACACCACTGGTCATACACTACGTGTATTACGGTACTGCCATTGCACTACAGTCATTACAGTAAATCCCAGCCTGCTGGCTCCACCCAGCAGGTTCTGTATAAAAGTGTACACTCTCCTGCGCTGCCTCCATTCTGGTTCCAGCTGCAGGAGGCTTAACATCTGGCACAATAAAGCCTCAATAATTCACCATTTTGTCTTGTGGTCATTGTCATAATATACACCAGTATATCATGGTGCAGACACACACTGATGGACACACAGTGGGACCAATCAACACACACAACACTGCAGCCAATCACCAGTGAGAGCACACGCACTATAAAGAGAGGGGGCCTCAGAGATCCCGCTCATTCGGAGTTTCATAGATTATCATAGAATTTACAGTGCAGAAGGAGGCCATTCGGCCCATCGAGTCTGCACCGGCTCTTGGAAAGAGCACCCTACCCAAGGTCAACACCTCCACCCTATCCCCATAACCCAGTAGCCCCACCCAACACTAAGGGCAATTTTGGACACTAAGGGCAATTTATCATGGCCAATCCACCTAAACTGCACATCTTTGGACTGTGGGAGGAAACCGGAGCACCCGGAGGAAACCCACGCATATACGGGGAGGATGTGCAGACTCCGCACAGACAGTGACCCAAGCCGGAATCGAACCTGGGACCTTGGAGCCGTGAAGCAATTGTGTTATCCACAATGCTATCGTGCTGCAGCTAGCTAGGAGGACAGAGCTCACAGCCTGCAATACAGACATTCACCATGTGCTGAGTGCATCGACTGGTTAGGACAAGGCAAAGATCTTTACTTAAAGCTAGTATCATATTAACCCACAGTCTGAGTATGTTTAAACAGTTAATGATTCAATAAAATAGTGTTGCACTATTTCAAGTGTTGGTGACCTGTATGTGATCCATAACACCCAACACATCAGTCATTGATGGTACATCAGCCCTGTCAGAGGGTTTGCAGGTGGGGGAACTTGTAAAATTCTCCAGATGGCTTTTGTGCTGCCGTCCCGCCTCTCACCTATCTGCTGTTTTACATGGGGCAGACAAGGCCTAGTGTGATCCATCCACATTTGCCCCAATCGAGGTCTTTTTGTGCCCAAGCACTTCCCGAACAGCCTCCATTTTGAGACTGACAGGAGGGAGTTCAGGTCACCCTACTTGAACCTCAGGTTAGAAAGGTAGATGGGACACATCCCTTGATGTGCCGCAATCATTGAAAATACGACATTGAAACTTCTACTTCAGTGATATTCATAGTTTGTTTTAAAAACATCTGCCTCCTTTCCCCTCTTGACACCTGCTGGTAAATGCTTCCACCAGAATGGGTGCCATGCTAGTATCTCGGCTAATTGGCCTTCTTTTATTTGTGAGCCTGGTGTGGTAGTACCAGGTATTGCGGTACCTAAGAGGTGGATGACCATTGGTTAGACCCAGGAGTCTACCATTGGCTGTTGTACATAGCTCCGCCCTGAGAGGCGGAGTATAAGAACCGGTGCCATCCCAGCAGCCTTCACTTTCTGTATCGAAGCTGCTGGGGAAGAGTTCTAGCAGATTAAAGCCTTCAGTTATGAATCACTTCGTCTTGAGAGTAATTGATTGCGCATCACCTGGAGTGTGATATTAGGCGGGCTATGCGACCACAGGAGCATCACAGCTGAACCCAATTCCCCCCAACCTGATATCACAAGTGCACGCAACCCAGCAAGTGTCATGCTGGCTTTTTCCTGAGGTTATCATAGAATTTACAGTGCAGAAGGAGGTCATTCGGCCCATCGAGTCTGCACCAGCTCTTGGAAAGAGCACCCTACCCAAGGTCAACACCTCCACCCTATCCCCACAACCCAGTAACCCCACACAACACTTAATTTATATTGCCTCATCTGCTGCCCCCAAATCTGATCAGGTCAGTTCAACGCAGAGAAGCAATCTAATTTGTAATCGTTAATGCTTAGAGTGTGATTAAATTGTGCCCTAATGAAGGTCATTAGTTTAGTTTAGCCACTGAACCATTAGGGAAACATTTATAGTACTCTGTCACATCATGTTAACCCTTGCAGTTATCTGTACACTCTGCCACCCTCGAATACAAACTCAATGCCTCTTTGGCATCTGCTTGGGCATGATTCTGACTTCTATATATATCACGTTGCCCATGCTTGTGATCCTACTGCCATTTGATTGACTCAGAAGCATTCAGTGAATGATCACAACTTAGTGCTTGGCTGCATCAAATCCCCTCGAGATGTCTCTGATGCTAATAATGCTCCATCGGTTGTCAAGACACATTAGTAATGGTGAAATGAAGCTCTGTTTCCATTATGACAGTTTCTACTCCTGCCATTTCAGTTTAATAGAGATTTGATTCAGCACAGAGAGTCGCACAGGAGAGCATAATCTCAGAATTCTGCAGCATTCACCTGCCATTTTAAATTCAAGCAAACTTTTTCAAAGCGGTGCATGCAATCTTCTAGCTAGATACTGGGCAGTAAAAGTATATACTTGCTTGTAAAAAATATGTTGTTTGCTTGCAAAAGTGGCCAGTGACCTTGAACACATTGGGCTGGATTCTCCGTTTCAGCGACTAAGCGTTGACACCAATGGATCATGTGTGGTCTTTTACGACCAAAATTTCTGCGTGAAACCCTCACCGATTCCAGGACCGGTGAGGGGCGAGAAGCGGCGCCAGGTGAAACTTCATGACCCTACAGCACACCCCTTGGGAACCCCGTTGGTCACCCTCCCCCCCAAGTCCCCCCAGCCTTGGCAGAAGCCCCCCACCCAGCGCCACGGATCCCAGCCGAGTGTGGCGGCGTTGGACACAGTCCGTAGCCGCCACGCCGGGTTTCCACACGGCTGAGACCACACGTGTCCCACTCGGGAACTCGGCCCATCGGGGGCGGAGCATCGGGGAGGGCTGATCGAAGATGTGCCAACACCGTTGCAATGGCGCGCGACACGATGACGCCATTTCCAAGGGGGCGGAGCATGGCTGACCGGCGTCAAACCTGTGCCGGCTCCGATTTGGTCGTTGGGAGTCGATTCTCCACCTGATGCTCAATTACGAGACTAGGGTGCCCTGCCCTTATGAGGTGGTGTGAGGGGTGGGGTGGGGCTCAATGACGCCCTAATTGGTGAGTTGTGGCATTAGTGGGGGGGTCCGGGGGCCATGGTGGGGGGTTTAGAGATCAGGGTACCATTTATCTCATCCTGCACTGGTGAGCTGAGCCCGTTAGTGAACTAAGTGCGGCCTCAGCGTGGTGTTCCTCACCTAGGCCCAGAAATCACGCAGAGTCCCGTTTAAAGCTGGGGTCATTCTCGCCGTTGCAAGAGCTGCGAAACATCCTGCTAAATGTGCCCCAAACGGAACTCTGCTTCATTTCTGTTAAATCGTGCCCCTGGAATTAACAGTCCAATGATGGCCACAAGACCATTGTCGATTGTCTTAAAAACCCACCTGGTTCACTAATATCCTTTAGGGAAGGAAATCCGCCATCCTCACCTGGCCTGGCCTACATGTGACTCCAGGTCTACAGCAATGGACCCTGAAATTCCCTCAGTTCAAGGGCATTAGGGATGGGTGATAAATGCTGGCCCAGCCAGCGACCCCCACATCCCAGAAACTAATTTATCAAAAATTTGTCTTTCACCTCTGCTCCACAGGTGAATTCTTTGCTGCCGATTTTAGACTTTTAGATTTATTGTCACGTGTACGAGGTACAGTGAAAAGCATTGTTCCGCATAGAGTCCAGGCAGATCGCTCCATACATGAAAACATACGATAAATTCATGTGGATACATAGTGAAAATACATAAATATAGACAGCAGGTGAAGTATATAGTGTGTAGTGATAAGCCATTGCAGAGATTTAATCTTATTTCTTTTGCAGCCAGACAAGCTCAAGGCCCAAAGAATGAGGTTTCCAACAAATTGAGTTGTGGCAGTGTCACTTATCAGTCTTATTAAAATGCTCACGCATCCACGCGTATGTCCGATTCTTCTTGCATACTTATCCATGCAGCTGCACTTCAGCAGTATAAACAGAGGTAAAACACCCAGAGTAGTTAGCAGGGCCTGAAAGATTGCTTCTTTCACCAGGGTGCATCAGCTCAGCAGCATGGCTTATCTTTGTGTTCGTAAATGTATCCTTTTCAAGGTGATCTAATTGGCGAAGTTTAATGTCTGCCGCATCAGATTGTTCTCACTTCATGTCTGGAGCCCTGCTTCAAATCCATTTTAATATTTTACTTGGGATTTGCTGAACACCAAGAGGTTGTTGAGAACTCCAATTGTTCCAAGCATTATTCCTCGGAGGAGAAGCCAGAAGATTTAAGTTTCTGATTAAATGTTCAAATTGCATGATCAGCATACGCAGTGAATACAGTGATGCCTGGGGGTGGATACAAACTCTTTCTGCTGGTTACCATAAGTTTACATCCAGTTTGCGACCTGCGCAAATGTTATCCTCCACTAGGCTAAGGTTCCTTGTGGTCAATTGTCCGATTGGACAACTTCATATCAACAAATAACCTATTCTGGTCAGATTGTTTCAATTTGGTGTCATGGCAACATGTAAGACTCAGGGTATCAGGCTTTATAATTTCACTACAATGTGAAGGGCTTCTGATTGAGCCAGCTTTTTCAATAACCAACGCAAATGAAAAGCACAATGAGTGTAAGAATGCTCAGAGACTGTACTGCTTCATTAATGTGTAGGTTGCTTTGAGTTGTCTCAAATGATTATTTAAGGCTTGAGTTGTATTTGTGAAATTATAGACTGCATGAATAGGTCTGAGTATTAGAACGTGGAACATAGAACATAGAACATTACAACGCAATACAGGCCCTTCGGTCTCGATGTTGCGCCGACCTGTGAAACCACTCTAAAACCCACCTACACTATTCCCTTATCGTCCATATGTTTATCCAATGACCATTTAAATGCCCTTAATGTTGGCGAGTCCACTACTGTTGCAGGCATGGCATTCCACGCCCTTACTACTCTCTGAGTAAAGAACATACCTCTGACATCTGTCTTATATCTATCTCTCCTCAATTTAAAGCTCCCTCGTGCTAGACATCACCATCCGAGGAAAAAGGCTCTCACTGTCCACCCTATCCAATCCTCTGATCATCTTGTATGCCTCAATTAAGTCACCTCTTAACCTTCTTCTCTCTAACGAAAACGGCCTCAAGTCCCTCAGCCTTTCCTCATAAGATCTTCCCTCCATACCAGGCAACATTCTGGTAAATCTCTTCTGCACCCTTTCCAATGCTTCCACATCCTTCCTATAATGCGGCGACCAGAATTGCACGCAATACTCCAAATGCGGCCGCACCAGAGTTTTGTACAGCTGCAACATGACCTCATGGCTCCGAAACTCAATCCCTCTACCAATAAAAGCTAACACACCGTACGCCTTCTTAACAACCCTCTCAACCTGGGTGGCAACTTTCAGGGATCTATGTACATGGACACCGAGATCTCTCTGCTCATCCACACTGCAAAGAATCTTACCATTAGCCCAGTACTCTGTCTTCCTGTTATTCCTTCCAAAATGAATCACCTCACACTTTTCTGCATTAAACTCCATTTGCCACCTCTCAGCCCAGCGCTGCAGCCTATCTATGTCCCTCTCTAACTTGTAACATCCTTCCGCACTGTCCACAACTCCACTGACTTTAGTGTCATCTGCAAATTTACTCACCCATCCTCCTACGCTCTCCTCCAGGTCATTTATAAAAATGACAAGCAGCAGTGGCCCCAAAACATATCCTTGTGGTACACCACCAGTAACTGGACTCCAGTCTGAACATTTCCCATCAACCACCACCGTTTGTCTTCTTCCAGCTAGCCAATTTCTGATCCAAACTGCTAAATCACACTGAATCCCATGCCTCCGTATTTTCTGTAGTAGCCTACCGTGGGGAACCTTATCAAATGCTTGACTGAAATCCATATACACCACATCAACTGCTTTACCCTCATCCACCTGTTTGGTCACCTTCTCAAAGAACTCCATAAGGTTTGTGAGGCACGACCTACCCTTCACAAAACAGTGTTGACTATCTCGAATCAAATTATTCCTTTGCAGATGATTATACATCCTATCTCTGATAAACCTTTCCAAGATTTTGCCCACAACAGAAGTAAGGCTCACTGGTCTATAGTTACCTGGGTTGTCTCTACTCCCCTTCTTGAACAAGGGGACAACATTTGCTATCCTCCAGTCTTCTGGCACTATTCCTGTAGACAAAGATGACTTAAAGATCAAAGACAAAGGTTCAGCAATCTCCTCCCTAGCTTCCCAGCGAATCCTAGGATAAATCCCATCTGGCCCAGGGGACTTATCTATTTTCACACTTTCCAGAATTGCTAACACCTTCTCCTTATGAACCTCAAGCCCTTCTAGTCTAGTAGCCTGAATCTCAGTATTCTCCTCGACAACATTGTCTTTTTCCTGTGTGAATACTGATGAAAAATATTCATTTAGCACCTCTCCTATCTTAGTCATTCGTTCATTCCTGACATATCTATAGAAAGCTTTAGGGTTATCCTTGATCCTACCTGCCAAAGACTTCTCATGTCCCCTCCTGGCTCTTCTTAGCTCTCTCTTTAGGTCCTTCCTAGCTAACTTGTAACTCTCGAGCGCCCTAACTGAACCTTCATGTCTCATCTTTACATAAGCCTCCTTCTTCCTCTTGACAAGTGTTTCGACTGCTTTAGTAAACCACGGTTCCCTTGCTCGACCACTTCCTCCCTGCCTGACAGGGACATACTTATCAAGGACACACAGTAGCTGTTCCTTGAATAAGCTCCACATTTCCATTGTGCCCATCCCCTGCAGTTTTCCTCTACATCCGATGCATCCTATGTCTTGCCTCATCGCATCACAATTGCCTTTCCCCCAGATATAACTCTTGCCCTGCAGTATATACCATCCCTTCCATCACTAAAGTAAACGTAATCGAATTGTGGTCACTATCACCAAAGTGCACACCTACCTCCAAATCTAACACCTATCCTGGTTCATTACCCAGTACCAAATCCAATATGGCCTCGCCTCCCGTTGGCCTATCTACATGCTGTGTCAGGAAACCCTCCTGCACACATTGGACAAGAACGGACCCATCTAAAGTACTCGAACTATAACGTTCCCAGTCAATATTTGGAAAGTTAAAGTCCCCAATAAAAACTATCCTGTTGCTTTTGCTCCTATCCAGAATCATCTTTGCAATCCTTTCCTCTACATCTCTGGAACTTTTCAGAGGCCTATAGAAAACCCCTAACAGGGTGACCTCTCCTTTCCTGTTTCTAACCTCAGCCCATACTACCTCAGTAGACGAGTCCTCATCAAACGTCCTTTCTGCCACCGTAATACTGTCCTTGACTAACAATGCCGCCCCTCCCCCTCTTTTACCACCTTCCCTGAGCTTGCTGAAATATCTTAACCCCGGCACCTGCAACAACCATTCCTGTCCCTGCTCTATCCATGTCTCCGAAATGACCACAACATCGAAGTCCCAGGTACCAACCCATGGCGCAAGTTCACCCACCTTATTCCGGATGCTCCTGAGAGTCTCTCTCGTTTCCCCCGGTAAGTCGTTCCCCCAACAGTATCCAAAGCGGTATACTTGTTACTGAGGGGAACGACCACAGAGGATCCCTGGACTGACTGCTTCCTCCCAGCCCCTCTCACCGTCACCCATCCATCTTGATTCTTCTGAGTAACTACATCCCTGAAGCTTCTATCTATGACCACCTCTGCCTCCCGAATGATCCGAAGTTCATCCAGCTCCAGCTCCAGTTCCCTAACCCGGTTTCTGAGGAGCTGGAGATGGGTGCACTTCCCACAGATGAAATCAGCAGGGACACTGATGACGTCCCTCACCTCAAACGTTCTGCAGGAGGAACATTGCACTACCTTCCCTGTCATCCCCTCTAGATAAAAAAAAAAGAAAGAGCTTACCTGTTATTCACTCCCCTTCTCAGCAAGCACTCACTCAGCAACCTCTGCGCCCCGCACGATAACACCTGAGGGAAAATAAAATAAAAACTACTTACCAGTCACTAACCAATCCCTTACCTGCAGGCTGTGACATCACGGTTCAACTTCTTTCTACTTCTACCTGCCCTCGAGCCTTCCTGTTGATCTTTACAACACAATTTAATGGCCTTGTCACACCCAACCTGGTGGCACGACAAGGCCAATGAATCGCGCGAGAGGCCTCTCACAAGATTATAAACGCTTGAGATGTCGCAATCTGAATCTCACCTTCGCTAGGCGAGATCCATATCAACATATTTAAATGAACCGTACGGCACATTTAAATATGCTTACGCCGTATTCTCTCAGGGCCTGGGAACTAACAACCTTGGGCCAGGCCTAACGGAACCTGGGGCTTTCCCAAGACTTTGGAGACACCTGGGTGGTTGGAGGCAAGGCAGTGTGGCCCCCTGGCTCTCCGTCTGGCACACGGGCACTGCCAGCCTTGGACCTTGGCACTGCCACCCTGCCTAGGTGCCCAGGTGGCACTGCCAGGCTGACAGTGACATTGCCAGTCTGCCCATCTGGCAGTGCATAGGTGCCCAAGTGCCAGGGTGGAAATGCCAGGTCTCTGGGCCTGATGGCGACCGTACCCATGAAAGGGGGAATGAGGGGGAGGGTATGAACAGAGGTGGTTAATCATAGAATCATAGATTTTACAGTGCAGAAAGAGGCCATTCAGCCCATCAAGCCTGCACCGGCCCTTGGAAACAGCACCTCAGTTAAGCCCACGCCTCCATCCTATCCCCGTAACCCAGAAATCCCACCAATCCTATTTTGGGCAATTTAACATAGAACATAGAATATACAGTGCAGATGGAGGCCATTCAGCCCATCGAGTCTGCACCGACCCACTTAAGCCCTCACTTCCACCCTATCCCCATACCCCAATAACCCTCCTAACTTTTTTGGACACTAAGGGCCATTTAGCATGGCCAATCCACCTAACCTGCACATCTTTGGACTGTGGGAGGAAACTGGAGCACCCGGAGGAAACCCACGCACACACGGGGAGAACGTGCAGACTCCGCATAGACAGTGACTCAAGCCGGGAATCGAACCTAGGACCCTGGAGCTGTGAAGCAACTGTGCTAACCACTGTGCTACCGTGCTGCCCACAGTGCTGGGTTGGTTGGAGGGGGGTATGAAGGGACCTAATAAAAGTTAGGGTGAAGGATTGGGATCCTGAAAGAAGGGGAAGTGGGAGGCTTGAAAAGGGGTAAGGCCTTCAGGAACTGCAGAGCGACTGTCCTCACTTAGAAGGGTTGGAGGTAATGCCATTGTGTGCAGGGTGGTGACATTGCCCATGGGTAGGGGGTGGGGGGGGGACCTCAAGCTCACCTAGAGATCGGGGTACCCATTCAAAATGGCACTTCCATCTCAAAGGAATCGGTCTCACTGGCAAGTTCCGCTCCCCAGTGCTGGAAATATTTTGAGGTGTGCACTTGACTGGGGGAAAACTCCAAAGGCTCGGAAAATCGACTCAGGGCATAATCTAACAGCCGGGCCATGCCCAACTCGGAACACGGTACGGCCAGCAAATCTCAAGAGTGGCCTCTTGCGAGATTTACCCAGCTCGCTATACCTGGCGAGATCTAACAGAATCTTGTGAGACGTTGCGATCTGGATCCCGCCCACATGGGCGGAACCTGAATTTACATATTTAGATGTGCAGTTAAGCACACTTAGATGTGCCTCAGCCAAGGACCAATTTAGATTGTCCTTGAGTGTGTTGGTTGAAAGTTGATGGATTTGTAAAGATTTGCTACATTGGATTGGATTGGATTTGTTTATTGTCACGTGTACCGAGGTACAGTGAAAAGTATTTTTCTGTGAGCAGCTCAACAGATCATTAAGTATATGAGAAGAAAAGGGAATAAAAGAAAATACATAATAGGGCAACACAACATATACAATGTAACTACAAAAGCACTGGCATCGGATGAAGCATACAGGGTGTAGTGTTAATGAAATCAGTCCATAACAGGGTCATTTAGGAGTCTGGTGACAGTGGGGAAGAAGCTGTTTTTGAGTCTGTTCGTGCGTGTTCTCAGACTTCTGTATCTCCTGCCCGATGGAAGAAGTTGGAAGAGTGAGTGAGCCGGGTGGGAGGGATCTTTGATTATACTGCCCGCTTTCCCCAGGCAGCGGGAGGTGCAGATGGAGTCAATGGATGGGAGGCAGATTCGTGTGATGGACTGGGCGGTGTTCACGGCTCTCTGAAGTTTCTTGCGGTCCTGGGCCGAGCAGTTGCCATACCAGGCTGTGATGCAGCCTGATAGGATGCTTTCTATGGTGCATCTGTAAAAGTTGGTAAGAGTCAATGTGGACATGCCGAATTTCCTTAGTTTCCTGAGGAAGTAGAGGCGCTGTTGTGCTTTCTTGGTGGTAGCGTCAACATGGGTGGACCAAGACAGATTTTTGGAGATGTGCACCCCTAGGAATTTGAAACTGCTAACCATCTCCACCTCGGCCCCGTTGATGCTGACAGGGGTGTGTACAGTACTTTGCTTTCTGAAGTCAATTACCAGCTCTTTAGTTTTGCTGGCATTGAGGGAGAGATTGTTGTCGCTGCACCACTCCACTAGGTTCTCTATCTCCCTCCTGTATTCTGACTCGTCGTTATTCGAGATCCGGCCCACTATGGTCGTATCGTCAACAAACTTGTAGATGGAGTTGGAACCAAGTTTTGCCACGCAGTCATGTGTGTCGAGGGAGTAGAGTAGGGGGCTAAGTACGCAGCCTTGCGGGGCGCCGGTGTTTAGGACTATTGTGGAGGAGGTGTTGTTGTTCATTCTTACTGGCTGTCTCCCCAGCAACATGAAATCATGGGAAGACAACCAGACATTCACCACTAGCGATCAAATAATTGGTTTCCAGCCTGGCAACGGAAAGAACCTGCACATCTGTCCTGAATTCGGTCGACTGATCCTTATGGTTATGACAGCATCAGTGGCATAGACAGCAGTCCTATTTTCTGTTCACAGTGCCAATGCTTCTATTAGTTCCTCAGTGATACCTGAAAGCATGATTCAGGATTCCTTGATTCTGCAATTTTCCTCAGTCTGTCACTGCCTGAACGCATGGATTGCAAAGTCAATGGGCGGGATTCTCCAGTCACCGACACCAAAATCGCGTTCGGCCACTGGCCGGAGAATCCTCGTTAACACCGAAATCAGGGGTGGTGCCACTTTTGCAATGCTCCGCTCCCTCGAAAACAGCGTATTCGCAGAGTATGCTGCAGTCCGTCAGGACGGCCTCAGGACGTCACCTGAGGCCCTCCCCCGATGCTCCACCCTGGATGGGCCGAGTTCCCGACGGCATGGAACACTTGTCCTATTTTTTTTCGTGAACACGCCGTGGCAGCTGTGGACTGAGTCCAGGGCCGCCACAGTCTGGGGGAAGCCATTCCGCGGGCAGGGGGGGGTTTTGGCGGGCACTGGGGGCAATGGTGTGGGGTGGTCCGGGGGTGGTGAGCCTGGTTAAAGAGGGGCAGTTTTTGGCAGGCCAGGTCCACGCGCACCAGCGTCCTGTTGCACGGCGCGGCGGATGTGCAGCCACGGACCCACCAATTCTCCGGCCGTATCCGCAGGTAAAGCCAGGGGCTTTACACTGCGTGCCTGCTGGCCCCCCATCAGACGGAGGATCGGTGCAGCTTTGGCGCGTAAAACGCCACTGTTCCCACGCCGGCCTCAGCACTTAGTCTGCAAATCGGAGAATCCAGCCCAGTATTTCCCTTGAAGTGAAAAATGCGACTTTATTTTGGTCATACTTCTCATCCTCCCAATGTCTGGCAAAATGCTAAGTTATTGTACACATTCACATGAATTTTGGAGTAATTGTACACATTCGTGGCTGTGAATAGGACTTCAGATTTCTTTATCTGTTTTTCTGTTATGGGCTGAGTGTTCTCTATGACTGGTGTACCTCATAAGGCCAAGAATGTTTCAATCAAACAAACAGAACTGGATTATATTATTTTTCTTTGGCAGCTGGCTGTGTTTCTCTGCAGTGTGTGCCTCTTTTTTCCATGTTTGTTTCTGATATGCTGTCAACAGCTACACTGCATCTACACTACCAACACAACATCTGCAAGTGTTTGATGCTCCTCTCTGGTTAATATGAGCCTGCGGATTACCAGTGGAACAGCTGGACAAGATGCAACGATTCAAAAACATAACTGAGCAGCAGGGCCAATAGGCCAGGTAATATCCATAGAATTACATTGAATTTACAGAACAGAAACAAACCATTTTGTTGAAGTCAGCACAGTAGCACAGTGGCTAGAACTCTGGCTTCACAACCCCAGGGTCCCAGGTTCGATTCCCGGCTTGGGTCACTGTCCGTGCGGAGTCTGCACGTTCTCCCCGTTTCTGCGTGGGTTTCCTCCGGGTGCTCTGGTTTCCTCCCACTCGACCCGAAAGATGCGCTGTTAGGTTCTGTGTACCCGTATAGGCGCCGGAATGTGGCGACTAGGAGCTTTTCACAGTATCTTCATTGCAATGTAAGCCTACTTGTGACAATAAAGATTTTATTTTTATTATTATTAAGTCGACATTTGTGCTCCACACAAGCCTCCGTATGTCCTTTCCTTCTAACCCTATCAACTTATCCTTCTCTTCCTTTTTTCTCAATGTACTAAGCTAGCTTCCACTTAAATGCACCCATATTATACCACTCCGTGTGGTAGCAAGTTCCCCAGATTCTATCCACTCTTTGGATAAAGACATTTCTCCTGAGTTCCTGATGGTCTTATAATTATGTTCTTTAGTTTTCATCTCCCCACAAGAGGAAACCACTTCTTTGCAGCTACCCCATCAAACCCTTTCATAAGTTTAGGTTCCAATTAGGTCATCCCACAGCATTATCCTTTCTAGAGAAATGATCCTCAGGCTGTTCAGCCTTTCCTGATAAGTATAACCCCTCCTACAGATATCAAGGACTCCACTTCAAAAAGTTATTTCAGTGGCTAGAGCGCTTTGAGACAGCCGGTTGTCATGAAAAGTACGATACAAATATATTTTCTTTTCTTTATACTGTTTTAAGATGTGAGCATCACTAACAAGGCCAACATTTATTCCTCATTTGATGTTTCCTTTAAGAAGGTGGTAGTGAGCCTTCTTAAGTATGTATGAACATAGGAAATAGGAACAGGAGTAGACTATTCGACCCATCAAGCCTGCTTTACCATTGAATATAATCATAGCTCATCTTCTGCCTCATCTTCTGCTCCAACTATATTACATAATAACAATTTGGACGAGGGAACTGAATACATTATCTCCAAATTTGCAGATGATACAAAGTTGAGTGGAAGGATGAGCTGCGAGGAGGATACTGAGATGCTTCAGTGGAATTTGGACAGGTTGAGTGAGTGGGTACATGCATGGCAGATGCAGTGTAATGTGGATAAATGTGAGGTTATCTGCTTCAGTAGCAAAAATTGGAAGGCAGATTATTTATTCGAATGGGTAAAAATTGAGTCAGGTGGATACTCAATGAGACTTTGATGGCCTCATGCATCAGTTGCTGAAAGTAAGCGTGCAGGTACAGCAGGCAGTAAAGAAGGCAAATGGTATGTTGGCCTTCATAGCGAGAGGATTTGAGTATAGGAATAGAGATTTTTCAATGGAATTGTATAAGGCATTAGTGAGACCACACCTGAGTATTGTGTGCAGTTTTGGTGTCCTTATCTTGCTATGGATGGAGTGCAGCAAAGGTTTACCAGGCTGATTCCTGGGATGGCAGGACAGTCATATGAGAAGAGGCTAAGTCGGTGAGGGTTATATTCATTGGAGTTTAGAAGAGTGAGAGGGGATCTCATAGAAACTTATAAAATTCTAACAGGATTAGACAGGGTAGATTCAGAAAGAATGTTCCCGATGGTGGGGGAGTCTAGAACTAGGGGTCATAGTTTGTGGATGAGGGGGAAACCTTCTGGGCTGAGGGAGGAGTGTGCTGAACCACAAAAAGTAGTTGAGGCCAAAATATTGTGTGATTTCAAGAAGGAATTCGATATAGCTCTTTGGGCTAAAGGGATCAAGGGATATGAGGGGAAGGCGGGATAAGGATACTGAGCTTGATGATCAACCATGATCATAATGAATGGAGGAGCAGGCTTGAAGAGCCAAATGGCCTCCTCCTGCTTCCGTTTTCTATGTATGTTTCTAAATCCAATTCCCACCCATTAACCATGAACTTTGATCCCTGAGAGATCAACAATCTGTATATCTCAGCCTTCAAAATATTCAATGATGGAGTATCCAAAACCCTGTGGGATAGTAGAAATTCCAAAGATTCACACGCTCCTTAAATTAGTCCTAAATGATCGACCCCTTCGTCCCATGTTCTAGATTCCCCAGCCAGGAGATACAACCTCTTGGCGTGTACCTAGTCAAGCTCCTTCAGAATCTTGTTTGCTTCCACCTATTATTCTTCTGAACTCCAGAAAGCATGGGGCCAATTTACTCTCAGCAAAGACTAACCCAATCCAATGAGCCTTCGCTATATTGCTTCCAAGGCAACCTTAGATATAGAGACCAAAACTGTGCACAGGATTCCAGATGCTGTCACCCTATAGTCCTATACAATTGTTCTCGTACTCCTGCCCACTTGCAATAAAAGCCAAATTGTATTTTCCCTCCTAATTGCTTGCTGTACTTGCATACTAACCTCCTGTGTTCCTTGTCTCAAGAGAGACCCAAGCCTCTCGACATATCAACATTTAGAAGTTTCATGCCTTTTAAAAATTATTCTGATTTTCTATTTTCAAAAATTTCCTATCTCTGCAGCTGAGAGGTGAATGGTTATTTTAGCTACTTTCCTCCTTTTAATACACTTCGACATTTAGCAAAATCCTTACAATCCATTTTTATATACATGGCTAGTTTGGCCTCAAGCTTTTGAACCACTTCAGTCCACATGGCCGAAGGTGCTGTTACTGAGGAACTTCCAGGATTTGGGCCCTATGATGAGTAAGGAGCAGCAGAAATGTATGTTCAAGTCCAGGTGGCTCATGACTTGTAAGAGATTTTGAAGATGCCTCATTTACCTGCTGGCCTTCTATTTCCAGGTGTTGGAGATCATGGCTGGGATGCCTTTTGGGAACTAAGACCCCACGCCCGCCGGAAAACGGACAAGAATCACTTTTTCCTCGAAAGTCCGGGGTGATTTCCAGGGGGCTATCAGGGCCCCCAGCTCTGGCAGCCGGCTGGGCCCTGCTGTCCAGACCGCACAGCCATGCATGTGCATGGTGGCCGCAAGCGGGTCCGCGCATGCACACGGCGGCCCACTTCGGCGCGGGTGCCACCGACATGGGAGAGCCATCGAGCGGGCCCGCATGGATTAAGGTAGATCCCCCCAGATCGCGATGGCCCGCTGATCAGTGGCCCCCGATCGCGGGCCTGGCCACCGCTGAGGCCCCCCCCGGAGTCAGATTCCCCCCGCCCCCCACCAGGACTGCCACCGGGGCCGCAGGTCCGGGCTCCCGCCAGGTGGTACCAGATGTAAACCACGCCAGTGGGGGATCAGCCGGTCGCCCGCGGAGAATCGCCGCGGGGGCCTATTTCAGCGGCTCCCAACCGGCGCCGCGGCGATCGCGGAGAATCTGCAGCCCAGCGTCAGAGTGGCGTGGCGGGAATTTCCCGGGCCCCCGTGAATATATTGTCATGTATTCTTGTATTTTAAAACAAAATAATCATTGTGATCATGCTGAAAGGATTAAAGTGGAGGATGATCATATCAAACGTTTTAACCCCCAAAATAGGCGGAGTGAGATCTTAAAAGCTTAATAATCTCAAACCTTACCCCAACTCACCCACTTCTGGGTTGAACAGAAGTGAAGCGGGGGAAGAGCAACCAAGCCCCTTTCAAGAGCGGGTTATATATTTAAATATGCTAATGCGGCTGATTCAACCAGCTTTGCTGATTTAATACTGGCTGGAAGGGATTCCAGATTGCGGGTAATACATCGTCTGAAGGGAGGCAAGGAGGGCCAACAGAGCAAAGGTGCTTCATTGCCAACCCCACCAAAACCTCTTTGCTTCGATCAGGTCCTCTTCATTCGACCACTACCTCCCACCCTCTCTACCCCATCACACTCATGCCTCCTCTCCAACCCACTGAAAGACCCATCTAGGGCTCTCCCCCTTCCCTCCTTGGAGTCAGGAATCAAACGCCCATTCCAGGTTGGAACCACTGCAGCCTCAGGATCAGGACTGGAACAACTATAGCAGTGACCTTTTCCAGAGTGTCTCCTGCCCAACTAGAAGCCAAGCCTGTCAGTCAACAGGGGCAACTTTGGGGCAACAACTTGAAAAAAGACACAGTGTCCAGTGAAAACTCAACAGCATTCACAATTCCTCATCTTCTCTTGTCAAGATGGAAGAGGGGAGAGATATATTGTCAGCAATGGCTTAGTTGATAACACCCTCACCTCTGAGTCTGAAGTTCATGATTTCAAGTCTCCAGAGTTAGACTTGACACAAAGAAATTAGGCTGACTCTCAAGTGCAGTACTGAGAGAACCCTGCACATTGTTGTTTGTGGGAGCTAGCTGCGCACAAATTGGGTGTTGTGTTTCTTATGTGGCAACAGTGACTACACTTCAAATATATTTAATTGAGTGTAAGGAACTTTGGGAAGCCCTGAGGTTGTGAAAGGCACCATATAAATACATGGATGTTCTTAACGGTATCAGAAGAATTGCTGACCCAGTTAGGAAGAAAAGGGTTTTAAAAATTCCATCCGGTACAGTTTGGTTGGGGAATATTCTGCAACATTCCTTTAAGTTGATATACAGGCATCAATAAGCACTGAAGACGCCCTGCTCACAGCTGATATAACCATTACAGAGGATAAAATATATACTGCTGCACATTCTGACATCTTTCCTTACGAAGATTCAACAATTTATTTTACTTATCTTTCTGAAGTGCCACATTTACCCATTACAACATGATAAATGTCTTCATGATGAGACAGTTATAACTCAACGATGAGTTATCTGTTCAGTTTCAGTTATGTGGAGGTATTTTGTAATGCTTCACTGAGACAAAGTCATTCCTGTGACATAATGAATGATTTTGTAAGGGATCATGATACTTCCATTATTCACATTGAAGTCAATACAATAGCATTCAACTCAAAGTGCCATTTGAATTCAATGCGTCAGGACTTTCACATAGCCTTATGTGGGTAACATTTAACATTGTCCATTCCCAGTTATAGCCAAGAAAATGCTCCCACTGCACAAGCATATCAAGTGCCCCGAGGTAACTGATAGGGTAAGTTAGGTACAGCATGCAGGGTTTTCCTGTGGGTTAGTGAACCCTGTCATCAGGCTGAAATACAGACCAGAAAGCAGCACTGACATTCACGTTGGCCAGCTTGTGGCCAGAGAACAGGCTCGCCAACTAGTTTAGGACTGTGGGCAGACTCTTAAAGCTGAAGTGCCAAAAGGAAGTCTTCCAATTTGACAGCACAGTCATGGAATGTAAGTGAAGGAGAGGTTCCCCAAGCTATATGTGCTCTCCTTCCAACTTTTCCAAATTAAAAAATTTGACCTTTGCCGTCACGCCATCGGGAAAGGTTATCCCAAATCACCAATGTTGTACATCAGAGTAAGGACGGCACATTGGCGCAGTAGTTAGCACTGCTGCCTCATGGTGGTGAGGACCTAAGTTCAATCCCGGCCCCGGGTCACTGTCCATGTGGAGTTTATACATTCTCCCCATGTCTGCGTGGAACTCGCCCCCAAAAACCCCGAATGTTGTGCAGGATAGGTGAATTGGCCACGCTAAATTGCTCCTTAATTGGAAATAAGAGAATTGGATACTCTAAATTTATTTCTAAAACTTTTTTAAAAAGTTATGTTTACAGAGTGACACCATTGACTAGTGTAATGTCACGTGCTATTCAATGACATCATTGGAGTATTTTGTGGGATTTTGTGGAGTTCACCATTGTACCCTGTTTGAGCAGCATTTTGCACTCTGTTATACAAACTCAATGAGTGTCACCTCTGATTCTTACAACAAAGAACATAACAAAAGACAAACTGGCGGTGTGATCTGGGTCATAAAAAGATACAGGAGAAAATTAACTTTCGATGAAGATTTTGTGAACCAGAGGAAGGAATCATTAACGGAGGTCCAGACCCAGGCACTATAGGGAGAGGTCGGGAGAAATATCGTTGACTTCCAAGGCAAATTAACTGTTGTGGCAGTAAAAACAGCTCTCAAGTAATAATTTGGACAGTTTGCAGCGGGGCGTCGGTGAGTCATCCGGCCAATCACAACAGCCTCTAGTGAAAGTAAAAGGGTTTTCAAAAAAGCAAAACAAACGATGAAACAACTGTGAGTTACTGGAGGATTATTTCAAATGGAGGATCAAAGTTTTCAGTACACTTACCGTTGTCAGTGCAGGCAATGAGGTAAGTGCAGCCTGGGTGGGGCAGTCCCAACCGAGGCCATATAAAAAAAGAGTCCCATTTGATAGCGGGGTCGTTCTCAGCACTGCAGGCGCTGCACATACCCCGCTATACACGCCCAAAACAGGACTCTGCTTTTTGAGTGTTAAATCATGGCCATTGGGTTTATTTAAAGTTAAGTAAGTTGGCCATGGAATTTGAGCGGAATAAAGATAATATAAGCAATCAGAGGAGCCTAGCTGTAGCAGGCAGAGTTTAGTTTAGTTTCTGGAAGCTGTGAGGTGAACAATAGCTTTTGCAGAAGGCTGCCCGATTCAGCATTAATCTGACAGACAGGGATCTTCAGGTTGTTTACTTGATGGATTTCTCTCTCTCTCTCCAAGCAGTCTTTCAAAGAACTCTCTATCCTGAGAGAATGGCGAGTTCTGAATCAATACCCCTCCATATTGAGCACCACTTGGAGGAAGCACTGAGTGTGTCAAGGGCACAGAATGTGCTCTGGGTGGAGGACTTAAATGTCCATCGCTAAGAGTTGCTCGGTAGTACCACCGCAGACCGAGTTGGCAGGGTCCTAATGGACATAGCTGCTATACTGGGAGTGCAGCAGGTGGTGATTGAACCAACAAGAGGGAAAAAGATTCTTGACCTCGTCCTCACCAACCTGTCTGCTGCAGATGCATCTGGCATGACAGCATTGGTTGAAGTGAGCACCTGAGGAACTGGTGCTTTCTTTCAAGAGATGCAGATTAATTAGGGTGTGACTTGGAAAATGGTTCTTCCCGTTGCAAATAATTTCCTGGGTTTGGAGAGGGCACTCTGGTTGGTTTACAAAGGGCGGTTAAAACAAAGCTTTTAGATTTGGCAGTCTAGCTGCAGTTGATTTTACCTGAAGAGGTGAGGAAGGTGGATATAATACAAGACATAGCTCAACATTTTCCAGAGACACAGCCTGAATCATTAGAATTCTCTGGAATTCAATTACAAATGAAACAATTAGGGATGCAGGAAAAAGATCAACAGAAAAAAAGAACTGAAGAAATTAGAAATGTAACAAAAAGAGAAAGAGTCAATGGCAAAGCAAAGGAAAAAGAGAGAACTTTAGAATCTGAAGCAACAAAGAGAACATCAACATAAAATGTGGGAGATAAAGGCAGAAGTTGAGGAAAGTCTAGAGGGAGGATTAACACCTTCTAATCAAAAGCCTAATGGGGGCATATGTTTAAATATATTCAGGCACTGCCAAAGTTTGACGAGAAAGTTGTGGGAGCCTTTTTTATCTCATTTGAGAAGGTGACTAAACAATTGCATTGGCCAAAGGCCATGTGGGTATTGTTGATTCAAAGTTAGTAGGTAGGGTGAGTAAAATATTTGCATCACTATCGCAGGAGGTATCATGGGATTATGATGAGTTGAGAAAAGCCATAGTAAGTGCATATGAACTAGTGACAGAAACCTATGGACATACGTTTAGAAATCGAAGGAAAAAAACAGGTCGGACGTATATAGAATTTGAAATAATTAAACAAAATAATTTTGAAAGGTGGATCAGAGCATTAAAAAGAAGGGGAGGTGCGGGTTGTGGGGGGGGGTCATCTTCACTGAGTCATTGGCTTGGGAGGTGGGAGAGGCATAGCGCTGCCATTCTCACACTGCACAGGCACCAGGGGTGAAGTATCGAGTGTGCACAGGGGTTCATGGAGCGTGACGCTCTGAAATGACAGGGTGCAGGATCTGCTGGTGCACACAGTGATGTTTATTTGCATGTGCTTTTTTATAGTGGTGTCCTATTGTAACTACTGCCACTGCTCACTTGGACTCACTAGGTGCCTACAGTTTCTTACTCTTGAATTGAAGACGGGGGGCACCAAGGTGGTTGGGGGGGGAAGAGGGCCTCGTGACAGGTGGGCAATCCAAAAGGTGTCTGGGTGAGAGATCACCTTGGAGGTGCGAGGGATAAAGGGCAGCATGGTAGCATAGTGGTTAGCACAATTGCTTCACAGCTCCAGGGTCCCAGGTTCGATTCCCGGCTTGGGTCACTGTCTGTGCGGAGTCTGCACGTTCTCCCCGTGTGTGCGTGGGTTTCCTCCGGGTGCTCCGGTTTCCTCCCACAGTCCAAAGATGTGCAGGTTAGGTGGATTGGTCATGCTAAATTGCCCTTAGTGTCCAGAATTGCCCTTAGTGTTGGATGGGTAACTGGGTAATGGGGCTAGGGTTGAGGTGTGGGCTTGGGTAGGGTGCTCTTTCCAGGAACAGTGCAGACTCGATGGGCCGAATGGCCTCCTTCTGCACTGTAAATTCTATGATTCTAAAGGGGCACATTTAGAAACCCTGGCTGCACGAAGAAGGTCATCCACATTTTTGCAGCACTGCTGCCCCGTCCTCTTCGACAGGAAGCTGGCACTTACTATGGCTGCAATACCTTCCCAGGGTGGGGGCGATCAGCTTGCTGGAGTGTGGGAACAGGACATCCTGCCTCTGATCGAGTCTGTTCAGAGCTCCCTCCGAGGATCTTGGAGCAGGTTTCCTGGTTACTATCTCACCTGCTGGGGAGGTGTTTATATGGAGCTCCGCAGTGATTGCAGTGATTAAGTTTCCCTGGAGCAAGAAAATCACTGGAAGGCCGCCAAGAAATCGGCATGATTTAGGTGGAAGAAAAATCGTTTGCTTGAGAGGCTCAAGATTCCTTGAGAAATCCTCAAACTGTTTTTCTCACCGGAACTGACACTTTGCCTTTTTTTGTAAGGTTCCTCCGAAAGTAAATGTAAAGTCTTCCCTTCTGGTTGCACTCTCAGATCCAACCATTCCAGGTCGTGATCCACATCTCATAAAAGTCCTGATTGGCTTTGAGATATCCTCAAACAATTTCCTGTCTACAATGAAGGCCAGTTCTGTCCCGATCCAGACTCATTGCTGTATTCAGTCATAGGATTTAGACATCACTGGCAAGACTAGCATTTGTGACCAACCCCAAACTGCCCCTACAAAGGGTATGATGAGCCACCTTGTGAAACAGCTGTAATCTTTGGCACAGGTACTCTCGTAGTTCTGTTAGAGAGTGAGTTCCAGGATTTTGACCCAACAACAATTAACAACGATGTATCTCCAAGTTTATTTTTCTTCATTCATGGGATGTGGGCATCGCTGACTGGTCTTGCACATCTGGACCAGTGAAGTTGCTAAGTCCTTTATTCTTTTCACGTGGGCATCCAAGAACTGCATTTGTTGCCCGTCCCCAATTCCCCTTTAGAAGTGGGTGGTAAGCTGCCTTCTGGAACCATTACAGTCCATGTGGTCCAGGTACACCCACAGTGCTGTTCGGGAGGGAGTTCCAGGATATTGACTCAGCGAGTAAAGGAACAGTGACGATATCTTTGCAAATAGGATAGTGAGTGACTTGGAGAGCAACTCCAAGGTGGAGTTCCGAGGTATCACAGCTCCTCATGGGTGCACAGTTTTGAGCTGCTATATTTCTAATCAATCTTCGGCAGCACGGTGGTGCAGTGGTTAGCACTGCTGCCTCGCGGCACTGAGGTCCCAGGTTCGATCCCGGCTCTGGGTCACTGCCCGTATGGAGTTTTGACATTCTCCCCGTGTTTTCTTGGGTCACACCCCCACAACCCAAAGATGTGCAGGGTAGGTGGACTGGCCATGCCAAATTGCCCCTTAATTGGAAAAAATAATTGGGTATTCTAAATTTATATGAAAAAAAGAAAAGAAAAAAAAAGATTTGTAATCAATCTCATCATTTAGCATTGTTGTAGTACCACACAACACAATGTAGCATTTGCTCAGTGTAACGGAACTTTGAAATTAAATGAAATGAAAATCGCTTACTGTCACAAGTAGGCTTCAAATGAAGTTACTGTGAAAAGCCCCTAGTCGCCAAATTCCGGTGCTTGTTCTCCACTGTTAAAGATCTGTCTAGCTGTCAAAGCTGTCCAGGAAGTGTCAAAGCTGTCCAGGAAGTGTCAAAGCTGTCCAGGAAGTGTCAAGGCGGTCCAGCAGGTGACCAAGGATACTAGGTGAGTTGACCTGAAATGGCAGTGGTGCTGAGTTGGCATGTGTTGGCACTAAGTTGATATGGGAGGAATGGAGACCATGGGTGTGGGTGATGGCATGGGTTTAGCATGGGTTGACATGGATGGGGGTATAGAGTATGTGGGGAGGAATGAGGGGAGGGATGAGGGAAGAGGGTTGGAGGGATGTTTTTTGTTTTATGATTATTATTGCTATACATTTATCTAAACACAGTGCCGGAGCACAGAAATAACCCTTGCCTGTCAATGCTTTCCTGATAACTGTGACAGCATGTTGCTTGATTCATCTGCATTTTCGGGCGATTATTTTTATAAATCTCCTCAGCAGGCTCTCTGGACCCGTTATTTGCATTTTATAATGGATGACCAGAACTGCCCACAGTACTCAAAGTGTGAACTAACCGAAATTTGGCACAATGTAAGCAATCTCCTTATTCTTCCTACAAGCTCTGCTATCTCTGCTAAACTTCATTTGCTAATTATTTGCCCATCCTGCAAATTTATTAATGTCGTTCCGTAAAATACAATCCTTCTGCTGTAAAAAACAGAGCTTGTCTCCATTGACTCTGGCTTTAGCCTTTTAGTTTCTTGCAGTGGTCTTGTACAACTGAGTAGTCTTTCAACGGCCCCCGACTGGCGCGGCAGTGACCGCGTGGGCGGGATTGGCGCTGATTCTCCGATCCGGACAATTGGTGGCCCGGCATCAGAGCGGCGTGCCGCGATGGAACTTCCCGCCCGAGGTCAACAGACCTTTCCATGATCCAAGTCCCGTCAATGGCAGTCCTGCAGCGGGCGGGGCCAAAGAATCTAGCCCACATTGTTTCAAAGACACACACACTTGCTCTCATCTACACACTCTCTCACACATTGTGTCCCCCCCCCCCACACATACACACACACACATGCTCTCTTATGCATACACTCACTGTCACATACTCATACATGCTCGCATTTATTCTCAGGCACACTCACACACACTGTCTCTCTCACACACACCACTCTTACACACATACACTGTCTCTCACACACATACACTGTCTGTCACAAAGACACTCCCTCACACACACTCCCCCACACACTCTCATGCACACAACACACTCAGACAGACACACTCATTTTCTCACGCTGTCACATGTACTCTCTCACACACATACATTGTCTGTCAAACACACACAGTCAGCACACACACTTTCACACATACTCTCTCACACGCTGCCCCCCCCACACACACACACATTGTCTGAAACACACACAGAGTCTGCACACACACTCACACACTCTCAATATACTGCCCCCCCACACACACACGTCCACACTGCACACACACTCTCTGACACAATGCCCCCCCACATACACTCTCTCACACAATGCCCACACATGCACCCTCTCTCACATACTGTCAGCCACACAAAGTCTCACATGCGGCCCCACTCCCACACATACACACATACTCTCTCGAGCACGCACTCATTCTCTCACTGACTTTCTCACACACGATCACGCACACTCTCTCAGACATGTTCCCATGCACACTCTCTCACACAATGCCCACACACGCACCCCCTCTCACATACTGTCAGCCACATAAAGTCTCACATGCGGCCCCACTCCCACACATACACACATACTCTCACACAGTATCTGTTTTGAAATGAATGGATGGAATATGGGTGTCGCTGGTTAGGCCATCATTTATTTCCCATCCCTAATTGCCCTTCAGAAGAAGGTGGTGAGTTGCTTTTTTAACCGCCTCAGTCTCTGAAGTGTAGGTACACCCACCGTGCTGGTAGGGAGGGAATTCCAAGATTTTGACCCAGTGACAATGAAGGAACGGCAATATATTTCCAAGTCAGGGTGGTGAGTGACTTTGAGGGGAACCTCCAGGTTGTAGGGTTCCCAGGTATCTGCTGCTCTTGTCTTTCTAGATGGTAGTGGTCAATTTGGAAGGTGTTGTTCACACTCTCACACACTCTCTCCCACGCTCTCTCATACATTATGCCCTAACAATATTCCGGCTTGTGCTCCCAAATTTGCCGCACCCCGAGCCCAGCTGTTCCATTACAGCTGCAACACTGGCATCCACCCAGCAATGTGAAAAATTGCCAAGGCATCGCCTGGACAGAAGCAACAGGACAAATCCAACCCAGCCAATTACCCCCCGATCAGTCTACTCTCCATAATCAGCAAAGTGATGGAAGGAGTCATCAACAATGCTATCAAGTGGCATTTACTCAGCAATAACCCGCTCACTGACACTTAGTTTGGGTTCTGCCAGGGCACTCACCTCCTGACATCATGACAGCCTTGGTTCAAACATGGACAAGAGCTGAATGCCAGAGGTGAGGTGTCAGTGGCTGCCCTCGACCTAAAGGCAGCATTTGACTGATTGTGGCATCAAGGTGCCCTCGCAAAACTGGAGTCAATGGGAATCAGGGAGAAAAGTCTCTGCTGGTTGGGGTCATACCTGGCACAAAGGAAGATGTTATGGTTGTTGGAGATCGATCATCTCAGTTCTCAGACGTCACTGCAGGAGATCATCATTGCAGTGTCTTTAGCTGCTTCATCAATGACCTTCCCGCCATCATAAGGTTTAACTCCTCAGAAACTAAAGCAGTCCATGTCCAAATGCAGCAAAACCTGGACAATATCCAGGCTTCGGCTGACAAGTGGCTGTAATGATATGTATATGGGTATACCAGTGAATGTTTAATTATTAAATCTCAGTGTAATTCAAACACTAGAGGGCACCACCGGTTCCCAGTATAAATATGAGAACTCAGGGAATCTTGTATAGTTAAATGTTAGCAGAGGAGAGAGATTGATCACAGCTCAAGGACAAGTTTAGATTAGAGAGAAGTAGCACGAGGACATCATTAGTTAATTCTAGGTTATAGATTACTGTTTAACAAACTCTATCTTACTTTATTAATAGTTATAGCTCTGTAGAAAGTGCAAACTCTATTTAATTTTTAAAAAAAATCTTTTTATTGACATTTTCAAAATTATATACATTGCTGTTCATTTTCATTTATTGTACAGTCACAAAGGTTCCTTCTTAGATTTCTCTATTTACAGTCTGTTGCCACCTGGCTGGCTCAGTCTACAATCCTCCCTATCTGCGCCCCCCCCCCCCCCCCCCCCCCCCCCACTTCAGCTCCTCTCTCCTTGACCCTACCCTCCCTTCCCCTCTTTTTCACTGCTGTTCCCTATTTTTTCTTGCTGGGTTTTGCTACCTTGCCTTGCTCCCCCACCCCCAACACTCCCCGATCCTCCCTCCCTTTCCTCTTTCTATCTTGTCCGGGCTGTTTCCCCCTGGCTACTGGCTATTTAGTTATTTATGTGTTAGCCACAAACAGGTCTCGGAACAGTCGGGTGAATGGCTCCCATGTTTTGTGGAAGCCCTCTTCCGACCCACGGATGGTGAATTTGATTTTCTACATTTGGAGAAATTCCGACAGCCAGTCTGCAGCTTTAGGTGGTGCTGCTGATCGCCAACCGAGCAGGATTCTACGGCGGGCAATCAGGGAGGCAAAGGCAAGGGCGTCCGCCCTCCTCCTCATGAAGAGATCTGGTTGGTCCGTTACCCCGAAGTCCGCCACTTCGGGCAAGGCTTCACCCTCATCCCCACCACTTTGGACTTTGCCTCGAAGAAACCTGTCCAGTACCCAGAAAGTCTGGGGCAAGACCAGAACATGTGGGCGTGGTTGGCCGGGACACATTGGCACCATTTGCATCTATCCTCCACCTTTGGGAAGAACCTGCTCATTCGGGTTCTGGTCAAGTGAGTTCTATGTACCACTTTTAGCTGCGTTAGGATGAGCCTCGCGCATGTGGAGGTAGAGTTGGCCCTGTGCAGTGCTTCGCTCCAGAGTCCCAACTCTTTTTTGAATCCCAAGTCTTCCTTCCATTTCCTCCTTGTCGTGTCCAGTTCGGTGTCGGCCCTCACTAGCAGTCGTTCGTACATGTCACTACAGTTCCCTCTGCCTAGGATGTATGCGTCCAGTAACTCTTCTAATAGTGTTTGTCGTGCTGGTCACGAGTGTGTCCTTGTCTCCTTCCGCAGGAAGTTTTTAAGCTGCAGGTATCTGAGTTTGTTGCCTTTAGCTAGTTGGAATTCCTGCGTCAGTTCTTCCAGTGTTGTGAGCCTACCGTCGGTGTATGGTTCCCTGACTGTCAATCTCCCCCCATCCTGTCTCCACCTTTTGAAGGTGGCATCGGTGAGTGCTGGTGTGATCCTGTGGTGATTGCAGATGAGGGCTTTGTCGGACAGTTTGGTCAGTCTGAATTGCTGCCATAGTTGGTTCCACGTCTGGAGGGCGGCTATCACCACTGGGCTGCTGGAGTGTTTCTTGGGCGGGGATGGGAGTGCCGCTATGGCGAGGGCCCGAAAGGAGGTCCACTTGCAGGAGGCTTCCTCCACATGCATACACTCGGCCTCTGGCTCCTTTATCCATCCCATCACTCTTTCCGCTGTCGCTGCCCAGTGGTAGAATTGTTTTCTGTCGGACCTTCTTTGTGATCTGAGCATTCTTTCCTCCCCATACGAATGCCATGATTAATTTGTCCAATGCGTTGAAAAAGGCCTTGGGGATATAGATCGGGATGGATCTTAGTAGGAAGAGGTATCTGGGCAGTATGTTCATTTTAATCATCTGTACTCTCCCCGCCAGGGAGAGTGGGAGTGTGTTCCACCTCTGCAGGTCCTTTTTGACTTCCTCTGTCAGACTGGTCAGGTTCCATTTGTGGATCCCTGTCCAGACATGAGCGATTTGGATCCCCAGGTGGCGGAATTTGTGTTGGGCTTGTTTAAACGGCAGTCCCACCAGTGCTGACCCTCCCCCTTGCGGGTTCACGAGAAAATCACACTTTTGCTCATTTTGAGTTTGGAGCCCGAGAAGGCACCAAACTCTTTCATGAGCGCGATGATTCCTTCTATGCTGCCTTGTGGGTCCGAGATGTAGAGGAACTGGTCATCCACATAGAGCAAGACTCTATGTATGCTCTCTGCCTCCTCTTTGGATCCCACTCCAGTGTTTTGTTGTTCTGAGAGCGATCGCTAATGGTTCGATCGCGAGGGCGAACAGCAGCAGCGACAGCAGGCATCCCTGCCTGGTGCCCCTGTGCAGCTGGAAGTACTGGGAGCTGGTGTTGTTTGTACGCTTACCATGGGAGCATTGTACAGGAGTTTCACCCAGGAGGTGAATCCTTTTCCGAGCCCGAACTGCTCCAGCACCTCTATAAGGTACTTCCACTCGACTCTGTCGAGGGCCTTTTCTGCATCCAGGGAGACGATCACCTCAGGTGTTCTCTCCCCGGATGGGGTCATGATCACGTTCAGCAGGCGCCTGATGCTCTGATGTTAGCTGTCTACCTTCGACAAAGCCCGTTTGATCCTCTGCAACCACCTCTGATACCCAGTCTTCTAGCCTTTTGGCTAGGACCTTGGCCAATATTTTGGCAGCCACGTTTAGTAGCGAGATGGGTCTGTATGAACCGCATTCAGTCGGGTCTTTGTCTTTCTTAGGTATTAGCGAGATTGAGGCTTGTGCTGGCCTAGGTGGCAGTGTGCCCCTTGCCAGCGAGTCTGTGAACATCTGCCGCAGGTGCGGGGTCAGTGCTGTCGCGAATGTTTTGTAGAAGTCCGCCAGGAACCCGTCTGGCCCTGACGCCTTCCTCGTCTGCATGGAGCAGAAACTCTCCATGATCTCTCCCAGTTCTAGCGATGCTCCCAGGCCCTGTTTTCTGTCCTCCCCATGACTGGCATGTTTCATCCCCAAGTCAGGAGGTAGTGTTATGACACCCTGGCCGAGTCTTTTCCAGCCTCGCAGAATTCGGGCTCCCAACATGAGTGGATTAACCAATAATTTGTGTATTGTCCTGAGATCTTTAACCCTTGATTTCTCCAATGAGTTGCAGGTACCAGATTTACAAGTAAAACATTAACAAACTGTTTCTTGACAAGAGTAAAATATGAACGTATAATGACAATAATGGAACAATAGTCTCCTGGTCTACTTAGTCTCAAAACCCTGTCCCACCCAACACCCAACCACACATAAGACAGACACAAGGTAAAGGGGGTAGGAAAGGTTCGAAAATAACAGTGATTAAGAGGTATGAGAGATTTGAAGATCTTCGTTGATGGGGTTGAGGTCCTTATAGGCACTGATCCCTTCAGAATATGAGGTGCTGAACCATCGGTTGGTTTGGATCTTAAAGCTAAACCACTCAGGCCGGACTCTTAGGCTGTGGGATCCCCGCTGGGGACACACTCTAACTTGTGTTGAGCTGAGCCATACCCACGGAAGGTGCACTTCAAGGCTGCTCAGTTTTTGATATGTGGTCAGCTTCAGCAGACTCACTAACGGCTTGTCTCAGTCAAAACAGTAGTTTTCGCGAGGCCTTTCAGTGGTCTGGTAACTTTAATGGGAGAGGAATCCTGAAAGTTCCTCTTCCCCAGTTCTGTCTTCAGTCTTTGAGTACACACTAACTGCTCTGTGTATCTGAAGGGAGTTCCAGCTAAGATTGAGAGCGAATTCCCCTGTTCTGGGAGAGAGAGAGAACAAAATGAGGCTGCTTAGCTCTGCAGGTCCAAAACAAAACTGAAACAAAAACGCAGAGAGAGAGAGATCAGCAGGACAGTCTAGCATAATTCGGACCATTCCTCATCAAGAATCTGCCATGTCCCGGGATTGCAATGGAGCGGATTGGTTGCTAGCCAAGTCTGCAAAGACATGTCACTGCTGATGTCAGCATACCCTGCTGCTGCTTTTTAAAAAATTAATGCCGTATGCCCCAGCAATGCCCAGCTGTAGGAATTATAACAACCAAATGAGTAGGAATTAAAATGAAACAAGAGTCCAACGAGGATTCACAGGGGGCTTCCTGACAGTACAAAGTTCTTTTTTTTTCATTTAATAATAATAATAATCGTTCATTGTCACAAGTAGGCTTCAATGAAGTCACTGTGAAAAGCCCCTAGTCGCCACATTCCGGCACCTGTTCGGGGAGGCTGGTACGGGAATTGAACCCGCGCTGCTGGCATTGTTCTGTATTACAAGCCAGCGATTTAGCCCACTGTGCTAAACCAGCCCATCTGTGTTAAACCAGCCCCTATTCAAGTGATGTGGGCTTCTTTAGATAGTCCAGCATTTATTGTCCATCACTAATTGCCTTTGGGAAGATGGTAGTGAGCTGCCTTCTTGATTAGAGAGTTAGAACTATGACGAAAAGCTAAATGGTTCATATTCACCCAAACAATGATCAGGTTGTGGAGCGATTTGTAAGGAAAGGCCATTGTAATGTATCATCGAAATGTGTTTAAGCAATATTTTGGTGCATTATTGGAGTGAGGAAATGTTGAAGTATAAATAAATGAGTAGGGTTCAACAATGAAAAATAACATGTTGATTTTATTATGTTCTCAGGATGTGTACATTTCTGCCAAAGGCATATGTATTGCACGCTCCTATCTGCCAAAAAGAAAATTAGGATGGACCATCTACAAGATGCAGTGCGGGAACTCACCAAGGCTCCTGCGACAAAACTTTCCAAACCAACAACTGCTACCACCTGGAGCGACAAAGGCAGCAAACACATGGGAACCCCACCGACTAGAAATTCCCCTCTGAGCAGCTCAGCATCCTGACTTGGAACTATGGGGGTCATTCTCCGACCCACCGCCAGATTGGAGAATCGCCGGGGGCTGCTGTGAATCCCGCCCCCGCCGGTTGCCGAAGTCTCCGGTACCGGATATTCGGCGGGAATCGGGCCGCGCCGGTTGGCGGGCCCCCCCGCTCGATTCTCCGGCCCGGATGGACCGAAGTCCCGCCGATAAATTGCCTGTCCCGCCGGCGTGGATTAAACCAGCTTTTGAACGGCGGAACAAGGCGGCGTGGGCGGGCTCCGGGGTCCTGGGGGGGCGCGGGGCGATCTGGCCCCAGGGGGTGCCCCCACGGTGGCCTGGCCCGCGATCGGGGCCCACCGATCCGCGGGCGGGCCTGTGCCGTGGGGGCACTCTTTCCCTCCCGCCTCCGCCACGGTCTCCACCATGGCGGAGGCGGAAGAGACTCCCTCCACTGCGCATGCGTGGGAAACTGTCAGTGGCCGCTGATGCTCCCGCGCATGCGCCGCCCCGAGATGTCATTTCCGCGCCAGCTGGCGGGGCAACAAAGGCCGTTTCCGCCAGCTGGCGGGGCGGAAATTCCTCCGGCGTCGGCCTAGCCCCTCAATGTTGGGGCTCGGCCCCCAAAGATGCGGAGCATTCCGCACCTTTGGTGCGGCGCGATGCCCATCTGATTGGTGCCATTTTGGGCGCCAGTTGGCGGACATCGCGCCGTTTCGGGAGAATTTCGCCCTGTATTGCCAATCCTTCACTGTCACTGGGTCAAAATCCTGGGACTCCCTTCCCAGCTGCACTGTGGGTGTACCTACACCACCGGGACTTCAGCGGTTCAAGAAGCAGTTCACCACCACCTTCTCAGGGCTAATTAGGGATGGGCAATATATTCTGGCCTAGCCCACAACACATGAACAACTTTATAAAATGGTTTACTTAAACCACGGTGCACACGCAATGGTATTTCTGTCAATACAATTGTTTGAATTCTACTCCCTGGACTGTGACATTCTGTAAATTAAAGGGGATAACACTGATCCAATATAAAGAAAGAACTTGCATTTATGCTAATCCTTCCGCAACCTCAAAGCATCCCAAAGCATTTTATAGCCAAAGGAGTATTTTTGAAGTGAAGCCACTGTTGTGACTTTGGAACAAAGCAACCAATTTTTATGCAGCAAGCTCCCACATATGGCATGAAATTATGACCAGATAATCAGTTTTGTGATTTTGATGGAGGGATAAATACTGGCCAGGACATCATAAAGAACTCCCTCGCTCATCTATGGAATAGTGCCAAGCAGTCCTTTATGACCAGTGGAAAAGCCAGACTGGGCCTTCATTTAATATCTCATTTAGAGGACAGTACTGCTCTGAAGTGTCAACCTAGATTATGTGCTCATGGCTCTAGAATGGAACTTAAACCCCTAATCTGATGACGCAGAAGTGAGAGTGTTACCACTGCTTACAGGATGAACAAGCACTACATAGGCACCATTGTAACACCAAATGAGAACTTCTAATATGTGAAAAGCCACATAACAGCTGAAGACTCTATGAAAAGAAATTGCAATTACTGCGGATGATGTACCACTGCACAGCCAGGCAATTCTGTCAAGAGTGGAATTGTTACATTCATCCTGACAAAACAAATGTACACTGAAACACAAGGGAAGGCCAAGGGAAGAGTGAAGTGAGGAGAGAAATGTGTACTTTTTATCTGAAACCCCAGAATACTCAACCATTCTCTCTCATTAAAATGTGGGTTAGTGCCATTTCAGACATGACTGTTGCCTCATTTAAAATGCCGAGATAGTTGCAGGAACATGTTTAAGTTGAGATCTGCTGGATTGTTAAGGCTGACACTGGGTGCTCTTTCAGAGGATTGGTGCAGATTCAATGGACCGAATGACCTGTCTGCACTGTAGGGATTCTATGGTCCTTTATCGCAACCTGCCTTGTGTCAACACAAGATACCTCTCATTGAGAACAGGTTCAGGTTGGCAAGATGTAACAAGTGGAGTACGACGGAACAGTGCTGAAGCCTCCACTATTTACAATCCATATTAATGACTTGGATGCTGGGACTGAATGTATGATTGCTAAATCTGTTAATGACACCAAGAAAAGTAGGAAGTAAGCTGTGAAGGAGACATAAAGGGCACGGTTTTCTGACCACACTGTGTCCGGCGCCAATGTTGGGAGAATAGCGGGAGAGCCCAAAAAACCGATTCACACCGGGCGCAAAACAGTTTGTCAATCTCCCGGCCAGCTCCAGCTGGCGTGGTCAGGACCTCGTCCTTATCAAACGTCATTTGCATTCAGTTTAATCTCATTAGCTAGATTAAAGCCAAATGCAAACCCCCCCCCCCCCCCACCCCAATGAGAAGTCACACGGGCGTCATTTAGGAACAGGACTGTACGCAGAACAATACTTTTCAGTGTATGACAATGATTCAAATCCAAATTAAATCCCTCTGCAGCCATAGGGGAGGAAGAAGAAGAAGAAGAAGAATCTGGTAACTATCTGAATGAGTGGAGGGCAGCTGAGGACGACCTTCCTGATGTTGCTGGCAGAGGCCTGGGGTCTAGGGGCTCCTGGTCTGGGCAGGAGTGAGTGCGCAGAGCAGACATTCTCAGCTCAGCTGGCTCGCTGGACTCTGGGAGAAGGTGGGGCAGTCATGGTAAGGGTGGGGGGGTGTTGCAACACTAACCTCTTTCGGGCCTAAAGGCACACTGCAAGCTCTGGCAGCCTGAGTGCTTTGATTGTGATGACATGCCAGCAATAAGATCTCGGGGGGGGGGGGGGGGGTTTCTGGTCATTGACTCTGTTAGATCTTGTATCTCCTCACTGTCCAGTGAGTAAGGCCAGTACAACCACTTGGTCATCATCATTATGCCACAGCACTCTCAGGTGCAGCACTCTCCAAGTCAGGGCCAGGGGAAGGCTCCCTCAATGTCTGAGTGTCGTGGGCCAGGCAATGTGAGAGGTTACGGTAGTACAAGTGAATATCTAAATACTTCTTAAATGTTACGAGAGTTTCTGACTCAACCACCCTTTCAGGCAGTGAGTTCCAGACCCCCACCACCCTCTGTGTGGAAAGGGTTCCTCCAGCTCCCCGTACCTTAAATACATGTATATGTTGAAAGAGAAGCAGGATTTGCAAGGAAAGAAAAGGTAGTTTTTGATGGAGGGCCACATGGATTTGCTATTACCCAAGGCAGTTTCTATAGCAGGACAGGAGCTACCACAGTCGCATTAAGAAGCTGTGCGTGACGATGTTAAACTTCATCGAGGAAGCTGTGAAATTCTACTATCTCCTTCACCCAATCAATATTAAGAGCAGCGAATGAAAAAGAGCTTGCATTTATAAAACACTCTTTATAACCCCCAACCTTAATAGACCATGGATTATTGTTGAAATGTGGTCACAAGTGTTTTGTTTACGAATGTGTTAACCAACTTACACACAGTCAGGTCCCATAATCAGTAAATAAATGAGCAACTAGATAGCCAGCTTCCAGGAGAATCCCTTGTCCTACTTTCAATGATGCCGTGAAAGTTAGTACATCTCCCTCGACCTCTGTTTAATTTCTCGACTCAAAGACAGTGGGCTGAATTTTCACTTTCATGGTGGAAAACAGGAACCATGCATCCGGGTCCTGAGCCCTCCCCCAGGGGAATTTTGTCACTGACTCTGAGACTTTGACTGGGGCTGGTCCTACAGTATTGGCTTCCCCCTGCAAAATAAAATGAAACCTGGAGGTGTAAATTTTGCGAGGCGCCATTTTTGAGCCCCATCAATGGTAAGGGTGGCAGCTCCAATACTGCGACATTATTTTCCCGGCCTGTGTTTACTCAGGGGGAGTCGATGCTGGAAGCGAAGACTCATAAGAAGAGCACGCAGGTCATGTAAGATGAGGTTGCTATGGTATCCTATGGAAAACAAACACTCTCCCCACCTCCAACATTAAACCTGGAGCCTGGTGGAAGTGAAAAACAGTGAAAGCAGATGGTCAGTCTTGCACAAACCAAAAGAATTGCTTGTTGGGCAATTTTAAACAGACAGAAGCAATAGTTGTAGTGTGCATGCCACTAGCTGAAGGAAGAATAAGATAAATACACTGTGTAGTCTGCCCTCTCTATCTTTATGGGGCTTTAAATGAACAATCCTCTTCATACTTTTTCTCTCTGATAATAGTTCAAAAATATCTTGATTCCTGTTTTTATTTTGCTTCCCTTCCAGGAAGTTCATGGCTAGATTTCAATAAGTGTTATTTTGTGGATATGTAAAATATTCTAAAATAGACAATCACATAGGATATATGACACAGTGCACTCGCAGCGCACAGCAGTTTGTTATTTATAACTCGGGCTATCAAATACTTAACATTGTTACATATAGATAGAACATAGAATTTACAGTGCAGAAGGAGGCCAATCAGCCCATCGAGTCTGCACCGGCCCTTATGAGGAGCACCCTACTCAAGCCCACGTATCTACCCTATCCCCGTAACCCCCACTTAACCTTTTTGGACACAAAGGGCAATTTAGCACGGCCAATCCACCTAACCCGCATATCTTTGGACTGTGGGAGGAAACCGGAGCACCCGGAGGAAACCCACGCAGACACGGGGAGAACGTACAGACTCCGCACAGACAGTGACCCAGCCGGGAATCGAACCTGGGGCCCTGGAGCTGTGAAGCAACTGTGCTAGCCACTGTGCTACGGTGCGGCCCACGGTAGCATAGTGACAGTAATTGACAGACATTCCCATTTATAACATTATGATTTAGGGCAGCACGGTAGCACAAGTGGCTAGCACTGTGGCTTCACAGCGCCAGGGTCCCAGGTTCGATTCCCCGCTGGATCACTGTGCGGAGTCTGCACGTTCTCCCCGTGTCTGCGTGGGTTTCCTCCGGGTGCTCCGGTTTCCTCCCACAGTCCAAAGACGCGCAGGTTAGGTGGATTGGCCATGATAAATTGCCCTTAGTGGCCAAAAAGGTTAGGAGGGGTTATTGGGTTACGGGGATAGGGTGGAAGTGAGGACTTAAGTGGGTCGGTGCAGACTCGATGGGCCGAATGGCCTCCTTCTGCACTGTATGTTCTATGTTCTATGATGCAATTGACAGTGAACCGCATTGCTTAACTTGGCATTGTTCTTCAATTTTACAAATTACCCCAAACAAAATGGGTTGTGAAGACCATACCAAGGCATATTGCATCCCTCACCTACGGGACCCTTCGCTAAACGATGGTCCATCTTTTTGATCTGGAGAGTTTATGTGTGAGAAATTAATTTCAGTGACACATGGAGGCCTCATGCTGCTTTGCTGGGACACAAGACACCACTGGCCCTTTGTGTGCAGCCAACATAGCAACCTGTCGGGAAAATGGGGCACACAGGAGTGTTCCCAGTGTTAGCTGGAAGGCTAAGGAGAACAAAGTTAGATTCTCTACAGATCTGAAGACGCACACACCCCTGGTTCCACTTTAGTAATTCTCCTCTGCGCTTCCTCCGACATCCTGACATCCTTCGCAAAGTGTGGTTCCCAGAATTAGAAACAAAACTGCATTGGAGATCTCACGAGTGCTTTTATAAAAGTTTAGCTTAACTTCATTGCTGTTCACAGAATCACACAATTGTCACGGCACAGAAGCATGCCATTCAGCCCAACCGAATCCAACACATCCGATCTGCTCCTTATCATCCTAACACAAATAGGCTGGCTGAAAGGTATGATCAGAAAATAAAGCATTCATTGAAGGTATATTGTGAGCAAGGATCATTGTCTAAACGACTGGGCCAATTCCTGATGACAGACAGTAATGCAATACATTCGACAACACATTCAACAACCTAAAGTTCTCCGCAACTTCTAATGGCAAAATCTCAGCTACACACAGCATTTTATTTGCTGAAACTGGCAAAGACAAGAGAAATTGTTGAGAGGAAACAGCAAAGTCAGGTTTTATGTCATGAAAACGGCTACACGCTTGCGTTTTCCAGAAATGTCAGGAAGTATTGGCAAGCAACTATACCACCAGTGAGAAGTGGATATCTGCCATTATCTTAGCACAGACAGGACCAGTCTCCTAGACTGTTCAAACCCGGGACGATGTAGTTTGGAGGAGACACATTGATCAACATTTGCAACCAGAGCTAATTTGCCAGAGACAGATTTCGGCTAACGGAGTACCCCGCCCACCATTTCTCGGAATAATGATATACCTGGGCCCCCATTGAGTATTTCTTTTCAATGTTTTTCATTGAATTAAAATGTCACTATCTGTCATGGTGGGATTCAAACACAGAGCACCAAAGCATTACAGTGTCCAGATTACTGAAACAGTGGCACTAGTACCAGACCACCACCTCCCCATCGGCTAGATAAATTGCAAGATCCTGTCTATTTGTTTGACGGCCTCTCGAACTGTCCTGCCATCTCAAAGATCTGCATATATACCCACCAAGGGGTGTGAGAGCTACATTCACAGCTACATATTAATATCTAACACATTCTTCCACCCTTCAATTCTGACAAAAAGGCAAAAGGACTTGAAACGTTGAGTTGGGTTCTCCGCCACCTGCCGCCAGTAGCAGAGGTCCTGATGCAGCGGGCAATTCAACGTCGGGGAATAAATGGAATCGGCACCACCGAACGCCAATCCCTTTCTGGTTCCCCTGTCCTCGACTGGTGGCTGCATTGAGGTTCGCGCCCACTCCAGGGAGAGGATGTAAATAGGTCAAAATGACCCATTTGCATCCTATTAAGGGGCTGGACACTGGATTTGCCATGCCTCCATGAATCTCCAGTATTCTGGGCTGGGATTCACGTGGGTGTGGATTGGTTTAAGCATTTGCTGCTATAGCCTTGATGCAGTGGACCTCGCTGTGTATTTAAGGTAGGTACTTTCAAAGTCCATAAGCAAGACCCCTTCTCCCCACAATGAAAATTCTGCCCCCCACCCTATCCCCCAGCACCCCCCACCTTACCCAACACCAGAGACCGTCACCAAAGACCCCCACCAGCCCCCCCTCCACCAGAGACCCCCACCAGAGATGCCAATCAGACCCCCATTATGGATCCCCTACCAGAGACCCACACCAGAGACCCCGATCAGAAACCCCACCAGAGATCCCCACCCCATCATAGACCCCCACATGAGATCCCCATCAGAACTCCCACGAGACACCCCCTATCAGATAGAACCCCACCAGAGACCCCCATCAGACCTCCCATCAGAGACTCCCCCATCAAAGACCCCCATCAGAGACCTCCATCAGAAACCACCCCCACCAGAGACCCCCATAACAGGGAATCCCCCTAAACAGAGAACCACCCATATCAGAGCCCCACCCCAAGATCAGGGAATCCCTCTATATCAGAGAAATCCCCATAACAGGGAACATCCTTTCACAGAGAACCCCCCTCCCCATAGCAGAGGATCCTTGCCCATCAGTCACCCCTGCCTGGAAGCTAAAGACCAGTCCCAGCAGAAACAGTGAAAAAAATCACTACTTTTTCACTCACTTGTCGCTTACAACTGCTGCCTCAGGCAGGTTTCTGTAAAGCAGCAGCTGCAACTTCATAGAAAGCTCAAACCACACCAAAAGGCTTTAAACCCTCTCAGATCCTTTGATCTGCAAGGCTTCTATTCATTTCAAAGCAGAATAGCGTTTAGCTGCCTGCAATTGACAGCTTCCAGGCAGCCAGGTGTCTGTTGTTTATTTATATTTCCCTTCAATGGATCTCAAGTCGCCTGCTGTGAAACTAACCACAACGTTTATAAACATCTCGGTGCTAAATCTTTCACTTCCTTTATTCCTCAGCAGAAAGCACTTAATTGCTATTGATGTGGTCTTGAGCTGTCAATCATAGCTAGATGTTTATGGGGTGTTCCCTGTTATGAACGGTTCTTGCTATGCAGAGGGGGTTCTCTAATATGGGGGGGTTCCTTACTATGGGGCGCTTCCCTGTTAAGGGGCATCTCTGGTTGGGAGATTCTTTGGTGGGGATCTCTGGTGGGGGTCTCTTGTGTGGGTCTCTCATGGGGGGGTTCTGATGGGGGTCTCTGATGAGGGTCTCTGGTGGGGGTATCTGTTGGGGATCTCTGGTAGGAAGTTTTGGGGGTGTCGGCACACCCTCATGCGTGCATTATGGGGGGATGATCCAGCAATTCCAATGGTGGGGAGGGGAGGATGCCCACACTTGTTGGGGGGAGTATTTGCATTGTGGAGCAGAGAGGGGCCAGCTGCTGGACCTCGCTCTCGGGCCATCCACTCGAAATGGTGGCCCGATAGTGAGATTTGTGACGGAATCTCTTGCGCTCCCCGAATGCATAAATTTGCATAGCAAGTGACACTGAACCGCTTCTGGGCACTGCTCCCAGTGCCAGCGCAAAACAGAAGCCATTCAGCTCCGGTGGGAAAAATCTCCTGCAAGGAGAATCTAGCCTTACAGTTGCTGCAGGACCCGCTGAGCTTTTCCAACATCCTCTGTACTTGATTCTGATTCTAGCAGATGCAGTATTTCACTTATTTCTATATCCTCCTGAAGTCTGCTACTGTTCTTTATTAAATGTCCATGCTTTGTGTCATCTGCAAACTTTGAAATGATGCCTGAATATTTAAGTCCAGCACATTAATATATTCCTAAAAGAGCTATGATCCTCATATCCAATGCTGCGGGAGAATGTTATATAATTCCCTCCAGTCTGTAAAACAACTGTTCACCGCTATTCTCTGCTTACTGTTTCATTAGCCAATTTTGTATCCATGCAGCCACTTCCTTTTAATCCCACGGGCATCAAATTGGCTAACAAGGCTATGATGTTATGCTTTATAAAACAACTTTGCAACTTTGTACACCACAGCATTAACTACATTACTTTCATCCATCCTCTTTGTTATTTCGTTAAAGAATTAAATCAAGTTTGTCAGACATTATTTGACTTTAACAGATGTATGCTGGCTGTCATTTATTAACTCAAGTAGCTATTAATTTTTCTGAACTCCAGAGGCAGCCCCAGGCGTTCTTCTGGTGAGTCCCGACTTCTGCACGCCATGTTGTTGAAGATATGTTCTGGACGCCATGTTTCCCTGCTGCCGGGAAGTGAGTGCAGGGGAAGATTCTGATCACGCCTTTTCATCTGCATCCCATGAGCAGGGTGCAAATCAGTTTCATGCCAACCATCAGCAGGTTTCCCGATCTGCCCTTGCAGACATCAGTAGAAGATTCAGCGGAATCTTCACAGCAGCAGAGAAACCGATTTTTGGAGCTCTGGCCAAATTCTTCCCCACCCCACTCACCCACCATTGAACCTGCCAGCAGGGGCATGGAGAATTCCACCCATTGTCTCTGAAAGTTTCCACCACTAACATGAGGCTGGCTGACCTGGAGTTACCCTCACGCTTTATTGAACAGGGTTGGAACATTTCAACCTTTCATCCTCGAATAAGAACTCAAGGTGAGGGTAGAAATTGCTGCAATATTTACTGTAATTATTTCCAATTTCCAAAGGTTGTATTGACTGGGGTAAAATACTGAGTGGCGGCCAGAATCTCAGGATTAATTATACCCCAGCACAGCTCTCAGAAATCCGACTTGAGAGTTGTGAAGTGGAAAGGAAATGGTTAATCTCAAATTTACTAGATTTTGGGTTCTCGTCATTTTCACCCATTTCCAAAATGGATCCTTCAAAACTTCACGGCCGCATAATGGCGTCAGGCTTAGCTCAGTTGGTAGCATCCTAGGTTAGAAGTTTGTGGGTTCAAAAGCACTTCGAAAACTTGACAATTCAATGCAAAGCGGAGGAAGTTCTGCACTGGTGGAGGTGCCACCTTTCAGGTGCGTCATCAAAAGGAGGCCCTATTCACCCTTGAAGGAGAGCACAGGAATTCTCTCTGATACCCTGGCAAACCTACAATCCACAACACACACAGCAAAGTGGGTGGAACAGTAGCACAGTGGTTAGCACTGTTGCTTCACAGTGCCAGGTTTGATTCCCAGCTTGGGTCACTGTCTGTGTGGAGTCTACACGTTCTCCCCGTGTCTGTGTGGGTTTCCTCCAGATGCTCCAGTTTCTTCCCACAAATCCCGAAAGACGCGCTTGTTAGGTGAATTGTACATTCTGAATTCTCCCTCAGTGTACTCGAACAGGCGCCGGAGTGTGGTGACTGGGGGATTTTAACAATAACTTCATTGCGGTGTTAATGTAAGCCTACTAGTGACACCAATAAAGAATATTAGTAAACAACACATTCGCCAGGATTATATGGTCCCGTCGCGATGTGTCACCAGATGCAGCGAGTCATTTAAATCCCCATTCAGTTTGGCGAGCCAGTAGTATCCTGTCGGGTGGGAAAGACTGGAGAATCCTGGCCATTATCTGATAATTATTACTCTTGCTCGGGGTAATGTTGTGTTTCCTGCATTAAAACAGCGACTACACCTCAAATATATTTCATTGGCTGTATAGCACTTTGGGGTACCTGAGGTTATGAAAGTTGTTATATAAAAAAAACTTCTTTCATTGGTTGCAGATTGGTGAAATACATGGGGGCTTATTGCATTCCAATCACTGTGTAGCAATGAATTACGATGTGCACTAATTATATAATCATCCTACCTCATTTGTGTACATTCCCTAAAGAACCTTTGAAATAACATTCAATCAGACCGTCCTATCCTGCATGAAGGCCTGTGGCTCTCAGAACAGTTGGTTGGGCAGCAGTGGACACAATAAAAGACCTAAGAGACTTCTTGATTGATCAAATATGCCTGCCACAAAGGGCGAGTTAACCATTCTGCAGCCATACACAGAGCAACGCGAGGAAGTTGGCATATATAAAAAGGTTGATCGCCATCTAGGAATACTACGTATGTTACCCAGGAATCAAACAGTGGCACATCTGTGTACGATGCAATGTGTTTCCACGGAGTGTAATCCAATGGGTATAGGTTTTCAGTTTAACAGTGTTTCCTGCCTAAATAAACTAATTGCCTAAAACGCTCATGACATTAATTTACCCCAATACTTATATCATGAATGTTTCCTGAGGCATGAAGTCATTTGTCTGTATTCCAATACTGACAGCTGTGAGCAGACCAAGAGGGATTGCTAACATTCTTTTCCTAATGAATAATTCCATAGCAGTGAGAGAAAAGCCTCCAACATCATTTGTTTGATATAAAATCATCATTCCCTCACTGCTGGAAACATAGACCAGAAACCTCAATCAAATCCTGCTGGGATTGCTATAGAACAGTGAGTGCACATCTCCAACTCAACACATCTCACCATGACAGGCCATCATTCGCCCCCTCATTCCACACATCTCACCCCCAGCACTCACAAGGCACAAAGTAAGTTTCACCTCAGCAGAATTATATCTAAGAATAATTCACGCCAACCTCATTATGAGTTGGTCTCACAGTAAACCACATCTCAACATAGTTCTATTTCATCAGACCTGTGTAAAGCTCTATCAGTGTAAAAAACAATCTCAGCAAAGTTATATCAGTGTAAAGCTATCACAGCAGAGTCCCATTAGTGTAAAACTATTACAGCAGAGTTCTATCAGTGTAAAACTATCACAACAGAGTTCTATTAGTGTAAAAAAACAATCTCAGCAAAGTTATATCAGTGTAAAACATTCCCAGCAGAGTCCAATTAGTGTAAAACTATCACAGCGGAGTTCTATCAGTGTAAAACTATCACAACAGAGTTCTATTAGTGTAAAAAAACAATCTCAGCAAAGTTATATCAGTGTAAAACATTCCCAGCAGAATTCTATCAGTGTAAAACTGTAGCCACCTAAACTGGCCAACTCCCGATTTAAAATGGCAAACGGCAAAGGCTGATGGGAAATTTAGCCAACACAGGCAGATACAAGCAGGTTCATGTTTGCTGTGTATTTAACTCTGCAAAAGCCCAGACAGCATTGATACCAGCGACCATCAGCATAATAATGTAGCAGCCATCTACATACTAATGAGCAATCCCCGGGAACAATAGCAACATTTGGGACACACAAAACTAAGCCAGACTCCCCGGCGCTAGCAGGAGCCAACACAAAAGAGGTTAACGAACACCTCGAGACCGCCCATCAATCAGAGATCCGCTCCAGTATTGGAGAAATCGAACAAAGCGATTGGAACAAAGTCCAATCACCTAGAACCAGGTACAGGGTCCGCCCCGAAAGGCGGGAAACCCCTGGGGACTATAAAGTTAAGCCCCCAAGTTCAAATCTCTCTCTTCATCCTGCCCGGGTCACCCAGCAACGCGAACCAACCTTGACCGTGACCGGTGCAGTGACCACCGAAAGAAGTAAGTCTTAATTCAATGCTCGCTATGAGATAGGCGCTCCTAACTACCAATCCGTACCAACTTCGAATCCCGCAGACTCAGAACCTGAAAGAAAGGCCATTTGTTCCCCTGACCTGGTGGGCCAGTCCGAAGTTAAGTATAGGCCTGTTAGTTGTAGAAGTAGCTTAGACGTAGAATTTGTGCATGAGTAGCGATTACTGTGCATAATAAATGTGCTTTGATTTGAATCTTACTAATCGGTGTATTGAGTTATTGATCATTACTTGGACTTGAACCTCGTGACGGTATCATAAAGATACCTGGCAACTCGAGAGCAAAGGTAATAAAACAGAGCAATTGAACCAACCGGAAAATTAGCAACATTATTTGGCGACTACGCCGGGACCCGATCTAGAAGTGGCATAACCACTCCGGCAGAACCTAGAATTTGGATTAGAGATGCAATTGGGAGCAGAAAACCACAAGCGTTCAAGCAGTTCTGATCAATCCTCATAATTCGGAAGTGTGTGTATGCATGCGTAACTAACAGGGTGATAAGGTAAAACTGCTAGATTTTTTGTTGCTGTCGGGAGTTTGTATTTCGGAAAGTAGCGAAAGCCGTACCCGTATTTACAGCACCGCTTTAATAGACCTGTCCCAAATTTGAAGAGCAGCATTCGGATAGGAAAGATGGCAATGCAGGCAATGCAACGTCTCATGAACCCCGAGGAATTTGCGGTCGCAGCATCCAGCAGCAGTAGAGTGGGACAATGTCCCATTTGGGAGGAAGAAATCAGGAAGTACATCAAAGGGAAAGGAAGGCCCCTTTGGAGCGAATTCTGTGACAACAAGGAATCAGGCCCCGGGAGTATAGGACATACTTGGTGGGAGACTCTGAGCGAGATCCACAAGAAGAGCTTAGGAAAAGCTCGCAAGCCAATGGCAATCGTGTCCTGCTTGGCACAGTTGCGAGGCACAGAGGAGGTCATTAGGACGCTCCGGAAAGAGGTAGAAGGCATACATCAAATTAGTAAGGTCGATGTAAGCGAGGTAGAAAGAGAGGACTTAGAGTTAAGGAGGAAATTGGAAGCAAAAGACGGAGAGGTGGATGATGCCAAGTGAGCACACCAGTCTTGTCTGGCGCACTTAAGCAGCTTCCAGTCCCAGTATGAAACGGCCTTTCAGGACACGCAACGTGCAGTCCTGGTACGAGAAGAAACCGAGAAGCAGAGGCAGTGTAGTGACCTGAAGGCAGCGTTAAGAGTACTCCATGCTGCCACCACTGAGCAAAGACAAAGCTCACTAGACCACACAAAGTGCCGGAAGCAGGTTGCAGAGCTGCAATCACTGCTCTCAGTTCAGAAAGAATTCCAGGAAACCTTTGGAGCAAAATTAGATGAGGAAGACGGCTCTGATTGGGGAGAATTAAATGAAACAGCGCAGAGATATGTTCAGGGAACATGTGCGCAGGGGAAGCCACAGAAGAGGAAAGTGCCCCAACCCCCCACAGAGCAGATAGTTCAGGCTCCAATGAACCCAGTAACCACCCACCACACAGCCATATCAGACGACGCAGAATTTCTATACACCACCCCCTTAACAGTGGCCCAATTACGGGACGCGTGCGATAAGATTACACCGTTCCTCCCCACCTCAGACCCCCATCATTTCTTTGCCAGAGTAAAGCAGCAGGTGACCATGTACGGCCTGGATGAGCGTGAGCATGTAAAGCTCACAGTTTTGAGTCTAGACCCTTCAGTCGTAGCAGCCCTTCCCGACCCACAGAATGTAGGAGGAGGCACCCTTGCAGAAATGCATACCGCGATCCTGGATGCGATCGGGTATAACCGGGGTGACCCCGTAGATGGCCTCAACAAAAGCCGAGCATCCCACAGCGTTTGCTGGACGCCTGTGGATCCATTTTGCAGCAGTTTTTGGAGACTTAGACCGTGCCCATTTGTCCCCAGACGACATGGCCAAATGGACCCGCACCCTTATCTCCCATGCCACAGAAACAGGACAAAAAGCTTGCGCGAATTATGATCCCTCAGAGGAGGCTCATAATGAAAAATGGGTAGTAAAAAGATTGTCCCGCACCTGGGAGCAATCTGTACAAAACAAACCCGCAGTTAAAAATCCCAAAGAAAAGCAGGCCGACGCAAATATACAGGCAGTTACAACACACCAGAACCCCGCATGGGTGAATGAAGGAAAGAACAGCCCCCCACCCAAGTCGCAGGAGTGTTACAACTGCGGCCATTTGGGACACTTCGCAAGAGAGTGCAATGCCCCTAGAAAGCCACAGAGAGCCCAGCAGACAGGCACTCTGAGTAAGAAGAAGACAGAGCCCATACATACTGTTTGCGCCCGTTCAGATCAAACGGACCTGACTGGAACGGACTGACGGTGTTCGGGCTCCCCCAGTTGGGTCTGCGACACCCTTTGGGATAGGTCCGGACGACCGGTAGTTGCAGCGAAAATTCGGGGACAGCCCATCAAATTTCTCTGGGACACAGGAGGGTCCCGCACCACAATAAATTCCTCCACCCTGTTTCAAAAAGACACGTGGCCCACTACAGCCACCATCACCCTCAGCGGCTTTACAGGCCACGCACAGCAGGGACACATCACAGCCCTTGTACCCATTCAAATCGGTAACATCACCACCAAGCACCCCGTAGTTTTAGTTGACCTGCCCCACACAGCAGAACACATTCTAGGAATAGACTTCATGAATTCCCACAATCTTTCATTTGATCCAGTCAACCAGTGTGTCTGGAAAATGGCAAAGTCTGCAAGAGCCCCCGCAATGCTCAACATAGGAGAATACGCAAACAAAATTAGCGCAGTCGGCGAATTTTGGTTCAACCCGACCACGCTTAGTGCGGACAAGCAGGTTAGGGCAGTTCTGCAAAAGAACAGGGCAGCATTCCCAACCCATAAACACGACTGTGGCCGGATGACTGGCTCCGTACAAATAACAGGACCTGACCCTAGACCCCAAAAACAGTATGGATTTCCCCAAGAGGCAGAGGGAGAAATCGCAAAAGTAATCAAAAGCTTATTAGAGCAGGGCGTACTTAGATCAATAGCCTCCACTAATAATGCCCCGATTTGGCCAGTGAGAAAGCCCGATGGATCAGGGCGACTAACCATCGATTACCGGAAACTCAACAAAATCACCCCCGCAGCAGCCCCCACAGTAGCAACAAGTCCCGAAACCATGCTCAAGCAGGGACTCAATTCCCGATTCTTTACGGTTTTGGATGTCAGTAATGGATTCTGGTCCATTCCATTGGCAAAGGCGTGCCAGAACAAATTTGCCTTCACTTTTAAAAATCAGCAGTACACGTTGACATGCCTGCCACAAGGATTCCACAACTCCCCCTCCATTTTCCACCGACATCTGGCAAATGGTTTAGCTAAATTCTCTCGCCCCGAATGTCTGGTCCAGTACGTAAACGACATACTACTGCAGACGGACACCAAGGAAGAGCACATCGAGCGTCTGTCTGAACTCCTGGAACTCTTACACTCAATTGGTTGTAAAGTTAGCCCCAAAAAGGCCCAGATTTTGGAAGACAAGGTGATATATTTGGGAACAATTATCATGCACGGTAAACGCGAGATCGAGCATAAAAGGATTGACTCGATTGCTAAATTGCCCTTTCCCCAGAAGGTTTCAGCCCTCCGGTCATTTTTAGGACTGGTTGGCTACTGCCGAAACCACATTGACGGTTTCACCAGCAAGGCAGCACCCCTCTCAGACCTCCTAAAGAAGGGAGCCCCCTGGGAATGGCTTCCGCAGCATATGAATGCTGTGGACTCTATAAAACAGGCACTCACAGCAGCCCCTGCACTACAAGTTCCAGACCCGCTTTCCCCTTACGCTATAGAGGTAGCAACCACAGACCGCACCCTTTCGGCCGTGCTCCTCCAGGAACGGCACGAACAGTTAAGACCCGTAGCTTACGCCTCCAGAATCTTAGATGCTGTGGAGCAGGGATTTTCAGCCTGTGAGAGGCACCTGCTCGCAGTATTTTGGCCAGTTCAGTATTTTTCGTACATTACCGGACTGAACCCCATCACAATCGTCACTGAACACACCCCCACCCAACATTTACTGGACGGACGACTCAAGGACGGTACAGTCAGTCAAATAAGAGCAGCCAGAGGGTCCCTTCTCTTGCAGGGACGGGACATCACTGTTAAACGGACAAAGACCCACACCTTTTTAGTCGACAACCTACAGTACCCTGGAACCCCCCACGAATGTGAAATTATATCTCCAAACCACAACACAGGCCCCTTTATTGAGAAAACACCCCCCAGAAAGAAAGGTAGTCCAACTCAGAGACCCAAGCACACAGACACGTGCGAACCCATGAGGATATATATGGATGGATCTTCCACAATATTAGAAGGGAAGCGCATAACGGGATGCGGTATTTATGTCGAGGACGCGCAGGGACGCGCCCTAGAGGAAATATCATTAAAACTTCCAGGCCACTTAGGCGCGCAGGCAGCAGAGCTTGCAGCCATCATGTATATAGTGGAGCACCCAGATTCCTTCCCCAGCCCAGCAGACATATACTCGGACAGCCTCTATGTCTGCAACAGCCTTATGGAATTCCTGCCCCTGTGGAAAGCAAGAGGATTTGTTTCCGCAGACGGAAAACCCCTCCCTTCAGCCCCATTGCTCTGTCACATCTTAGAGAGAGCACAGAACAGGACTTTTGGTATAGTCAAAGTTCGAAGTCACCATCGTTCCTCCCCCCCCCCTGGAAATGTAAAAGCCGACGCACTGGCTAAAGCAGGTTCCAGGCACGGATATTTTTGGACACCCTCCGAAAGCGCACCAGTGAATGCAGTTCAGGTCTCGCAGGCTAAGATCGAGGATTTAGTGCAGGCCCAGAAGCAGGACAGCAATCTCAGGGAGATTTTAAAAGGAAAGTATCCAGCACCCTACAAGAGGTTTAAAAATGCTCTGACCACACATGACAGTGTGGTGTTAAAAGACACCCTTTATGTGGTTCCTGAACAGGACAGGCATCAACTGATTTTCTTATTCCATGACGGTCATGGACATCAGGGAATCGATCCCACTACAGCCCACCTCAGGCAGCTTTGTTGGTGGCCGAATTTAAAGGACGATGTCAATCACTACATCGAGAATTGTCTTATCTGTGCTTAGAATGATCCGGACAGATATGCCAAAAAAGCTGAGCTTAGTCACACCCGACCCGTTAATGGCCCCTGGACTAACCTCCAGATTGATTTTATAGGACCATTGCCCCCTTGCAGAAATGGTTATAAATATGTACTCGTGGTGATAAACACGTTTACAAAATGGGTGGAAGCATTCCCATCCAGGACAAACACTGCAAAGACCACAGCCAAGATTTTGACCCACCACATCTTTACAAGATGGGGACTCCCCCGCATCATTGAATCCGACCAAGGTTCCCATTTTACGGGACGCGTCATGAAGAACGTCCTCACGATATTTGGCATGACCCAAAAATTCCACATTGCATACCACCCACAGTCGAGTGGTATCGTGGAGCGCATGAATTGGACCCTAAAATCCACCCTCAGAAAAATGGTCCAGCAAAACAACACCACTTGGACTCAGTCCTCCCTTTTGCGCTGATGTTTTTGCGCAATACAGTTTCCAACTTCCACAGGTTACACCCCACACACTCTCATGACCGGACGTCCCATGAAAGGCACAGAATTTTTATTAGGTTTATACTTGACCAGCCCCGAAGTGACGGCCCTCACACACGAGAACGCAGTAGAACAATTAGTGGATAATGTTAAAACGGCTCAGCTAGCAGCCGCAGTGAAATTGGGCACAAGGAAGAAACAGAGCAAGGCTTGTTTCGATCAGACAGTGCATGCGACTGAGTTCAGTGTAGGACAGCAAGTCATGCTCTCCGTATACAACCCCAGCACATTCCTGTCACCAAAGTACTCGGGTCCGTACTCCATTGCGGACAAAGTAAGCCCTTCCGTCTACAAAATAAAGTACCGCAATGGAAAGACTGCGTGGTTCCATATCTACCAGCTGAAGGCATATGGAACACAGTCTAACCACGCACACCACGTCATGCTCGACGCAGCACACCACACCCCGCCCACAGCCAACGTAACCCTACCATCCCCCAACACGTCCAGCCCAGCCACGGACTCAACCTCGACTCCACCCCCGAAGTATACACTCCGCCCCAGAACGCCCACAGACTGCAGCAGCAGAGACAGCGACTGTGACTTGGACAATAGCCACAGCACGTCTCCCTACTATCCCCATGCAACAGGACCCACACCCAGCGAATCTGACCACGATTCAAGTGATCCCTTCATGATCTCTTTCCTAAACAAACCCCACCACACACCACTGACCCACAATGACGACCCCGATTCCGTCCCCACTCAACTAGACACCACCTATTGGCACAAAGACAATTCGTACATACTCGTCCGGAATGACGAGAGCGATCCGAAATCATACCAAGCAGCCCTATCAGCCCTGATACATTCAAGAGTTTGGCATCCGGGAGAAGATGATGACCTTGAGTCTGACTCCCAAAACGAGAACCCCTTTGCGACCCTGTTCGCAACCGACAACTGAAGTGTCCAGATGATGTGTTAAAAGGAACCGCTTGGGAGAAAACGGTGTCCTTTCTGATGGAACCTGCAGCATGTTTTATGTTGTTTGTAGTGTTTTGTTACATGTTGTATGTTAGACCGAAAAAAAAAAAATTTCCACGGCCCCACGCCTTTTCGGCCGAAACCTCTGAGGACTTGCCCACAGAGATCTGCTACTGTCCCTGACGCCAGTTCAGAGGAACTCGTCTGTCGACAGATGCCCGTTCATAACCGTCCTTCTGGTTCAAAGGTAGAACCACTATGGCAGCCCCCCACGATGACTACACTTCTTGCCCGTTCTTGTCGGTTGCTCAGGCAGTGGAGAAACGGCTTGGGACCCGTCCTGCTTGGGAACCCCCCTCTGGTCAGCTACGCTCGGGTAGGGGAAACATGGCATTGGTCGCCGTCCTACCCGGGGACTCCATCCAACTCTTACCCGCCGCGGCCCATACCCACCTCATTTTGGAAAGGTTTAGTTCAAAAAGTTTTGTTTTGTTTCAGGTAACCCTTAGGTTGCCAACCACATGTTATTTACATCCTGAAACATTTGGATGGTAAACCGCACAGTCTGCGAGACGGCTCGCACTGGTTCAGTATTTGTAAGTGTGCCTTGTCCTGAAATTCGTTTTTTTTTTAAAATGAGGGAGTCACACATAGTGACCAATTATAAAGGGAGTAATTGGCACTAAAGGACAGACAGGCTATCATACGAGATGTTAAACCAAGATAGTAACAGACACTATGCTTGTTTCCACAGAACTCCAGAAGCTCCAGGACCAGAGAAGAGAAGAGAAGAGGAGAGAAGAGAAGAGAAGAGAAGTGAAAGAAGAAGAACCGTGAGGACATCCTCCGTGTGGTTCATCGTGATAATGGACATTTGGTTGTGCGCGAACGCGAACCCCATATTGGTATTGGCGATACTCTGCTGCATCGTGCAGACTATTCGTCTGAGAAAATGGAGAAGGAGAGCCTACCGCGCTCGCACCCCGGTATATAGGATCAGATCCCCTATTTTCGGATACGACCAGACCCCCGACCCCCGCGATCTATAATAAAGAGCATTCATTTGCGTTTTTGTTGTAAATAAAGAAATGTTCATGAGCAATTGTACGATCCTGAGCTTGACTGCCAAGCCAGGAAACATGTGTATCAACTGCTATGATTTTGCTTGTATGGTTGAGGAAGTTAGAGTGATGAAATATTTAAGTGAGAGTAGTGTATTAAGGATATTTAGAGGTTCCCATTTTTTCGTTTTGTAATGTTTGACATAGCGCCCCTTAGAATTGTCAGTGAAAAAATTTTTGCATAATTATGGTCAGTGTAGAGGCCATGAAAGAAGTGCTCACCGGGTCAGGGAATGGAAAGCAACGTAGTTATGTGATCCTTCACGCTTCGCGTTAGGATCACAAGGAGGGTGTGTAGCCACCTAAATTGGCCAACTCCCGATTTAAAATGGCAAACGGCAAAGGCTGATGGGAAATTCAGCCAACACAGGCAGAAACCAGCAAGTGCATGTTTGCTGTGTATTTAACTCTGCAAAAGCCCAGACAGCATCGATACCAGCGACCATCAGCATAATAATGTAGCAGCCATCTACATACTAATGAGCAATCCCCGGGAACAATGGCAACATTTGGGACACTCAAAACTAAGCCAGACTCCCCGGCGCCAGCAGGAGCCAACACAAAAGAGGTTAACGAACACCTCGAGACCGCCCATCAATCAGAGATCCGCTCCAGTATTGGCGAAATCGAACCAAGCGATTGGAACAAAGTCCAATCACCTAGAACCAGGTACCGGGTCCGCCCCAAAAGGCGGGAAGCCCCTGGGGACTATAAAGTTAAGCCCCCAAGTTCAAATCTCTCTCTTCTTCCTGCCCGGGTCACCCAGCAACGCGAACCAACCTTGACCGTGACCGGTGCAGTGACCACCGAAAGAAGTAAGTCTTAATTCAACGCTTGCTACGAGATAGGCGCTCCTAGCTACCAATCCGTACCAACTTCGAATCCCGCAGACTCAGAACCAGAACAAAAGGCCATTTGTTCCCCTGACCTGGTGGGCCAGTCCGAAGTTAAGTATAGGCCTGTTAGTTGTAGAAGTAGCTTAGACGTAGAATTTGTGCATGAGTAGCGATTACTGTGCATAATAAATGTGCTTTGATTTGAATCTTACTAATCGGTGTATTGAGTTATTGATCATTACTTGGACTTGAACCTCGTGACGGTATCATAAAGATACCTGGCGACTCGAGAGCAAAGGTAATAAAACAGAGCAATTGAACCAACCGGAAAGTTAGCAACAAAACAATCTCAGCAAAGTTATATCAGTGTAAAACTTTCCCAGCAGAGTTCTATCAGTATAAAACTAGCACAGCAGAGTTCTATCAATGTTAAGCGTAGTTGTGCATCAGACACTGATAACACGTTTGCAATAAATGTGACTTGTGCCTCCACATTTAGTATAACTTCTGAAGCGTTCTCATCATTGTAACTCATAGCTCTTGACAATGCATCTGCTACAATAAGTTCTTTGCTCGCAGTATAGACTGACATAAAATCGTATCTACGCAGCTTCATCATCATCATTTGGAGTCTCGGCGACATGTCGTTGAGGTCTTTCTTTATTATATTGACCAAAGGACGGTGATCCTTTTCCACAGTGAATTGTGGCAGGCCAAAGACTAAATAATGGAACTTGCTTATGCCCATTAGCAGACGTAAGCATTCTTTGTATACCTGTGTATATCTTTGCTCCAATGCAGTCATAGCACGAGATGCATATGCAACTGGTTTCCATAGATTATTTTCTCCTTTCTGTAACAAGACTAGTTGGGATGTTGGTTTCCTTGGTGGAATCAAAAAATGCAAAGACCGGAGCTGTAGTTAGTGATGACTTCATGTCTTTCCATTCAGCTTCATGCTTGAGATGTCCACAGAAATTCAACTTTCTTTTTAATAAGATTTCTTAACACTGTTGTTCTGCTGGACAGATTGGGAATAAACTTTCCCATAAAATTTACTACACCCAGGATCCTTAGAATTGCCTTCTTATCTTTCGGTATTGGCATCTGACCAATGGCATGAATCTTACCATGATCAGGTTGGATGACTTCTTTTGAGATGACATCAACGAGAAACTTTAATTTCTGGATGCCAAATTGGCAATTTTCGCTGTTCAACATTAAACCATACAAATAAACTTTTGTCAGGACTTTCATAAGTCTTTCGTAGTGTTCTTCAGGAGTGTTGGACCATATAACCACATCATCCACATATACACAAACACCTGGGGCAGGATTCTCTGCCGGCGGGAGTCTCCGTTTTGCAGGCGCCCCGGGGGTTTCCCGACGACGTGGGGCTGCCCCACAATGGGAAACCCCATTGACCGGCCGGCGTAATGGAGAATCCTGCCGGCGGGTCAGGGCAGAAATTTTGCGCGGCTGGGCGGAAAATCCAGCCCCCGGTATTCCTTCAATTATAGTCTCCATCGCCTGGCGGAAGATTTCCGAAGCTGATATTATATCAAAAGGTAACTTGTTAAAACAGTATCCGCCAAAGGGACACCAAAGGTACACCATTTTCTGCTTTTACTATCTAATCGTAGTTGCCAGAATCCTTTGGAGGCATCCAGTTTCGTGAACGCCTTGGCATGAGCCATTTCTCCTGTGATTTCTTCTCTTTTAGGTATTGGGTAGTGTTTTCTTTTGATGCTGTTATTTAAATCTTTTGTATCTATACTTCGCAAATCCCTATTTGGTTTGCACACACATACCAAAGAGCTTACCCAGTATGTCGGTTCAGTCACCTTCGATATGATTTTGCATTGTTGCATTCCATCTAACTCATCCTTTAGACGGTCTCTTAACGGCGCTGCCGCTCTTCTGGGTGCATGTATCACTGGCTTAACATCACTTTTGAGTTTAATGCTGTACGTGAATGGTAAGATACCCATTCCACTAAATACATGCTTGAACTTGCTCAGTTTTTCCTCAATTCAATCTCTGAAGGAGCAATTTAATGTGTTGGCTGTGTGAATTCTTTGCACCAAATTTAATTGAATGCATGCATCTACACCAATTAATGATGATTTGTAGCATCAACTATTTCAAATTCTAATGGTATACAGATGTCAATATTTTGTACTGTGAGGCAGCAGGAACCTTTCATTGCAATTGCGTTCCCGTTGTTTGTCAGCCGACATTTGGACTTCCTAATCTTTGGAAACTTATTTACAAGTTTGAGATCTGCCTCTGTTAACAAGTTTGCATGTGCACCTGTATCCAGCTTAAATTGACATCATTAACACTGAGTGTGACAGTCCAATCTTTTATTAGATTTGATAGTTGAAATATTGTCATCAGTGTCCAGTGTATTAACTTTTGTAATCGCTTCTACCATGAAGGTATCTTGCAGAGTATACCTGGAGGAATCAGAATTTGAAGTAAAAAATGTTTCTTAATTTCCTTCATTTTTTACACTTTGTATTTTAATATATCAATGGAATGATTTTTTTAGAGTCGTTTGCCGATATTGCTGATGTAAAACGGCATTGGGAGGCGAAGTGATTGAGTTTACCACATTGCGAGCATTTTTTTCCTTTTGCAGGACAATGGTCTCTATAATGGGCATGGCCACACCGTGCGCACATCATCACTGCTTGCGTCACTTTCAAAATTGCCACCATCTGGCGCTCTGTTTTCTAAAATGCGTCACTGAGTTAATGGCGTGGCCATGTTTTCTGAAATCGCGACTTTTTGTTGAGACCTAAACACTGCATACTGGTTTGTGGCTTGTTCACAAGCTTTGCAGATATCTATAGCTTCTTCTGATGGTAAAATCCGTCTTCTTAGTAAACGTTCTCGCAATCAGTCATCATATACACCAAACACTATTTGATCCCGCATTATTGAATCCGTAACGGAGGAAAAATTACAAGACTGCGCTCTGAGCCTTAAATCAGTGACAAATGAGCTATCGATTCTCCTTTTAGCTGCAGCCTTTTTTTAAACATGTAGCGCTCATACGTTTCAATCACTTGCACTTTACAATGAACATCAAATTTGTCCATGGCTCGTTCATATTTTTTCTTATCCTCAGTGTCATCAAACTCAAAGGTCTGCAGTCCAGCCAAATTTAGGGGGAGCGCAAGTTTTCCATGATCAGGAGCTGATCCTATCGCAGAGGCAGATAAAAAAAACTTCAAATTGCTGCTTGAAATTGTTCCAGTTTAGACTTAGTTTACCAGTCATCCTGAAGTGTTCTGGCTTTTTCAGACATTATGATCAGAAACTTGGTGCTGTCTCCGAGATCTGTGTAGTGGCATGATTGTTCTTCTTTTCTTCTTGGAAGCTTAACTAACTTTTTTAACTAACTGCTTACTTTTAGGAACACATGCCTGGTACCATGTGGTGTTCTTTGTGATTCTTATTATCAGAATAAATGCAGTAGTATTCACAAAGACCAGTGGTGTAAGAGGAAGGGTTTCAGATTTCTGGACCATTAGGATCTCTTCCGGGGGCAGGTGCGACCTGTACAAGAAGGATGGGTTGCATCTAAACTCAAGGGGCACCAATATCCTGGCTGGAAGTTTTGCTAGTGTCACTCGGGAGGATTTAAACGAATATGGCAGGGGGGTGGGAACCAGAGCGCTAGCTTAGAAGGTGTCACAACTGAAGGGGAAATAGAGAACAAAAATAGTAGAACATCACCCTCAGTCAGAGCAAACAAGGTGACAAATGTGAGAAGGGAGAAGGGAGGTGGTCAATGCAGGACTGAGGGTGTTGTACCTTAATGCGCGCAGTATACGGAACAAGGTAAATGAGCTTGTTGCGCACATTGAAATTGGCCGGTACGATGTTGTGGGTATCACAGAGACGTGGCTGCAAGGGGACCAGGGCTGGGATCTAAATATACAAGGATATGTATGCTATCGAAAGGACAGGCAGATGGGAAAAAGGGACAGGGTTGCATTGTTAGTAAGGAACAAAGTTAAATCGATAGCAAGGAGCGACATAGAATCAGAAGGCATAGAATCTCTGTGGGTAGAGTTGAGGAATCGCAAAGGTAAAAAGACCACGAGCGGGATTCTCTCAATCCGGGGCCGGGATGGAGAATCCCCGCGACCGGCACGAATCGTGCCACGCCGCCTTGGCACCATTGGCGCCAGCGTGGTTGGCACGGCACCGGTCAGGGGCCGCTCTACGCGGCCGGCCTGCCGATTCTCGGCCCAGGAAGTCGAGTCCAGCTGGCGCCGTCCACACCTGCTCTCAGTTGGCGGAACTCGACGTGGAAGGGTCAGGGGGCGGCCTCTGGGAAGGGAGGGGGGGGTCCGACCCCAGGGTGGTCCTCCAATCTGGCCTGGCCCGCGATCGGTGGGCCCCGATCACGGGCCAGGCCACCGTGGGGGCACCCCCCGGGGCCAGATCGCCCCACGCCCCCCCCCCAGGACCCCGGAGCCCGCCCGCGCCGCCTTGTCCCGCCGGTAAGGTAGGTGGTTTAATTTACACCGGCGGGACAGGCATTTTAGCGGCGGGACTTCGGCCCATCCGGGCTGGAGAATCGCGCGGGGGGGCCCGCCAACCGGCGCGGCGCGATTCCCGCCGGTGCCGGAGACTTCGGCAACCGGCGGGGGCGGGATTCACGCCAGCCCCCGGCGATTCTCTGACCCGGCGGGGGGTCGGAGAATCTCGCCCCAGGTATCCATGGTTGACGAAGCCAGAGGATTGGGAATCATTTAAAAGCGAGCAGAGCACAACTAAAAAAGCAATAAGGGGACAGAAGATGAAATATGAGTGCATGCTAGCCAGCAATATAAAAGAAGGTAGGAAGAGTTTTTTTCAATATATTAAAGGTAAGAGAGAGGCAAAAATTGACATTGGATCACTGGCTGGAGAAGTAATAACAGGAAACAAAGAAATGGCAGACGAACTGAATAATTACTTTGCATCAGTCTTCACGGTGGAAGACACCAGTGGGATGCCACAGCTCCAGGAGAACCAGGGGGAAGAGGTGAGTGCAGTGACCATTACTAAGGAGAAGGTTCTGGGGAAACTGAAAGGCCTGAAGGTGGATAAGTCACCTGGACTACACCCCAGGGTCCTAAAAGAGATAGCTGAGGAGATTGTGGATTGATGATCTTTCAGGAATCACTGGAGGCAGGAAGGGTCCCAGAGGACTGGAAAGTGTCAAATGTAACAGCATTGTTTAAGAAGGGAGGGAGGCAGAAGGCGGGAAATTATAGGCCGGGTAGCCTGACTTCGGTCATTGGTAAGATTTTAGAGTCTGTTATTAAAGATGAGATCGCGAAGTACTTGGAAGTGCATGGTAAAACAGGACTGAGTCAGCGCGGCTTTGTCAAAGGAGGTCGTGTCCAACTAATCTGTTAGAGTTCTTTGAGCAGGTAACAAGGAAGTTAGACAAAGGAGAATCAGTGGATGTGATTTATTTAGATTTCCAGAAGGCCTTTGACAAGGTGCCGCAAAGGAGACTGTTAAATAAGTTAAGAGCCCATGATTTTCAGGGTAAGATCCTGGCATGGTTAGAGGATTGGCTGACTGGCAGAAGGAAGAGAGTGGGGATAAACGGGTATTTTTCAGGATGGCAGCCGGTGACTAGTGGTGTACCTCAGGGGTCGGTGCTGGGACCACAACTTTTCACAATACACATTAATGATCTGGAAGAAGGAGGTGAAGGCACTGTTGTTAAGTTTTCAGATGATACAAAGACCTGTAGCGGGACAGGTAGTATTGAGAAAGCAAGGCGGCTGCAGAAGGATTTGGGCAAGCTAGGAGAGTAGGCAGTGAAGTGGCAAATGAAATACAATGTGGAAAAGAGTGTGGTTATGCACTTCGGAAGGAGGAATTTAGGCATAGACTATTTTCTAAATGGGGAAATGCTTCGGAAAGCAGAAGCACAAAGGGACTTGGGAGTCCTTGTTCACGATTCTCTTAAGGTTAACGTGCAGGTTCAGTCAGCAGTTAAGAAGGCAAATGCAATCTTAACATTCATGTCAAGAGGGCTAGAATACAAGACCAGGGATGTACTTCTGAGGCTGTATAAGGCTCTTGTCAGACCCCATTTGGAGTATTATGAGCAGTTTTGGGCTCTGTATCTAAGGAAGGATGTGCTGGCCTTGGAAAGGGTCCAGAGGAGGTTCACAAGAATGATCCCTGGAATGAAGAACATGTCGTCTGAGGAACGGTTGAGGACTCTGGGTCTGTACTCGTTGCAGTTTAGAAGGATGAGGGGGGAGAAGGTGTTTCCGCTTGTAGGAAAAACTAGAACCAGAGGACACCATCTCAGACTAAAGGGACGATCCATTAAAACAGAGGTGAGGTGGAATATTTTCAGCCAGAGGGGTGGCGAATCTGTGGAACTCTTTGCCGCAGAAGGCTGTGGAGGCCAAATCACTGAGTGTCTTTAAGACAGAGATAGGTAGGTCCTTGATTAAGGGGATCAGGGATTATGGGGAGAAGGCAGGAGAATGGAGATGAGAAAATATCAGCCATGATTGAATGGCGGAGCAGACTCGATGGGCCGAGTGGCCTAATTCTGCTCCTATGTCTTATGGTCTAGAAGCTAAGTTCAATAACAAAGCTGCCATTTATTGCACTACTTTTAAACCTCGGCCACTTGCTCATATAGCAAGCAATAATCTAATAACTTACAATCTACACTCTACTAACACTAGTTTCTACACTCTATCTATAACTGTAATCTGCACTCTCTAGACCTCTCCTCTGCACTCTCTCCAGCCCTCTCCCAAAAGCCTGGGAGTCAGTGCTTTATATAGTTCTGCATCTAACTCCATCTAGTGGTCAATTATGATATTACATTGACCCTCTCTATCCTGGACATTTTACATAATGTCACAAATGCTGCTTTTGACTTCCCATAATCAAAGACTATTGATATTCAGTCCTGATAAATCAAGTGACGCTCACAAATCTTAATGCGATATTTGATTTGAGTTTTCCCTCCACAAATTTTCCCCTTTTAGTACCGAATGCTGAATTTAAATGTTTTTTTGGCAGAGTGGGAGGAGGCGTGGAGGAAGCCGCAGGAGTCAACATCTTCAAGAACAGAGAAAAATATCCAGCTCGTGTTAAATCTGGTACTTGGAGGGGGTTGCAATCAATTGCCCAATTATCCATTCCACTCCCAGGAGTGGTTGAGTTATTTTTTTTAATTGTGTGTTGCATGCAGTCATTGCTGTGATCCCATTTATGCCACCTTGTATGACATCACTCCATCGTTGCTGCCTTATTTATATATCTTTCAAACGTAACATGGGAAGCATTTAAAAAAAAACATTTGCATTGATATGGCAGGAAGTCTTCTAGCGCAGTGGGTAGTGTCCCTGCCTCTGAGTGAGAAGCTCCCGCTTCACTCCCACCCCAGGACTTGAAGGCCAAGGAAGGTGCGTTCATAACACAGCCAACAGAGTGAGTATCAACCTGCAAATCCTTCCAACACTACAATGTCAGGCGGTAAGAGCAGGAGATACTCCTGGTCAGCCATGCTTGATGTGGGGTGGTCCTCCTCATGCGAGAAGCCTCTGGCAACAAACTAGCGACCTGTTCCAGAAGGTACTCGCTATGGAAACAGGCAAAGGTCTGCCTTTGTGCACCATTAGGTGCTAGAAGAGAACTGGCACTGGAAATTTGTATGGCACTTTTCATGCCAGCCAGATGTCTCAAAATATGTTGCAACCATTGAAATACTTCTTGAAATGTAATCACTGTATAATGTGGGAAATATGGCAGCCAATGTGCATTCAGCACTCCCCAAAAGGCAGCAATGTGATAACGACCAGATAGTCTGTTTTCTTTTGTTAGAGCTTAACATTCTCAGCTTCATTCCAATTCATCTAGCCGCTTTGCATGGCCATTTGAAGCACTGTTGCCAGCCTTATCTCACACCTCTAGCACCTTTTATTGTTCATCGGGGACCCGAAACTGATATCTCCTATAGAAATACCAATAGATCTCCTGTCCATTTCCCTCACCTTGCTCTTTCCATAGCCTTTAACTTATCTCACTTCCAAACCCTTTAGTCCATACCACTCGTCACTGGACTTCTTGGAGGAATATGTTGAAGCCACTCTTCAGCTTTTCCATAATGAAATTCAATGGTCGCTGGGTCCCAGTCTTCTTACTGGCACAGTGGTACTGTGACTGGACTAGTAATCCAGACACCCAGGGTAATGCTCTGGGGTCCCAGGTTCAAATCTCACCACGGAAGATGGTGAAATTTGAATTCCATAAAAAATCTGGAATTAAGTCCAATGATGACCGTAAAGCCATTGCCGATTGTCGTAAAAACCCATCTGGTTCACTATTGTCCTTCAGGGAAGGAAATCTGCTGCCTAACCCAGTCTGGCCTACATGTGACTCCAGACGCACAGGAATGTGGTTGATTTTTAAACTGCCTCCCACTGAAATGGCCGAGCAAGCCACTCAGTTCAAGGGCAATTAGGGATGAGCAACAAGTGCTAGCACAGCCACCAACACCCACATCCCAAGAACAAATAAAGTAAACAGTAGAATACAAAGGAAGAAATTGTCAACAATGACTTTCCACAAGAGTATGAGCCTTCTGAGGCTCTGGTTCTCAGACATTTCCAGAGAGCTTATCCATAAACCCTGGGGTCACCACCTCAGTCAACCTGGATTCCTGTGTCCCATCCCCTTTATCCCATAGAACAAGCAGCAGCTTATGCTACTGTTGCTCCTGCTGCTTTTGGTGTTGATGTTGCTGCTCTTCTTGTTCTTCATCAAAGATGCAAGGTGGAATTTTATCAGTTGCCTTAGTGAAGGTTGACAACAGCGAAGATCAGATATATAGCGGAGATGACTTCCAAAAAGTTGAAAATTGCGTGTCAAACAGTGAAATTCGATTCACAGAAAGAATAGTGTGAGCTCAGACCTCTCACATAGGCCGGCCAGCATCTATGCAGCTTCACACTTCAAAGGTTATCTGGCCGTCAGTTTAATTGGTCAATGCCTTCCCACTGTTCTCGCATCTTGTTGGTCCTGGCAGGTTCCACACAGCTCGGGAAGCCATGTTAAAGCCAGAATTCAGAGTTTAAAATGAATTCATTCATTACTTAAATATTGGAATGCTTGATCCAGCAGCTCCACAGGGGTTTTCCACTCACCTTTAAATGTGCCTCAGAATCTGAGATGGTGGGTTCCGACATGCCAGCAGTTACTAGGGCTTTAGCTCTGCTCTCCCTGCACCGAAAGTCACTGATGACCCCCCCCCCCCCAACCACCCTCACTATTGGTTAAAATTCTGCCCAATGGGTGGCTGATTTAATAGTGTCCAGTTTACACCATCATCCAATGTTTAAACTGTCCCATTGTTTCATGCAATGCGATTTTGTACAAAACAATATCAAGATCATTTATTTACAGTGATTGAATAAATTGTGTTTTTACATGTAGACCAGACCAGGTAAGGATGGCACACATTAGAGAACCAGATGGGTTTTTACAACAATTGGCAAATAGTTTCATGGTCATCGTTCGACTTTCACATTTTACCATCTGCTCTGGTGAGATCCGAGCCAGGGTCCGCAGGCCATTACCCTGGGTCTGTGGATCACTAGTCCAGTGACAGTGCCACTATGCCACTGCCTCCTCCTATGCTACCATGGAAATTATTCCTTGATTATTTTTAAATCTTTATTTACCCATGCATTCAATTTCATGTCTTACTGGACCCAAAAGAGGGTGGTGAATCTGTGGAACTCATTGCTACAGGAGGCTGTGGAGTCCAAGTCATAGAGTGTCTTAAAGACAGAGATAGATAGGTTCTTGATTAATAAGGGGATCAAGGGTTATGAGGAGAAGGCAGGAGAATGGGGATGAGAAACACATCAGCTATGATTGAATGGCGGAGCAGACTCGATGGGCTGAATGGCCTAATTCTGCTCCTATATCCTATGGACTCATGGTCTAAAAGAAGATATTGGGCGTAACCTCTGGTCTTCCCCGTTTCAGCTTTGTGGGTTCCCCAAGGACATGCTGGGGAATCCCTCTCAGAAATTTTCCGTTATGTCTTTGCACCACAATGGTCCAGAAGTGCTAATTTTGCCTGGAGAGTGCGATTAAAATCGTTCATTTCAGATGGTTTTGGCGGGTTTACGCTAATAGCTACTCAGAAAAAGTTAGAAGAAATAAAATCGCTTCTAACGTCTGTTAGAACACTATTGTACAGCATTTGTCTGTTCTATGTTTCCTGTTAATCCTTGTCCTGCTGCCTGCCTTTAATCTACAATCTTCTTGCTAGCAGCTACAGCACTGAGATTTCTGCTTAAACTGCAGACTTTAGGCAAACCTGAAACAACCCTGGTTTAATGGATTTGCCCAGGTCTTCCTTTGTAGATTCTGTGGCAGAGCCTGTGATGTCAGTTTGATAGACTTGATTAGCAGCCAATCAGTGAAGTGGAAATTCTGAACTATCTCCTGTTGTTGATTGCGATTGGAGGAACTATTCAGAATCTTCCAGAAGAAAGGCAGGCCATTTCGAGAGATCCAATTTGCCCTTAGCTCTCTGAAGAGATTCAGCCAAGATGCAGCTGGAAGGCACTCTCTCTCTCTCTTTAGGCTGCTCTCTCTGCTAGGTGATTTAAAAGGCTACCAATCAGATCTGTGAAGGTACTCCTGTTTAAAAGAAACAGACAGCGATCAGATCTGTGAAGGTACTCCTGTTTAAAAGAAACAGACAGCAATCAGATCTGTGAAGGGATTTTGTGGAGTACCAAAGTGATGCACTATCAATTACGACGAGACGAGAGTAGAGAGTAATCAAGGCTTTATTATACAGAGATGTGTGGCCTCCAACACCTGCTGCCGAAATGGCTGCAGCTCGGAGAGCACACACATTTATACTCCGCCTACTGGGTGGAGCCAGCAGGCAGGGATCTACCCCCGTACCTATAGTACAGGGGCCTTACCGTAATATCCTCATATGCAGTGCAGTATATACAATAAAATACAACAGTGGTGACTACCACATTCACCCCCTGTTAAAAATGAGTCCAGCGGGGTGGTGGAAAACTATTTACATACAGGTTGTCATTAAAATTTCAGAGAAGGTTACAAATTTAGACGGTCAGGCGCCTTGATCAGTCGCTGAGAGCGCCGCAGTGCGGGTGGCGAGTCAGGCATCGGCTCGGTCGTAGGTGACTCCGGGAGCGTGTCGACATCCTCTTCATCCCCGGGTGGGACCAAGGGGAGGACGGATTGTCCTGGAGCGAGGGCTGTGTGGGGTGCACTGGGGGAAGGGAGGGTTGTGCTGGGGCGGGGGGGGGCGGATCCAACTGGTGCCAGTTCCTTGAGGGAGACTGTGTCTTGGTAGCAGTCGGGGCACGCTACGTAGGCGTACTGCGGGTTTGCATGGAGTAGCTGTACTCTCTCAACCAACGGGTCCGCCTTGTGGAGCCGCATGTGCTTGCGGAAGAGAATGGGTCCTGGAGCTGCCAGCCACATTGGGAGCGAAACCCCGGAGGTGGACTTCCTGGGGAAGGCAAAGAGACGTTCATGGGGGGTTTCGTTAGTCGCCGTGCACAGGGGCGACCGAATGGAGTGAAGTGCTTCGGGGAGGACCTCCTGCCGACGGGAGGCCGGGAGATTTCTGGACCGTAGGGCCAGCTGGATGGCCTTTCAGACCGTCCCATTCTCCTGCTCCACCTGCCCGTTTCCCCGGGGGTTGTAGCTGGTCATCCTGCTCGAGGCAATGCCTCTGTTGAGCAGGTACTGGCGCAGCTCATCGCTCATTAATGAGGATCCCCGGTCACTGTGGACGTAGGTGGGGAAACCAAACAGAGCGATGATGGTGTTGAGGACTTTGATGACGGTGGCAGACGTCATATCGGGGCATGGAATCGCGAAGGGGAATCTGGAATATTCGTCGACCACATTGAGAAAATACGTGTTGCGGTCGGTGGAGGGGAGGGGCCCTTTGAAGTCATGCTGAGGCGTCAAAGGGGCGGGAGGCCTCAACCAGGCGCGCACGATCTGGCCGTTAGAAGTGAGGTTTACACTCCGCGCAGACCTGGCAGTCTCTGGTGACAGCCCTGACTTCCTCAATGGAGTAGGGCAGATTGCGGGCCTTAATGAACTGATAAAAGCGGGTGATCCCTGGGTGACAGAGATTGTCGTGCAGGGTCCGGAGTCGGTCCACTTGTGCGCTGGCACATGTACCTCGGGACAAGGCATTGGGGGGCTCATTGAGCTTACCGGGGTGATACAAAATCTCGTAATTAAAGGTGGAGACTCGATCCTCCACCGCAAGATCTTATCATTTTTGATCTCACCCCACTGTAGTATGTTGAACATGAAGGCAACCAACCGTTGGTCTGTGAGGAGAGTGAATCCCCTCCTGGCCAGGTAATGCCTCCAATGCCGCACAGCTTCAACGATAGCTTGGGCCTCCTTTTCGACAGAGGAGTGCTGAATTTCGGAGGCATGGAGGGTGCGGGAAAATAATGCCACGGGCCTGCCTGCCTGGTTGAGGGTGGCGACCAGAGAGACGCCTGATGCATCGCTCTCGACTTGGAAGGGGTGCGCCTCGTCGACTGCGTGCATTGCGGCCTTGGCGATGTCGGCCTTGATACGGTTGAAGGCCTGGTGAGGCTCGGCCGTCAGTGGGAAACCGGTGGAGTGGATGAGTGGGCGGGCGTTGTCCGCATAGTTAGGGACCCACTGGGCGTAGTACAAAAAGAACCTCAGGCATCGTTTGAGGGCCTTGGGTCAGTGGGGAAGGGGGAGAACCATGAGGGGGCGCATGCGATCGGGGTCGGGCCCTAGAACTCCGTTCTGAACCACATAGGGGCTGTTTAGCACAGGGCTAAATCGCTGGTTTTGAAAGCAGACCAAGGCAGGCCAGCAGCACGGTTCAATTCCCGTAACAGCCTCCCCGAACAGGTGCCGGAATGTGGCGACTCGGGGCTTTTCACAGTAACTTCATTTGAAGCCTACTTGTGACAATAAGTGATTTTCATTTTTCATTTCATTTCATAGCCGAGATAGTTAATCGGTTCGTTCTGAACACACACTTCTCCTTGTTGTACGTTAGGTTGAGGAGTTTGGCGGTGTGGAGCAATTTGGGAAGGTTAACGTTGTGGTCCTGCTGGTTGTGGCCGCAGATGGTGACGTTGTCCAGGTACGGGAAAGTGGCCTGCAGACCGTACCGGTCAACCATTCAGTCCATCTCCCGTTGGAAGACCGAGACCCCGTTGGTGACGCCGAAGGGAACCCTAAGGAAATGGTAAAGGCGGCCATCCGCTTCAAACGCAGTGTACGGGCAGTCCGCCTTGAGAATGGGGAACTGGTGGTAGGCAGATTTCAGGTCCACTGTTGAGAAGACCCGGTACTGTGCAATCTCATTGACCATATTAAATATGCGTGGGAGGGGGTATACGTCGAGCTGCGTGTACCGATTGATGGTCTGACTGTAGTCAGATGGCGGCACCCACGGGCCGCACGTGTCCTGAGGCAGGCAAGATGGCGGTGCCCTCGGGCCGCACGTGTCCTGGGGAAGGCAAGATGGCTCCGCCCATTGGCTATGAGGCAAGCAAGATGGCGGCGCCCACGGGCCGCACGTGGTCTGAGGCGAGGAAGATGGCGCCGCCATCTGGCCACACGCAGGGGGTGCAGGGACAATAGCAGCGATTGAGCGGGCCTGGCACACTGCAGCGAAATGTCCCTTCTTGCCGCAGGCCTTGCAGAGCGCGCTCTGCGCCGGGCAGCGCTGCCGGGAGTGTTTTGTCTGTCCGCCGAAGTAGCACTTGTGTCCCCCGTGGTTGGTTGGCTGCCGCGCGGCGCAGGCGTGGGGTTGGCTGGGGGCGGTCGCTGATGGGGTCCACAATGGGGTGGCTGCTGGCGGGGTCCACAATGCCTAGGAGGGGTGGGCCATGCGGTCAGGGGGTGTCATAATATGCACCAGTATATCATGGTGCAGACACACACTGATGGACACACAGTGGGACCAATCAACATATACAACACCGCAGCCAATCACCAGTGAGAGCACACACACTATAAAGACAGGGGACATCAGAGTTCTCGCTCATTCGAGTAGCAGCTAGCTAGGAGCGCAGAGTTCACAACCTGCAACACAGACATTCACCATGTACTGAATGCATCAACTGGTTAGGACAGGCAAAGGTCTTTAGTTAAAGCTGGTATCGTATTTGCCACAGTTCAAATATGTTTAAATAGTTAACCTTTTAATAAAATAGTGATGCACTACTTTAAGTGTTGGTGACCTGTATGTGATCCAGAACACCCAACACATCAGGGGGCATACGCCTGTACGTTGCGTGAGGCGACTGTGAGCAAGAGCGCTAGTTTCTTGGTCGCCGTGAGGTCAAGCGTAGCCCCTTCTAAGAGGCGCTGGTGGATGTAGGCCTGCCCTATGCCCATAATAAACGCGCCTCTCATTAGCAGGTTAAAATGTTCAGAGGCCCAAACAGCCTGGCAATCACAGTCTCTCACCAGGGTGAGCAGAGCACGCCAGAAATCTTTCACAGACTCACCAGGAAGTTGGTGCTGCGTGGACAGGAGGTGCGTGGCGTAGATCTTGTTGGTCTGCTGAGCATAGTTCTCCTTCAGTAGCGCCACAGCCTCTATGTAGGTAGGATGAGGGGAAAGACATTGGAGCTCAGCCGCGTGTACAGAATCTGGAGCTTCTGGGATTGGGTCTATCGCAGATCTGATGTATGCTTCAAAGCAAGCCAGCCAATGTGTGAAGTCCTTTTTGGCGTTGTCTGCTTGAGGATGCAGCTGCAGGTGATCCGGCTTGACGCGGAGGTCCATCTTTGTAAAATCTCTGTGGTCCCCGGGGAACCCAACCCCACGCCTGCGCCGCGCGGCAGCCAACCAACCCCGGGGGACCCAAGTGCTACTTGGCAAGAAAGGACATTTCGGCAGCAGCTGCAGGAGGCCACACATCTCTGTGTAATAAATTGATGCACTATCAATTACGACGAGACGAGAGTAGAGAGTAATCAAGGCTTTATTACACAGAGATGTGTGGCCTCCTACAGCTGCTGCCGAAATGGCTGCAGTTCGAAGAGTACACACATTTAAACTCCGCCTACTGGGCGGAGCCAGCAAGCTGTGATCTACCCCTGGAGCTGTAGTACAGGGGCTTTACCGTAATACCCTCTTATGCAGTGCAATATATACAATATAATACAACAGTGGTGACTACCACACAAAGTGCAAGCAGTTTTTCCTCAGGTCTGCAATACTTTAACCCTTTGTCTGAAGGCCGAGAAGAACACAATCTGCAAACACTCTTTACAATATAGCTGGAGTTTCTGTGCAGGTATCAGACATTCTGAAAACATGTAAAATTCTCTGATTTAAACTTTCAGTCATATCTCAGGGAGATGGGGGGTGCACCATCCGATGATTGGAGGTTGGAATTGCACTGACCTGAATCTCCTATGTGAGTTCCATTTGGGCTGCGCTGGGGTCTGCAGGGACTCTTTCAATGCAGATCCCAATCAGCCACTGTCATTGGAGGTTTCAGTGCAGTTGTCGAGGGCGGGTAAGTACACTTTACAGTCTTGTAATTCCAGCGGCCCATCGCTTTCCAACGCTAGTCAGATGTTATGGCCCAATCCAGTTGCAGAAAGGAAGGTGATGAAAGTAGCAATGAGAATTTCATAACAAAACTCTTAAGCTTTCACATTCACAGGGGGATGTTGCAGAAACCTAATTTGAAGGTATTGATTGTCAATTTACAATTTGGACATTTCCAGGTGGTCCCACTCCAAACATTGAGAGGTAGGAGCACAAAGAAACTCTCCCCTTCGCTCTGTCACTCGGTTTGAATTTTATTTCACTTAGCATTACTCCATTATGCAGGTTTCAGGATGTTCCTGATTATGTGCAGTATTCAATGGACCTTGACACAATCAGACAGCTAGTAAGTCATCACAAGTTAATGCGACTTTGTCTGTGGGAAGTCAAACTGCTCTATTTATAGCTCTGATCTCCTGTTAATGCTGACAAGCATGTAGATGTAAGGATGTTTACTATATTATAAGAGAAATGTTAGACATGTGCCGGATGTAGTCAGACCCTATGCCCGTAACAAATGCGTCTCTCATTAGCAAATTCGAGTGTTCCTTGGCCGAAACAGCCTGACAATCACAGTCTCTAACTAGGGGGAGCAGGGCGCGCCAGAAATCTTCCACCGACTCACCGGGAAGTTGATGCCGCGTGGGGAGAAGATGCCTGGCATAGAGTGTGTCAGTCCGCTGAGCGTAGTTTTCCTTCAGTAGCAACACGGCCTCTGCATAGGTCGGCGCGTCCTGGACAAGTGGAAAGACGTTGGAGCTCAACCGCGTGTAAAGGATCTGGAGCTTCTGTGCTTCTGGAATTTCGTCTGGCGCATGTCATAACATACATTATAGTATATCATGTTGCAGACACACACACACACACTGATGGACATGCAGTGGGACCAATCAGCATACACAACACCGCAGCCAATCACCAGTGAGAGCACACGCACTATAAAGACAGGGGACAGGAGAGTTCCCGCTCATTCTAGTAGCAGCCAGCTCGGAGCACAGAGCTCACAGCCTGCAACACAGATATTCACCATGTGCTGAGTGCATCACCTGGTTAGGACTAGGCAAGGGTCAACAGTTAAAGCTGGTATTGCATTTACCCACATTTCAAGTATGTTAATATAGTTAACCTTATAATAAAATAGAGTTGCACCACTTCCAGTGTTGGTGACCTGTTTGTGATCCAGAACACCCAACACATCAGCGCAGACCCGATGTACGCTTCAAAACAGGCTAGCCAATGTTCAAAGTCCTTTTTGGTGTTGTCTGTTTGCGGATGCAGCTGCAGGCGATCCGGCTTGATGCGGAGGTCAATCTTTTTAAAAACTCAGTGTAATAAATTGATGCACGATCAATTACACAAAGACGAGAGTAGGATGTAATCGAGGCTTTATTACACTGAGATGTGTGGCCTCCTACAGCAGCTGGCGAAATGGCTGCTGTACTGGGAGCACACATATTTATACTCCGCCTACTGGGCAGAGCCAGCAGGCAGGGATCTATCCCCGTACCTGTAGTACAGGGGCCTTGCCGTAAAGCACCTATATCAACATCCTATATATATAATATATACATCAGTGGTGACTACCACATGCCTGTTATTGAATCTCTATTGTTCTGATGGGTGTGATGTAAACATTATAAAACTTTTAAACTACACTCCTAACAAAGCACGATAGACAAAAGCTAGGCCTCTATGATGCACGTGCATGGACAGGATACAAGAGAGTCCTGTTGTCTGAAAAGCAACCTGCATCTCAATACTAACCTCTAATGCTCTCACCATTACCTTTGTATCCCTCTGATTTATAGATTTGACTGTGGTCAGTGCTCCCTGAACTTTCCTCACATTCTTCTAAAATTTCAAATGTCATGTCTTACTTGATTCTCCTCTTTTTCCTTGCTGGCCCAAAAGTGTCAACATGGCTCATTCCTTCACATTAACTCATCCTTTCCCAGGACCTCAAAATTCTCGAACTCCTTGTATTGCTCAAACCTCATCACACATTCCATGGTTTTCCTTTTAATACTTAAGATTTATATCACCTAATAAAGGCTCCGATTATGTCGGTTGTGGCCCAGTTGGCAGTACTCTGGCCTCTGACTCGATAAGTTGCGGGTTCAAGTCCCACTCTAAAGCTTGAAGTGCAAAATTCAGGGGCGGGATTCTCCGACCCCCCCGCCGGGTCGGAGAATCGCCGGGGGGCGGTTTGAATCCCGCCTCCGCCGGCTGCCGAATTCTCCGGCATATGTTACGGCAGGTACTTACCAGCGGGACCTGGCTCCGCGGACAGCCTCCGGGGTACTCGGGGGGGCATGGGTGTATCTGGCCCCGGGGGGTGCCCCCATGGTGGCCTGGCCTGCGATCGGAGCCCACTGATCCACGGGCGGGCCTTTGCCGTGGGGGCACTCTACTCCTCCGCGATGGCTGGATGATACCAGCACATGCTGACACTCCCGCGCATGTGCCAACTCGCGCCAGCCAGCGGTGGCCCTTCGGCACCGGTTGGCGTGGCGCCAAACACTCTGGCGCCGGCCTAGCCCCTGAAGGTGCGGAGGATTCCGCACCTTCGGGGCGACCCGACGCCGGAGTGGTTCACGCCACTCCTTCCCGCCAGAGTTGCCCGCCCCGCCAGTTTCCGAAGAATCCCGCCCCAGGATTTCCGTCCTGTCCAATACTGAGTGAGTGCTGGGGGTCCTGTGGTTTGGTTGAGATGTTAAAGTAAGGCCCTATCTGTTCTCTCAGCTAGGCTCAAAGATACCATCACGTGATTCTGAAGAAGAGAATTTTCCCAGTGACCCAGCCAATTCCTATCTCTTAATGAACATCACAAAAACAGATTGTCACCAAACCGCTTGTGAAATCTTGCTGTCCACAAATTGACTGAAACGTTTCCTGGGACTACACTGCAAAATGGTAAAGTTCTTTGAGATATTCTGTGGTCAATGCAAGTCTTCATTTTCATTCAGCTGATATCTCTCTCTCTACCTACTTTTTTGCCTTTGGTCTACATTCCTGTCAGAATTTATTCCTTTCTGCTTCTGGTTATTGAAGTACAAATTGTTCTTGTTGCTTTTCGCTTTCAGCCTTGATGATGTTGTTTACGCAACAACATGTCTCCCAATGCCACTGTCACAGTAATGGTATCCGGTTCAATGATTTTTATTGAAAGGAGGGGATGAACAGAGAGCTTGGTTAAAGCACAGAAATATTTCAGAACATTCATTTTATTTTTAAGGAGGTATGTTGAATCAAAGTGTCAAACCATTTGTTTTCATGGCTTGGCTTAAGTGGACCCCACGGTGTGATGGGCACTCACAAATCAGCTAAATTTTCTTGCTACTACCACCACTATTTCAGCTTTGGCAGAAGTGAGGTGGAAAGGCCAATCATTAGGCCAGGACCCCGAGTGTGCCAGCTTCAATATGATAGCCAGCCTCGCCTGGGAGAATCTGGGAGACATCGAGTTTCTGCCCATCGCAAATAAGCGCATTTGCAGAGGGGTGGTTTTATTCGTTCAAGGGATGCAGGAGTCCTTGGCATGGAGAGGATTTAGTGCCCGTCCCTAATTGCCCTTGAACTGTGAAGCTTGTTCGTCCATTTCAGAGGGCAGTTAAGAGTCAACCACAAGTGGCGCAGTGGTTAGCACTGGGACTACGGCGCTAAGGACCCGGGTTCGAGTCCCTTCCCTGGATCACTGTCCGTGTGGAGTTTGCACATTCTCCCCATGTCTGCATGGGTTTTACCCCCACAACCCAAAGATGTGCAGGGTAGGTGGATTGGCCACGCTAAATTGCCCCTTATTTGGAAAAAAAATAATTGGGTACTCTAAATATATTTTTAAAAAGTCAACCACATTGCTGTTGATATGTTGCTGTTGCCAAACCATGTAAGGATCGCAGGATTCCTTCCGTAAAAGACAATAGTGAACCAGATGGGTTTATACGACAATGGTTTCATGATCATGATTAGATTTTAATTCCAGATTTTTATTGAATTCAAATTTTTGCATTTGCTGTGGTTGGATTTGACTCTCAGAGTCAAATGCTCCCCAGAGCATTACCCTGGATCACTGGATCAGTTGTCCAGCAATAATACCACTACACCATTGCCTCCCCTGAGGTGGAGACACGGTAAATGCCAGGGACATCTCGTGCAGAATTTTCCAGTGAGATTTAAAACCCCAACATCAGGACCAAACTAGCGTCCCAGGCCCACACTTGTGACAGTAAGGCTGGTGACGTGATATTTCCATAGGTGGCCTCCCAAATGGCTGTCTTTGCACTCAATGTGCTATTGATTACCGGCAACTCTGGAGAAACTGGTAGACCACTCGAAAGCGAGGGGAAACACCTCTGGTGACATTTATTGCCATATACGTGTGGCCTTTCCTGCCTAAGGTCCCTTTGTTGGGGCTTGAAGCATCCATCGCTGCTAGTTCCCCCAGAGGGTGCTGGCAGAGGAAAGTGGAAGCTCTGCGACCGCCCCCAACCCCACCCTACCCCCAGAAAAATGGCAACAATGCCATCATATCATGCCAAATTGGCCACAATTTTGTTAATTGGATGCCCACTTCCCTGGAGCAGGCACCCCCTCCTCCCCAGGCCACCCTTGGGAATGTTCCTGTTGGTGGTTAGTCTTATTTTCCTGCTCGATCACCCTCATCTCACCCCCCACCCCCAACCTTCCGCTTCCAAATCCACCCCAGATGAAGCCTTGAGAATTCAGCCGTCTGTATCAACAGCTCTTGCATTCCCAATCCACGAATTCGATACCCTGATCCTGCCTTCCTCCCATATCCCTTGATCCCTTTAGCCCCAAGAGTGATATCTAATTCCTTCTTGAAATTACACAACATTTTGGCCTCAACTACTTTCCGTGATAGTGAATTCCACAGACTCACCATTCTCTAGGTTAGAAAATTCCTCCTCACCTCAGTCCTAAAAGGTTTACCCCTTATCCTCAAACTATGACCCCTAGTTTTGGACTCCCCCACCATCAAGAACATTCTTTCTGAATCTACCCTGTCTAATCCTGTTAAAAGTTTTATTAGTTTCTTTGAGACCCCCTCTCACTCTTCTAAACTCCAATGAATATAATCCTAACCAATTTAGTCCATCCTCATATGACAGTCCCACCATCCCAGGAATCAACCTGGTAAACCTTCACTGCTCTCCCTCCATAGCAAGATAAGGACACCGAAACAACATGCAATACTCCAGGTGTGGCATTACCAATGCCCTATACAATTGAAGTAAAACATCCTTGTTCCTAGACTCAAATCCTCTCGCTTAGAAGGCCAAAATATAATTTGCCTTCTTTGCTGCCTGCTGTACCTGCGCACTTAGTTCTGGTACTGATGCACGAGAACACCAAGGTCTCGCTGAGTATCCACTTCTCTCAATTTACACCAATTCAAATAATAATCTGCCTTCCTATTTTTGCTACCAAAGCAGATAACCACTTTATTAAATAACTTTTGGTTTTCTCCATCTTCTCTTTATAGTACAGGATTTGTGATATTAAACTGTGTAGCTTTAACTAAATTGCCTTAGTGTTCAGCAAGAGAGAATCTAACCATCGCCCTTAACAATCAATGGCATTATCATTACTGAATCCCCCGCTATCAACACCCTGGGGTTTACCATTGACCAGAAACTGAACTGGACTAACCATATAAATACTGTGGCTTCTAACACCCCAAAGCCTATCCACCATCTACAAGGCATAAGTCAGGAGTGTGACGGAATACTCTCCACTTGACTGAATGAATGCAGCTCCAACAACACTCAAGAAGCTTGACAGTGTAGCCACCTGGGTTGGCCACTTCCCGACTTTAAAATGGAGATCCGCTAAGAATGCAGGGAAATTCAGTCAACGCAGGAAAAACAGCAGGTGCAAAGTTCCTGTATATCAGAACTTGCAGGAACCCAGACAGCACTGAAACTAACAACCATCTACATATTACTGAGCGATCCCCGGGAACAATTAGAAACAGTTAAGGTAAACATGGCAAAGCCAGACTCCTCGGCGCCAGCAGGAGCCAAGTAAAAGGAAGGCCAACGGGCACTTAGGAACCGCCCAAGCGATCAGGGAACAGCTCCAGTATTGGAGAAATCGATCCAAATGATCAGAACTTAGTCCAATCACTCGGAACCAGGTACGGGGCCCGCCCAAAAGGGCGTGAAGCCCCTGGGGACTATAAAATAGAGTCCCCAAGTTCAATTCGTCCTTCTTGGCAGGGTCTCTCAGCAGCTCGAAACAACCCTTGACCGTGACCTGCCTAGTAGCTGCACCAACCAAGTAAGTCTCCAGTCAACGCACGCTACGAGATAGGCGCTCCTAGCTACCAGTCCATACCAGCTTTGAAGCCTGCAGACTCAGAATCGAACGAAAGGCCATTTGTTCCCCTGACCTGGTGGGCCAGTTCCAAAGCTAAGTATAGGCCTCTTAGTGTTAGAGATAGTCTAGTGAGTAGAGTTTTATGCATGAGTAGTGATTGACTGTGTATAATAAATGTGTTTTGATTTGAAACATACTAACTGGTGTATTGAGTTATTGATCAGCACTTGAACTTGAACCTCGTGGTGGTATCATAAAGATACCTGGCGACTTGAGAGCAAAGGTTATAGAAACAGAGCAAATTAAGTAAAGACACAACGAGCAACATTTAAGAGTCAACCAAAAGTTAGCAACAACATAATCCAGAACAAAGCAGTCCACTTAATTGGCACTCTTGCACATACATTACTCCCTCCACCATTGGTGCACAGTGGTAGCAGTGTGTACCATCTACAAGATGCACTGCTCTTTAGGCAGCACCTTCCAAACCTAGAAGGAAAAACCTAGAAGGACAAGGGCAGTAGATACATAGGAACACCACCACCTGGAAGTTCCCCTCCAAGTCACTCACCATCCTGACTTGGAAATATATCGGCATTCTTTCACTGAGTTAAAATCCTGGAACTCTCTCCCTAACAGCACTTGTCTTTGCAGGGGCAGGCCAGTCGATTTCGGCGTGAGAACAGCTGGTGAGTCAGTTTCAGCGGGAGCATTGCGGAAGTGGTTGCTGGGAGGTAGGTCTGTCCTTTAAAAGCACTTGTCTTTGCAGGGGCAGGCCAGTCGATTTCGGCGTGAGAACAGCTGGTGAGTCAGTTTCAGCGGGAGCATTGCGGAAGTGGTTGCTGGGAGGTAAGTCTGTCCTTTAAAAGCACTTGTCTTTGCAGGGGCAGGCCAGTCGATTTCGGCGTGAGAACAGCTGGTGAGTCAGTTTCAGCGGGAGCATTGCGGAAGTGGCTGCTGGGAGGTAAGTCAACCTTTAAAAGCACTTGGCTTTGCAGGGGCAGGCCAGTCGATTTCAGCGTGAGAACAGCTGGTGAGTCAGTTTCAGCGGGAGCATTGCGGAAGTGGTTGCTGGGAGGTAAGTCAACCTTTAAAAGCACTTGTCTTTGCAGGGGCAGGCCAGTCGATTTCGGCGGGAGAACAGCTGGTGAGTCAGTTTCAGCGGGAGCATTGCGGGAGTGGCTGCTGGGAGGTAAGTCAACCTTTAAAAGCACTTGTCTTTGCAGGGGCAGGCCAGTCGATTTCGGCGTGAGAACAGCTGGTGAGTCAGTTTCAGCGGGAGCATTGCGGAAGTGGTTGCTGGGAGGTACGTCTGTCCTTTAAAAGCACTTGTCTTTGCAGGGGCAGGCCAGTCGATTTCGGCGGGAGTGGAGCTGGCTGGTTAGTCAATTTCAGCAGGAGCTGAGAATTTTTCTTTTTTTTTAAATTAGTTTTTTAGGCGGGAACAGGAAGTCGACCCGCAGACGTCTGGGAAGACCCTCACCAATAAATTCTGGTGGAGAGGAAACCCGAGACACTACACGTGTAGTGTCTCCCACCCGCCCTCCTCCTCTAACCTAATAATAAAACCCATTGGTCTGAGGTAAGTACCATATTTTATTATATTATTATTATTTTTTATAAAAATTTAATTTAGTTGTTAGCCAGATCTTGGTAGAAAGTTGGAGGAATGGCAGGGAAGGGAGTGCAATGTTCCTCCTGCAGGATGTTTGAGGTGAGGGATGCAGTTAGTGTCCCTGCTGATTTTACCTGCAGGAAGTGCTGCCATCTCCAGCTCCACCAAGACCGAGTTAGGGAACTGGAGCTGGAGTTGGAAGAACTTCGGATCATTCGGGAGGCAGAAGGGGTCATAGATAGCAGCTTCAGGGAATTAGTTATACCAAAGATTGGAGATAGGTGGGTAACTGTAAGAGGGACTGGGAAAAAGCAGTCAGTGCAGGGATCCCCTGCGGTCGTTCCCCTGAGAAACAAGTATACCGCTTTGGATACTTGTGGTGGGGACGACTTACCAGGGGTAAGCCATGGGGTACGGGCCTCTGGCACGGAGTCTGTCCCTGTTGCTCAGAAGGGAAGGGGGGTGAGGAGCAGAGCATTAGTAATTGGGGACTCTATAGTCAGGGGCACAGATAGGAGATTTTGTGGGAGCGTGAGAGACTCACGTTTGGTATGTTGCCTCCCAGGTGCAAGGGTACGTTATGTCTCGGATCGTGTTTTCCGGGTCCTTAGGGGGGAGGGGGAGCAGCCCCAAGTCGTGGTCCACATTGGCACTAACGGCATAGGTAGGAAAGGGGACAAGGATGTCAGGCAGGCTTTCAGGGAGCTAGGATGGAAGCTCAGAACTAGAACAAACAGAGTTGTTATCTCTGGGTTGTTGCCCGTGCCACGTGACAGTGAGATGAGGAATAGGGAGAGAGAGCATTTAAACACGTGGCTACAGGGATGGTGCAGGCGGGAGGGATTCAGATTTCTGGATAACTGGGGCTCTTTCTGGGGAAGGTGGGACCTCTACAGACAGGATGGTCTACATCTGAACCTGAGGGGCACAAATATCCTGGGGGGGAGATTTGTTAGTGCTCTTTGGGGGGGTTTAAACTAATGCAGCAGGGGCATGGGAACCTGAATTGTAGTTTTAGGGTAAGGGAGAATGAGAGTAGAGAGGTCAGGAGCACAGATTTGATGTCGCAGGAGGGGGCCAGTGTTCAGGTAGGTGGTTTGAAGTGTGTCTACTTCAATGCCAGGAGTATACGAAACAAGGTAGGGGAACTGGCAGCATGGGTTGGTACCTGGGACTTCAATGTTGTGGCCATTTCGGAGACATGGATAGAGCAGGGACAGGAATGGATGTTGCAGGTTCCGGGGTTTAGGTGTTTTAGTAAGCTCAGAGAAGGAGGCAAAAGAGGGGGAGGTGTGGCGCTGCTAGTCAAGAGCAGTATTACGGTGGCGGAGAGGATGCTCGATGGGGACTCTTCTTCCAAGGTAGTATGGGCTGAAGTTAGAAACAGGAAAGGAGAGGTCACCCTGTTGGGAGTTTTTTATAGGCCTCCTAATAGTTCTAGGGATGTAGAGGAAAGGATGGCGAAGATGATTCTGGATATGAGCGAAAGTAACAGGGTAGTTATTATGGGAGACTTTAACTTTCCAAATATTGACTGGAAAAGATATAGTTCGAGTACAATAGATGGGTCGTTTTTTGTACAGTGTGTGCAGGAGGGTTTCCTGAAACAATATGTTGACAGGCCAACAAGAGGCGAGGCCACGTTGGATTTGGTTTTGGGTAATGAACCAGGCCAGGTGTTGGATTTGGAGGTAGGAGAACACGTTGGGGACAGTGACCACAATTCGGTGACGTTTACGTTAATGATGGAAAGGGATAAGTATACACCGCAGGGCAAGAGTTATAGCTGGGGGAAGGGCAATTATGATGCCATTAGACGTGACTTGGGGGGGATAAGGTGGAGAAGTAGGCTGCAAGTGATGGGCACACTGGATAAGTGGGGCTTGTTCAAGGATCAGCTACTGCGTGTTCTTGATAAGTATGTACCGGTCAGACAGGGAGGAAGGCGTCGAGCGAGGGAACCGTGGTTTACCAAAGAAGTGGAATCTCTTGTTAAGAGGAAGAAGGAGGCCTATGTGAAGATGAGGTGTGAAGTTTCGGTTGGGGCGATGGATAGTTACAAGGTAGCGAGGAAGGATCTAAAGAGAGAGCTAAGACGAGCAAGGAGGGGACATGAGAAGTATTTGGCAGGAAGGTTCAAGGAAAACCCAAAAGCTTTCTATAGGTATGTCAGGAATAAGCGAATGACTAGGGAAAGAGTAGGACCAGTCAAGGACAGGGATGGGAAATTGTGTGTGGAGTCTGAAGAGATAGGCGAGATACTAAATGAATATTTTTCGTCAGTATTCACTCAAGAAAAAGATAATGTTGTGGAGGAGAATGCTGAGCCCCAGGCTAATAGAATAGATGGCATTGAGGTACGTAGGGAAGAGGTGTTGGCAATTCTGGACAGGCTGAAAATAGATAAGTCCCCGGGACCTGATGGGATTTATCCTAGGATTCTCTGGGAGGCCAGGGAAGAGATTGCTGGACCTTTGGCTTTGATTTTTATGTCATCATTGGCTACAGGAATAGTGCCAGAGGACTGGAGGACAGCAAATGTGGTCCCTTTGTTCAAAAAGGGGAGCAGAGACAACCCCGGCAACTATAGACCGGTGAGCCTCACGTCTGTAGTGGGTAAAGTCTTGGAGGGGATTATAAGAGACAAGATTTATAATCATCTAGATAGGAATAATATGATCAGGGATAGTCAGCATGGCTTTGTGAAGGGTAGGTCATGCCTCACAAACCTTATTGAGTTCTTTGAGAAGGTGACTGAACAGGTAGACGAGGGTAGAGCAGTTGATGTGGTGTATATGGATTTCAGCAAAGCGTTTGATAAGGTTCCCCACGGTAGGCTATTGCAAAAAATACGGAGGCTGGGGATTGAGGGTGATTTAGAGATGTGGATCAGAAATTGGCTAGCTGAAAGAAGACAGAGGGTGGTGGTTGATGGGAAATGTTCAGAATGGAGTACAGTCACAAGTGGAGTACCACAAGGATCTGTTCTGGGGCCGTTGCTGTTTGTCATTTTTATCAATGACCTAGAGGAAGGCGCAGAAGGGTGGGTGAGTAAATTTGCAGACGATACTAAAGTCGGTGGTGTTGTCGATAGTGTGGAAGGATGTAGCAGGTTACAGAGGGATATAGATAAGCTGCAGAGCTGGGCTGAGAGGTGGCAAATGGAGTTTAATGTAGAGAAGTGTGAGGTGATTCACTTTGGAAGGAATAACAGGAATGCGGAATATTTGGCTAATGGTAAAGTTCTTGAAAGTGTGGATGAGCAGAGGGATCTAGGTGTCCATGTACATAGATCCCTGAAAGTTGCCACCCAGGTTGATAGGGTTGTGAAGAAGGCCTATGGAGTGTTGGCCTTTATTGGTAGAGGGATTGAGTTCCGGAGTCGGGAGGTCATGTTGCAGCTGTACAGAACTCTGGTACGGCCGCATTTGGAGTATTGCGTACAGTTCTGGTCACCGCATTATAGGAAGGACGTGGAGGCTTTGGAGCGGGTGCAGAGGAGATTTACCAGGATGTTGCCTGGTATGGAGGGAAAATCTTATGAGGAAAGGCTGATGGACTTTTCTATTAACTTTAAACTGAGGGGTAATAGATATAGGACAGAGGTCAGAGGTAGGTTCTTTACGCAAAGTAATGCATTTTGGAAGGGCTAATGCAGGTAGGGAATATACAGTGAATGGTAGAACCCTCAAGAGTATTGAAAGTCAAAGAGATCTAGGAGTACAGATCCACAGGTCATTGAAAGGGGCAACACAGGTGGAGAAGGTAGTCAAGAAGGCATACGGCATGCTTGCCTTCATTGGCCGGGGCATTGAGTATAAGAATTGGCAAGTCATGTTGCAGCTGTATAGAACCTTAGTTAGGCCACACTTGGAGTATAGTGTTCAATTCTGGTCGCCACACTACCAGAAGGATGTGGAGGCTTTAGAGAGGGTGCAGAAGAGATTTACCAGAATGTTGCCTGGTATGGAGGGCATAAGCTATGAGGAGCGATTGAATAAACTCGGTTTGTTCTCACTGGAACGAAGGAGGTTGAGGGGCGACCTGATAGAGGTATACAAAATTATGAGGGGCATAGACAGAGTGGATAGTCAGAGGCTTTTCCCCAGGGTAGAGGGGTCAATTACTAGGGGGCATTGGTTTAAGGTGAGAGGGGCAAGGTTTAGAGTAGATGTACGAGGCAAGTTTTTTACGCAGAGGGTAGTGGGTGCCTGGAACTCGCTACCGGAGGAGGTAGTGGAAGCAGGGACGATAGGGACATTTAAGGGGCATCTTGACAAATATATGAATAGGATGGGAATAGAAGGATACGGACCCAGGAAGTGTAGAAGATTGTAGTTGAGTCGGGCAGTATGGTCGGCACGGGCTTGGAGGGCCGAAGGGCCTGTTCCTGTGCTGTACATTTCTTTGTTTTGTTCTTTGTTCTAGTGAGGCCGTGGAATGCCCTACCTGCTACAGTAGTGAACTCGCCAACATTGAGGGCATTTAAAAGTTTATTGGATAAACATATGGATGATAATGGCATAGTGTAGGTTAGATGGCTTTTGTTTCGGTGCAACATCGTGGGCCGAAGGGCCTGTACTGCGCTGTATTGTTCTATGTTCTATGACTTGAGGTTGTTTTCGTTGGAGAGAAGAAGGTTAAGAGGAGACTTAATAGAGGCATACAAAATGATCAGGGGGTTGGATAGGGTGGACAGTGAGAGCCTTCTCCCGCGGATGGATATGGCTGGCACGAGGGGACATAACTTTAAACTGAGGGGTAATAGATATAGGACAGAGGTCAGAGGTAGGTTCTTTACGCAAAGAGTAGTGAGGCCGTGGAATGCCCTACCTGCTACAGTAGTGAACTCGCCAACATTGAAGGCATTTAAAAGTTTATTGGATAAACATATGGATGATAATGGCATAGTGTAGGTTAGATGGCTTTTGTTTCGGTGCAACATCGTGGGCCGAAGGGCCTGTACTGCGCTGTATTGTTCTATGTTCTATGGGTGTGCCTACACCTCAGGGACTGCAGCAGTCCATGAAGGCAGCTCACCCCTGCTGCAGGTCAAGAAGACAGCTCACCACAACTCTCAGGGGCAATTAGGGATGGACAATAAATGCTGACCTAGCCAGCAACGTACACATCCCGTAAAATAATTTTAAACAGTAATATTAAGAAAATTATACTGTTACACAGATATGATTTTAAGGGGATTAAACATCAAATTTTAAAGGTATTAGAAATGTGGGACAGGATTCTCCTTTTGGGGGACAATGAGTTGGTTTCTCCGATTTTGAGGCTATGTCCGGAGGTATTGTGTGGCTTTACGACGAAAATATCAGCGAGGCCCCAACACCAATGCTCCGACCGGTGAAGGGCTATCAGCTGCACCACGTAACATGCACGGCCTTCCCGATATAAATGCCCGGAGAATTGCTGGGCCCGTGGCGCACATGCACATGGCGACAACCTGCAGCGGTCGTACCGTACAACATAGCACGGGCTGCGTGCGGACCCAACCTGCCAGATACTGACCCCCTGGACACCCCCTTGCCAACCCCGGGCCACCCCCACCAGTCCCCCCAGCCCTCGCTGATGCCTCTCCAGCCAGCAGCACGGAACCCCCCCCCCCCCCCCCCCCTCGACTGTGGCAGCGCTGGACACAGTCCGTAGTCGCCATGCCGGGTTCACGAAAGCTGAGAGCACACATGTCCTGTGCCGCCTGGAACTCAGCCCATCGGCAGTGGAGCATCGGTGGAGGGCGTTCAGGTAATGTCCTGAGGCCGTCCCAACGGTGTGTGGCGTAACGCTTGATGACGCTGTTTTGGAGAAGGCGGAGCATCCGAAAATAGGTGCCGTCCCTGATTGTGTCGTAAACAGGGATTCTCCGCCCGATCGCCGATTACGATATCAGCATCGGACAATGGAGAATCCCGTCCAATGTTCTCCTGCTGGAGATGAATCGCCTCTAATTTGCGCTCACACTGGGAGTGGCGCCTTGAGACGACTCCCTATCCTTTGCCATGCATATTTATGCATGGTGGGTATTGCAAGGCATTCCTTCATGAACTCCGCTATCGGGCTGCCGTTTTTAGCAAATGGCTCAATAGCGAGGTACAGTGGCTGGCCCTCCCCCACAATGCAAATCCTGCCCTGCCCCGCAACCACAAGACTTTCTGAGTCATTCCTACTGTACAGCATGTAGCCATGAGGGTAACCTCCTCCCCCCCCCCCCCCCCATGACCCCCTCACCAGAGGCACCCATAGTGGAGACCCCTACCAGAGACCCCCATAACACAGACCCCCATAATAGAGAGCCTCTCTATAAAATTGAGCTCCCATTAACAGAGATCCCCATACAGTACTGACCCTCTGAAGGAACAATTCACTGAGTTGCGCTCCGTTGCCTTTTCCCAGTAACCCTGCGCATTCTTCCTTTGCAACTAATGATCCAATTCCCCTTTGAAAGCCTCAATTGATCCTGCCCCCACCACACTTGCCATCTGCTATGAAATCTCCTTTATATTTCTGAGCATTGAGCATTCTGCGGACATTTTGAGTCGTGTCTTTCACAAGGCGTTTGCTTGTGACTTCATGTGAACTCCATTTGGCTTTCCAAGCTCCAACAGGGTTGACCACGGCGTAATTGAAATGCAATTAGCAATCATACTGCATATGGAACCGTGATCGAATATCGTTTAAAAACTTCATCACAAGCTCAACAAGGAATGCAGAGAATTTTTCAGCTGAATTAATTATGGATTGGGGTTTAAAAGCGAGAGGGCAGTCAAGGTCGACAAGTTGGAAAAACCTTTGAAAATGTATCAGATATCAATTCTGTACCATTTAAGGAGGTCAGTAGGGAGAAAATACAAGCAATGGTTATTTTTTTCCAGCATGCTTTCCCAAGCCGCTGTGCTTGAAATCAAAGGACAGCCCTACACAAAGTAATGCTGCTTCAATTCAGAGGGTGCCATAGGAGGGTAATTAGTTTCAGATGCGCTTCCTTTTATTACGACTTACAATTCATTTAGCTGTTAAAGGAGTATTAATATATCCATTTTATGTTTCCTTTACAATGGTAGACGTCAACAGAACATATGGGCTGGATTCTCCGATTGCCGACACCGAAATCGCATTCGGCGATTGGCTGGAGAATCCGTTTTGACACCGAAATCGGGGGCAGCACCTGTTTTTGGATGCTCCGCCTCCTCCAAAACGGCATCGTCGGTGAGTACACGGTGCTCACCGTTTCCAGTCTGTTCCAGCATGACTCCTGGGATCCATTGAATGCCAGCTCCAAAGTTACGCACATAGACGCACCTCCTGTTTTGGGTCTTCTGCTGTTGCAGTTCCTTTTTTGAGTATCCTGCTTTGACCCCACCTTCCACTCCAATGCTGAGCCTGGTGTGCAGTCATTATCCCATTAACAATTCTGCTGGTGCAACTTCCGTCATCATGTACGGCGTCAATAATCAAAGAGGAACCGAGCTAATTCCCGATCCAGGGAACCAGCAGGCTGCTTCTTCATTCCGGTATTGAATGTTTGAACTGCCAGTCGGCCAGACCATTAGACAATGGATGGTACGGCACCATTCGGATGTGTTTGATGACATTTGACTTCATGAATGCGTGAAATTCTCCACTGGTAGTGGGGGCACCATTATTAGTTTTGTGGGCCTCTTGTATGCCGCGGGTTCAAAACTTTTGTTGGATTTTTTCTATTATTACATGAATAAAGTGCTCTTGGCTAGTTTTACTCAGCTCTTCTCCACTGAGATCATTGAGTAGATCTCACATTCCGCTGCTTTATTTAGTTAAGTCCATGCAGATTCTTAAAGAACCCTTAGGCTTTGGGACTGTAACCATACCTGAACACCTTTTTGTTGGCATGGTGAGATCTCACCTTGCTGCTGTATCTTTTGTATTTCAGCCTTGACTTTGTCCAAGAGTGAGTCAGAGACTTCCATCGGGGTGAAGAAGCAAATTAGTTTATTACGGTGATATGGTACTTGGTCCTTAATTTTACCAGCCCTGGAAACAATATGGGGAATATCTTTTGGAATGTTGTGCTCCAATTCTCATCAACAGCACCATCCAACTTACTGATTCATTTCAGTTTTAGGCATGGTAGATCACGGGTGGGATTCCCTCAACCCACCCCGGTTCGGAGAATCGCCGGGCGCGATTCACATGACGACGCTCCGATGCCAGTCCGCCGATTCTCCGGTGATCGGAGTATCAGCGCTATTGGCGCCACCGCAGCGCCAGTAGCGGCCCCCCTTGGCGATTCTCCGCCCGGGATGGGCCGAGTGGCCGCCAAGAAAGCCCGGGTCCCGCCGGCACCGTTCACATCTGGTCTTACCCGGTGGGACCTCGGCGTCCATCCTGTCAGGGGCAGCCTGGTGGGGGGGACCAACCCTGGGGGGGCCTCCACCGTGGCCTGGCCCGCGATCGGGGCCTACCGATCGGCAGGCCAGCCTCTCCTGGTGGGGGCCTCTTTTACTCCGCGCTGGCCCCTGGAGCCCTACGCCATGTTGCGTCTGGGCCGGCGCGGAGAAGGAAGCTACCACGCATGCGTGCATTCGTGCTGGTCGCAGTGCACATGCGCGCATTCGTGCTGGTCGCAGTGCACATGCGCAGACCCGCGGCGCAAGTTTGAGGCCAGTATCAGCAGCTGGAGCGGCGTGGGTCGCTCCAGTGCCGTGCTGGCCTCCTGTAGGGCAGAGGATCGCTACACTTAGCGGTCCGATGATGCCGTCGTTGAACTCTCCAGTTTTTACAACGGCGTCAACACTCTGCCATCAGAAGGGAGAATCCCGCCCATCATTTTTGATTTTGACTGACATAGAGATTTTCAAGATTTCCCGATCTGTACATTTCAGCTTCAGCATGAGCTGGCCTTTCATTTTTAGTGTAGCCTCCCCCCTCCCCCCCACCCTAACCCAAGGATCTTGACCTTGTAATTTAATAGATAAGGGTAACAATGGTATTTGAGACATCGTTGATGGTGTCCATCCATTTTGAGTTTAACATCTCAATATTTCTTTTCAGCATCATTTATCTTCCCCAGAAAGATTAACTTCTTATTATTGTTCTTCTACTTATATGTGGCTCTGTTTCAAGTTTATGGCAACATGACCTCTTCGTTGCCACAAACGAACGCTTATTTCTGTTTGTCTCACGATCTGCACTGCTTTCACCAGCTTTAAATCCTCCCTTGTCTGTCAGAGATCAGATTGTGCTTCATGTAACAACCTTACAATGATCCTGTCACGAATAAGCTCATCTTTTAAAATTCCATAAGTGCGGTTCCCCATCCAATCTGTCGAGATCATTGATAACCAAGTGCATGTTTTCATCTGAAATAAAAACAGAAAACGATTGTTGAACTCAGCAGGTCTGGCAGCACCTATGATGAGAGAAACAGAGATAACGTTAATATTTTGTGTCTGCATGACACTTGTTTGGAACAAAATAGAGAGAGAAATGTGATGGAGTTTTTATTGTTAGAGAAGGGGGTGGAACAGGTGGAGCAAAATTGAAGGTCAGTGATAGGTATGAGCTAGAAGAGACTGCATGTTTTCACCTGGCCTTTTGTTTCTTCTGTTAAATTGAGCCCTCTCAATTATTACATTCTGAGTCACGCTGAAATAAGAGACAGAAGCTTGAATGACTCCTTATTAAGAAGCTGAAATCTCATCAGCTGCTTGCATTGCTGTCATGTTATCAGGGGCAGTTCCTACATAGTAGAGTACTCACTGGGTCTTTTTTTATGTAATCCTGAATCGGGTTTTGTGCCTTGTGAACCTCTTTCTCCAGTTGTCCAATTTCTGGGCTTGCTGTGGACCTTCCGCGTGCTGGGAGTGGTAGGGTGCATTCCATGTTTCTGCCGAGCCCAGGAATGTTTGATCCTGCTTCTCCACTGCTGCTTGCTATTTCAGACTTGCACTCACTGTTGTCAGGTCTCTGGGTCTGTGTTACAACCTGCCACTGCTAGAACCGCGATATTCAAATATCTTAGTGAGCCTGGATTTTTTTTCTTCTGTGCTCCCTACAAGGTTCTCTTTTCTTTCATTCGCTGCCACATGTTCCATTGTGTAGCAGGAGTTCAAATGGGGTTTGGGGATTAACTAGTCTCCCCAAAAATATGCTGCTCGAGCCCATAGCGTTTTTAACCAGAATTATTTACTTACAGCACATTTGGACTCCACACGAGGTAAGTGTTTCAGCTCTCTTCCCTCTTGGGGGCGGCACGGTGGCACAGTGGTTAGCACTGCTGCCTATGGCGCTGTGGACCCGGGTTCGATCCTGGCCCTGGGTGACTGTCCGTCTGGAGTTTGCACATTCTCCCCATGTCTGCATGGGTTTCACCCCCACAACCGAAAGATGTTCAGGTTAGGGGATTGGCCACACTAAATTGCCCCTTAATTGGGAACAAAAATAATTGCGTGCTCTAAAATTTAAAAAAATATCTAATACCTCTCTTGGGACTGAGTCGTGGGGTCTGACATCATTATTACCGTGGCATCATGCATGCTCCTGATGTTAACTGCTATAACCCGTCCGGAGGCCACAGGGTCAGCAACATCAGAGTCCCAGTTCCCTCACCTGAATGTGATCTCACTAGATGAGGGGGCGGAGCTACACCCTTAAGCAAGGGTTCCATTGGACATAAATACCCCGGCCTGAGTGTGGGCCGGGCGCGGGAGACCCTTCGGTGTCAGGAGTTGTATTCTATTTGGTTGTGGTAAACCACTGTATTTCATTGTATTGCGTTGTTACATGCCTGGGCTTGTCCCGGCTGGCTCCGCCTGTGGCTCCTCCCCTCGGGCTCATGTGTAAAGGTGGCTAGTCTCCGTCTCTGACCCAGTTCGGGATCAGAGGCCAGGAAGCTTGCTGTTTAGTGTATTAAAACCTCAGTTACGTTCATCACTCGTTGTGTGTTTATTGATGGCATATCAATTTAATACACTAAACTTCTAAGATGAACTCATCACTCAAGCATGATTGCCTGGAGTTGGACCCACAGGCAGTCGATGCCACGGAAACATTCAAGCACTGGCTAAGCTGCTTCGAAGCGTACCTCGGATCCTTCACCGAAGACTTCACGCACCTCCAAAGGAAGCAGATCCTCCATGCACGGGTGAGCCCACGAGTCTTTCTTCTCATCAGGGATGCCCCCTGCTACTTTTGCGGCCAGGGTAATCATCCCAGACAACGCTGCCCTGCACAGAACGCGACTTGCAACGGGTGTGGGAAGAAGGGCCACTTTGCAAAAGCCTGCCAGGCCCGGCCTCTCCCTAAAACATCTAGGTCCAGCAGCGCTGCCTGCTGCCTGTCGGGGCCGCCCCCAGCAGCCGCGCCACCCGCCATGTGCGACCCATGGGTGCCGCCATCTTCGCCGCCATCTTCAATTTTGGCCGCCACGTGCGACCCATGGGGGCCGCCATCTTTAATGCAATTTTGTTCTCCATCCGCCATGCGCGACACATGGGAGCCGCCATCTTGGACACCATCGCCGATGCCACCTGCCACGCGCGACTCATGGTGGCCGCCGCCTTGGGACCACTCCGCAGCCTCCCGGGAGCCCAGTTCACCCAGTCGTACGCTGGCCGCCGCTACATCCTGACCGGCCTACCAACCGCTTTCCGAAGCTCGCCTCCATCACGCTCGACCAGTCCCGGCCCCATCACCTCACAAAGTCTACGATGACCGTCCGGATCAACGGGCACGAGACGACCTGTCTTTTCGACTCCAGGAGCACAGACAGCTTCATACACCCAGATACAGTAAGGCACTGCTCCCTCCCAATTTTACCCGTGACCCAGAAAACCTCCATGGCTTCCGGATCCCATGCAGTAGAAATCCGGGGGTACTGTGTCGCGACCCTTATGGTACAAGGCGTAGAGTACGCTAACTTCAAACTCTACGTCCTTCACCATCTCTGTGTTGCCCTATTACTGGGGCTCGACTTCCAGTGCCACCTCCAAAGCCTTACTTTAAAGTTCGGTGGACCCCTGCCGCCCCTCACCGTCTGTAGCCTCGCAACCCTTAAGGTCGCCCCACCCTCGCTCTTCGCAAGTCTCACCCCAGACTGTAAGCCCGTCGCTACTAGGAACAGACGATACAGTGCCCGGGACAGGGCATTTATCAGGTCGGAGGTCCAGCGACTCCTGCGAGAGGGGATCATTGAGGCTATTACCAGCCCCTGGAGAGCCAAAATGGCGGTCGTCAAGACTGGGGAGAAACACCGGATGGTCATCGTTTACAGTCAGACCATCAACCGGTACACGCAGCTCGATGCGTACCCCCTCTCCCGCATATCTGACATGGTCAACCAGATTGCGCAGTATTGAGTCTTCTCCACAGTTGACTTGAAGTCTGCGTACCACCAGCTCCCTATCCCCCCGGAGAGCTGCCAATACACTGCCTTCGAGGCAGATGGCCACCTCTACCACTTCCTCAGGGTCCCCTTCAGCATCACCAATGGGGTCTCGGTCTTCCAAAGAGAAATGGACCGAATGGTTGACCAGTACGGGCTGTGGGCCACGTTCTCGTTCTTAGGTAATGTCACCATCTGCGGCCATGACCAGCTGGACCATGCCGAAAACCTCCGGCACTTCCTCCACACCGCTAAACTCCTGAACCTCACCTGTAATAAGGAAAAATGCGTTTTTCACACAACCCGCCTAGCCATCCTCGGCTACGTCGTGGAACACGGAGTTCTAGGGCCCGACCCCGACCGCATGTGCCCCCTTCTGGAAATCTGCTACCCCCACTGCCCCAAGGCTCTGAAGAGGTGCCTGGGGTTCTTCTCATACTATGCCCAGTGGGTCCCCAATTATGCGGACAAGGCCCGTCCACTTATCAAGTCCACAATTTTTCCCCTGACGGCTGAGGCCCGACTGGCCTTCAATCGCATCAAGGCAGATATTGCCAAAGCCGCGATGCACGCTGTAGACGAGTCCATTCCATTCCAGGTGGAGAGCGATGCATCGGACTTTGCTCTGGCCGCTACCCTCAACCAGGTGGACAGGCCCGTGGCTTTCCTCTCCCGTACCCTCCATGCCTCCGAAATTCAACACTCCTCCGTCGAAAAGGAAGCCCAAGCCATCGTAGAAGCTGTGCAACATTGGAGGCATTACCTGACGGCAGGCGATTCACTCTCCTCACTGACCAACGGTCAGTTGCCTTCATGTTCAATAACACACAGCAGGGTAAGATCAAGAATGACAAGATTCTGAGGTGGAGGATTGAGCTCTCCACCTACAACTACGATATCCTGTATCGACCTGGGAAGCTCAATGAGCCCCCAGATGCCCTATCCCGCCGTACATGTGCCAGCGCACATGTACACCGACTCCAGGCCCTCCACAATGACCTCTGTCACCCGGGGGGTCACCTGTTTTTTTCACTTCATTAAGGCTCGCAACCTGCCTTACTCCATTGAGGAGGTCAGGACCGTGACCAGGGACTGCCAGGTCTGCGCTGAGTGCAAACCGCACTTCTATCGGCCAGACAGAGCGCACCTGGTAAAGGCATCTCGCCCCTTTGAGCACCTCAGCATCGATTTCAAAGGGCCCCTCCCCTCCACGGATCGTAACATGTACTTCTTCAACATTGTTGACGAGTATGACGAGTATTCAAGATTCTCCTTTGCCATCCCATGCCTTGACATGACCTCCGCCACCGTCATCAAGGCCCTGCACAGTCTTTTCACCTTGTTTGGGTTCTCCACCTACATCCACAGTGATCGAGGTTCCTCCTTCATGAGCGACGAGTTGCGTCAGTTCCTGCTCAGCAAGGGCATCCCCTCCAGCAGGATGACCAGCTACAACCCCCGGGGCAACGGACAGGTGGAGAGGGAGAACGCGACGGTCTGGAAGGCCGTCCTCCTGGCCCTACGGTCTAGATGTCTCCCAGTCTCCGGCTGGCAGGAGGTCCTCTCCAATGCGCTCCACTCCATCCGGTCGCTCCTGTGTACAGCCACCAAGGAGACTCCTCACGAGCGTATGTTTGCCTTCCCCAGGAAGTCCACCTCCAGGGTCTTGTTCCCATCCTGGCTGACAGTCCCAGGGCCCGTCCTCCTCCAGAAGCATGCGAGGAGCCATAAATCAGACCCCCTCATCGAGAAGGTCCTGCTCCTCCATGCCAATCCACAATATGCCTACGTGGCACATCAGGACGGGTGACAGGACACAGTCTCCCTTCGGGATTTGCACCTGCAGGTTCCCCAGCGACCATCACCACCACCCCCGACCCTACACCGTCTTCCCCCACCTCTACCCACCTACCTCAAGAACTGGCACCCGCAGGCCCAATGGCAACCATCACCACCACCCCCGCCCATACACTGCTCCCCCCTCCACTGACTCAACAACTGGGTGAAGAAGAGGACAACACTCTCCCGGACGCGCAGGTCTCGACACCGGTGCCCACGCCACAGCCGGGACTGAGGTGATCACGGCAGAAGGTCAAGGCCCCTGACAGGCTTGACCTTTAAGCCCACTTCACCCCCGCTGGACTTTTTTTTTTAAACAGGGGGTGAATGTGGTAAACCACTGTATTGCATTGTATTGTATTGTTCCATGGCTGGGTTTGTCCCTGCTGGCTCCGCCTGTGGCTCCTCCCCTCGGGCTCATGTATAAAGGTGGCTAGTCTCCGCCTCTGACCCAGTTCAGGATCAGAGGCCAGGAGGCTTGCTGGTTAGTGTATTAAAGCCTCAGTTATGTTCATCATTCATCGTGTGTTTATTGATGGCATATCATTGGTAAAATGAAACAGTCATTGCTTCCTTGTGGTCACTTGCCTGGAATTTACATTAACCCTTTGCTCAATGAGGAACAGCAGAGGCTCCGTTCACAAGGAAGTTGTTTAATAGAAGGAAGCTGCTCAATGATATAGATCAGGCAATGGAAATATCAAAACCAGTAATAACTAGGCCCATGTCCAGCGAGAAACTGAGAGCCAAAAGTCAAAAGAATGGAGCAAATTGGGGAAATTAAACTGAAGATGCAGGAAATCGAAATGGGAAGCTGGATTCTCGGACGATCCCGACACTCTTTTTGCCTTGGCATGTATTGCTGCCGAACATTGCGATGTCCTGTCTGGGCTCTCTCTCTCACCATTCTGAAACTCCAGCTCTATCCGGCAGCAACATCCACTCTGGCTCCTATGTTTCTATGTCCTACCACGAGGAGTGGTTAAGTCAAATAGCATAGATGCTTTTTAAAGGGAAGCTGGATAAACACATGAGGGAGAAGGAAATAGAAAGTAACGCTGATATAGTTAGATGAAGAGAGGTAGGGAGTAGCCTGTCTGGAGCAAAAACATCACCATGAACCATTTGGGCTGAAGAGTCTGTCTTTGTGTTGAACAGGTGGTATAATTATTTGTATATTGTCCTTGTATCTAATCTGACCCACCTATCGCGTCGGTATTTTCATCATTTTCCATTTTTTCGAATGTTTTTTTTATGGTGCCGTAAGTGTTGCCCCATCTGAGATACACAAACTCAACCCAGGCCAGGAATCAAACATGGAAATTCTGGCCCCAACCTGTGTACAACATTGTCGGGAGCTGAACAAATTGTGAGACCATCGAACTGTAAATTCAAACTAACTTTGTAAACCACACAATAATGAACGAACAGCAAGTCAAGATGAGTAAATAAACTGTTACCGTTTCACAATATTTACAAATGAATATATTTAGATGCACTCAGATTAACGCTTCCCAACAGGTAGTATTCAAAATATCAAATGCAAATCAATAACAAGAATCAGAATAAATAATGATATGCACAAGCTGCAATAAATACTTGCACTGCAGTTATGATGATCATTTAACAATGGTAACATTATTGATACCAATAAATTAATATGAAATTTTCATCCTGCATTTTAATCATAAAGAAAGAGAAAATGGAAATAAAAACTGTTAATGGGTACATTGTTATTTATATAGGATAAAGCAAACGAAGCATTAAAAATATATCCAACATACTGGCACACTGAAAACCCCCCCTGTTCACTATGTGTTAACATCACAAACTCAGCAGAACTGTTATTTTACCATCATTTTTGAAACCAAAAGCACGTGATTTTTGAATGAATTCACTGGCCACTTGACAATAATCAGCTGAGGAAATTTATACCATGTTTATGTTGTCACAAACATAACAAAGAGGCTTTTTTGGAAAGTATATTTTTAGTTATAGTTATGGTTATGAGGCAGATTGTGTTCTCAGGCGGTTTGAAGTCAGGGGGAATAAACATCTCCAAGTGAGCCACGTTGAACATTGAGTCAGAGTAGGCGGCATTGGTAAGGGGGAACAAGTCCATGGGGGGGATTTTAGGAAATTAGAACATGGACATTAAAGGGACCCAATGAAAATAGTGTACGATAGGAGAGGTGCAATTAAGATCTGGAAGAGCTGAACATTCTCTAGCTTGGAAATTGGAAGCAGCAGTCAAACCATTAAGTGACAATATGGATGAAGGTTTTGGCAGGTGTATGGTTGAAGTAAGGACACAGAGGAAATAGCAGGTGAATGTGGATGTAACTGATATTTTTCTGTGAAAGAACAAGCAATCCTTCGATATCTTAGCTCTTAGCTCCTCTTAGCTCCTGTGTCTCAAGTCTAGCCCTTCCACTCACAAATCTAATGCCTTTATCTTCAGGGGTTTGTGATCCTAAATCATTTTCTAGCTCTAAACCTTTGTAAAGAGAAGCAGAATATCAATCATATATTCACTTATTGATCCATTCAAATTCAATATTGGATAAATTTATTTCATAAAATGATCCTTTAAGATATGATATATGACTAGTTTGAGATACGACCCCATGAAGTTTGCGTCCCTCAAATTTTGGCCTCTTGTGCACCCCCAATTTTCATTGCTCCACCATTCACAGCTATACCTCCAACAGCTGCTGCCCTAAGCTCTAGAATTCCCCCTCGGCATCACTACCTCCTTATTTTTAAGAGACTCCTTAGAGCATCTGTAGGGAGAGAAAAGAGCTGATGTTTCGAGTCCGATGACCCTTTGTCAAAGCTAACAGACAGAGAAAGTGGGAAATATTTATACTGTGGAGTGAGAATGAAAGATGAGTCATAGCCACAGAAACCCAGGGAAACCGGCTGCTAATGGACACAGAAACCATTGGGAAAGAATGCTAATGGCAGTCCCCACGGAGAACAAAAGATGTGAAACGCCAAACAGCAGAGAAACTAACATCAGAGGGTAAACTGTGACAGATGTAGATGGGGGGGAGGGGGAGGGGGAAGCAAAGGGGAGAAAGGGTAACAAAAAGTGGATAAGATGGAGGGGGGTGAATATATATAAAGAAAGACTTTAGCTTTGACAAAGGGTCACCTGGACTCGAAACGTTAGCTCTTTTCTCTCACTACAGATGCTGCCAGAACTGCTGATATTTTCCAGCATTTTCTTTTTGGTTTCATTTGAACCTAAGGGGCGGGATTCTCCCACAACTGGCCAGAAGGCCCGACGCCGGCGCCAAGAGCGGCGCGAACCACATCGGCGTCGGGCCGACCGGAAGGTGCGGAATCCTCCGCACATCCGGGGCTAGGCCAGCACCGGAGGGGATGGCGCCACGCCAAATGGGGCCAAAGGGCCGACGCGAGTTGGCACATGCACAGAACCGGCAGCCTGGTTCCGCGCAAGTGCAAACCAGCCGGCGTGTTTCCTGTGCATGCGCAGGGGGGTCCTTCTCCGCGCCGGCCATGGCGGAGCCCTACAGAGGCCGGCGCGGAAGGAAAGAGTAAGGCCCGCCCGCAGATCAGCGGGTCCCGATCGCGGGCCAGGCCACTGTGGGGGGCCCTCCCGGGGCCAGATCTCCCTGCGCACCCCCCCCCCCCCCCCCGAGGACTCACCAAACCAGCCTACAAGCCTGGAGAAGTGCCGGGGGGGGGGCCGCTGCCAATGACCCCCAACCGGCACGGCGTAAATCCCGCCCCCGCCCAAAAAACGGTGCTGGAGAATACGGCAGCCGGCGTCAGAGCGGCGGGGTGGGATTCGAGCCGCCTCCGGGACATTCTCCAACCCGGCAGGGGGTTGGAGAATCCCGCCCATGGTGCCTGAAGGTCCCCATCGCTTAGGGATTCCTCACTTTCGATGCTCTCTTCCACGCCGTCCTCATCTGAGGTCACGCACCTCTCCTCAAGGTCTTCCTCAGGGAGGTAATTGCCCTGCTGTAGAGGCAGGTTGTGTAGGGCACAGCAGACCACACCAATGCGGGAGACTCTCTGTGCACCTGTACTGAAAGGCCCCACCAGCCCTGTCGAGGCAGTGGAACCACAACTTTAACAGGCCGATGCACGGCTCATTGAGAGATCAGGCCGCAGTGTGAGCCTTATTGTACCTGACCTCTGCTGCAATCTGTGCCCAGGGGCTGGTTTAGCACACTGGGCTAAATAGCTGGCTTTTAAAGCAGACCAAGGCAGGCCAGCAGCACGGTTCAATTCCCGTACCAGCCTCCCCGAACAGGCACCGGAATGTGTTGACTCAAGGCTTTTCACAGTAACTTCATTGAAGCCTACTTGTGACAATAAACGATTCTCATTCTCATTCTCTCTCTGTACTGGCATCATCAGTCACGACCTGAGGTGATATCCCCTGTCCCCAAGGAGCCATCGCTGCAGCCTGGGGTGTCCTTGAAAGTTTCAGGGACCTGTGTCTGGCCAATAATGAAGCTGCCACGCACTCTCCCTGGAAAACAGGCGCACACATGCATGAAGTGCATCTGGGAGTCACACAGAAGCTGGATGTTGAAGAAGTGGATCCTGCTGCGGTTTATGAGGGGTCTTCCTGGTGCCAATTGAGCGCAGAGAGTGACATGGGTGCAGTCGATTCCCCCCTGCATCTGTGGCAGGCCAGCTATGTTCCCAATGCTCGCATCCCTCTTACCCTGTCAGACCTGGTCCAGGTCAAAATGTTTGTATTCCAGATCCCCTGCACACAGAGCATCTGTGACCTCACAGATACACTTATGGGCGGATGACTGTGATATTCCACACAAGTCACCCATGGGGCACTGGGAAGTATCGATGTGCAGAGGGTTAGGACTGTTGTGACCTTCGCGGCCACAGGGAGCGGGTATCCAGCACCGGCACATCACGTCAGGTCCATGAGGTTGTTGAATAGCTGCGGCAGTCTCCTTCGTGAGGCACCATCTTCGTCGGCACGTGTTGCCCGACAGCTCCATGAGGACACCGAGTCCTATAGACCCATGCTCACCTTCAACACATTCAAATCCCTTGCATGGCTGGTGTGGTCTCAGGTCCCTGAGCCTGGGCATGAACCTAATCTCATCATCAGGGAAGGCCCGGGAAGATCACAATCAGAAATCTCTTCAGTGCATATCCTGTTTTTCGCCTCTCGTGAGATTTTGCAGCCATTACGTGATATGCATCCATGGCTAACGCGACCACTAAATCCCACCCATAGTCTCTGTTATGGGCCAGGGTTTAGAGAAACCCAAAGTGTATAGCATTTTGCTCCTGACAGGTTTGAGGGCAACATCCTGGAGTTACACTTGGTCTCCAGCAGGGCACTGGGCTGGTTAGGGAACTTGACATTAAAACATAAGAGAAGAAAGAATCTCTGCTCACAATCTGATTTATATCAGAAAGACCAAACATAGATAAGGTGACCAAATTGCAGAACTGTGGTTGTTCTAATAATATAATAATAATAATCGCTTATTGTCACAGGTAGGCGTCAATGAAGTTACTGGGAAAAGCCTCCAGTCGCCACATTCCGGCGCCTGTTCGGGGAGGCTGGGACGGGAATTGAACCCGCGCTGCTGGCATTGTTCTGCATTACAAGCCAGCTGTTTAACCCATTGTGGGCACCCCCACACTGTCGAAAAATCCGTGGGTGTGAGTACACTGCCAGCGAAACGGAGGATCCCGTCGATGGAAAATGATAGGCCTGCAGTTGCTGGGACACTTTTTAAAAAATATATTTTTGTTCTCCTTTTTCACATTTTCTCCCAAATTTACAGCCAACAATAAACAACAACCAGTAACGAACGCAATGTCAATCCCCATATCAATAACAACGATCCCATCCTCCCACCAAACCCCCAGACATTAGCCCGCATATTAACATAAACAAATGACAAAAAGGAATCAGGAATCACCCATAGTCACCATTAACACACACAGTCCCCTGCCCCTCCCACCCCCCAGCACCCCAGCAATGTAATCCATTTCTTGAAAGTACATAATGAATAACGCCCATGAATTGTAGAACCTCTACATCCTTCCCCTCAGTTCAAATTTGACCTTCTCAAGAGTCAAGAATACCAGCAGGTTCCCCCGCCAGCCAGAGCACAGGGTGGAGAGGTCGATCTCCACCCTAACTGGACCCGCCTTCGGGCGATCGACGAGGCGAAGGCTACAACATCTGCCACCGCACCCATTTCCAACCCCAGCTGGTCCGACACCCCGAATATGTGCTAGGACACTCTTAACACACTTTTTTGAATAAGGGTGTCCCATTCTCCACTTTCCAAACCAATGACATCTCCTTCAGATATTCTGTTTATAAATCAATCACGCCAAAGAATTGGACAAATAATCCAGGCTGACAATATTGGGGGAGTGAGTGGCACTGTTGGAGGTGCTATCTTTCAGACAAGTCAGTGAACCCTACTGTCGTTTCAGGCTGATGTATAAGATCGCAGGACACTATTGTGAAGAAGAGAAAGTTTTCTTCCACCCCATCGTCCCCAATCTCTGCCCAGGCCAATTTTATCCCTCAACAAACACTTAGAGAGCCTGTCATCATCACATTGAGCTTGTGGAAGTTTGCTGTGCGCAGAAGATTGGCTGTGATGTTTTCTAAACTAAAACAAATTGCCTTTCAAAAGTACTCCATTGGCAGTAAAATGTTTGGGACTTCCTGCAGTCACAAAGGTGTGATATAAATACAAATCATTCTTTCACTGAAGTTCCTTATGGAAGTGATTTTTCCAGCAATGTCAGTTTGAAGCATATGGCAATCTGAATGAAGGATAATGGGATTGCATTACCAATCTTCCTTCAGGTACCATGCCCGAAAAGAACATTGGCAGCCATAGACTTCGATTAGATTGGCCCACGATTATGCTTAGCAAAGTACTACAGTATGGTTGACCAGGAAATTTTCCCGATCCCTACCTGGAAGATTGAAAAAGTTGACAACAGCCTTGACAAAGTGTCATCTGGACTCTAAAGGTTAACTCCGTTCTCTCTCCACAGATAATATAATAATGATTGTTATTGTCACAAGTAGGCTTACATTAACACTGCAATGAAGTTACTGTGAAATCCCCTAGTCACCACACTCCGACGCCTGTTCGGGTACACAGAGGGAGAATTCAAAATGTCCAAATTACCTAACAGCATGGGCGTCATTCTCCGACCCCCCAGCAGGTCGGAGAATGGCCGTTGGCCGCCGTGAATCCCGCCCCCGCCGGTTGCCGAAGTCTCCTGCACCGGACATTCGGCGGGGGCGGGAATCGCGGCGCGCCGGTTGGCGGGCCACCCCCCGCAATTCTCCGGCCCGGATGGGCCAAAGTCCCGCTGATAAATTGCCTGTCCCGCCGGCGTGGATTAAACCACCTTTTGAACGGCGGGACAAGGCGGTGTGGGCGGGGTCCTGGGGGGGCTGCGGGGCGATCTGGCCCTGGGGGGTGCCCCCACGGTGGCCAGGCCCACGATCGGGGCCCACCGATCCGCGGGCGGGCCTGTGCCGTGAGGGCACTCTTTCCATTCCGCCTCCGCCACGGTCTCCACCATGGTGGAGGCGGAAGAGACTCCCTCCACTGCGCATGCGTGGGAAACTGTCAGCGGCCGCTGATGCTCCCGCGCATGCGCCACCCCAAGATGTCATTTCCGCGCCAGCTGGCGGGGCAACAAAGGCCGTTTCTGCCAGCTGGCGGGGCGGAAATCCCTCCGGCGTCGGCCCAGCCCCTCAATATTGGGGCTCGGCCCCCAAAGATGCGGAGCATTCCGCACCTTTGGGGCGGCGCGATGCCCGTCTGATTGGCGTCGTTTTGGGCGCCAGTCAGCGGACATCGCGCCGTTTCGGGAGAATTTCGCCCCATGTCTGTCGGGACTTTTGGGAGGATTCCAGAACACCGGGAGGAAACCCACGCAGACACAGGGAGAACGTGCAGACTCCGCACAGACAGTGACCCATGCCGGGAATCGAACCTGAGATCCTAACGCTGTGAAGCAACAGTGCTAACCACTGAGCTACCCTGCTGTCAGATCTGCTGAGATTGTCCAGTATTTTCTGTTCTGTTTCAGATTCCAGCATATGCAGTAATTTGCATTTATCTTATTGAAAATCAACCTGTTTGGCCGAATTATTGGCCATCAAATCCTGAAATGGGACTTAATTGAAGCCAGACCTTCTCTGGAGGTAGTGCACCACAAGACCTCGCTTTACCGGCCGATCACTAGGACGGGGAGTCTTAGAATTAAAGCCACTGCCTTCATTCTTTCTTCCCCTTGGAGTGGAATTAATCGAGTGAGAGAGGGGAAGTTTGTCTTTTCTGTTTCGGGGGCACCACCTTTATTGCTGGGTCGTCCTCTCGCTGCTGTTCCAGTTGAGAATTACTGGCACTCTTGAATGCACTCACTCGGATCACCCTGATATTTAGTAATCTAGCATTGGTATACTGACAGCAAGAGTCTTTCAAACTGCCGCGAGCATCCACTGCCAGACCGCAGGCACATTACTGCACACAAAACACAACATCAGCCAAAGGCGTTGCTCCACTTTATTTCACTATACTGAACATTTTTAAAGTCAGCTACACGCGCACTCTTAAAGAGATACTCCCACCTGGAGGGGAGAAAATAATGTTCAAGAAAGACACGCATCCAATTATTTCACTTGACTTCAGAATAGATTTGGCTATTTTATATCTTTGAGGAGATTTGTTCAAAATCTGATCCGCCAGCTGTAATTTGGTTCATTGCAATGTTCGCCATTCTTTTCACAAAATCCAATTATTGTATTTTAACCAGTACACAGGAACGTTTGTAGTTGTATATGTGCTTATTTCCGTAACACATATACACACTGATCGATAGATAGATAGATAGATATAGGTATAAATAGGGATACATAGATAGAGATAGATAGATATATTTAAATAGGGATAGATAGATATAAATAGGGGTAGATAAATAGATAGATGGGTAGATTTAAATAGAGATAGATAGATAACTGAAACTGAGGACATTAAATATATTTACATGTTTGATCTCTGCCTAATTAGCCTAGAAATTACCCCGTGGATATTTAACCTCACACAGTCTCTGACACTGCACCCTACTGGGAGCATGGGGTAGATGAGATTGACGCTAATAATTTCCTACGGCAGATGTATACGGTATTTTCAATTGCACGGCATTCTTGTTAAACTGAAATATCTGTTATACAACTTTGCGCAGGCATTTGCAAAACAATATCACTCTGAATAGACATGTGAAATGTTCTCTGTATGGTTGCTGAGGTTGTTACAGAAGCGACGGCCACTTTAAAACTTGTCGGGCTATTTAAATATCGGAACCATGTGAATGCCGGTGAACATGGACCGCACTTGTCCAGTATTTACACAATATGTAATAAGCCCAGAGCGTCACACGCCATCCGCTGCAGAAAGTGTTTTCCATTCCCAAGCAATACTAGTAATGTCAACATAGATGAAGTAATGTTCGAACCTTCCTAAAATGTCATCCAGGAATTCTGCTGAAGGTGCCCCCACACAGCCTCGGGAATGATTCCACAATCAGTGACGGAGCTTGGGTACCAAAGTGTTTTCAGAATGTTAGCAAGATACCACGCGGGGATTGCATCTCAGCCCACCCGACCCTGTCTGTCCCATCCCCGTCCACCAATATCTGCACACGGTTACCTTCCCCGGAGTAAGGGGTTGCGGACCCTAGTATGTTGCCTCATTAACTCAGGGGTTTAAAGCCAGTTGCTGCACCTCTAACCAGCTCCCCAATTAACTCCAGCTCAGATGGGGAGGGGGGTGGTGAAAGTTTAGAGAGTTTCCTGGTCTGTAGGTCAGTCCCGCCTCAGGATTATGCCCTGAATAAACCCAGCACTGGAATTATAACCTGCGCTCTTTAACAGTTTCTTTGTCCTTTTGACCCTGTTTAATGTTATTGTTTTAACGTTTGCGTAATGATGGCGGGGTGGGTGGGGGGGACTGGATGATGTGAATCCCTGACCCCGAGCATCTTATTCCCCAGTGGGACTTGTCCCTGTGACGCTCCGAGGCGGATGAATAATGATGACTCCTCTCTGGGAAAGCCAGCTTTGACGATCGCTCAGTGACCATGACCCAGGCGGGGTCGCGTCGTTTTGTGCGGCCAAGTTTTGGGAATCCAGGAAAAAGCGTTTTTTCTCCAGCACCGAGGTTTGGACGGGAGGCTCCAGTGACGCTGTGTGGACAGCAGCGATGTTTGAATGAGTGAAAAGCAGGATGTTACTGGAAGAGGGGCGGTCGCAAATGCCTTTAAGACGCAGCGCTGACGATCTGTTGCAGCCGTCCCGGTTTGGAGGCATTGAGTATAAATTCATTGTTACACCAGCCTCACATCTTAGATCTCCTCTCCTTACAGTGAGGGGGGCACAGTCGTACAAAGAACTTTTCTATCTTTTTTTTTGGTGCAAATAAATATTTTGTTGAGTTTTACTCCAATGCATTAGAAAATTTGGGTGGGCAACATCTCATTATTTTGGGGGGTTTCTGCATGTTTTGTTATTTTGCAAGCTGTATGTTTTTTGTTGTAAGTTGGTTGTTATTGTAAACATGGTGCTCTTTGCTTTGCTGGCTGTCTGGGCTCTGCACCAGGCTCTGCTCCCGTGCCTGGCAGCTGGGCAGCCTGACCTACCTGAGCCGGCAGCGAGCTCCCCGGCCGGGCGACCCGGACACCGGGACTGGCGGAGGAGGAGCGGGCTGGTGCACAGTGTGGATCGCATTTACAGCGGGGACGGCAAGGTGGGCTACATCCTGTACGCGGACGGCAAGAGGTTCCTGCTGGATTTGGAAAGGGACGAAGCCGTGACCTCCTCCCACCTGGGGGCGGCTCTCCAGCTGGCCCCGCTAGCAGCGGGCGACGGGCCGAGCGGCCACTGCTACTACCGGGGGACGGTAGATTCCCAGCCGGAGTCCCTGGCCGTCTTCAACCTGTGCGGGGGTCTGGATGGGTTCTTCGCCGTTGGCCGCTCCCGTTACACCGTCAGCCCGCTGCTCCGTCCCGGAGCACGGCACCGCCAGCTCTTTGGGGGCGACGCCGTCCTGCACCGCTTCTCCCGGGATCGCTTCACATTTCGGACCTTGGCTCAGCCCAGCCGCTGCGAGACGCCCGCCTCCGGCCCGCGTGAGGGCGGAGGGCACTGGGGCCAGCAGCGGGCTCCCGGCCGAGCGGCCGGGCGCTCCAAGCGCTCCGTCTCCCGGGCCCGACACGTCGAGCTGCTGCTGGTGGCGGATCAGTCCATGGCCCGCAAGTACGGCCGAGACATCCAGCACTACCTGCTCACCCTGGCCTCCATCGCCTCCAAGCTGTTCGGCCACGCCAGCATCGAGAACCCCGTGCGCCTGGCCGTGGTCAACATCACGGTCATCACCGAGCTGGGCAAGGGGCCCCACATCAACAAGAACGCGGCGGCCACCCTGAAAGACTTCTGCAGGTGGCAACACAAACAGAACCAGCTGGGCGATGGCCATGCGGGCCACCACGATGCTGCTATCCTCTTCACCCGGGAGGTAAGTCGACACACACTGCATGGCAACACTGGTGGGATGCCTCCCGAACCGTTAGCACTGAAACCTGCACTTTATTAATCATGAATAGGGTTTGAATGGGGAATTAAGGGGGGGGGGGGTCAGATTATATAGAATCAGATCGTAATCTGTTCGGTCACCGTGAACCTGACTCTGGTCACTTAGCCAAGCAGGGGGGCTGTGTCTTTACGCAGCCTGGGCTGCTGGTGATTGCGGCTGGACTGCCTGGGTCAGCCTAGATCTGATGATCATGATGTGGAGATGCCGGCGTTGGACTGGGGTGAGCGCAGTAAGAAGTCTTACAACACCAGGTTAAAGTCCAACAGGTGTGTTTCAAACACTAGCTTTCGGAGTACTGCTCTGTCCTCAGGTGAATGAAGAGGTTGGTTCCAGAAACATATATATACAGACAAAGTCAAAGATGCAAGACATTGCTTTGAATGCGAGCATTTGTAGGTAATTAAGTCTTTACAGATCCAGAGATAGGGATAACCCCAGGTTAAAGAGGTGTGAATTGTCTCAAGCCTGGACAGTTGGTAGGATTTTGCAAGCCCAGGCCAGATGGTGGGGGAACAAATGTAATGTGACATGAATCCAAGGTCCCAGTTGAGGCCGTACTCATGTGTGCGGAACTTGGCTATAAGTTTCTCCTCAGCGATTTTGTTGAACCTGGTGTTGTAAGACGTCTTACTGTAGATCTGATGGGGCAGCAACCGCAGCATTAACCTCGCGGCATTCGTCTCAATATCCTATATGTGTTTATAAGGTGGTTTTAATCCCCCGGAGGGACAGAATGAGTGCTGCTGAAAAAAGACAATGTGTGGAAGTTTTTTGTCTTGCACTCATCAGGGAAAAATCGCAAGAATGCCCCAATGTCAGGGGAAACAGCAACTTTATGCAGTATGGGACCAGAGTTCACAGCATAAAGTTGTTGCTTCCTCTGGCGCTGTTCAAGATGAAAAACTTGGACAAAGTGTCTTTTTTCAGCAATACTCATGGAAAAAAATGATTTGAATTCTCATTGTTGACTTGTAAAGTGCAGCTAAATTATATTCATTGCATTTTTAAGTGCAAGCTTTTTAAGAATTGTATTGGTCCCTTATAATTGCTTCAGAGTGGGGCACTGGTTGTTGGCTGCATGATCTTGAGCTGAAAGGAATGCCCAGGTTCAGTTCACTGCTGTATTAGGAGCTTGCTGAACCCTCCGACCTGGATGGTTGTCTGTGGTGCATGCTTTCCTTGCTTTTGCAGAAGGAATGAAGATGAAGTCCGTCCTCGCCAATAACACCCTCCCATCCAGTAAAATGTTTATAAACATACAACTCTATGGCTTGCAAGCGAGGAGCATGTGCTTCTGAAATTAAACAGGCACCACCTTAATGAAAAATTGCCTAGCAAATTTCTTTTGCATTTGTTCACAAATATGTGACACCTGTTGAGTGCATTATGTTGTAACAAAATAACATGTCTTTTCGTCCTGTAGAAATTGGAAAAAATATAGTTTTGCCCCACACTTATTTTTCCTAAAAAGGCAGTGCCCCTTTAAGTTATCCTTATGCTAATTCAAGGCCCTTTGGACTAGCCTTGGGATCCAGTCAGCAGTTCTGAATTTTTTTTTCGTGGGAACTCCAGCAGCTGGAGTTTGCAAGTTCAGTGTCTGGAGGAATTCTTATGAACATAAACCCTTCTTTATCCCAACTCCCTCTTTAGCTGTATAACTTTGAAAGCTTATGAATTTAGTTTTAAATCAAAAATACATTTTCACCCAGTTAAAGGCATAATCATTGGACAAGAATGAGAGAAGATAGTCCAACTACCAATTATGTTGGCATGAGTTTTGGTCCTTCTTCTTGCTCCTGTTATTGTCTGAACACGACGCCCCCATGCCCCCCACCCCCAACCCAACTCTTTATAAATGGCATTGTCACTAATTACAGTGACTTCAGGCAGACATAAAACAATTACACTTTTTTTAATGCCAGGTACATCCTTGTGTTATCTGCTAACCATAGCTTCCCAGACAGTTTTTAACCAATGTAGATGCCCCAATAAGTCTAAGGTGGAATTGCGGTTCTGTAACATTATATTTAAGGTAATCATATATTTTTAGTATTTTTTTAATTCCTTGATTCGTACAATTTAAGCTTTAGTAACTGGATTGTAAGACCCTGGAAACTCAGCAGCATTCCAAGTTTGGAACTTTGCATTCTTAAGGACATAACTAGACTTCACAGTGAGCTGAACCAACTGATGTCCTGTTGCACCTGTCCAGCTCTGGAAAAGCCTGACTTGAAATTTCTTAAGCTAATGTTTTCTTCTTCTTGCCAACTTTCCCCATCCTCCAGCCATTAACCAGTCGTTGAGAAATGCTCCCATCAGTGACATTTTCCACAAAGTAATTACATAACTATGAATTTCTACAATATATGTTGTAGCAGGGCATGCAGTCACCGTAGTTACCTGACCCCTCACTGTCCCAACCAATGTCCGCTTTTTGGCATACATCAATGGACATCAAAACAGTGGAAGAGGACATTGCTAGATTTACTCTTTCAAGCTTGGGGCATTGAGGGTAATTGTAACCCTGGATGAAAATAGTTAACTCAGTACAGACCAGCAATCAAGTTTGGGATCTTTCTGATTTGTGTGTCTCAGCAAAGCCTACGAATAGGTGCCTATTCCATCCTAGTGGACTTGCCTGCTTCCCTGTTAGTTTAGGGTATTAATCCTCATTTGTAACTACCAGCACTGGAGATAAATTGCAATATTTGAGAGCAGTGGAACCACAATATTTTCATATGTTAGTGCCTCATCTCATCAAATGATGAAGAAATTTAAGAAGAGAAAAAGAGATTATTAGCTCTTAATAAAGATCAAATCTACCAATATTTGAATATGCGCATTAGGAGTCTTTTTCACAACTTCTCTCAGACACCAGGTCAGGGTACATGAAATAGCCTATCAACCACTCCCAGGGTCCAACTTTGCCCTCAGACATCACCGTATTTGTTTATGCTGAATGCTGCTATGAAATTCATTACCCCTTTGAACTACAGCATATGTAGCCCCTAAATGCTCTTTCCCTCCCTACAGCAATACAGAACTGAAATTAAAATTCATCATATACCCTAACTCACCAGACCTGGAAATTATTGACATGGATCTTACCAGGGGTGAAATTGAGCCACAAAAGGTGAAGACTCTTCCAAGTTTGATTCCCCTGATCATGTTAAAATTAACTCATCTCAGCTGGCCAGCAGTAACAGCATTACAATTGTCCTCAGTGGTTGGCGACATTGAGTTTGCCTGTTACAGCCTTCACAGTTGAATAGCATACTGCGCTTTTCATCAAGACTTGGAGTAAGCTACGAGAGGAGTAATCATAACAATAGAACCATCCAGTCAAACCAGATCTAGGAGATGAGGAGATAAAATCGACAATAGGTATTTGAAGTTTGTATGACAAGACAAATTTGGGTGGCATAGTGGTTCGCACTGCTGCCTCACAGCGCCAGGACGGGGTGCACTTTCACCCCGTGTCTGTATGGGTTTCCTCCGGGTGCTCTGGTTTCCTCCCACAGTCCAAAGATGTGCAAGTTAGCTGGATTGGCCATGGCAAATCGCCCTTTCGTGTCCAAAGGTGTGTAGTTTAGATGGGATTACAGGGATAGGGTGGGGGCGTGGGCCTAAATAGGGTGCTTTTTCAGAAAGTCGGTGCAAAGTTGTTGGGCTGAATAACCTCCTTCTGCACGGTAGGAATTCTATGGTTCTATTCCAAGTTGTGTTAGATGGATGGGCAAAAATATGCAGACAGAGTCTTAAGTCTTTCAAAATATCGCAGTGCATCACATGTTGAGTAGAGCTCCAGCATTTTTGCTGCACAAAACTAGTTTCAAATTTGGCAGGTCAGTGACTCCTGATCACAAAGATACCGCATAATAACAAAAAAAAGCAGTACTTCACACCTCTGCCACCTGCTTATCTAAACTAACAGGGGATCATTCATCTTTTAAAACCAGCTGTCAGCCCTGCAGGTGCCAATAGTGCCAAATAACACAAATTATGCTGAGTTGGAGTGGAGTGCTTTTAGTGGCCTCTTATACAATGATTGAACGATCATTGGATTGTGCTTTCAAAGAATGGCCACCAGACCTTTCAGGACTCATTAGTTGCATCCTCAACAGAGTCAGGTGCCATTTATTTCAAACCAATTTTTCTTATTCTATATGAGAGCATTAAGGAGAAGAAACATTGCCCAAATGGAGAACAATAGAAACAAGCTTAACTCTTCCCATTGCTCCTCTGAAGTTTGAAGTATGTTGCCAAAGAGCTGTATAGGTACCAGGCATGCCCCAGCAACTTGCTCAAGTTGCAGTTCTTCACATGTGAGCCAAGACAATGTCAACAGGTTTTTTTTACACTTACCTTCTTGCCTCTCTTTATTTCCACCTTGGCACTGGCTTGCACGATGGACTTGAGCTCATCCATCTTTAAAAAACAAGGATTGGTACTGATTAGCGAATGGAGATCATAAAATTCCAATTCACCTCCTTAAAACTCCAGCTGAACACAATGATTGCAATTTCAAACATTGATTACTACTGCATTTAATTGCTGATAAATTCGATTCAACAGTTTAAAGTAAATTTGGTTATCTCCATAACTGCACGGATCAGGAAAGCTTCTGCTATCAGTAAAAGCTCCATAAAGATAATTTCTTTCAAAGGCACAGTACGTTAGAAAGAGGGACTTAAAGAGTCAAGTGCAGAAACTGTCTAAAAGCTGAAGCACAGTCTGTCACCTAGATGCCTCTCCCAAATGATCCAATGTTCATGCATGTAAGTGAAACAGTTACTTCTCAGATTGGGAACATAGGGCGGGATTCTTCGGAAACCGGCGAGGCGGGCAACTCCGGCGCGAAGGATTGGCATGAACCACTCCAGCGTAGGGCCGCCCCGAAGGTGCAGAATCCTCCGTACCTTCAGGGGCTAGGCTGGTGCCAGAGTGGTTTGCGCCGGCCAGCGCAGAAGGGACTTGTCGCCACGCCAAGGGCCTCCGCCGGCCGGCGCAAGCTGGCGCATGCATGGGAGCGCCAGCGTGTGCTGGCGTCATCCCAGCGCATGCGCAGCGGGGTTCTTCTCTGCGCCGGCCATTGCGGACCGTTACACAAGCCAGCGCGGAGGTATAGAGTGCCCCCACGGTACAGGCCGCCCATGGATCGGTGGGCTCCAATTGTGGGCCATGCCACCATGGGGTCACCTCCCGGAGCCAGTTCCCCCCGCACCCCCCCCGAGGGCCCCGGCGGCCGCCCACAGAGCCAGGGCCCGCCGGTAAGTACCTGTCGTAACATACGCCGGCGGGTCTGGCCAAAAACGGGCGGCCACTCGGGGCTGGTTTAGCACAGGGCTAAATCGCTGGCTTTGAAAGCAGACCAAGCAGGCCAGCAGTACGGTTCAAATCCCGTCCCAACCTCCCCGAACAGGCGCCGGAATGTGGCGACTAGGGGTTTTTCACAGTAACTTCATTTGAAGCCTGTTTGTGACAATAAGCGATTTTCATTTAATTTCATTTCATTGCGGGCCGGTGAATCGACGGGGAGAATTCGGCAGCCGGCGGGGGCGGGATTCACGCCGCCCACCGGCGATTCTCTGACCCGGTGGAGGGTCGGAGAATCCCGCTCATAGTTCCTGTGAAATGAATTGGATGGGTTGATCCAGTGAAATGAATTAGACGGGGTGATCTATATATGGAGAAAATGCTCCCTGAATGCTTAATGAATAAATGCATCAATCCCTACAGAGCAGAAAGGGCTCAAGTCTGAGTCCTGATCAGTACTGAGCTGGGTAATCCCAGGAAAGTTAGTAAGGGCTTGTGTCCCTTTACCAGGAGGAAGAAATATGTCCATCAGCATTCCTTGCCCTGACTGCTGCCCTTTGATCCCTGCTAGAAAGAAGGTAGGGGTGGGTATTGGATTGTGCCAGAATGGGGCATGTTGTGATGCCCTCTACAGTGAAAGAGCCTAGCAACTGCTGTCCAAGCTTATACATAATCATTTGGGATTCTGTTAGCACTAATGAACTGCACTACAGAAAAAGTCAGTTGATGTTACCCTTGCTTCCGAGTCCCCAGGTTCCATGTTCAAGTCCCACTCCAGGACATGAGCACGAAAATCAAGGCTGACACTGCAGTGCAATACTGAGGGAGTTATGCACTGTCGGGATTGCTATCTTTGGAGGAGACATTAAACTGAGGCTCCGGTTGGGTGGATGTAAAAGATCCCATGGCATTATTTCACAGAAGAACAAGGGAGTTATCACTGGGGACCTGATTGATATTTCTCCCTCAATCACATCACTAAAAGATTCAGCATGCTAAGTTTTATTGGTCAGAATATTGAATACAGAAGTTGGGACATCTTGTTGAAGTTGTATAAGACATTGTTAAGACTACACATGGAACACTGTATTCAGTTCTGGTCACCTTATTATAGGAAGGATATTGTTAAACTAGAACGAGTGCAGAAGAGGTTTACGAGAATGCCACCCAGGACTTGATGGTCTGAGTTATAAGGAGAGGCTGGATAGGCTGGGGATTTTTTCCCTGGAGTGTAGGAGGCTTAGGGGTGATCTTTTAGAGGTCTATAAATTAATGAGGAGCTTCGATAAGGTAGATAGTCAACATCTTTTCCCAGCGGTAGAGGAGTCAAGAACTAGAGGGCATAAGTTTAAGATGAGAGGAGAGAGATGCAAAAGAGACCAAAGGGGAAATTTCTTCACACAGAGGATGGTAAGCATCTGGAACGATCTGCCAGAGGCAGTGGAAGAGGTGGGTAAAATGTTGTCCTTTAGAAAGCAGTTAGACAGTTAAATGGGCAGGGTGGGTACAGAGGGATATGGGCCAAATACGGGCAAGTGGGACTAGTTTAGTGATAGAAACAGGACGGCATGGACCAGCTGGGCCGATGGGCCTGTTGCCATGCTGTAGACATCTATGACTCTATAAAACAGATTATCTGGTCATTCTCACATTGCTGTTAATGGGGACCTTGCTGTGCGCAGTTTTAAAATAAGTACTTAATTGGCTGTAACATACTCCATTGGCTTTGAGACATCCGGTGGTCCTGAAAAGCACTGTATAAATGCAAGTCTTTCTTTTATAAAATCTGTTTTTAGCAGGTCAATCATAGTAATAATAATAATCTTTATTAGTGTCACAAGTAAGATTATATTAACACTGCAATGAAGTTACTGTGAAAATCCCCTAGTTGTAACACTCCGGCGCCTGTTCGGGTACACAGAGGGAGAATTCAGAATGTCCAATTCACCTAACAAGCATGTCTTTCGAGACTTGTAGGAGGAAATGGAGCACCCGAAGGAAACCCATGCAGACACGGGGAGAACGTGCAGACTCTGCAGAGACAGTGATCCAAGCCGGGAACCAAACCCGAGTCCCTGCCGCGGTGAAGCAACAGTGCTAATCTCTGTACTACCGTGCCCGAACCTGCTTGCAGATCTTGGTTGAAATACTGTCAGATTTCAGGGTTGTGCCGTGGCCCTGACCGCTGGCAATACCATCGCCAACATTCTATTACTTTTTGCATGGTTATTTTTGTATTTAGATCAGGCGTAATTACTTTGTGACGCATTCCTCTGTTTACAAGCTCAGCAAAGGATCTTGTGTGGCCTTTCATCAGAAGATAATACGCCTTTCATGGAAGCAGTTTGTCCATGCCATTTTTTTATATTACAAGGAAAAATAGCCCTTAATTATACAGCCATCTTCCCACTATGCAGTCATTTATTTTTGGACCATTGAAGAAAATTAATTTGAAATCTCTGAGTTTTGCAGCAACTCCCCTTTGGAGAAAGGGGATGACGATAGAAAGACTGAGGCAGAAAGTGAGGCAAAATGAGGTAAAACCAGTCAGTGTGGGGTGCGGAGCGATGGGAGGAGTGCTGATGGAGAGTGGTCAGAGCCTTGTGTTTATCAATAACTGTACTATGAATAGATGAACTTATTTAGGGAAAACCCACTGCTGACAAAGTAAGTATCAAATCCCACACCGGAACAAAATTGTGACTAATACTGTGCATGGGTTTTGGGCTCCACTATTGGGTAAATAATAAACACTAAGGCTGTCTGTGTTTTTTGCGCTTGGGTATGTGTGTGTTGCTACAAACTTTCAGAGGCATTTGTTTATTTTCCAAAAGATTTTGTGTCGTCCCAAAAAAATAATGACTCCCAGCTGTGTTACCCTGTGCCTTTAAGTGGAGGCAGCAATAACAGAGTACTGACCAGAAGAGGCACCTGATTCTGGAATCTTTGAACTAATGCCAGTGTGAAAACATTGTGAAGTCATTTCCCTCCTTCCTCTAACAGGTTTTTTTATAATGATTAATTTGTTCTCCTCTGCAGTGTTGTTTTTCTCTCCCCCCCTCTCCCTTTTTGGAGAACCACTAATGGTTGGTTAGCACAGACAGCGGGTACTGCCCCTCTTGGCTGCCAGCCAGCATACTGCACTGTCCATAGACGTAGAGACACCCCAACTCATTAAATCTACAGAGCAGGCATTCTCTCTAAGGGTGAAACAGTTTATTTATCAGAAACCAGAGCCTTGGCTGATCAGAGCCACTCAACTAATCAATGCTTCATGGTTTTATATTGATGGTGACCTGCGCTATAGCCCTGATCTCTTTTTCTTTATGTACTAACTTAAAGCAAACAATTAGTAAATATATATATAGAGTAATAGAATAGCACAGTGGTTAGCACTGTTGCTTCACAGCAACAGGGTCCCAGGTTCGATTCCCGGCTTGGGTCACTGTCTGTCACGGGGAGTCTGCATGTTCTCCCCGTGTCTGCGTGGGTTTCCTCCGGGTGCTCCGATTTCCTCCCACAAGTCCTGAAAGACATGCTGTTAAGGTGAATTGGACATGCTAAATTCTGCCTCAGTGTACCTGAACAAGCGCCGGAGTGTGGCAACTAGGAGCTTTTCACAGTAACTTCATTGCAGTGTTAATGTAAGCCTACTTGTGACACTATTAAAGATTATTATTAGAAGTGTATGCAGAACACACTCTTATCTACCCTGTGTACAAAATATATGCACAAAACACAGGCTTGAGCATGCAAGGGAGTGAAATATTTATTTAAAATGGATTAACACCTCCATTAAAAAGCAAGCAGAGGAATTTTGTAAGAGGCATTAATCTTTCACACATTAATATTCAGACGGTTAGCAGGCAATTCTGTGGTGTGGTACATGCAGAGAAAACACCTTGGGAAAACACAAGTGCTCAGCCTGTGGTTTGGTCCATGATTGGATGGTCATGTGCTGTGTGCTTGTAACTTTCCAAGATGCACGTACTCCCGGGAAATGCTACTCCAACTAGGAATACTGAACCAGTATTCCGCATTTTAATTTTGATCCAATGACTTATGGTTTATTTAGCTGTCGTAATGGCGTAAGTTTCTTGCTTCTGTGTTATCTGAAGGTAAAGATGTGTAGCAGTCTTGAATGGATCCTCAGAAGTTAGATGTTAAGCATAGACCAAAGTGTCCTCTGTTTCCATGCAGATGTTTACACGTACATAAAAAGCAAGAGGATAGCCAGGGAAAGGGTTGGCCCACTGAAGGATAGGCAAGGGAATCTATGTGTGGAGCCAGAGGAAATGGGCGAGGTACGAAATGAATACTTTGCATCAGTATTCACCAAAGAGAAGGAATTGGTAGATGTTGAGTCTGGAGAAGGGTGTGTAGATAGCCTGGGTCACATTGAGATCCAAAAAGACGAGGTGTTGGGCGTCTTAAAAAAATATTAAGGTAGATAAGTCCCCAGGGCCTGATGGGATCTACCCCAGAATACTGAAGGAGGCTGGAGAGGAAATTGCTTAGGCCTTGACAGAAATCTTTAGATCCTCACTGGCTTCAGGTGATGTCCCGGAGGACTGGAGAATAGCCAATGTTGTTCCTCTGTTTAAGAAGGGTAGCAAGGATAATCCAGGGAACTACAGGCCGGTGAGCCTTACTTCAGTGGTAGGGAAATTACTGGAGAGAATTCTTTGAGACAGGATCTACTCCCATTTGGAAGCAAATGGACGTATTAGTGAGAGATAGCATGGTTTTGTGAAGGGGAGGTCGTGTCTCACTAACTTGATAGAGTTTTTCGAAGACGTCACAAAGATGATTGATGCAGGTAGGGCAGTGGATGTTGTCTATATGGACTTCAGTAAGGCCTTTGACATGGTCCCTCATGGTAGACTAGTACAAAAGGTGAAGTCACACTGGATCAGGGGTGAGCTGGCAAGGTGGATACAGAACTGGCTAGGTCATAGAAGGCAGAGAGTAGCAATGGAAGAATGCTTTTCTAATTGGAGGGCTGTGACCAGTGGTGTTCCGCAGGGATCAGTGCTGGGACCTTTGCTGTTTGTAGTATATATAAATGATTTGGAGGAAAATGTAACTGGTCTGATTAGTAAGTTTGCAGACGACACAAAGGTTGGTGGAATTACGGATAGAGATGAGGACTGTCAAAGGATACAGCAGGATTTAGATTGTTTGGAGACTTGGGCAGAGAGATGGCAGATGGAGTTTAATCCGGACAAATGTGAGGTAATGCATTTTGGAAGGTCTAATGCAGGTAGGGAATATACAGTGAATGGTAGAACCCTCAAGAGTATTGAAAGTGAGAGAGATCTAGGAGTACGGTCCACAGGTCACTGAAAGGGGCAACACAGGTGGAGAAGGTAGTCAAGAAGGCATATGGCATGCTTGCCTTCATTGGCCGGGGCATTGAGTATAAGAATTGGCAAGTCATGTTGCAGCTGTATAGAACCTTAGTTAGGCCACACTTGGAGTATAGTGTTCAATTCTGGTCGCCACACTACCAGAAGGATGTGGAGGCTTTAGAGAGGGTGCAGAAGAGATTTACCAGAATGTTGCCTGGTATGGAGGGCATTAGCTATGAGGAGCGGTTGAATAAACTCGGTTTGTTCTCACTGGAACGACGGAGGTTGAGGGGCGACCTGATAGAAGTCTACAAAATTATGAGGGGCATAGACAGAGTGGATAGTCAGAGGCTTTTCCCCAGGGTAGAGGGGTCAATTACTAGGGGGCATAGGTTTAAGGTGAGAGGGGCAAGGTTTAGAGTAGATGTATGAGGCAAGTTTTTTACGCAGAGGGTAGTGGGTGCCTGGAACTCGCTACCGGAGGAGGTGGTGGAAGCAGGGACGATAGTGACATTTAAGGGGCATCTTGACAAATACATGAATAGGATGGGAATAGAGGGATACGGACCCAGGAAGTGTAGAAGATTGTAGTTTAGTCGGGCAACATGGTCAACACGGGCTTGGAGGGCCGAAGGGCCTGTTCCTGTGCTGTACATGTCTTTGTTCTTTGTTCTTTATATGATGACATTATGACACCAATCACCAGTCAGAGTATATCTGGTATAATTTTTAATTCTTTGATTTATTTTTCACACACACTGCAGATGCTGAGTCTTGCTGGCTACAGTTCAGTGGGCATTAGCATCTCTTCAAGATTTCATCACGTGGCCATTCTTCATTATATAATTATTATCAGGTCATTCAATTCAAACCGTGTGGTCATCAGAGCAAAAACGGATCCTAACTTCACTCTACACACATACACGATCATAGTCGGATGATCAAGTAATGTCACGTGAACCAACCAAAATAAATGAAAGGATAATGGTGTAAAATTAATGCAAATGTAAATAAATATTCATTCAAACTTATCAATTTTACAAAGAACATATACTGGTAACGATCATTTTACTAAAACTTGAAAATATGCACCACCCAAAATTTTAAAAAGAACAAATCTAGTCATGATTTCTGAAAATACAAACATTCTATAAGATATAATCAGAAAGAAAGGTAATTATTTCATATTGTGTTTTTCTTAACTTGAATCTGAAATTTACAAAAGCTGGATTTGTCTACTTTGATCAAAGCCTCTGGGAACACCAGAATAGCAGACTGACATCCAGTTGGCTTTTAACACCTACCTACATGTCACACTTGCTCCAGACAATTCTTAAACAATGGAATGTAAGATCTGAAGATATATAAATCATCTGAGCTTTGCAACATAAGAAGTTTGTGAAGTGTGCTGGAATGGGAGCTGCTTTTTGCTTTTAAATTGAAACAAAGAGACCAATATTGCACAGCAGTGAGCATGTGAAAGAATAAGAAGCTGCATTTAGAGTCACTCACAAAACTGGAACGCACACTTGCACAAAAAAAATCAAAATGTGTATGTGCTGCCAGCAAAGGCAACATTTTTATATGAGCCCCACAAAAGAGAAAAAAACTGGTTAACATTTCACATACCATCCATTCCTGATAGAAGGTCTCAACTAAGATCCTTGCATGACCCTACGCTTTCAGCCATGGCTCAACTAGTAGGACTTTGAGTTCAAGTTGCACTCCAGAGACCTGAGGGCAAAAGAACATAGTATTGAGGGAATTCTGCATTGTTGGAGAGGTGTCTTCAATGTGAAATATTAAACTTTGTGTTCTTTAAAAAAAAGTCTAGATGTTCAAGTTGCATACAAACCTCTTCATCTGGTCAATGTGTCTTGTTATGGTCTCTCTAGAGATTGATAACTTTCTAAAAAAGAAACTTGAACCTCCAGCTACTAGCTGAAATATTGACATGGCAAGATTTTACATATTAAAACCTTTGCTCTAATAAATGACTGAAAGCACTATTGACAATATACTAGTTTCTTTTTTTAAGAATCTTACACTTTAAACTTTAGAGAGCAACATTTCCTTTTTCAAACTAGCCATCATACTCTCCATGGAATTGCAATCCTCATAGCAAACATCCACAGTTGCTTCCAGTTTCCAATGGGTTTCCCATTTATTCGTTTCGCTAAGCAGTAACTTCAAGTGACCATCTTCAGGGGCTTTCTTCAGTTTTCAAAGAGGTCCTTAAATTTAACCTCAGAAGTAAAGCCTGTTCCGATGTTTGTTCTTCCTCCTGGTGGTATGGTGGCATAGTGGTCAACATTGCTGCCTCGCAGTGCCAGGGACCCGGGTCCCATGCCGATCTTGCATGACTGTCTGTGTGGAGTTTGCCCGTCCTCCCCATACCTCCGGGTGCACTGTTTTCCCCCACAGTCCAAAGATGTATAGGTTAGGTGGATTGGCCAGGCTAAATTCCCCATAGTGTCCAAACATGTGCAAGTTGATTGGGGTTACGCAGATGGGCCTGGGGAGTGGGCCTGGCTAGGGCGCTCTTTCAGAGGATCAGTGCAGACTCAATAGGGTGAATTGCCTCCTTCTGCACTGGAGGGATTCTATGGGGACGTCTCTTCAACTAGAGACTGTCTCCCTCCTACATCTGGCTATGGTAGTTTGCAAAGCCAAGCAACATACCCTTTCTGTCTGCTGACCATGCAGAAACTATGCTGTCTGTAATATGCATGATTTGTAAGGATCTCAAAAATGGTTTCTCCTTCCCTCTTCCCCAGGACAACATGAAACGCATTAATCAAGCACCCAGTTAACAGTGCTGATTATCTATCCTTGATTCTAACTCCCTTTCACCGTAGAAGTAAATGGACAACACCAACGAAACCTTTCTGAGACAGTAAACCAACCTGAGCCTTCTTTAAACTCTAACAATCAAACTACCCAAGCTTACTGCGGAGTAGGTCACATGACCAGCTTCATTTACTGTAAATTAAGACATGCAATCCAAAAATATAAAATCATATAAACCTCACAATTGTAACAGCAGTGTGGCACTTGTTGCCTGAATAATATTGCATTAGCAGTCCACTGCCTTAATTTGTAGATACCTTAATAATGAAAGATTTGGGTCATGTTTTAAACCATCAATCAGCTGTTGATTGACCTACTGTGTCATTCTACAAGTCTCTATTTATAATTTGAATTGCAAATATGATTGCTCGTTTAAAAATTCTAGTTTATAATTTACATATTTTTAATTACTTTACTCACAGAATTTGTGTGGACATCACTCCTGTGATACTTTGGGAATGGCCGATGTGGGAACCATCTGCTCCTCCGAGCGTAGCTGTGCAATCATTGAAGATGACGGCCTCCATGCTGCATTTACAGTCGCTCATGAAATTGGTATGGAGGTTTCTACAAATAAAATCCGTACATGCTCCCAGGATAAGCAACCCATGCATAAGAATTCTACAAAAAGTTCAATGGCACAATTTGCCACATATATCAAGTTTAAGAGATAAATGGAGATTTATATTGGCCCCAATATGCAGGCATCTGATGCACCAGAGCCCAGCCATGGTTGCTTTGGCTGGGTATGTTAAACAGTAGCCTGATACTTTCCCATATGGAGAAAGAGAACAGTCAGAATCAGAATATTTCATAGTACAAAAAGAGAACATTCATCCCATTGCAAATGCATTCTCTGAAAGAGCCTCATTCTCCTGCGCTTTCGCCAAACCCTGCTTGTTTACAATATTTGTTTACTCCCATTTCTTAAAAGCTGTGGTGGGTTTTGTGTACACCACTGCATCTGGCAGGCAGTCCCACATCCTAACAACCAGGGCAGCATGGTAGCATAGTATTTAGCATTGTGGCTTCACATCGCCGGGGTCCCAGGTTCGATTCCCTGCTGGGTCACTGTCTGTGCAGCGTCTGTACATTCACCCCGTGTCTGCGTGGGTTTCCTCCGGGTGCTCCGGTTTCCTCCCAAAGACATGCAGGTTAGGTGGATTGGCCATGCTAAATTGCCCTTAGTGTCCAAAAAGGTTTGGCGGGGTTATTGGGTTAAGGGGATAGGGTTGAAGTGAGGGCTTAAGTGTGTTGTTGCAGACTCGATGGGCTGAATGGCCTCCTTCTACACTGTATTTTCTATGTTCTAACCCTCTGCATAGAAAACCATCTTCCAATCCCTCTCTTCTTATTGGTGATGATCTAAGATCACTGTTCAACACATCAACCAATGGCAATAGATTTCGCCAACTTCATCAAAGCCTGCCATAATCCTGAACCTTCTTTGTTATAACAAACAGTCTTCAGTTTCTCTCATTCCTCAACTAAAGCCTCCTTAATATCACCGTAATAAGTCTCTTCTGCATCCTCTTCATGGCCTGATCAAAAGCGAGTGTCACCCTTCGACCACTTGTGCAAATTTGAGACTGGCTCCAGAAAATGCAATTGGGCAAGGTGCTGGAGCATACTTGTCCAGTTTCTCAGACTGGCAGAGGTATCAGAAGATCCAAGGAAAGCGACCAAGGCCCCTGCTGAGTATATAGATGAGATAATAAAAAAGCAGTAGTTAGGTGATGCTTAATTTGGATTTTCGAATGGGTTGTTTATCAAGAAGGCATGCGCTGATCAAAATTGTGAAATAATGTTTAAGGCATCAAGTTGGGGACTACGTGTGTTTGAATAAACCTACTTCTTGTTAACTGAAGGTCATCTCCTGGGACTGTCCCATGATGATTCCAAGTTCTGTGAGGAGTCATACGGCTTGACGGAAGATAAACGGTTAATGTCTTCAATTTTGACCAGCATCGACTCCTCTAAACCATGGTCCAAGTGCACATCTGCTACAGTAACCGAATTCTTTGATGACGGTCATGGTAGGTGTTCTCCCAAATACTAGTAACAGTCCATTATCTATGTCCCTCCTTTTATACCATATTAATGAGTAGCTCCTGTATTTTAATAATAGTTATGTGTGAAAACTAACACAGCCCATGCCAACAGAGCACAATCTCACTCCTGTTGCATTTGTTTATGTCCCAGGTAACCAGTCCCACAGTAGCTCAGTAAGTCATGGTAGTGCCAGCTACAGCTCAGGCGGTTCAGAAGCAGAAGATTGTAGGCTCACGCTCCACCCCCAGAAATGTCAGTACTAAAACTTGAGAATTAAATCTATAGTGGAGTCCTGAGTGAATGCTGCACTGTTGGAGGTGCCATCTTCCAGATTGGACATTAAGCCAAGGCCGAGTCTGCTCCCTCAGGATGTGCAAAACATCCAGTAGTATTATTTTGTGGGAGAGTTATCCCTAGTGTCCTGGTCAACATTTATCCCTCAATCAAACGTCACTAAACTTGATTATCTGATTATATACATCAGCACCCTCAGAAGAGGGTAGAAAGACTTGAAGGATAACCCAAAAATAGCTTCAAGTAAAATTAGTGTAAATTGTGATTGAAACAAAATTAGAAATACTTCAATATTTTAAGCCAGAGATGAGGAGGAATTTCTTCTCTTAGAGGATAGTGAATCTGTGAAATTCTTTACTACAGGAGGTTGTAGAGGCTGGGTCATTAAGTACGTTCAAGGCCGAGATAGAATTTTAATAAGTCAGAAAATGAAGGGCTATGAGGACAAGGCAGGAAAGTGGAGTTGACGATTATCAGATCAGATCAGCCATGACCACATTGAATGGCAGAGCAGACTCGGTGGCCGAGTGAACTACTTCTGTTCTTATGTCTTGTCTTATGGTCTCAATGGCTGTAAATCACTTTGGGGTGGAAAGGCCTTATAAATGCAAGTCTTTATTTCTCTTAGTGAGCTACCTAGCCCAAGAAAATCCCAGATTTGGGGCGAGGTTTAATTTTTAAAAATCAGAGTCTGTTCCACAGGGAATGACCCCGCTATCTAACGGCACATTGTTGCTATTTCAGTCCTTGGTGGTAGAGCTCCTCAGTGAGGTAAAAATGGCACCCTGATCTCTCGATCCCCTCGCTGCCCCTCCTCCCCGCCCCCCCTCCCCCCAGGACACCCACTCCATGCCCCAACTCACCGAAAAGGGGTCCTTGGGCCACCCGCACCTCACCTCATACCCATGGGCCCAGCCTGGCACTACCGAAGTGCTTGGGTAACACTGCCAGGATGGCAGTACCAAGGTGCCTGGGTGGCATCAGCAGTGCAAGGGTGCCACCCTTCATGGAGGCCGACCACACCTCTGATTGCCCGGGAGACCCCCCCCCCTCCCCTCCACACCCCCTGATGTGGGGTCCAGTACTAAACGGCACCCAGCTGGAGTCTCCTCAGCTAGGCTGGTAGAGAGCGGATGATCGTGCGATCTGGCACAGACATAGGTAAATGGGCTTTTAAGCTCACTTAATTATGTGATCTGGGTCCCGCTCATTGTGGGACCAGGGCAGTGGGAGAACTCCCTGCCTTCTTCACATGGAGCCATGGGAATTCTAACATCCATGGACAAGGCTGACCGGGTCTGGGTTTAACACCTCACCTGAGTTTTGGAGGTTAGATAGCACAGTGTATTCGAACATAGGGAATGAATCTGGGCATCCAAAATCATTTCTCCAGTGTGTGTAATTACAATTTGTAATTCAGCATAAATTGATGCTTAATGACCAGTCTCACTCGTGAGCCCAATACGTATGGCTAAGGTGAGAAATAGAAATGTTACAATACGACAGGGCCAGCAAAGATGAAGGGTAACCTAGAGTTGAAACAGATTTCCCAATGCAGAGTAGAAGGATATTTAGTTTACACCTAAGCAATGCTTCTGTCCTGGAAGTGGTTGATGTTGACAGGGTGAGAAGATATTACATTCAAGCTTAGATCTCCATTACTTTACAGGGACAGTGCTGCATTTGATTATACAAGACTCATTGGTGCTACTTTTTGGAATGAATAGGTCCTTTTCACCTATCTGAAGATTGGTGAGGCACTGACTGGATGGCATTTGACACATTGTTTTAACCATTGAAAGATATATGAGTTTGCACACAGCTTTCTTTATTACTGTGCGTGCGTGCGCAGGGGTCACTAGTTACATTGAAGAGTGGTATCTTCCCTTTCCATTTAGTTCAGTTGCATTGGGGCTAATGGGACCAAACCCTCTGTCTGAGATTAGATAGCAAACCAAGGTAGAATCTGGAACTTTACTGGTCTGTATGATTCAGTGTCACTCTTACTAAGGCACTGGGGAAGCTAGTTTACATTAAATTATATAGTTTTTTCCAGGTGATGTTTGGAAATATGAGTATTTCATTTTACAGTAGGCTAATTGTTCTCCTTTCTAGGGGATTGTCTCCTTGATCCTCCACAGAAGCCCCTGCGTGTACCTGAGGAGTTGCCAGGGCAGAGCTACGATGCCGTCCGTCAGTGCAAGTTGGCTTTCGGGCAAGAGTACACAGTCTGCCCAGGAATGGATGTGTGCTCCCGCCTGTGGTGTGCTGTCATCCGCCAGGGGCAGATGGTGTGTATGACCAAGAAGCTGCCTGCTGTGGAAGGGACACCGTGCGGAAAGGGGAGGATTTGTCTGCATGGGAAATGTGTGGACAAAACCAAACGGAGGTATTACTCGGTGAGTAGGTGATCTAGAAATAGCACAATCGATCAGAGTGCATGGAGTTTCATTTTCTCACGTCTCAGCATGAGATTTCACTCCTGATATGTTTGTCCGTATGTTTTTGTATTGTGTGTGCGTGCTAATCTGCAGTGAGCATATGATTAGATGTGGGGGCTGCAAAGTGGTCGGTGCTTGAATAGATTGTCAACATCTTGGGCGAAATTCTCCGGAAACGGCGCGATGTCCGCCGACTGGCGCCCAAAACGGCGCAAATCAGTCGGGCATCGCGCCGCCCCAAAGGTGTGGAATGCTCCGCACCTTTGGGGGCCGAGCCCAAACCTTAAGGGGCTAGGCCCGCGCCGGACGAATTTCCGCCCCGCCAGCTGGCGGAAAAGGCCTTTGGTGCCCCGCCAGCTGGCGTGGAAATGACATCTCCGGGCGGCGCATGCGCGGGGGCATTAGCGGCCGCTGACGGCATTCCCGCGCATGCGTAGTAGAGAGAGTCTCTTCCGCCTCCGCCATGGTGGAGACCGTGGCGAAGGCGGAAGGGAAAGAGTGCCCCCACCACTCAGGCCCGCCCGCGGATCGGTGGGCCCCGATCCCGGGCCAGGCCACCATGGGGGCACCCCCCGGGGCCAGATCGCCCCGCGCCCCCCCCCCCCCCAGGACCCCGGAGCCCGCCTGCGCCGCCTTGTCCCGCCGGTAAGGTAGGTGGTTTAATCTACGCCGGCGGGACAGGCATTTTAGCGGCGGAACTTCGGCCCATCCCGGCCGGAGAATCGCGGGGGGTGGCCCGCCAACCGGCGCGGCGCGATTCCCGCCCCCGCCGAATATCCAGAGTTGGAGAATTGGGCAACCGGCGGGGGCGGGATTCATGCCAGCCCCTGGCGATTCTCCGACCCGGCGGGGGGTCGGAGAATCTCGCCCCTTGTGTCTAAGCTCAAACAAGAAAAAAAATTAATGTGTTGTTGGCCGTGCCTAAAAACAAGTCTATCTACCTTCCGAAGAGGAAATAAGAAGTGGCATGGAGGGATTGGGTGGAGAGAAGGTCACATTAGCCTCAAGGTGACTGTTGTGCTATATTTGTTTTTAATTTCTGTTGTGAGATGGTATCCTGCCCTGGGATTTGAGGGATTGAAAGTAGCAAATCTGAGGCAGCAATTGCTTGAGCAGTCAGTGTCATTCCTGAGCCAGTCTAGAACCAGAATGCATCTGACAAAGACTATGCTGCCTCATTCCAACAGAAATAAAACTAGCAAACAAGAGGACAACAGCCTGTTTCATTCCAATGTCGTAGCGCAAAAGCTATTTTCCCACAGATCCCTTTTGAGGCTGGCTGCCAACTGGTTTCTTCCAGTTGCTGAGGATTAAAAAATGTCATCTGTGTATTTTCGTAAAAGGAAAGCGTGGCAAATTCTCAGGCCCCGTTCCTCATGGTGCTACAATCTGACCAGGTTCAGTTTCTTGTGGCCTTGGAATTATACCGTGGTTTACTTGCACATGCAAATAGACGAAGCACTTCCTATTCCATTGCATGGAGCAGAGTTTTTGCACAAATGCTCAAGTGTTCATGCCCTATGACATAATTTCAGGGCCTACAAGACCAATTGGATAGATTTCTACAATTCTACTTGGTGCATTTTGCAGCTGTTGGCATTTTAGATTTATCCCCTCCTTTGGTTCAGCGGATATGTAAAAGTAGGAAAAGGAGGGAAGCGTCAAGCCAGATTTCCTGGGCCTGATTACCATCTCCATAATCCTGTTGAAAACAAAATGGGCTCAACTGAGATGTCCGCCCCATAGAAAATAGCCTGCCGCCACTTACACATGCATGAAATGGTCCACATGGGTGAGGTCTTGGGAGGTACGTTGACTCCAAGAGAGGAGCATTCAAAATTGAACAAGACAAACTAACAGGGAGCACTGGCAGTGGCACTGGCAGTGCCCAGGTGCCAGGTTGGCATTGCCAGGGAACGGGCCGGGGTGACCTTACCAGGTGTGGGGGGGACGAGGGAGTGTTCCCGGGGGCCCATCCAAGGTTGGGTGGGTGGGGGCGTTGAAAATGGGGTTGGGTGGCTGAAGGGGCGGGGGTGAGATCAGGACAACGAGACAAATTGACGACCCAATCTGCGAGGTGAGTTTCATGCTGGGCTCGCCAGCAGGAAATGACTAAGTGCAGCCTCAGCAGAGAGAAATTCCCGAGGCTAAAAAGAACGGCAAATTGCCATTGAACAGCAGGGTACGCCTTGGCCCATGCAGCTGCTGAAAAACATCCCGTTAAACGCGCCTAAAACCAGACATAAATTATTTCCGGTTAAATCGTGCCCAGGATGTTTAATCACATGGCAAACTGTCAATTAAGTTGTTCACCTGATGGTCCAAAACAGAGACAGAGTAAAATTACTCTATGTGGACAGCAAAGTAGAAAGTATACCTCCTAATAGAGGTGAACGCCACATTGCAGTATCTCTCATTAAGTGATCAATCTGGCTGTGGGCAACACCACCCTTCTCTAGTGCCAGGAAATTTGAAAATACATAGAGGCAGAAGCATTGTCGACACATGGTGGCTTTGAAAGCAGACCAAGGGAGGCCAGCAGCACAGTTCGATTCCCGTAACAGCCTCCCCGAACAGGTGCCGGAATGTGGCGACGAGGGGCTTTTCACAGTAACTTCATTTGAAGCCTACTTGTGACAATAAGCGATTTTCATTTCACATGGTTAATTCCTCCCAACTCAAATGATTTTTTTGATTTACATTTGTTTTTCTTTGTGTTGCAGGCCTCAGCCAATGGAAACTGGGGATCGTGGGGATCCTGGGGCCAGTGTTCACGGACGTGTGGAGGGGGCGTGCAGTTTGCCCATAGACACTGCAACAATCCTGCTCCCAGAAACAATGGCAAATACTGTGTGGGGAAACGTGCCATACATCGATCCTGCAATGTGACGCCGTGTCCACGAACTGGTAGGTCTATTCTACAATCACTCTTTATCTTATAGATTAATCTACACCGATCTGGCACAATGTTTCTGCTCAGTTTTCTCTCCTACCCCGTCCTTTCCTTAGGCCCTTTCCTATAGTGGAATACAGTTTCTAAGCAGCATCAGCTGAGTTTTCTAAATATGTATTTTGTTGGACAGAGGGATCAGACAAAAGGCACAGGTAAAAAAGAAAGGTGATTAAGAGTATTCTGAAGGCAAAAAAAAGAGATGGTGAGGTATAATGCTTTTTGGAAGAGAATGTGAGAGGCCAGAAGTATTGCAACTACTAGCCTAGTGAAATAGTCACCCACCACAAACACAAGAAGATGCCTGGCGAATGATTATATGAATTAGGAGCATGAGTAGGCTGTGCAGCCTCTCGGGTCTGCTCCACCATTTGATAAGATCATGGCTGATTTGATTGTGCCCATACTTTCATCTCTGATTCTTCTAAACTCCAATAGGCCCAACCTGTCTAACCTTGCTTCATAAAATAACCGGCGCAATTCAGCGGACTGAAGTTAAAGTCCACTGAATGGTGCATTTAGCGGGGTGTTTCTTGGCAGTTGCAGCACGAGAAACATAGAACATTACAGCGCAGTACGGGCCCTTCGGCCCTAGATGTTGCGCCGACCTGTGAAACCACTCTAATGCCCATCTACGCTATTCCCTTATCGTCCATATGTCTATCCAATGACCATTTGAATGCCCTTAGTGTTGGCGAGTCCACTACTGTTGCAGGCAGGGCATTCCACGCCCTTACTACTCTCTGAGTAAAGAACCTATCTCTGACGTCTGTCTTATATCTATCTCCCCTAAATTTAAAGCTATGTCCCCTCGTGCTAGACATCACCATCCGAGGAAGAAGGCTCTCACTTTTCAATCCTATCCAATCCGCTGATCATCTTGTGTGCCTCAATTAAGTCACCTCTTAACCTTCTTCTCTCTAACGAAAACAGCCTCAAGTCCCTCAGCCTTTCCTCATAAGATCTTCCCTCCATACCAGGCAACATTCTGGTAAATCTCCTCTGCACCCTTTCCAATGCTTCCACATCCTTCCTATAATGCGGTGACCAGAATTGCACGCAATACTCCAAATGCGGCCGCACCAGGGTTTTGTACAGTTGCAATATGACCTCATGGCTCCGAAACTCAATCCCGCTACCAATAAAAGCTAACACACCGTACGCCTTAACAACCCTCTCAACCTGGATGGCAACTTTCAGGGATCTATGTACATGGACACCGAGATCTCTCTGCTCATCCACACTGCCAAGAATCTTACCATTAGCCCAGTACTCTGTCTTCCTGTTATTCCTTCCAAAATGAATCACCTCACACTTTTCTGCATTAAACTCCATTTGCCACATCTCAGCCCAGCGCTGCAGCTTATCTATGTCCCTCTGTAACTTGTAACATCCTTCCGCACTATCCACAACTCCACCGACTTTAGTGTCATCTGCAAATTTACTCACCTATCCTTCTACGCCCTCCTCCAGGTCATTTATAAAAATGACAAACAGCAGTGGCCACAAAACAGATCCTTGTGGTACACCACTAGTAACTGGACTCCAGTCTGAACATTTCCCATCAACCACCACCCTTTGTCTTCTTCCAGCTAGCCAATTTCTGATCCAAACTGCTAAATCTCCCTGAATCCCATGCCTCCGTATTTTCTGCAGTAGCCTACATCTCACTTGCAGCAGCACATATAATACTAACGGGGTAGAGAGAGAATTTCCAACTGTCAGTTGTTCACTAGACATTGTGAATGACATTCCAACAAAGCAAGGGAGGTGACAAAGGGATCACTGAGTTTCCGCTCGCAAAATTCCCAACAAAACCCGGGATACTACGGAACAGCCAGCTGTTGATCTCAGCTCATTATCCAGTGGCATATTGACAGGGTTAAACGCCTCAGGAAATAACATCCTAATGATCACATATTGTCATGAAGTTTGTAGTATTATAATGCCTGTACTATCAGGCTGTATTTGCAGTATATAATGTAATGGAAAATAGTTTGAGGTGAGTAGTGCATAAAATGGTTGGGATAAGCCCAGGTTTGGCATGTTTTGAACGATGGATTTCAGATCTGGCATACCCATCTCACCAAAAGGAATCTGACCATTGGACTGTATGAAACAAAAACAAAAGTATACCAAGGTTTTCAAAACTGCCTGAAAATATGAATTGATAATCAGAGCAGACTTTCTGAAGAAATTTACATTTGCAAAGAAGTTAAATTGCAGTGTACCATGTAGATCTGCACAGAAAAAGGAGATAAGGAGTAATGGGGTCGCTCATCTCAGAGACCCAAAGCTTGTTTGGACTCTTCGAAGCATTAGTGGTGGCTCGTGTTTTGAGTCTGCTGACAGATCCTGTTAGTCTTGGCGTCTAACGACATAGTGTCTGAATGTAAGATGCCAGAAAAGTGAATTTTTTCCAGCCTACTGTTTGCATGACTGTACTTTATATTCTGGTCATTTAATCGAGAAAAAAAATGATTGCATTTCCAAAACTGTGGAAAATATCAAAAGTCATGCTGTGTGGACAAAGCAGTGAGCTGGAAGAATATCACATGCTGCCTGCATGCAACATCCATGAAAATACAACTAGTGAGTTATGCGTGGAATGAAGTTTATCAGGGTAGGAGGAGAGCTCAGAGAAAACTCAAATACTAGGGTTAGAAAGTTTGGAAAGGACAATATTCTGTAATAAGAGAATAAGGATAGGAGGGGAAACTAATACTCAGGAGGGGCATAAAAGTACAGAGAAGACTCAATTATTGGAGAGGCTTGGGGAATAGGTTAGAAAGTGCAATATTGAATGAAAGGTTAGGTGGAGAAACCATCGTCAGAGAGAAGGCAGTTAGGAGAATCTCAATATTCGGGGCTCTTTGAAGGTCGCAGAAGAGAGGACAACAATATGAGAGAGGGCGGCACGGTAGCACTGTTGCTTCACAGCGCCAGGATCCCAGGTTCGATTCTCGGCTTGGGTCAATGTCTGTGCGGAGTCTGCACGTTCTCCCCATGTCTGCGTGGGTTTCCTCCGGGTACTCCAGTTCGGAATCATAGAACTTACATTGCTGAAGGACGCCATTCAGCCCATCGAGTCTGCACCGGCCCTTGGAAAGAGCACCCTACCCAAGCCCACACCTCCACCCTATCCCTGCAAGCCAGTAACCCCACTTGACCTTTTTGGACACTAAGGGCAATTTAGCATGGCCAATTCACATAACCCGCACATCTTTGGACTGTGGGAGGAAACCGGAGCACCCGGAGGAAACCCACGCAGACACGGGGAGAACGTGCAGACTCCGCACAGACAGTGACCCAAGCCGGGAATCGAACCTGGGACCCTGGTGCTGTGAAGCAACTGTGCTAACCACTGTGCTACCGTGCTGCCCGCCCACAGGTTCCGAAAGACATGCTGTTAGGTGAATTGGACATTCTGAATTCTCCCTCAGTGTACCCGAACAGGCGCCGGAGTGTGACAACGAGGGGATTTTCACAGTAACTTCATTGCAGTGTTGACATAAAACTACTTGTGACAATAATAAAGATTATTGTTATTATTAGGAAGGCTGGAATAAGGCTAGGAGGCAAGTTAGGAATTGGAATATTGGAGTACGGTTAGGTGAGAAAACTCTTGGCAGAGGATGGAACAAGAGTAAGTAGTGAGTGAATCCAATATTGGAGGAATGGCTCCAGCTGGGAGATGCCTATATTGGAAAGGATGGAGGTAAGATTAAGTGGTGAGCCTAATAGTAGGCAGGAGGAAGAAGCAAACAGGGCATGAGCCAATCATTGGATGGCGCAGTTAGGCTAAATGGGGAGACCGAGGGGAAAACCTTCTTTATTATTTCCATGGTGTAACTTTTCATTCTTACTCAACTGGTGCCTACTGTTACACTAGTCATTTCTCTCACACTCATTTTGGTTGCAGTTGCAGTGTGTGAAAAACACTTGATGAGTGTGTGTTCTGCCTATATTTAAGGATGAACTACTCCGTAGTGATGAAGAACAGCCAATAAATCCAATGCATTGATTCTTTTTTTAAATCTTGAATTCAAATAGGCAAATCTTTTCGACATGAACAGTGCGAGGCACGGAACGGATATCAGACCGATCCCAAAGGAGTCAAAACATTTGTGGAATGGGTTCCGAAGTATGCTGGCGTGATCCCTGCAGATGTGTGTAAATTGACCTGTCGAGCAAAAGGAACTGGATATTATGTTGTGTTTTCTCACAAGGTAATGGTTTGGATCATGAGAGACTATCCATTCTGTTGTCAGAATGTTCAGAGTGTTCATGTCTATGCACAAGAAGCAGCTTCACATGAACGTCAGATCTGGAGGCAGCTTCAAAAAGGATGTGCCTCAATTTTAGCAGCACAAAGGTCATTTTAAAAGCAATTACCTGAATTTAGAAGCGCTTCTCCAGGCTCCACTTCAGTGTCTGAGACCACGGATAACCCCGGATCTGCCCTTCCTTCCACACCCCTGTTACTTTCCCCTTCCTTCCAGATTCTACCTGAAGGCCACTGCTGGCAATGCAGCTACTCAAAATTTGAATCCTCTTTGATCCTCTTTGGCTGCCTATGGGATGCTCAGAAGCCACCTCTTAGCTCACCACTCTCATATAACTGTGGCCCTAGACCCTGTATTAGGTATCTCTCAGGCTACCCATTCAGCACTGGGATTGTTACATCAGTAGGCCGGAATGAACCAATTTCTAGACCTCTGTGTCCATTTGTTGGCTCACCTTTATTGGTACAGGGTGGTTCATTGGGTTGGTATGCAAACAGGCTTCAGCCCAAAATGGTGGATTGAGCCTCTTCTGACTGCTGACGGAATCCCAAGCAATCCCTCGTGGGGAGACACTAGAATGAGAGGGAACGGTTTTCTATTTAAGAAGATGAGGAGGAATTTCTTCTGTCAAAGGGTTCTTAACCTTTGGAATTCCCTACTCCAGAGAGCAGTGAGGGCTGGATCATTGAATACATTCAAGGCTGAGTTAGACAGACTTTTGATCTACTAGAGAGTTGAGGGGTGGGATTGTCCACACTCCCCGCAGCGTGTTTCATGTCTGCGGAAGTAGCCCGATCCCACTGCTGTCAACGGGCTTTCCCATTCTATGCACCCCATCCCCCCCGCTGCCAGGAAACCTGTGGTGGGGGTTCGCTGTCGGCGGAATCAGAATATCCCAACAGCGAGAACAGCTGGAAAATCCCAGCCAAGTTTTATGTGGGGCAGGCAGGAAAATGGACTGAAGGCCATAATTGGTCAACTGTCATTTTATTGAATGGCGGATTCAGCTCAAGGGGCAGAATGGCCTACTCCTACTTCTTATGTTCATGAAGTGAGTTTGGAATGGTCTCAGCCCAATCCCAGCCCATGATTTGATTCTAAGTGGCAGTCATGCACAGAAATTCCACGCATGCCACAGATGAAACTCATAGAAGAACCCGAGAATGGTTACAGCATAGAAATAGGCCAGTCCCATTTCCCAGCCCTTCCCCCACAGTCCTACATTTTCTTTTTTCTTCTGGCAATTATCCAATTCCCTTTGGAGAACTATGATTGAATCTGCCTCTGCCAAACTCTCAGGCGTTGCATTCCTAACCATTCACAGTGTATCCAATTCGTCCCCATGTTGCCGTTGTTTGTTTTACCAGTCATTTTAAATCGGTGCCCTCTAATGGTCAACCCTTCTGCCAATGGGAGCAGTTTCTCCCTATTTATTCCCTTAGAAACCCTCATGATTTTGAACACTTCAACCAAATCCTCTCTCAACCTGCTCTTTTGGAAATGGAAATGAAATTGCTCTGTGGCTGGGAGTTAAAATATATAGCGGAAGATATAATTGCAAATCTGTTTTATAAAGATGCCATTTACATGTGGCGCAGTGGATAGCACTGGGACTGCGGCGCTGAGGACCCGGGTTTGAATCCCGGCCCTGGGTTACTGTCCGTGTGGAGTTTGCCCATTCTCGCTGTGTCTGCATGGGTTTCACCACCACAACCCAAAGATGTGCAGGTTAGGTGGATTGGCCACATTAAATTGCCCCTTAATTGGAAAAAAAATAATTGGATATTCTAAATTTATAGAGAAAAAAAAATAAAGATTCCATTTAGTGCACTTCTGTGGTTGAAGGAATTTATATCTGACGAGTGCGACAGCTAACCTGAGACTGAATTATCTTAATGCTGGGTTCCAAATTCAGGATGACTTCCATTCCTTGGCATTGACATCTTTATAAGCCAAATTTCTTTTTCGCAAAATGAAACCTCAGATTCAAATAAGAGCATCTTGAAGTATTCCCCAGAGCTTCTTATCAGAAGAGTTTTGATGAAACAGAATGCAAACAGTTGCCCACAGATCGGCAATTAGCATATTTCTACAACAGAAGTTACATGCAATCTAGAGGCCAAAATGACAGGATCATTTTGGCTCTTCGCACTTCGAATTGAAGAAAGCATCTTTGGCAAAGACGTTTAGAAAATCCAAAGTATTATTGCAACAGGCCGCGATTCCCCCTATCCATGGCCAGCAGGAAAACCAAAGTGATTCTCACTGGTGCTAGGAGCGACCTCGACATGCCATGCAAAGGCACTTGGAATTTGTTTTACCAGATTCGGGTTTTCTTTACCATTCCATGACTCTCTGGGGTCCATGCTGGACCTGAGAGGGTTGGGACCTAATCTCTCTGACAGGTCTCGCATCTCTGATATTGGAGCACCATTTTTACAGGGCGCCCCATTATCAAAAAGCTGCTGAAGCCCCCACCCCCACCCCTCCTAGATAACTGGCAGGGCACCCTCTCCTCTGACCCCCCCCCCCTTCAGCTCCCCAAGGCTCCCCCATCAGCAACTCCCCTTTAAACCCCTCTCATCCCCCCACCCGCAGTCAACCTTTCAGGTGTGGAGGGAGCATCTGCTCTTTCTAGGATGTACTTGAGAACAAAGAATCAGTTTCATAAAATAATTATGGTTATGAAAACACCTACTCCCCTGAGTTAATGGGTCCCTGGAGAGCTATATAAATAAACAATCCAAATCTTCCCTTTGAAACTTCCTCGACCTGTCAATCATAAGGCTTTTAGCAGGTAATGGGGCATGAAATTTAATGTAAACAGAACTATCAGCCTTCTAGGCATACACACAGACTTCTATACTTTAAAGGGCAATTGACTGTGCAAAAAACACTTCAAAGATTCCCACCAGTTAAAAGGGATTACTTCTACCTTCATCTCACAGTTATTTAAACTTGGCATTCTGACATTTTTTAAAGGGTTTAGGGATACAGATGAGATCACTTTCACTTTATTACATACTGACTGACTTTTTAAAGGGTTTAAAGGCTGCAGATGAGTAGAGCAGCCAAATGAGCCCCTTCCCAGGAAAGACCCTAGCATGAGATCCTCCAGCCCAGCACAAGCCCTGCTAACCCCGACCTCCTATGAAGGATCCCCCTTAGCACCCTGGTGACAGTTGTTCAGAGGGTACTTGCCACCTTGATTCCCCTCGGACTGGAAGCCGCCAGGTCCATATTCCTCAAGTCTTGCACCAATTCACGCAAGCGAGACTCTCAGCTGGGGGCGCTGGAGCATCCCTGTTGGAAAGTGAATCGGGCATCCTGGTCATAAATGAGATGTAAACCAGATCTAAAGAGCTATTTGCATGGACCCACCGGGTCGGGGCGGGAAGTTCGACTGGGATATCAGGAAACCAGCTATGGCCGGCGGGGCGAGCTGGGAGACTGGTTTGATGCCCAGCACGAATCCTGATTTTGGCCTGACACGGGATTCAGCGGGCGATCGGGAATCCTGTGGCTCGTGGCGGCCCTGGAGAATCCGTCCTTCATGTTTCTGAGCACTTTCTCTGGAGGGCTAGCATGTATTTTGTTGACGATAGGTTTTACACATTCCCTCCTCTCTCAATGTGAAACACTAATCTGTAGCCACAATTCCAGTCAGATACCCAAAATCAGTACTTTGCATCGGTGCTTTTATGAAGCTTTGAACATAGAACATAGAAAATACAGCACAGAACAGGCCCTTCGGCCCACTATGTTGTGCCGAACCTTTGTCCTAGATTAATCATAGATTATCATTGAATTTACAGTGCAGGAGGCCATTCGGCCCATTGAGTCTGCACCGGCTCCTGGAAAGAGCACCCTACCCAAACTCAACACCTCCACCCAACACCAAGGGCAATTTTGGACATTAAGGGCAATTTATCATTGGCCAATTCACCTAACCTGCACATCTTTGGACTGTGGGAGGAAACCGGAGCACCCGGAGGAAACCCACGCAGACACGGGGAGGACGTGCAGACTCCGCACAGACAGTGACCCAAGCCGGAATCGAACCTGGGACCCTGGAGCTGTGAAGCAATTCTGCTATCCACAATGCTACCGTGCTTATTGCTGTTGGTATCATACAAATGGGGGCAAATGATAGAATGGTCCCGTATGTGTGTGGCTCAGAAGTAATTTCCAGTTTATCTGGGTGTTCCTAAAAGGGGAGAATAAGAAACCAACTTAAATGTAAGGAAGGAAAATTGTCTTGGAGAGTTACTGAACTGTCTACTTCTGTCCTCATTTTAATGCCGGGATTCTGGCTGCGTAAACATAAGAACTTAAGAACATAAGAACTAGGAGCAGGAGTAGGCCATCTGGCCCCTCGAGCCTGCTCCGCCATTCAATGAGATCATGGCTGATTTTTTTTTGTGGACTCAGCTCCACTTTCCGGCCCGAACACCATAACCCTTAATCCCTTTATTCTTCAAAAAACTATCTATCTTTATCTTAAAAACATTTAATGAAGGAGCCTCTACTGCTTCACTGGGCAAGGAATTCCATAGATTCACAACCCTTTGGGTGAAGAAGTTCCTCTTAAGATCAGTCCTAAATCTACTTCCCTTTATTTTGAGGCTATGCCCCCTAGTTCTGCTTTCACCCGCCAGTGGAAACAACCTGCCCCTACCTATCCTATCTATTCCCTTCATAATTTTATATGTTTCTATAAGATCCCCTCACATCTTTCTAAATTCCAACGAGTACAGTCCCAGTCTACTCAACCTCTCCTCATAGTCCAACCCCCTCAACTCTGGGATTAACCTAGTGAATCTCCTCTGCACACCCTCCAGTGCCAGTACGTCCTTTCTCAGGTAACGAGACCAAAACTGAACACGATACTCCAGGTGTGGCCTCAATAAAGTGCTGTCTGCCTTGAGAATCATAGAATCCCTACAATGCAGAAGTAGGCCATTCGGCCCATCGAGTCTGCACCGACCCCCTGAAAGAGCACCCTATCTAGGGTCAGGCCCCCACCCTATACCCATAACCCAACTTACTTTTTTGGACACTAAGGGGTAATTTAGCATGGCCAACCCACCTAACCTGCACATCTTTGGACTGTGGGAGGAAACCAGAGCACCCTGAGAAAACCCACGCAGAGTCACCCTAGGCTGGAATTGAACCCGGGTCGCTGGCACTGTGAAGCAGTGGCGCTAACCACTGTCCCACCGTGCCGCCCTTGTCTTTGAGAGGGACTCCTGCCTGCCTCGTCCCACCTACGCTGAATCTGCTCCAGGTTAAAATGAGCATTAACTATTTCATAAATTCTTATTCCACGATCGCCGCATTGAAAACGAATCGGCAAGTCTCTGCTTGATTTTCGCCAGGGAAACGCCTTCCCTCTCCCAGACTTTTTATTACACTGAGCTGGCAACTAAAACCCAACTTTAGCATCACCTACTCACTAATATGTGATTTAGCTCTTTTCCGCTCCTCTTTTCGATCATAGTGCTGTTCCTCACAATAGACCTTGGCTCTTTATCTAAACTTTACATTAGCAACTCAACAGCATCTGTAAACGTTCACAGCTCTGGAGGTTCTACAGATTGCCCAGAAATTTTACGGGAGCTGAACATAATTCTGGCAACTAGCTGCTCTAGTACAGAGGTTTTCTTGTTTGGCTGAATTATTTTTCATTGAACTTTACAGGAGAGTAGATGGTAGATGTAATGCTACATTATATGACCAACAGTCAGTATGTGGCATATCAGCTGAGATAATATCTTAACTAAGGGCCCGAGAGCTAGATTTAAAAGCTAAATCCTTCATATTCCACCTTGCGCCATATTATTTAGCACAGGGCTAAATCGCTGGCTTTGAAAGCAGGCCAGCAGCACGGTTCAATTCCCGTAACAGCCGCCCCGAACAGGCGCTGGAATGTGGCGACTAGGGGCTTTTCACAGTAACTTCATTGAAGCCGACTTGTGACAATAAGCGATTTTCATTTCATTTCATTATCCTCTTATCTATCCAGGAATACCCTGGCTCACGTGCGGCAGCTCCCAATTTCCAATCAGGTTGTCAACGGGTTTCCTGAATTAATTATTCCATATTTATTGACTTTGAACATCTGGGCCAGGATTTTCCGGCCTATCATGGCAGGACCAGCCCTGGAAGATGTGGCAGCCCAGACAAAAGTCCACTGATGTTAGGTGGAACTGGACGACCCCAGTGGAGGGCATGGGTCGGAAAATCCGCCCTTACCATCAGCAAGAGTGACCCGAATGATCAGAAATCGAAAAGCTTCCTTTCTCGTTTGTTGAGTATTATTTCGCTTTGATCCCCAGGTAACAGACGGAACGGAATGCCAACCGTACAGCAATTCAGTATGTGTGCGAGGGCGCTGCATCAGGACCGGCTGTGATGGTATAATCGGCTCCAAGCTGCAGTATGACAAATGTGGAGTCTGCGGGGGAGATAGTTCCACCTGTGTGAAAGTATCTCGAAGTTTTACCAAGAGAAGGTAAATGGGAACCTATACATGATGTTAGGTGGAATTAGTGTCAGTGATATTTTATGAGCCTTTATAGCGGCTTATATAAGATTTCCCTCTGGGGGCATTAACACAATGGACATCATTCTAAATCTATATTTAGTGGGGATAGATGTTCAGGAGGGATGTTGGAACTGGGAATTGAAATATGATGGGTGGGATTCTCCGCTTCGCTGGCAGTGCATTGACGTCCGTGGATTTCCTGACGGTGTGGGGTGGCCACAATGGAAAACCCCATTGACCGGCTGCCGGGACAGAGGATCCCGCTGCCGATGGGGGTGCACCGCGCCAGAAAACAAGTCTGGTGGGACGGAGAATCCCGCCCGATCACTCTTCTTTTTTTCCTACATTTCTTCTCAGCTCTACTTTCAGTTCTAATGGTCCTTTAGGTGTAGTTCCACGAGCACCAGCAGATTTCTAATACCCTTTCCAAGCTACTGTTCTTCTTGTATAAGTCTAGACTCTGACAGTTAGCAAGTAGATTATTTGACAATAGGAGTGCTATATGAACAAGCTAGGTTCTGTCCTTACCTGACATCTACACAGACACACATTCCAATTGTGCTCTGTGCATAACAACTTTTTTCTTCCCCTAGAACTTTTAAGCTAACGTGTTAACATACCCCCTTGAAATTTAAAACAACACTTTATTTAAGATGTACCAGGCTCAGAGTCAGTCTGGGAAAACACAGTGTAGTGGGAGGGTCAGTAACAAGACGGGACTTTGAAAGTCTGCTCGGTGCCACTGCGGGTTAGCCATTCAGTAGGAGCCAAGTGTAACTGAAGTGGCCTGTCAATTCAACTCCCCAATGGACCCCAAACTCTCATAAAACAAGGACAAGAGCAAGGAACAGACAACTCCAAAGTGCAGGAAGCCCAGTACTTCAATGTATTTAAGATAAGTTAATGAGCAGTAATTGTCAGGAAGAGAGGAAATGCTGTTTACAACAGCAGTCTCCAAATATTTCCAGCCCTGCCCCCTGTGGTTTCCTATTGACCCTACATTTCTCTAGTTGTATTTCTCTGTTTAATCGACATTTCAGGCACTTAGTGGGTAAGTGGACCGACCACATGATGTGGCATTAACTTGCACAGTTCAGAAGGCTGCAAGTTCACTTTGTAGCCCGTGCTGAATTAGCTGACCTCAGCTGGAGAGACAATTTTACCAGCTAGAGAACCCATTTAACCTGAGCAGGGGAGCTTCAACCAATTTGTCTGCTGCATGGAGACCAGGCTGAACCTGACACCAGTTAATTTTTCGTGACATTCTCCTAAACACTGGAATTTCCTGTGGTTTAACCCAAAGGAGAAGTCTTATCCCTGATAACTGTATCGTGACTTCAAAAGCAGAATTCCCACTCCTTATCACTATCTCGAGGCCCACCTGGCGGAAGGCGCAGACAGAATATCAGCTGTGATATTTCTTCCAGTCTGATAGTCTGAAGCTCACTGTGTGGACCCATAAACAGTAGTCACTGGGTCACCGCCAACACACCTCGAAGTGTCAGTATGAATCGGATAGGGACACTGAGCAATTACATGATGCATTCTTAATGATTTGCGTCTGCAGAGTCAGTGGGTCAGTAAGAGTGTAGGTGTGCACCTAATGAGTTTTGGGGACTAAAGCACTGCTATGACGGCCTCTGTGACTGAACTGAGTAGAGAAAGGGTTAAAGGCTGTTAAGGGATCCTGGAGGCATTGAAGTGATCCTCACTGGTTGATTAAATTGTTCAAGGCCATGGTGTTGTTCTCTGCAGCATTGAGGCTGGTTAACAGAAGGGTTAAGCACTCACATTCTGCGTGGTGCACTTTGGCCAGTGCAGAGTTTATGGAACAGACAGCTCCTATGGGTTGAGTTTAAGGAAATTCCAGTGTTCAGAGGAATGCTTTGAAAAATAAATGGCAGCAGCTTCAGGCGGGTCTCTGCACTATGGCAGAGAAACTGGTTGAAGCATCCAATTCCTTTAAGGCTGATCTTTAATCTAAATATAGCAATTAATGAGGCCATAAGGTCATCAAAGGTTACATCATGCTCTGGTGCAATCTGAGCTTTGTAACACTGAGATACATAAGGTTGAAAACCAAGAGGCTTGCAAGACACAGACGCAGAGATGATCTCCTGCGCCTGAATGAAGATCTGCCTAATGTTGTTAGAAATTCTGTTCACAAACATGCGATCCAGATGTGCAGCCTAGCTAGTGTTTCACTCTGCCTCATAGGCATTCACATGTTGGGCCACTGAAACTCTCAAAAGCCAAATGCTACCAGCCGTTCAACAAGTTTAGTGCACCAATGTGCAGTTCACCAGGCCAGCTAACTCTCCCACTCTTTGGTGAGACACTAATGCTTGAGGCCTTAGCCACCAACCTGAGGATCTTGCATGTGTACAGAAAATGACAGTATTTCCTGGAACTTCATTTGTCCACTCACACGAGAAAATGGAATAGTTTTAAAGCTATTCCAGCACTCACAGCAGTCGAGAAAGGTATCTAATACGACTATTGCATGGAGATTACATTGAGCTTACATTGTTTGAAATTCCTTGTTCACTACTTCAACAGAGGCGCTAGGTCTTTGTTTTGAATGAGTGAATGCACCCCTTAAAGTGGTATGAGTGGTAAGCATTTGTGCAGTTCTGTCGAATGCTGGAAATTTTAGGCTCACACACCCCATAAATCCTCATTCATTCGCACGATATCACCATGAATGCCATTATTTCATGTTGTGGACATAGCATTGACTGAGAAGTTCCTACAATCAAAACAATGTAAACCAAAGCAACATTAGATTGTATTGCTGTATAATTACAGTGTAAAAGTAGAGCTTGATTATATTATCGAAACAGCTGGGTCCAAGCCTCTCCCCCACAATTCCATCAATATTATTGTAAGAAGTCTAACAACACCAGGTTGAAGACCAACAGGTTTGTTTCAAATCACTAGCTTTCGGAGCACTGCTCCTTCCTGATTCACCTGAGGAAGGAGCAGTGCTCTGAAAGCTAGTGATTTGAAACAAACCTGTTGGACTTTAACCTGGTGTTGTAAGACTTCTTATTGTGCTCACCCCAGTCCAACGCCGGCATCTCCACATCATCAATATTATTGTGAGACGAATAACGGATCCTTTACATATTGTAGGACAGACCCTATATGTATTCTAGAGGGGACGGAAGATACTATATAGATTGTAAGAGAATAGCAGACTCAGATTATATTTCAGAGTAACAGGCTTGGTGTACATAGATCATGTACATTTGACAGGGAAATAACAAACAAGGAAGATTGCATAAATATGTATTACATAGAAATAATAAACTATTGGCAATAAAGTAATCTCTTTTCCATTGCAAACTTCATCCTCGTTTTTTTTGGTCCTTCAGTGTGGGGTACAGAGAGGTAACAAGAATCCCGGCGGGCGCAACACATATCAAGGTGCGGCAGTACAAGCCGAAGGGTCAGCAGAGGTTCACTGCCTATTTGGCGGTTAAACGGAAGAATGGGGACTATCTCTTCAATGGCAAGTACATGATCTCAACTTCAGAGACAATCATTGATCTAAACGGCACTATGCTCAACTACAGTGGCTGGAGCCAGAAGGATGACCAGATGCACTCAATGGGTCATGGCCCATTGAAGGAGCCACTGATAATTCAGATTCTTGCCACTGACCCTGGGAAAGCACTTGACGTGCGCTACAGTTATTTTGTTCCAAGGAAGCAGGTGTCCTCGGCCAATGAGAATGCCATCAAGACTCTGGCGGCACAATCCAACCTGCCCAAGTGGATAACAGGACCCTGGCTGTCATGTTCCAGAACCTGTGATACTGGCTGGCAGACCAGAACCGTTCAGTGCAAAAATGGCTACGGAAAACTGACAAAAGGATGCCGCCTCTCCCAAAGACCATCAGCATTTAAACAATGTTTTCTGAGAAAATGTTAATGCACAGTTGCCATTAAGAGTCTTTTTTATTTTGTCATTTTGTTTGGTGTTTTGTTTTAATCTAACTTGGAGAAAAGGAGGGAAAAGATTGCCAGCACGTCTTGACATGAAGCAGACAATGCTGTGAAATTGAAGACAATCGAAGCATGGGCAGACTATGTCTTGTGGACATAAGTGCACATCTGTATTGCACCACAGTGGGAGAGCTTCAGATGTATTGCCCCAGACGAGTGAGAATGGGAATTAGAAGATCATACCATCTTGCATGTTGCCTACCTCAGGTGCATCCTTCAGCAACACGGAAATGAGATCCGTCGAGCCACCCTTTCCAGGGATACAAGATGGTGCATTGATTCCACAAATCTATCCATCCCTCCGAGGAATCTGATGTCAGCAGCTTCGGCACAAGTCTGCCGTCTGTTTTCACATTTGTTTTACCTTGTTCTCTCGCGGCCGTTCAGTTGGAGCCAGTGACTGATTCTTGGGCATTCGGTTGAGATGGTGTAAGGAATGCTGCAGTCTCGCTCGCTCACTCTTGCTCACATGACAGTAAAACAAGCCAGCTGGCTGGAGAGGGAATTCTAAGTATCCAAGAATGAAAAGAGGAACAAATGTGCCAATGAGCATACAGCATTGTCTGGACGCTAGGAGGAACCTGTGCCACATTGATTGCGATATCTCATTCGAGTGCTCCTCACTACAATACCTAGAGGAGATAGTTAACCACTCCTAACAGACTCTCGGAATGAATAGTTGAATGAAACGTGATACAATTCTACTTGGTAATAACAAATTTGATGCAATAGATGGGCAGAATGGCTGCACTGTTTAGAAATCTGTGGTGAAGAGGATATAATTAATAATCCAACATTATGCTCTTGATGGATCAAGGACTGCACTGCCTCGTTCTAATGTCTGTCTGTAATGACGAAAAGTAGAAATTGTAGCACAGGACTTTTCTCCAAAGTTCATGCTTTTTCCAGAAAATAGGGCTTTTGTAAAACATCCAAAATTAATTATCATCTAGAATTACTACTGTTAACTTGAGCGAATAGCTATCCCTAAGTTAAATTGCACACCAGTGAACCATTATATACTCTTCTTGGTAAGCTATTTATCTGATGTTGCAGTGGAGCAAATGGAACCACTGAGGAGAGAACCTTTTATGTTTGAAAGAAAAAATGGTTTGTTTTGTACACATATAGGGCAGGATCCTCCGGTTCCCCAACCAGGTGTTTCTTGGCAGAGCACCATTTGCTGGCAGCGGGAATCTATCTTCCCGCTGATTTTCAATGGGATTTCCCATTGAAACCACCCAGCGCCACCGCGAAACCCACTGGCTGGCAGGGGTGCGCTGCCAGCGGAGATGGTGAATCCCGACGTTCAGAGGATTCCGGCCATAGTTTCTCAACAGTGTAATCAACTATGCCACGAGCTTGCAGGAATAAGGGATTAATAGCTAGTGTGGCACTTAGAAATTAAAAGGCAGAACTTCATTTTAAGGTTGCCACTCGGGATTAAGGGGCAAAGGAAAGGAATGGGTTCAGGGCTTTAGTTCTAATTTTTGCTTTGCCCAAAATGATGCTTCGTCGAATGCCTTGACAACATCATTAACTAACGGTGCCACAACACGAGAGACAGCAACAAGTGGCTAATAAAAGACATATTTTCAAACGAACAGACCTTTCCAGTCCAGTTTACATCTTCCTACAGCCACCTCAAAAGCCAGTGTCTATTTTCAAGACTGGGCAAGTGGCAGTTCTACTTCAAAAAGAAACAACAACAACAAAAAAACAAGTCCCAAAGAATCTGTGGTTTGCAGCTCTGAACTTGATGGAGATCAGTTTCTGAAGGTCAATAGGTCATTCATGTGATGGGATTTACTGACTCGTCCACCTGCCAATTCCAGGGATTTAAAAGAAGGACAAGTGGTGTTTTGCTTTAAAAACAGCTGATCTTACTCAATGATCTCATATGCTCCGCAATGGTGTCATTCAGTGTGTTTCTGATTAGCTATTTATAATTTCCATGGTAACTGGCAAACCAATGCCAGAAGCTATCTAACCAGAAATTATATGCAGGCGGGCGAATGTGCAATTTTATAATAAACGTGTTGCCTTTCCTAGTCTCCTTCCTCCCCATCTTAATTGAATCTCAGCTACCAGGGCAGTTCTGAATGGGCCAGATCTAGTTCAGAGTTTCCTCACTTCCAAATGACTCTGTTAATGTTAACTCTCAGGATGGATCTTCGCTGCCAAAGCCACATTTTAACCCATCCCTATTTTCCCCAAGAAGTAGATGGTGGTGGAAGGCCTCCTGTTATTTTGATAGAGCTGGGTGGTATGCTAGGCCACTTGAGAGCCAACCATGTTAGTGTGGAATTGGAGTCAAGCACAGGTTAGCCTGGGTAAATGCAGCCAGTTTCCTTTCCTGAAATGTGTTCAGTAAATAGTTAAGTTTAAAGGAAAATCCAACACCTTCATGGTAACATGCACCAATACCAGCTTTTTATTTGTAGATCTTTTTTAAAATCTGAATTTAAATTCGCAAGAAATCAAGGGGAGATTCAATTTTATTATTTGGATTATTAGGCCAAACCTCTAGGATTACTAGCCCACTAACATAATCACTACACCAAATGCACAAAGTAGTATTGAATCATAGAAATTAAAAGGTTCCTCATGATGAACCAGTTGATCTCAGGTGGAGCAGCTGTAAACATAAAAACAGGCATGGGTTAGAAAAGACTATTCAGTCCATTAAACCCATCCCTCTAATATCCTAACTTCCCCAAATGTAATGCATTTTTGATATATTTATCTCTATTATCTTCCTGATAAATATTTCCAAATGTGTATATAGCCCTGTGAGTAAGGAATTTCCTTATATCAGTGGAGATATTAGCATGGATCTCAATTTATCCAGGCTACGCAGGGGAGATGTTGGCACTTATAATAGGGTTGAGCCTGACTGAGTAACCAGCCTCAAGTGATGGGATACTCAAAGATAATTTTCTTGGAAGGTTGAAATGAATCAATCGCCCCCTCTGCACCTCACTCACTCTCCCACATAGCATGAAGGCCTTGCACGCTTCCAAATCATAGTTGATTTTTGTGTATGCCATTGTTGCAAATAATTAATTTTGCTTAAATCACACTTTGGTATGATACAGGAGAAGAAAAGTTTTCTCAGGATCAGTCTTCAACCTTGAGCTGTGCTTCAGAAAACTATAATGTGCAAATGCCTTTTACTTTATTCCCTATCCAATTGGATCGAATTGTTAACCAATGTTTTTTCCATGTAAACAGACCTAGTCAGAAGCTTCATTGGCCTATGTGGTTTGACGTAAGACAGGAGTCTACATTTCTCAGGTGCTGAGGCATATCTCTGCTCCCAGAGGAACCCCAGCACCACATTAAATAGAGCAAGCCATAGTGTCTCGTATCAGTGATGAGTTGACCTAAACTTCATCTTCCTCCATATTTGCTGTTTGTGTACAGAGTTCATTGCTTTTAGGGTCTTCATGTACAGTAGCCAGAACTTGTTCAGCAATGGCGGGATTCATTTTGAATTGGAAATCTCCCACAATATGGCTCAGTTAGTTAAATATCTATAGTCTGCATGGTAATCACCTGGGCCAGATTTCATGCTTGTTGTGCACCCGCAGGCTCGGAAGTGGGCGTGATGTGCGCTGGCTGGCCAATTAACTGGAGGGGAGGAGGAGCAGGGGGACACAAAGAGGGCAGGTGCCAAGAGAAGTGAGGATGCAGACGGGAGTTTTCAACGAGCTCCCTGGAGGCAGACAGCTGATGTGGAACTGCCTCGGGGAGCTGTAGTATTGTTCCAATTAATTTTGCACAAAACATGCCATATACTTTCTCTGCAATTCAAATTCAAGAAATTGACAGGGGAACTCATAACACCTCAACCCTCAAACAGCTTCATTTACTTTATTTCATCCAAAACATTTTCATCTGCCTTGGATCACGTCTGAAACAAAAGCATGAAGGCTGCCTGGCCAATTGGCCCATCTGCCAACTGTAAAAGTGCACAAGCCACGGAGAATCTCTAATAATTGTCTTCTTAATGGGCTTGAATACCCGCTTAATTGTCGGCGGGCACATTTTCACGTGCACCCACCATAATGTTTGCGCAAGGGCAAAGACATTGGGACGTGCAACTGATGTCTTCTCGTGTTATTTTATGCAAATTCGAGCTAGTCATTCATTCAACATAAATTCCGGCCCTGGACGAGAAACTTGTCTCCCGCCATCCTGGGATAAATATGGGAAATTCAACCAGGGTTCCCACTTCTGACTTATCGAATAAATATTGCTGGAAACACTAATGCCCTGTAAATTAATAACATTCAAATACTCAGCATTCGGATTCATAAATACTGAATGGCCACTTAATTGAGACACCAGTGGATCCACATTCCCCCAGTTTCTCCCTCTCTGTACAAATGATCTGATGATGCTACCTTCCATCACGTCACTTCCTTTTTCCTGAACCAAGAATTTCACCCCCACTGTGGTTGACAGGATCCTTAACCATGTCTGCCCCATTTCCTGCACTTCCTCTACTCTTACCCTCTCTCCCAGAGCCACAATAGGAGGTTTCCCTTGTCCTCATTTTCCACCCCACCAGCTTCCATATTCAAAAGATCATCCTCCGTCATTGCCACCAGTTCTAGCCTAATATCACCAGTTCGGAGCAAGTGTCATATTGGACTCGAAGCATTAACTCGGTTTCTCTCACCAGAAATGTTGCCAGTCCTGAGTTTTTTCCAGCACTTTGTTTTAATTTCTAGATTCCCAGCATCCGCAGTATTTTGCTTTTAATAGCCGTGGGTGCCAATGAGTGAACCTTTGGCTGAGTGGTGGTATTCCTTTCTCTGAGTCAGCCGGAACAGTTTTCATTACTATCTTAGCAAGTACCAGCTCTAAAATCTTGTTGACATCAGTGGGATGCTGACCACTAGTAGATGTGAGGATGTAGAATTAACCACAAAATCAACTGGTTAAAAGAATGGCTACAGCCATAAAGGGAGCATCATATCACAGCCTGTCTGGCTGCTAATTAGCCTGCAAACCCTTCCATTGCTTCACACTATTCTCCAAGGGAAAGAGTTTGAAGATACAATAACAACAACATCCAGAGAGTGTCGACCTGCGATCCTAATTGCATTTTTCCTGGAACACTTGAGCCACAAAGGTCCAATAATCCTCAAGAGGTTATCCTTCTGCTTTCCCATTGTGTGATCCTGGGAGGGGCTGGGGTCCCCCGATTCAGGGTTGGGGTCCCCCGATTCAGGGTTGGGGTCCCCCGATTCAGTAAATAAACAATGGGTGGCATTATTCAAAAATCTAAGATGTGTCCTACTCCTATTCATTTTTGGAATCAAAATGACCAGAACTCACACTCTGCATCGTCAGTTCAGTGGAATCAAAGAGTTGATCCTTTTCTACAATGTATAGATTTTAATTGGGTCTCCGTTAAGAGGGAGAAAACATTCCAGTGTAAATTTAAATCATGAAAAAATGTAAGGCACAGCACTGAAATAATTTATTTATGTTTGTACAACTGGTGTGAATTTGATGAAACAGTTTAATTTATTGTTATTTAATGTGGAGAACACCAATCGTGCAAGTTTTTTGAAAAAAATTTGCTGTTGTGTCCTATTGTACAACTGCTTAATTTATGCTTCACTCCACTTGTGAAAGTTCAGTATATTTTTTAAATATGTATGTTTACATAATGTACAGCACTGGTTGCTTTGTGTACTATTGTGTTGTGCTCTTTCCTCGTGTAATTATTTAGATGCTCTGTGCATTCCTCATGAGGGAAGTTGCTTGTCTTTTTTTAAGAAAAACTATCAATTGACTGAGGCAATATGTCAAATGCATTCTAATACTTGTTTCAAAATATGTAGCAGTTGTGTAATGTATATTAATCATGTCTAGAACAAAAAAAATGCAAAAATTTGCAGGATAACAGAGAAAGAGCGGGAGAGTGGGACTATCTGAATTACTCTTTCAGAGAGTTGGTGCAGACTCAATAGGTCCAATAGCCTCCTTCTGCACTGTAACCAGTCTATTATTCTAGGAGGTTTTTTTATCAACTATTTTAAGCACATCAGTAATATTCTGCAACGTATTGTAATGATATTATGTTGTCTCTGTAACTAATGCTAAAATTCACCTTTTTTAATGTGTGTAAATTATATATTCCCAAATGCAATTTAATTCTCACAATTTAATATCTGGTGTTGTCTTGTTTAATGGTTGAACTTAAAAGACTACTTCAGTATTTAAGTTTATTTCGGCGGTTTCGTTTGTTCCCCCTCTGGCCTGTCTCAAAAACAAAGAAATCTGAAGTCTTTGCTTTAAGGAAAATGATTTTAATTTATGGAGTTGAAGGGAAGAAACAATGACAAATCTTTCAAAGTAGTAATTACATTTTGCTAAAAGAGACCAATATGCTCAGACTTCCTCTGTGCCACATGTTGTATGTATGTTTATATGCATATGACTCCATGGGTAAGACTTTCATTGCCTCCTCTTCTAGATCCGACCTGCCACCCAGTGGATAATGAAAGAAGAGTAAATAATTATGATTCCAAAACAGTTCTTTGTAATACATAAAATGCTTTGATAGCTTAAGCACAGAAATCAAGAAAAGTACAATGCAAATTTGAAAAGAAACTAGCTGCAATTTTATTTATCAAGAAAAGGGGATTTAAAAAACAACCCTCCATTTATTTCTGCCTCTCATGAAGTCAGGATGCCCCAAAGCACTTCACAGGCAGTGATTATTCTTTAAAGTGCAGTCACTGTTGCAATGTAAGAAAAGACAGAAGCCAATTTGCATACTGTGAGGTTCCACAAACACCAATTAGATAAATGACTTATAATCTGTTTTTTGTGGTGTTGGTTCACGGGGATAAATGTTACCCAGGCCACCAAAGAACTCCCTGGGCGGGATTCTCTGCTGGACGATGTCAAAATTGGGTAAGGCGATTGAGCGGATGATAGGTAGCCACACCAAAATCACGGCGGCCGCCGATTTGATGCCAAATCGCAACAGCGGGGACAATATGTTCCAGAAAACACATGCAGTAAACACTGTTTGCATATCATTAGCGGGCCCGAACCGGTATTCTCCTGGGTCTCCTCGATACTCCACTTCCGATGGGCCAGGTTCCCGACGGCATGGTTCACTTGTGCTTTTAAAAGTTGTGCAACCGGCGTGGTGGCTGTTGAGGGAGAAAGAATGGGTACGGAAAGTATCCAACATCGCCATTGTGTGCTGACAGTTGTGCTGCTGGCCAGGGCCGGGGGCAGTAGCGGGGGGTGGCCAGGAGGTGGGCTGTGGGGTCAGGGTGGACGGGCATGGAACATCATTGCCACAGCCGGCAACGCAGCCATGCAGCTGCACACACACGAGCAGCCCACTGTGAACTTAGTACCATGGGTCATATAGGTGTCTCAGGGTATACCCCCGGGTATCCTCTGGCCCTAGCTGACCCATCAGTGGGATGGGTGCACTCCAGCACAACCAGTGCCATCATGTTGGCTGGGATGAGTGTGTGTGGGGAGTGTAATGTGCATGTGCAGCTGCAGCTTGTCAGCCTCTCAAGTGTCAATCACGGACCCGGCGAATCCAGCATCGGTTTTCATTGGAATCGATTGTGTTCCACACGGCACCAGTGCTGCCCCATAACAGTAGCGGAATCGGTTCAGGTATGGCGCCAGTTTTTCTGTCATGTAAGTCCACGAATTCTGCGTTGGCGTCAACACTTCGGATTGAATTCTCCATTTTGCCGGCAGCCTGAGGGTTTCCCAACGGCGTGGGGTTACCCCACAATGGGAAACCCCATTAACCAGCTGGCGAAACTGAGAATCCCACCCCCTGTTTTTTAGGGAAATGACTTTTACATGGTGGGATTCTCTGTCCAGCGAAGCTGTAATCGTGAAATACGATCGGGCGGAGAATTCGGCGTCAGCCGAATATCGAGGTTGGCGCCAAGTGCCAAACAGAATGCCATTCTCCAATCCCTCGACAGCGGCGTGAATACGTACTATGCCGCATGCTGGCGTGGGCATGCAAATGGTACAGTAAAGACCATTGGTATATCATTAACTGGCCCATGGCATTTTCTGGGTCCTTCGCGATGCTCCGCCTCCAGCAGGAGGAATTACCAACAGCAATGTTCACTTGTGGTATTTCAAATCGGGACACTGGTGCCGTGGTTGCTGAGGGAGAGAGAGGGGGTACGAAAAGTATCCAACATCGCTATAGTGTGCTGACAGTTGTGCCGCTGACCGGGAGGGGGGGGGGTCATCTGCCATAACCGAGGGGAGTAGGGAGCAGCCAGGAGGTGGGCTGTGGGGTCAGAGTGGACAGACATGGACCACCAAGGCAGCCAACCGTCTGCGCATGCCACTGACTGCCCAAAGTGAACTTTAGTGCCACGGGTCGTAAGGATGCTCCCCCAGATCACCCCCTCAGTAACCCGCTGGCCCCAGCCAACCCATCAACGGGGTGGGCATGCTCCAGCACAACCAGTGCCATGATCTTGGCTGGGATGAGGGTTGGCATGCATTGGAATTGTGCGAGTTCTACATAATGCCGGTGATAGCCCATTGACTGGACCTGAATCGCTCTGGTGCTGGCACCACTTTCATCCACGTAGAACACATAAGAACATAAGAACTAGGAACAGGAGTAGGCCATCTGGCCCCTCGAGCCTGCTCTGCCATTTAATGAGATCATGGCTGATCTTTGTGGACTCAGCTCCACTCTCCAGCCCGTACACCATATCCCCGAATCCCTTTATTCTTTAGAAAAGTATCTATCTTTTTCTTAAAAACGTTTAAAGAAGGAGCCTCAACTGCTTCACTGGGCAAGGAATTCCAGAGATTCACAACGCTTTGGGTGAAGAAGTTCCTCCTACACTCCATCCTAAATCTACCTCCCCTTATTTTGAGGCTATGCCCCCTAGTTCTGCTTTCCCTGACTAGTGGAAACAACCTGCCCGCATCTATCCTATCTATTCCCTTCATAATTTTATATGTTTCAATAAGATCCCTCCGCATTCTTCTAAACTCCAATGAGTACAGTCCCAGTCTACTCAACCTCTCGTCATAATCTAATCCCCTCAACTCTGGGATCAACCTAGTGAGTCTCCTTTGCACTCCCTCCAGTGCCAATATGTCCTTTCTCAGGTAAGGAGACCAAAACTGAACACAATACTCCAGATGTGGCCTCACCAACACCCTATACAATTGCAGCATAACCTCCCTAGTCTTGAACTCCATCCCTCTAGCAATGAAAGACAAAACTCGATTAGCCTTCTTAACCACCTGTTGCACTTGCACACCAACCTTTTGCAACTCGTGCACCAGCACACCCAGGTCCCTCTGCACAGCAGCATGTTTTAACATCTTACCGTTTAAATAATAATCCATTCTGCTGTTATTCCTCCCAAAATGGATAGCCTCACACTTGGCAACATTGAATTCCATCTGCCAGACCCTAGCCCATTTACCTAACCTATCCAAATCCTTCTGCAGACTTCCGGTATCCTCTGCACTTTTTGCTTTACCACTCATCTTAGTGTCGTCTGCAAACTTTGACACATTGCACTTGGTCCCCAACTCCAAATCATCTATGTAAATTGTGAACAATTGCGGGCCCAACACTGATCCTTGAGGGACCCCACTAGTTACAGGTTGCCAACCAGAGAAACACCCATTTATCCCCACTCTCTGCTTTCTGTTAGTTAACCAATCCTCTACCCATGCTACCACTTTACCCTCAATGCCATGCATCTTTAGTTTATGCAGCAACCGGATTCAGTCTCGGCGTCAGTGTTTAGTCTCCCAAATGAAGAACTCCACCCAGTTACTTTCATGACCTCAGGTCATCTCAAAGCATTGGACAACCAATTACGTATTTCTGAAATGCAGTCACTGTACTAATGTAGCGAAATGCGGCAGTAAATTAGTAAATTTCCACATAGTAGAGTCCCAAAATCAACAAGGAGGTAAATGGTCAGCTACCATGGGCGCGATTCTCCGACCCCCCGCCGGGTCGCGCCGGTCGGCGGGCTCCCCCCGGCGAATCTCCAGTGCGCAACGGGCCGAAGTCCCGCCGCTGTCAACCCTCGCCAGCCGGCATGGATTGAACCACCTATCTTGCCGGCGGGGGCAGATGGCGCGGGCGGGCTCCGGGGTCCTGGGGGGGGGGGGGGGGGGGGGGGCGATCTGGCCCTGGGGGGTGCCCCCACGGTGGCCTGGCCCGCGATTGCGAGGCCTCCTTTAAAACCTCCTCACCCAGGAGCTGCAGGAATCAGGGGGCATAGCTGCAGTTGCTGGCCATCCAGTGGAGGGTTTCTCCCTGGCAATGAGCCACACTTATTTTAATTAATTGAAAAGTCTTCAGGGGCACCTAAATCTTGAGGCACCGTTGTGGTCTCCCACCTACATCAGCAGCATCTTACTCAGCAAGGTTGGCGGCCGCCCGCAGTCTCTGGCACTCCGACTGGCGCCCCCACCGGTGAGTCTGCCTGCCATCCCCAATTGGATGAAGTTCCTGAAGGCTTAATTGTCCACCTCAGGGAATATTGTGTAGGCCCATGGAATTCTGGCATCATCATAGTGAGGCCTGCATATGGTCCCAGAATATCCTTTCAAATAATATCAGTAAAAATCCACCCAAACAAAAATTGCTACTACTGAGCCATGGCTGATAAATCGTGACAGTATTTGTTTTATATCCACCTGAGAGATAGGCAGGCACCTGCAGAAGTCTCACATTCCTTTGGTACTGCATGATGCACGATCAATTACTATTAAAGACGAGGTAGTAACATAACTGAAGGCTTTAACAGACTAGAACTGTTCCCCAGCAGCTTCGGTACAGAATGAGGGCTGCTGGGACGGCACCGGTTCTTATAGCCCGCCTGTCAGGGCGGAGCTACATACCAAACAGCCAATGGTAAACTCCTAGGTTTAACCAATGGTCTACAGCCTCTCGGGTACTGCAATACCTGATAATACCACACGACATTGAAGAGTGAGCCTGGATTGTGTGCTCAAGTCTTTCAAGCTTTGAACCCACAACCTTCTGAATAAGTGAGCCCACTAACAATGAACCAAGCCTCATGCTGGGGTGGAACACACCCAATCCAAGAAGCTGTACACTTCATACAAGCACATTATCCACCAGATCGTCTGGCAAATAATCAGGAAGCAAGTAACTGAGGCACTGTGCTAATTCCAGTCACACACCTTTTTGCTGAGGTGAGGCGTCATTGCGAATCGTGCCACGCCGCCCCGATACCGGCACGTGATTCGCCGCAGAGCGGAGAAGGACTGGTTGGCGCCATGCCGGCCGGGGGCCGCTCTATGTGGACAGCCGCTGATTCTCCGGCCGGGATGGGCCGAGCGGCCATGGTGAAAATGGCGAGTCCCGCCGGTGCCGTCCACACCTGCTCTCAGCCGGCGGGACCTCGGCGTGGAACGGTCGGAGGGGGGGGGGGGGGGGTCCGACCCCGAGGAGGGGCTCTGATGTGGCCTGGCCCTCAATCGGGGCCCACTGATCGGCAGGCCGGCCTCTCTGGCTGGGGCCTTGTTTCTTCCGCGCCTGCCCCTGTAGTCCTGCGCCATGTTGCGTCAAGGCCGGCGCGTTGAAGGAATGCACATGTGTGCGTTGGCGCCAGCACCACTGCGCATGCGCGGATCCCGTGGCGCCCAGTTCGCGCCGGGATCTGCAGCTGGAGCGGCGTGAAATACTCCAGTGCCGCGCTGGCCCCTTTTGCGGGCCAGAATTAGTCGTCGGGTCAGCCCGTTCACGCCGTCGTAAAACGCGACGGGGTTTACGACGCCGTGGACACTCTGCGGCGGGATTAGAGAATCCCACCCCTTGTCTCCGAATTTCAGCATCAAGCTCCCTCAAATTTAGACAATGTGAATTGAATGCAGAAGAGACTGAGCTTTATTCTGTCACAACATACACCTTGTAAATTGCCAACAGCACCAGTGTGATGTTTAGTAATATTTAGTTCTGAGCATAAATAACCAAGCAGACTTCCATAGAATCCCTACTGTGCAGAAGGAGGCCATTCGGCCCATCATGTCTCCACGGTTCCTCTGAAAGAGCACGCTACCTAGTCCCACTCCCCCGCCTTATCCCTCTAAACTCGTAACCCCACCTAACCGTTACATCTTTGGAAACAAAGGGGCAATTTAGTATGGCCAATCCACCTAACCTGCACATCTTTGGACTGTGGGAGGAATATGGCGCACCCGGAGGAAACCGGTGCAGACTCAGGGAGAATATGCAAACTTCACTCAGACAGTCACCCTGACCAGAATTGAACCCGGGTCCCTGGTGCTGTAGAGCAGCAGTGCTAACCACTGTGCCGCCTTGTGGACCTTGATAGAATCTAAAGGCAACAGGGGCTCATCATATTTGAGCCTTATCTTCACTCGAGTTCTTCATATGTGCACTTTCCAGCAATGGACTGTTAGATGATGATCAAGGGAAGAAAGTCAGATTTGCCATCCCAGGACATAATGCTGATTGTAACGCCACAACTGCCCCACAATTGAGTTTGTTAAATTAGGAGAAGTGAGAAAGCAAACCTGGAATCTTGCTTGCCAGCATGTACGTTTCCTGAAAAATGCTTTTCCTCACCACGCCAGTGGAGAGATCACGGTGAGATTCTCCGTTTGGGAGGCAATGGTTGAAATTCTCCGGTCATTGGAATCCCCGCAGAGTTTGCAGCAGTGTGGGGTGGTAACAATGGGAAATCCCATTGACAAGCAGCGGGAAGATGGAAATCCACTGCCAGCGAATGGCACGTGACAGAGAAACACAAAGCTGGGGGAACCAGAGAATCCAGCCCATCCCGCTGGAGGAGAATTGCATCAGTTTTACTTCCCCTGGGAGCACAAACCAGGATGCAATTCAGTGTTCCTCACCCTGCAAATTTATGCATGGTGTGGAATATGAGTGATTCCTGGGAGAATCCCTCTATCGAACCACCATCTTGAGTGGGCGGGCCTACCTCCCCACATACCACAAATCAGTTCTAACTCCCCCTCCCCCCCCCCGGGCTTCGCACAGTAAAGCAGCCCTACCCCCACCCCACATTGCCTGGGAGTTCCCTCCTTCCCCCAAGTAAGGGGGCGACCAGGCCCATCACCCCACCACCCCCTCTGTACCCCTGTAATAGGGAGACCTACCCCCAGGGACTCCTGCAATAGGGAGACCCCCCACAGGCACCGTCTGACTAAAGGGACCTGACCGAGAACCCCCTGCCTAAAGGAACACCCCCACAGTGACCCCGACTAAAGGAACCCTGCACAGAGAACCCCTGACTAAATGAATCCCCCCACAGGACCCCCTGACTAAAGGGATCCTCCCAAGGATCCCCTGACTAAAGGGATCCTCCCAAGGACCCCCTGACTAAATGAATCCTCCCACAGGGACCCCCTGGCTAAAGGGACCTCCCACAGCACCCCTTGACTAAAGGGATCCTCCCAAGGACCCCCTGACTAAAGGAACCCCTCACAGGAAGCAGCTGACTAAAGGGAGGTCCCACAGAACCCCCTGACTAAAGGGATCCTCCCAAGGACCCCCTGACAAAAGGAACCCCTCACAGGGACCAGCTGACTAAAGGGACCCCCCACAGGGACCCTCTGACTAACAGGCACCCCCGGACTAAAGGGACCCCTTACAGGGACCCCCAGACTAACTGGAACTCCCTCCTTGAAAGGAGACCCCTGTCTGGAAGCTAGAGAGCAGTCCAGACAGGGGCAGTGAAAAGAATTACAGCTGTAACACTTCCCTTGAAGCACCATGTGCCCATTCCTGGAAAGGTGAGCAGCCTTGTTATGAATCCAGACCCTATAGATCCATTAGGTGAAAGCCGTTCATAACTTCCTAGTAGTGGGCACTGATTGACACCTTCCACAGACCATCTGCAGCCTTGATTCATTCTTCTCCTTTCATGGACCAGTGATTCTAAGTGGTGGAATGCAAATGTTTGCAAACATTGATCACACCAAAGATAGGTAAGTGCATTCCAAGCACTAAGTGCATTTTAATCACTGAAGTGTGTGATTGACAAGGGGCTGGCTTTTTCAGCTGTTAATATTTAACAGACCTAGGTGGGAGGTACCTTATCATCAGTGGGTCGTTGGCAGGCACGCCAGTGGTGTTGGTCAATGTGTTTTCGTCATATTGGGATTACACGGCTTTCATTAATAGGGTACAGACTTCTATCCTAGATCTCGATTCACATCAGCCAATTATGGAGGGGGACTCCAATTGTGTTCTGCATCCTAGGTTGGATAGGTTGAGTCCCAATTCCCTGAGTCCATCAGGCGTTCAAAGGAGTTACTGAAGTTCATGGATCAGATGGGGAGTGCGGGCCAGACCCATGAATATTTAGGTTCCCGAGGGATAAGGAGTTTTATTTTTGTTCCCACATCCATCAGGTCTACTCCCAGATTGATTTCTTTGTGGTGGGTAGGTCTCTTCCCCCTGGGGTGGGGGGGGGGGGGGGGGGGGGGGGGGGGTGCGGGGTATTCGGCAATTGTTATCTCGGATCATGCTCCACGTTTTGTGGACATGGTGTTTGAGCCAGGCCGCTATCAGTGGCCCCCATGGAGATTCGACATGGAGTTGCTCATGGATAAGAGTTTTTGTGAGCGTATATGCTCTGCCATTATGGAGTTTAACAGAAGTGAAGCGGTCTCACCTTTCGTGCTCTGGGAAGTCCTGAAGGCAGTCATTAAGGGGGAGATAATCTCTTACAAGGCGCATAGGGATAAATCTGGAAGGGTGGAGAGCCAGAGGCTGGGTGGACGCCATTCTCGAGGTGGACCACCAGTACTTAATCACTCGGACACCAGAGCTATTGGCGAACAAAAAGACATTGCAAATGGATTTTAGGTTGTTGTCAACAGGTAAGGCAGTGAGCCAGCTACGACACTTGAGGGGGAGCTTTTATGAGTATGGGGAGAAGGCCAGTCATCCATTGGCTCACCAGCTGAGATGACAGGCTGTTTCCCAGGAGGTAATGCAGGTTAGGGACTCGGATGGCAGGTCGGTTTCTGCCCCAGGGAAGGCTAATGCGGCATTTGAGGCTTTCTATCGTGGGCTGTATAGTTTTGAGCCCCCGGAGGAGGGTTCATCAACATTTTTGGATAGGTTTTTTTTAATGGTATTTTATTCAAAACATGTTGAACAGAGTAACACAACCTTAGCAACCAGCGGAGTAAACAGTTTACGCATTTTTCCCCCATTTACCACCCCTGTGTCGTCGTCCCCCCACCCCCTCCCCGCGACAAACAGCTCCTCAAATAAAGTAATGAATAGCCTCCACCGTACTGCAAAGCTCTCCTCCAATCCCTTTAGGGCAAATTTGATTTTCTCCAATCTGAAAAACACGTACAAGTCTCCCAACCATGCCACGATACCTGGTTGCGTAGCCAACCTCCAATTCAAAAGTACCCATCGCCGGGGGAGATACTGAAGTTACTCAGGAAATTTGGCTCCTGTCTTTTTTTTATAAATTTAGAGTACCCAATTCATTTTTCCAATTAAGGGGCAATTTACTGTGGCAAATCCACCTACCCTGCATATCTTTGGGTTGTGGGGGCGAAACCCACGCAAACACGGGGAGAATGTGCAAACTCCTCACGGACAGTGACCCAGAGCCGGGATCGAACCTGGAACCTCGGCGATGTGAGGCATCAGGGCTAACCCACTGCGCCACCGTGTTGTCCCCCCTCTATTTGGCTCTTTTTCAGGGTACAAGCTTAATCTGGGCAAGAGTGAATATTTTCTAGCGAACGCACCTGGGGAGGGAAACTGATCTAGGGAGCCTGCCGTTTCGTTCGGCCTGGCCTAGTTTCCGATGTCTGGGTGGCCAATGACTGCGCTTCGCTCCATAAACTTAACTTTGCTAGTCTGGTGGATGGGTGAACGCCGAATTGAAAATGTGGGATGCCCTCCCTCTGACCTCAGTGGGAAGGGTACAGACGGTGAAGATGAAAATTCTCCCGAATTTTGGTGTTTGTTCCAGTGTATGCCTAACTTTCTTCCCAAGGCTTCCTTTTGCAGGGTTAATAAGTTGATATCTCTTTTGTTTCAGCTGGTAAGACACCTCAGGTTCGCAGGATGCTTCGCCAAATGGATAGGCAGTCGGGGGGTGGGGTGGGGGGAGGGCGGGGGGTTGTTGGCACTACCTAATCTGTTATGTTATTATTGGGTGGCAAATATTGATTGGTGTGGGGGTGGTTCAAGGATCCGGACACTATATGGGGGCAGAAGGAGGAGGTTTGTGCATTGGGTTGAGTCTGAGGGCCCTAGTTACTGCACCTCTCCTGTTTGCCCCGACAAGATTCTCTTTGAGCCCAGTGGTGATAGCCACTTTGAGGATTTGGAATCAGTTTAGGCAGCATTTTAAACTGGGCTCTGTGTCACTGTTGGCTCCGATTTGCAAAAATCATGCGCAGGATTCTCCACCGGCCGACGCCGGAATCGGGAAACGTGATTGGGCAGAGAATGGTTCCGACAAATTACATTTCTCCGTTGTCTCGACCATGTGTCAATGCATTCCATTCCGCATGTACAGTAAACGCCATTAGCATATCATTAGCAGGCCTGACCCTCTATTCTCTGGGGCCTCCGCGATTCTCCACGTCGACTCGTGCAAATTCTCGACAGCAAGGTTCACTTGTGCTTTTAAAAATCGAAAAGACTCCAGCTCGGTAAGGGGACAGTACAACATATCTGCCAGATCATGGCGCAGGCTTGGAGGGCCGAAAGGCCTGTTCCTGTGCTGTACTTTTCTTTGTTCTTTGGTCTTTATTTATAGTGGTACCAACAAAATAGGTGGAAAGAGGGGTGAGTGCCTGTAAGCAGTTTTTAGGAAGCTAGGAAAGAGATTAATAAACAGGTAGTAATCTCTGGATAGTTTCTAGGTTCATCTGCTATTGCGTATAGCAATAGGCGTTTGGAACAGATGAATGTTTGGTTGGAGAAATGGTACAGGAGGGAGTGTCTAGATTCCTGGGACATTCGGACTGGTTGCATGGTAGGTGGGATCTGTTGAGACCAGACAAGTTACACCTTAACAGAACGAGGGCCGATGTCCTCATGGGACATTTGTAAGTACTAATGGGGGAGAGCTGAACTAATTTGGAAGAGGAAGATCTCACATAAAAGAGAAGAAACAAGATGCACAGAGGATTGACGAGGACAGATAGCACCTGGAGCAAGAAATAGAAACATATTTGGTTGGGTCAGACTAAGAGGGAATAGAATAAGGCCCAAGTTAGATTTAAAATGTATATGTGGTAAGCGCATGAAGCGTGGTAATTAAAGTTAGTGTGCTGGAGGGTCACATAGCCACATTAGAATAAGATGTGCCAATAATGGAGACCTGGCTCACAAAAGCACAGGGCTGACTAATACATATTCCTGGATATAAAGTGCTCAGGAAAGACAAGGAAGAAAAGAAAAAGAAAAAGAAATTCTGCACTGTAAATTCTATGAAGAAAGGGGGAGAGGGTGGTAGTCTTGATTCAGGAGAATATTGCAGTTGGGCAGAGCAAGGGTCAGAGCAGAGGGGTCAAGGACAGAATCTATTTGGTTACAGATTTTCTTTGGTTTGTCCTTGGGATAAACACATCACGGACAATGGCAGCATTTATTTCCCGTCCCTTATTTCCCTTGAGAAGACGGTGATAAGCCACCTTCTCACACCACTACAGTCCATGTAGTGTGGGTATACCAATGGTGCTATTAGGGAGGGAGTTCAGAATTTTGACCCAGCCACGGTCAAGGGACAGTGATATAGTTCCATGCTGGATTTATACAAGGCAAACCATGTTTAAATCACTTGATTGAGTATTTTTGCTGAGGTAACAGAGGGGGTTACAGAAGATATGCAGTGCTTAATTGTACTTGGACTTCTGAAAGATGTTTAATGAAGAGCCACATAATAGTTCTGAAACAGTTCAAAAGAAGTCATATTTTCGGCCATTCATGGTGGTGGGATCTTCTGATCCCACCAACGGCGCACCCCGCCATGGCTTTTTGGACAGTGAGGGGTCCATTCAATGAGAAACCCCATCGACAATGGAGGGACCAAAAGATCCCGTCACCAGCCAATGGCAGGCCACCTCCCGCCGCCGTGAGACACACGGCAGGTTGCTCGATAAAACCTGCCCATTAACTCTGTTTCTGGCTCCACAGATGTTGCCAGAGCTGCTGAGTTTTTGCAGCACTTTCTGTTTTTATGTCACATAACAGGCTTGTCAGTAAAGTTGAAATCCATGGAATAAAAGGGACTGTGGCAGCAAATAGGGAAGAATGCTGAGTGGATGCTTTTCAGGCTAGATGACAATATAAAGTGGGTTTTCCAAATGTTGGTACTAAGACTGCTGCTATTCCCGATACATGAAATCATAATGAATCAAACTCAGATGACACTAAACTCCAGTTATGTTGAAGTCGTCAACCACTCCCGCCAGCAGAAAAGCAAATCCCATAGAATGATGCCCATGAGAAAACGAAATTCTACACTGATTTAGATTCTGTTTATTGTCACGTGTTCCGAGGTACAATGAAAAGTATTTTTCTGCGAGCAGATCATTAAGTACATGGGAAGAAAAGAAAAGAAAAGATAATACGTAAAAGGGCAACACAAGGTACACCATGTAACTACATAACACCGGCATCGGGTGCAGCATACAGGGATGTAGTGTTAATGAGGTCAGTCCATAAGAGGGTCGTTTAGGAGTCTGGTAACAGCGGGGAAGAAGCTGTTTTTGACTCTGTTCGTGCGTGGTCTCAGACTTTTGTATCTCCTGTTAACTGTGGATTATCCCAACTTGTCTAAGCTTGTCATATGATTACATCAACCAATCAAAGGAGAGTTAGACCACACAAGAGCACAAAATCATAGAGCCCGCGGAGATCGATGAACGTAAATAGTCCGACGAATTCCTACTCATTGCCCTTGACGATGAATACCCAACTACCCGCTCATCCATTTCCCCAGCCAATGAATGCCCACCCACTCACGTCTATCCCCGGCCGATGAATGCCCACCCACTCACGGTCTATTTCCCTGTGGTGAACGCCCACCCACTCACCATCTATTTCTAAGTCGATGAAGTCTACCCACTCACTGTTTATTTCCCAGCCAATGAATGCCCGTTCACACGCCCATCCATTTCCCTAACTGATGAATGCCCACCCACTCTACTGCCAGTTTCTCCAGCTAATGCTGCAAAGGCCCGAGAGATGCTCCAAGATTTCCACTACAGCGTGTAGAACAAAGAACAAGAACAAAGAGCAATACAGCACAGGAACAGGCCCATTGGCCCTCCAAACCTGTACCGGTCATGATACCAATCTTTGCCAAAACCCTCAGCACTTACTTGTGCCGTATCCCTCTATACCCATCCTATCCATGTGTTTGTCAAGATGCCTTTTGAACGGCGTTAATGTATCTGCTTCCACAACCTTCCCTGGCAACGCGTTCCAGGTACTCACCACCCTCTGTGTAAAAAACCTGCCTCGCCCATCTCCTCTAAACTTTGCCCTACGGAACTTAAACCTATGCCCCCTGGTGCCTGACCCCTCCAGCCTGGGAATGAGCGCCTGCCCATCCACTCTATCCATGCCCCTCATAATCTTGTAGACATCTATCAGGCCATCCCTCAACCTCCGTCGTTCTAATGAAAACAGTCCGAGTCTATTCAACCTCTCCACATAGCTAACACCCTCCAGACCAGGCAACATCCTGGTAAACCTCCTCTGCACCCTCTCCAAAACCTCCACGTCCCTCTGGTAGTGTGGCGACCAGAATTGTGCACAATATTCCAAGTGTGGCCTTACGAAGTTTCTATACAACAGTAGCATGACTTGCCAGTTTTTATACTCGATGCCCCGTCCAATGTAGGCAAGCATTCCGTATGTTTTCTTGGCTACCTTGTCCACTTGTTTTGCCACCTTCAACGATCTGTGGACCTGCACACTCTGATCTCTCTGACTTTCTATATTCCTAAAAGTTTTGCCATTTATGGTATATTTTCCCTCTATGTTAGACTTACCAAAATGCATTACCTCACATTTGTCTGGATCAAGCTCCACTTGTCATTTCTCTGCCCAATTCTCTAACCTATCTATGCCCTGCTATTTCTTCTGACAATCCTCAACACTATCTGCCACTCCACCAACCTTGGTGTCATCCGCGACCTCATGACTCTTTCTGCCTATGTTGTTAGTACCTATGTGCAATACGACCTCTGGCTGTTCACCCTCCCCCTTCGTTCAGAGACATCGTTGACCCTGGCACCAGGGAGGCAACATTCCATCCTGGAGCCTCTTTTCCATCCACAGAAACACCTATCTGTGCCCCATACTATAGAGTCCCCTATAACTAGAGCTCTCCTGCACTTTGCCCTCCCCTGTTGAGCAACAGAGCCTGGCTATCTCCCCCAACAGTGCCCAAAATGGTGTACCAGTTAGAGAGGGGAACAGCCACTGGGGGTTCCTGCACTGCCTGACTGCCCTTTCTAGCGGTCATCCATCTGTCTGCCTGCACCTTGAGTGTGACCACGTCTCTATAGCTCCTATCTATGATGCTTTCCGCCACTTGCATGCTCCTAAGTTCATCCAACTGCTGTTCCAACCGAACGACATGGTCTGTGAGGAGCAGCCATTGGTTACACGTCCTGCAGACGTAGTCGACCAGAATGCTGGAAGCATCACGGATCTCTCACATCGCACAATTAGAGCACTGCACCCCGCTGAGTGACATTTAAGCATTAGTTAATTAATTCAAAATAATCACTTAAATTGTTACAAGATTAAATTACGATTAACTATGTGGTCCCTGGCTGATTTTTATTGTAGACACAGAAAAAATGTTTGACTGCATTAACAGCATGGCGGACTCTATTGCACAGGTTCAAAACAGCATGCTAAGCACAAAAAGATGACAGAGAATTTCCAGAGCTATCTCCCAACATTTTTCAATGGAAAGCTCTGGCCTTTTCGAAGGCCATTATAAGGTGTAGAGATATTGAATAAAGACTTTTACACGCATTTGCTGCTTTACAGTGTTTTCATTTGTCACTTGAATCTATTGATTTTTGCACAGACTTTGATGGTAGACATATCGGGTTTCATGGAGATATTTATTTTTTTAAATATGTTTATTAAAATTTTCCAACAAAATTTTTAACAAACCCCCTCCCAATAACAAAAAGAAAGAAACACAAACACAACAGTCAAAAATTATACAAAACTTATACATTGGGTTTCCCCATATACAATAACCCCCCATATGAAATTCAAAGGTACCCGTAGGGAAGCCCCCCCCCCACCCACCCGAATTCCCCCCCACGAAAAAGACCCCCCCCTCCTCCCCCCCCCCCCTCTTGGATTGTTGCTGCTGCTGACCTCCTCCTAACGCTCTGCGAAATAGTCTAGGAACGGTTGCCACCGCATGAAGAACCCCTGCACAGACCCTCGTAAGGCAAACTTTATCCTCTCCATCTTAATGAACCCTGCCATGTCATATATCCAGGCTTCCACACTGGGGGGCTTCGCGTCCTTCCATAATGGCAAGATCCTCCGCCGGGCTACCAGAGACGCAAAGGCCAGGATACCGGCCTCTTTCCCCTCCTGCACTCCCGGCTCGTCCGTTACCCCAAATAGTGCCAACCCCCAACTCGGCTTGACCTGGACTTTCACCACCTTGGACATAGTCCTCGCGAAACCCCTCCAAAACCCATCCAGTGCCGGGCACGACCAGAACATGTGGACGTGATTCGCCAGGCTTCCCGAGCACCTCCCACATCTATCCTCCACCCCAAAGAACCTACTTAACCTCGCCCCTGTCATACGCGCTCCGTGAGTAACCTTGAATTGTATTAGGCTGAGCCTGGTGCAAGAGGAGGAAGAATTAACCCTACTCAGGGCATCAGCCACAGACCCTCATCTCTCTCCTCCCCAAGCTCCTCCTCCCACTTGCCCTTTAACTCCTCTACCGGGGCCTCCTCCTCTTCTTTCAGCTCCTGGTAGATCACCGAGACCCTGCCCTCTCCAACCCATACACCCAAAATCACCCTGTCCTGAGTCCCCTGTGCCGGGAGCAGTGGGAATTCCCTCACCTGCCGCCTCAAAAACGCCCTCACTTGCATATTCCTGAAAGTATTTCCCGGGGGTAACCCAAACTGCTCCTCCAGTGCCCCTAGGCTCGCAAACGTCCCATCTATAAACAGGTCCCTCATTCTTCTAATCCCTGCCCGATGCCAGCCCCGAAACCCCCCATCTATCCTTCCCGGGACGAACCGATGGTTCTCCCGAATCGGGGACCAAACCGAGGCTCCCACCTTGCCCCTGTGTCGTCTCCACTGTCCCCAGATCTTCAACATCACCACCACCACCGGACTCGTGGTGTACCTTGTCGGCGAGAGCGGCAGCGGTGCCGTCGCCAGCGCCCTCAGGCCCGTGCCCACACAGGACGCCATCTCCAACCTCTTCCACGCCGCCCCCTCTCCCTCCATTACCCACTTATGGATCATCGCCACATTGGCAGCCCAATAATAGCCGCACAAATTTGGCAGAGCCAGCCCTCCCTGTCCCTACTACGCTCCAGAAACACCCTCTTTACCCTCGGGGTCTTATTTGCCCACACGAAACCCATGATGCTCCTACCTACCCGTTTGAAAAAGGCCTTGGGAATCATAATGGGAAGGCACTGGAACACAAAGAGAAACCTCGGGAGGACCATCATTTTAACCGACTGTACCCTGCCTGCTAGCGAGAGTGGCAGCACATCCCATCTTTTGAAATCCTCCTCCATCTGCTCCACCAACCGCATCAAATTGAGCTTGTGCAGGGCCCCCCAACTCCCAACCACCTGGATCCCTAAGTAGCGAAAGCTCCTTTCCGCCCTCTTCAACGGCAGGTCGTCTATCCCCTTTCCTCGGTCCCCTGGATGCACCACAAAGAGCTCACTTTTCCCTACATTGAGCTTATACCCCGAGAAGTCCCCAAACTCCCTTAGGATCTGCATGACCTCCACGATCCCCTGCACTGGATCTGCCACATACAGTAACAGGTCGTCAGCATACAACGGCACCCGGTGTTCCTCTCCCCCCGGACCAGTCGCCTCCATTTCTTGGACTCCCTTAGTCCCATGGCCAGAGGCTCAATTGCCAATGCAAACAACAAGGAGGACAGGGGGCACCCCTGCCTCATCCCTCGGTACAGCCGAAAGTGCTCCGACCTCCGCCGATTCGTAGCCACCGGGGCTCTATATAGCAACCTGACCCAGCTGATGAACCCCTCCCCGAACTCAAACCTCTGCAGCACTTCCCAAAGATACTCCCACTCCACCCGGTCGAAGGCCTTCTCCGCGTCCATAGCTGCCACTACCTCCGCTTCTCCCTCCACCGAGGGCATCATAATCACATTGAGGAGCCTCCGCACAGTAGTGTTTAGCTGCCAGCCCTTTACAAATCCCATCTGGTCCTCATGAATCACCCCCGGGACACAGTCCTCAATTCTCGTAGCCAGCACGTTTGCCAGCAACTTAGCATCCACATTGAGGAGCGAGATCGGTCTATACGACCCACATTGCAGTGGGTCCTTGTCCCGCTTCAGGATCAGAGAGATCAGCGCCACGGACATTGTCGGGGCAAGGCCCCCCCCTCCCTTGCCTTGTTGAAAGTCCTCACTAGCAACGGGCCTAGCAGGTCCACGTATTTCCTGTAAAACACGACCGGGAAACCATCTGGCCCCGGGCCTTCCCCGCCTGCATGCTTCCCAATCCTTTAACCAGCTCCTCCAGCCCAATTGGCGCCCCTAAACCAGCCACCTCCTTCTCCTCCACCCTCGGGAACCTCAGCTGATCCAAAAATCGTCGCATCCCCTCTTCCCCCGCTGGGGGCTCAGATCTGTACAGATCTCCACAGAAGTCCCTAAATACCTTGTTTATTCATACCGCACTCCGCACCGTATTCCCCCCGCTATCCTCAACTCTACCTATCTCCCTCGCTGCCTCCCTCTTACGAAGCTGGTGTGCCAGCATCCGACTCGCCTTCTCCCCATACTCATACGTCGCCCCCTGCGCTTTCCTCCACTGTGCCTCTGCTTTCCCTGTGGTCAACAGGTCGAACTCCGTCTGGAGGTTCCGCTGCTCCCTGAGTAGTCCCTCCTCGGGGGCCTCTACATATCTCCTGTCCATCCTTAAGATCTCCCCCACCAACCTCTCCCTCTCCCTGCCCTCTCTCTTCTCCCTGTGGGCCCTGATGGAGATTAACTCTCCCCTGACCACCGCCTTCAGCGCCTCCCAGACAACCCCCACCTGCACCTCCCCATTGTCATTGGCCTCCAAATTTTCATGGAGATATTTGGGGAATTAGACCTCCTCAGCTATCGCGAAGCTCCACTTAACACCACATTTATGGGTGCATCCCCTGAGATCAATTCATCGGGATCTCACTTTATATGCGGATGACTTAGACTTGTGTACACAGGGCACAGTTTAAAATTTGTGAGTGACACAAAATTTAGAAGCATATTAAAGGATGAAGAGGATAATATTTGACCTCAAGGGGCAGCACGGTGGCACAGTGGTTAGCATTGCTGTCTACAGCGCTGAGGACCCGGGTTCGAATCTCGGCCCTGGGTCATGGGCCGTGAGGAGTTTGCACATTCTCCCCGTGTCTGTGTGGGTTTCACCCCCACAAGCCAAAGATGTGCAGGTTAAGTGGATTGGCCATGCTAAATTGCCCCTTAATTGGAAAAAAATAATTGGGTACTCCAAATTTATTTAAAAAAAGAAAGAAATAAAAGGAAAAAAATAATTGACCTCAAGAGGGTATAGACAGGCTGGTGAAATGGGCGGACACAGCATTAAATTGATATCGAGAAATGTGAAGTGATTCACTTTAATCGGACATCAAAGAGTGGCAATATAAACAAAGGATACAATTCTGAAGATTCTGCGGGAACAGAGACCTGAGGCCTCTCTATTGAAGGTTGTTGAAGGTGGCAGAACAAGTTGCAATGGAATCCAATGGGATCCTGGGCTTTGTAAAGAGTGGAATAGAGTACAAAAGCAAGAAAATATGATGGACCTTAATAAAACACTGGTTCAGCCTCAACTGGGGTACTTTGTTCAATTCTGGACGCCACATTTTAGGAAAGGCATGAAAGCTATAGAGAAGGTGCAGAAAAGATTTACGAAATTTGTTCCAGAGATGAGGGTCTTAGAAACCTAGAAACATAGACAAAATAGGAGCAGGGGGAGGCCATTCGTCCCTTCAAGCCCGCACCGGCATTCATTGTGGTTATTGCTGATCATCCAACTCAATAGCCGAATCCCGCTTTCCCCCATATCTGTTGATCCTCTTTGCCCTAAGTGCTATATCTAACTGCTCCTTGAAATCATACAATGTTTTGATAGACTTGGGTTACAAGAATGGATTGGAGAAGCTGGGGTTGTTTTTCTAAAAAGAAGACTTGAGAGAGGTGTTCAAGATCACGAGGCATTCTGGAAAGAATAGAGAGGGAGTAACTGTTCCCATTAATGGAAGGGTCAATAAGCAGACAACAATAGATGTTAGTGATTGGCAGGAGAGCAAAAGGCAACATGAGGAATTTGTCCTTTATGCAGCAAATAGTTAGGATCTTCAATGCACTGCCTAAAAGGGTAGTGGAGGCAGCTTGAATCATGGCTTTCAAAAATTGGATAAGCAGCTGAAGGGGAAAATGCTCTTGCGCAGAACTGGCACTACTCAAATGGCCTCCTTCTGTGCTGTCAGTCTACAATCGTATGGTCTTGGGTTGTGGCAACAAATGTGATTATGTTATTAATTTATCAACTTTCAAAGTCTTTGGTTCGCCAAGATAGAGGGGAGAATAAGAGAGTTAAAATGCCTTCTGTCTCTTTTTTATCCATGCAGCTACTGGAATAATAGCACAATTAACGAATTGTTAATGTAATTGTGAGCATGCAACACTCTATCCGTATCAATTTGAGTCAATCTGGTTCCACCACCCCCAATTTTCATGTTGGTCTCATCAGTGGGATAGGATCCTTTATTTCCTTTAGTTTTCTTCAGATTTCTCCTCTGCTAATCTTTAATAGGGCACATTTTACCAAGCAGTGGAATCCTTTCTATACGGTGTCGGAATACTCATTTCATGGGTGAATCTGGAACGTGAGTATCACGGTGCAGTTTGTGTCTGGGATATTAAACCCAAACTCAATCCTGTAGTTCAGAAAGGCAACTCTGAATAGCGATTGGGGAGAGAATTCCTGGGCGATTATTTTCCCTCCCAAATGCAGATGGGCAGAGACTTTCTTTTTTCACTCAAATTATCAGGGTTTTCACAGAATTGAGACCCAACAAGTGAAATATGTGGTAAGTTAACACAAAGCGCCATCTATCGCTTCTTCTTGCACACAGCATTTCCAATTCTGCATTAGGAAGTGAACAAACTCTGAAAACAGGAATTCCAGCCACGATATCAGGATTGATGTTTCAAACTCTCACCTCTTCCCAAATTCGCATTGATAGTAGCTGGGTCAAGATATTCAACCTGTTAAGGAAGCACATGTCTATTCTCTATCAGTCCAGCAATGTTAGTGGTCAGTACCTTTTCCCTACGTTTCATCAGGATTGAAAAATAGTGCTGTCTTCTTTCTCTCAGTATTCTTTCCCATCAATTTCTCCCTTCCAGGTCTCCTTTCTTGAAGAGGCAGATTCTTTCCTGAAAGTTGATCCTGCACTGGCAACTCGCCTATCTGTGAGCCTTGCCAATGAGCATCGGAAGGCTATTCCCATTATCATGGGGATGAGGGGAAGTTGGCAACCATGGAGGGTGGGGGGGATTGGCGATTACAGGGAAGTGAGGTTTTGAAAATTGTGAGAAGAGTGATGGAGGAAGGAGAGTAAGAGATCGCTGAGGTGAGAGGATGGGTCGGCCAGTCACAAGGTGTGTAAAGAGGTAAGCTTGTTGGGCTGAGGGGAAACAGTCCAGTTCCTCCGAGTCCACAAGCTGTGCTATAAAGGCAATTACCTCATGGACCCAGCTCTTCTCGCCTCCTCTTACGAAACAGAATTCCTGAGCCTTGGGGAGCCAATGCGTTAAAACTAAAATACGGTTAAAACACCACCTGTTAAGGCACCACCTTCTCCCTAAAAGTATCTGCTGACCAAACACCATTTGAGAGCAATTTATTCCAAGCTCCCCAACCTGCCTGTTGAGACAAAAGAGAAATGGGAAGGTTGGATGCAAATTGAGGCCGGGTTTGACATTGTTCTAAATTACTTGTGTTATGGGCCAGGGTTCAGAGAACCCCAAAGTGTATCATGGAGTTCACCTGACCCACAACTCTTAATAGATTGTGGTATGGGGAGCACACGGCCCACTCTACAGGTGTGGTACAGCAGAAATGGAAAAGTATTTTTTTTAAGCAAAACAATGTTTATTCTATGAACTCAAGTTAACCTTTTTGAAACATACAGTGAACATCTTAGCAAGCATCAATTCAAATACAACCCCCAAAGACTACAACACTAAGTAAACCTTTAAGCTTTCCTTTTTAACATCCATAAGACTTGAAAAGCCTCACCCCCACAACTTTGGACATTGCCTTGAAGAAGGCTGTCCAGAACCCGACGGGCCTTGGCATGCCCAGAACAAGTGCCCAGAATATGTGGGCGTGGTTAGCCAGGCCTCCCTGGAACCGTTCCCATTTTTCCTGCACATCCAGGAAGAACCTGCTCAGTTGCATTCTTCTCAGGCGTGCTCTGTGTCTGCTGGAGCTAGTGCACTACCTTCCTGGTGGATAGCAAGTTAAAATCCATTTGTAACGGTTAATGGTTGGGACCTCAGAGTACCTTCGATCCAGAAGAGAGTCGATCATGTTGCTGCCTAGCCGCCCTCTCTTCCCTGTCTCTGCATGCCTTGCAGATGATAATTTCTCCTGTAATCACAGCCTTCAGCACCTCCCAGGATTGGAGGATGAGACCTGCCCGTCCCGGTTGTTAGTACAGTACTTGTCTATGGCCTGTGATGTTTTCTAGCAGAAGGCCTTTTCGGCCAAAAGGGCCATGTCCAACCTCCATGTGGGGCATTGTGTAGCCACCTGAGTTGGCCGCTTCCTGACTTAAAATGGGGAACCGCAAAGGCTAAAGGGAAATTCAGCCAACACAGCCAAAGACTAGCAAATACAGAAATCATGTATATTGGAACCTGCAAAACAACCAGACAGCACCAAAACCAGCAGCCATCTGCATAGCAATGTAGCAGCCATCTACATAGTAATGTGCGATTCCCAGGCACAATGGCAACAGTTAAGGTAAATAAAGCCAAGCCAGACTCCTCGGCGCCAGCAGGAGCCAAGACAAAGGAAGGCCAACGGACACTTAGGACCGCCCAGCGATCAGGGAACCGCTCCAGCATTGGAGAAATCGAGCCAAGTGATCGGAAAGTAGTCCAATCACTTGGAACCAGGTACGGGGTCCGCCCAGAAAGGCGGGAAGCCCCTGGTAACTATAAAGTAAAGCCCCCAAGTTCAAATCGTTCTTCTTTGGCAGGGTCACTCAGCAACTTGAACCAACCCTTGACAGTGACATGTCTTGTTGCCTCCAAGCAAGTAAGTCTCAAGTCAACACTCACTACGAGATAGGCGCTCCTAGCTACCAGTCCATACCAGCTTTGAATCCCGCAGACTCAAGACCTGAATGAAAGGCCATTTGTTCCCCTGACCTGGTGGGCCAGTCCGAAGCTAAGTATAGGCCTGTTAGTTATAGAAATAGCCTAGAAAGTAGAGTTTATGCATGAGTAGCGATTTACTGTGTATAATAAATGTGTTTTGATTTGAATCTTACTAATTGGTGTGTTGAGTTATTGATCATTACTTGAACTTGAACCTCGTGGCGGTATCATAAAGATACCTGGCGACTCTAGAGCAAAGGTTATAAAACAGAGCCAATTGAACCAACCAAAAGTTAGCAATATATTACTGGCGACATCCTGATGGGACCCGATCTAGAAGTGGCTTAACCACTCCCGGAGAACCCAAAAATTTGAATTAGAAATCCAATTGGGAACAGAAAATCCACAAGTCTTCAAGCAGTTCTGATCAATCCTCATAATTCGGAAGTGTGTTAATGCATGAGTAACTAACAGGGCAATAAGGTAAACTGATAGATTTTTTGTTGCGACAAAACTGTTGGGGTTTGTATTCCAGAAAATAGCGAAAGCCGTACCCGTAATTACAGCACCGCCTTAATACCCCTTGTTCCAAATTTTAAGAGAAGTATTTAGAGAGGAAAGATGGCAATACAAGCAATGCAACACCGCATGAACCCCGAAGAATTTGTGGTCGCAGCGACCAGCAGCAGCAAAGTAGGACAGTGTCCCGTTTGGGAAGAGGAAATCAGAAAGTACCTCAAAGGGAAAGGATGGCCCTTTTGGAGCGAATGCTGTGAAAATGAGGAAACAGGTCCCGGGAGTATAGGACATACTTGGTGGGAGAACCTGAGCGAAATCCATAAGAAAAGCTTGGGAAAAGCTCGCAAGCCGATGGCAATCGTGTCCTGTTTGGAACAATTGCGAGGCACAGAGGAGGTCGTTCGGACACTCTGTAAAGAGATAGAGGAGACACATCGAATGAGTAAGGTCGATGTGAGCGAGATAGAGAAAGAGAACCTAGAATTAAGAAGGAAGTTAGCAGCAAAGGACGGAGAGGTGGATGATGCCAAGTGGGCACACCAGTCTTGTCTGGTGCACCTAAGCAGCTTCCAGACACAGTACAAAAAGGCCTATCAGGACACGCAACGTGCAGTCCTGGTAAGAGAGGAAACAGAGAAACAGGTAGAGGCATTGCAAAGTGTAGCGACCTGAAAGCAGCATTACGAGCACTCCATACTACCACCACGGAGCACAGACAGAGCTCACTAGATCACGCAAAGTGCCGGAAGCAGATTGCAGAACTGCAAACTTTGCTTTCCGTTCAGAAAGGATTCCAGAGCACCTTTGGATCCCAGTTAGATGAGGAAGACGGCCCGGATTGGGAAGAATTAAATGAGACCGCGCATAGATACGTTCAGGGAACATGTGCGCAAGGAAAGCCCCAGAAGAGAAAAGCGCCCCAACCCACCACAGAGCAGATAGTTCAGGCTCCAATGAACCCAGTCACCACCCACCACACAGCCACATCGGACGACACGGAATTTCTGTACACCACCCCCTTAACAGTGACCCAATTACAGGACGCATGCGAGAAAATCACACTGTTCCTCCCCACCTCAGACCCCCACCACTTCTTTGCCAGAGTAAAGCAGCAGGCGACCATGTACGGCCTGGACGAGCATGAGCATGTGAGTCTCACAGTTTTGTGTTTAGACTCTTCGGTCGTAGCATCACTTCCCGACTCACAGAATGTAGGAGGAGGCACCCTTGAGAAAATGCACGCAGCAATCCTAAATGCAATCGGCTACAACAGAGGTGACCCCGTAGAAGGCCTGAATAAGTGCAGGCAGAAAAAGACGGAACACCCCACAGCGTGTAGATTCATTTCACAGCAGTTTTGGGGAATTTAGAACGTGCCCATTTGTCCCAAGATGGTACGGTAAAATGGACCCGCACCCTTATCTCCCATGCCACAGAGGCAGGACAAAAAGCCTGTACGAATTATGACCCCCTCAGAGGAAGCCCACAATGAGAAATGGGTTTTAAAAAGATTGTCCCGCACCTAGGAGCAGTCTGTACAAAACAAACCCGCAGATAGGAATCCCAAGGAACAGCAGGCAGAAGCAGACATCCACACAGTTAAAATGCACCAGAACCCCGCATGGGTGAACGAAGGCAGGAACAGCCCCCCACAAAAGCCACAGGAGTGTTACAACTGTGGACAGTTAGGACACTTTGCACGAGAATACAATGCCCCATGAAAGCCACAGAGAGCACAGCAGGCAGGCACTCTGAATAAGAATATGTCAGAGCCCATACATAGTGTAGGCACCCATTCAAACCATATGGACCTGAAGGGAATGGACTGACGGTGCTCGGGCTCCCCCAGTTGGGTCTGCGACACCCTTTGGGATAGGTCCGGCCGACAGTAGTTGCAGCAAAGATTCGGGGACAGCCCATCAAATTTCTCTGGGACACAGGAGGGTCCCGCACCACAATCAATTCCTCCACCATATTCCAGAAAGACACGTGGCCCACTACAGCCACTATCACCCTCAGCGGCTTTACAGGCCACTCACAGCAGGGACACATCACAGCCCCTGTACCCATTCAAATCGGCAACATCACCACCAAGCACCCCATAGTCTTAGTCGACCTGCCCCACACAGCAGAACAAATTTTGGGCATCGATTTTATGAATTCCCACAACCTATCCTTTGATCCAGTCAACCAATGTGTCTGGAGAATGGCAAAATCTGCAAGAGCCACCACAACGCTCATCAGAGGAGAATATGCAAACATGATTAGCGCAGTCGGCGAATTTTGGTTTGACCCGACCACAATTAGCATAGACAAGCAGGTTAGGGCAGTTCTGCAGAAGCAAAGGACAGCATTCGCGACCCACAAACACGACTGTGGCCGGATGACTGGTTCCGTTCAAATCACAGGACCTGACCCTAGACCCCAAAAGCAATACAGATTTCCCCAAGAGGCAGAGGGAGAAATCGCAAAAGTGATCGACAGTTTATTAGAGCAGGGCGTACTCAGATCAGTAGTCTCCACTAATAATGCCCCGATTTGGCCAGTGAGAAAGCCCGATGGATCATGGCGACTGACCATCAATTGCCGGGAACTCAACAAAGTCACCCCAGCAGCAGCCCCCACGGTAGCCACAAGTCCCGAGACCATGCTCAAACAGGGATTCAACTCATGATACTTTACGGTTTTAGACGTCAGTAATGGATTCTGGTCCATTCCATTGGCAAAGGCGTGCCAGTACAAATTTGCCTTCACTTTTAAAAATCAGCAGTACACGTGGACATGCCTTCCACAAGGGTTCCACAACTCCCCCTCCATTTTCCACCGACAGTTGGCAAATGGTTTGTCAAAATTTTCTCGCCCCGAATGTCTGGTCCAGTATGTGGACGACCTATTACTGCAGACAGACACCAAGGCAGAGCACATCGAGCTTCTGTCCGAACTCCTGGAACTCCTGTAGAAAATTGGTTGTAAAGTAAACCCCAAAAAGGCCTAGATTTTGGAAAACAAAGTGATATATTTGGGTACAATTATCACACATGGTAAACGTGAGATCGAGCATAAAAGAATTGACTCGATTGCCAAATTGCCCGTTCCCCAGAACGTTTCAGCCCTCCGGTCGTTTTTAGGACTGGTTGGCTACTGTCGAAACCACATTGACGGTTTCGCCAGCAAGGCAGCACCCCTCTCAGACCTCCTAAAGAAAGGAGCCCCCTGGGAATGGCTTCCGCAGCACACGGATGCTGTGGACTCTTTGAAAAGAGCACTCATAGCAGCCCCCGCACTACAAGTTCCAGACCCGCTTTCCCCCTATGCGATAGAGGTAGCAAGCACAGACCGCACCCTTTCGGCCGTGCTCCTCCAGGAACGGCACGAACAATTAAGACCCGTGGCTTACGCCTCCAGAGTTTTAGATGCTGTGGAGCAGGGATTTTCAGCCTGTGAAAGGCACCTGCTCGCTGTTTTTTGGGCAGTACAATATTTTTCATACATAACCGGACTGAACCCCATCACAATCCTGACGGAACACACCCCCGCCCAACTTTTACTGGACGGACGACTTAAGTACGGTACAGTCAGTCAAATAAGAGCAGCCAGATGGACCCTTCTTTTGCAGGGACGGGACATCACCGTTAAAAGGACCAAGACCCACACTTTCTTAGCCGATAACCTTCAGTACCCAGGCACCCCCCATGAATGTGGAATCATCTCACCGCACCACAACATAGGCCCCTTTATTGCAAAAACACCCCCCAGAAATATAGGTAGTTCACCCCAGAGCCCCCAGCACACAGACACGTGTGAACCTTTAAGAATATATGTGGATGGATCTTCCACGATTTGAGAAGGGAGGCGCATTACAGGATGCGGCATTTATGTTGAGGACGCACAGGGACGCGCCCTAGAAGAAATATCACTAAAGCTACCAGGCCACTTAGTCGCGCAGGCGGCAGAACTAGCAGCCGTGGTGTACATTGTGGATCACCCAGATTCCTTCCCCAGCCCGGACAGCCTCTATGTCTGCAATAGCCTCACAGAATTCCTACCCCTGTGGAAAGCAAGAGGATTTGTTTCCGCAGACAGAAAACCCCTCCCTTCAGCCCCATTGCTCCGCCACATTTTAGAAAAAGCACAGAACAGGACATTCGGAATTGTTAAAGTTCGAGGTCACCACCGTTCCTCCCGCCCCTGGAAATGTAAAAGCCGACGCACTGGCAAAAGCAGGTTCCAGGCACGGATATTTTTGGACACCCTCGGAAAGCACACCAGTAAATGCAGTTCAGGTCTCGCAGACTAATATCGAGGATTTAGTGCAGGCCCAGAAGCAGGATAACAATCTCAGGGAGATTTTGAAAGGAAAATTTACGGCACCTTACGATAGATTTTAAAATGCACTGACCACACATGACGGTGTGGTGTTAAAAGACACCCTTTATGTGGTTCCTGAACAGGACAGGAATCAGCTCATTTGTTTATTCCATGACAGTCATGGACATCAGGGAATTGATCCCACTACAGCCCACCTCAGGCAGTTCTGTTGGTGGCCAAGTTTAAAAGAAGACGTAACGCACTACGTTGAGAATTGCCTTATCTGTGCTCAGAACAATCCAGACAGATACGCAAAGAAAGCTCAACTTAGCCACACCCGCCCCGTTAACGGCCCCTGGACTAACATCCAGATTGATTTTATAGGACCATTGCCCCCTTGCAGGAATGGTTACAAATACGTATTAGTCGTCATAGACACTTTTATGAAATGGGTAGAGGCATTCCCATCCAGAGCGAACACGGCAAAGACCACAGCCAAGATCTTAATCCACCACATCTTTACGAGATGGGGACTCCCTCGCAGCAATCAATCCGACCAAGGTTCCCATTTTACAGGACGTGTCGTGAAGAACGTCCTCACGATATTTGGCATTACCCAAAAATTCCACATTGCATACCACCCCCAGTCAAGTGGTATCGTGGAGCGCATGAATCGGACCCTAATATCAACCCTCAGAAAAATGGTCCAACAAAACAACACCACTTGGGATTCAGTCCTCCCCTTTGCGCTGATGTTTTTGAGAAATACAGTCTCAACATCCACAGGTTACACCCCACACACTCTCATGACCGGACGCCCATGAAAGGCACAGAAATTTTATTAGGATAGGACTTGACCAGCACCGAAGTGACGGCCCTCACACACGAGAACGCAGTCAAACAACTAGTTGAGAATGTAAAAACGGTTCAGCTTGCAGCCGCAGTAAGATTAGGCACACGGAAGAAACAGAGCAAGGCCTGTTTTGACAAGACAGTGCATGCAACTGAGTTTGAGGTAGGACAGCAGGTCATGCTCTCAATTTATAACCCCAGCACATTCCTGTCACCTAAATATTCAGGTCCATACTCCATTGCGGACAAAGTAAGCCCCTCCGTGTACAAAATTAAGTACCTCAACGGAAAGACTGCGTGGTTCCATATCAACCAGCTTAAGGCATATGGCCCACAGTCCAACCACGCACACATCACGTCATGCTCAACGCAGCACACCACGCCCTGCCCACAGCCAACGTATTCCTACCTCCCCCTCACACGCCCACCACATCCACGGACTCGCCCTCGACTACACCCCCGACCTCTAGACTCCGCCCCGGAACGCCCACAGACAGCAGCAGCAGCGACAGCGACTGTGACTCAGACAACAGCCACAGCACGCCTCCCTACTATCCCCAGGCAACAGGACCCACACCCAGTGAATCTGACCACGATTCGAGTGATCCCTTCCTCATCATATTCCTCAATAAACCCCACCAAAGACCACCGCCCTATGATTACGACCGCGACTCCGTCCCCACAGAACTAGACACCACCTTTTGGCACCGCGACAACACATTCAGGCTCGTCCGGAACGACGAGATGGACCCCAAATCGCACCATGCAGCCCTATCAGCCCTGATACATTCCAGAGTATGGCATCCGGGAGAAGATGACGACTTTGAGTCTGACTCCCAAAGCGAGATCCCCTTTGCGACCCTGTTCGCAACTGATAACTGAGGTGTCCAGATGATGTTTTAAAAAAGGAACCGCTTGGGAGAAAACGGTGTCCTTTCTGATGGAACCTGCAGCATGTTTAATGTTGTTTGTAGTGGTATTGCTAAATGTTGTTTGTAAGATCAGAATTTTTTTTTTTCCCGGCCCCACGCCTTATTTGTCTGCAGAAACCTATGAGAACTTGCCAGCACACTCATCGGCCGAAACCGCTGAGACCTTGCCAGACCCCCGTTCATAACTGCCCTTCTGGTTCGAAGGTAGAGCCAATACGGCAACCCCCACGATGACTACATTTTTGCCCGTTCTTGTTGGTTGCTCAGGCAGTGGAGAAACGGCATTGGTCTCCACCCTGCCTGAGGACCCCCCGTCTGGTCAGCTACGCTCGGGTAGAGCACACACGGCATTGGTTGCCGTCCTACCCGGGGATTCCATCCAATTCTTACCCGTCGCGGCCCATACGCACCTCATTTCGGCACTTTTGGTTCAAAAAGTTGTGTTTTGTTTTCAGGCGACCCTTAGGTTGCCATCCCTATGCTATTTATATCCTCAAACATTTGGATGGTAAATCGCACAGCCTGCGAGACGGCTAGCACTGTTTCAGTATTTTTTAAGTGTGTCTTGTCCTCAATATTCGGTTTTTAAAAAAAATGAGGGAGTCAGACATGGTGACAAATTATAAAGGGAGAATTGGCACTAAAGGACAGACATACTAACGCACAAGATATTAACCAAGATAGTAACAGACACTATGCTTGATCCCACAGAACCGCAGAAGCTCCAGGAAAAGAGACTAAACGGAAAGGAAGAGAAGAGAAGAGGAAGAAGAAGAACAATTAGGACATCCTCCGTGTTGATCACCGCTATTATGATGTGTATTCGGTTGCGCGCGAACGTGAACCCCCTGACCCCCACCCCCCCCAGCCGTCAATGATTCACTTTATTATGTAATGCATGTCCCTGTTTTGACATAGCGCCACTTAGAAATTGTTAGTTAAAAATTTTCTTGCATAGTTATGGTCAGTGTAGAGGCCATAGAAGAGTGCTCGCCAGGTCAGGGAATGAAGACAACGTAGTTATGTGATCCTTCACGCTTCGCGTTGGTCACTTCCCGACTTAAAATGGAGAACCACAAAGGCTGAAGGGAAATTCAGCCAACACAGGCAAAGACTAGCAAATACAGAAATCATGTGTATTGGAACCTACAAAACAACCAGACAGCACCAAAACCAGCAGCCATCTACATAGTAATGTGCGATTCCCAGGCACAATGGCAACAGTTAAGGTAAATAAAGCCAAGCCAGACTCCTCGGCGCCAGCAGGAGCCAAGACAAAGGAAGGCCAATGGACCCTTAGGACCGCCCAGCGATCAGGGAACCGCTCCAGCATTGGAGAAATCGATCCAAGTAATCGGAAAGTAGTCCAATCACTTGGAACCAGGTACGGGGTCCGCCCCGAAGGGCGGGAAGCCTCTGGGGACTATAAAGTAAAGCCCCCAAGTTCAAATCATTCTTCTTTGGCAGGGTCACTCAGCAACTTGAACCAACCCTTGACAGTGACCTGTCTTGTTGCCTTCAAGCAAGTAAGCCTCAAGTCAATGCTCGCTACGAGATAGGCGCTCCTAGCTACCAGTCCATACCAGCTTTGAATCCCGCAGACTCAAGACCTGAACGAAAGGCCATTTGTTCCCCTGACCTGGTGGGCCAGTCCGAAGCTAAGTATAGGCCTGTTAGTTATAGAAATAGCCTAGAAATTAGAGTTTATGCATGAGTAGCGATTTACTGTGTATAATAAATGTGCTTTGATTTGAATCTTACTAATTGGTGTGTTGAGTTATTGATCATTACTTGAACTTGAACCTCGTGGTGGTATCATAAAGATACCTGGCGACTCGAGAGCAAAGGTTATAAAACAGAGCAAATTGAACCAACCAAATGTTAGCAACAGTTGGGCACGGCTCATCTCCAACCTCACATCCATGTAGTGTAGAGCATGATTGGAGGTTACAATCGCGGAGTATTCTGTTCTTACTATTGTTATGGGCCAGGGATTAGAGAACCCCAAAGTGTATCATGGAGTTCACCTGACCCACAAGTTTTAATAGATTATGCTATGGGGAGCACACGGCCCACTCTACAGGTGTGGTACAGCAGAAATGAAAAAGTATTTTTTAAAGCAATACAATGTTTATTCTATGAACTCAAGTTAACCTTTTTAAAACATACAGTGAACATCTTAGCAAACATTAATTAAAAAAGAACCCTGAAAACTACAACACTAAGTAATCCTTTAAGATTTCCTTTTAACATCTATAAGACTTAAAACACCTTTCAACAGAAGCACATTAGGTTTACATTCACTACTGAGAACATTTATAATTCTGAATTCACCAAATGATCAAGAGATAGTCTTTTGATGGCAGAGAGAACAGCAGTACGTCTGCTTGGTCTGGCTACAGCTCCAACACTGAAAACGAAACTAAAACACACCCTGCAGTTTGCTCAAAAACGAAAGTAAAAAGCTGACAGACAGCCCAGCTCCACCCACACTCTGACATCACTGACAAACACCCATTTCTTAAAGGTACATTTCTTAAACACCCATTTCTTAAAGGTACTCTCACATGACACTATTTCTGGAAGCACCAATTTCCCCACTACAAAGAAGTCGATGTGGGTATAGACCTTGTGTACTGGCGGGAAAAACAAGAATTCCTTGTTACCTGGGTGCATGAACCACCATTGCCTGCATCTGCTCCATAAATGTTCCTATTTCCCTAGTCATGCCTGCCGTTTTCCCTGTTCCGAAGTTGGATCGGTCCGTCAGTAGGTCCTGTGCACAGTTAAAGTGCTGACTATGACGTACTGTCCCCCTTGGTCCTTAACTGTCCTCGTCACAGTAAAGACCATCCTCTTATTTATCCGTATAGCTACGTTCCCCCCGGCCCTTGACCCGTGTCAGGAATGGTAGATCTGTCCCACCCAGCGCCCTTCCTTTACCCGCAGTCGGCCCTTCTCCCTAAGGTGCACCTCTTAGAGGGAGATTTTGTCCGCTTTGATGTCTTTCAGGTGGGTGAAGACTTTGGATCTTTTCATTGGGCCGTGAAGTCGCCTAACGTTCCAAGTGACTATCCTGATGGGAAGTGTTTATCTCCCACACCTCCTGCCTGCGGGATCAACCATACTTACCTTATGGATGTGCCCCTGCACTCTGGGATTTTCCTTTATAAGGGGGCCATTAAAAATGGTCACGGTCACTGTGCTCACCATGAGGCCGGCCCCTGTGCTCCGGGGTTTCCCTGTGTCCAGGGACCACACAATTTGGATGCCAACTGTGTGTACGCCATGTGAGAGAACGCCTGCTCTCCGGGATTTACCTTTGTTCAGGAATCCTTCAAAGTGACTACTTGCACTGCCATCTTGTTCCACATTTCCGAGAGACCTGCTGAAGTGAGGGTGGAGCTGTGCCCAAGAGTCGCAGATTTTGGGGTATCAGAATTATTCATGAGGAAGAGGGACGATTCCCTTGCTTTTGCTTCTCTAATCGCCCGCTGGAGAATCTTGCTTGGCTGGTGAGCCCTTCACCCTCCTGTCATTTTGTTCCCTCTACGGATTTGTTTCATCCCCATTCCTGCTGCCCCCCAACCCCCCCTATCCCCTCCCTGTACCCCCTCTCTTTACCTCTCTGCTTTCCCCCCCTTGGTGTTGTGTCCCCTTCCCCACCCCCGTCAGATGTTCTCTCCCCGATGGGGATGCATCGTGCCCCTCCCCCTCATTCATACATCCTGGTGCTAGCTTTCCCACTTGTGTGGTGGCCCACCTCCTGGGGCCGGTCTGAGCCCCTCCTACGCCTGCTGTTGGTGTCCCCTGTATCTCCTCCTCACCATCTCCTGCGCGCTGCTGCACTCGCCCCCTCCTTTCTACGAACTGGTTTCCCTGTTCATAATGAGGCGATGCAGTCCCGCGCAAGATTGTCCATTGGTTTTCTTCTGTCTCCTCTGTGTCTTCTTTATCGCAGTCTCCCTTGCTGTCTGTCCAGACCGTTCTTTTGGATGGACTAGTCCGCTTCTGCAGGGGCAGTAAAGTAATGTTCCTTGCCCTGGTATGTTACCCAGAGCCAGGCTGGGTACAGCATCCCTAGTTTAATTATATTTTTGTACAGTGCCGATTTTGCCTGATTAAATTCAGCCCTGCCCTTTACCAGGTCCGCCCCAATGACCTGGTAGACTCTGATTTTATGTCCCTCCCACTTAAAAGCCTTTGTCTGTCTGGCCCGCCAAAGGATCCGTTTCTGGTCCTGGTACTTGTGCAGTTTGGCGATGACCGCTCTCGGCTGCTCCCCCGCTTGGGGTTTGGTCGGAGGGACCTGTGAGCCCAGTCGATCTCCGGCAGCTTGTGGAAGCTGTCCCTCCCCATTAGGTTACCCAGCATTTGGGCCACATTGCTGGTCAGATCCCTGCCCTCAATTCCCTCTGGCAGCTCCGCTATTCTAATGTTCTGTTGCCTTGACCGATTTTCTTGGCCCTCCACCTTTCCTTTCAAGCTCCCCTGAGTCGCCACCAACCTCTTGATTTCAGCCACCAGGGCGACGATTCGGTCGCTCTGGTTGGTTGAGGATTTCTCCAGCTCCTTTATTGTGCTCTCCTGGGCCTCCAGTCTCCTTCTCATACTGTCGAGAGCCACCTATGTGGTGGCCAGCACCTCTGCCACTGCAACCTTGACTGCCGCCTTTATTTCGACCTTAATGTCATCTCTCATCTCTTTCAGTTCCCTGGTGAGGAACATCTTCCATCCATCGCCCTGGGGTGATGGGGTGGGTGGGGTGCGAAGCTCTCTTTTCGGGTCTCCTGTCTCCCTCTCTCGAGGGCGGCCGGGGCCCCTTACCTCGTTTGGTCTGCTGATCCGCTGGCCCGCTGCTCTTGTCCCTTGCTGCAGTTCTTGGTGTCACTGTGACCTCTTGAGCTGTTTCTTCCCGGCATGCTTGCTATATATCTTGTCGTTGAGGGTGAGGGATTGTTTTAGTCCATTTTTGTGGGCTAAATTCGGTCAAAAGTGCCCATTATTCTGTTTTATGGAGGACAGCCACCTGATGTATGGCTACTCAGCACATCCCCTTCACCAGAAGTCCTGGCATTATTGCCACAGGCCTGGCATTATACCAGCACTGAAATTCATACACCATATTGCTCATTTGTGCGATAGGCAAAAAGATGTTTTTTTAAATATAATCTTTATTGTCACAAGTAGGCTTACATTAACACTGCAATGAAGTTACTGTGAAAAGCCCTTAGTCGCCACACTCCAGCACCTGTTCGGGTACACAGAGGGAGAATTCAGAATGTCCAAATTACATAATAGCATGTCTTTCGGGACTTGTGGGAGGAAACCCGCACAGACACGGAGAACATTTAACACCGCACAGACAGTGACCCAAGCTGGGAATTGAACCTGAGACCCTGAGAAGCCATAATGCTAACCACTAAGCTACCGTGCTGCCCACTACATTTGATATCAAAACAAGTTGTTGTAACAATTTGACCATTGCACTCTGAGATGACAAGATGTTGAAGAAAATTAATAACTGTGGAGTGGAATCCAACAACATAGTAACAGAATTTAGCTAATGATTGGAGAAATCCATTCATATAGAAGAGAAGAGAGTCGGACTGGGGTAGGTGGCATAGTGGTACTTTCACTGGTCTAGTAAACCAGAGGTTTGCTCTGGGGACCCAGATTCAAATCCCGCCACTACAGATGGTGAATTTAATAAAAATCTGGAATTAAAAGTCTAATGATGATCATGAAACCATTGTTGACTGTTGTAAAAATCCTTCTGGTTCACTAATGCTCTTTAGGGAAGGAAATCTGCCATCCTGACCTGGTCTGGCCAACATGTGACTCCATGTCCACAACAATGTGGTTGACTCTTATGGGATGGGCAATAAATGCTGGCCCAACCTGTGTCTCCCATGTCCATTGGACCACTGGAAAATGAGGCTGGAGAAGTAGTAATAGGAAACAAAGAAATGGCAGAGGAATTGAAGAGTTACTTTGCATCACTCTTCACGGTGGAAGACACCAGTAGGATGCCAGATGATACAAATATTTGCAGAGGGACAAGTAGTATTGAGGAAGCAGGAGGGCTGCAGAAGGACTTGGACAAGCTAGGGGAGTGGGCAAAGAGGCGGCAGGTGGAATACAATGTGGAAAAGTGTGAGATCATGCACTTTGGAAATCAGAAGTACAAAAGGACTTGGGAGTCCTTGTTCATGATTCTGATAAGGTTAGCGTGCAGGTTCAGTCGGCAGATAGGAAGGCAAATGCAGTAGGACAGCACGGTGACACAGTGGTTAGCACTGAGACTGCGGCGTTGTGGACCTGGGTTCAAATTCCAGTCCTGGGTCACTGTCCTTGTGGAGTTTACATGTTCTCCCCGTGCCTGCATGGGTTTCACCCCCACAATCCAAAAGATGTGCAGGTTAGGTGGATTAGCCATGCTAAATTGGAAAAGCCCCTTAATTGGAAAAAAAAATAATTGGGTACTCTAAAAAAAATTTTTAAAGGAAGGCAAATGCAATGTTAGCATTCATGTCAAGAGCGCTGGAATTCAAGAGCAGGGATGTACTTCCGAAGCTGTATAAGGCTCTGGTCAGAACCCATTTAAAGTATTGTGATAGGTTTTGGGCCCCGTATCTAAGGAAGGATGTGCTGACCTTGGAAAGGGTCCAGAGGAGGTTCACAAACATGATCCCTGGAATGAAGAGCTTGTCATATGAGGAACGGTTGAGGACTCTGGGTCTGTACTCGTTGGAGTTTAGACGGATAAGGGGGGATCTTATTGAAACTTACAGGATACTGCGAGGCCTGGATAGAGTGGACGTGGAGAGGATGTTTCCACTTGTAGGAAAAACCAGAACCAGAGGACACAATTTCAGGCTAAAGGGACGATCCTTTAAAACAGAGATGAGGAGAAATTTCTTCAGCCAGAGGGTGGTGAATCTGTGGAACTCTTTGCCGCAGAAGGCTGTGGAGGCCAAATCACTGAGTGTCTTTAAGACAGAGATAGATTAGTTCTTGATTAATAAGGGGATCAGGGGTTATGGGGAGAAGACAGGTGAATGGGGATGAAAAAGATATCAGCCATGATCGAATGGCGGAGCAGACTCGATGGGCCAAGTGTGCAATTCTGCTTCTACGTCTTATGGTCTTATGTCCCATGAACGAATTTAAAAAATACATGCATTATGTTCAGCAATCAGCTGTGCTTGAATTTTGAATGTATCGGTACAACATGTCCCATCTGGCTTGCTGTAATCCTGTAACCTCTGCCATGGGGGGATCTTGGCCAATTTACAATGAGTTCAATAAAGACCTCTCACTGAGACAGACACAGAAGCATTGCAGTTTAAACACAATACAAGCTGCAGCATAAGCCAAGTGACCGAAGAAGCTGAGAGACCATGAGGCCAATAATGTGATGGAAATTTTTGCAGTGAATCAGGTGCTAAAGCCTTGCGTTACCTTGTACAGAGTTCGTGAATGCTCCAGGTTCGATTAAAATGAGTTGCAAGCCTCTTAATCCACTTGCACTATCTAAACAGCACTCAAAATGCTCAGCATCCATTTGAAATGCATGTCCAGATACACTTATCACTGGTCCTGAGCCCCACACACACTCTTCCTGGCAAGACATCTTTCTGCACATCTTTGTAACCTTGCCACTCATGTTGCACATCATGTATTATATGATGAGAAAGCTGCCTAGACATTTAAGTGGCTGGCATCATATTATTATCTATTGTAAGGTTATTCATAGCCCACAGGTACAGCAGTCGTTACTTGCTTAAAAGGTTTGTAGTGTCAGGTGTGTTGTAATATGTCTTTATTATGAAATGAATTGAAGGTAAAAATAAGGATGTTACGCTTCAGTTATACAGGGCATTGGTGAGACCACATCCCGAATACCATGTGCAGTTTTGGCGTCTCCTTATTTATGGATGGATGTAAAAATCAGGAGTAGATGGGGAAAGTGGAACTCAAAACACAAATTGATCAATCATGATCTTATTGAATGGTGAAGCAGGCTCGATGGGCCGAATGGCTTGCTTCTGCTCCTACTTTGTATGTCTGTAAGGGATTACACCATGACATCACAAGAAAGGAACTGTGTCATGCGTTCTATTTTTAGTTTCACTTTTACTTTCAGCAGCCACACAGACACACGCACATAACTCTGCAACTCTGGTGTCTTTATGGGCGGGATTCAGTGATCCTGAGGCTAAGTGATGGCACCATCGGAAACACCATCGCGTTTCTCGACGGCATCAACACGGCCTCAGGATCAGCAATTCTGGCCCCTCGGCCAGCACGCCGCTCCAGGTGCTAATCCTGGCATCAACTGGGCGCCGCAGAGTCCGCGCATGCGCAGTGGCACCGGCGCCAACGCGCACATGCACAGTGGCTCCCTTCTCCGCGCCGGCCCCGACGCCAAATTGTGTAGGGCTAAAGGGGCCGGTGCGGAAGAAAGGAGGCACCCAGCCCGAGAGGCCGGCCCGCCGATCGGTGGGCCCCAATTGTGGGCCAGGCCACAACGGAGGCCCCCCCCCCCCCCCCGGGTCGATCCCCCCCTCCCCCCCCCCCCCCCCCCCCCACGGGCCGCCCCTGATCCTTCCACGCCGAGGTCCCGCTAGCTGAGAGAAGGTTAGAATGGCGCCGGCGGGACTCAGGTTTTTTTGCGACGGCCGCTTGGCCCATCCCAGGCCGAGAATCGGTGGGGGGGGGCCGCGTAGAGTTTGCCCAATTCCTTTGACTATGAGATAAATGGTTCACCAAAATGGTCAGGACAGACCAGGGGGCCTGATTTAGAAGGACACAACCACCAGTGCTGGATACATGCTGACAAGGGTGGCATGGTGGCACAGTGGTTAGTACTGCTACCTCACAGCGCCAGGGACCCAGGTTTGTTTCTGACCTCGGTTGACTACCTGTGTGGAGTTTGCATTTTTTCCCTGTAGAACATAGAACATTACAGCGCAGTACAGGCCCTCGATGTTGCGTCGACCTGTGAAACCACTCCAAAGTCCAGCTACACTATTCCCTTATCGTCCATATGTCTATCCAATGACCATTTGAATGCCCTTAGTGTTGGCGAGTCCACTACTGTTGCAGGCAGGGCATTCCATGCCCTTACTACTCTCTGAGTAAAGAACCTACCTCTGACATCTGTCCTATATCTATCTCCCCTCAATTTAAAGCTATGTCCCCTCGTGCTAGACATCACCATCCGAGGAAAAAGGCTCTCACAGTCCACCCTATCCAATCCTCTGATCATCTTGTATGCCTCAATTAAGTCACATCTTAACCTTCTTCTCTCGAACAAAAACAGCCTCAAATCCCTCAGCCTTTCCTCATAAGATCTTCCCTCCATACCAGGCAACATTCTGGTAAGTCTCCTTTGCACCCTTTCCAATGCTTCCACATCCTTCCTATAATGCGGTGACCAGAATTGCACGCAATACCCCAAATGCGTCCGCACCAGAGTTTTGTACAGCTGCAACATGACCTCATGGCTCCGAAACTCAATCCCTCTACCAATAAAAGCGAACACACCATACACCTTCTTAACAACCCACCCAACCTGGGTGGCAACTTTCAGGGATCTTTGTACATGGACACCGAGACCTCTCTGCTCATCCACACTGCCAAGAATCTTACCATTAGCCCAGTACTCTGTCTTCCTGTTATTCCTTCCAAAATGAATCACCTCACACTTTTCTGCATTAAACTCCATTTGCAACCTCTCAGCCCAGCGCTGCAGCTTATCTATGTCCCTCTGTAACTTGTAACATCCTTCCGCACTGTCCACAACTCCACCAACTTTAGTGTCATCTGCAAATTTACTCACCCATCCTTCTACGCCCTCCTCCAGGTCATTTATAAAAATGACAAACAGCAGTGGCCCCAAAACAGATCCTTGTGGTCCACCACTAGTAACTGGACTCCAGTCTGAACATTTCCCATCAACCACCACCCTTTGTCTTCTTCCAGCTAGCCAATTTCTGATCCAAACTGCTAAATGACCTTGAATCCCATGCCTCCGTATTTTCTGCAGTAGCCTACCGTGGGGAACCTTATCAAACGCTTTACTGAAATCCATATACACCACATCAACTGCTTTACCCTCATCCACCTGTTTGGTCACCTTCTCAAAGAACTCAATAAGGTTTGTGAGGCACGACCTACCCTTCACAAAACCGTGTTGACTATCTCTAATCAAATTAATCCTTTCCAGATGATTATACATCCTATCTCTTATAAACCTTTCCAAGATTTTGCCCACAACAGAAGTAAGGCTCACTGGTCTATAGGTACCGGGATTGTCTCTGCTCCCCTTCTTGAACAAGGGGACAACATTTGCTATTCTC